>NC_059420.1:0-1394183 GCF_905220565.1 Melitaea cinxia
AAAGGCGACGGAAGTCTGAGACTCCCGGCATGCCAGACTACTCAGTAAAAACCAGCGGCGCCACTCCCTCGCCATTGCCGAAGTCGCAGGAATCAAGAAAATTCTTCTGCAAACTCCGGCGGCGTTGCCCTTGCGGGCCCATCCCGTTCCTAGTGGGTGGCACGCGGTGGCACCGCGCGCACCAACCGGGCAGAAGTTGGCCGAAAACCCGACCGCCCTCTGCCTGGCGCTCAGGCTGCCCCGCACCGCCCGGACAGTGCCAACGTGAGTCAACACAGGCCGGGACGGCGCAAGGGAAAGCGCCTAAGCACCACCCCCCCCCGAGGCGGGCAAGCGAGCCCACCCACCTCGTCCCCAGCGCAGGGGAAGGTAAAACCAACCCCCACGTCTCCGCGCCCTCACGGCGCCTGCACTCACAAGTCCGCTCTGGGCAGAGCAGTACCCGGAGTGCACCTACCCGCGCGCATGCGCGCCACGGAGCGAGCGAGCGAACTCGTCGTTACATCGAGTTCGCTCGCTCGACCCGTCCTCCTCTCCCCGCACCGCATCGCAGTGCCACCCCAGCGAGTGAGCCAAGCTCGAACCCGCAACTACCCCACGGTCCGCCGGACCGCACCGACAAACCGAGCAAAAGCTCAAGGGAGCCAGCACAGCCCGGCCCTCCCGCAACTGGTCTGCCGGATTGCACCAGCAACCGAGCAAGCTCAAGGGAGCCAGCACAACCCGGCCAGCACACCGCTCCCGGCTAGGCGAAAGCCCCACCTCCAACGCCAGGATCGCACCGAACAACCGAGCAAGCTCCAGGGAGTCCAGCGCGACCCGGCAACCACCCTACGGCTCCGCCGAACTGCACCGACAACCGAGCCGAAGCTCCAGGGAGTCAGCACAGCCCGACTCTCACGCAACACGTCCGCCGGGTTGCACCAGCAACCGAGCAAGCTCCAGGGAGCCAGCACAACCCGGCCAGCACCCCGCGCCTAAGCGCCTCAGGGCGGGCGAGCGAACCCGCCCACCCCGTCCACCTCCCGGAGCGCCCCGGCACTCCGATGCGCTTTCGCGCCCTACCCCCTGGTTTTGGTCCGCGGGGGTCCGAAGACCCCTACCGCCTGCGCATCGCGGCAACGCAGGCGGCACTCCCCTATCCGCCAAACGGGGGACGCGCCCAGGTAGAAGTCCAGGAACTCCTCCCAGACCTAAGTCTGGGGCCTGGGAACCTTTTTTTTTTTTTTTTTTTAACGTGGGGAAAATCCGTCATGGACACCCTCCGGTAGGGGGGGCTCGGAGGGGATTCAGACTCTTACTGAATAAAAACCGCCACGTGTGTTCTGCCGTACGCCAATGTGGCGGGGTCACAAGGACGCTGTTAGCTCTTTCGCAACCCCGCCGGCGCTTGCCCTTTCGGGCCCACCGCGGTGCAAAGCACCTCGGAGGACGCACTCGAACACGAAGCGCGCCCTCCCCTCCTCGGGGGGACCGTGCAAGTCGGACGACGAATCCCCCGACCCATCGCCCGCGTGGCCCCCCCCGCGGGCAGGGGGACACCCCCCGCCCGCATTGCGCCGGTGGGTACAATCCCACGCCGCCCCGGCACCCCAGGCCTAGCCCGGCGTTGTGGGACACCAGGCACCTAGCCCGGGGCGGACAATGTCAGCCCGACGAAGCCGACAAAGGCCAGGGTGGCCGCAGTCTAGGCCCTCCAGCCGACCGCAGCCTCGGCGCGAGAGAGCGCCCTCGCACGCCTTAGGGCGGGCGAGCGAACCCGCCCACCCCGTCCTCCGCGTGGGGGAAGGAAAGTCCGACCCCCACGTCACCGCGCCGTCTCAGCGCCACACGCACCGCCGCGCCTCCGCGCCAACACACCCGCGCTCGCAGGACCACCCCAGTACTAGACCAGAGCGGGACCCGGAGCGCATCGTCTGGTTTTGGTCCGCGGGGATCCGAAGACCCCTACCGCCCGCAGTCGTGAAACCGCAGGCGGCTTCCCCTATCCGCCACCCGGGGGACGCGCCCAGTAGAAGTCCAGCAACTCCTCCCCTTGGAGCCCAGGTCCCAGACCTAAGTCTGGGGCCTGGGCTCCAAAGGCCTGGGGGGGCCTGGGAACCTAACCTAACCTAACCTAACCTAACCTAACCTAACCTTTTTTTTTTTTTTTTTTTAACGTGGGGAAAATCCGTCATGGACACCCTCCGGTAGGGGGGGCTCGGAGGGGATTCAGACTCTTACTGAATAAAAACCGCCACGTGTGTTCTGCCGTACGCCAATGTGGCGGGGTCACAAGGACGCTGTTAGCTCTTTCGCAACCCCGCCGGCGCTTGCCCTTTCGGGCCCACCGCGGTGCAAAGCACCTCGGAGGACGCACTCGAACACGAAGCGCGCCCTCCCCCCCTTGGGGGGACCGTGCAAGTCGGACGACGAATCCCCCGACCCATCGCCCGCGTGGCCCCCCCCGCGGGCAGAGGGACACCCCCCGCCCGCATTGCGCCTGTGGGTACAATCCCGCGCCGCCCCGGCACCCCAGGCCTAGCCCGGCGTTGCGGGACACCAGGCACCTAGCCCGGGGCGGACAATGTCAGCCCGACGAAGCCGACAAAGGCCAGGGTGGCCGCAGTCTAGGCCCTCCAGCCGACCGCAGCCTCGGCGCGAGAAAGCGCCCTCGCACGCCTTAGGGCGGGCGAGCGAACCCGCCCACCCCGTCCTCCGCGTGGGGGAAGGAAAGACCGACCCCCACGTCACCGCGCCGTCTCAGCGCCACACACACCGCCGCGTCTCCGCGCCAACACACCCGCGCTCGCAGGACCACCCCAGTACTAGACCAGAGCGGGACCCGGAGCGCATCGTCTGGTTTTGGTCCGCGGGGATCCGAAGACCCCTGCCACCCGCGGTCGTGAAACCGCAGGCGGCACTCCCCTATCCGCCACCGGGGGACGCGCCCAGTAGAAGTCCAGCAACTCCTCCCCTTGGAGCCCAGGTCCCAGACCTAAGTCTGGGGCCTGGGCTCCAAAGGCCTGGGAACCTAACCTAACCTAACCTAACCTAACCTAACCTAACCTAACCTAACCTTTTTTTTTTTTTTTTTTTTTTTTTTTTTTTTTACGTGTGGAAAATCCTTCATGGACACCCTCCGGTTGGGGGGGCTCGGAGGGGAGTCAGACTCTTACTGAACAAAAACCACACGTGTGTTCCGCCTATGCGCTTGTGGCGAGATCGCGAGGACACAAAGCTCTTTCGCGATCCCGCCGGCGCCTGCCCAGACTAGGGCCCGTCGTCGTCGCCGCAAAAGCGACAGCGACCCGAGAGAGGATCCCTTGAACACATAAGATCGCCTCTCTCCGTCCTCCTCAGGATCGTGCGATGCGGTCGATAGATCCCCCGACCTATCGCCCGCTGATCCAAACTACGGGGGCGGCGGCTGCAGGTTGGCCAGGTAGGCCCTGCGCCGCCGACCGCGTCTACCGCGACGAGACGGAAGCGAGTTCGGATCCCGTTCCCGCTCCCGCTCCGCCGCCTCCTTCCGCAGCATCACGGCGCTGCAGAAGGAGGAGACGGCGCTCCAGTTCTCCTCGCTGCCGACCATGGCCGAGACCACGGCCGGCAGCGAGAGATCCGCTCCGATGGCCGCCGACAGGGCGGCGCGCTCTTCGCACCACGCCGGGCAGACCGCGCGCGTGTGCTCCGCCGTGTCCTCGGCGCCGGCGTCGCAATGGTGACATTCCGACGTCGGCTCCCGCCCCAGCGCTTGGCACAGATAGCGACCGAAGCAGCCGTGCCCGGTCAGCATCTGCGCCAAGTGGAACGACACCGCACCGTGTCGCCTATCGACCCAGCCGCGCAGAACGGGCCGAATCGCCGCCACCAGCCCCCGACTCGTAATTACGTTCGGGTCCTCGAGATTCTCCGACCACTTCCGGAAGAGGCCGTCACGAGCTTCTCTCCTCCATCCATCGCACGACCTCTTGCGGACGAGGCGGTTCCTCCCTCAGGCGCGCTTCCGTCACGCGCCAGAAGACCGACGCGAGAGCTTCGGCCTCCAGTTCCCACGGGGGGCTGCCGGCGAGGAGACACGATGCGGTGTAGGACACCGTGCGGTACGCCCTCGCAGCCCGCAGCGCGATAGCGCGGTGCGGCCTGCGAATCAGCGACACGTTCCGCGCGCAGAGAGCGCCCGCCCAGATCGGAGCGCCATACAACGCCATCGAACGCACGACGCCCACGAAGAGGCGTCTGCATTTGTCGGCGGGCCCTTCTAGGTTGGGCAGTAGACTCCCGAGCGCTCCGGCGGCGGCCAGAAGCTTCGGGGTCAGCCGCCGGAAGTGTTCGTCGAACTTCCAGCGACCGTCGAGAACGATGCCCAGGTACTTCATCGTCGACCCGACGGCGATCGAAGTACCCCCGACGACTATCGACGTCCCGGGCGGAGGAGCGGCCCTCGGCCCGTGAAAGGCCAGGACCTCCGTCTTCTGCAAGGCGACCTCCAGCCCGAGAGCCCGAATCCTGGCCACCACCTGCGCGACGCCGGCCGTGGCGAGGAGGCCCGCCTCGCGGTGCCCGCCGGCGCGAACGGTGACGAGAGTGTCGTCTGCGTAGCAGATGACCGACACTCCCGGCAACGTGGCACCGCGGAGCACCCAGTCGTAGCCGATGTTCCACAGGAGCGGTCCGAGGACCGAACCCTGCGGAACGCCGCACGACATGGACCGCCTCGACAGACCGCCGCCGCCTATCGGGAACTCTACTGCCCTTCCCGCAAAGTAAGCTCCGATGAGCCTACGCAAGTAGGGCGGGATGCCGTGGTAACCCAGCGCCACCCTCACCGTCTCCCAGGGCAGAGAGTTGAACGCGTTGGTCACGTCCAGCGAGACCGCCCACAACACTCCACCCCGGGAGACCGCCGATTCAGCGAGGTCCCTGAGGTGGGCGATGGCCGCAACGGTCGACCGCCCCCGACGAAACCCATACTGCGCCTCGTGCAATCCCGGGTTCATCGACTCGAGAATTCGAGTCGCCAGGACGCGCTCGAACACCTTACTGATCTCGTCGAGGAGCACGATCGGTCGATAGGCCGAAGGCTGTTCGGCCGACCGTCCGTCCTTCTTCACCAGGACGAGCCTGCCCGTCTTCCACACCTGGGGAAACCGGCCCTGCTCCAGGCACCTGTCGAACAGGGCCCGAATTCTGCCACCCATGCTACCCGTCGCGAGGCTCAGCACCTTTCCCGGCACGCCGTCCGGGCCCGGTGCGGTGCGCTTCGATTTGAGCCTCGCGACGGCCGCACCGAGCTCCGCCTCGGTCACAGGGGGGATCCCGCTCTCCGCGAGACGCGGCTCCGCGACACCCATAGCCGGTGGGCTCCACTCGTTCCTATGAGGGAAGAGGGACTCGACTACGCGCTGCAAGATTTGCGGCTGTAAACTCGTGGTCAGAGGAGGTGCCCACGGACGGAGCTTCTTCCGCACCGCCCGGTACGGCCTGCCCCACGGGTCTCCGTCTAGAGTTCGCAGCCACTCGTCCCAGCACGATTCCTTAGCGCGTGCAATGCCCGCCTGCAGCGCTTTGCAGGCCGACCGGTAGGAGTCGTACAGGCCGTCCTCTGCGACCTGGTCCCTTCTTCGCCTCCGCCTGTAGTTGGTGAATCGGCGGCGCGATCTCACGCAGGCTTCGCGCAAGTCGCGGAGCTCCGGACGCCACCAGTACAAGTGCCGCCTCGGCGGGAACGGCTTCGCCCTCGGCATCGCCGCGTCGCAGATCCGCGCAAGCGATTCGCGGATGCCCTCTGCTTCCTCGTCGACGGAAAGGGCCGGTTCCGAAGGTCGGCGGATCCATTCCTCCACTATCGCAGCCTCCACGGCGATCTCCGCATCCATCCGACTCAGCACCCAGCGCGGGCCGGTGCCGATCGGAACGCTCGAGTCGGACGCGTTCGAACGCGACGAGGAGACGTCGAACCGAATGTACCGGTGGTCGGAGAGGGTCTCGACGTCGGTCAAGACTCTCCAACCCCGGACGCGGTTGTGGAGGTTTCGGGACGCGAAAGTCACGTCCACAATGGACCCACCGCTCCTTCGCACGCAGGTGTTCCTCGTGCCCCGGTTCAGCAACGTGAGACCCGTTGCCACCGCCCATTCCTCCATGATCGCGCCCCTCGCGTCAGTCGCCGGAGCCCCCCAGGTCACCGACCTGGCGTTGAAGTCGCCGGCGACCAGAACGGCACGGTGCGGCCGCCGAGCGATCGACGCCCCGATCTCCGCGAGCATTGCCTCGAAGTCGGCGAGACTCCGGCTCGGGGGAGCGTACACGCCGATGACGGCCACTCCGTCCATCGTACCGAGTGCGTATCCGCTCCCCCTCCGGACGTCCACGAAGCCCGCAGAGGCCGGAGCGATCACCGCGACCGACCCGTCCAGGTCGCCGAGCCAATCGCCGCGATCGGGGACCGCGTAGGGCTCCGCCACTATCGCAATCTTAATGCCCCACTGTGCCATGCTCTCGATCAGCAGATCTTGAGCTCTGGCACAGTGGTTCAGATTGGCCTGCAAGAACTTAATGGACGCCATTAATTATCGGCGTCCATTAAATCCTCCACTGGCTTAGCAGCCGGCGCGTCGACGACGGTAGCCTTTACGGACCTGTCTTTGCGCCTGCCACTCTTGTTGGTCTTTCCCTTTTTCTTGTTGTAGTCGGGGCACCTCCTGTCGCCAATTTTGTGGTTGGCGGGCCAGTCGGCCGCCGCACATATGGCGCACTTCGGCTCGGCTTTGCACTCGCGAAGTCTGTGGCCCGACTCGCCACAGCGGTAGCAGGCGCCGCTGCGGTCCACTTCGCGAGTGCACTTCGCGCCGACGTGCCCCGTCTCCTGGCACCGGAAGCACCTCAGCGGCCTCGGTTCGAGCAGCCGGACCCTCGCCGTGGTCCAGCCGACGCGCAATCGTCCTTCACGGGCGACTTTTCTCGCCGCGACCACCGGGCAGCTCACCCAGAGCGAGCCGTTGGGGGCGAGGGAGCCAGCCTTCACGTCGTCCGGCTGACACCCACCCTCCGCGGCCAGTGCTCGGGTGACCTCCTCGGCGGTGACGGAGTCGTCGAGCCCCATGACCCGCAGCTCGACCCTCTTCGAAGGCCGCTGCACTCTGACGGCTTCCGTGCCGAGGACTTCCCGCAATTTCGAGGCGAGAAGGTCGGCCTTCTCGCCTTTCTCCGCTCCAGGGACCTCGATGATCCGGGAACCCGTCGCGCCCGTTCGGATCTTGAGCGTTTGGATTCCCAGACCATCGAGGTCTATCTTGCTGCGGGCCTCCTTGATTACAGAGGCGTACGTGACGCCTCTGTCCTTCGCCTCCGGCTGCAGCGTTATCGAAACCGCCGCCGAAGACGGCGCACGCAACTTCTTTTTCGGCTTCGCTTCTTTCGAAGCAGCCGCAGCCGCAGCCTTGCCTGGCTTCCCGGCCTTCCGTCCGATGACGGTAGACCAGGTCTCCCGCGCGGCAGGAGTCGCGGGCGCCGGTTTCGCGTCAGGTTTCGGCGCTGCCGCCGGAGTCTCGACCGCGTTCGCGGTCTTACCCTTCTTTTTCTTTCTCTCCCGTCCGTTTGGCTTCCCCCTCTTCGGAGACGGATTCGCTGGCGGGGTCAACGTCGTGACCGCCGCCTGGTCGGCCGGCTCGGAAGCCGGGGCCTCTCTGTCCTTCCTCGCGTCCAGAGCGACACGCTGCGCTTTGGCCGGTAAGAGCCGGTCGCTCAACGCCTCGATCTTGGCGTCGATCGAGGCGTTGAGCATGTCGCTCAGTTTGGACGCGAGAGAGCGCTCGCGTTCATCCCAGTCAACGGGATGCTGAGGTTTATGCGCCGCAGTCTGCGACAGCATAAACCTCTCCATCTTTTCTTCCAGGGCATTGAACTTCGACCTCCACTCCTCCTTCTCCTTTCGAAGTTCGGCAACCAACGCCCTGAGGTGGACGACCTCGTCAGTCGCGTTGCGATTGGCGAGTTCCTCCACCACCTCCTTCATACCTTTGCGCACTTGTTTAAGGGCCTTGATATAAGTGCCCTTGAGGTTTCTCGAGCTTCCGGTCACCTTTTGCAGAAGCTCAAGGTAACCTTCCGCTCGAGAAAGCGCGTCTCCACATCTTCCGGCGTCGTCGCTGAGCGACATGTCCGACTGACGCGAGCTTGTCCTGGATTGGACCGCACGCGCCATGTCGGCCAGCTCGCTCTCCGCCTGGATTTTCCGTTCGCGCTCCTTTTCGTCGTTAAGGCGACGTCTGGCTTCGGCCAGTCCGACGTATTGGCCGGTTGTAGCCGGTCGACCTCGGCCTCTGCCAGGCGTCGCCCTTTTCCTTTCATTTTCCTCCTCCGAGGAGCCCGGAGACAGGATTCTTTTCCTAAACTGAGGCTTTCGGCGGCGGGAAGATCCCAACGACATGTTGTCGTCGGAATCTGATCCCGCCCCCCAAAACCTCCCGTCGACCGAGGAGAGAGAGCCGACGCTGTCCACACGCGTGAGGACAACTCGCGGCTGTCTCACCCCGCCAGTAACTCCGCCCTTCTCGGGCCCAACGTCTTCACCGCCCTTCTCGGGCACTACGTCCACTCCGCCCTTGGAGGTCGGTGGTGTCCTCCCTCACCCGCTCCGCCGCCTCCTTCTGCGCCATCACCCGCTCACAGTACGCGAGGACGGCGTCCCAGCACCTCTCGCTGCCGGTCATGGCAGAAATCACGGCCGGCAGCGAAAGGTCCGGCCCAACTACGCTTCGGAGCTCTTCACGCTCCTCCGTCCACGCCGAACACTCTTCCAAGACGTGTTGCGCCGACTCGTCGTCACAATCCTGGCAGTGGTGGCAACGAGGAGAGGGCTCCCTCCCGGCGACCCGACACAGGTACCCCCCGAAGCAACCGTGCCCCGAGAGGACCTGCGTGGCGCGGAAGGTTAGGACGCCATGCCGTCTGTCCAACCACTGCCGAAGAACCGGCCGAACCGCATCGATCGTCCGGTGCCCCGCACTCGGACGCTCGAGCCTCACAACCCACTCCGCGATCGCGGCATCCCGCTCTCGCCTCAGGTGTTCTGCAAGCCGTGGTGCCGGACTGAGGGTCCCGGACGCCAGACTCCGACGCCGCCGGTATGACGACGCCAGAGAGACCGCGTCCAGGTCCCAGGGCAGGACTCCAGCCAGCACGCACGCTGCGTCGCCCGAGATCGTACGGTACCCGCGTACGACCCTGATCGCCATCACCCTCTGCGCGCGCCGCAGCAGGGCGATGTTCTCGCGGTCCAGGGCGTCGGACCAGACGGGGGCACCGTACATCGCCATCGCTCTCACGACGCCGGTGTAGAGCCGGCGGCAGCTCACACCGGGACCGCCGATGTTCGGCAAAAGCCACGAGAGCGAGGCTCCCACCTTCAGCAAGCGCGGGACGAGCCGCGCGAAGTGCGCCCGGAACTTCCACCGGCCGTCGAGCACGAGACCCAGGTACGTCATCGTGCCCGACAGGCCGATGCGAGTGCCTCCCACGATAAGATGGGCGTCGTGGGGAGGCGCCCTCCTCGGGCCGTGGAAGACTATTCCTTGTGCCTTGTCCAGCGCGACGACGAGGCCGAGGCGCCGGATTCGCGCCACGACCTGCGCGACGCCAGCGGTCGCCAGCACTGCCGCCTCCCGATACGTCGGTCGGCGGGCCAGCACCAGCGTGTCGTCGGCGTAGCAGACGACGCTGACGCCGCGCAGCAACGAGCCACGCAACACCCAATCGTACCCGATGTTCCACAGGAGTGGCCCAAGCACCGACCCCTGCGGAACACCGCACACGACTTCCCTTCTCACAACCCGACCATCCCTTCCGGGGAAGACCACCCACCTGTCGGAGAGGTAGGCACCGACCACGCGACGCAAGTAGGTCGGCACCCCGTGGTAGCGGAGCGCCTCCCTGATGCAGCCCCAGGGCAACGTATTGAAGGCGTTGGCGATGTCGATAGACACCGCCACGACGACGTCGCCCCGGGCCACCGCTTCCTGCACCTGGGCACGGACGCACAGCACGGCATCCACGGTAGAACGGCCACTGCGAAAGCCGAACTGTACGTCCGAGAGGTCGGGTCCTCGACGCCCGAGGTGCGCCACCAGACGCGCGGCCACGACGCGCTCGAACAGCTTGGCGAGCTCGTCGAGGAGGACGATGGGGCGGTACGCCGACGGTGACTCCGCCGGCCGGCCTTCCTTCCTGAGGAGGACTAACCTGCCTGTCTTCCACCGCTGTGGAATTGTGGCTTGAGCCAGACAGGCAGAGAATAGCCCTCGAACTTGCGGCGCCAGGTGGTTCAGCGCCACCGCCCACGCCCTCCCCGGAATCCCATCCGGGCCTGGAGCGACGTTCTTCCGTCGCAGCCGCGCGACTGCTTCCTCAAATTCGGACTCTCCGACCTCCGGTGCCTCCTCTCCGACGTCTCGATCCTCTCCTCTCGGTGCCATCGACGGCGGCTCGTGCTCGGCCGGCGCCGTCGGGAACAGGGCCGCGACCACCTCACGGACCACTTCGGCGTCCAGGGTCTCCGTGAGTGGAGGAGCCCAGGGACGGACCTTGTTGCGTACCCGCTTGTAGGGCATCCCCCACGGGTCGCTGTTCAGTCCGTCCAGCATTTCCTCCCTGGCCGCGGCCTGCGACTCGCCGATGGCACGACGGAGGCTGGCTTTGGCTGCCGTGTAAAGGGCGTACAGCCGCTCGCCCTCCTCCTCGTGCCGTGTCCTGTCCTGCGAAGCGGGGGGCGTCCTGAAGATGCGCCTCCTGCAGCGCGTGTACTGGCGTCGGACGGCCACGCACTCCCTGCGCAGCTGCGCTATCGTCTCCGACCACCAGTACACCTGAGCCCGCCCGGGGCGACCCCTCGACCGCGGCATGGCCGCGTCGCACGCGTCGGTCATTTTGGCCACCAGCCAGTCTGCCACCCTGTCCGGTGGACCGTCGACGCGCGGCTGACACGACGCCACAATCGCCGCTTCGTCGAGTCGCTCCCGGTCGAGACGCTTCAGCTGCCACCGAGGACCCTCCTCCGCCGGGGCGCGGCTGGAGCTTGGCGGCACCGCCGGACGAGCGGAGATCTCGAAGCGGATGTAACGATGATCCGAGAGAGTCTCCACGTCGTCCAGCACTCGCCAGTCCCGAACGCGGCGCGCGAGGCCGGGGCTCGCAAACGACACGTCCACGATCGAGCACGACACGTCCACGATCGAGCAACCTTTTTTTTTTTTTTTACGTGGGGAAAATCCGTCATGGACACCCTCCGGTAGGGGGGGCTCGGAGGGGATTCAGACTCTTACTGAATAAAAACCGCCACGTGTGTTCTGCCGTGCGCCTATGTGGCGGGATCACAAGGACGCTTGTCAGCTCATTCGCAACCCCGCCGGCGCTTGCCCTTTTGGGCCCACCGCGGTGCAAAGCACCTCGGAGGACGCACTCGAACACGAAGCGCGCCCTCCCCTCCTTGGGGGGACCGTGCAAGTCGGACGACGAATCCCCCGACCCATCGCCCGCGTGGCCCCCCCCGCGGGCAGGGGGACACCCCCCGCCCGCATTGCGCCTTTGGGTACAATCCCGCGCCGCCCCGGCGCCCCAGGCCTAGCCCGGCGTTGCGGGACACCAGGCACCTAGCCCGGGGCGGACAATGTCGGCCCGACGAAGCCGACAAAGGCCAGGGTGGCCGCAGTCAAGGCCCTCCAGCCGACCGCAGCCTCGGCGCGAGAAAGCGCCCTCGCACGCCTTAGGGCGGGCGAGCGAACCCGCCCACCCCGTCCTCCGCGTGGGGGAAGGAAAAACCGACCCCCACGTCACCGCGCCGTCTCAGCGCCACACACACAGCCGCGCCTCCGCGCCAACACACCCGCGCTCGCAGGACCACCCCAGTACTAGACCAGAGCGGGACCCGGAGCGCATCGTCTGGTTTTGGTCCGCGGGGATCCGAAGACCCCTACCGCCCGCAGTCGTGAAACCGCAGGCGACATTCCCCTATCCGCCACCCGGGGGACGCGCCCAGTAGAAGTCCAGCAACTCCTCCCCTTGGAGCCCAGGTCCCAGACCTAAGTCTGGGGCCTGGGCTCCAAAGGCCTGGGACGATCGAGCAACCTAACCTTTTTTTTTTTTTTTTTTTTTTTTTTTTACGCTGGAAAATGCATTTACGCACCCCCGTCGCCCGAAGGCGACGGAAGTCTGAGACTCCCGGCGGGGAGTGCAATGCCGGACTACTCAGTAAAAACCAGCGGTGCCCTCGTCGTCCTGGTGGGGCGCCACGGGACCACTTAAAGTATTCGCCATGACGCCCCGGACGGTGGGCCTGCCCTGCGGGTGCAGGGCAGGCCGCCTCCGATTGTAGAGCGCTCCCGGGCACCGAGAGCGCTCCCTCATCGCCGCAGGGAGAAGAGGGGCACGCGGAGCGCCCCCGCGCTGAGCCCGATGCAGAGGACGGAGGATCGCGCCGCCCCGCCTCCCCCCCCCCGCACCACGCCCGCCGCGGAAGCACCCCGCGCGCCCCCCTCCCACCCGCGACTTGCGGGGAGGAGAGGGGCGCGCGGAGCGCCCCCACGCCAAGCACGATGCGGAGGGAGGGGGAGCGACCCAGCGACGCCTCCCCCCCCACACCGCGCCCGCCACGAGGGCGCCCCACGCGCCCCCCTCCCCCCCGCGACTTGCGAGGAGGAGAGGGGCGCCGGCTGCGCCCCCGCGTCAAGCACGATGCGGAGGGTGGAGGAGCGCGTAGCGACGCCTCCTCCGTCCCGCCGGTCGCCTCCTTCGTAGCGCGTCGGCGTGAGCGTCGGCTTCGCGCTCACGCTCCGCAGCCTCCTTCAGCGAAATAACTTCTTCGCAGAAGGAGGCCACGGCCGACCAGGACCTCGCGCTGCCGAGCATGGAGCGGACCACGCTCGACAGCGCGAGGTCTCCGCCGATGACCGCCACGAGGGCCCTCCGCTGAGGGTCCCAGGCGGTGCACTCTTCTAGCGTGTGGCGCGCCGTGTCAATCGGAGCACCACACTCGTGACAGGCAGGGGTGGCTTCCCTCCTCGCGATCTGGTGCAGGTACTTACCAAAGCAACCATGCCCGGTAAGCACCTGCGTCAGGCGGAAGGTCAGCACCCCGTGCCGCCTTTGGACCCAGCGACTTAAATGTGGACGTATCGCGTCCACCGTCACCGTGCCCGCCGCCGGAGACCCCAGGCTCTCCTCCCACTTGATCATCAGGGCCCTCTGAGCTTGAGCCCTGATGTCCATCGCTCGGTCCGTACTACGGACCTGCCCTTCTCCAGCTCTGAGGCTCGACTTTGCCGCGTACACTCTCGCGAGCATCTCCGCCTGGAGTTCCCAGGGCGGATCGCCCGCGAGAAGCGTGGCCGCCGTCCACGACACCGTACGGTATCCCCGTATCGCTCTCACCGCTATGGCCCTCTGGGGTCTCCGCAGGAGGGCCTTGTTGTCGCGAGACGCGAGAGCGTCGGCGAACACGGGGGCACCGTACAGTGCCATGCTGCGAACTATGCCGACGTATAGACGTCGGCATGGCGAGTCCGGGCCGCCTACGTTGGGCAGAAGTCTGCCCAGCGCGGCGGCGGCTTTCTCGAGCCTCGGAGCGAGCTCTCTAAAGTGCGGACCGAAGCTCCACCGGCCGTCCAGGGTTAGGCCGAGATATTTCATCTGGGCCTTGACGGCGATCTCCACCCCCTGGACGACCACACGCGCACCTCGGGGGGGGCCTCTTCGTGGGCCGTGGAAGAGGAGGGCCTCCGTCTTCGACAAGGAGACCCTCAGGCCCAGTGCCTCGATGCGGCCGATCGCTATCGACGCGCCGGTTCGCGCCAGACCGGCCGCCTCTTCGAAGCTGCCGCCCCGGGCCGTCAGCAGAGTGTCGTCCGCGTAGCAGATGACGCTGAGCCCGGGCGGCAGTGGCGTCCGCAGCAACCAGTCGAAGCCGACGTTCCACAGGGTCGGTCCGAGGACGGAGCCCTGCGGAACGCCGCACTCGACGCGACGGCGATACAGTCGGCCGTCGCCCCCCTCCCATAAGACCTCTCTCTCGCGGAGGTACGCCTCCAGCAGACTCTGGAGATATGGAGGCACGTCCTGATACTTCAGTGCCTCCACAATCGTCTCAACAGGAATGCTGTTGAAGGCGTTCGACACGTCCAGCGAGATGGCCAGGAGAACGTCTCCGCTGGCCACCACCTCCGCGGAGAGGGACCTAAGGGCGTTCAGAGCGTCCAGGGTGGAGCGGCCCGCCCTGAACCCGTACTGAGCGTTCGACAGACCCGGCCCCGACTCGTCGAGGTGCCGGACGAGACGGTCCGCGAGAATCTTCTCGAAGAGCTTGGCCGTCTCGTCCAGCAGCACGATCGGCCTGTACGCAGAGGGAGAGTCGACAGGTCGGCCCTCCTTACGTATCAGGCACAACCGGCCCGTCTTCCACGGCTTCGGGAACTGCCCGGAAGCTAGACACTTGTCGAACAGTCCCCGAAGTTCTCCTCTCAGGTGTTCCAGGGCGATATACAATACTCGCCCCGGAACACCATCCGGCCCCGGCGCCGTCTTCTTGGCCCTGAGACGCTCGAGGGCCGTGTCCATCTCCCCCTCCGAGATGCCGGGTGGGGAGGGCGGGTCGAACTCGGTCCGAGAAGACGGCGACGGCGTCGCCATCGTCGGGGGAACATGTACGGGACGGTGCGGAAACAGTTCCGACACCGTCCGCCAGAGGAGATCTGGCGGCATCGTTTCCGTCACAGGGGCGCCCTGCGCGCGAAGCTTGCTTCGCGCAGCGCGATAGGGACGGCCCCATGGATCTCGGTTTAGACCCGCCAGCAGCTCCTTCCAGGCGGCGTCCTTCCCTCGGCTGATGGCGTGCTGCAGGGCCTGCTTTGCCGTGCGGTATGCATCCCGCAGCTCCGCCTCCAGAGCCGGATCCCTGGCGCTGCGCCTCCGACAGCGTTGATACGCCCGGCGGGCGGTCATGCTGGCCGCACGAAGCTCCGCTATTTCGGGCGACCACCAGTACACCGCCCGCCGTCCTAGCGGGCGGCGGCCGACCTTCGGCATGGCCGCATCGCAGACGTTGGCCAACGACCTGCGAAAGCGGCCAGCCAGCTCATCCACGCTGGCACCATCGGCGTCGCGGTGGCTCGCCCACCGCTGGACGATTGCGGCCTCGCGCGCCGCCTCGACGTCGAGCCTGCTTAGGGCCCAGCGGGGTAGCCTGCTCGGGCCCCTCGACCGATCTGCTGACGAGGACGGGGTGGAGACTCCGAACCTGATATAGTTGTGGTCCGAGAGAGTCTCCACCCCCTCCTCCACTCTCCAGTCTGTCACTCTCCGCGCGATTGCGGGGCTGGCGAACGAGAGGTCCACCACGGAACCCCCGCGCAATCGCACACACGTCTGAACGTTTCCAACGTTCAGGAGTGACAGACCAGAGAGGAGGGCCCAATCCTCGACGGCCCGCCCCCTCGCATCCGTGTTCGGGTTGCCCCAGGCTCGGGACTTGGCGTTGAAGTCGCCGAGAACTATCACGGCTCTCGGTGACTGTCGGCATACCGCAGCTCTGACGGTGTCGAGGAAGACCTCGAAGTCCGCCAGGCTGCGGTTGGGGGAAAAGTAGAGGCCGATGACCGCATACTCTCCCCACGTCACCACGACGTATCCCGAGCCGCGCTCCACGAGTGCGAGGGGGCGGGTGGCGGAACTGCCTAGTGCGACCGCCACCGTGCCGTCGAGATCCCCCAACCAGTTCGGTTGGGGGGGAACCCAGTACGGTTCGCAGACGACGGCCACATCGATCATCCACTGCGCCATGGACTGGGTCAACAAGTCCTGAGCCCTGGCGCAGTGGTTGAGATTGGCTTGGAGGAAACTGTGATGTCTGATGTGATCCATGGATTACTCAGACATCACAACCTCCACCTCCCCCGCCGCGGCCGGGGGGGCAACGCCGTCTGCGGCTGTGAGCAACCTAACCTAACCTAACCTAACCTAACCTAACCTAACCTTTTTTTTTTTTTTTTTTTAACGTGGGGAAAATCCGTCATGGACACCCTCCGGTAGGGGGGGCTCGGAGGGGATTCAGACTCTTACTGAATAAAAACCGCCACGTGTGTTCTGCCGTACGCCAATGTGGCGGGGTCACAAGTACGCTGTTAGCTCTTTCGCAACCCCGCCGGCGCTTGCCCTTTCGGGCCCACCGCGGTGCAAAGCACCTCGGAGGGCGCACTCGAACACGAAGCGCGCCCTCCCCTCCTTGGGGGGACCGTGCAAGTCGGACGACGAATCCCCCGACCCATCGCCCGCGTGGCCCCCCCCCGCGGGCAGGGGGACACCCCCCGCCCGCATTGCGCCTGTGGGTACAATCCCGCGCCGCCCCAGCGCCCCAGGCCTAGCCCGGCGTTGCGCGACACCAGGCACCTAGCCCGGGGCGGACAATGTCAGCCCGACGAAGCCGACAAAGGCCAGGGTGGCCGCAGTCTAGGCCCTCCAGCCGACCGCAGCCTCGGCGCGAGAAAGCGCCCTCGCACGCCTTAGGGCGGGCGAGCGAACCCGCCCACCCCGTCCTCCGCGTGGGGGAAGGAAAGACCGACCCCCACGTCACCGCGCCGTCCCAGCGCCACACACACAGCCGCGCCTCCGCGCCAACACACCCGCGCTCGCAGGACCACCCCAGTACCAGACCAGAGCGGGACCCGGAGCGCATCGTCTGGTTTTGGTCCGCGGGGATCCGAAGACCCCTACCGCCCGCAGTCGTGAAACCGCAGGCGGCACTCCCCTATCCGCCACCCGGGGGACGCGCCCAGTAGAAGTCCAGCAACTCCTCCCCTTGGAGCCCAGGTCCCAGACCTAAGTCTGGGGCCTGGGCTCCAAAGGCCTGGGAACCTTTTTTTTTTTTTTTAACGCTGGAAAATGCATTTACGCACCCCCGCCACCCGAGAGCGACGGAAGTCTGAGACTCCCGGCATGCCAGACTACTCAGTAAAAACCAGCGGCGCCACTCCCTCGCCATTGCCGAAGTCGCAGGAATCAATGAAATTCTTCTGCAAACTCCGGCGGCGTCGCCCTTGCGGGCCCATCCCGTTCCTAGTGGGTGGCGCGCGGTGGCACCACGCGCACCAACCCGGGCAGAAGTTGGCCGGAAGCCCGACCGCCCTCTGCCTGGCGCTCAGGCTGCCCCGCACCGCCCGGACAGTGCCAACGCGAGTCAACACAGGCCGGGACGGCGCAAGGGAAAGCGCCTGAGCACCACCCCCCCCGAGGCGGGCAAGCGAGCCCACCCACCCCGTCCCCAGCGCAGGGGAAGGTAAAACCAACCCCCACGTCTCCGCGCCCTCACGGCGCCTGCACTCACAAGTCCGCTCTGGGCAGAGCAGTACCTGGAGTGCACCTACCCGCGCGCACGCGCGCCACGGGGCGAGCGAGCGAACTCGTCGCTATATCGAGTTCGCTCGCTCGACCCGTCCTCCTCTCCCCGCACCGCATCGCAGTGCCACCCCAGCGAGTGAGCCAAGCTCGAACCCGCAACTACCCCACGGGTCCGCCGGACTGCACCGACAACCGAGCAAAAGCTCAAGGGAGCCAGCACAGCCGGCCCTCCCGCAACTGGTCCGCCGGATTGCACTAGCAACCGAGCAAGCTCAAGGGAGCCAGCACAACCCGGCCAGCATACCGCGCCCCAGCGCCTAAAAAAAAAAAAAAAAAAAACCAACGGTGTCCACCTTCGTCGCCCGTGCCGGGGTCGCAGGAGTCCGAATTCTTCTGCAAACCCCGGCGGCGTGCCTCGTCAGGCCCTTTCCTGTCCTCGTGGAGGAGGTGGCGCGCGGGGGACACCGCGCGCGCCTACCCGGCAGATTTTGGTCTGCCTAGCGTCTAGGGAGGGAGGCGGTTATCGTGCGCCAGCCTCCGACGCCCGGTCCTTTTGCGGCGGAGGGGGAGGTCGGTGGTGTCCTCCCTCACCCGCTCCGCCGCCTCCTTCTGCGCCATCACCCGCTCACAGTACGCGAGGACGGCGTCCCAGCACCTCTCGCTGCCGGTCATGGCAGAAATCACGGCCGGCAGCGAAAGGTCCGGCCCAACTACGCTTCGGAGCTCTTCACGCTCCTCCGTCCACGCCGAACACTCTTCCAAGACGTGTTGCGCCGACTCGTCGTCACAATCCTGGCAGTGGTGGCAACGAGGAGAGGGCTCCCTCCCGGCGACCCGACACAGGTACCCCCCGAAGCAACCGTGCCCCGAGAGGACCTGCGTGGCGCGGAAGGTTAGGACGCCATGCCGTCTGTCCAACCACTGCCGAAGAACCGGCCGAACCGCATCGATCGTCCGGTGCCCCGCACTCGGACGCTCGAGCCTCACAACCCACTCCGCGATCGCGGCATCCCGCTCTCGCCTCAGGTGTTCTGCAAGCCGTGGTGCCGGACTGAGGGTCCCGGACGCCAGACTCCGACGCCGTCGGTATGACGACGCCAGAGAGACCGCGTCCAGGTCCCAGGGCAGGACTCCAGCCAGCACGCACGCTGCGTCGCCCGAGATCGTACGGTACCCGCGTACGACCCTGATCGCCATCACCCTCTGCGCGCGCCGCAGCAGGGCGATGTTCTCGCGGTCCAGGGCGTCGGACCAGACGGGGGCACCGTACATCGCCATCGCTCTCACGACGCCGGTGTAGAGCCGGCGGCAGCTCACACCGGGACCGCCGATGTTCGGCAAAAGCCACGAGAGCGAGGCTCCCACCTTCAGCAAGCGCGGGACGAGCCGCGCGAAGTGCGCCCGGAACTTCCACCGGCCGTCGAGCACGAGACCCAGGTACGTCATCGTGCCCGACAGGCCGATGCGAGTGCCTCCCACGATAAGATGGGCGTCGTGGGGAGGCGCCCTCCTCGGGCCGTGGAAGACTATTCCTTGTGCCTTGTCCAGCGCGACGACGAGGCCGAGGCGCCGGATTCGCGCCACGACCTGCGCGACGCCAGCGGTCGCCAGCACTGCCGCCTCCCGATACGTCGGTCGGCGGGCCAGCACCAGCGTGTCGTCGGCGTAGCAGACGACGCTGACGCCGCGCAGCAGCGAGCCACGCAACACCCAGTCGTATCCGATATTCCACAGGAGTGGCCCAAGCACCGACCCCTGCGGGACACCGCACACGACTTCCTTTCTCACAAGCCGACCATCCCTTCCGGGGAAGACCACCCACCTGTCGGAGAGGTAGGCACCGACCACGCGACGCAAGTAGGTCGGCACACCGTGATAGCGAAGCGCCTCCCTGATGCAACCCCAGGGCAACGTGTTAAAGGCGTTGGCGATGTCAATAGACACCGCCACGACGACGTCGCCCTGGGCCACCGCTTCCTGCACCTGGGCACGGACGCACAGCACGGCATCCACGGTAGAACGGCCACTGCGGAAGCCGAACTGCACGTCCGAGAGGTCGGGTCCTCGACGCCCGAGGTGCGCCACCAGACGCGCGGCCACGACGCGCTCGAACAGTTTAGCGAGCTCGTCGAGGAGGACGATGGGGCGGTACGCCGACGGTGACTCCGCCGGCCGGCCTTCCTTCCTGAGGAGGACTAACCTGCCTGTCTTCCACCGCTGTGGAATTGTGGCTTGAGCCAGACAGGCAGAGAATAGCCCTCGAACTCGCGGCGCCAGGTGATTCAGCGCCACCGCCCACGCCCTCCCCGGAATCCCATCCGGGCCTGGAGCGACGTTCTTCCGTCGCAGCCGCGCGACTGCTTCCTCGAATTCGGACTCGCCGACCTCCGGTGCCTCCTCTCCGACGTCTGGATCTTCTCCCCGCGGTGCCATCGACGGCGGCTCGTGCTCGGCCGGCGCCGTCGGGAACAGGGCCGCGACCACCTCACGGACCACTTCGGCGTCCAGGGTCTCCGTGAGTGGAGGAGCCCAGGGACGGACCTTGTTGCGTACCCGCTTGTAGGGCATCCCCCACGGGTCGCTGTTCAGTCCGTCCAGCATTTCCTCCCTGGCCGCGGCCTGCGACTCGCCGATGGCACGACGGAGGCTGGCTTTGGCTGCCGTGTAAAGGGCGTACAGCCGCTCGCCCTCCTCCTCGTGCCGTGTCCTGTCCTGCGAAGCGGGGGGCAACCTTTTTTTTTTTTTTTTTTTTTTTTTTTTTTTTTTTTTTTTTTTTTTTTTTTTTTTTTTTTTTTTTTTTTTTTTTACGCTGGAAAATGCATTTACGCACCCCCGTCACCCGAAGGCGACGGAAGTCTGAGACTCCCGGCGGGGAGTGCAATGCCGGACTACTCAGTAAAAACCAGCGGTGCCCTCGTCGTCCTGGTGGGGCGCCACGGGACCACTAAAAGTATTCGCCATGACGCCCCGGACGGTGGGCCTGCCTGCGGGTGCAGGGCAGGCCGCCTCCGGTTGTAGAGCGCTCCCGGGCACCGAGAGCGCTCCCTCATCGCCGCAGGGAAAAGAGGGACACGCGGAGCGCCCCCGCGCCGAGCCCGATGCAGAGGACGGAGGAGTGCGCCGCCACGCCTCCCCCCCCCCGCACCACACCCACCGCGGAAGCACCCCGCGCGCCCCCCTCCCACCCGCGACTTGCGGGAAGGAGAGGGGCGCGCGGAGCGCCCCCGCGCCAAGCACGATGCGGAGGGAGGGGGAGCGGCCCAGCGACGCCTCCCCCCCCACACCGCGCCCGCCACGAGGGCGCCCCGCGCGCCCCCCTCCCCCCCGCGACTTGCGAGGAGGAGAGGGGCGCCGGCTGCGCCCCCGCGTCAAGCACGATGCGGAGGGTGGAGGAGCGCGTAGCGACGCCTCCTCCGTCCCGCCGGTCGCCTCCTTCGTAGCGCGTCGGCGTGAGCGTCGGCTTCGCGCTCACGCTCCGCAGCCTCCTTCAGCGAAATAACTTCTTCGCAGAAGGAGGCCACGGCCGACCAGGACCTCGCGCTGCCGAGCATGGAGCGGACCACGCTCGACAGCGCGAGGTCTCCGCCGATGACCGCCACGAGGGCCCTCCGCTGAGGGTCCCAGGCGGCGCACTCTTCTAGCGTGTGGCGCGCCGTGTCAATCGGAGCACCACACTCGTGACAGGCAGGGGTGGCTTCCCTCCTCGCGATCTGGTGCAGGTACTTACCAAAGCAACCATGCCCGGTAAGCACCTGCGTCAGGCGGAAGGTCAGCACACCGTGCCGCCTTTGGACCCAGCGACTTAAATGTGGACGTATCGCGTCCACCGTCACCGTGCCCGCCGCCGGAGACCCCAGGCTCTCCTCCCACTTGATCATCAGGGCCCTCTTAGCTTGAGCCCTGATGTCCATCGCTCGGTCCGTACTACGGACCTGCCCTTCTCCAGCTCTGAGGCTCGACTTTGCCGCGTACACTCTCGCGAGCATCTCCGCCTGGAGTTCCCAGGGCGGATCGCCCGCGAGGAGCGTGGCCGCCGTCCACGACACCGTACGGTATCCCCGTATCGCTCTCACCGCTATGGCCCTCTGGGGTCTCCAAGCGGGGGGCATCCTAACCTAACCTAACCTAACCTAACCTAACCTAACCTAACCTAACCTTTTTTTTTTTTTTTTTTTTACGTGTGGAAAATCCTTCATGGACACCCTCCGGTTGGGGGGGCTCGGAGGGGAGTCAGACTCTTACTGAACAAAAACCACACGTGTGTTCCGCCTATGCGCTTGTGGCGAGATCGCGAGGACACAAAGCTCTTTCGCGATCCAGAAGATTCAGATTTCAGAAGGAGGCCACGGCCGACCAGGACCTCGCGCTGCCGAGCATGGAGCGGACCACGCTCGACAGCGCGAGGTCTCCGCCGATGACCGCCACGAGGGCCCTCCGCTGAGGGTCCCAGGCGGCGCACTCTTCTAGCGTGTGGCGCGCCGTGTCAATCGGAGCACCGCACTCGTGACAGGCAGGGGTGGCTTCCCTCCTCGCGATCTGGTGCAGGTACTTACCAAAGCAACCATGCCCGGTAAGTACCTGCGTCAGGCGGAAGGTCAGCACCCCGTGCCGCCTTTGGACCCAGCGACTTAAGTGTGGACGTATCGCGTCCACCGTCACCGTGCCCGCCGCCGGAGACCCCAGGCTCTCCTCCCACTTGATCATCAGGGCCCTCTTAGCTTGAGCCCTGATGTCCATCGCTCGGTCCGTACTACGGACCTGCCCTTCTCCAGCTCTGAGGCTCGACTTTGCCGCGTACACTCTCGCGAGCATCTCCGCCTGGAGTTCCCAGGGCGGATCGCCCGCGAGGAGCGTGGCCGCCGTCCACGACACCGTACGGTATCCCCGTATCGCTCTCACCGCTATGGCCCTCTGGGGTCTCCGCAGGAGAGCCTTGTTGTCGCGAGACGCGAGAGCGTCGGCGAACACGGGGGCACCGTACAGTGCCATGCTGCGAACTATGCCGACGTATAGACGTCGGCATGGCGAGTCCGGGCCGCCTACGTTGGGCAGAAGTCTGCCCAGCGCGGCGGCGGCTTTCTCGAGCCTCGGAGCGAGCTCTCTAAAGTGCGGACCGAAGCTCCACCGGCCGTCCAGGGTTAGGCCGAGATATTTCATCTGGGCCTTGACGGCGATCTCCACCCCCTGTACGACCACACGCGCACCTCGGGGGGGGCCTCTTCGTGGGCCGTGGAAGAGGAGGGCCTCCGTCTTCGACAAGGAGACCCTCAGGCCCAGTGCCTCGATGCGGCCGACCGCTATCGTCGCGCCGGTTCGCGCCAGACCGGCCGCCTCTTCGAAGCTGCCGCCCCGGGCCGTCAGCAGAGTGTCGTCCGCGTAGCAGATGACACTGAGCCCGGGCGGCAGTGGCGTCCGCAGCAGCCAGTCGAAGCCGACGTTCCACAGGGTCGGTCCGAGGACGGAGCCCTGCGGAACGCCGCACTCGACGCGACGGCGATACAGTCGGCCGTCGCCCCCCTCCCATAGGACCTCTCTCTCGCGGAGGTACGCCTCCAGCAGACTCTGGAGATATGGAGGCACGTCCTGATACTTCAGTGCCTCCACAATCGTCTCAACAGGAATGCTGTTGAAGGCGTTCGACACGTCCAGCGAGATGGCCAGGAGAACGTCTCCGCTGGCCACCACCTCCGCGGAGAGGGACCTAAGGGCGTTCAGAGCGTCCAGGGTGGAGCGGCCCGCCCTGAACCCGTACTGAGCGTTCGACAGACCCGGCCCCGACTCGTCGAGGTGCCGGACGAGACGGTCCGCGAGAATCTTCTCGAAGAGTTTGGCCGTCTCGTCCAGCAGCACGATCGGCCTGTACGCGGAGGGAGAGTCGACAGGTCGGCCCTCCTTACGTATCAGGCACAACCGGCCCGTCTTCCACGGCTTCGGGAACTGCCCGGAAGCTAGACACTTGTCGAACAGTCCCCGAAGTTCTCCTCTCAGGTGTTCCAGGGCGATATACAATACTCGCCCCGGAACACCATCCGGCCCCGGCGCCGTCTTCTTGGCCCTGAGACGCTCGAGGGCCGTATCCATCTCCCCCTCCGAGATGCCGGGTGGGGAGGGCGGGTCGAACTCGGTCCGAGAAGACGGCGACGGCGTCGCCATCGTCGGGGGAACATGTACGGGACGGTGCGGAAACAGTTCCGACACCGTCCGCCAGAGGAGATCCGGCGGCATCGTTTCCGTCACGGGGGCGCCCTGCGCGCGAAGCTTGCTTCGCGCAGCGCGATAGGGACGGCCCCATGGATCTCGGTTTAGACCCGCCAGCAGCTCCTTCCAGGCGGCGTCCTTCCCTCGGCTGATGGCGTGCTGCAGGGCCTGCTTTGCCGTGCGGTATGCATCCCGCAGCTCCGCCTCCAGAGCCGGATCCCTGGCGCTGCGCCTCCGACAGCGTTGATACGCCCGGCGGGCGGTCATGCTGGCCGCACGGAGCTCCGCTATTTCGGGCGACCACCAGTACACCGCCCGCCGTCCTAGCGGGCGGCGGCCGACCTTCGGCATGGCCGCATCGCAGACGTTGGCCAACGACCTACGAAAGCGGCCAGCCAGCTCATCCACGCTGGCACCATCGGCGTCGCGGTGGCTCGCCCACCGCTGGACGATTGCGGCCTCGCGCGCCGCCTCGACGTCGAGCCTGCTTAGGGCCCAGCGGGGTAGCCTGCTCGGGCCCCTCGACCGATCTGCTGACGAGGACGGGGTGGAGACTCCGAATCTGATATAGTTGTGGTCTGAGAGAGTCTCCACCCCCTCCTCCACTCTCCAGTCTGTCACTCTCCGCGCGATTGCGGGGCTGGCGAACGAGAGGTCCACCACGGAACCCCCGCGCAATCGCACGCACGTCTGAACGTTTCCAACGTTCAGGAGTGACAGACCAGAGAGGAGGGCCCAATCCTCGACGGCCCGCCCCCTCGCATCCGTGTTCGGGTTGCCCCAGGCTCGGGACTTGGCGTTGAAGTCGCCGAGAACTATCACGGCTCTCGGCGATTGTCGGCATACCGCAGCTCTGACGGTGTCGAGGAAGACCTCGAAGTCCGCCAGGCTGCGGTTGGGGGAAAAGTAGAGGCCGATGACCGCATACTCTCCCCACGTCACCACGACGTATCCCGAGCCGCGCTCCACGAGTGCGAGGGGGCGGGTAGCGGAACTGCCTAGTGCGACCGCCACCGTGCCGTCGAGATCCCCCAACCAGTTCGGTTGGGGGGGAACCCAGTACGGTTCGCAGACGACGGCCACATCGATCATCCACTGCGCCATGGACTGGGTCAACAAGTCCTGAGCCCTGGCGCAGTGGTTGAGATTGGCTTGGAGGAAGCTGTGATGTCTGATGTGATCCATGGATTACTCAGACATCACAACCTCCACCTCCCCCGCCGCGGCCGGGGGGGCAACGCCGTCTGCGGCTGTCTGGCTTGCGGTCTCTCGGGGGGCCCGGGTTCCGAGGGCCCCCTTTCCTTTCGAGGTCGCAGGCCTGCACCTGCGGCCGCTCATGATGTGCCCCGAGGGTTTACCTCCCTCGGCGCACACCACGCAGCGCGGTGTCTTCTCCGGGCAGGAGGCGACCTTGTGCCCCGCGTTCCCGCATTTAAAGCAGAGGTCGCCCCTGTCGACAGACGCCGGACACTTCGGGCGCGTGTGGCCCAACCCCATGCACTTAAAGCAGCGCATGGGGAGCGCCTCCAGGGCCGACACTCGCACCGAGCTCCAGCCGATCAGTAGCCTGCCCCCTTCGGTCAGCGCTTTCGCAACCGAGACGGGGCAGGTTACGACGGTGGAGCCCATGCCGCCGAAGCCGGAGCGGATCGCCCCGACCCTCACCGTGCCGACGTCGGACGATGTCGCCTTCGCGACCGCCGCCGCCACCCTCTCGGGAGTGGCCGTGTCATCCAGGCCCGAGATGCGCACCTGCGCGGTCTTAACGGGCCTGACGACAGTGGCCACGTCCGAGAGGGCCTCCCTGAGCCGGCTGGCGAGCCGGTCGGCCTTCTCCTCTTTGTCGGAACCGGGGATCTCGAGCATCCTCGCTCCCGTCGCCGTATGACGGAAGAGGATGCGCTCGATCCCCAGTTCCTCCAATTTCACGGTGTCTTCAGCCGACCGGAAGATGGAGTCGTAAGTTTGACCCTTCTCTACAGCCGCCGGCTGCAGCTGGACGACGACTGCCGCAGTCTTCGGGGCCTTGAATTTGGCCTTAACCGTCGCCTTTGTTGCCGGCCTTCCGGGCTGCTTGGTCGGCTTGGCGGTCGGCTTGGCGGCCGGTCGCGCGGACGACGCCGCGGCTGGCTTGCCAGTCGGCTTCACCGCAGGGGCGGCAGTCCGGCCTTCGACTGCAGGTGTAGATGGAGGGGCGGAGGACTTCCCTTTCCCCTTCCTCTTGCCCTTCCCTCTTTTAACCACTGTTGCCCAGGTTTCCTCCCGGGCAACCGTGGAGGGGGCCGCCGACGTAGTGGCCGCCGTCTCAGGGCGTCGAGGTCCACCAGCTCCCAGTTGGGGGCGGACCGACGGAGCCGGCGGCAGCCTCTCCTCGATCTGCGCCAGCCGGACGTTCATCATATCGCCCAGCGAGCAGGTCAAGGAGTGCTTGAACTCCTCTAGCATGGCCGCCACCGGAAGTGTCGCAGGTGGACCGGCGACTGAGGCGTTGGCAGCGGCGGCGGCGGCGGCGGCGGCGTTAGCGGCCGCTTCCGTCTTCGCCTCGGCGAAGCCGCGCCGCATCGCCTTCAGCTCCGTTTTCATTGCCTCTATTTCGATCCTGAAGCGGCGGTTCTCCGCTCGGAGCCGCCTCACTTCATCGGCCTCGGTCCTAGAGGCAAAGGCGTCGACCACCTCGCTCAGGTCCGTCGCGGACCTCTTCAGCTTTGCGACGAACTCGCCTTTGAGGTTCCCGGATTTCCGGGCAACCTCTAGTATTACGGCGAGTCCCTCGCCCGCGCGCGCCCTGAGTTCCTGCGCGTTGAGCGCAACAACGTCGTCTACGATCAACGAGCCGACGTCGGGCTCGTTGTCGATGAGTATGTTTACGGGTTCCGGCCGGACAGGTGCTGGCTTGAGGAACTTTTCGCGGGAAGGACCCGCCGTGGTTCCTCTCGCCTTTCCCCTTCTCGCCATGTTAATTTTAGCGAGGCCCGCGCCCTCGGCCTCCGTGTCCGAACCGTCACGCCCAGACGCGAAGGTCGAGGATGAGGGCCGCTTCCGCCGTCTCGTTGGCAGAGATTCCCGGTCCGAGGACCCCAAAGCCGTCTCCATATCGGTTCCGCTTTCATCTGTGCCCAGAGCCGCAAAGCGGTTTCCTGTTTTCCCTTTCGCGAGGAATCTCCAGGAGACCAGCCCTCGGGCGCGAGGGCTCGTTAGAGCCGCCGCTCCGAAGACTGTTATCGGAGTCCGTGTTCTTAGCCATAGTCGTGTCACCGCCCTTCTCGGGCACTACGTCAACGCCCATATGGGGCGAATCACAGTCACAAAGGGTGCCCTCCCCAGAATCGAACGGGCAGCGTGCATCCGAAGATGCACGGAGGGATTCTCCTTTGCCGGAGGCGCAGGTACCCTCCTGGGGTAGTTTCGTTTTAATCTTTGTGGCCATGATTAGTAAGGGCTGTATCACAGCTTAGATTTTTAATCGGGGTTTACTCCCCTAGGCCGCGCGGCTGACAAGCCGCTAAAGGTGCGCCCACACCTACTGGTTTTGGTCCGCGGGGGTCCGAGAACCCCTACCACCCGCTCAGTGCGAGTGGCGTTGCCTGGGAACCTAACCTTTTTTTTTTTTTTTTTTTTTTTTTACGTGGGGGAAAATCCTTCATGGACACCCTCGGCGCGGGGACACCGAGGGGAGTCAGACTCTTACTGAATAAAAACCGCCACGTGTGTTCTGCCGTACGCCAATGTGGCGGGATCACAAGGACACATTGTTCTTTCGCAATCCCGCCGGCGCTTGCCCTTGCGGGCCCGTCGCGGAGAGTTTCGCAGCTCTCCGAAAGACGCACTCGAACACAAGAAGTGCGTCTTCCTCCTCTGGGCCGACTAGTGCGGACGACAGATACCCCTTTATCTGTCGCCCGCCAGCCCGGCAAGTGGGGGATTTAACCCCCACTCCCGCACGCTAAGGAGACATTGGCGCAGCCTCCTCAGTTGCCTGACGGCTTTCTCTCCTTTGAGCGGGAGTGGCCACTTTCGCGGCCACTTTCCGATTGGCTTTAGGGGGACGGCAATTCCGTCCCCCCATCACATGCGACGCCGGTCTGCCGGAAGCGGCACAGACCGCGCAATTCGGCGTCTTAGTGCATGTGCGGGCCAAGTGCCCCTCGAGACCGCACCTGTAGCAAAGTCTGCTACGGTCTACCGCCGTCGGACAGGTCGGGCGAGTGTGCCCGATACCCATGCATCCAAAGCAGCGCAACGGGCGCCGCTCCAGAAGCCTGACTCTCGCCGAACTCCAGCCGACCAGAAGTCTGCCGGCCTCGGCGAGTGCCTTCGCTATCGGGATCGGGCACCTCCAACCCATGGCCCTATCAACCGGTCGTGGTTATACGGGCCCAAACATGGGAGTGCGCACCCTACTGTCTCGGGTTCTCTCCCTTCAGGTGCGCACGCTTCCATTCCCGACAAGTTATTTTACTCTCGACTTCTTGTCCCTTAGTCCTTCTCCCCTTTCTGGGGCGGACGACACAGATACGCCTTCGGTGTTCGCCGACAGTGCGCACTGCTATCTGCGATGGGCTTCGTTACCTATCATGGTTTCCGCTGACGTTGCCTCCGTTCTTCTCGAGGTCGTTCCTGATTTTATGCCATCGCCGCGCGAAATCCCGCAGCCTACCAAAGTTCGCCGCCGAAGCCACGAGATCGCGGTAGTAAACCGGACCCACCTCTTGCACCACGATGCCGTCCAGCAGATGGGCACGCTCTTCCCTATACAGAGGACATTCCCAGAGTGCGTGGTGTACGTCTTCCTCTGCGGCTTCGCCGCAGTAGCATGACCCCACAGCGGACAACTTCATTCTGTGAAGCCTCCCCCTAAAACACCCATGGCCTGTCAAGATTTGGGACGTTTCATAGTCAGGCTCGATCCAAGTCGCCTTGAAACGAGCCTTCACATCCGGGAAAAACCGATACAATTCCCTCCCGTGGGTCGACGTGTCCCAACGCTCCTGCCATGCGGCAAGAGCGGACTCAGCCTCTGTGAGTTTGGCACGCCGCAGCTCCTCCTTGGCAGCCGCGGACTCGCGCAGAGCGCCTAGTCTGCCCGCCCGGATCACCTCGAGGTCGGCCGGCAGCACACCGGCCAGAACCGCCAGTCCGTCAGTGCTCGTCGAACGATACGCCTTGGTTAGAAGAACCAAGGCGGGTCTCTGGGTGCGCAAAAGCGCGCTCCGCACAACGTGAAGGGACGCACGCTCATACCAACATGCTGCAGCATACGTTACGGTCGACACGAAAGTACCCTTGTACAGTACCTTAAGGGCACTGTACCGAACCCCCCAGGAGCATGCCGACACTCTCGACATCTTGCCGAAGCAATTTGCCGCCCTCTCCCCTATGTCCACCGCATGCTGCGCGAAGGACAGACTTGCGTCCACCACCACCCCCAGTACCTTGGTCGACGTGACGCTCCTGATCGAGTTACTCCCGAATCTGATGGTGGGCGGACGCTGGAGCTTACCCCTGATGGTCATCGTGGATGACTTGGCAGGGGAAAACTCCAGCCGATTTCTCGCGCCCCACTCACCGACGAGCTTTAGTGCCGCACTGGATTTTTCCTCCAGGCCCGCCCGGGCACCGGACTCGACCAGGATCGTCACATCGTCGGCATATGCCACGATACTGACCCCCCCAGGGAATGGCAGCTTAAGCAAATCGTCCATCAACACGTTCCAAAGCGTAGGTCCCAGCACCGATCCCTGCGGACAGCCCATAGTGGCCTCCTTCCACACTACCGAGCGGCCCACGAACATACCTACTCTTCGATCGACGAAGTAGTCCGCCAGCATCCTGTAGATGTTAGGCGGGCAACCCCCCCGCTTCGATTTCAGCAGTATCATGGGCCACCAGGCATTATCAAAGGCCCCAGAAATATCCAAAAATATCGCCTGTACATATTTCGACGAGCTCCCACGAGCCACGCCAAGGATGCTCCTCAGCGCGGAGACCGTCGACCGCCCTCGCGTGAATCCGTGCTGGCAGTCCGACAGACCTTTCGTCATTTGCGGTGCGCATCTTATCATTAAGCGTTCCAAAATCTTACCAAAGATCGGCAACAGCGTGACGGGCCGGTACGCTTTTGGGTCGGCAAGAGGCTTGCCATTACCTTTCGGTAAGACAACCAACCTGCCGTCCTTCCACGTACCCGGAAAAGAGCCCTCCTGGACACATCGCCTAAACACTTCTGCCGTTTCACCCGGCGCGGCTGCCCAAACGTGCTTTATTATGCGAGCGGTAATCCCGTCGATACCCGGTGCGGTGTTGGGAAGCTCCCTGACTACTGACCCCACCATCTCGACAGTCGGAGGAGGGGCATCTTCACCTGTAGGTGTCAGAGCCGCCATGACGCGCACCTGACGGTGATACGGAGTATCACGCCCCGCGTCGTCGTCCGGGCACAGCGCCCTCAGTAAATTCGTCATGGCTTCCCCGACGCCCCCAGCATAACCTTCGGCAAACTTCGTGCCATTTACTACGTTATGGGGAGGACGAATCCTCCCACTCGCGGCTCGGTAAGCTTGTCCCCATGGGTCCAAGTTTCCGGAATTGGCGATATTCTTAAAATGCAAAAGTTGCGCCTCCTCCATTGCCACCCTATACCTACGCCTACATGAGTGGAATCTCTGCCTGGCAGCCTCCTCATCGGGGCTCTCGCGTTTACGAGCAGCCTGCCAGACCCTACGCAGGCGGTAAGACTCCCGACGCAGCCGATCGAGGTCCGGAGTCCACCACTCATAGCCCCGCTCAAAAGTACCCTCCCTTTTTAGACCTAGAGTCTGCAGCGCAGTGCTCTTCACCAATCTGGTGAATTGAGCAGCGATTCTCGTTGCAGACCGATTCCACTTCATAGACGTACCCACTCTGAGCCGGATCTGGTCCTCGAAATGAGCCCAATCCACCCCACGATCCCGAAACCTCATTGGTTTACCCGGCGACTCAGCGCCCGAGTCGACCCCGTTGTCAGTCTTCTTCTTGGCCACCACAAATGTTATCAGTCGATGGTCGCTGTCTATCTTATTCTCGTGCACTCTCCACCCCGTTACCGGGGTGCCTTTTGTCAGAGTAAGGTCGATGTTGGATGAGCCCGCTGGCCCAGCGAACGTTGCCGGCTGGTTCTCCACGTTCGCCAAACGGAGTCCATGTGCCAGGATAAACGCCTCCATCGATTCCCGACGGTGCGTGACGTCTGGTCCGCGTCCTGTGTACTGCCTCCTCTCGCAGTACCACATCGGAGAGTGCGCGTTTGAGTCTACCCCTATAATTATGCGTTGGCCTCTCAGGCTCGCTAGCACCGTTTCTAGATGTCGCAAGTGCAGGTCGATGTCTTCTGCGTATTGAAAGTACGCCGATATGATGTACACTCCGTCCGTATCTATTTGGAGGTGACACACCATGCAGTGGCTGTTCGATAGATGCCTGAGTGCTGCGCATGCTATGTCCCTCCTGCGCAGGTATACCCCAGCCTTGGCGTAAGTTTCTTGCTGTATGATGTGGGGGCTAGGATAATGTTCCTGGACCAGAACGACGTCCAGCCCCATTTCCTCGGCGACTAGGGGTAGCTCAGTGGTGGCCGTCCTAGCTCCCGCCAAGTTGACCTGTCCGACGGTGATGTGTGGTGGTGCCATTAATAGGCCGTGCGTTCCGCCAGTCTTACTTCGGCGTGTCGGCGAGCAGGGCAGTCCGCACTGGCCGTCTTGTGCTCGCTTGCTTCCTTGCTGCGGCCGAATTTGTAGCACGTGGCACATCTCGTAGTTGCTGATTTGCAATCATCCGCCTTGTGTCCCGCTTCTCCGCACTTACCACACGTCGGGGCTTCCGCCTTACAAGAGCCCTCGCCATGGCCGTAGAGCTGGCACCGCCGGCAGCAGATCGCTGTAGTGAAGTCGTCCACGGTTACGACCTCCCACCCTATGTAAACTCTGCCTTTGTCGAGAAGAGCCTTTCGCAGCTTGGGGTCGCACGCCATAACCACTGTGGTCCTTTCACCTCCAAATCTGCTTTTACGGAAGGCCAGCTTGCAGCTTTCTTCCAACTTTTGCAAGGGCCAATTTGGATCATCCTTGAAGTTCTGCTCTTTTAGTGCCTTTAGGATAGCTGCGAAGTCCTCAGCTCTCCCTTCTACGTTCTTTAGGGCCACCAATGGCTGGCGTTTCCTTGGCTCTGATGCCTTCAATGTAGGTGGGATGGCCGACTTTAATCTCTCCAGATCCTCTCTCGTCTTAGTCTGGACTAGTATTCCAGCTCCAGCTAGCCTTCTAACTTTGTCGACCTTTATATTGAGAGCGGCGGGAGCCACGGAGGACTTTAGTGCACTCTTGGTGTCTTCAGCTGTCTTCAGCTCAGCTCCTTTTTGTGTCGGATACAGGGCGACCACAGGTCCCGATTGCGTCTTAAGTTTGTCTGCATACGACACCTTCCCAGCTGTTATCTGCCCTGATGCCGCAATGGCTGTGACCGCTCGCTCGGCCTTGACTTCCGCGTTTGCCGACCTTGCCTTCTCCTCTTCCAAACAAGATTGCAGGACGGCTGCTCGGGTCTTCGTCACGTCTACCTGTTTCTCTGATTCTGCCAGTGCTATTGCCAGATGCGACACAACTTCCATTATGGTGGCGAGGTCCTGGGTTACGCTGGCACTGTCTGCTTTATTTAACTTTGCAATCGGAGACTTTATGACGTCTCCGATGTGCCTTGCAGCACTGCTGGCTAGCGACAGCAGTGCCCGCGGGGAGCTGTGTGCCAGGTCACCGGCTGGAGCATCGCGCCTGCTGTCTTCTTCATCGGTCGAGCAAGGGGTGCGGAAGTCTGCAGTCATCGGCGTCCCCGGTTCCGCAGCGCTAAAGTCCGCGTTTGCGTCGCCGGGAAGAGCAAGGGTCGTCCTCGCCGCTGAGCACTGTCTCGCCTGCCGTCTGCGCTGCTTTTTCTGAGCCCCCATCTCTTCAGGCGACAGAAGATGCTTCGACCTTGTCGGCTGGATGGTCGCGGAGGTATCTCTGGGCGGCGACAGCACCTGCATGACGTCGTCGTAGACCTTCCGCGCTGTCGCGCTGGCGATTGCCTGATTCAAATTCACGTCGTCTTCCCCACTCGTATGATACACACGAGGGGTCGGCGGCGTACGCAGCAGGGACCTACGCGGTTGGAAGGCCTGCGGCGTTCCACCAGGGGGAGGACCCCCCTCGTCGGAGTCCGTCATCTGCGCTTAAAGTGTCACTAATCTGAAAGTACTATTCTATACTACACTAATCTAAATATTAAAATTACTAATAACTAACAGTAAACTAACGACAACTATAATTAATTTAAAAAAATAACTAAACAAACTAAGAGAAATTAAAATAAGCCAAAAAAAAAAAAAAAAAAAAAAAAAAAAAAGAAAAAGAAAAATTAAAATAAAATAAAACAAACTATAAAAGATAAAAGTAAAATAAAAATAAAAATGAGCCAATTCGCACGAGTCCAGCACGACAATGACAGCTGTCAATGTCGGATGTCAAATGACAAATGTCAGTAGCCGTCAGATGTCAAATGTCATATGACAGATGGCAGCTGACAGCAGTAGTTGGCACAATTTCTAAAAATACCCCCCTGTGGTAGCCAGCACGTGCGACGAAAACTAAATCCACGTGGATCGCGGGAATCCGAAGATTTTCCACCGATTTTCCACTGAATTCACGCGTCCCTATGTGCCATTCACACTATTTTAAGAGTATTTCGTGAATACTCCCAAAAAATGTTCACTACACTAAACTAATCTACACTAAATATATTGTCAACACTTGTGGGTCCTTATCCCTTTATTTCCCGGCGATCCCTGGGCGGATTTGATCGTTTCCAACGACAATCGACGCTCCAGGATCTATCGCACACGGTAATAACAGTATTTTCGCAGCACACTCGAGAAAAACCACAAAACGGATTTTTAATCACGGAGCACTACAGAAACGATGTTGCACGTTTGACGGCTGTCACCGAAGTCACATCGGGATCGGGCAGCGGAGAACCACTGACCCCATCCCGCTCCCACCGAATGCGATTTCCGCGGCCCTGACAGAACCGGCGTCGCATTTTCCCACTTTGGCCGCCGCGTCGACGACCATCTCTCTCGTGACCGAGTCGTCGAGTCCGGAAACACGCAAGCTGACGTGTTTCTCGGGCCGGACGACTCTAGCCACGCTTCCCACGGCTTTTTCGAGCTCCTGTGCGAAACGCTGCGCCACCTCCGGGGCCTGGTCGTTAGACAGCTCTAACAGCCTGGCCCCGGTTGCGGCAGAACGAATGCTTAAGCCCTCCTTAATTCCCAGGCTGGCGAGATTCACCGAACCTGCAGCCTGGCGAATAACGTCGGCATAGGTGACCCCCCGTTCGATCGCGTCCGGCTTCAGTGCGATGATCACTGCGGGCCGACGGGGGGCCACCAACTTGGGTGTCTTCTTCTTCTTGTTGAGTCCCTTCCGCTGCTGCTGCGGAGCAGCCTTAGCAACGGCGTCCGACTCAGGAGCTTTGCCCTTATCTTTCTTCTTCTTTTTCTTCTTTGACTTCTTTTTGGCGACGGTGACCCATTCGGCGTCGCCAGCAGCAGCCGGTGTGGCCGGCGTGGCTCCCTCACCGGAGCAGGCCGCCGACGAGGCGGCTTTCGCCGCCGCGGCCGCAGCCTTGCGCGGGCGAGCTTTCTTCTTTCCAGCGCTAGTGGTTAGCGCTGGCACCTGCTGCGTTGCATCACTCGAGTGGTCCGTCGCCTTGGTCGGCGTCAGCCTCTGCTCGATGCTGGTAAGGCGGGCGTCGAACAGTTCTCGAACCGACGACAACAGCGACGCCCGCATCCGCTCTTCCTTGTCAGCCTCGCTGGTAGTGACTGGAGCCGGGCCCGGAACGACAGCCGGCTGACGCTCCTTGACCAACTCCGCCACTTGGCATTTGAGGTCCTCGACGTCCCTCCTCAGACGAGTGTTCTCCGCTTGCAGTTTGCGGACCTCGTCCGAGGAAGTGCGTTCCTTCAACACCTCCACCCCGAGCCGGATTGAAGTGGCGGCGTCCTTGAGGGCCCTGACGGAGGTACCCTTCAGGTTCATAGACCTGGTCGCCACTTGGTAAATCACGTCGACGTCCTTACCGACCTGCGCACTAATGGCGTCGGCGGTTCGAGCGTCGCTTACGTCCAGACCCATCGCCCGACGTCTCTCCTCCGCATCAGAGATGCTCGCCTCCAGCGCTTTCTCCTTTTCGCGCGAGGCTTCCTCTCTCCTCTGGCAGCGCTTACGCGCCAGTTTCGACGACGTCTGACGGCTCTCCTCGTCCGAAGACAAAGCCGACGGAGATGAGAGAAGTCGTCGTTTTCCCGGTTTTCTGGCCTTTCTGTAGGCCGGAAAACTATCGTCGGAGTCGATGGCGGTCAGACCCTCTGACATGTTTTCCTGACTCGTAATCGAGCAGGACCTACTCCTTACCTGTCCAGGTTCTGTCCCATACTCATCACTGATGCGCGTTAGCATCACCAGTGGTAGTCGTATAGGAAGCGAGCTTACAGCTTCACGGGTAGAAGACCCGTGAACAACACCGCCCTTCTCGGGCTTCCCGTCCTCGCCGCCCTTCGCGGGCGCATCCTCCACTCCGCCCTTCTCGGGCACTACCTCCACTCCGCCCTTCTCGGGCCTCTCTACGGCGGACGAACCGCGAACACAAACACGATGGGTGCCCTCCCCAGATTCGTACGGGCAGCGTGCATCTGCAGATGCACGGAGGGATTCTCCTTTGCCGGAGGCGCAGGTACCCTCCTGGGGTAGTAACGTTTTATTCGTCGTGTCCATGTTGTTGAATGACACAGTTAGACCGAACCTCCCATCGGCCACGCATCCCTTCGCGCTGTGTCGCCGCTTAGGATTCGGGGTAATTTTTATAGAGGTCTTCTTCCTCTAGATCCGGCCGGTTAAGGCAAGACCCCTCGGTCCCGAACGAAGCCGCGAGACATGACCACGACACCTCGCACGGGGTTACGAGATTATGAGGCGTAGAGCGGACGGGAAACCCGCCCACTCTACCCGACGGCGGGGTCACCGCCGCCGAGGTCGCCCGTCCACTTGGAGCAGGGGGGAAAATCCCCACCCCGCTTCTCCGCGCCTTCGCAGCGCCAGTCTCACCATCTAATCACCAAGGGGGGCGAGCGATGACGCTCACCCCGCCCTCTAGTGCCGGGGGGACCGCCAAGGTCCACGTCCCACTCCGCGCCCTCTCTTCCGGCGCCGCGTGAAGGGCTAGGCCACTCCACGCAAACTCCGCGCTCCCTCGTGGCGCAATGTCACGGGACCACTCCGGCAAAAGACCAGAGCGGGACCCGGACGCCTCCGCCTGGTGTTGGTCCGCGGGGATCCGAAGACCCCTACCGCCCGCAGTCGTGAAACCGCAGGCGGCACTCCCCTATCCGCCACCCGGGGGACGCACCCAGTAGAAGTCCAGGAACTCCTCCCCTTGGAGCCTAGGTCCCAGACCTAAGTCTGGGGCCCAGGCTCCAAAGGCCTGGGCCTGGGAACCTAACCTAACCTAACCTTTTTTTTTTTTTTTTTTTTTTAACGTGGGGAAAATCCGTCATGGACACCCTCCGGTAGGGGGGGCTCGGAGGGGATTCAGACTCTTACTGAATAAAAACCGCCACGTGTGTTCTGCCGTACGCCAATGTGGCGGGGTCACAAGGACGCTATTAGCTCTTTCGCAACCCCGCCGGCGCTCGCCCTTTCGGGCCCACCGCGGTGCAAAGCACCTCGGAGGACGCACTCGAACACGAAGCGCGCCCTCCCCTCCTTGGGGGGACCGTGCAAGTCGGACGACGAATCCCCCGACCCATCGCCCGCGTGGCCCCCCCCGCGGGCAGGGGGACACCCCCTGCCCGCATTGCGCCTGTGGGTACAATCCCGCGCCGCCCCGGCGCCCCAGGCCTAGCCCGGCGTTGCGGGACACCAGGCACCTAGCCCGGGGCGGACAATGTCAGCCCGACGAAGCCGACAAAGGCCAGGGTGGCCGCAGTCTAGGCCCTCCAGCCGACCGCAGCCTCGGCGCGAGAAAGCGCCCTCGCACGCCTTAGGGCGGGCGAGCGAACCCGCCCACCCCGTCCTCCGCGTGGGGGAAGGAAAGACCGACCCCCACGTCACCGCGCCGTCTCAGCGCCACACACACCGCCGCGCCTCCGCGCCAACACACCCGCGCTCGCAGGACCACCCCAGTACTAGACCAGAGCGGGACCCGGAGCGCATCGTCGCGCGTCGTCACAATCCTGGCAGTGGTGGCAACGAGGAGAGGGCTCCCTCCCGGCGACCCGACACAGGTACCCCCCGAAGCAACCGTGCCCCGAGAGGACCTGCGTGGCGCGGAAGGTTAGGACGCCATGCCGTCTGTCCAACCACTGCCGAAGAACCGGCCGAACCGCATCGATCGTCCGGTGCCCCGCACTCGGACGCTCGAGCCTCACAACCCACTCCGCGATCGCGGCATCCCGCTCTCGCCTCAGGTGTTCTGCAAGCCGTGGTGCCGGACTGAGGGTCCCGGACGCCAGACTCCGACGCCGCCGGTATGACGACGCCAGAGAGACCGCGTCCAGGTCCCAGGGCAGGACTCCAGCCAGCACGCACGTTGCGTCGCCCGAGATCGTACGGTACCCGCGTACGACCCTGATCGCCATCACCCTCTGCGCGCGCCGCAGCAGGGCGATGTTCTCGCGGTCCAGGGCGTCGGACCAGACGGGGGCACCGTACATCGCCATCGCTCTCACGACGCCGGTGTAGAGCCGGCGGCAGCTCACACCGGGACCGCCGATGTTCGGCAAAAGCCACGCGACCGAGGCTCCCACCTTCAGCAAGCGCGGGACGAGCCGCGCGAAGTGCGCCCGGAACTTCCACCGGCCGTCGAGCACGAGACCCAGGTACGTCATCGTGCCCGACAGGCCGATGCGAGTGCCTCCCACGATAAGATGGGCGTCGTGGGGAGGCGCCCTCCTCGGGCCGTGGAAGACTATTCCTTGTGCCTTGTCCAGCGCGACGACGAGGCCGAGGCGCCGGATTCGCGCCACGACCTGCGCGACGCCAGCGGTCGCCAGCACTGCCGCCTCCCGATACGTCGGTCGGCGGGCCAGCACCAGCGTGTCGTCGGCGTAGCAGACGACGCTGACGCCGCGCAGCAGCGAGCCACGCAACACCCAGTCGTATCCGATGTTCCACAGGAGTGGCCCGAGCACCGACCCCTGCGGGACACCGCACACGACTTCCTTTCTCACAAGCCGACCATCCCTTCCGGGGAAGACCACCCACCTGTCGGAGAGGTAGGCACCGACCACGCGACGCAAGTAGGTCGGCACCCCGTGGTAGCGGAGCGCCTCCCTGATGCAACCCCAGGGCAGCGTATTGAAGGCGTTGGCGATGTCGATAGACACCGCCACGACGACGTCGCCCTGGGCCACCGCTTCCTGCACCTGGGCACGGACGCACAGCACGGCATCCACGGTAGAACGGCCACTGCGGAAGCCGAACTGCACGTCCGAGAGGTCGGGTCCTCGACGCCCGAGGTGCGCCACCAGACGCGCGGCCACGACGCGCTCGAACAGTTTAGCGAGCTCGTCGAGGAGGACGATGGGGCGGTACGCCGACGGTGACTCCGCCGGCCGGCCTTCCTTCCTGAGGAGGACTAACCTGCCTGTCTTCCACCGCTGTGGAATTGTGGCTTGAGCCAGACAGGCAGAGAATAGCCCTCGAACTCGCGGCGCCAGGTGATTCAGCGCCACCGCCCACGCCCTCCCCGGAATCCCATCCGGGCCTGGAGCGACGTTCTTCCGTCGCAGCCGCGCGACTGCTTCCTCGAATTCGGACTCGCCGACCTCCGGTGCCTCCTCTCCGACGTCTGGATCCTCTCCCCACGGTGCCATCGACGGCGGCTCGTGCTCGGCCGGCGCCGTCGGGAACAGGGCCGCGACCACTTCACGGACCACTTCGGCGTCCAGGGTCTCCGTGAGTGGAGGAGCCCAGGGACGGACCTTGTTGCGTACCCGCTTGTAGGGCATCCCCCACGGGTCGCTGTTCAGTCCGTCCAGCATTTCCTCCCTGGCCGCGGCCTGCGACTCGCCGATGGCACGACGGAGGCTGGCTTTGGCTGCCGTGTAAAGGGCGTACAGCCGCTCGCCCTCCTCCTCGTGCCGTGTCCTGTCCTGCGAAGCGGGGGGCGTCCTAAAGATGCGCCTCCTGCAGCGCGTGTACTGGCGTCGGACGGCCACGCACTCCCTGCGCAGCTGCGCTATCGCCTCCGACCACCAGTACCGGACACGACGCCACTATCGCCGCTTCGTCGAGTCGCTCCCGGTCGAGACGCTTCAGCTGCCACCGAGGACCCTCCTCCGCCGAGGCGCGGCTGGAGCTTGGCGGCACCGCCGGACGAGCGGAGATCTCGAAGCGGATATAGCGATGATCCGAGAGAGTCTCCACGTCGTCCAGCACTCGCCAGTCCCGAACGCGGCGCGCGAGGCCGGGGCTCGCAAACGACACGTCCACGATCGAGCCGCCCGACCTGCGCACGCACGTGTTGGCCGTCCCGCGATTGAGGACGGTCAGGCCGGTGGCAACGAGCCACTCCTCCAGAATCGCCCCCCGCGCATCTGTGGCAGGACACCCCCACAGACGTGACTTCGCATTGAAGTCGCCCAGCACGAGCACTTCCGCCGGATAAAACCTACGCATGATCGACTCGGTCCCGTCGAGGAACGCCTCGAACTCGGCGACCGACTTGTTCGGGGAAAAATACGCCCCGACGATGGCCACCTCCCCCAGCAGTGCCGCGACGCAACCCGAGCCCCTCACAATGTTCGTAAGGGGCGGGGCGCCCGCGGCGACCTGGGTCACGATGGCCACCACGCCGTCGCGATCGCCGATCCAACTATCCCTCGGCGGGACCGAGTACGGCTCGGCCACCACCGCCGCCCGCACGGACCACTGTACCAGGCTCTGGACGAGGAGGTCCTGGGCCCTGGCACAGTGGTTCAGGTTGGCTTGGAGCACCTTAAGCGCCATTACTACAATTGGGTGTCCATTGTCACCTCCCCAGCTCTGTTGGCAGGCGGCGCGCGGGTTTTATTTTTGGGCGCCGCCTTCTTCCTCCTTCCCGCTTTATTGCGAGGGCACGCAACTAGACTGTGCCCAGCCGGTTTTTTCTCCGCCTGGCATATGGGACAGCAAGCTTCAGCAGTACACTGCCGGCGAATGTGCCCCTCCTTGCCGCAGCGGTAGCACTGGCCGCTGCGGTCCACCCCCTTGTCGCACTTCGCTGCCACGTGCCCAACCTCGTGGCAGCGATAACATTGCTGAGGTCTCGCCTTCAGTAGGGACACACTCGCCGACACGAATCCGACGAGTAGGCGGCGCCCGTCGACCACTTTCTTCGCCGCCTCTACCGGCAGGCGAACCCAGGCCGTCCCAACGCCAGCGAAGTTTTGCCGCACTTCGCCCACTTTAATGGATTCCTCGGCGCATCCTCCCGCCTTGGCGATCACGCCGGCCAACTCCTGGGGAGTGACCGAGTCGTCTAACCCGGCCACCCGCAGGTCGGCGCACTTCTCCGGCCGGGTGACCGCCACGTCCTCGCCGACGACCGCTTTGATGCGCCGGGCAAGCTCCTCGGCCTTCTCCTTGTTGCCGGTGCCAGGCAGCTCGAACCTGCGCGCGCCGGTCTGAGAGACCCTATAGCGAGTCTCGACGCCCATGCTCGCTATAAGGCCGTCAGCCTTTATGGCACCGAGGACCTCCGCGTAGGTCCTCGTGCTGCCCGGCAGCAGCGTCAGCTGCACCGCCGCCGATCGCGGCAATCGCAGCTTCGGCGTTTTTGGCTTTTTAGCCGGCACACCTTTGTTCTGGGGCTGGGGCTGGTTTTTGGGCGGCCCCGCCTTTCTTCCCTTCCTCGCCACCACATTCCACCCCTCCGTCAGAGCGGCCGGAGCAGGTGGTAGGGGGCGAGGCTCGTTGGGCGCAGCGACTTGGGTAGCCGCACCCGCCTTCTTCTTCTTTTTCGTCTTCTTGGCAGACTGACTTGCAGACTTTGGGGCCGGGTTCGCTGGCGGAGTCAGCGTTGTGACCCCTGTCTGCGGCGGCGACGTTGCGATCTTCTTCGAAGCCGCCGGTGGTCCTTTTCGCGCTTCAGGCGCTTCAGGCAGGAGTCTGCCAGACTCCTCCAGCTTCGCCAGGCGGGAGTCGAGCATGGCGCCCACCCCAGCCATGATGCGGTCGATCAGTCCGTTTTCATTCGCGGGAGGGGCTGGAGTGGACGTCGAGCCCAGCTCACGCCTGATATCGGCTACACTCTGTCGCAGCTCGGAGATCTCCGAGCGGAGCTGTACGTTCTCCGCTTCTAGGCGCTCGTTGGCCTCCCGCAGCTGCCTGACCTCATCATTCGTCGTTCGGTGGTATAGGGCGCCGAGTACTTCGCCTATACCCTCGGCGGACTCATTCAGAGCTTTCTTGCTCGTCCCCTTCAAGTTCTTAGAGATCTTTGTTACGGTGAGAATGGCCTCGACGTATTCCTGGGCCTTCCGATGCAGATCTGTTATCGAGCATTCTTCCGAAATCGTCCCACCTTCCGGATTTATATTAGAGCGCGAAGCTCTCACTCTCCTTGAGATCTCAATGGCCTCGCTTTCGGCCTCAAGCTCGAGCTCCCTCTCGCACTGCTTGAGGTAGTCGGCCTTGGCCTTGGCGAGGCCAACATATTGCCCTGTCGTGGGCGGTCGACCACGACCCCTGCGCGCCGTGTGACACTTTCCTGCTGTGGACTTATCATCAGTGTCATCTGACGTGTCTTCTTCCCTATCGCGCTTCCGCTTCCAGAGCCGAGCGCGAGACGAGTCAGAGTCGCAAGGCGACCGCGACCTCATGCCGACGTCAGACAACTCTCCGTCCGAGACAACTGCACCCTTCTCGGGCCTCTCCTCTACTCCGCCCTTCTCGGGCCTCTCGTCAATCTCCACACCATCATCATTTAAAATTGTTGATTTTTTAGATTCCATAACTGTTCCCACGAGTAAGGGGGAAAAGGTGGTCCACCACAGGTAACACCCCCTGTACCTGGGCAAGCCTCACGTAACCCCACTCTGGCCTCGGCGGGGCTGCAGAGCAGGGGAACGCAGTAGAGACTGAACTACCCATCAGCCATGCATCCCCTCGCGCTGCGTCGCCGCTTGGGATTCGGGGTAATTTTTTTATAGAGGTTTTCTTCCTCGCGGTCCGGCCGCTTAAGGCAAGACCCTCGGTCCCGTTCGTGGCCGCGAGACATGACCACGACACCACAAACGGGATTACGATAATAGGACGGTGAGCGAACAGGACTCCTGTCCACTCTGTCCGACGGCGGGGTAAGCGCACGCCGAACCCATCCACCCCCCCGTGGTGACACAGTGCGCGAGCGCTGTGCCACCTGATGCGCTCACGGGACAACTCTAATGTAGAGCGCCGGAATGCATCCCCACACGCGTCGGTCGTCAGCCGCGACGGGCAGCAGTGCCGCAATCGTGATACTGCTGCCCGTCCCGTTGCCCAGGGTACACCACGAGGAGGTCACCGACAAGCACCCCAACCTTTTTTTTTTTTTTTTTTTTTTTTTTTTTACGTGGGGCAAATCCTTCATGGACACCCTCCGGTTGGGGGGGCTCGGAGGGGAGTCAGACTCTTACTGAACAAAAACCACACGTGTGTTCCGCCTATGCGCTTGTGGCGAGATCGCGAGGACACAAAGCTCTTTCGCGATCCCGCCGGCGCCTGCCCAGACTAGGGCCCGTCGTCGTCGCCGCAAAAGCGACAGCGACCCGAGAGAGGATCCCTTGAACACATAAGAGATCGCCTCTCTCCGTCCTCCTCGGGATCGTGCGATGCGGTCGATAGATCCCCCGACCTATCGCCCGCTGATCCAAACTACGGGGGCGGCGGCTGCAGGTTGGCCAGGTAGGCCCTGCGCCGCCGACCGCGTCTACCGCGACGAGACGGAAGCGAGTTCGGATCCCGTTCCCGCTCCCGCTCCGCCGCCTCCTTCCGCAGCATCACGGCGCTGCAGAAGGAGGAGACGGCGCTCCAGTTCTCCTCGCTGCCGACCATGGCCGAGACCACGGCCGGCAGCGAGAGATCCGCTCCGATGGCCGCCGACAGGGCGGCGCGCTCATCGCACCACGCCGGGCAGACCGCGCGCGTGTGCTCCGCCGTGTCCTCGGCGCCGGCGTCGCAATGGTGACATTCCGACGTCGGCTCCCGCCCCAGCGCTCGGCACAGATAGCGACCGAAGCAGCCGTGCCCGGTCAGCATCTGCGCCAAGTGGAACGACATCGCACCGTGTCGCCTATCGACCCAGCCGCGCAGAACGGGCCGAATCGCCGCCACCAGCCCCCGACTCGTAATTACGTTCGGGTCCTCGAGATTCTCTGACCACTTCCGGAAGAGGCCGTCGCGAGCTTCTCTCCTCCATCGCACGACCTCTTGCGGACGAGGCGGTTCCTCCCTCAGGCGCGCTTCCGTCACGCGCCAGAAGACCGACGCGAGAGCTTCGGCCTCCAGTTCCCACGGGGGGCTACCGGCGAGGAGACACGATGCGGTGTAGGACACCGTGCGGTACGCCCTCGCAGCCCGCAGCGCGATAGCGCGGTGCGGCCTGCGAATCAGCGACACGTTCCGCGCGCAGAGAGCGCCCGCCCAAATCGGAGCGCCATACAACGCCATCGAACGCACGACGCCTACGAAGAGGCTTCTGCATTTGTCGGCGGGCCCTTCTAGGTTGGGCAGTAGACTCCCGAGCGCTCCGGCGGCGGCCAGAAGCTTCGGGGTCAGCCGCCGGAAGTGTTCGTCGAACTTCCAGCGACCGTCGAGCACGATGCCCAGGTACTTCATCGTCGACCCGACGGCGATCGAAGTACCCCCGACGACTATCGACGTCCCGGGCGGAGGAGCGGCCCTCGGCCCGTGAAAGGCCAGGACCTCCGTCTTCTGCAAGGCGACCTCCAGCCCGAGAGCCCGAATTCTGGCCACCACCTGCGCGACGCCGGCCGTGGCGAGGCGGCCCGCCTCGCGGTGCCCGCCGGCGCGAACGGTGACGAGAGTGTCGTCTGCGTAGCAGATGACCGACACTCCCGGCAACGTGGCACCGCGGAGCACCCAGTCGTAGCCGATGTTCCACAGGAGCGGTCCGAGGACCGAACCCTGCGGAACGCCGCACGACATGGACCGCCTCGACAGACCGCCGCCGCCTATCGGGAACTCTACTGCCCTTCCCGCAAAGTAAGCTCCGATGAGCCTACGCAAGTAGCGTGGGATGCCGTGGTAAGCCAGCGCCACCCTCACCGTCTCCCAGGGCAGAGAGTTGAACGCGTTGGTCACGTCCAGCGAGACCGCCCACAACACTCCACCCCGGGAGACCGCCGATTCGGCGAGGTCCCTGAGGTGGGCGATGGCCGCGACGGTCGACCGGCCCCGACGAAATCCATACTGCGCCTCGTGCAATCCCGGGTTCATCGACTTGAGAATTCGAGTCGCCAGGACGCGCTCGAACACCTTACTGATCTCGTCGAGGAGCACGATCGGTCGATAGGCCGAAGGCTGTTCGGCCGACCGTCCGTCCTTCTTCAGCAGGACGAGCCTGCCCGTCTTCCACACCCGGGGAAACCGGCCCTGCTCCAGGCACCTGTCGAACAGGGCCCGAATTCTGCCACCCATGCTACCCGTCGCGAGGCTCAGCACCTTTCCCGGCACGCCGTCCGGGCCCGGGGCGGTGCGCTTCGATTTGAGCCTCGCGACGGCCGCACCGAGCTCCGCCTCGGTCACAGGGGGGATCCCGCTCTCCGCGAGACGCGGCTCCGCGACACCCATAGCCGGTGGGCTCCACTCGTTCCTATGAGGGAAGAGGGACTCGACTACGCGCTGCAAGATTTGCGGCTGCAAGCTCGTGGTCAGAGGGGGTGCCCACGGACGGAGCTTCTTCCGCACCGCCCGGTACGGCCTGCCCCACGGGTCTCTGTCCAGAGTTCGCAGCCACTCGTCCCAGCACGATTCCTTAGCGCGTGCAATGCCCGCCTGCAGCGCTTTGCAGGCGGACCGGTAGGAGTCGTACAGGCCGTCCTCTGCGGCCTGGTCCCTTCTTCGCCTCCGCCTGTAGTTGGTGAATCGGCGGCGCGATCTCACGCAGGCTTCGCGCAAGTCGCGGAGCTCCGGACGCCACCAGTACAAGTGCCGCCTCGGCGGGAACGGCTTCGCCCTCGGCATCGCCGCGTCGCAGATCCGCGCCAGCGATTCGCGGATGCCCTCTGCTTCCTCGTCGACGGAAAGGGCCGGTTCCGAAGGTCGGCGGATCCATTCCTCCACTATCGCAGCCTCCACGGCGATCTCCGCATCCATCCGACTCAGCACCCAGCGCGGGCCGGTGCCGATCGGAACGCTCGAGTCGGACGCGTTCGAACGCGACGAGGAGACGTCGAACCGAATGTACCGGTGGTCGGAGAGGGTCTCGACGTCGGTCAAGACTCTCCAACCCCGGACGCGGTTGTGGAGGTTTCGGGACGCGAAAGTCACGTCCACAATGGACCCACCGCTCCTTCGCACGCAGGTGTTCCTCGTGCCCCGATTCAGCAACGTGAGGCCCGTTGCCACCGCCCATTCCTCCATGATCGCGCCCCTCGCGTCAGTCGCCGGAGCCCCCCAGGTCACCGACCTGGCGTTGAAGTCGCCGGCGACCAGAACGGCACGGTGCGGCCGCCGAGCGATCGACGCCCCGATCTCCGCGAGCATTGCCTCGAAGTCGGCGAGACTCCGGCTCGGGGGAGCGTACACGCCGATGACGACCACTCCGTCCATCGTACCGAGTGCGTATCCGCTCCCCCTCCGGACGTCTACGAAGCCCGCAGAGGCCGGAGCGATCACCGCGACCGACCCGTCCAGGTCGCTCAGCCAATCGCCGCGATCGGGGACCGCGTAGGGCTCCGCCACTATCGCAATCTTAATGCCCCACTGTGCCATGCTCTCGATCAGCAGATCTTGAGCTCTGGCACAGTGGTTCAGATTGGCCTGCAAGAACTTAATGGACGCCATTAATTATCGGCGTCCATTAAATCCTCCACTGGCTTAGCAGCCGGCGCGTCGACGACGGTAGCCTTTACGGGCCTGTCTTTGCGCCTGCCACTCTTGTTGGTCTTTCCCTTTTTCTTGTTGTAGTCGGGGCACCTCCTGTCGCCAATTTTGTGGTTGGCGGGCCGGTCCGCCGCCGCACATATGGCGCACTTCGGCTCGGCTTTGCACTCGCGAAGTCTGTGGCCCGACTCGCCACAGCGGTAGCAGGCGCCGCTGCGGTCCACTTCGCGAGTGCACTTCGCGCCGACGTGCCCCGTCTCCTGGCACCGGAAGCACCTCAGCGGCCTCGGTTCGAGCAGCCGGACCCTCGCCGTGGTCCAGCCGACGCGCAATCGTCCTTCACGGGCGACTTTTCGCGCCGCGACCACCGGGCAGCTCACCCAGAGCGAGCCGTTGGGGGCGAGGGAGCCAGCCTTCACATCGTCCGGCTGACACCCACCCTCCGCGGCCAGTGCTCGGGTGACCTCCTCGGCGGCGACGGAGTCGTCGAGCCCCATGACCCGCAGCTCGACTCTCTTCGAAGGCCGCTGCACTCTGACGGCTTCCGTGCCGAGGACTTCTCGCAATTTCGAGGCGAGAAGGTCGGCCTTCTCGCCTTTCTCCGCTCCAGGGACCTCGATGATCCGGGAACCCGTCGCGCCCGTTCGGATCTTGAGCGTTTGGATTCCCAGATCATTGAGGTCTATCTTGCTTCGAGCCTCCTTGATTACAGAGGCGTACGTGACGCCTCTGTCCTTCGCCTCCGGCTGCAGCGTTATCGAAACCGCCGCCGAAGACGGCACCCGCAACTTCTTTTTCGGCTTCGCTTCTTTCGAAGCAGCCGCAGCCGCAGCCTTGCCTGGCTTCCCGGCCTTCCGTCCGAGGACGGTAGACCAGGTCTCCCGCGCGGCAGGAGTCACGGGCGCCGGTTCCGCGGCAGGCTTCGGCGCTGCCGCCGGAGTCTCGACCGCGTTCGCGGTCTTACCCTTCTTTTTCTTTCTCTCCCGTCCGTTTGGCTTCCCCCTCTTCGGAGCCGGATTCGCTGGCGGGGTCAACGTCGTGACCGCCGCCTGGTCGGCCGGCTCGGAAGCTGGGGCCTCTCTATCCTTCCTCGCGTCCAGAGCGACACGCTGCGCTTTGGCCGGTAAGAGCCGGTCGCTCAACGCCTCGATCTTGGCGTCGATCGAGGCGTTGAGCATGTCGCTCAGTTTGGACGCGAGAGAGCGCTCGCGTTCATCCCAGTCAACGGGATGCTGAGGTTTATGCGCCGCAGTCTGCGACAGCATAAACCTCTCCATCTTTTCTTCCAGGGCATTGAACTTCGACCTCCACTCCTCCTTCTCCTTTCGAAGTTCGGCAACCAACGCCCTGAGGTGGACGACCTCGTCAGTCGCGTTGCGATTGGCGAGTTCCTCCACCACCTCCTTCATGCCTTTGCGCACTTGTTTAAGGGCCTTGATATAAGTGCCCTTGAGGTTTCTCGAGCTTCCGGTCACCTTTTGCAGAAGCTCAAGGTAACCTTCCGCTCGAGAAAGCGCGTCTCCTTGCCTTTGGGCGTCGTCGCTGAGCGACATGTCCGACTGACGCGAGCTTGTCCTGGATTGGACCGCCCGCGCCATATCGGCCAACTCGCTCTCCGCCTGGATTTGACGTTCCCGCTCCTTTTCGTCGTTAAGGCGACGTTTGGCTTCAGCCAGTGCGACGTATTGGCCGGTTGTGGCCGGTCGACCTCGGCCTCTGCCAGGCGTCGCCCTTTTCCTCTCTAAGCACCCCAACCTAACCTAACCTAACCTTTTTTTTTTTTTTTTTTTTTTTTTTTTTAACGCTGGAAAATGCATTTACGCACCCCCGCCACCCGAGAGCGACGGAAGTCTGAGACTCCCGGCATGCCAGACTACTCAGTAAAAACCAGCGGCGCCACTCCCTCGCCATTGCCGAAGTCGCAGGAATCAATGAAATTCTTCTGCAAACTCCGGCGGCGTCGCCCTTGCGGGCCCATCCCGTTCCTAGTGGGTGGCGCGCGGTGGCACCACGCGCACCAACCCGGGCAGAAGTTGGCCGGAAGCCCGACCGCCCTCTGCCTGGCGCTCAGGCTGCCCCGCACCGCCCGGACAGTGCCAACGTGAGTCAACACAGGCCGGGACGGCACAGGGGAAAGCGCCTAAGCACCACCCCCCCCGAGGCGGGCAAGCGAGCCCACCCACCTCGTCCCCAGCGCAGGGGAAGGTAAAACCAACCCCCACGTCTCCGCGCCCTCACGGCGCCTGCACTCACAAGTCCGCTCTGGGCAGAGCAGTACCCGGAGTGCACCTACCCGCGCGCATGCGCGCCACGGGGCGAGCGAGCGAACTCGTCGCTATATCGAGTTCGCTCGCTCGACCCGTCCTCCCCTCCCCGCACCGCATCGCAGTGCCATTCCCTCACCGACCGCAACCTACGTGCCACCCCAGCGAGTGAGCCAAGCTCGAACCCGCAACTACCCCACGGGTCCGCCGGACCGCACCGACAACCGAGCAAAAGCTCAAGGGAGCCAGCACAGCCCGGCCCTCCCGCAACTGGTCTGCCGGATTGCACCAGCAACCGAGCAAGCTCAAGGGAGCCAGCACAACCCGGCCAGCACACCGCTCCCGGCTAGGCGAAAAGCCCCACCTCCAACGCCAGGATCGCACCGAACAACCGAGCAAGCTCCAGGGAGCCCAGCGCGACCCGGCAACCACCCTACGGCTCCGCCGAACTGCACCGACAACCGAGCTAAAGCTCCAGGGAGTCAGCACAGCCCGACTCTCACGCAACACGTCCGCCGGGTTGCACCAGCAACCGAGCAAGCTCCAGGGAGCCAGCACAACCCGGCCAGCACCCCGCGCCTAAGCGCCTCAGGGCGGGCGAGCGAACCCGCCCACCCTGTCCACCTCCCGGAGCGCCCCGGCACTCCGATGCGCTTTCGCGCCCTACCCCCTGGTTTTGGTCCGCGGGGGTCCGAAGACCCCTACCGCCTGCGCATCGCGGCAACGCAGGCGGCACTCCCCTATCCGCCAAACGGGGGACGCGCCCAGGTAGAAGTCCAGGAACTCCTCCCAGACCTAAGTCTGGGGCCTGGGAACCTAACCTAACCTTTTTTTTTTTTTTTTTTTTTTTTTTTAACGTGGGGAAAATCCGTCATGGACACCCTCCGGTAGGGGGGGCTCGGAGGGGATTCAGACTCTTACTGAATAAAAACCGCCACGTGTGTTCTGCCGTACGCCAATGTGGCGGGGTCACAAGGACGCTGTTAGCTCTTTCGCAACCCCGCCGGCGCTTGCCCTTTCGGGCCCACCGCGGTGCAAAGCACCTCGGAGGACGCACTCGAACACGAAGCGCGCCCTCCCCTCCTTGGGGGGACCGTGCAAGTCGGACGACGAATCCCCCGACCCATCGCCCGCGTGGCCCCCCCCGCGGGCAGAGGGACACCCCCCGCCCGCATTGCGCCTGTGGGTACAATCCCGCGCCGCCCCGGCACCCCAGGCCTAGCCCGGCGTTGCGGGACACCAGGCACCTAGCCCGGGGCGGACAATGTCAGCCCGACGAAGCCGACAAAGGCCAGGGTGGCCGCAGTCTAGGCCCTCCAGCCGACCGCAGCCTCGGCGCGAGAAAGCGCCCTCGCACGCCTTAGGGCGGGCGAGCGAACCCGCCCACCCCGTCCTCCGCGTGGGGGAAGGAAAGACCGACCCCCACGTCACCGCGCCGTCTCAGCGCCACACACACCGCCGCGTCTCCGCGCCAACACACCCGCGCTCGCAGGACCACCCCAGTACTAGACCAGAGCGGGACCCGGAGCGCATCGTCTGGTTTTGGTCCGCGGGGATCCGAAGACCCCTGCCACCCGCGGTCGTGAAACCGCAGGCGGCACTCCCCTATCCGCCACCGGGGGACGCGCCCAGTAGAAGTCCAGCAACTCCTCCCCTTGGAGCCCAGGTCCCAGACCTAAGTCTGGGGCCTGGGCTCCAAAGGCCTGGGAACCTAACCTAACCTAACCTAACCTTTTTTTTTTTTTTTTTTTTTTTTTTACGTGGGGAAAATCCGTCATGGACACCCTCCGGTAGGGGGGGCTCGGAGGGGATTCAGACTCTTACTGAATAAAAACCGCCACGTGTGTTCTGCCGTACGCCAATGTGGCGGGGTCACAAGGACGCTATTAGCTCTTTCGCAACCCCGCCGGCGCTTGCCCTTTCGGGCCCACCGCGGTGCAAAGCACCTCGGAGGACGCACTCGAACACGAAGCGCGCCCTCCCCTCCTTGGGGGGACCGTGCAAGTCGGACGACGAATCCCCCGACCCATCGCCCGCGTGGCCCCCCCCGCGGGCAGGGGGACACCCCCCGCCCGCATTGCGCCTGTGGGTACAATCCCGCGCCGCCCCGGCACCCCAGGCATAATTTTTAATTACAAAGAGTTTTTATTACAATAGTAGAAGATCGAACAATCAATCATATTAATGAATTACTTCAAAATAAAACCACCCAAAAAATGTTTGTGCTTTTGATTTTTTTTTTTAATTATTTAAACTAAACTATAAAATATTCACTTAAGCATGTAATTTTATTTATTTTTTTTCCGTATGACTTTACTTTGATTAATAGCTAAATAAAAGAATATTTATTTTAAATGATGGGCGTATGAAGGTTCGTAGTCACCTTGGACAGGAAGTAGAACGTGGAGAGAGAACGACAACGGCAAAACAGAATTTTTCTAACAACTACTTTTTTCTAACCTAACCTAACCTAACCTTACCGAAACCTAACCGAAACCTAACCGAAACCTAACCGAAACCTAACCGAAACCTAACCGAAACCTAACCGAAACCTAACCGAAACCTAACCGAAACCTAACCGAAACCTAACCGAAACCTAACCGAAACCTAACCGAAACCTAACCGAAACCTAACCGAAACCTAACCGAAACCTAACCGAAACCTAACCGAAACCTAACCGAAACCTAACCGAAACCTAACCGAAACCTAACCGAAACCTAACCGAAACCTAACCGAAACCTAACCGAAACCTAACCGAAACCTAACCGAAACCTAACCGAAACCTAACCGAAACCTAACCGAAACCTAACCGAAACCTAACCGAAACCTAACCGAAACCTAACCGAAACCTAACCGAAACCTAACCGAAACCTAACCGAAACCTAACCGAAACCTAACCGAAACCTAACCGAAACCTAACCGAAACCTAACCGAAACCTAACCGAAACCTAACCGAAACCTAACCGAAACCTAACCGAAACCTAACCGAAACCTAACCGAAACCTAACCGAAACCTAACCGAAACCTAACCGAAACCTAACCGAAACCTAACCGAAACCTAACCGAAACCTAACCGAAACCTAACCGAAACCTAACCGAAACCTAACCGAAACCTAACCGAAACCTAACCGAAACCTAACCGAAACCTAACCGAAACCTAACCGAAACCTAACCGAAACCTAACCGAAACCTAACCGAAACCTAACCGAAACACCGAAACACCGAAACACCGAAACACCGAAACACCGAAACACCGAAACACCGAAACACCGAAACACCGAAACACCGAAACACCGAAACACCGAAACACCGAAACACCGAAACACCGAAACACCGAAACACCGAAACACCGAAACACCGAAACACCGAAACACAGGAAAACTGAACCATCGCTTATCATATGTTTTAAGATTATCACAACGTTAGCGTGATTTAAAAATACAACCACTGCCATCTAGTGTGTGAAGACGACAAACCGATTTTTATGTTTAATTAGTTCTTTCTTTAAATATCGATCACAATACAAATTAGTGTAGACATGTTGCTGTTGAAGTTATATATTTTTTTTTTTTTTTTTGGAACACAAACAAAGTACACACCGTATTTTAAGTACAAATACGATAACCGTAGTCTGAGTGTAACTTTAATTATAAGTGATAATTACATTTAACTAGCATACACTTATAACATAATATAAATAACATACAAATGGCAAGAACTTAAGATAGTGTTTTACAATAAAATTAACTACAATTAAAGATTAAAACAAAAGGAATCAAAGAATTAAAGAGAAATAAACTAGAAATCATTTGTAAAAAAATTCTAAACATAAAAAAAAAAAAAAAAAAAAAAAAAAAAAATATTATAAATTTAAAATGTTTGTCGTTAAAAAAAAAAAAAAAAAAAAAAAATCTATGTCCAGGTGTTTTTAAATAATGCATTGGGATCTCATCATCCTGTTTAAAGGTGTTTGATAACCCAAGTTAGAACAAACTTAGGTACAATAAAATAGCATTCGTTTATTTATACGTAGACATTTACATACATATAATAGGTATATATATATAATGTTTTACAGATGTAGACTTTGTTTGCCTGACACGACATGCACCATGAAGATTTACCGTTATCACAAATAATATTGTTTTTAATTTTTTTTAGACTATTATTTAGGCCAAGTATAGCACATTGAGCATGTTTAACTATATTCAAACAAAGTTTACCAATTAAAAAAAAAAAAAAAAAAACAATGGTAATTACCATATATATTTATTTATTTACATTATTTATTTATATTTCATTATTTTTTTAAAGTAAAATATTTACGCATATTGAGGACGGTAGATGGCACTAATAACATATAAATCTTTAAGCCAAGCGCTCTAAAAAAGAATTTCTTACTGTACTGGTTAAGAGGACAATCGTGAATACATTAAATGACGTTAAAAAAAAAAAAAAAAAAAAAAAAAAAATTATAGATAAAAAAAATTACTAAAAGAACCACGCTTTTATAGCTAATCGAACTAAAAAAAAAAAGTAGAAAATAATTTTTAATTACAAAGAGTTTTTATTACAATAGTAGAAGATCGAACAATCAATCATATTAATGAATTACTTCAAAATAAAACCACCCAAAAAATGTTTGTGCTTTTGATTTTTTTTTTAATTATTTAAACTAAACTATAAAATATTCACTTAAGCATGTAATTTTATTTATTTTTTTTCCGTATGACTTTACTTTGATTAATAGCTAAATAAAAGAATATTTATTTTAAATGATGGGCGTATGAAGGTTCGTAGTCACCTTGGACAGGAAGTAGAACGTGGAGAGAGAACGACAACGGCAAAACAGAATTTTTCTAACAACTGTTTAATTATTAACTAGCGACTCACCCGGGCTTCGCACGAGCAATGCTGATACTAAATATACTTACAGAATGTCTTTACATACAACGTTCACAGCTTTTTAACCGACTTCCAAAAGAGGAGGAGGTTCTCAATTCGACTGTATTTTTTTTTTTTAAATGTATGTTACATCAGAACTTTTGACTGGGTGGAGCGATTTCGACAAATTTTCTTTTAATCGAAAGGTGGTGTGTGCCAATTGGTCCCATTTAAATTTATTTGAGATCTAACAACTACTTTTCGAGCTATATTTAATAATGCGTTTTTACTTGGCGCTTTTTTCGTCGACCTACGTTGTATTATACCGCATAATTTTCTACTGGATGTACCGATTTTGATAATTCTTTTTTTTGTTGGAAAGGAGATATCCCTAGTTTGGTATCATGATAAAGAAACCAGGGTCTGATGATGGGATCCCAGAGAAATTGATGGAAATTCTTGAAAATCCGCAATAACTTTTTACTGGGTATATCGATTTTGATAATTCTTTTTTTGTTGGAAAGAAGATATCTTTAGTTTAGTATCATGATAAGGAAACTAGGATCTGATTATGGGATCCCAGAGAAATCGAGGAAACTTCTTGAAAATCCGCAATAACTTTTTACTGGGTGTACCGATTTTAATAATTTTTAATTTAATCGAAAGCTGATGTTTGTCATGTGGTCACATATAAATTTCATTGAGATCTGATAACTACTTTTTGAGTAATCTTTGATAACGCGCAGTTACTTGAGTATTTTTTCGTCGATCTACGTTGTATTACTCGTCGATGTAATTGAAGTCGGTTTTTTTTTCGTTTGCGAGCAAACACAATTATTTGTTATTAGACAATACAAAACATGTTTTATTTAGAAGTTAAACGTCCATACCAAAGATAAGCAACGTCGGGCGCGGTCAGTACTTGGATGGGTGACCGCCTGGGAACACCGCTTGACGTTGGCTTTTTGTTTTTTTTTTCAGTTTTGTTTTTGTTTTTTCTTTTCAATTAGTATTTGTAATTTAGCTTACCTGAAAAAAAAATTAAAGATTGCATAATGAAAATATTTTTTTTTTTTTATCTATTCTTCGAAATTCGAGATACGAAATGTAAACAGTCTATAATTTAACAAAACACATCATTTTCTTGCGGATAATTTATTCTTTCATGGCATACACAAGAATGAAACATTAAAGGACTTTTTTACAACTTACAGAAAACGTCGTGAAAAATAATATTTATAAAATACTAGCGACCCGCTCCGGCTTCGCACGGGTATAAAATATAATTATAGCCTATGTCATTCACTGAAAAAATGATTAAAATCGATCCAGTAGTTTTGATTTATTCATTACTGCCCGTGGCCCGCACGCGTTAACTTAGAGTAAAAGCCGGCCGGAACCGCCGCAAACGCTACGTACCGCGATTTTTAAATCTGTAATATCTTCGAAAATATTCATTTAAACCATATGCTGTAAAGGGCCATATAGGGGTCTACAAAGATATTTATAGCTCAAGCCCAATAATCCGTTCCCTGCGCGTGGAAAGCTTCACGGGCGCGCAAATCTCTGCAAAACAGAACTGGACCCTATACCTGGTCTTCACGCAGGAAGAGAAGAAGTTGCTGGTGGACCGGGGATACGGGAAAGGGGAGGGGTCGCGTGTCTTGACTATCCACGAGGCGCAGGGCCAGACGAGTGAGAGTGTCATCGTCATCCAGACGAGGAGTGGGAGGCTGCGAATACATGACAGCGTTTCGCACGCGATAGTCGCGGTGACTAGACACACCAAGGCCTGTGTCTACTACACCGACTACAGAGATGACGCGATCTGTCGTTTCGTCGGGAGGGCGGCGGAGGCTACGGAAAAAGACATCCTCGAGCATAGTCTCAAGATGGCGATTCATAATAGAGACACCGCCGTCGTTGAGAGTATTCTCGAGATGTCAAAATAAAATTCGAATAGGTTGCTTTGCTTGGGAGGAGTAAGTTTGGTAGTAATATAGACAATATTAAAAAATATATTTCTAAGAAAACGATTATTACGCATGTAAATAATGTAAGATTTAGCTAGATATAAGTATAGTATTATAAGGAAATAATAATAATACAAAAAAAAAAAAAAAAAAAAAAAAAAAAAAAAAAAAAAAAAAAAAAAAAAAATGTTGTACCATAGATTAGATTAAGAACCGGTCGGTGGACTCACGTCTCTTTTGGAGACATTAAAAACAAACATAGTCTGACTTGAACAGCGATGTTGTTGACTAACGCCTACCTTGAAATAGAGAAAAAAATAAAAATAAAAATTTGCATGTATTAGAGTAAAAAAGGACATGGGTTCATAAGCCCGTGGATGTATAAGACTTGTTAAAAAAAAAAAAAAAAAAAAAAGGGCCATATAGATCTATATTAAATAAAAATATATTTAAGGTATTTAATTGGATAAGGATTAATGCTGTATTGGTTAAAATCGCTTCGAAAATTAGCCATTATTTGTCATAAAAAGTAAATGACAAAAAAATGTTATTGTGGGATATCCATAAGAGATAGGTATATACCATCGCAGAGTTTTCTGTAGACCTTTTCAATGTGTAGAATACTTAGTACATTATTTTGATAAATCTCGTAGGGTTCAGCCTGCGTTTGCAATTTAAGCGAAAAAAATAATTATTATTTACGACATAACATTAGAAAACCTAAAAATAACAGTATTTCTCCACTATTTAATGGATGTTATTATACATATAAACCTTCGTCTTGAATCAATCTATCTATTAAAAAGAACCGCATCAAAATCCGTTGCGTAGTTTTAAAGATTTAAGCGTACATACATGTGCAGGGACAGAGAAAGCGACTTTGTTTTATACTATGTAGTGATATTTTGGCTCGTCTTGGCGGGGGCACTACCGTGCCCCCAGATATACTACGTTCACAGCTCGACAAAACAGAGCCACCTAGCGTGTGCTATAGAAACTACTAAGATTGTTAAATTAATATCAATAGTATTACATTGCAAACTAATATCTAGATAGCGCTTGAACGGAAATCTAAATCTTTAGATTTTTTTTAATTAGTTTTGTTTGATTAGTTGTTTTTTCAATGAGTTTGCCAAGTTTCACTTCTGACATGTGTACTTTGTACGCACGCAATTCTTTTATTCATAGTCTATGTATGATGGCTCACATCCTGTTACTTTTCTACTGCTTCCTGTTTAACCCAAAGACGCCTTGCTATTTAAAAGCGCTGGACTCACCATCGAATTAGAGAAAATAAGCTGTAGTTCGTAATTTGAAGCATGCAATGTTGAAATTAATACGCCGGTAAACCTTTAGTTAAGTGGGCTCGAATTTATGGGGTCCTGGGGGGAGAGGGGGTGAAGGGAGGGGGGAGGGTGGGTTTTTTACCCCCCTCGTAGTGTGCTTTTCGCGTAAACCCCGTGGTTTCGAAGATATCGTGTTTGAAGTTTTGAGGTTAACTTTACGTGATTCAGAGATATTACAATAACTTAGAGCTCCGCGTCTGACTCCACCTAAACTCCGGTGCTGCGGGAAGTGCACTCATATGCTCTGTTCACCAACTTTCACACTTTATTTTCGAACAAATTTACGACCAAGACCAAGACCACGTGGACAGTGGGGTGCTCCGATTCGGTTTTGGGTATTTTTCGAATTTCTAAACCTATATTCTAGCACGCAATGTTACTAATTTTATTAGAATATTATGTCTGACGCGTTATTTTGTTTAAAAGTGTCGATTTGTCAGTCGTTAAGCGTCAGTTTGTATCGTTTGTTGATCTTGCAATCGAGATCGTTTTTACGTAAATTTGTTCGAAAATAGTGTGAAAGTTGGTGAATGGAGCATATGAGTGCTCTTCCCGCTGCACCGGAGTTAAGGTGGAGTCAGACACGGAGCTCTAAGGTATTGTAATATCTCTGAATCACGTAAAGTTAACCCCAAAACTTCAAACACGAAATCTTCGAAACCACGGGGTTTACGTGAAATGCACACTACGGGGGGCTAAAAAACCCACCCTCCCCACCTCCCTTTACCCCCCCACCCCCATTTCACCCCATAAATCGGAGCCCACTTAACTAACAAATGACCATAATCTTCTTTCAGTAATCTTCAATCTTTAGTAAAATGTCAAATCATTGGGATACTGATGTATGATAGTGTTTAAATCAAATCTGAATTTTTGAAGTAGGTCAAAATGAAGTCCAAAGGAGTTGGTTACAGACATACAGGTGAAGCTAATATAAAGTGTGTATATTTACACTTTTATATTAGCTTATTATTAACACGCTTTATATTATTTATTCATCTTATAACGATCCAATAGACGAGTACAACGACAACAAGGAACACGTTGCGGGAATGTAAGGTCTATGCTTCAATTTATTATTGCGGGATATATTATACTCGGCGATTTCTTCCAACATTTGCTTTGAAATTTATTAGTAATATTAAAAAAAAAAAACTAAATGGTAAGGCTATAGACAATCGGGGACTAATTATATATTCGTTACAAAAAAAAAAACGCGCTAACGTTCTCTCATGCTCCGTTTCGCAGCGGAGGCTGCTTGAGCCGCTCCTCTACGCATTCGTTCGCGCGCTTTCGCGCGGCGGGCGAGGGCTACCCTCCATCCACGCCTCCGGCTTCAAAAAAAAAACACTAGGGGGCAGACCAAGACCACGTGGACAGTGGGGTGCTCCGATTCGGTTTTGGGTATTTCGCGAATTTCTATACATATATACTAGCACCCCCCCCCCCCCGCCCATTCACCACCTCTCCCCCCAAACCCTATAAATTAGATCCCGATTGTGTATAGCATAGCTAAAGCATTAATGTATAACGACCACTGACCTGATGGCATCGCATTATTTTGCTGCGTCGTTGAGACCAACTCTGCAAGCAGCAGGCGTATTTAATCTCAATTACGTAGTTTCAACCAGAGTTCAAACACGAAATCTTCGAAACCACACATACATACAGTCATTTTCACGAAACATTTCACTTCACTTTACATACAAATTATTACGACGTAAAAAAAATATCTAAATAAAATTTTATTAAGTCACATATCGTTAATAACTACGATTATTTTTACGATATTTACTAACGAATACATAAACAAAAGGCTTCCGGAGGAATAACGTCTAATGACTAACGGTCATTATGAGGCACAGGAGTAAGACTGTCATATTAAGGTTGTTCAAATTATTATTAGCCAATTGCACAACGCGCTGAAACCGTTACTCGTACACCTTTTTCAAATCGGTTCTTTCCCTCTGGAAATGTTTTTGGGGATATATTTTTTTTAGGGTATTTTCTTGGGAACTCTTAATTCGTCAGAACTTAATATATTTTTAATATTAAAAAAAAAAATCTTCATTTATCAATTTACGAATATATTTTAGCAATTTATAATATATAATTCCTTACTAAAGCAAAGTATAAGAAGAAAAGGGAAAGTATAAAAAATATATTTTCAATTTTAAATTCCTTTGAAAAATAAAATCTAATAAGAAAAACATAAATCTGACTGATTTTTAAATAATTTCAATTTTTGGTTTAGGGGGTTTTGTTTCCAATTTAGCGCGTACATACAGATAATGTAAATGATTTGACAAGTTACGCGTATTTGAATGTTACTTAAATTAATCATTTAATTTCATACTCAACTTTATATTTAATTTAACGTACCGTTAGAAAATAATTTAATATTTATTGACATCTTACATTAAGTTTAAATTTTTTTTACAGTAATTATGAGACGGAATCGCTTTAAAACGCTAAGTTTTACCGGCAAACAGAAGACAGATTGATTGTCACATAAACTCTCGTAGATAACCGAGTTTAACTTTAGATAATTTACTTAGACCGGTTGATAATACGTCGTTCACGCCATCTACAGCCTCCGCTCGGACTATTGCTGGTGATAGCGCCACACGATCACTTTAAAAATCAATTCTCTTGTCTTAAAATGACTAGATAATAGGTAGAATAATTATGTATCATTAAGTTAATTACATTTTAATTAGAAATAATTCAGACATTTTAAATAAAAATGTATATAGCATTTGAATATAGCATGTCTTGCGTTTATCAAACTCGTAATATTCAGGTCACACTATGACATGATTGAGATTTCCCTTCAACGACAGTAGCAAAAGACCTTAAACATTATTTATATTATCGTCTTCATCATAAAACAGCAGCAACTCATCTTTACGTGTAAAAGAAAGCACATGTATAAGCAAGTTATTTTACTCTTTGTTAGAACTACATAATTATTGATATCTACCAACAGATGGCATGAAGTGTCGTTTAAATCGCGCTAGCGTTTCGTTCAGTTTAAAATGTGTTTGTTTTTACATCACATTCTAGACGAATTTTTTTACCGACTTCCAAAAAAGGAGGAGGTTCTCAATTCGACTGTATTTTTTTTTTTTTTTTTTTATGTATGTTACATCAGAACTTTTGACCGGGTAGACCGATTTCGACAAATTTTGTTTTAATCGAAAGGTGGTGTGTGCCAATTGGTCCCATTTAAAATTATTTGAGATCTAACAACTACTTTTCGAGCTATATCTAATGATGCGTTTTTACTTGACGCTTTTTTCGTCGACCTACGCTGTATTATACCGCATAACTTTCTACTGGATGTACCGATTTTGATAATTCTTTTTTTGTTGGAAAGGGGATATCCCTAGTTTGGTACCGTGATAAGGAAACCAGGATCTGATGATGGGATCCCAGAGAAATCGAGGGAAACTCTCGAAAATCCGTAATAACTTTTTACTGGGTGTACCGATTTTGATAATTTTTAATTTAATCGAAAGCTGATGTTTATTATGTGGTCACATATAAATCTTATCGAGATCTGATAACTACTTTTTGAGTAATCTTTGATAACGCGTAGTTGCTTGACTATTTTTTCGTCGATCTACATTGTATTACTTGTCGATGTAATTGAAGTCGGTTTTTTTTTTTCGTTTTTTAGAGACAATTAACGAGCTTACAAGTATGCAAGCCCAAGTAAACAGGGATAAAACGACATTTTCTAAAAATGAATTTTAGCTATATCGATTTATTTCCCCTGAAATCCCCTGAATACTAAATAACATATGCGTCGTTAGATTACACGTTGTTACAGAATGCGTTGAGGAAATAAAGGTTCACTGCTCGTTCCCCGTCGGCGATAGCGTGATAATTTGTAGCCTATATGTTGACCCAACTTCTTAATAATATTCGTGCCAAATTTAAAGTAAATCCATGCAGTACTTTTTGAGTTTATCCCGGACATACATACAGACAAACAGACAAAAATTCTAAAAACTATATTTTTAGCTTTGGTATCGATTGTAAACCACACCCCAAGTATTCTTTTAATAATTGTGTCTGCTCGCAAACGAAAAAAAAACCGACTTCAATTACATCGACAAGTAATACAACGTAGATCAACGAAAAAATAGTCAAGTAACTACGCGTTATCAAAGATTACTCAAAAAGTCGTTATCAGATCTCAATAAAATTTATATGTGACCACATGACAAAGATCAGCTTTCGATTAAATTAAAAATTATTAAAATCGGTACACCCAGTAAAAAGTTATTGCGGATTTTCAAGAGTTTCCCTCGATTTCTCTGGGATCCCATCATCAGATCCTGGGTTTCTCGGAGAGCACGTTAAGCCGTCGGTCCCGGTTGTTATCATGTACACCTGATAGCGATCGTTACTCATAGTAGGGAATATATCCGCCAAACCCGCATTGGAGCAGCGTGGTGGATTAAGCTCTGATCCTTCTCCTACATGGGGAAAGAGATCTTTGTCCGGTAGTAGGATATTACAGGCTGAAGCGTAATATGTAGGTTGTTTATTATTTTTTAGTAGGTATACCTATAACTTAAAAAAAATTGCGTGTACATTTATTTTAGCAATGCATTTTTTAACCGACTTCCAAAAAAGGAGGAGGTTCTCAATTCGACTGTATTTTTTTTTTTTTTTTTTTTTTTTTTTTTTTTTTTTTTTTTTTTTTTTATGTATGTTACATCAGAACTTTTGACCAGGTAGACCGATTTCGACAAATTTTGTTTTAATCGAAAGGTGGTGTGTGCCGATTGGTCCCATTTAAATTTATTTGAGATCTAACAACTACTTTTCGAATTATATCTAATAATGCGTTTTTACTTGACGCTTTTTTCGTCGACCTACGTTGTATTATACCACATAACTTTCTACTGGGTGTACCGATTTTGATAATTCTTTTTTTGTTGGAAAGGGGATATCCCTAGTTTGGTACCATGATAAGGAAACCAGGATCTGATGATGGGATCCCAGAGAAATCGAGAGAAACTCTTGAAAATCCGCAATAACTTTTAACTGGGTGTATCGATTTTGATAATTTTTACTTTAATCGAAAGCTGATGTTTATCATGTGGTCACATATAAATTTTATCGAGATCTGATAACTACTTTTTGATTAATCTTTGATAACGCGTATTTACTTGCCATTATTTTCGTCACCTTACGTTGTATTATACCTCATAACTTTTTACTGGGTGCACCGATTTTGACGTTTCTTATATAAATTAAAAGCTACTAATCGTCACGTGGTCCCATTCAAATTTAATTGAGATTTGATTAGTAATTTGTGAGTTATATCTAATATTGCGTATTTAGTTGACGGTTTTTTCGTCACCCTACGTTGTATTATACGTTATATCTTTTTACTGGGTGCACTGATTTTGATCTTTTTTGTATAAATCAAAAGCTAATACTTGTCATGTCGTCCGTTTTAAATATGATTGAGATATAATGAGCAATTTTTGAGTAATCTTTGATGACACGTATTTACATGACGATGTTAAGACGACTGTGGTCATGTTCAATACTTTGCCACAACGCCATCTATCAAAATGTAATGAAATTACTTCGTTCACTATCGATCAAATTACAATATTCCACTAGAGTAGAGAGTAGCAGTTTATTCGTTATAAATATATTTGAGCTTTTAATTTTTGAGTTATCGCTAATACTGGGTATTTACTTGGCTATTTTACGTCGACTAACGTTATATTAACCTCATTACTATTTTACTGGGTGGACCGATATCGATGATTCTTTTTTTAATCGATAGGTGGTGCTTGTCATGTGGTCCCATTTAAATATAATTGAGATTTGACTCGAACTTTTTGAGCTATATCTGATATGGCGTATTTACTTGACTGTTTTTGGAGTTTTCTCCTTAAGAATCGATTTTCATTTAAGGCCCCGGAATGAAAAAATTGAACAGTAAAATCTACTGAACGAATGACCTTGTTAGAGATGGCGTTCAGACGTTTTCTAATAACGCAATTAGGTTCCGATAGATGGCGTTATTGCATTCATTTATTTACAATTTGATATAGTAATAATATATTTCTTAGACTAGTAAGCCTTTTTGTGCCTATTTAGACAGTTGATCTGAAGGGGTAAACTCCAGTCGTGCATCGGAGCTGTGTGAAAACATGAACATTACATATTTTTATTAATAAAAAAGACAAACCGTAATTCAATATAAATCCGCTTCAACTAAAAAACCCGCCGTAATAAGCGATGTCAGCGCTTCGCGCGAATCGACGACGGGCCTTTTATGAAATTTCTGCCTACAATCGCTAACAAAATGTTAGAAATAACAGTAGAACATTATATAATTCTACAATTTTATAATGTCGCGTTATATGGAATACGAACAAAGTATTACTATTTTTTCGTCGATCTACGTTGTATTACTCTTCGATGTAATTGAAGTCGGTTTTTTTTTCGTTTGCGAGCAAACACAATTATATTTATGTAAAGATATCATAATATAAATAAATAAAATTAAATAAATTAGTATATCATAGAGAAATAAATAATACCAAACAATAACTTACCAATTACTGAAATAATCTCAATTCAATCTCAAAAAACATTAAACAACCAGTCACATTATTAGCAATTACCATCAAATCGCTACATGGTAACCCATAACACAAGACTGCTTACCTTAGAGTTTAGTTGTTCATTTTTAACCGACTTCAAAAAAAGGAGGAGGTTACTCAATTCGACCGTATATATATATATATATATTTTTTTTATGTATGTTCGGGGATAACTTCTTCGTTTATGAACCGATTTTGATAATTCTTTTTTTGTTGGAAAGGAGATATCCATAGTTTGGTACCATGATAAGGAAACCAGGATCTGATGATGGGATCCCAGAGGAAACGAGGGAAACTTTCAAAAATCGTACGGGTGACTAGTAAATTTAATCATGTTTTCATTAAGTACTATAAAGCACTACTATTTAATAAAGGTCTGGAGTCGATCTGATGATGGAGAAGAAAGATAGTAGAGGGAACTCCTCAACGATTTATAGCAATTACCTGGTTTTTGAACTTAATTCGTTTCTATTGATGAGAACTTTGCACCTGTATGAGTTATAAGTGCCATTACAGTCTGATGATGGAGACAAAAGATAGTCGAGGGAACTCTTTAACGATTTATAGCAATTACCTGCTGTTTGAACTTAATTCGTTTCTATTGATAAGAACTTTGCATATGTATGAGTTATAAGTGCCATTTCAGTCTGATGATGGAGACGAAAGATAGTCGAGGGAACTCTTCAACGACTTATAGCAATTACCTGCTGTTTGAACTTAATTCGTTTCTATTGATGAGAACTTTGCACCTATATGAGTTACAAGTGCCATTAAAGTCTGATGATGGAGACGAAAGATAGTCGAGGGAACTTTTCAAGGATTTAAAGCAATTACCTGCTGTGTGATCATCTGTGTCGCAGGACCAGGTTTGATGATGGAGCCCATAAACACTCGAGGGAATTTCTCAACAATTTACAGCAGTTACCTTTTGCTGTTTGACGACCGCTTTGATATAATGGTGCATGTGCCGTGTCGGCGGCGCCTAAACACCGACGGTCGCGGGTTCTATTCCCGCTCGGAGTGGATATTTATGTTCATACAAATATTTATTTTCGGTTAGTTGTTAATCCTTGTGGTTCTCCCAACCTAGCCTCAGAGAACACGCTAGGCTGTCAGTCCCGGTTGTTATTACGTACACCTGATAGCGAACTTTACTCATAGTATGTCGACGCGTTAGCGCAGCGGTCACAGCACCGGCTGTTGCGCTGGCGTTAGTGGGTTCAATCCTCGCGCACGACAGATATTTGTATTGGTCATATAGATGTTTGTCATTGTCTGGGTGTTTGTGCTTGTGTATTGTGTATGTTTCCGAACCCCCGACACAAGAGAAAAAGCATCCTTGTTAGGTCTACCCATCACTGATGATTCGGTTGATGTGTAGACCTAACAAGGATGCTCTTTCTCTTATGTCGGGGGTTCGGAAACATACACAATACACAAGCACAAACACCCAGATCATGACAAACATCTATATGGCCAATACACATGTCTGTCGTGCGCGAGGATTGAACCCACTAACGCCAGCGCAACAGCCGGTGCTGTGACCGCTGCGCTAACGCGTCGACATACTATGAGTAAAGTTCGCTATCAAGTGTACGTAATAACAACCGAGACTGAAAGCCTAGCGTGTTCTCCGAGGCTAGGTTGGGAGAACCACAAGGATTAACAACTAACCGAAAATAAATATTTGTATGAACATAAATATCCACTCCGAGCGGGAATAGAACCCGCGACCGTCGGTGTTTAGGCGCCGCCGACACGGCACATGCACCATTATATCAAAGCGGTCGTCAAACAGCAAAAGGTAACTGCTGTAAATTGTTGAGAAATTCCCTCGAGTGTTTATGGGCTCCATCATCAAACCTGGTCCTGCGACACAGATGATCACACAGCAGGTAATTGCTTTAAATCCTTGAAAAGTTCCCTCGACTATCTTTCGTCTCCATCATCAGACTTTAATGGCACTTGTAACTCATATAGGTGCAAAGTTCTCATCAATAGAAACGAATTAAGTTCAAACAGCAGGTAATTGCTATAAGTCGTTGAAGAGTTCCCTCGACTATCTTTCGTCTCCATCATCAGACTGAAATGGCACTTATAACTCATACATATGCAAAGTTCTTATCAATAGAAACGAATTAAGTTCAAACAGCAGGTAATTGCTATAAATCGTTAAAGAGTTCCCTCGACTATCTTTTGTCTCCATCATCAGACTGTAATGGCACTTATAACTCATACAGGTGCAAAGTTCTCATCAATAGAAACGAATTAAGTTCAAAAACCAGGTAATTGCTATAAATCGTTGAGGAGTTCCCTCTACTATCTTTCTTCTCCATCATCAGATCGACTCCAGACCTTTATTAAATAGTAGTGCTTTATAGTACTTAATGAAAACATGATTAAATTTACTAGTCACCCGTACGATTTTTGAAAGTTTCCCTCGATTTCTCTGGGATCCCATCATCAGATCCTGGTTTCCTTATCATGGTACCAAACTATGAACATCTCCTTTCCAACAAAAAAAGAATTATCAAAATCGGTTCATAAACGAAGAAGTTATCTCCGAACGTACATAAAATAATTGTGTTTGCTCGCAAACGAAAAAAAAACCGACTTCAATTACATCGAAGAGTAATACAACGTAGATCGACGAAAAAATAGTAATACTTTGTTCGTATTCCATATAACGCGACATTATAAAATTGTAGAATTATATAATGTTCTACTGTTATTTCTAACATTTTGTTAGCGATTGTAGGCAGAAATTTCATAAAAGGCCCGTCGTCGATTCGCGCGAAGCGCTGACATCGCTTATTACGGCGGGTTTTTTAGTTGAAGCGGATTTATATTGAATTACGGTTTGTCTTTTTTATTAATAAAAATATGTAATGTTCATGTTTTCACACAGCTCCGATGCACGACTGGAGTTTACCCCTTCAGATCAACTGTCTAAATAGGCACAAAAAGGCTTACTAGTCTAAGAAATATATTATTACTATATCAAATTGTAAATAAATGAATGCAATAACGCCATCTATCGGAACCTAATTGCGTTATTAGAAAACGTCTGAACGCCATCTCTAACAAGGTCATTCGTTCAGTAGATTTTACTGTTCAATTTTTTCATTCCGGGGCCTTAAATGAAAATCGATTCTTAAGGAGAAAACTCCAAAAACAGTCAAGTAAATACGCCATATCAGATATAGCTCAAAAAGTTCGAGTCAAATCTCAATTATATTTAAATGGGACCACATGACAAGCACCACCTATCGATTAAAAAAAGAATCATCGATATCGGTCCACCCAGTAAAATAGTAATGAGGTTAATATAACGTTAGTCGACGTAAAATAGCCAAGTAAATACCCAGTATTAGCGATAACTCAAAAATTAAAAGCTCAAATATATTTATAACGAATAAACTGCTACTCTCTACTCTAGTGGAATATTGTAATTTGATCGATAGTGAACGAAGTAATTTCATTACATTTTGATAGATGGCGTTGTGGCAAAGTATTGAACATGACCACAGTCGTCTTAACATCGTCATGTAAATACGTGTCATCAAAGATTACTCAAAAATTGCTCATTATATCTCAATCATATTTAAAACGGACGACATGACAAGTATTAGCTTTTGATTTATACAAAAAAGATCAAAATCAGTGCACCCAGTAAAAAGATATAACGTATAATACAACGTAGGGTGACGAAAAAACCGTCAACTAAATACGCAATATTAGATATAACTCACAAATTACTAATCAAATCTCAATTAAATTTGAATGGGACCACGTGACGAATAGTAGCTTTTAATTTATATAAAAAACGTCAAAATCGGTGCACCCAGTAAAAAGTTATGAGGTATAATACAACGTAAGGTGACGAAAATAATGTCAAGTAAATACGCGTTATCAAAGATTAATCAAAAAGTAGTTATCAGATCTCGATAAAATTTATATGTGACCACATGATAAACATCAGCTTTCGATTAAAGTAAAAATTATCAAAATCGATACACCCAGTAAAAAGTTATTGCGGATTTTCAAGAGTTTCTCTCGATTTCTCTGGGATCCCATCATCAGATCCTGGTTTCCTTATCATGGTACCAAACTATGAACATCTCCTTTCCAACAAAAAAGAATTATCAAAATCGGTTCATAAACGAAGAAGTTATCTCCGAACGTACATAAAAAAAAAAAAATATATACGGTCGAATTGAGTAACCTCCTCCTTTTTTTGAAGTCGGTTAATAAAATAATTTTTAACAAAAACAAAAACCGACTTCAAAAAGGAAACTAAAAAGTGAAAAATAAATTTACTTAGTACAAAGTAATTCGTATTTTGATTTAGTTAATCAGAAATTATTAAATAAATATTTTATAATTTTGAAGTTGGTGCCAAGTAAATACTAAAACAACCTGGCTACAATAACAAATACAAACAACACACACACAACAAACAAGTACAAAAAATATTATTAGATATATCAAAACAATAACAGAATAATAACAGTATTCAACCTAATAGTCAATGAAACAAATTATGAAAGAAAACTGAATACAACTTACGAGTAGATACTAGAGTAGTTATTGTTTTACTTGGCACCGACTTCAAAATTATAAAATATTTATTTAATCATTTCTGATTAACTAAATCAAAATACGAATTACTTTGTACTAAGTAAATTTATTTTTCACTTTTTAGTTTCCTTTTTGAAGTCGGTTTTTGTTTTTGTTAAAAATTATTTTATTTTTTGAATACCAATGACAATAAAATTGAAAGAAAACATAATATGGGGCGCAAGGTAGGCTCATTCTAGAATATAACCTATTTCTTTTCAAGATACTTTTGAGATATGAGCCATCACTTTCACAATATACAACAAAGCTCTCAAAAATCCGCATAACTTTTTACTGGGTGTACCGATTTTGATAACTTTTAATTTAATCGCAAGCTGATGTTTGTCATGTGGTCATATTTAAATTTTATCGAGATCTGATAACTACTTTTTGAGTAATACTTGATTATTTTTTCGTCGATCTACGTTGTATTACTTGTCGATGTAATTGAAGTCGTTTTTTTTTTCGTTTGCCTGCAAACACAATATAATTTATTTGCGCTAACATTACGATTTACAAATGCGGGCTGAACCCTACGAGATGGGTCAAAATAATGTACCTAGTTTATATACAACGTAAAAAAACTGTCATACGTGCCTATAGAGCTTTCACTTCAGAAATGAGAAAATCAAAAAAGCAATCTCCTTTTTTCCTAGTTAAGCGTGCGCCTAAAAGTTGATAATATCCTGCAGGTACAATCCATGGCTCCAGCCATGGATTGTACCTGTCCATACTCCCATACGCTTCGTCACTCATCAACCCACCATATGCTTCGTCATTATGATATCAGGTGGCTTTCTCTACACGATTGCATTCACCGAATTATAGAGCAGTGGTCAGCATTAAAAGTATTTTTTACCCGACTGCCAAGGAAGGGTTATGTTTTTCGCGCGTATCTTGTATGTATGTATGTATGTTTGTATGTAATATTCTTTACTACCTCATATTTCCAGAACCACTGAACGGATTTACATAATTAAGGTATCGTTAGGTTCGTCTTAGCTGCCCAAGTGTTTTTAGATAGGTGACATTAAAAAAAAATCAAACATGGCGGCTGCGCGAAGCCATTGTAGTTAATGAAAAAAAATATCTCGTATACTCCAATATGGGTATCAAATTGAAGGGCACAATACAAGAATTTTAAAAAGGTATATCATGATTATTATTACCGTAATACTAATAAAGAAATACAATATTAAAGTTTAAAAAATGTGGACTTTGCTCTTCCCCACGCCTATGCCATGCCAAACTCGCCTCCTAGGCGACGATCAACTTCGGGGTGTAGCCTTTCTAATAAAATACAGTGGTTAAAAAAATCATACAATTAAAATTACAAATAAAAATTAATAAATGTCACACCAATTTACAATTACATTAATAAAATCAATAACATACATACATAATACCAAATACAAATAAATAATTTTAATAATAATTTTATTATATTAAAACTAATAGTTGTTGACAAGCAGTCACCTATTTTTTTTTTATGTCACTAGGTCGGCAAACAAGCGTACGGCTCACCTGATGGTAAGCGATTACCGTAGCTTATAGACGCCTGCAACACCAGAAGCATCGCAAGCGCGTTGCCGACCCAATCCCCAATCCCCCAGGAGCTCTGGTCACCTTACTCACCAACAGGAATACAATATTGCTTGAAAACAGTATTATTTTGCTGTGATCTTCTGTAAGGTCGAGGTACTACCCCAGTCGGGCTGCTCCATATTTTGAGCATAACCTATACCTATAACCTATTTGCTAAAGATCAGGCTTACGTTGCTTTGAGCAGAGTGAGATCTTTCTCCGGGCTTGCTATCAGTTCTCTTGACCCTAAAAAATTACTTAATCAACCACATGATGTAAACTGTTTTAATGAATTGAACCGATTACGTAATTTGTCTGACTAAAAAGACATAAATAAAATAATAATTAAAAAAAAAAAAACAAAAAACCCGCCTGCGTCAAGAACAACTAATAGAAAATCAACTGAAAAAGTTGGAACAAGATAAAAATTCAATATGCACACAAAGTCAGCGAAATAAATAGAAACAATATCAAACATTTTGTGCTGTACATTTAAAATATATTAATACGGTAGTCCTTCGAAACTTTATGCAACGTCGTAGATAACATGCAGTCGGAGACATGCACAAAGAGAGAATGGAGAAATTAAAGGCAATCGCAGCGGCTTCGGCCGACTAGAATTTGGTTATGTCGGGTTACTACATCAGTTCTACGTGGGCGAAGCCACTGGCGGGAAGCTAGTGTAAAATAATTATAATAGGCTGACTGCCTGATAAGTCAAAACACAGGCCAAACTACAGAGGTTAAAAAATGTACCCAATTAATCTCTAAAAAAGATTTTTTTTTTAAATTAAACTCCTCAGGGGATAAAATAAGAGACGAAAGTTTGTGTGAAAGTCGTTTAGTTTGTGAAATATGGTGTGAATAATGCGGGTTCATAGTTTTAACAGGATAATCGCTTTTACATGGAGGCGAAATTAAATGTGCATGCTATGACTTACGTGCCTATTGAAGCGACCGGCACATCATTGTTACGGCCTTTTTTAAATTTTTGTCAATAAATACTACTGCTTGATATAGATGTTCTATTGACATCATTTATTTATTGATTTACAAGTACATCTTCGTCAACATCAGCCTAACAATCAGAAGATAGAAATATCGCAGAAGTACCAGCTAAAACGAGTACCAGTACATCGCCTACTCCAAATAATCAATTGTAAGCACGAATCAATGAAAAAACTTGATCTACGAGTTCATGAAAATGTTGCAAATGATCTCTGGCCACCAGTAATACCTGGTAATTTAAAATTATTTTTGACAGAAAATGGACCAATTCAAATTATAAAATCTTTCTATCCTCCAGATAGTAATAGTAGATCGTTTTTCGATACGTAGGTATTGTTGTAAAAAATTACAAAACAACGAAATTATCAGTCGTGATTGGCTTATGTATTCCACATCTACTGATTCGGTATATTATTTTCACTGTAAGCTTTTTAATATAAATGCTTTTAATGGTCATCATGGCTACAAAGACTGGGGGCATTTGTCAGGAAATCTAGAGCGACATGAAAAAAGATAAGGCACATGTTTTCTTTTAAAAAATATTTAGATTTAAAAAATGACTTATCGAAGGGGAAAACCGTAGACTATGTTAATCAAGCTGAAATAGAACACGAGAAAAAGAGATGGACGGCAGTTTTGGAGAAAATAATAGAGATAATCAAATTTTTGGCGCGTCAAAATATAACTTTTCGAGGAACAACTGAAAAGTTGTTTGACTCAAATAACGGCAATTTTTAAAGTTGATAGAGAGTATTTCAAATTTCGATAATATATTATCAGATCAAATTTCTCGAATACAAAAAGCTCAGCATCATATGCCCCGTCATCTTGGCCATTATATTCAAAATGAATTAATAAATATAATTTCTAAAAAAATTAAAACAATAACTCTTAACCTTTTTAAAGAATCGAAATATAATTCTGTAATTTTAGATTGCACGCCTGACACTTCACACCAGGAACTACTACAAGAATTGATTATTTAAATCATTTGATAAAACGTGCTGAGATAAGAGAGCTTTTTTTAGGTTTTCTTCCTGCTACTGATACTACCAGACAAGGCTTAGCAAATTATTTCTTAGATTTTTTTAAAATCATGCAATATGGAAATAGATGATATGCGAGGTCAAGGATATGATAATGGGGCCAATATGAGAGGCAAAAATATAGATCTCCAAAAAAATATTGGATATGAATCTTCATGCATTTTACGCAAAGTGCTCTATGATTTTACGTGCCGTGGCTGCTCACTCCTTTAATTTAGTAGTAAATGATTCCACTAAAAGCTCATTAGAAATTACAAACTTTTTCTCATTTGTACAAGAAATATATATATTTTTTGCAACATCAACATCTCTCTGCGATGTTATTATGAAACAAATACCTACTTTAACATTAAAACTTCTTTTAAATACGCGGTGGGAAAGTAGATGTGAAGCACTTAACGCTTTACGTTTTAATATGGATAAAATTTACGATGACTTATATTCTATTTTTAGCGACATCAAGTATGACAGCGACACAAGAAACAAAGCACTGTCTGAATTAAAGACTTTTAAATTTATATGTTCAATTGTTTTATGGTACAAAAGATTAATATTGTGAGCAAAAGCTTCCAAAAATCTGACGTCATTCTTTCAGAGGCAATCAAACTCGTGAATCAGGTTAGAAAAGATTTAGAACAATACCGCACGGACACTGCGTTTGGCAAATTGTTATATGATTCAAAATTGATTGCGGAAGAATTAGACTGTGAAACTGAATTTACGGAAATGGCTCGTCCACGTCCCCGAAAAAAACTACAAGGCTACAGATGAGCCCATTATAGAGCCGATGAAAAAATTCAAAATAAATTTCTATTTCTTTTTAATTGACACAATTGATTGATTCGAAACTTGAAAACATGGAGGACATTAGAGATGGGACAAACAAACACAATGTCTCAATTTACAAGAAAAGTTAAAAAAGTAGATCAGATATTGACGAGGAAGATTTATTTAATGAATTAGAATCGTTGCCAATATTTTTCTCAAATTCTGCTATAACTCCACTTGATGTTTTAAGTTACATGTATTCCAAAAATCTAATTTCTGTTTCCTAAAGTTTCAACATCTTTACGTGTATATTTAACACTTTTTGTTACAGTAACTGAAGGCGAAAGGTCTTTTTTTAAATCAAAAATAATAATAAATTATCTACGGTCAACCAAGACACGAGATAGACTGACGAACTTGGCCTTTATAAGTATAGAATCCAAAATTGATTTTAAAATTAAAGACATAATTGAAATATTTGCCAATGCAACAGCCCGAAAAGTTGATATTTGAGTTTAATTTATAGTCATTGAACATGAAATTGGTACTTATTTATCAAATAATAATTTAAAAGAATGTATCATTTTAATTTAAAAAAGTCCGGAGTTTTAAGAAATTAATAAACAAAAGATTAAAATCATATCGCTTTTTAACCGACTTCCAAAAAAGGAGGAGGTTCTCAATTCGACTGTATTTTTTTTTTTTTTTTATGTATGTTACATCAGAACTTTTGACCGGGTAGACCGACTTCGACAAATTTTGTTTTAATCGAAAGGTGGTGTGTGCCAATTGGTCACATTTAAATTTATTTGAGATCTAACAACTACTTTTCGAGCTATAGCTAATAATGCGTTTTTACGTGACGCTTTTTTCGTCGACCTACGTTGTATTATACCGCATAACTTTCTACTGGATGTACCGATTTTGATAATTCTTTTTTTGTTGGAAAGGGGATATCCCAGTTTGGTACTGTGATAAGGAAACCAGGATCTGATGATGGGATCCCAGAGAAATCGAGAGAAACTCTCGAAAATCCGTAATAACTTTTTACTGGGTGTACCGATTTTGATAATTTTTAATTTAATCAAAAGCTAATGTTTATCATGTGGTCACATATAAATTTTATGGAGATCTGATAACTACTTTTTGAGTAATCTTTGATAACGCGTAGTTGCTTGACTATTTTTTCGTCGATCTACGTTGTATTACTTGTCGATGTAATTGAAGTCGGTTTTTTTTTCGTTTGCGGGCAAACACAATTATTCTTATTTTTACAACAGCAGGGGCGCAACTGATCACCCGCACCCCGGCGCGGAATATGCTAAAGACGGCCCTGACAATAAAGATTACTAATATTGAATAATAATTATGAATGGTACAGTGTGGAATATAGGTATAACGTTAAATATAATAAAAAAAAAACAATATAATTTTATTATAAATAGTTAAAATTTTATATAATGATAATTTCTGATTGCAGCTTATCCTTACATTATTTACATCTAAGAAACTTCAGAGTCTGTAATGAGTTCGTTAACACTGAGCAGATTTAGAGTTTCTTCGTCTAGCTCCTTGACAATGTTTGCAAATAGTTTTCTCGTGATCGTTATACTCGTATAAGGATCGGATGTGTAAATTAGTAATGTATCGAACACATCTTCGTTTGTAGCTGTTCTAGAGCATTTCCGGGCAGGATGCAAGCGAAACTTTTTATAAATAATCCTTATTTCGAGACTTTTGCAAACACAAATATTTCGTCGGTAAAAAAATAGTTAACCAACAACACGATGTAAACTCTTTTAATGAATGGAACCGTGTCTGTAATTTTTCTAACTAAAAAGACACAATAAATGAAATAATAATTAAAAGAAAACAAGAAACCCGCCTGCACGAGGAACAACTAATAGTAAATCAACTGAAAAGACTAGAACAAGATAAAATTTCAATAATTACACAAAGCCAGTAAAACAAAGCGAAATAATATCAAACATTATGTATGTACTGTACACTTAAAAATATCAATACGGTAGTCCTTCGAAGTTTTATGCAACATCGTACATAACCTGCAGTCGGAGACATGAAGTTGAAGGATAAGTCAAATCATTCTCTCTTTGTGAGACAACGAAATGACGTTTTTCCAAATTAAAATGATCAAAAATCACAAATGCCTTATTTCTAACGTTGGTAAAATAATTTAGTTTTAGTTTTTCTCAATGTTACTTTTACACGATATTCAAAAAGTAAGCTACCTACGACTATAGCAATGTGTTCTGCTTGGCATCTTCTAAAAGGAGGCAATGAGAGGATTTAGGCAATGTTCAGAAGATACTCGCAGCGTTTCCCCTTTGAATAGCTGGAGTAATTCTTTGTCCGAGGTATCTGCCAGCTCTTCGGTCCCCTGTGATGTCGAATATCCTTTTTGCTATTTTCTTAAAAAGCCTTATAGCGCTGGGACTCCAATGACCAAGGATCTCGATACCGAATGGGGCAAAATCATATTCGGAGCCTAGACCCCTGTATTTGCATGCTTTAGCTTTTTCAACTGCTTCACAAGCCGCTTCAGCTCTATTGTTGGTTCCATGTACATGGGAAGGGGCCAGCATGCCTGAACAGGTTGCATGCCATACCAGCACCCAGCCCATCTTCCATGGAACCAAACTCATACCGTCCGGTCTCTCGCCATCGTCTCTTGCAATACCAGTTTTAATATCGATTGATCATGAAACCACATACTACACGAGCAATCTGAAATACGAATAAAATGTTTTATGAGTAAAGTTATAAAAGTAAATACCAAGCAAATTATGTGGTGTCATGGGACACCAGGTAGGAACGAAGTTCCTTCGGATAGTATAGAAGCAACACAATTTGAAAAAAAAATGTTGAATTTTATATATATTTTCTAGTTCTTGATTTTTTTTTAATTTAGTTGATTGGTTTTCAATTAAGTACATAAAAGTATTTAGGAAACGTAGTATTTTAGAAAATAACAAATGCCGTAAAATAAAATAAATCAAACAAAATAATAATAATGATAATTGAAACTAATAAGTGAAATAAAAAAAATGTGTCTTTATTCATTTTTGTCGACAGTATAATATTACATAAATAATTTTAAAAAAAGTTTACTAGTAATATTTTAATTTTACACAAACGTCATATTATACAGTCGTGTGACTGATATTATGTCACTTCCATTATATATTTTAACCAACTTCCAAAAAAGGAGGAGGTTCTCAATTCTACTGTATTTTTTTTTCTTTTTTATGTATGTTACTTCAGAACTTTTGACTGGGTGGAGCGATTCCGACAAATTTTCTTCTGATCGAAAGGTGGTATGTGTCATTTAGTCCCATTTTAATTTATTTGAGATCTAACAACTACTTTTCGAGTTATATCTAACTAGCTGTGCCCGCGGCTTCGCCCGCGTTGAAATCAGTTTGTCACAAAGTTTTCCCGGCAAACTTCCAGTGAAACTCTCATCAAAATCGGCTTTGCCGTTCCGTAAACCTTCCTCTTGAAGCCCTCTCTCCATTTGTGAAACCGCATGAAAATCCTTTGGGTAGATTTTGAGGGCATCGGTCACATACGCTTATGGGAACTTTGTTTTATAATACACTAACTGTTGCCCGCGACTACGTCCGCGTGGTTATTAAGATATGCATTACTATTAAGATGCTTAACGCAAATTATTTTTTTATTTCAGTCACTTGAAATGCTTATCACTCTGAATAACTTTTTCAAAGGCACAATTTAGTATAATTTAATAGTTATTTTTATAAAACCTCTCTATACACCACATTTTTAGTTTTATTTTCAGACTGCAGTATGAATAACCTATCCGGTGAACTTGTTGCTACTGTATATGTTTCATACAAACTATCAACCCCAATTAAACCCCCTTAGCGATGGAATATCGCAAAATCCGTTCTTAGCGGACGTCTACTCACTATAATCTACCTCCCTGCCAAATTTCATCTTTGTCCATCTTGGATGGATGGACCATCCAGCGGTTTTTGAGTTCTCGTGATGTTAATCAGTGACCTTTCTCTTTTTTATATATAGATTACGATGTATTATTTGGACACTTCCTCGCCATCTATAGAGCATACATTTTAAATTTCAAGTCTCTTACCTTAATAACATATGACTTTCATATAAACTTCCAACCCCCTTTTTTCCTCGTATGGATCGAGTTTCGTAAAATCCGTTCTCAGCGGATGTTTACGCCCTATAAGAAACGTACCTGCCAAATTTCAAGTTTGTAGGTATTATAGTTTCGGAGATTTCGTGATGAGTGAATCAACCTATCATCCCCCGTTTTAACCCCAAAAGGGAGTCGATTTCAAAATATACATTATTTGGACACCTTCTCACCATCTATAGAGCATACATTTTAAATTTCAAGTCTCTTACTTCAAAAACATAGGATTTTCATACAAACTTTCAAACCCCGTTTTACCCCCTTAAGGGTCGAATTTGGTAAAATTCGTTCTTAGCGGATGTCTACTATAAGGAGCCTTTCTGCCAAATTTCAAGTTTGTAGGTGTTATAGTTTCGGAGATTTCGTGATCAGTGAGCCGACCTACGATCCCCCGTTTCAACCCCAAAAAGGAGTTGATTTCTAAAGATACATTATTTGGACACCTTTTCATCATCTATAGAGCATACATTTTAAATTTCAAGTCTCTTACTTCTAAAACATAGGACTTTCATACAAACTTTCAACCCCCGTTTTACCCCCTTAGGGGTCGAGTTTCGTAAAATCCGTTCTTAGCGGATGCCTACGTCTTATAAGGAGCCTACCTGCCAAATTTCAAGTTTGTAGGTGTTATAGTTTTGGAGATTTCGTGATGAGTGAGTGACCTTTCGCTTTTATATATATTATAGATTATAGATTATAGATGTACAGCACAAAATGTTTGATATTGTTACGTGCTAGGGTTCGAAGGATTTGGAGAGAAAGACCTGCTGACTCTTTTCAAGACTTTATTCACTAGCACTAGGTCCAACACAAAGCACTAGGTTCAAACACTAAGCACTAAGTTCAAACACTAAGCACTCACAATGTCCTCAGTCGTAGTCAATGTCGTAGGTTTCACTGGTACCACTCTTGATCACTAGTTTTCACTCTTGAAGTCGCCTCGAAGATCGCTCAAACTGAACTGTACTCGTTCGCCTCGCTACGGCTATTTATATCGGCCGAGACGAGGCCCAGACCATTCTGGAAAGTTCGCGCATGTACCCGGTTTTCGAGACTATACTTCTATATAGTTCCACAGTTGCTCCTCTAACGCCATCTAGTATTGAGTAGAGAGTTTCATGCGGTCTCTGTCTTTGCGTGGTTTCAATGGTTGCCGCTAGATGGCGCTAGTTTCTTTGTGTGTCCTTAACACTACTCCCCTCTTAGAGATGCTCGTCCCGAGCATCGTTGTTACTGCCATGGTAACGCGCCAGACGGTCTATGTGTACCACTTTGAATGTCCCTCTTGGTTGCTTTTGAATCCTGTAAGTCACATCATTCAGTCGGGTAACCACTTTGTATGGACCGTCCCACTTGGTCTGCAACTTTGGCGATTTCCCTTTCCGGCGGGTTGGGTTATGCAGCCACACCAGTGACCCTTCCTTGAAGCCGCTCGTGTTCGATTTCCGGTCGTATCGGGTTTTCATGTTCTCACTTGACTGTAAACCATTTTCCCGAACCAAGGCGTGTATATAGCGCATTTTCTCCCTTAAATCGCTGACATAGTCTTGTACGGTATTTGGTTCCTCCGGTGATCCTCCAGTCAATAGGTCTACTGGTATTCGTAATTCTCTACCGTAATTGACATACGCCGGGGTAGCTTTTATGCTCTCATGCTCGGCGGTTCGGTACGACAGAAGGAAGAGCGGTATATACTTGTCCCAATCTTTTTGTTTGTCGTCTACCAATTTCGCTAAATGCCTCTCAAGGGTCTGGTTAAATCTCTCAACCATTCCATCAGACTGTGGACGGTACGCGGTGGTCCTCGTCTTATGCATACCCAAAATTTTGCACACTTCTTGGAATACTTGCGATTCGAAGTTCCTGCCCTGATCAGAATGGATTTCTAGAGGCACGCCAAAGCGACATATCACTTCTTCGACTAACTTAGAAGCGACTGTTGTAGCTTCTTGGTTTGGTATGGCGAACACTTCGGGCCATTTGGTGAAGTAGTCCATGACGACCATAAAATACTTGTTTCCCGATTCCGTTACAGGAAATGGCCCCGCTACGTCAACTGCAATTCGTTCCCACGGTGCACCGACGTTATACAACCGCAGATTCCCACGGCTCCTGGTCTGTGGCCCTTTTACAGCAGCGCAAGTAGTACATTTGCGGCACCAATCCTGTACATCATCTCGACAATGCAACCAGTAGAATCGTTCTCGCACTTTTGTTAACGTCCTCTTGACACCCAGATGACCTCCTGATACGCCATCATGTATTTCACGGAGAATATCTGGTACTCTCGTTCTCGGGACAATTATCTGAAGGTGGAACTCTCTGCCGTTAGTCTTCTCCCATTTCCGGTAGAGTATTCCGTTTTGAAGTATCAGACTGTCCCATTGAGCCCAGTACGCCTTAGTGACAGCGCCAGTGGGTGCAACCTCACTCCAGATTGGTTTTACGTCACCCCGTTTCTTCCATGTGATGATGTGCCGAAGGTCGTCATCTCTTTCTTGAGCTTCCCTCATAGCATCACTCTCCCAGATACCCAAAGGACTTGTTCTTGTGAGCTTTAATGTTACTTCATTAGATTCTTGCTTAACACAATGTTTGCAGTCTTCCGGACACGGCCTTCGCGAGAGTGCATCGGCATTTCCATGCATCTTTCCGCTGCGGTGTTCCACCTTGAAGTCGTACTCCTGAAGCTGCTCAATCCATCGAGCTACTTGACCTTCTGGGTTCTTGAATTGCAGTAGCCACTTCAAGGCTGCGTGATCAGTTCGCAGTAAAAACTGTCTGCCGATGAGATACTTGTTGAAATGTTGTAGCGTCTTTACAACAGCCAAGAGTTCTCTTCTTGTCACACAGTAGTTTCTCTCTGGCTTGGATAAAGATTTGCTGAAATATGCAATAACTACTTCTCTTTCACCCTGTTTTTGAGATAACACCCCTCCAATGGCCGTGTTGCTTACATCCGTGTCGACTATAAATCGACCTTCGGTTTGTGGATATCCCAGGATTGGTGTTTCACACAGATGTTTTTTTAGTTTCTGAAAAGAATCTTCACAAGTCCCATCCCAACTAAATTGTCGTTTATCTTCTGTCAGCCGATGTAATGGCTTGGCTATCTCTGAGAATCCCTTAACAAAACGCCTGTAGTATGAGCACAGTCCGAGGAATGCCCGCACTTCGGTTTTGTCCTTAGGGGTAGGCCATTTTTGGACTGCTTCCAGTTTCTCCGGGTCTGTCTGGATTCCATCACTGGAGATAACATGGCCGAGATAACTGACCTTATTCCTGAATAAACGACACTTTTTTTGGGTTCAACTTTAATTTGGCCCCCTCTATTTTAGCGAAAACTCGCTCCAAGTTTTGCAAATGGTCCTCGAAGTCACGGCCGACAATGATGACGTCATCTAAGTAGACTAAGCAAGCCTCTCCAACTAAGCCTGCCAGTACACACTCCATGAGTCGCTCGAATGTGGCAGGTGCGTTGCACAATCCAAAGGGCATGACTTTAAATTGCCATAAACCTTTACCAGTCGAGAAAGCTGTCTTCTCCTTGTCTTTTGGATGAATTTCCACCTGCCAGTACCCAGATTTTAGATCTAGGGTTGAGAACCATTTCATGCCACTCAAGGTATCCAAAGTGTCGTCAATTCGAGGTAACGGGTAACTGTCCTTCTTAGAGACATCATTGAGACGCCTATAGTCCACACAAAATCTCGTGCTACCATCTTTCTTTTTCACTAATACAACAGGTGAGCACCACGGACTTGCAGACGGTTCAATAATCTTATTCCTTCTCATGTCCTCCAAAAGGCCTTCAACTTCTTTTTCCTTTGCAATTGGTATCCGTCTTGCTCGTTGACGAATTGGTCTCTCACTTCCTGTATCTATCCTGTGCTGGACCACTGATGTTCTTCCAAGGTCTCCTTCGTGACTGGAGAAGATATGCGCGTAGCGCTGTAAAAACTTCTTGGCTTTTATGCTCTGCGAATAAGAGAGATTACTCTTGCAGTCATCGAGTAGCTCAGTCACTAATCCGTAGTTGTTGCTCTTTGCCAAGTCTGCGCCTGTCATCGAACTACACTTTTTCATCCAGACAACTTCTTCGCACTTTCCAATGACGTCACCTTTGTTCAAGCAGATCTCGCGATCATCAAGGTTCAAAACCTTGACCACAGCGTTACTGCTTCCACTAACAAGGGTTCTCGCCGTCATCAGTTTTTGCGCCGATGTCTTGGTAGGTGTGTCTTCGATCAACACGCATCTGTTTAACTTTTTCTTTCCAGTTGTCGGTAGTTTCACCAACACCCGAGCTTCCGCTCTTCCAGGTATAATGACTTTCTTTACACATGCAACTTTCCCGCAAGCACCACCAAGAATGAAGATTTCTTCTTCACCACACTTGAAAACTCCGTCAGTGACATTAATTCTGCAGTTGTGTTTCTTCATAAAATCCAAACCCAAGATGCAATCATCCATAATCTCAGCCACGATAACGTTATGAGAGTATGAGGACCCCCCTACGTACATCGTAACTGACATTTCTCCCAGGACGGGTATTGGCTGACCGGAGGCCGTAAGAAGCCGACAGTTAATTCTCCTCTTGTGTCCCCTTGCAGCTTTTACCAGCTTTGGGTTCACTATTGTTCTAGAGGCTCCTGTGTCTAGAGTCATTTTGCAATCCGTCCCGTTAATATTCCCCTGAATCGCAAGACTATTCCCGCTGCATGCCTGGGAGATAACAGTTATTGGGGCTTCCTCCGCGTCAGCCAGTACTCGCCCCTTAGTCCTGGCTTTTATTCGTTTCCCTGCTCCCGGGCAGGGGACGAAGCCCCTTGTTTCTTCAGCTCCTCTATCTGTTCCTCGATCCTTTTCATCCTTGCTATCTGGGTCTCCTTCTGCGGGCAGTTGAGCTGAAGATGGCCCCTTTCGCCGCACTTGTAGCACATGACTCCATAGCTTTTCTTCGTAGGAGCCTTGACCTCCTTAACTTCCTCAGAGACCTCGCGGATCTTATGGGTCTGCCGTATGTCATGGCGAACAGCCTCTACCTCCAAAGCATGCGCCAATGCTTCCTTTAGCGATGTATGATGACGAAGCCTCACTGCAGCTCTGACCTCCAGGTCTTTGATTCCGTCGACAAATGCTTGAACAATATTCGTGTCTACCATCTTGGTGTCTGCTCCTGGGTGTGCCTTCCTGACGAGTTTCTCAATTTCCAACGCCCATTGTTGTAGTCCTTCTCCTGAGCGTTGGACTCTGTCACGCAGTTGGGCACGGAATACGTGCTCCAGGTGTCGCTCCCCGTATCGGGATTCAAGTGCCTCCATCAAGTCTTGGAACCCGTTTCCTGTATGTGGCAGTGCTTCCAGAACCGATAAAGCTTGCCCTCTGAGCGCAACAGTGAGAGCGGTCAGGCATTGCTCTTCCGTCCATCCGTTCGCAGTAGCGACCGTCTGGAATTGTTGACGATAAGCGTTCCACGGAGTAGTACCGTCGTATGGAGGCACTTTCACTTGGTCCTTGCGTCACTCCGGTACTTCCACTAGACATCGCGGCTCCCGTGGTTTCAAGGCGCACTACTTTCTTCTGTAATTCAGTGAGGCCGGTTTTCACATTTTCAACATCCAATCCTAACCCGGTAACTCGTTCTTCCACTACGTCGACATCTTTTCGAAGCTTAGTCACCGCGTCACTAACATCTTTTACAGCCCAAAGCGTTTTTTCTTGGAGCTCTTTTTGTTGCTCTTGTAATTCTTGCAATTTTAAGCTTGTTTGCTCTTGTGATTCTTGCAAAGCACCACGAATTTCAGCCTTTTGTTGCTCTTGTGATTCTTGCAAAGCACGAATTTCAGCCTTCTGTTGCTCTTGTGATTCTTGCAAAGCACCACGAATTTCAGCCTTTTGCAGCTCCATTAATTTAATTAAACTTGCTAATTGAAGAGCCACTTGAGAGTCTCTAGAAGCTACGGTGTCGCTGGTGGGCGTGGTAAGGTGGACGGGTCCGGTGGGTGGAGCTTGAGACAAAGTGGGCGGGGCCTGAGCCTGAGTGGGCGGGGCCTGTGCCCGAGTGGGCGGAGCCTGTGCCCGAGTGGGCGGAGCCTGACTCTGAGTGGGCGGGGCCTGTGCCCGAGTGGGCGGAGCCTGGCTCTGAGTGGGCGGGGCCTGACACTGAGTGGGCGGGGCTTGGTCCACGGTGGGCGGGGCTTGGTCCCCTGTGGGTGTGGCCTCCGCAGCTCGTTGTGCCCTTGTCCTGACGCCCTTGACGTCCTTAAAGTCTTCTTTCGGAGTCAATGGCATCTCCAAATCTCACTTCCGACACCAGTTGTTACGTGCTAGGGTTCGAAGGATTTGGAGAGAAAGACCTGCTGACTCTTTTCAAGACTTTATTCACTAGCACTAGGTCCAACACAAAGCACTAGGTTCAAACACTAAGCACTAAGTTCAAACACTAAGCACTCACAATGTCCTCAGTCGTAGTCAATGTCGTAGGTTTCACTGGTACCACTCTTGATCACTAGTTTTCACTCTTGAAGTCGCCTCGAAGATCGCTCAAACTGAACTGTACTCGTTCGCCTCGCTACGGCTATTTATATCGGCCGAGACGAGGCCCAGACCATTCTGGAAAGTTCGCGCATGTACCCGGTTTTCGAGACTATACTTCTATATAGTTCCACAGTTGCTCCTCTAACGCCATCTAGTATTGAGTAGAGAGTTTCATGCGGTCTCTGTCTTTGCGTGGTTTCAATGGTTGCCGCTAGATGGCGCTAGTTTCTTTGTGTGTCCTTAACAATATTGTTTCTGTTTATTTCGCTGACTTTGTGTTCATATTGAATTTTTATCTTGTTCCAGCTTTTTTAGTTGATTTTCTATTAGTTGTTCTTCACGCAGGCGGGTTTTTTGTTTTTTTTTAATTATTATTTTTTATTTATTTAGGTACGCGCCGCCGCGCCGCCCCCCCCGGCCGGTACCGCCGCAACCGTTATGTCCTGCATTTTAAATCTGTAATATCTTCGAAAATATTCATTTAAATTTAAAATTCCTGTCTTGTCAGCGGTTATAGATGGCGTGCGTGAGCCCCGGGCTATAGCAAACCTTTTTAAGGATCATTTTGCTGTACAGCCTCCACGAAAATCTTCGGTGAGGGTGCCTGATGCTGAGATTAACTTTAAACATATTAACACCTTGGTAAATGCTAAAACCGTTGCTAAAATTATACAATCAATGACAAGGGGCAAATCTCCTGGCCACGATAGTCTCAGCATCGAGCACCTTCAACATGCGGGGTCTCGCCTTGCTGAGGTGATGGCTTTTCTTTTTAACTTATGCATAGTACATTCATATTTACCGCCGAACTTGATGAAAACGGTTGTGGTACCGATTGTTAAGAACAAAACAGGCGATACTGTGAACAGTTCGAATTATAGGCCTATCTCATTAGCAACAATCATAGCCAAGGTACTTGACAGTGTGCTTAACGCTCAGTTAGATTGTTATCTGCACATTCACGAACTCCAATTTGGATTTAGGTCTCAATTATCCACGGAAAGTGCAATCCTGAGCTTAAAGCATACTGTCAGGTATTACACAGACAGAAGCACACCTGTTTATGCCTGCTTCTTGGATCTGTCGAAAGCATTTGATCTGGTCATCTACAACATCCTGTGGAACAAGCTACAGCAGGTAGGAATGCCTGCAGAATTGATTTCATTGCTTAAATATTGGTATAGCAACCAATTGAATACTATAAAGTGGGCAAACGAGTACTCGGAGCCACACAGGTTGGAATGTGGAGTGAGGCAGGGGGGGTTGAGCTCACCTAATCTTTTTAACCTGTATGTCAATGCGCTGATTGAGGGGCTCAGCAGCATGAGGGTCGGATGCCATATTGGTGGCGTATGTTTCAATAATATCAGCTACGCGGATGACATGGTGCTGCTGGCCCCCTCTGTCAGCGCAATTAGGAGGATGCTGGCTTTTTGCGAGTCATACGCTGAGACGCATGGATTGGTGTACAATAACAAGAAAAGTGAATACCTAGTCTTCAAGGCTGGCAACAGACTACCGGAAAATATACCCTTAATAAAGTTAAACGGGACATGTCTTGTTAGAGTACACCAATTCAAGTACCTAGGTCACATTGTCACAGAAGACCTAAAGGATAATGTTGATATTGAGCGAGAACGCAGGGCGTTGTCGATCAGGGCGAACATGTTGGCCCGCAGATTTGCTCGTTGCTCAACACCAGTTAAGATCACGCTTTTTAAAGCTTACTGCACTTCTTTTTATACGAGCAGTCTATGGGTCAGCTATACTCAGAGGTCTTACAACGCCTTGCGTGTACAGTACAATAACGCCTTTAGGGCATTGTTGGGGCTGCCGCGGTACTGCAGTGCCTCTAGTATGTTCGCGCACGCAGGGGTCGACAGTTTCCCGGCCATTCTGCGCAAAAAGGCTAGCTCACTTTTAAGGCGAGTGCGCGGCAGCCGCAACAATGTCTTAAGGGTCATCGCCGATAGCGGGGACTGTCCACTACTCAGGCATTTGTGTGACATTACAATGTCACTTTTAGTTATTAAGTACTAACATTAGTTATTAAGCTTTCATCTTTTATTTTTACTAACAATTATGGACCCTTTGTTGTCTGAGTAATAAACATTTTTATTTTTATTTATTTTATTTATTTAAATTACATGCTGTAAAGGTCCATATTGATTTATATATTAAATGCACAATGTATTTATGGTTAAGAATTAATGCTGTAATGCTTAAAATCACTTCGTTAATAGCCATTATTTCAAGTAAAAAGTAAAGGATAAAAAAATGGTTATTGTGGATTATCCCTAAGAGGTAGACATATACCATCGCGGTATTTTTTTGTAAACCTTTTTAAGGCGTACTATACTGTAGTGCATTATTTTGATATATCTCGTAGGGTTCAGTCAGCGTTTGCAATGTAAGCGCAAAAAAAATGTGTTTAATTACGACATCACATCAGAAACCTCGAAAGTTATCAATGTTTCTCTACTATATGATGCATGTATAATACATAATATAAACATTCTATTTATTAAAAAAAGAACCGCATCAAAATCGGTTGCGTAGTTTTAAAGATCTAAGCATACATATGGTGGACAGATAGACTGCGGAATCAGCTTTGTTTTATACTAAATGATGTCTTTTAATTGAACAAGGTAGGTAGGTACCTTGTCTTCGAAATTTTCGAAATATTATGTTAATTCGTGATGTCATTTAAAAAAAGCTTCTTCTATTCAACTGCGGGGAACATTTATTTATATATTATCTATATCTATATCTATACATATAATTATGTAAAAATAAAAATGAATGTTGCTAAGCGCATAACTCGAGAATGGCTCGACCAATTCGGCTAATTTATTTTTTTGTATGCATCTTTTGATCAAACGAATCTCCGTCTGTCCGGGCAGCTAGTACATAATATAAGCGTAGAAGAATAATTGTGATTTGACGATTCTATACTATACATACTATGACTACCCGTAGCGTGTATACCATATAGGCAGAAAGGCACTGCCAACCTTGTCATGTTACTAAAAATGATATATAAAACATGAACATTACATATTTTTTAAAAAGACATAAACCGTAATTCTATTGAAATCCGCTTCAACTAAAAAACCCGCCCTAATCTATAATATAAAAATGAGTCGCTAAATGTGTTGCTAAGCGCAAAACTCGAGAACGGTTGAACCGATTTCGCTAATTCTTTTTTTAAAATATTCCTTAAAGTACGAGGATGGTTCTTACGGAGAGAAAAATTCTAAAAAAAAAAAAAAATTCCTGAAAAAGTCTAAAAACAACACTTTTCTATACTCCCATACAAAAGATTTGTGATAATACTTAAAAGTCAATTTGAACTTTAATACCATACGATAAAGTTTGTGTTAGGCGATACGAAGTTTGCCGGGTCAGCTAGTACTCAATATATGCAATATCAGCGCATCGCGCGAATCGACGACGGGCCTGTTATGAAACTTCTGCCTATATTCGCTTATCAAATGTTAGCAATGACATTAAGACATTATGCAATCCTACAATTTTTATAATGTCGCACGCGTCATATGGAATACGAACAAAGTATTGTGTTTAAAATTATTATTTAAAATTAGTCGGTTTAACAACGAAATTAGGCTCTGCCTAAGAATAACCTCTCAAATTAAATTGTCTTGAATTCGATAACCGTTTATACTAATAATTATGATTTTTGACACGGTCGCGTAATCGCAACATTCCACAGATTAATTTCGTAATAGTAATAATTCGCTTTGAATTTTTCGTTTGTGCATTCTTGTTAATAGTGAAAATATTAATATGTTAGTGATGACAAAGTTTACTTGTGAAAAATGTAACGGAGATGTGTGTTTGATGAAAGTAAATAGTTCACCCAAATTCAACACGTTCGATTTTACGGATAAATTAAAAATTCTTCAGGCGTATCGATTTAACATATGAATAACAATGACGTTATAATTTTTCATTTATTAATAAATAAACAAGTATTTTCATTTAGCATTCAATCGTAACTAATTAATGGTTATATAATTAGCAATGATTTCCCAATGATTTCTTATGTTTGACACAAACGAAATTATCAGAGTGCCGGCCTTATGAGGTCACAGTCTATCCAGTAACTGATTTGTTTGATAAATATTAGTTGGTTGCTGTACGTGTATTTGTATGCATGCGTTATCATAAGTATAAATGCACTTTACGTGTCCAATAATTTACTTGTCTGTTCTTGAAATTATCTAAAAGCCTCTATTCCCAACAAAATTGAAATAAATTAGGAAAAAAATCGCGAGAAAGTAGGTGCATTATTTACTAGTTCAGATATGATTCCCTAGATGTCGCTGTACAACTTAAGTTATTTTTCTAAATCGCGCTGGCCAGATTCTCTCGCGTCTAATGACTTCCCTCGGTTGCATAAATAAGTAAATGTCTCAATATCGATATACACTCGCGTGCAACTGAATCGACTCAAGCCGTATATTGGTATAAAAGTTCGATTTTTAGAAAAATGGCTTATCCGATTTTCTTGTTCTTTTTTTTGTTTGAAAGCCTAATCTTTTCTCTTAAAAAATGTTATCCTAATGAGAAAAATCGGTTGAGTATTTATTGATAAAATTTAATTTGACAGAAATGCATAAAAAACGAAGAAAAATGAAAACAACAACATAATGAATAAAAAAATTATTTTTGATAGAAGTAAAGAAAATTAAAATTTTCAATACTTTTTATTGCCTCCCCTAGCTTTTATAATGGCTTGCATGCGATTTTTCATTGATTTTATCACTTTTTTGATAAAATCTTGAGGTATCGTATTCCATTCTTCCTCTAGCGTAGTTTTGAGCTCGACGATGCTTGATGGAGCCGTATCTCTAGCTCGCACCCTCCGTTTGAGCTCATCCCATAAATGCTCAATGTAATTCAGGTCAGGACTGAGGGCTGGCCACATCATCGTCCTAATTTGCATTTCTTGAAGATACTGGCGAGTAACACTTGCTGTATGGCACCGAGCATTATCATGCATCAATAGAAAATCTTCTCGTATGTACCCTGCATAAGGTACAACATGATCGAGGAGAATGTTTTCCACGTACTTTTGAGCTGTTAGACCACCACTCCGACCACCACCAGGCACGAAAACAAGCTCGGTCTTCCCTTCATAAGATATTCCAGCCCACATCGTGACTGAACCACCGCCATATGATACTGTTTCAGCGAAACAGCATTGCGAGAACTGTTCCCCTGGACGCCTGTATACTCGGTCTCTTCTGTCATTGCCATGGAGACACATTCTGCTCTCATCAGTGAACAGGATGGAGCTCCATTGCTCAATAGTCCAATTGAGGTGTTCACGAGCAAATTAAAGTCGGGCTTGCCGGTGACCTGCGGTCAGTTTCGGGCCTCTGGCTGGCCGTTTAGGAGTTAAATTAGATTTCTTCAGCCATCTTCTAATTGGCCACTGACTGACAGCCACTCCTCGAACCCCTCTGAGCTCCTGTTGCACATCAACGCCCGTGAGATAACGATTTCTCAACGAAGTTGAGATAATGAAGCGATCGTCCGTCTCAGATGTGCTCCGGTGTCTATTGGCTTGTGGTCTCCGAACGGAGCTACCGGTCTCTTGAAACCTTCTGTATACTCATGAAACAGCTGATTGGCTCATGTTAAGTTTACGAGCGACTTGCCTTTGATTATGGCCCGCTTGCAACAAACCTACAACTTGGACCGCTGCATCTGAGGTATTGTCCATTGGATCGCGATTAAAATACTGGGAGTTTAAGGAGATGTGTACCTGTCAACGTCTAACGAGTGATTGATAAGAAATATGGGTCACGTGAGCTCTTATACACGATTTAGTCTCGCAACTCATGGGTACCGCAACGGGTAATTTCTGTAACGCTCATGTTTGACCGTATTTATTTAAAAAGTTTTTTCATTGTTTATTTGAAAATGGCTATATTTATGAAAAAAAATATATATCTTTGGAATAAAAAAAACTTTTACAAAAATCGGATAAGCCATTTTCCAAAAAATCGAACTTATATACCAATATACGGCTTGAGTCGATTCAGTTGCACGCGAGTGTAGTATCGGTATCGAAACAAAAGTATCAAATTAGTAATAGCATCGAAACTCAAGTATCGATATGAGTAAGTATTGAATAAATTTTGAGTTTCCCTCATGAGACCTGTTGTGATTCATTAATAGACCACAACGAAAATAAAAATAAACAACTTAGATACAAAAAAGGTTTTATTTCTACTAAACACATTATGGAGAAGAGATAAACATAATAATTGTGTTTGCAGACAAACGAAAAAAAAAATACAGTCGAATTGAGAACCTCCTCCTTTTTTGGAAGTCGGTAAAAAACCGACTTCAATTACATCGACAAGTAATACAACGTAGATCGACGAACAATTAGTCAAATAACTACGCGTTATCAAAGATTACTCAAAAAGTAGTTATCAGATCTCGATAAAATTTAAATGTTAAATTGGTATTTACGAGTTAGTTGCTCGTTTATTTTTTCTTTTTATAGAATCGATACTTGATGCTAAGTACTGATATTAGTACTAAGTATCGAAAGGAAGTATCGAATTTCTGAATACTAGTATCGAATCAAAAGGTAGCAATATGAGTAAAGTATCGGATTCGATATCGTGTCCCTACTCAATTTGGCTTGCAAGTCAATGTCAGTGCGGTTGAGGTAGCTGATTTTACCATGCACTGTGGGACGAGTAGGTATTCATTTCAGCTTACCGCAGTCCAATGTCCGTGAGTCCACTAAAGCGCGAACTCATGTGATTTGAATAGGTAGTAAGTACTTAATTAATTAAGATTTAACTTTTTTTGGAAAATGTTGGGAAGATAGGGGCTCGCTCCACTCCCGAGTCCCATCACGGGTCGGCCCCGCATTTTTAACCGACTTCCGAAAAAGGAAAAGGTTTATTTAACGTTACGGATATTTTTTGACGGCTAGGGTACCCCTCCGCAACACCCCATAAGGTTTAGGTCGTTTTTAAAACTGTTTATATACACATACATTGCAAGTTCATTAAAAGCTTTTAATTACAAAAATCATACATCTTAATATCAAAGCCAGATGCGCACGCGCCAAATGCCGGAAGCCATTTTGGGCTTTCACGACGAAAAAAACGCACACAGACACACGCGCACATTGACATACGCGATTCCAGCGCGTGCGCATGACACCTTTCCTTCGATCTTATTTCAAGTGTAAATAATTAGATTTTCTATTATATAAATATAACCTTTTCGATTTTTTTTAACGTAACGGGACAGATGATTAGCAATATGAATTATGTTTAATCAACTTTCATTTTTTTTTTCATCTGTTTTCGTACCGGTGAACTCGATACTGCCATATTTTATGTAGTTTTCTTATAAATAAAATATTAAATCATTCAAACCTTGCCCGATCAATAATAAATACCGGAAAATCGAATTTAGTGCAGTCTTTTGGCTATTAATCTATATCTATTATCTATATCTATACGAATAAATAAAAATGGAGTGTATGTTTGTAATATAAAAACCTTTTTAACCGACTTCCAAAAAAGGAGGAGGTTCTCAATTCGACTGTTTTTTTTTTATGTATGTTACATCAGAACTTTTGACCGTGTGGACCGATTTCAACATTTTTTTTTTATCGAAAGGTGGTGTGTGTCAATTGGTCCCATTTAAATTTATTTGAGATCTAACAATAACTTTTCGAGTTATATCTAATAGTGCGTTTTTACTTGACGCTTTTTTCGTCGACCTACGTTGTATTATACAATATAACTTTTTACCGGATGTACCGATTTTGATAATTCTTTTTTTGTTAGAAAGGAGATATCCCTAGTTTTGTACCGTGATAAAGAAACCAGGATCTAATTATGGAATCCCAGAGAAATCGAGGGAAACTCTCGAAAATCCATATAACTTTTTACTGGGTGTACCGTTGATAATTTTTAATTTAATATATATAATTACTAGCCGACTCGTGCCCACTTCGTTGGGTGGTTATTATTATTATATTTGTGATTCAATTATGTTGTGTTTCAGTTTCGTCGACGTCTGCTACATAGAAAGCCAACCGCGTGGCGCTATTGTATAGATGAAAAAACAATAAAACGTTCATGCGATGCGCGGTACATTAGGGATGGGCAAATGAAAAAAATATATCGATATATATCGTATCGATATTTTTAACAAGTATCGATATATACTGAATAAAAAATATCGATATTTCGATATATCGATATTTTTACTACAAATTGAAAATTAATACATATTTGGCAAGTATATTAATTTTATTACATATTATTACAATGAAGACTAAAGTATTATGATAACAATGAAGAATATATATATTATTGTATAATATGAATTACATATTATCACTAGCTGCTGTGCCCGCGACCTCGTCCGCGTGGAATTTAACAAAAAAGTTATTGTTCAGTTCGCAGTTATAAAAAAAATCTAAAATAAAAGTAGCCTAAGTTACACCTTATTACACCAGCTATCTGCTAGTGAAAGTCCCGTCAAAATCGGTCCAGCTTAATGAACATGTGTACGCACAGGTTACATAGATTAGCATTAGATTCACACTTCAAGGTATTTGATCACACTTAAATTAAGTCTAAAGAAACTACCCATAGACATGTTTTTTGGTTGCGTTCACAAACTACAGAGGGATATAGACAGCACTAATACCAAAACTCGCAAACTCTCGCGCGCTCTGTTACAGTTATTCATTTACAGATAAAACGGACCATATGTTGAAATAAAAGTAGAATACATAATTCATTTAAAATATAATATAATTAAAAAAAAATATCGACTTCGATATTCAAAAATAAATATCGATTATCGATATTTTGAAATTAAAAATATCGCCGATATTTATCGATATTTTTTTGAAAAAATATCGATATTTCGATATATCGATATTTGGTGCCCTTCCCTACGGTACATGCGCAGTGTCCAATTGTCCCCCCACGCAACAGCGGCTTACGAGTTACGGCAGCGGGCGCCTACAGCGATGAATAAAATCGTAATAATATCGTGTATTTATTATTTCAAATTACAGAACCAAATAACATACTTTAAAGAACAAATGAGGAGGTTAGGAACAAAAAGTGTCATTTACAGTTTTTAACTTTTTGAGTAAATTGAGAAAATAAATATTCAAGTTGATCTAAGCAATTTTTATTATTTTTTATTAACCATTTATGTGTCAATTCTTGTATTAAATTTGATGTATTATAAGGTTATCTTGCTGGTTTTGAAATTTGGAAGAAAAATAATAAATAAAATACACATCAAATGACACCCTTTGATCCAATAGCTTGTAAATGTCCCTATTTGATTCAATAATTTTGTAAAATGTCACCTTCTGAAACTCGCTGTCTAAAAAATGTTACCTTATGAACCATTCTGTATGAAAATAAAAATAAAAATAGATTCACACAAAACATTTTTATTTCTTATACATGTAATTCTTCACAATCAGGTTCCAAACAATCACAACGATTTTCATTATCTTCATTGTCATTTTCACCAACATTACTTTCATACAAAATATCACAATACCATTATAATGAAGGCTCATTTTTCCAGTCTTCTCCAAACTGCTTTTTTAATAAACTTTCAACATCATTCTTTTTAGCACCTTTGATAAAGTGTCCCAATTCTTCCTAAACTAAATTAACATTACTCAGGTTAATTTTTCGCTTTAAGAGATTTATTCCGCTTTCTTCTGCTTTCTAGTACAGAAGTACTACTTTGAAATTTAAAGTTTTGAAAAGTTTTAACTATTGCTCTAGTTCCATTTCTTGTAACCTTCTTTTGTATGTATATGCGTTTTATATCTCTAATACCATCAATTTTTTTTTTAAATATTTATCAAGGCTTTTAATATCATAGTACTTCCAATCTTCCAACCTAAAAAATGAACTTTGCCATGCTGAGATATTATTTTTTGATAATGTTCTTTAGTGGTTATCATTGTCACTTTTCTGAAATCTTTTTCTATTCGCCCAAAAACACGATCGGCTGGCAAAAAACTATGTCCCCGAACAGGATATACAATCAAAATTTCTTTAATAGATGGAGGTGACTCTTTGGCTAACCAGGTGTATCAATAATAAATGAATTTTTGTTTTGACCACCACATCCGTCACAAAACATGCGGATGCTGTCTATGTTATTATTTTCAACAATATTTTAAATCGATTAATTTTTTTTTTTAGGGAAAATGTACCCGGTTTGAACCGACTAAAGACTCTTCAAATGTATTTCCTAAGAATATGTCACTTTTTGTTGAATTCAAGTCTTAATAATCTCTGTGATTTAATAAAAATGTATCTTTTTGTTCCGGAAGCAGAAGTTCAGATCGATTTTTCTATGAAACTAGTCATTTTTTGAACAAAATCTTAGGAGTAACAAATAGAATTTAACATTTTGAGTCGATTACAAAAAAAAACCGAATTGGGCAAAATGCGTAAATGTCACTTTTTGTTCCTAACCTCCTCAAATTTTATAGCACAAATAAATAATATGTTGCTCCAACGCCATCTATCAAAAATCGAGAAAACATCGTCGATGGACTAAAATAAGACTAAATTAATAACGTCGAAAGACTAATAAATTGTTTTCGATAGATGGCGCTAGTTTATTTACCATTTTGATATATTTTAATCTTTTTCTTATTTATTGAATTTTTTGTTCAATTACAATAAAATATAGCTTATAGCACTCCTGAATAGTGTAGCTTTCTGTAAGTGAAAGAATTTTCATGATCGGATCAGTATTTGTTATAAAGTTATAAACTTTACCTCTTTATAATATTAGTATACCTAGTTATATATGCCTATATTGAGTAACCTCCTCCTTTTTTAAAGTTGAAGAAGTGAAACGCCCATTATTTTTTACGTTCTAATATAATATTATGCATTTATATAATTCTTTTTTGTCGAACCAACTCAGAAACCTTCGTGGGCTTATGAACAACACTTTGCTGAAGATCATGACATGATCAAATGCATACTTTACGATTCTATAAAGGACATACAGACAAACATTCATTTTTATATATATAGACAAGCGACCCGCTCTCGTTTCGCTTCGAGTAACTCAAGTTCTATCAACAAAATATTATCTTATGATTTTCATAATATTCCTTTCTTCCTGTTATGTAATGTATGTTACGATATATCGATTATCATATTTTTATATTGGATACAGTAGTTATAATGAAAGTTTTTTTTTTTGCAATTTCATTCACCACAGTAAAATAATTCCACATTTATCCTTTTCGTGGAATTTTAATTAATCACTAAAACACTATGGCTAAACTCACTAAAAAACTAAATAATATTTACAGTTTCTCAAAACGCAACACCGCAATCGTGAAAAATAACAAACTCACGAAAATAACGAAAATCATAATTATGAGAACAAACGCGTTGTCCGCGTGTTGTTATATAATAATACGTAATAAAAGGAAACAAAAATATTCTAAAAATATTAGTTTTCTAAATTTTTCCTTTATCTATGCTATAAGAGGTGGCTTCGTACCAAATTCCAAGATTCTTAGTTCACGGGAAGTACCCTGTAGGTTTCGATTCCCTTGCGAGTGTCGAAAATTTGCAGCGGCTGTATCTTTTGATGGTCTTGGCTTAGAAATTTGATTTTTTTCACAGCTTCAAGGAACAGTAGATCTGAGAATTTGATATTAATTTCATCTTGATACCTCCACGCGTTTCTGAGAAAAAGGGTCTTGACAGATAGACGGACAACAAAGTGATCCTGTAAAGGGTCCGGTTTTTCCTTTTGAGGTACGGAACCCTGAAAAAGAACAGCAAGCAGAGTCGAATAATATTAATTTAATAACTGAACTTTTAACGAAATAAACCGACGTATCCCACAAAATTAGCAAGTTGAAGTGGCAGTGGGCTGGTCATCTGTGTCGGATCTGTGGAGCAGACGAGTCCTGGAGTGGAGACCGCGTCTTGGCAAACGCAGTGTGGGACGTCCTTTTACCCGTTGGACCGACGATATACGTAAGATTGCCGGTGTAGGCTGGATGAGGATTGCGAAAACTGGGATGTCTGGCGCGAACTTGGGGAGGCCTATGTCCAGCAGTGGACTACAATAGGCTGAACTGACTAACTAACTAACTGAATTTTTATATGACGCCAAGATATTTTTATCAAATTCTTTATCAGTACAGATCCGAATTTCTACAGCCTGGCGATTGGATGATCAAATTAGATCCCAGCCTAATACCACATACCAATCCATCAAGAACATAGATGTTTCCTACTGCAAATGAAGTATTTATCTTTTCGCATGGCATCTCAACGAAGAGTGTTTGCCACGGTCATTAATTGGATAACAGAAATGCTCCGAATTAAGGGTCTTATCATCATTTCAGCCTATTACAGTCCACTGCTGGACATAGGCCTCCACAAGTTCGCGCCAAAAATGGCGTGAACTCATGTATTTTGCCCATAGTCACCACGCTGGGCAGGCGGGTTGGTGACCGCAGGGCTGGCTTTTTTGCACCGAAGACGCTGCTGCCCGTCTTCGGCCTGTGTATTTCAAAGCCAGCAGTTGGATGGTTATCCCGCCATCGGTCGGCTTAAGGGTTAAGGGTCTTATAGTCAATTTAAAAGCAAAATCACTTTCAGAACTCAATTAATGGAATGCGGCGGCCTAAAAATATAGGGGGTATAATATAGGTATCGTGGCTTTTTCCCTTAATTTATAGGGTAGAAAACTTAATCGACCCGGAGCGTAAAACCTTACAATATGTCGTTATGCGAAGATATATCTTAGTTTCACTGTGGTGTAGAGGACGCCATCTAGTGGAGAACGCGTAACAAATATGACGAAAAAACTTATATTGAATAATTATAATTGTGTTTGCAGGCAAATGAAAAAAAAAACGACTTCAATTATATCGACAAGTAATACAACGTAGGTAAACGAAAAATTAGTCAAGTAAATACGCATTATTAAAGATTACTCCAAAAGTTGTAATCAGATTTCGATGAAATTTAAATGTGACCACATGATAAACATTTGCTTTCGATTAAATTAAAAATTATCAAAATCGGTACCCCAGTAAAAAGTTATACGGATTTTCGAGTTTCCCTCGATTTCTCGAAGATACCATCATCAGATCCTAGTTTCCTTATCATGGTACCACACCGGGGATATCTCCTTTCCAATAAAAAAAAGAATGATCAAAATCGGTTCATAAACAACGAAGTTAACCCCGAACATACATAAAAAAATATATACGGTCGAATTGAGTAACCTCCACCTTTTTTGAAGGCGGTTAAAAACGAGTCCACACGACTGGAGTAAAACTCACGAAACGTAACTTTTTTTTTTTTTTTTTTTTTATGACAAATAGGCAGGCATTTGACCACAATCTCACCTGATGTTAAGTGACGATGCGGTCGAAGGTGGAGCATGTCTGCCTAATAACAGCCTATTCACTCTGGCCTTGAAGGCACCCAGATTGTATCGTTCGGGAAACACAGACGCGGGCAACGAGTTCCATTCCTTAGCTGTGCGCATCAGAAAAGTAGAGCCAAAGCGTTTTGTGCGCGTAGGTGGCATATCGACGACATAAGGATGGAACGATCGACCGCGCCTAGTGTCCCGATGGCGGAAGGTTGTTGGGGGAATTAGATCGTGTAATTCCTTCGCACACTCACCGAAATATATTTTGTAGAACACCGACAGACGAGCTACCCTACGCCGATGATCGAGACTCTGCAACTTGGTGTCTGTCAGAGTAGGGTCACCTATGAGTCTCTTAGCTCGTTTTTCCACCGAGTCCAAAGTTGCCAGTTGGTATTTGGCGGATCCATCCCAAAGATGGCAGCAATACTCCATACAAGACCGAACTTGTGCTTGGTATAGTTGAAGCAGCTGTTCTGGAGTGAAGTATCGCCTGACCTTAGAGAGAATACCTAGTTTTTTTGCTGCAGTTTTTGCTTTGGACTCGATGTGTTGCCCAAAGTTCAGATTGGACGATAGCTCTACACCGAGGAGCTGTAGGGAGTCGGTAATTTCCACAGAAACATCCCGGAAAGTCGGAGCCAGGTGTAAAGGGCTCCGTTTAGAGGAGAACACACACGCCTGTGTTTTTGTAGCGTTGAACGTGACCAGATTGGCATCGCCCCATTCGGAGACTGCCTGGAGGGCGACGTTCAAGCGGCTGACCATATCCTCTCGACAAGACTGGATAACATCCTTACTAGCCCCTGCACTCGAAAAGTATCTGTCCGTCACTGTGCAGTCGTCAGCGTACCCAAAGGTACCGGGGACGAGCAGATCGTTAATATGCAGCAGGAAGAGGGTAGCGGACAAGACTGATCCCTGAGAAACACCAGCGTCGATAGCCTTTTGGTCCGACGAGTACCCGTCAAGGACAACTTGTATTGAACGTTCGCTCAGGAAGTCAGAAATCCAAGTGCAAAGGCCAGGTGGAATACCATATGAAGGAAGCTTGCTTATAAGGCTCGCGTGCCAAACCCTGTCAAAGGCCTTCGAGATATCGAGAGACACGGCAAGTGCTTCGCCGTGTTTGTCAATGGCCTCACTCCAAATATGTGTGGCATACACTAGAAGGTCCCCAGTCGAACGGTGCTGGCGGAAACCGTACTGCCGGTCGCTGAGGAGATCGTTACCTTCCAAGTGGGCCAAGAGTTTGTGGTTTAGTTCACGTTCCATAGTCTTACAGAGTATGGATGTGACCGAGATGGGACGGTAATTGACAGGGTCTGCACGACTACCTTTTTTGGGCACAGGCTGCACGTTGGCAAGCTTCCAAGACTTCGGCACTTTGCCAGTCTTAAGTGACAGGCGGTACAGGCGTGTAAGAGGTGGAGACAACTCAGGGGCACAGGTACGCAGGACTATCGCTGGTATACCATCCGGTCCGCTGGCCTTGTTTACGTCTAGAGTTTGCAGGATTTTAAGGATCTCCTTTTGGCGTATGCGTACTTCTGTCATAATGCAGTCAGCACGAGTTGAGATTGGTGGTGCTTTTCCTGCAACAACCAGACGCGAGTTCTCAGCAAAAAGAGATGCAAACAAATCCGCTTTCTCTTTTGCAGAATGGGCCAGTGATCCATCAGTCCTCAGCAATGGTGGAAGTGACGGCCGACAGAAGTTAGATTCAACGGCTTTTGCCATGGACCAAAACGCTTTGCTCCCAGAAGGGTAAGAAGCTAGTTTGGCCCCAATGCGGCTGATATGGTTGAATCTAGTCCTGCGTAACGTCCTTTTACATGCCTTGGCGGCTTGGTTAAAAGCTTTCTTCAAATTCCGAGAATTTGGAGACTTGCGCGCTCGAGCTTCAGCCCATGCAGTGTATGCCGACCGCTTTTTGGTTTTTGCTTTAACTCTTTCTCTTTCTATCTCCACTAACTTACATCTCCCTGTTAACTTCCGTTCGCCTCGCCCAATCACACTTTTCGTAACAGTCGTCACGCATTCACCAGTTTACTCCATAAGTTAGGCGTGCCTAAAGAAGTTTTACTTCAAAAGTAAAATTTGTATAATTATGGTCTGCATAATTATGTGCATAATAAGCAGTGTTCAGCGCTATCTGCGCGGGTCGTGGCTTCGGTGCTCGCCTCGAGTCGATATGTAGGTATTTATCAAATATAAAATATTTGTGTATATTTATTTCAGAACAAGCGAGACGCGACGACGACGGACAGTTGCTAGTTATTGAATTACAAAAATAGAAAAATTAAAATATGTAGCTTAAATAATGTGGTTAATAAATGTCGGCTTCTAATAGCAAAAGAATTTTTCAAATCGGTCCAGTAGTTTCGGAGCCTATTCGAAACAAACAAACAAACAAATCTTTCCTCTTTATAGTATTAGTGTAGATAAACCTGAAATCCCTTGAACTATTTACAGAACTATCTTATTTCAATCTTCAAACTTACAAAAATTCAAAACAATAATACCTTTTGTAGCGTCTGTTAACAGTCTAGAACAGAACAGAATGGAAAAAGATTTATTTGTTATAAGACTTAGTTACTTTTCATTTTTGTGGTAGCTTTGTGAAATTGATATTATATTCATAAAATGTTATTTAATTTTTCGCTTTACTGTTTTATTTTATTTATTTTTAACTGACTTCCAAAAAAGGAAGAGATTTTCAATTCGACAAGAAGATCTCAAAATTATATTGGATGGATCGATTTCCATAATTCTGTTTTTAATCGACATTAGGTACCTGTCAATGTAATTAAAGTAGGTTTTTTTTTGTTTGAAATCGTTAAAATAACAACTACATACCTTTATTTATATAATTAGATACCTTGACCGGATCCCTGCAGAGAACACAATTCTTCCAAAACTTACAACTGACGTATCGTATTTGGACTCACTGGGTTAGTTTCTGTTTGGGTGACCTACAGAGAACCTAAATAATTCTTTTAGGTGGAATCGCTTTGGTGTAGTGGTACGCGTATCCGCCCAAGACACCGACGGTTTGCGGGTTCGATTCCCGCTCGGGATGGATATTTGTATTTATACAAATATTTATTTCCGGTTTGGATATCTATCCTTGTGGGTCACTCCACCATGCTTCGGAGAGCACGTTAAGTCGTCGGTCCCGGTTGTTATCATAAATACATGATAGCGATCGTTACTCATAGAAGGGAACATCCGCAGTGGAGAAGCGTAGTTGATTGAGCTCCAATCCTTCTCCTACATGGAGAAAGAGGCCTATGCCCAGCAGTGGGATGTTCCGGGCTGAATGCATTATAATATACTTTTCTTAACACTTGAAGGGGTGTTTATCGTCAATAAAAATTCAAAGCTGCTATTCAAAGTAAGTTTATTTGCAGTAGTGTTGCACAGCGAGGGTCACACTGAGCTCTCGACAGCCGGCGACAGCGCCGTTGTGTAAACAAGCGTTATCGACAGTTACATCACTAATACACGTGTTCAAGCAAATAATATCGATACCGGTAACAGAGGACTTGATGCATCACTATCACCTTACAGACGATTACACATTTATCGAAATCAAATTATACTGAATATTGTCAAATAAGCTAAAAATCTAAGAGTTCTTATACTCTAAACAATATCACATCTGTGACAGTGTTGCTTAGATGACGGACTGGTACAAAGACAAAAATATTTTTAAAATTCTTAAACTTGGTCCTGTGGTTTTAATACATTTCAACGCGAAGGTAATGGGCACAGTTGAGTAACGTTTGTAGGACAGACTTGTTATTATAGTAAATAAAGAAACAAAGGATTTTTGAATAACCGATTCATTTACATTTGGTTTGGGTACACCACATAAAAACAACAACTCAACTAAGATATTGATCAAAACTCTTTGCATATTGTACATTTAATTATTCAATTGACAAATACAAAAAGAAACTAATAATTATTGTATCTCATAAAAATCCAAAATAAATTACGAAACAATTGAAAATAATGCACAAGATTTTCTGGAGCCCAAAGTTAAACAGAATTTCGCCCATCTCCTTCGTACTGTTGTGAAAAAGCATTTAAAACACACTGATAAACAAAATATCTAAAACACATTATTATTAAATCCATTTATTGATCGCTTGTAAAACGTAAATGATTAGATTTGTATAATGATACGTCGGATAACATTTATAATTCTGAATTCTTCTAAATTGTACAAAATCTTGAAATTAACCAAAAGTTATATTGTACGATACTCTGGAACCTCTGAGCGTCAAAGCGTTTCTACTTGAGTTAGTTAAGGATATGTATCTGTTTAGAGACATAAATTCGCGAAGACCTCACAGCCCTTCGGTTTCAGAGTCCGAACAGCGCAGCTCTGTGAACCAATCTCATAAACCTCATTAAAACATGGACAAATGCAGACCAATATATGAGGTTTATAAAAGTTTTTCCATCGAGCGTTACAATCAAGTTAATATTAAACGCTAATTATAAAAGACGGGGGTGAAAGAAGACTATAGTATTTGAAATAATATATTCAAGGCTCTCTTCGTATACTTCAGACTAAGACACCGCTAAGTGGCAGCGGGCTGGCTTTGTTAACTCTTCGCCGGTCGCACGGCGGTACATTGCCCTAATTTCACCTCTATTATTACATATTTGGAGAAGATATTTAGTCAAGCATCGTGCAAAACATGTTTCTTCTTGTGAGAATTATATTATGGCAATAGTAATTAGTTCGAAATTTCAATAATATTTTGCAGACGCATATTCGCACCATCCTCAACTTCACAATCTGCATTATGATGAATAGCTATCAAAACAAAAATATTACACTGAACTGATTGATTACATAACTATTATTCTAGCATAACTGTATATCTACCACATTGCAAATACATATTTTTTACACAAAAAGGTGTGAAATCACAAAAGATTACTAAAACAACGGAGACGCTATTCTGCTAAATCAGGTAACTACTAATGGCGATCGAACATAAATAAGCAAGTTATTGGTTACAAATTAGTATAACTTGGACACTAAATACCGCTATCTATTATTATTACAACGTTGGTAACAAAAATGCGTTTCATTTGGGCAAGTTCAGTTAGGTGAAAAAGTTTCGTGCGACCGACTGAGTCATTTCACCTTGTGCCAACAATGTCAGAGCGTTCCCGAGCAATATAAAACTCATTATTGTACTATAATATTAAATTCAAGTTTGGTGTTTTCACGCTGACGCGAGGAGGTAGCTTTCATACGAAGTAGACTTCGACTGGAGAGGCAGAACGGTGTCCATGACAGTAATTACAATTTGTATTTCGTAACAATGTTCTACGTTCTGTCGACTCGTTCGCTCTCTTCAGCAGAAGTTTCCAATTTTAAGATAACGCCTATCGTCTAATTGAAACGTTTTATAAGAATTTCAACACAAGCTAAACTCTATCTCCGAAGCAGGGCCGGATAAGGGTAATACAGGGCATCAGGTCAGGGGCTTTTTAATACAAGGGAATAAAAAAAAAATTAAGCTTTTTATACAGTTGTTTAAACAATCACAATATTTGTACTAACATATTTATATTTTTTTTTAATTTTAAAAAAGATGTTTTTACACTTATTCACTTAAATACGTAAAACATACAAGTAAAAAACATATTAATTAAAAAAATAATGAGTACTTCCACCCATTTAGGCAGGGCCTACCTCCTGATCCGACCCCGCTCCGATACTCTCAGTTACACACTAGATGTAAAGGCCAACATGAGCAACTTACACCTACGACCACGCACCAGTGCCGACACAACCACAAGCCTACTGGAACATACACGCCATGTTAACTCTTCGCTATATCGTTAAGAAAATAGTAACGCTTTACACAAAGTATTCATTTATTTACTTTTATAATATAAATTCATTCCGAATTGAACAGCAATCATTAGCGTAGCCAAGGAAAAATAAGTTAATTATTCTTAATAATTTAATAATCTGTACGTTTGAGAAATATAGAAATTCACAAACATTTTTTATTTAAAAAATTAATAAACACAGTTTTTTCTTTCATAAAAACTGTCACACACAAAACCTACATACAAGACTTCCTTCCCCGTTAGAAACAACGTCGGCTACGCCAATCCACTAGACAACAAGCAGTGTCTCAAGCGCGTCCCGGTAACCCCCCCCCCCCCCCCCCTCCGTCGACCCAAGAGGACGCGGTATGTACAACACTCTACTACCACTACGTTAAATATCGCCGTAATTAATTCGTATAGAAAAATTATTGCATGGAACGCGCCGCGACGCCTCCAGACGTACGTATGTGCATTACAATAATTAATTATTTCTTGTCATTTATAAATTTTACTTATCTAAACACTTACTACCTGCTTTATTTAGATTCGAGGAAGCAGGCCGAGGAGTCTAGACTGGGTTGCACTGAACTAGTAGTTGAATATCTTTCGTTTCTTGGCCGAGGACTAGACCAGTGATGTCTAGCTAGCTAATAGAAATAATTTTTTTCTTAAAATTCAATTAGGACTAAACGAAAAATGTACTCTCCAAAACAAAAAAGAAGCGACTGTATCAGACTAGCTTAAACTAATTCAAACTAGCTGAAACTAGCTCAGTGCGGACCAGTCATAACCGGTTAGTAGCGAGGACGGGGCGGACGTCTGGACGAAGCGGAACGACAGAAGGTAGCTCGCTACACGCGAGCATTTATATTAAAGTCATGCAAAAATATTCATATGATCACTATCTTACACGACTATGTACATCGCGCTACTCTACATGGACTGATCTCGTAGAAAGCGGTGCCTGGACGGCTGCCGGTGACTTATTCGAGTTTGGCGACATTATCTAAGCGCGTCACTTACCATTCATTTCAATTCAATGTAAAACTCTACAATTAATTAAAATTAATTTTTATAATGGCCTATTTCGCAAGTTTTGGATAACGCTATTTGACAGATGACGAGACAAATACTTTGACAGCGGAAGGTAAAATAGGCCAGTAGGACCTGTTTCTCCTCTATTAACAAACTGCAACTATAAGATTAATAATGAGACTAGAGATATCTCATAAATATGTAGAATTTGATGGTAAAAAAGAAAAATGATCCAAAACTTTTTACTGTCGTATACTGTCATCCGTCAAATATCGTTAACCATTGGTGATACAGGCTCTAAATTTAAAAAGTTAATATTTGACATTGACATTTACATCCGCCATGTTTATTTCTCGAAACAACGACTGCACATATTATTTTTTGTTAAAATTGAAATTAATCACAAGTCACAAAAACGGGGATACGAAGATATTTAGAAATGCAGTGCTATTAATATATAATTGTAAATTCGGCAGCCGTCAACGATGAGCGTTTCATGATTAAAAAAAATAATGCCTACATGATCAGTTGATCACTCTCTATACATAATATTTTACAGAATCTCGTAGCCCTAGCGAAGTTATATCATCTAGCTCTACCATATACAATGTTTAGTCCTGGAATAGAATAATTACTGGATCACCATCACGCGTCACACCTCAAGTTATATAATTGTGATGTCAGTTTATGACATGCCATAATATGGCATTCATTTTCCATGTCAGTAAAGAGTCCGCCAGGCGGCTTTTGAAAAGCGCACGTTTGATACATCTTGCGCTATTTTGTATTATTTTATAGTTTTTTTTTTAAAGGAAATATGTAATTAGTTGTTATTTTAGTTTATTATAAATATACACTCATGTTACGTCAAAAGTTTTCACCATTTTTTAATTTGATAGCTAAAGTCAGATTTGCGAGCTCCATGGTAACGCCTTTGACCGTTACTGGAGCTTGTCTCTGGTTAGCAGAAGTCAGGTGTATTTTATAAAGTATTTATGGCGAGAAACCTAAAATGATGGCTTATGTCACGCTACATCTCGGTCGAAGATGACCCATATATCAGATAATATTGTGGCACTACTGGTATCATCCAAATTTATCGTAAAATACTTTGTTTTATAAAATAATGATGCAATAAATTTCCTGTGTGCTAGTCATTATTAGATATACGGTCATAAGAAAGCTGCACTTTTAAATAAATAGTGATTAGCCACGAAGACAAGCTGTCGCTAAAACGATGATATTTTGATGTAATTATCTTGCTGTGCAATCTGTATTTTTGACGTGACAACATCCAATAAACCGATGAACGCTAGCTGCACGCACGAAAAAGGATGACTCATTGGCCTGTGCGTCCGAGGAGATGTTATGACGTTGTCACGTTAAACTATCGTCCGTAAACCAGCTTTACAGACAACCAATTTTTGCTTCGAATTGGGATTTGTTCCTACTACAAAATGAATATTTTTGATTTGCAATTAAATACCACACTTTAATAAATAAATTTTTAGTTATATTGACGTTTTTAGAATTTTGATATGTACAAGACTTACAATTAGAGCTGCGGTAGTTTGACAAGTAACTGCAGAATCATAGGAAAGTCAATTAACAATTATGACTACTCTTTCGAAATACTAATTATTTTTGTGTCTTGCTTATGCAGCTCCGACACAATACTTTTTAGAATTTGTCTGTTTTGTGTGTGTGTGTGCAAAAAGTACTAAACAGATAATCAATGAAGCAAAGGTTATTAATCTCAGTAACAACATACCTTAAAAATTTTAACGTTTCAGTATTACCTCGATGTCGATTGTCTTTTTTGATATTTCTATTATTTATCATTAAACAAAAGTAAAATTAAAAGGGTGCAATAAGGGATGAAATAAATGAAAAATAAAATAAAAAGGTAAATTAATTAGCAGTGCATTTAATACAAATAAAAACGACTGAGCACAACGAGGCGGATGCAGCGCGCCCGAAGGCCGGCGCTGTACATTACACGGTACTTTGGTAAATGGCTGGCGACGTTGACAGCTGCCAGCCTCTGACGGGACGGCGAGCTGACAGCTCTGACGTTTCAGTTAAACTGACAGCTTGTGACAAGACATCGAGCTGACAGCTCTGACATTTCCATTAAACTGACAGCTTGTGACGGGACGTCGAGCTGACAGCTCTGAACAAATCACAGTTTCGAAAATTTACAAATAATAAACGTGCAAGAGACACTACGGTCTCTGTTGGATGCTGTGTACAGTTCCATTGTAACAGATAAAACAAAAGCCATACATAATTTCGCCTCTAACCTAAGAAACTTAAACGAAATTAAACTTAACGTGTTCCGAAATAAGGCACAATTTTAAGTAAATTAAAAAATTGAACTAATAATTACAGCAACGATACAAAATAAAAAATAAAATAAAACTTCGTTAGGATGAACGTAAAGACTAATATTAATAGATTTACATTCTTTGATAATTAAAAAAAAAACAAAGGTTAACACAAAATAATTGATAATAACGGGCAACAATACAGGTTTAAACCGAGTTCCTATATTTACAAAACGATTCGTTTTGCTTACGAACAGTTATTATTATTATAATTTAGAACAACACACCGACCTACCCTCCTCCTACATTGAGAAGAGGGCTATGCTGAGCTGTGGAATGTCACAGGCTCAATCAAATAAAAAAATTGAACAAGTTACATTTCAATTTCAACGGTCCGTAAGCAAAACGAAACGATTTTCAATATAGCAACCAGGTGTTAATGTACCTTTAACATCACAATGAGCGGTCAAACATCACATAATAATTACGTGGTACAGAGAATTGATAAAATTTATTTTGTTATTATTTTTAATTTGTAAAGTTCATGCAACACTTGAGCGCCCCTGTAACAATATTATCTTTAAAATTATAAATTTCAAATCAAACCTAATTTAACCGTACATGATATTGCCTTTAACGAACATAAAATTGAATCAACTTATTTATAGCCATTATCAATATTCTATCATCTCTGTTATTGTCAACTGTTAAAAATCTCCATACGAATACTCATACATGTACGGAGCTTACGTTAAAAGTATATCTCTAAAAATCAAATTCAGAGATCGATAGAACATTGAAGCCGACCGTTAGTGTTCGTACAAATGTTAATTTTATTGACATTTTAAATACATTTTAAATACTTTCTCGATTTTGAATCTCCGTAGTAAACAAAATAATAATATTGATAGCATTGATAAACAAAATTTAATTTATATTATATTATAACAAAATTATGAAAAATAATATTAAATTCTCCATGCAGAACAAATGAAGTTAATTTCGATTGACTGTACATTTGAGTGATCGATGTTCCTACAGACGAGGTCCCTGAACGACTTAAGTCGAGCAACCCAACTAAGTTTTTATTATGCGTTAAAAATATACAAAGTAAAACCGCATGACTCGACATAACTATGACGAAGTCTAAGGAAAATAAGTAACAAATTTACTAAGAAAGCCCCAAATGCAATAAAAGTAAAAATCCTAACTGAACTATTAAGATATAACAGGAAACGGATGTGAGGGCGCCACTGTAATATGTGTACAGCTCTGATATTAGACGACATAACATGCACAGCATGCTGTATTATAGCCTAAAAATATTATATATACTAATAATATAAAGTACAATTTTGTTCTTCTAAGATGAATTTGAGTTTGTATTGAATAAGCAGAGTCATCAAAAGTTACTTATTTATTATGGTTAGGATCTCATGCCGCTGGAGTGATGAACAAACCTACAGTCCTGATGGTAAGTGGTGTCCGTAGTCTAAAGATGCCGGCAACACCAGAAGCATCCCATGAATGGATCATTTTGTTAATTTATTATATATTGTATTTATTTGCTAAAGAATATATAATTGAATAAACCCTTTAATTTGTATTTTCGACTACCCTCCATATAACCATGCTTCAAAATTTTGGTATTTTGCATATGATTTCTAAAAAAATAATAATCAAATTATTAATTAGTGATACAGAAACGTCCTCAAATCCGCTAAAACAGTAAAATATAGTGAAAATGTTTCAAACTGGTGGCCGCGTTACACAACACTCAATTGTTACTCCAATTTCAGACATGCAACTATTTATATAAGTATACCCAAAAATATCCTCCAGAAAATATACAATTATTAGTAATTATGGAATTATCAATGGTGCCAAAAAGCTAAAATTATTTTGCAAATGTCACACAAAAAAGAAACTGGGTTAGACCAGTGCGGTCCAAGTTACGGAAAATATGAGATTTGGGAATGACCTCTGAGTGACATTGATCAAAAGATCAGTTGACGATTTGCACACAAAACCCATAACTTATACGCCGTTTCGAAACTAAACGACACGCGATTGAAACGAATCGTTTTTTGATATAGAAATCGGGCTTAAAAGCCTATTGGAACACGATATTACTGCCCAGTACTATATTTCATTTACCGATGGGTTACAATGGTGATACATCAGTACTGTTACGGTTTTTAGGTTATGTCTATAGTGTAAGGTATTTAATTTGTTTGTTTGTTCACGCTAATCTATAATACCCAGTTTAATTTAAGGAAAAAAAATATTTGATAAAATTGTAAACTTAAAAATGAAAAAGGCGAGTGAAACCGCCCGGCACACCTTGTTAAGCTTAATAATATGAAAAGTAAAGGTCTCGACCACCAGCTAATACGAACACCGTAGACGTACATGGCACTGCGACAGAAAGACGAGGGGGACGCCACACGAAACTACTGATAATTTGAAAATCTATAAAAAATATTATGAGACAAGAATTAGGACTTTATAATCAAATGATAAATTCTGAAAGTACGGAATTGTTTTTAACAATTTATTCAGCATTAGAAAGTTACTTATCCAGAAGTAACATAGGCTGTAAAAGGACACGCTGTGGCCCCGATAAAGGAAATTAACTCCTAGTTTGTTTACAAGACAAAAATTTTAAATAACATAATTTTATGACTGCATCTTTTCCAGCGTCAACTTTGTCAATAAGATAGTGTTCTTTCAAACCTAATTTATTAAGTATTTATTCTTTTACCTAACTTTCAACAGATTAACAATACTTTGATTTTTTGATCATTTGCTTGATAGTACAAAAAAATCTTGAAAATTCATTTATATTCTTGAATGCGTGTACTGTGGGATCGTCTAATGTTATAGAACTCGCGCGACGCCCCCGTCTCGTCCGTATCTAAGGCAACTAACAACGTAATATTAGTCTAGACTAACGTAAACACTAAGTAATGGAAGCCACACACCGACACCTCGGTCCCCAGACCGCCGACCTGTTGCGACGTGTTACAATTGCAGTCCCACTGTTGGGCTAATCTTTTCAACTTTGGAAATTTTTCGCCGAGAAATTTATTACACATTTTTTTTTGGATATTTTAATTCTAAATAGTGCTTAAATTCCTTAGGGACCCTCTAAGTCCAGTCTAACTGGACATTTAAAAAGTACATATTTACTAATTTAACAATTTAATGGAATAAGTTGGGAACAAATGTAAATTGCTAAATTGCCTGAATGTGTACAAATTGCCTGAATGTGTACAAAACTGTTACAGGTGGTAGATGAGTGGAAGTGGCGGTTATCGTTTAGACGCCTGACGTTTTCAAGGTTTTGGCCACTCAGCTCACATATTTTATCGCTACTTCTGAGATTAGTTGAGTACAAGAATTGAAGGTAGTCACACTGAAATCGTAACACGCTGCAAACACAACAGTTAGTAGAAAACGTAACAATGAAACTATTATGAACATTCGTTGTCACTTCAGCTGATTTCGATTTTTCGACACATTTACAATCATCATACTGCGCTACGGAAGCGCGAACCGACCGAACTTGTTAGTTCCAAGTAATACACAGGACGTGATGTCTACGAGCGCGACCCGACACCGTCTAAAACTAAAGCGGAAGCTCTCACTTCATTCAAAGCTCACAGGTAACAGAAGAGAGGATTTGGTCAAGTGAGAGCGGTCACACGATCAGCTCGAGGAATACTATTTACAAGTCTACGCAGGATACACGGTAGACGCACACACTTATTGCACGGCGACTATTATTGCTTATAACCGCGGGAGGACACCGACAGTCTTGTTACACGATTCATTCGATCCGAAGCGGAACACTCCTCCCGCACTCCACTACGCACATTGCACACCAGACGTTCCGACGATACGAAAACGACACTAAGGAAAACACTTAATCACTCGTTAAAAAGCGAAACAATAAAAATGCACGGCGCTCGCGACGTCGGCGTCCCGACGTCCGCGTCACAGCGACGTCCAGAACGTCGACGCCGGCGTGACGTGACGTCCCGAGCGCAACGGACGCGTCCGACGGACCTACCGTTAACCACTCCCGTATCGATATCCACACACGAACACTAGCGCCGCGCACGGCGGCTTCGGGTAACTTTGAATTACACGGGAGGATAAGAACTAAAATTATCGATTACTCGTTTACCTAACGACTAAATTATGGAATTTGCGCTCGAGGTTAATAGACTAAAGCTCACACACACGCGGATTGTACGCGGCCCGGCTCTGACGTCACTCGTGTCACTCCGAGTTGCTGAAGTACTCCGACGCGTTGCCTCTGCATATCGGACACGTCCGGTTTGACTGGAACCAACGGGGATGTAATTGAATATATTGTGCAATTAATAGGGTTTAGCTAAACTGTCATATGACGCCGCGTTGGCGCAATGGTCACAGCGACGGATTGTGTTTGTTGCGCTGGCGGTTGCGGGTTCGATCCCCGTACATGACAAATATTTGTATTGGCTATACAGGTGTTTGCCGTGGTCTGGGTGTTTGTGCAGTCCTTGTGGGTCTCCCCACCGTGCCTCGGAGAGCATGTTAAGCCGTCGGTCCCGGTTGTTATCACGTACACCTGATAGCGATCGTTACTCATAGTAAAGAATATGTCCGCCAACCCGCATTGGAGCAGCGTGGTGGATTAAGTTCTGATCCTTCTCCTACATGGGGAAAGAGGCCTATGCCCAGTAATGGGATGTTGCAGACTGAAGCGCAAGCGTAAACTGTCAGATCAAGTGGCGTACACCCCCATGCACAGTCGGTTAGCGGTTACCGTAGCTTATAGACGGCTGCAACACCAGAAGCATCGCAAGCGCGTGTCCAGGGGCTCTGGAAACCTTACTCACCACAAGAACACGCAACTTGAGGGTAGTATTATTCAGCTATGATCTTTTTGAGGTTGAGAGTTCAAGTGTTTCCCTAGATGGGCTATTCTTGATTGTTCTAGATTTCAAGCAGGATATATCCTTCTGAGGCCTACCTCGACGACTTTGAGTGATATTATTGTGATGAAAGAAATTAGCAATGAAGTATTATGGGATACTGAAGGAGGTCCCATGTTCTGTGTGGTAGCGTAACGGTATGTAGCAGTGTAGTGCGGTGAATTATAGCGTAGTACGCCGAACCCTACAGTAGCGAGCGGTGGTGTGGTGGGGGGTGTGGGGGCGGGGGCACTCACCCGCAGCCACTTGTCGACGCACTTGGCGTGGAACTCGTGCGCGCACGGCAGCACGCGCAGCGTCTGGCGCGCCTCGAACTCGCACATGCACACCACGCACGACGTCTGCTCGCCTGCAACACACAGCGGCGTTACTCGGGCGTACGGGTCTACTGTTTCATGCCAACGAACAACCCTCGTTCCGGTATCGATCGGTCTTATACGTAACCGTAGTGTTGTTCTCAAACAAAATAAAAAAGATTTACATCAATTTACATCGACAACTGATAAAAAAAGAGTATTGAACTATGTATTATTAGGGATAACTCAAAAACTACAAGTCAGATCTCGTAAATTTTCAAAGCTTTCAAATACAAAAAGTTATGAAAATCGGTGCATCTAGTAAAGAGCCGCGTCAAGAAACGCAAAACAATAAAGTCGAATTTCGATCCTCCTCTTGTGCCTTCAACAGATAAAGCTAGACCTCTCGCCCAGTTTTCCCCGCACCGATCTCCTACACAGCCCCCCCACTCACCCTGGTGCGTCTGCTCGGAGTACTTGTAGGAGGGCAGCAGCTCGATCTCGTGGCGCGCCAGGCCGCGCGGCTTGGCCTCCCCGAGGCGCTCGGCGAGCGACAGCAGCGCCTCGTAGTTCTCCGTCTCGGGCGAGTCGCCGGCCTCGTCGCGCGCCTCCGCGTACGGCGACAGCGGGAACATGGCCAGCAGGTTGAGGAACACCTGGCGGGGGACGGCGCCGTGAGACACTCGAGACACTTTCATACTACATTGTATCGACCAAAGTTGACAATCGAAAATAAATTAATTTTGTAGTTTTCTACTTGGCGTTGCGGGGCGTTGGCGCAACGGTTACAGCCATGGATTGTACCTGTTGCGCTGGCGGTTAAGGGTTCGATCCCCGTACATGACGAACATTTGTATTGGCCGTATAGGTGTTGGCCGTGGTCTGGGTGTTTGTGCAGTCCTTGTGGGTCACCTCACCGTGCCTCGGAAAGCACGTTAAGCCGTCAGTCCTGGTTATTATCATGTACACCTGATAGCGATCGTTACTCATAGTAGGGAATATAACCCGCATTAGAGCAACGTGGTGGATTAAGCTCTGATCCTTCTCCTACATGGGGAAAGAGACCTATGCCCAGTAGTGGGATATCACAGGCTTAAGCGAGTTCTCTTCTTCCTTTTTGCAACTACAGTTGTGATGTTCATAATTACAGCCCATATTGAAGCGAAGATCAAAGTAATCCACTAAATGTACCAAAGAGTTGTTCTTCTGTATTACATTTTCGGGACAACTTTGGGCAGATAGGTTCCATCCCACAATAGACACCTGCACCAACACCAGAAACGGTCAGTTACTAATCTTTTTTTTTCTGCAGACTGTTTGTTCCGAGTTTTGTGCTGGAGCCGATAGAAAGATATGTAGATTATAAGTGTGGCAAGTGACCTGGTAGGTAGGCGGTGGAGGTGGTAGTGACAGTGGGGACGCCACGTGCAGCTGTGCCGGCAACGCCGCAGACACCAGCCCGCCGCCGCCCTGTGACATGAATACAACGTGCTGTATTACGGCCTAATTGTACATATTAATATAGCATCTTAATCACATAGCTAGTTATTTATAAAGTAAACATGTATTAACAATAGATACAAACTAGAGACTAACCATAAATTACGTCACATGTTAAGAGGGGAGGGTCTACGAAGTGTGACATTGTGTGACAAGGGACGGAGTGCAATAATCGTGAAAATCCAATGACGTAATTTATTGATTTATTTCTTACAGTAATTATACCCACATCCGTTTGAACCCAGGTGTAGTATCGACTTAAATATTCGGCCAATCGGTGGCCAGGTCATCGCTCACCTGCGCGTGGATGTGGTGCACGTGCGGGTGCGCGGCCCAGCGCGGCGCGGCGCGCACGTAGGGCCGCGCGGCGCGCGAGCCGGCGCCCACCACGCCCACGCCCACGCCCACGCCCACCCCGCCGCCCACGCCCACGCTCACCCCGCCGCCGCTGCGCCGCTGCTGTACACGGAGGATACTAGATATACGTCTATTCTTACTTTATAATTATAAAAAATACTAGCTGCGGCCCGCGACGTCGTCTGCGTGAACGCTATACAGCACCAAAAATACCTACGACTATACCTTTTAAAATAACATTTATTTACCCGTTTCTTCTTTACGTTTCATATGTACAGAAATACCTCATAGATGGCGCTGCTTTAAAATTGTCTTGTCTACTTATATTCATTTAATTATGTTTATGGGCTTAGTTACTTATATTGCGTGATTTTTATAGTGTAAAGCTAGCTTATATAGCATGGTTATTAACATAATAACAACATTCAAATATGCGTCGTTAGATTGCACGTTACAGAATGCGTTGAAGAAATAAAGGTTCACTGCTCGTTCTCTGTAGGTGATAGCGTGATATTTTGTAGCCTATATGTTGACCCGACTTCTTAATAATATTCGTGCCAAATTTGAAGGAAATCCATGCAGTACTTTTTGAGTTTATCCCGGACATACATACAGACAAACAGACAAAAATTCTAAAAACTATATTTTTTGCTTCGATATCGATTTTAGATCACACCCCAAGTATTGTTTTAAAAAAATAATTCAATGTACAGTTTTGACTTTCCTACCATTTTATTATATGTATAGATTCTCAGGAATTATCTATTGAGCAGTTATATTTTATTTTATTGTAACCTCATTTAAGCCGGAAACAAATTTAAACAAACATTTTCACAATAAATCGAGAAGCTTAGATCTTCAAAACGTGTTACAAACATTTAGATATAGTTTTCTTTCGCGCTCTTTGTTGTAAATGGTTCAGAGGTTTTAGTGGGAAAGAAGAACCATCATAATTTTTCACTTAGTATAACAAATTATAGCTACAGTACTCACATGGTGATGGTGGGACAGCGCGTGCCGCGCGTGGTGCGGCGCCATCAGTTCCAGGGGAGTGCCCCGCGCCTGATAATGGAATACACATACATTAATTATTAACAAATACTGCAATTGGCAGTAGTAATAAAAAACACTAACTCAGGATCTCTATGAGAAAAACACCTGTATTACCTTTTTTGTATGTCATTTGTCATGAACGCGTATCGAACTCGCTACTAACGCTTTTCCATGACCACTGCGGATATTCGTTAATTAACTCACGAATTAGACATTATTACAACTACGTGTTAAGAATCAATATTGCAATGGTATACCGCAAGGATCAATATTAAGTCCACTTTTATTCCTAATATATATCAATCATAGAATAAACGAATCCGTTTCTTCATTTGAAAGAAAGTCAACGCTTTTGTAAGATAGGAAAAGACAATTTAGATAAAGGCAGTAGAATATGTACGATTTTTTATTTTCGTGTTACCCACACATTAGGAATTCTAAACATTTTTGAATATCATATCAAAAATTGACCGCTCCAGCGGGGATCGAACCCGCGTCTCCGACTAACCGTGTCGGCGCTCTAGCCAATTAAGCTATGGAACGATGTACCCGTTAGATCGAAATTTTTGACAGGATGATTCGTTTAAACCGAAAATAAAATCATCATGTAAAAAATTTCGATCTAACGGGTACATCGTTCCATAGCTTAATTGGTTAGAGCGTCGACACGGTTAGTCGGAGACGCGGGTTCGATCCCCGCTGGAGCGGTCAATTTTCGATATGATATTCAAAAAAAGGCACTAGAAAATAAATTCGATACACTAGGAAATCTAATTTGGATTATGTTTGATGTTGAACATCAATATACAAATTGTAGGATACTAGTCAGATTTATTTTGAAATGTCTTAGCACTTCAGAGCTGTTGCAATGATTCAATCCAAAGTATTAGACCGATCCCCATGACATCTTTAAATCTTCAAACGTCTGTAGAGGTGATGAGTGATGGTAAGGTGCGTACCTCAGCGGCGAGCAGCAGCGGCGCGTGGTGCAGGTCGGGCGCGGGCTGCAGCGGGGACAGCGCGCCGTCGCCGCCGCCCAGCACCTCCAGCCGCCCGCCCTCCGCGCGCTGCCCGCACCGAGAGAACGAACATCAACCACAAATAATCATAATCCGACAACCCTGGTACTGGCCTGGTAGGGCGCAGCGGGAATTTCCTGCTCAAATTATGGAGCAGCCCGACTGGGGTAGTACCTTGACCTTACAGAAGATCACAGCTAAATAATACTGTTTTCAAGCAGTATTGTGTTCCTGTTGGTGAGTAAGGTGACCGGAGCTCCTGGGGGGATTGGAGATTGGGTCGGCAACGCGCTTGCGATGCTTCCGTCTATAAGCTACGGTAATCTCTTACCATCAGGTGAGCCGTACGCTTGTTTGCCAACTTAGTTATAAAAAATAAAAATAAAAAACTTTTACCACAGTCGGAGTGTATTCGGCGTCGGTTCACATTGGAACCTCGAGCCACAAGGACTGACCTGCGAGTTGGCGATGTAGTGCGTGTGCGGGTGCGGCGGGGAGGCGAAGGGCCCGCGCGGGGGGGGCGGCGGCGCGAAGCTGCCGTGGTACTGCAGGCCGGGGTACACGCCGCCCATCTGCACACGAGCCTTGCGTCAGCACCCGCGCGACCGGGCGGCACCGAGCGACGGCGTTGCGTCTCATTGCGATCGGTTAGCCATTTGCGAATGATTTTTAATCAAATAGAAAATAACAATTTTACGTTTAAAGTTATAGAATAAATTGTAGAAAAAATATAAATATGATTAAGAATAAGACAAAATTATCGAATTTTCAAATCGCAATAAGAACGCAAACGACTCCCGAGTTAATATTTCAATCGCTCTATCGCCGCGATCGTTCAGAGTCGAAGTCGATTGCATTACATGAAAAGTTTCAAAAGAATAAGTTCTTAGTATGCATAATATTGATGTACAATTTCAATGTAACGTAATCGACTTCCTGAAATCAAAAAAAAAAAATCCTTCAACCAGAACACAAAGTAGCTGGCGCCTGTTGATTGATCGAAGCTTTGAAGATATTCGTCTCGTTCGTGTCAAATGAATACAAGCGTATAAATAAATATATACAAACTTGATAACCAAATATAAATAATAGACACATACAAAAATGTCGACGACAAACACAGTAATTTAAAACATTAATTAAATTAAAAGATTAACGATAAAAGTAAAGATACAGTATTATATCTGAATATTAAACAATACAGTAAACAAATACAATTATAATCGTCAAATATAAAAGCAGCAAATAAATAAATTAGAACGAGGTGATATCTCGCAGCTCGTCTCACAACGAATCATTCGCGCCCCTGTTAATACCGCACCCGACTCAGTTACAACCATTAAACGTGTTATCTTCACATTAAATAGAGCATATCCGAAGGAAACAGCCAAGTCTAATAATGAAAGCGACCAGCCAAATATTTTCATGTTTTATTTTTAAACCAATCTACAAAAAATACCAAAGCTTGAGTTGCTAGCGGCAAAAATGGTAAATAAAGTGTGGCGCGGTCGTCGAGAGCGTCGACCGGTGAGACGAGTCGCGATCGCTGGCGGATCGCTCACTGATCGCGCGACGCCGCGCTCTCATTGGCCGACCGCCGCGATCGCGTCGCCTCGACCGGCCGAAGACTCAACGACCGATAAGATCGTACACGAAGTACACGGAGCACATTCACAGGGTATCGTGGGTAACCGATGCATGCGACACACGAATAATAAAAAATATATATATATTTAAACGTGAGGGTTAGTCAACGGAAAGAAAAAAATATTTGGGAGGTCGCAGTCGACCGGGACTAGTGATTTTACTTTGGCCATAACATTGAACTGTTAAAACAAAAAAGTAATGCATTAAGTGTGTGGTAAAGAGCAAGTAACGCTATAGTCATGTCATCGCAGCAACTAGGCTCGATTACTTTCTAGACATTTTAAGATTAAACTAAGCGAATGAAAGTACGGCAAGTGTCGGCCGCCGCGTCGTCCGCTCGTCGTAAAGTAAACATCGCAGCGCAACTCTCGCCGACGTATTTACAGAACATAACAGAAGGAGCTCGTGTGCATGCTTCGACCTAGTTCCGACGCCACGGCTTACAACAAGGAAGTAACATTACATATGGCGCCAGAGATTGTTAAGAAAAGTGTTTATTTTAAGAGGAACAAAAAAAAAGTCGGTTCGGAAGTGTAACATGAATCAAACATTGACAACTCAATCACGACGCCGGCCACGGACGTCATCGATCGCTTAGCCAATCGGATCCAAATTTATCTCCGATTGGTCGAATAGCACAACGCTATTCTATGATTGGCCGAATGGTTCTGTCAACCGCTCTCTGATTGGTCGAGCCGCACTGATGTTAGTGCGCTCTGATCGGTCTAGCCAATGAAGCCTGTGGCCGGCGAGCGGAACCTAGTCTCCAAGCATTGTGCACTGAGTCTATGTATTACAAAGTAAAGTAACCGTGATGCACACGTGTCTACGCAGCCTACCGCCACCCGCTAAGTGACACTGCGTCTAGCAGCCGTAACACAGTCCAATCGCCTGCTTACTTATATAAATATATATAAATATAATATAAAAATATACCTTTCGCACTGTAAACTAATTACATAACAGGTACATAGGATGTATCGGCTACGAGTAACACGGTTTAGTTTGCAATGCGCGGGCCACAATCACACGAGCCAAGCTTTTATAAAAATGTCTAACATGACAGGTGCTCAGTAGCGGACGTCGCGTAAAAGATGTGACGTCACAGCCGACGCGCTCGCTCGGGTATATCTATCTACGCTTGTCGCTAATTCAGGCGGTGTCGGATAGTAAAGCAATTTGATAAACACAAGTAGCGGACGAGACTTGGTAGGGTCGTAGATGCAAAGAAATGTTTCGTCAAGCGAGTGTTCGGTAAACGGCAGTCCTGCGACCGCCGGTGACCTTCGGTTCGCTAGAGCGGTAGATAGATATACGGGAGGCGAAACCACCGGTTCGGACGTCGAGTGAATAAGAGTATTAGTGAGCCCGCTCCCGCACGCCATCTCACCTTAGAAAGTCGGACGATGCAAGACGCACGCTTCAAATACTACATCATTACATCAATATTGCCCAATGCGTCATTCTTGCAGCGTCCGGTACATAATAGTAAAGAATTCTTACAGAAAACGAGCTTAGAATGCGAGGTACAGTGGGCGAGAAAGTACGGCCAAACTATGTAAATAAGTTCCAGTGCAGTCGACACTTTGTCGCCCACCGTACGACTACGCGGCTATAACCGCAAGCTTACATATTACAAGCGACATTTACATATTATCACATAAGATTAACACTAGTACCCTCCTCACCGCAAGTTACCAATATCAATCACAGTATCGATAATCTGGGCATGCATATCAATCCGTGCTAGAGTTGACCAGTGTACATGTACACTACTGAGCTAGGTCGAGACATCGAGTTAACAAACTATAGTAGATGAAAGCGCTGGTGGACCGCCCCGGTAGTGACGAACAACGCGTGCCGTGTACAATGTAGCTCGAGGAGCGACCTCTAGTTGTTTCACTACGAGACCAGGTGTGGTCGATCCACTCTCCATTTCACGTCACACGAGAGTACATCAACGTCTCACATGAAGACGTCAGCGTCATACATGTATACGTCAGCGTTGCACATATGGACGTCAACGTCACACTTGAGGACGACAACGTTACACGCGAGGACATCAAAATTACACGTGAGGAAGTAAACGTCACGTATGAGGACGTCAACGTCACACATAAGGACGTCAATAACAAACAAGGTAACGTCGACGTCACACAAGGATACGTAAACCGTCACGAAACGGAAATGGAAATTGGATAGCATGAAGATGTGAATAAAATTGTACATTACATCTATAGTAAAAAGTTGTCATTAGCCACAAAACTTGAATGCACTTGGAACCGTATCGCTCAAAGCGCCTGTGCTATGCGATACTCGGAAGGTTTGTTAGTGATAAAAGCGTACGGGGAGACACAAGGCGCGTTGACGTCGAACAAAGAGCAGGACATCGCTGAGACTGGTGTAGCGGTCTCAGCCGATCTAACCTAGAGCAGGCGGCCCGGAGACAAACTAAGCAATACAACGCACCAGAAACCTGAAGCTGCAACCGGGACGAAAATGGAACCACATAACAAGTGCAACCACGACGTGAGCTCATTTACAGCACAAGTTTTAGAGCTTGAGTAGAAAAATGTCCAAATCTACAAAATATGTCAAATTAGCGAAATCAGAACATTGTTGTATCTTAGAAACCCAATAGCTTATCGCAGTTAAAGATTACAGGTTAAGATGGTTTTGGTTTTATAAGATGAACTATCTTCGACATTTTTGCGGATTTGGTTACATAGCTGTTGACTTTCGATATATAAAGTTACTCCGGCGTTGGAACTCACGAAGTGTATGACCTACTAGAGTACAATAGAGTCGCATCAGACATCCAACAAGCCACAGGTCCAGCCACGCACAAAATAATTTACAAAAAGACCTCAGTACAATAAAATTAAAAGATTTATTGACACTATCTAAACGTCAGATGCTAACTGATAACCCCGCAGGCCAGGGAAGCTGCAGCGGACCAAATGTCTATGTAGGAGTAGCGGTGCAGATGTGAGTAGGTGCATTGATCTAAAATCTCTTACTTAGAAAAAAATACAAAAACACACCAAGTCACTCTCCGACACAGCGACGGAGCAGCATATTCTACTCACAGAATACAGAATACGTTGCACAATAGCTGTGGGGAAGAATAGGGCAAATCTGCTATTTCAATTGTGCCATAACGTCAGAATAGTGACCGGTCACTGCCACCGTAATAGCTGTTTTTGACATTTTCGTCACGATGCCCAAAATGCAATCATAACGACATCGAAAACTCAAGAGCAGTTTAGTCAAAACTAACAATTACGATGACTGCGGTCGGCCACCGAGCACACGATTTTGACACATCTAAAATAGCAGACTGGGCCCCGGTGTGCGATACGGAATGAGCTACGAAGCTATAGGGACGATGGAAAGTACTAGAGATTCCAAATCAACGTATTGCATGCACGCGGCTGGGTCGTCCGGTGTGATGCTCCTCGGGTGTTAGATGGAAGCGTTATCTGGAGCGATCTCGTGACCGTTTGTTTGTTTTAGAAGTGTGACGGAAGTGTCAAGCGTATTGTTGTTTAGCAGATTACCCGTGTTAAAAGCATTTGAACTGGGGCTGTTGAATCGGAAACGGAATTGGTCGAAATGTTGGAAAAGTTTACTGCTTAGAATAAGGAATTTGGGGGTAAAAAATTTGATTTGAAGAAAATTTTGAGAATAGAAAAAAAAAATTGGACAATTCTAGAAATCATATTACAGAAGATAAGTTAAGAACTTTAGGATGTGCATTTGGCAACATTAGAAAAGTGAGATTGGAAGAGAGATCTACAAAAATAGATGAAGATTGGGTAATAATTCGGTCACTGTGGGTACGAAGCTCTGTGTGTTTCCGGGGTTGTGTGGGTGTGTACGGGGGTGTTGGGGGTGGGGCGCGGAGTAGTACCTGATAGCGTAAGTGCGCGTGCGGCAGCGCGGGCAGCACGGCCGGCCACAGCTCGCCCGCCGCCACGCCCGCCACCTGCAGCGCCACGCTTGTACCACGCTTGTTCCGCGGCGGTACCGGCCAACGAACGCGACACGCGATACGCAGAACGCGGCGCGGACGCGCGAATCGTGAAACGCGATATTTAAAGCAAAAACGGCTTTCTTACCATATTACATAAAAACAACATTATATAATTCCACTTTTTTGTTCAAAACAATTTTCGTTGAAGTATTTATGATCACGTTTTTTTTAATGGCTTAAAGAAGTCTACTATCACGTTTGACGGTTCACGCGACGTTTGTCTCGAAGAACATAGCTCGGCTACACATTTTTACACTATGCTACATCCAGCCCTGGATGGTGATTTCGGAGCGGAGCAGAATTTTGGCAGTGACGCCCTCTGTCTACCTTTTAAGACAAATTTGTCACAAAAGTATAATGCGCGACATTTCGTGACCGCGGCAAAAAAAATCCAATCTTTGGCATTAGCTAATTTCTATTTGGGTCACGATTTTTTTATGAAGCCAAAATTTTGGGCCCCAGAAGATATCATCTAGAACAGACGCCCGCGCTTTACCATAGATCCAGGGCCAAATGTGCCGGAGAAGTAACAATAGTGTAAGACGAACGATATTCCTCCGCTACCTCTTATCTCTATTATCGACTTGCGACCCTAACAATATTTTCCAGACAAATTCTTCATAAATGTCTATGCTATGCCCAGATTGACAAGAAATGACAACGATCCTTCTTACAATCGTGCGACAAGATATTTAATTCATATCACTTATTGAATATTGTTCTTATTATATAAACAACTTAATTCTACAGAAATATAAAAATAGTTTCCACCAAGACAAACTTGTCCAAAGTGCTTGGCGTAAACCATTTCTAATTTAAAACTAAATTTGATGAATGTTGTTTCTGTATGCTTATAGTTACAAAATTAACATAATTTAACAAAAATAAAATTAATTGTAGGTTATATTTTAGGTAATTAATTAAAAATGCTTCTTTAGAATTCCTGTAATGTTTTTAAATGTTCATTATTACAATTTAGAGCGCGATTTGGATTTTATATGTGTCAGAAATGGCCAAATTTATTTAATAATGATTTAACAAATAACTTTATTAAATATTTTTAAAACTACAAAATAAAATTTTAGACCTAACATAACCTTAAATACTTTATTTAGATAATAAAAAGGGTCTCTACGAGCCTATCGAGTGCAGATCCAGATTTCTTGACAAGGACAGGAAGAATTTGAAACACTTTTGCTAAAAGGTAGACAATTTACAAATTGGAGAGAATTAGGTGGTAAATTTGGTCAACAGGAACATTTTACAAAATTACAATCTATTCACTTTATCCATCAACCCGCATCAGAGCAGCGTGGTGGATTAAGCTCTGATTCTTCTCCTACATGGGGAAAGTGGCCTATGCCCAGCAGTGGGATATTACAGGCTGACACTTAGACACTTTAAAAAATAGAGAATCATAGCTGTCACTTACCTATTCTTAAGTGACGCCCCTTGACCGATTATCCATCATAATAAACTAGAACGTCTAGTCCAAACTGACCATTTACAGTAATCCCTTTAGACAAGCGTTCTATTTACCTACCATTTAATCAGTCAAAAGTGGTTGGCTAACCAAAGTGACAGCGGTTAGTCACTATTTACTTAACACAGATAGTCTACAGTTTGTAATAAGTGTGTATTATGAGCCTATTTAAATTATCTGGTTTGCAAACCTGTCATATTACGTTGTGAGATTTGACCTGATAGAAGATATCAGCAAAATACTTCGTTTGACTACACAGTTAAGGAGGAACATTAGCCAACTAGTCTAGAACTGTCTCCTGGATCCGCACCAGGACTCCTAACCCCCGAGAGCTACCAGCCGGTGCGGGTGTCGCGCACATACCTGCGTCCTGGTGGGGTGGTCGCGGTGCGCGTGGTGCGCGTGGTGGGCATGGTGCGCGTGGTGCGGCCAGCCCACCCCTCCCCCGAGGGCACTGAGGCGCGCGCCACGAAGCGACATCTGGGGGTTGGATGGAGTCGTTTATGTACATACATATATACATACAAACATATACAAAACAAACATACAAACAGACAGACAGATATAAATTATAGAATATAAATCAATCACCACAAAGTACCAGGAGATCATAACGGTGATAGAAACTATTCTCAATATTGTTCATGAATGACCAAAAAATATAAAAAGTCATCTATACACATGCCCAAGGATACCTAGTAGTAAACAGATAAAACAGAAAGACATATTTGTATGTATAGATGAACGGCCACCAAGTACCAGGCGTACATAACTATAGCGGAGTGTTACCTGGTTGATGTCCATGAGCAGCGGCGTGTGGTGCGCGTGCGGCAGGTGCGCCGGGTGAGGGTGGGGGTGCGGGTGCGGGTGGGGATGCGACGGGTGCGTCGGATGCGACGGGTGCGACGGATGCGACGGGTGCTGCGGGTGCGGCTCCAGCAGCCGTTCGTGCCACACGCCCGCGCCGTTGCCGCTCACGTAGCGGACGCGGCGACTGGAATTAAATGAAACCGTAATAAGACTGAGTACAAAGTTTTCCATATTAGCGGCCATTTATAAATTACTTTACCTACCTAGTGTGACGTCACGTATTTTGCAATTTTTCAATATAATATCTTCTTATTAAATAAAAACATGAGTTTCAATATTTATTTTAATTTGCAATCGTGTAACCATTAGAAATATTATATTTTTAAAAGTGATGTCACAAAATTTGTACCTCTCCCCACCCCTTGTCACACAATGTCACACTTCATCGACCCCCCATTTTTAGGTATTTTTTTTAATTGAATCATTTCATTTTAAATATATGTATATATAAAACACATTTCACTATTATTATTTGCATTTATTAATTATAATTATTTTATCATACCACGTTCCCCCAGGGGTACGCATACCACAGGTTGAGAACCGCTGCTATAGACGACACACGACACGCAACGGCTCGAAAGCGAAAGCTCGCCTCGCTCCGCGGCGCAAGTGTGCGTCTCCACATTCCACGAATAATATAGCATCAAGCGATTAGCATTAAGAAACCCAGAAATAATTTTCTTTATATAATAAACATGGAGAATGCCCACCGCAGTATGGACTTTAGTTTCGCTTTGAAAAATTTTGTGCCATGATGATATTTACCACATTTTGTAGGTTCCTTAGTGTACATTTAATTAAAAAAAACGCTGTTTCTCTAGCTCGACGGGTATAATGAAAAAAAGTCACAACAAAAGTGGTTTTCTTATCCTTCTTTCATTTTGTATTTTTATTTACATTTGAAGTTTTAACTATCTGTAAATGTTTGAATATAATCTGAATGCAAGTAAGTTAATGCTTCAGTTTGCATATACTCTAGATTATTGAAGATATTTGACACAACAGAGATATTGACTTTCCCTTATACACAGGTTGATAACTTATGCACATGTTGTTTTAGAATTTGTGTTTTTAATCATTTAACTATGACCCAAGAAACCTACAAAAATATTTCAGATAAGACAGTGAGGCAATAAATAAAAAACAACTTGTGTATACAAAATCATTTTTTTTAACAAGTAAATACTACATTGTGCTATTCTTTGTAAGATAACTGACTTTGTTTTGAAATATAATTCTATAATAATAATTGGTATGAGGGGTATTTATTTGACACCTAGCAAACAGTCTTACAATCGTTTTGTAGATTAAACAATCAACAATTGGGATTGTGTTGTGTAAAACAAACAAATACTTTCATTTTGAAATATTTTAACAATTTAAATTATTCATTTTCAAATGAGAATTCATTAAATATGTCATCTAAAAACTGGGCCGGAGCAGTAACATCATTATATCTGCCCCACCCCAGGTACCACACCACACACATAACATGGGCACAACAACCTACAGTTCTGTTGCCCACAAGACAGCTGCAGCAATAACCTGATATAGCTTCGACACTATTGGCAACATTTTCATCTTTACTTATCAACAAATATGCATAATAAGTTCTGCCACCAATATGTCGAGACTTTATTCTCCCTCTCAGTAAGAAATGATTTGTGCCCAGAATAAGAGGAATATCTTCTTCAATTTCGTTATTAATTTCTATTGTGTAAGTGCCGTTTGTTCGTACGTGCTCACCGTAATATGAAGAAGCTTGCTTGAGCTGGTATGTCCCTAATGCAAATCTTTTCAAATCAGTTATGCTAAGTCTTGGGAACTGATCTAAATGTGGGTGGTGAGCATCAATGCTTACAAACGTAGCTCTTCGCCTATTATAATTTTCAATTCTTACAGTATTAGCAAGAACATTATCTATATGTAACCTACGTACCGCAATTGCCAAATATTCTGCTGCTTCTGGTATGTCTTCAATAAGTGGGTGCAATTTATTTGTTAAGGCCAGCCGTTCCGAAAATCGATCATTAAATGCTTAGCAGCTTTATTAAAAAACTCTTGGCGAAACAGTTTGAAGTCGCGTTTTAGACGACCATTGACCACTTCAACCACCCACCTACACATTGTTACACATCTCGACTTATTTGCTTGTTGTGTCGTAAGTTGATGCTCGCCTTCTGATAAAGACTCAGGCATATGAGCTTGATAGCCATATTCTATCAGTTCAGGTATTACATCCCTGAAACCTCTATCTAAAATAAAAATATCCCCCTCTCTAAAATATCTTCTCATTTCACCATTACTATTTCTAAATTCATTACTCATAATGGTAGCATCATTCACTTTCGCTCTATATGGACCTAAACAATCAAGGATATGGCCATCACAACAAACTATCATGAACGGCTTCACCAAATTAAGATGTTTATGTAAGCTGAAGGACTCTTTTTGAAATAAATAGTTGCTACTGCTTTGTACGTACACATATGTAGCATCACATATTACAATAGCGGGTCTCATTTCTGAAGAAGGATTAGGATTCCCGAACAGTCCTTCTGGAATTGTTTTATTCCTAGCTGCAACTTCTTCCACTGTCATGTGATTAAGGCCTAAATGTAAAGGAACCATCTGTTGGCAGTTTCTTGCCTTATTCATATTTCTTTCTAAAGTGCTTCGGGGCATTTCAAATAAAGAACTGAGCCTTTCATTGCTATCACCGGTACGCAATTTGGCCAAATAAATACTTAATGCCACACTTGCAGAAGGCACTTCATTGTGCAGACTAGGCATTTCTGCTAAAAGTTCATGGAACTGAGCAGCTGTAACTCCAAGCCAATACTGGCAGAGATTGGGTGGCATCATATTTATGTTATTGAAATCCAACGTTCTTAAATTAATTCTCTCCATCATATTCAGCATGTGATCCATCTGTGATGCAGTAAAATCCCTAATATTAGATTGTAACTGCTCCCAACAATCATTTTCTAAATGGTATCTGCAGACACGAGCAGAAGATGGAATGTATAATCTATAGCGACATAATAACATTTCCTTCACTCCAGTTGGTACCAATAAACGTTCAACATTTTCACATCCTGAAAATATACAATGTCTTGAGGTTGCTGCAACACGTGAATAAGTTTGTGATATTATTCTAGCAGTTTCTTGACGTTGTGGGACCGAAATATGTGGAAGTGGAGGCGTCACAGGTATATGTGGTGGTTCTCTATTATCAGTTTCCTCATTGAAGGCTTCAATAGGTCTATTGGCATCTTGCCGCGTTTGTTTTTGAACATTTCTCCTAGCAGCAAGCCAGCATGCAGTACAAACTCTATTCAGATGAGAAACCTGAAATTAAAATATTTGTTAAGCAATATATTTATAAAAATTACTAGAACAACTAATATTTTCTAAAAATCTTATCTTAATATGTATGGGTATGCTTTGATAATCATAAAGAGTACATTTTTCACTAAACAAGGTTGTTTAAAAAGGGTGTGAAAAGATTATTATGGGGTCGGCAATGCGTCATCAGGTGGGCTGTATGCTTGTTTATTGTTGTTGATATTAAAAAGGAGACTGAATGTAAGTTTTAAAAAATCACATATAATCATAGTAAAAAAAATACACAAAAAATAATATGTACCAAATGAGGAAATGTCCAACTAATTATAACATTCCTTTCTGGGCTGTCTGGATGTACAAGATGAGTGCGGGCCCGCAGAATAGATATACCACAAGCAAAGCACACATTTCTATGTCCAGACACGGGCGATTGGGCTGGTACACCATCGGGTACTTGTTGTAGCATTCCAAAGCACTCCAAGCATATTCTACTATTAGAAGAAACCTAGAAAGAAATTAATATTCTTAATACTTAGTTTATTTTTAGCTACTAAGCTTATTACATATAAATACCTAACTCACTGATATTAATTGGATGGATTGGAGCCCAGCATAATTATCAATGTTTTTTACTATGTCCAAAATAAATACAGCACTAAGCATGCGCCATATTGTAATATAAAGGCTTTGTAAACTCCAATTAGTAGTTTCAGTTCCCTCTTCTAATGAAATAGTTGCCTCAGTCATAAAGTCTACGAGTTTTTTAATAATTGCGAGGCTGAATAGGTTATAAAAATATGTTAATACTTTTAACTTACCGGCGTTGGTGATACCCAGACACGAAGAATATTCACCATAGGCTCTGTTGCATCTTCCACCATGCGCCAGCGCTGGTGCGCCAATCTCATAGAGCAATTGATACACCGGCGAGTAACATCCATTGTCGTAGATAGGTATAGGTTTGGTTCACAAACACACCGAAAGTAAAGAGTCTCTGTCTCAAATATATTTTCAATTTCTATAGTTCTAGGAGGAACACGAAGCTCAACTCGACAAAGAAAATAGAAAGAAAACAATAAAAAGCTCTGACACAATAACAAACGAACTTATTAGCACGAAAGTAGGTACGTCAGTAACAGTAAAACGAAATAGTTACACATTTGACTTATTTGATATCTTTTAAGTGAATATCGCATTATTGCCAGTTGTAGATCGATTATTGATTAATCGATTATGATTGACAAAACACTAAAACAGGATACTTTCAGATAGATTAATCAAATAAACTCATATTATTATCAAATAAAAATTGATTTTCTTTATTATTTAACATGTTATTATGAACTGCCAATTCGATATTTTAATAAAATAAATATAAGTGTATCGATTATATTTTGGTGAGTCGATTCGCTCGTACGAAAATTGCAATACTGAAGATTCAAATGTCAATAACAAAAAATACTTGGGAATTGCGAGTAAAACGGAAATGAATAAATTACTGCTTAATATGTGGATTCTTATCCGTCGAAGTTATGGCTAAGTATTTTACAATGGCTAGTGAAAATTAAAAACTTAGTTTTTAATATTAATTTGGTTTAGGCACAACGACGTGGAAGGAGGAAACCACCTATGGGCATTCCCCTTTTAAGTACACTTATTAAATGTAAATTTTATACCGCTGAGGCTGCAAAATGGTAGACTGTTGTATCCTATGGATGCCATCAACATCAGGACCCTAACGGCGCAGCCCAGGGCACCTCATTCACCATAGGAACACAACACAGCACGAGAACAGTATTATGTGATCAGACGAAACGCTCCAGATTTTTAACAGGTTAAATCCTACTATGCCCAATCTCAATTAAATTGTAACTAAAAATTTCATTGCAAATAACATAGTAGTTCTGACGACAAGACTCCCTAGTGTTGTGTGTGTGTGTGTATGTTTGTACTCACGGCGGCTGGTAGTGGTGTCGCGGCGTCCGCCTCTCGACCGCCGGCGCCGTCACTGACACGTTACTCTCGCCTGTAATAATAACACAAGTTTATGGCTATTGTTCTGATAGAGCAAAAGACTCGTTAATCTACTACGAACAACGAAAAAAGAACTATAGTAACAAAGTACAAAGTCATCTCATGGAGACAAACTTTGAGTTCAGAACCAAGGCTCAGTAAAATTGGAATCGAAAATTGAATAATTTGTTATTATAAATACCTCATAATTTACTAAATCAAATATAAAAAATAGTATTGCGTGATGCAAGCGAAGAAGCACAGGGCCATATATTTTTGGCGCTTTACCTCCGAAGTATAGACATAGTCCTGTAATGATGAATGCAACCATGATCTCATTCTAGTCATTGTTATATCAGCTTCAATTTGGGTAAGGTTGTATTTTTATAGATGGCAATATTATAGTTGATCGATTGATTGATGGCTAGACCCTCGGCATTAGCACAAAAATTCCAGTGGATAAAGAGGGTATTTGTAAAATAAATATTAAAAAATAAATCCCGAAGAATCATCGTTCTTCGAAAATCATTAAGAAAAATAATCTCCTAAGGAAAAATATCTATTTTATTCAATAAAAACGTTAACTTATTCTAGAAGATATGTTCTAATTAATAATATTTAGAAAAATATGTCTGAGTGGGCGTAAAATGAAAATTAAAGTTCGCCCTTTAAAATATGTCACTTAAATAAATTTTTGTAAGATATTACAGTTTCGGAACAACGCGCAACCAACTTACTATTTATTTACAGTAAAACTTTTGGGAGGCACTCTAGACTTTCTGGTTTATTTGTGCCATAAGTTTTACTACCGCCAAAGGTCGCAAGTTGTATTTTATATAACTATCATAAAACCCTGTCTACAAATTACCAATTTGTATTTTTCTCTGTATTCTCCATAAGTGATTATTTTGACAATCATAAAGTTGCCCACTACTAGCCGACCCGTTTCCACTTCGTTGGGCGTTAATTATTTTTGTGATGCAAATATATAGAAAAGATTTCATCTCGCTCGCACATCTCCGACTTGATTTACATATACTATTATTTTTCACTGAATTTTTTGTTCAATAACAATAAAATATAGCCTATATCTTTCCTGAATAGTGTAGCTTTCTGTTAGTGAAAGAATTTTCATGATTGGATCAGTATTTTCGAAGAATACCGCCTACAAACAAACAGAGTTAGAAACTTTACCTCTTTATAATATTATTAATATATTGATCATATTGTATGTATTAGTATAGTGTTGTATGCTTAGATCTTTGAAACTAGGATTTTGATGCGGTTTTCTTTAATAAATAGAGTGAATCCAGAGAAAAGTTTACATGTATAATAGATGCATAACATTGTAGAGGAATACTAATAGTTTTAGAGGTATCTAATGTAATCTCGTAAGTAAACACATTTTTCTGCACTTACATTGCAAATATTTATTTTATATTTAGTATCAGCACTGCACCCGTGCGAAGCCGGGGCAGGTCGCTAGTATTATATAAATGGTAAATCAAATTTGATATTAAAATTCACCACACAACAATTGCTTATGTACATAATTCTATTTAAAATGAGAACCTGTTTACAAAGAGACCAGCGCGAGGAAATATTCACTGCATGCTTTATATATTGAAATATATTCAAATGAAATAATATAATGCATATAAGTATATAAATTTATTATAAAAGTCCATCTGGGTCTGTCCACTGTGCCTCGGAGCACGTTAAGCCGTCGGTCCCGGCTGTTATCATGTACACCTGATAGCGATCGTTACTCATAGTAGGGAATATATCCGCCAACCCGCAATGGAGCAGTGTGGTGGATTAAGCTCTAATCCTTTCCTACATAGGGAAAGATGCCAATGCCCAGCAGTGGAATATTACAGGCTGACGCGACATATATAAATAAAAAAACATTTGCTTGTTCCGAAGGTCGATACTTGAGAACAAGGTTATACTTGTTAGGACAGGATGAGGAGTATTATTTGAAAAATCTATAGAAAAATTGCAAAAGCAATACTGATCTGCACTCACAAAATCAAAATCAATTTTATTTTAATTTGTAGGCTTTAAGGGCACTTTTGAATACAAGCTGTACAAATTCGGAATGTACATTTTAATAAAAAGAATCTATTTTAGCACTCATCATTGGCCTTAGTCCGTCTATTACAGACGATTTAGACAGTGTCAGACAGACACTGTGTCGCCTAGGACACTCTTCAGGAAAACGCAGAGTTGCCTAAGCTCTGCGTCACTCTCTCGACCTCACTGGCTAGGCCCACAGGAACGACGAGTCGATACGTGTGGAGCCAGTTCGGCTGCAGGAGTCTTTCGCAGTTTAGAGCTATGCCACGAATGCTTGACGGAGACCCCATTCCGGGTTTCAAATGAAGTTTTCCTTCTCCAGGACCCTGATGATTTTGAGCCAGGTTTATGCCTCGGTCGCCTTTTACGACCCCCTCGGGAAGAATGGGGATGGTGCTATTCTACTCAGCCGACACCACACGGCTTTCAGCACTAGTCAATACATTACTCAACTATCACAAACTCAGCCGTACGTCCTAAGCCCACACATCTTCAACATTTATAACCATGTACCAAATTATATGCTATGGCCACTAAAACTTATAAATAGCAATATCAATATAATAACCAAATATCTATGTATATAGCTTGCATAATAATCACCTATCAACTCTCCTTAGCTGAGTACTAGATGATGAGATCAGATCTTACCCGAGGACAGATGGCGCGAGATCCTCCTTCTCTTCCTGGTGGGACTGTCTCCTGGCTTGCTGGACAGCTCGCCATCAGACGAACCAGCACTCGCCACCGCTTCTAGCGGCGTCGCCCCCTCTAGGGGATTTGTGTCCTGAAAGATTGGGAAACACTGGCTTTAGGACAAAATAAAATTTGAAAACGCATTTATGCAGTGGTCAAACACATGACCAACATATGTCAAGGTCTGTCTTTACAAATTCACATATATTGCACATTATTTCATTGGCTAGCTGACTTCACATTGCTAACTTCTTCTTCGTTGACGAGCTAACTCCAGGGTGTCGGTTTTTCGTGAAGGTTTGCGCGCGCATCGTAAAAGCTTAACTCTAAACTAGACTCCAAGTGAGAGGCATGTATCTTTTTCTCTCTATTTTATAAACATCAAGAGATATTAATGAATACACAAGGCACTAGCCGCGCCATGCGGTTTCGCCTGCGTAATTTCCGCTCCGATGGGAATGTCGCGATAAAATGTGGCAAGCGTTAATCTAGATCTTCAGCTGTCTACGTACCAAGTTTCACTAAAATCGGTCCAGTAGTTTTTGCGTGAAAGAGTAACAAACATACATACATAGTCACAAACTCGCGCATTTATAATATTACTAGCTGACCCCGCAAACGTTGTTTTGCCACATATGTTATCAACCCCTTTAATCTCTCCACCCTATATAACGGTTAGGGGTACGAAAATTACATAAAAATCGGTCCAGCCGTTTCGGAGGAGTATTGTAACTAACATTGAGACACGAGAATCTTATAAATTAGGTATATTAGTAGGATACACCACGTAAACAATAATTGCACAAGACTGCACCGTCGTCGGCGACACAGTTGCATACATTAGCACACATACGCGTTCATAATTACATCTATCTGAGTTATACAATGTGTACAGGAGAGCGTGTCACGTGGAGACACACTACGTGATGAGCGCGGTTTTGCCTGCGTTTCTCGAACCTATCATGCATCATCATCACTATTTCCGCCTATCGCAGTCCACTGCTGGACATAGGCCTCCATACGTTCGCACCAAAAATGCAGACAAAATTCTTATAGCCCTTTCCCAACTTGGTATGAAAATTTGGTCTCCATTTGTCAAAATTTTTATGAGATGTATGGAATTTTTCCAGGGTCTTACAATAAGTAAATAATCTGGGTAATAGTTTCCATAAGTCATCGCTTCAGTCTCTAATATCCCACTGCTGGGCATAGGTCTCTTTCCCCATGTAGGAGAAGGATCCGAGCTTAATCCACCACACTGCTCCAATGCGGGTTGGCGGATATATTCCCTACTATGAGCAACGATCACCATCAGGTGTAAATGATGAAAACCGGGACCGGAAACCGGTGAGGAAACCCATAGGGACCGCACAAGCACCCAGACCACGGCAAACATCTGTATGGCCAATGTAATGTATGGCCAAGCAAATGCTTGTTATGTGCGGGGATTGAACCCGCAACCACCAGCGCAACGGCCACAAACCAGAGCTTTGACTAGTGTATAAGTCATAATTCAGTCATAATTTCTTCTGCAACATACTTACGAACGAACTTATATCAAGAACGATTAACTTATTTAAGCGTTTCAGGTTAAAATATTAATTGTATCTGGACAGTTGTGTGTGTTGTGTGACCCCTGACACATTTGATCTTCCTGTGGAGGGGAGGGTGGCGAATGTTTCTGTCAAGTCAGTAGAGCATTACCATATGATGATGATGTGCGGCGTGGTGCAGATGAGGCGACTCTGCCGAGGGTCCTGCGCCTGCGCCTGGACTCACTCGCATTTCTGGAAACGAATGAAAAACATTTAACCAAATGAAGATTTTATAAGATTTTATTTATGACTGTCCGAAATCTGGAGCAGCCCGACTGGAGAAGTAAATAAATCAATATCTACACAATACACACACGGTCGTCTGTTCCTAAAGTAAGCAACTTAATGCTTGTGTTATTGGTAACAGCCGACTGATATAGCTACATATTTTTTTAAACATTTTTGAATATCATATCAAAAATTGACCGCTCCAGCGGGATTCGAACCCGCGTCTCGGACTGACCGTGTCGGTTTTTGATATGATATTCAAAAATGTTTAGAATTCCTAATGTGTGGGTACACAAAAATAAAATCGTACATATTACATATTTTGTTTTTTCGATAAACATACTTATAAATAATACATATATAAATATAGAAATAAATATTTATATATTACACCCAGATTCCAGGTGGGAATCGAACCCACAACCCTCGGAGCAGAAAACAGGGTCACTACAAACTGCGCCAACGGGCTAGTCAGTGGTCTTTGCGTCTTGAATGAGACCTACATTTAAAGCTCTAGTCTGTACGCTCTTGGTACGATGCACTTTCGGTGCGGTACACGGCGCGAACGGAAGTTGAGATCGAGATATAAGTTAGTGAAGATAGAAAGTTTTACTTCAGTCGTGTGGTATAAAAGCACACTAGTTTTTTTTTTTCGGTATAAGATAGTCATTTTTGATGATAGCTCTAAAATTTTCATATAAATCTGTCTATATATTTATTGTTCAAGTGGTAAGATTTAGTATAGACTCAAAAACAAAACGAAGATTTCGTATTATTAACGTAAAAATGGTTATTAAAGAGAATGCAAAAAAAATAGTAGGTACTAGGCGATCATAACGCATGAACAGTTCGTTTTTCGATTTTAAAAGGAAAAATCTTATGCAAAAATTTACTACGATTCGACTATGGCGAAACTAGTCGTTATGACAAAGCCATGGACATAATTTTTTCAAATACAAAAAAAAAAAGACGTGTGGCACTCGGGGACTGCCGCGGTAAAGCTATTGCATAGCATTTTGTATCCACTTATGCAATTATAATTATTTATTTATTTTATTTTTGCAGTATTTCTTTTTCTTTGATATTAGTTCAAGTTACACTTTTTGAGCGTGGTGATAAGAAAACAATTTTTTTTCTTTTATTAAATAAATAAAAAGTTAATATTGTTTAAAATATTTTTATTATTTTACAATAGATGTGGGTTTTATTATCTTACAGTAGCTGTTGGTTATTCAGGAATATTTATCATTGAAACTATAGGTTTATGATAACTGAAATAAGAAACATAAGTTTGCGACTTAACGCACGCACACAACGCCGTGTCGAAGACTGCCGAACTGAAACGACGTTAGACGATGCACGGCCTTCAAGCCACACCTCCGTGCCCGTCGGAGTGGGGAGCGTGAGGTTTTTTCGTTACGGAATTTCTGGATTCGGTCCCCGCGCTCAAGGCCCGCGATGGAAGCTATGCAATAGCTTAAAAATACACCAGGCGATCATGAATCAATGAGGGAGTTTAAATAGATATGCACACAAAACTTCATAAAAATCGATCCATCCGTTTCGGACGAGTATCGTAACTAACATTGTGGACACGAGAATATATTTATACGTAGTCATTGTAATATCAAAGGAGGTGAAAACGTAAGGAAAATCTAGAAAAACATTTGAAAAAATGTAAAACAAAGTACTAGGCGATCATAACGCAAGGAGAGAGGTTCGTTGTTCGACGAACCGATAGAAACCAGCTCGCTTTTAGCATAAGCGTTGCGCAAGAGCGAAAGTTGCGCTGCACCATGGATCCTACGAGTGGTTCTCGCTCGGTGAGACTGAGGCGGACCGCCGCGCTGAGGCGTCGCCTTGTACTCTACTGCCATTGTAAGATGCAGACAATGGCGTGGACGTATGGTATAATGTGGCACTGTGACGTAAATCAGCTGAGCAACATATATTATGTAATAGAATTACTAGCTGACTCGGCAAACGTTGTCTTGCCGCTAAACGCTATTTAAATATAGGGGTTCGTCGTAGAAGGGTGAAAATTTAGGGTTGTATGTATTTTTCAACGCCAAATCATAATAAAATAAAGAATAAATAAATTATGCAAAAATTACAAAAAAAATTAGGGGTGGACTACCCTTAACATTTAGGGGGATGAAAATAGATGTTGTTCGATTCTCAGATCTACCCGATATGCACACGAAATTTCATGAGAATCGGTCAAGCAGTTTCGGAGGAGTTTAACTACAAACACCGCGACACGAGAATTTTATATATTAGAAGATTTATTGCTCATAGTTATAAGAGTTATTAGAAATATCGATTGTATTAAACTGTAAAACATTTAATGAAAATGAAAATATTTTATCGAGTTTTTTGATATGAAACTTTTTAACAAACGCTTGACTTGGGAGTAAGCTGATAAAGTCCCGGCGACAGCGTTACGAAAAGTGTGATCGAGCGAGGCGAACAGGGCAAGAGAGAGGTGCGAGCACACATTTTCTTTCTCCCTTTCTCTCATAGCCAGATACGTATATCTAAGGCACAGTGCAGGCTTATTGTTAAAGATGTTTTACTTCAGTCGTGTGGTCTAAAGCATACTCGTTTTTTTTTTTTAATAATGCTTATTTTTACGTATTGCGTATGTTTGCGGCTTTTCCAGAAGTTATTGCTTCGTTTTATGTAGTTTTCTACAAGTACGTCGTTCTATTCTGGAGTATAACTAGGCCGTATATTATTATATATTTTTGAACGAAACAATTTGGTTCCACCATCACCTTTCTACCAACGAACCGCAAGGCATCGCATGAATCTGCACCGCTACGTGGTTGAAATCCCACGATCTCGCACTAAACGCTTTGCTTCCTCGTTCCTAATACGCACCGCAAAAATTGGAAATACCCTTCCGGCTTCCGTTTTTCCAACTAACTATAACTTGGGTATCTTTAAATCAAGAGGCGCGCACCATCTTAAGCTGCGTCTTCACTTACCATCAGGTGAGATCGCAGTCAAGCGCTAGTCTTATATATTCAAAAAAAAATACTGAGACATGGGAAGAAATTCAAAGATTAATTTATTATCAATGATCAGATTTTTCTCAGTGTAGCAAATTATTTATTTCAAAATAGATACCAAACGCAGAGACGAAAAATACCATGATTACTAAATATATTTTAAAACCATTAAAAAAATAAGTCAACGAAAGCGAAACCACGGGAAAATGGTAAGCATATTATAAAACCTGAGTACCAGGCAATCATGTCGCAAGAAGAGTTTAAAGTTATTCGAATGCGAAATTCGAGGAAATCATAATAGGCTAAGATACGAACTAGGCTAGGATCTTCACCCATCTGCTTAGTATAAAATAATTATATTCTTTAGTATGTTAAAGATAAATCACGTACATAAAAGCTTGCTGAAATAGTATATTTCATTACAAGTGTGGAAAGGCTGTCATTGCAAAGAGTTCCGACAACAGTCGGAACAAGTTGCAATGACGGTTCCGCACGTGTACTGAACGACTATTTTTAATACAGTTGCGAAAAAATTAAGCAATTTAATAAAATAATAAAAAGAAAATTTCTGAAAAATGGCGCCAACCGTAGAATATAAGCAGAGATTTTTTTTTCTTCACCAATTCTGGTAGGCAAAGGGAACTATGCCCGTATGGGCAAGTCTTCAGTAGAAGTTTTTTATTGATATGAAATGAAAATGAAATTTAATGAGATGAAATGAAATGAAACCTAACCACACTCATTCAATCAAATCATTAAATCTGATATTGAAACAAATTAGTAGCTTCTTTTTAGAAATATACATTTTTTTAGTAAAAACTTCATGGTTGGTTTTTCTTTTTAATAGACATTATTTTGACAGTTGGGAAAGAGAACGCACGAGTTCGGGAAAGGTAAAAAAAAGCACGAGTATGTAATAGCCCACATCCCGAACGCTATACGTCCCTGCAATACGCTACTTTTTGAGCAACTGTATTAAAAAGTTCCTTCTTTAGTATATTCGGAAGCCATTCAAACCAGGCTTCTAGCTGGCGACTCTATGTCATCGTATTTGCAATGAAACCGCGCTCATTTTGGTGTAAGACTTATTTATTAAACTTCTGGGTGAAAGTAACTAGTATCAATATAATTAATACTCGTATATACCTGTTTATACCTGCCACGCAGTAGTTGTACCAGGTTTCATACTGTCGGTAGATTGTAAAATTATTCTTTAAGCTCGTACGTGCATTTTAAAAATAAATTTTTCAATTTCAAATTAAATATATCATCATCATCATCATCATCATCACAGCCTATACAGTCCACTGCTGGACATAGGCCTCCACAAGTTTACGCCAAAAATAACGTGAACTCATGTGTGTTGCCCATAGTCACCACACTGGGCAGGCGGGTTGATGACCGCAGGGCTGGCTTTGTCACACCGAAGACGCGATAATTAAATATATCCTGGCCAAGATTTTTAGAGCAGCCCCTTTCGCGATTATTTTTCTTTTAAGCAGATGGGTGAAGTTCGTCTATAACTCGATCTTCTTTAATAAACATACTTTAAAAACAAACCAACTGAACTAAAAAGCGAAAAACAAAATCCGGAAAATATTAGCCGATCTCGAGATCTTGCGAGATTCAGCAAAGAAAATAATGCCTCAGCAGTGCAGTCTGAGATCGAAGCTGCGATATCTATATCAACTGAGGATCGCATGTCCTACGTACGGTGGGGTGTGAACAAACACTAAATGTTAAGTGAATTCTACCACAATATATTAGTGAAAACCACATTTAAATAAGGCATTTCTGAGATTAGCTTGCACAAACGCACTGACAAACAGACCACAATTCTACAAATCATTGTTTTGGATGCGTAAAGACCACCATAATATTTTTTCCATATATCTCCCATGTACACACAGTATTGATTGAAGGATTTATTAAGTTAATGCTGTTTTCAAAAGGATTTATAGGCTTCAAGAGATCATGTTCCATACCAGGTACAGGAATAACTTGTAACTACGAGAATAATGAATGAAATGTTAAATTTATTTCAAGCGCGAGTTGTCAATAAAGATAAAGGTGACTTGACAAATTATTATCAATACCTATGAGTTTCATACAAAGGCCCTTAGGGCTTGTTTGACATCGGATAATAAACTCTTGGTTTGGTACAGGCTGTGAACAGAAATATTTGACACATGCGCTGACAATTTGTAGCTTATGAAGTTTTAAGATGATACCACAACAGGGGTTTGAAAGAGTTCCTTATCTTTTATTTATAAATTTTGAACGCAATAGATGTGTACAAACTTATTGTATAGAGCAACTAAGAGTATTCACTATTCAACAACCCTACGCTAAACAGACGAAAACCTTCCTAATTATGCAAAAGAAGCGCACAAAGCAGTAGGCTAGGTACCACTCGGTTCAGCAAGCTATAACCAGAAAGGTCTAAGACTTAAGTGTACCTGTTCTGCGGCGCTCCGAGGGCCCGGCGGCGCGACGCTCAGCGCGCCGCGAACCGCCCGCCCCGCCGCCTGGACACAGAACATATTAACGTGAGCTACGCGTACAAAATAAAATCAAAAACTACTTCTTAGCTTATTGAAGCCTACTTGAGGGCTTTTTTTATACACCGTAGTGTATAGATGTCTGCGACACCAGGAGCATCTCAAGCGCGTTGCTGACCCTATCCCCAATCCCCCAGGAGGTCTGGTCACCTTACTCACCAACAGGAACACAGCACTGTTTGAGGGCAGTATTATTTAGCTGTGATCTTCTGTAAAGCCGAGGTACTTCCCCAGTCGAGCTGCTCCAAATTTTGAGCAGAGTATTTCTTGCTGTGCCCTGCCTCAATTAACTTCCTCTCCACCCTAAGCTTAGCTAAAACTTAAAGTTCCTAACTTTGAAACTAAGCGCCAACTTCATAACAAGGACAACTTTCCAAACAACTCCAATCCAAGAGATAACACTTTATGATATACTTTTCTTTACCAACATCAAGTGATCGAAATGACTACTAGTTGAATTTAAGCAAGCTCTAATGTTGTGTGGTTACGGCACTAAAGAATTTAGCCACCCCCTCTCTTCCCGTGGGTGTCGTAAGAGGAGACTAAGGGATAATACAATTCCACAGCTACCACCTTGGAAGCCGATCGATAGCGGGATAACCATCCAACTGCGGCTTTGAAATACACAGGCCGAAGACGGGCAGCAGCGTCTTGGGTGCGAAAAAAGCCAGCCCTGCGGTCACCAACCCGCCTGCCCAGCGTGGTGACTATGGGCAAAACACATGAGTTCACGCCATTTTTGGCGTAAACTTGTGAAGGCCTATGTCCAGTAGTGGACTGCGAAAGGCTGCTGTGACATTTTTGAATCCTCCGGACAAGACCAATCAGCAACTTATGCTCAAGATAAACTTTACTAGCAATTCGCGACACAGACCTCACATCTATTCGTTAGATGAATGTAGGTCGTTTCTAGAAAGATCGACCGAGTAATTCGTAGATTGGATAATAGTTTAGTTATGCGACCGACGTAAGACTTTCGACAAAGACCCGCGCATCGTATGTAATACAAATATCATTCAGTTATATGGCTTTACCGATTTTATTGTCATTTTAAAATACATTAGGCACCCCCCCTCCCCTTTGATGCGTTTTAAAGTAGTAAGATGACATAAAAGAGAAAGAGAATCAAATCGACTTCAATCCAAAAAAGTGCGTGCATACAAAGTGCACATGTCAGAAGTGAAACTTCTTTGGCAAACTAATTTTGAAGTCTCGTTTATATTTGTACAAATCTAAAGCTTTCGATTTCCGTTCCAGCGCCATCGACAAAAAGGTTGCCATTTCATCAAAACGTTGCCGTTTCATCAAAACATTGCCCTTTCATCCGTAAAAATTTTACCCATATGCGCCTAAAAAAGTTTCTTTTCAAAAAAGTAGCCTTCAAAAGCAGTTTTGAAACGTCATTTTACAAAATATATAACACAAGTCCTCCCGTGACCATGGTTGCCGTAAAGTATCCGAAACGCCAGGCATCTAAAAAACATAATCAAGCGCGATAAAATGCGTGTTAACAACCCTGACGGTGAAAAAAAATCGTAACTTGAACAAAAACCGAAGCCTGCTAACTGACGGATACAAATAATCCTACTAGTAGGTAAGGGCAGGCGCAACGGTCACAGCACTGGTTTGTGGCTGTTGCGGTGGCGGTTGCGGGTTCGATCCCCGAACAGGACAAACATTTTTATTGGCCATACCTACAGATGTTTGCCGTGATCTGGGTGTTTGTGCAGTTTTTGTGGGTCTCCCCAACGTGCCTCAGAGAGCTCGTTATGCCGTCAGTCCCGGTTGTTATCATGTACGCCAGATAGCGATCGTTACTCATAGTAGGGAATATATCCGCCGACCCGCATTGGATCAGCGTGGTGGATTAAGCTCTGATCCTTCTCCTACGTGGGGAAAGAGACCTATGTCCAGCAGTGAGATATTACCGGTTGAAGCCAAAGGTAAAGTTACGATCGAACACAGATGTTACCGAGTAGAAATTATTTCGTAATATATTTTTCATTATTATTTACTTCCTATTACATAATATTATATTAGGTATGTATTTTATATAAATATGTGTGTAGTACATACGTGTTATAGTTATATAAGTAGCGATGTTTATATTCGTATGTATGTGTAGTATGTCTTGTATAATGTTATTAATATTATTTAATTAGCTTTTTATTTGTAAGTATCTGAATATCAGCTACATCTGTGTCACTGCACTGTCTTCGCCTGCTATATCACATTACTTCTCACCAACGCAGGTTGGCTGGAAGAGATCTCTTTTAGAGATAAGTCCACCGTTGCTAACTCTGTTTATATTTAAAAACTTGTACAATAAGATTATATATAAACTTCAGGACTCGACAGTAACTTTTGTATGTATATATTGCAAAATGAGTATATGGCTTTTTTTTATTATTTTTTACCTTTTTTTCAGTTTTTTTTTCACTTTATCACAAATGCGCTCATGAGTCCCGCTGTAACACCATCTCTCACCACCATGGGTAGACTGGTAGAGATCTCTTATAAGATCGCCCTTGCCAACATTCTTGGTAATAATGACTTGTAATTATGTTTTTTTTTTAAGTGCAATAAAGACGGTACTAAAGAATATAGCCACCCCCTCTCTTCCCGTGGGTGTCGTAAGCGGCGACTAAGGGATAACACAGTTCCGCTAACACCTTGGAACTTAAAAAGCCGAACGACGGCGGGATAACCATCCAACTGCTGGCTTTAAAATACACAGGCCGAAGACGGGCAGCAGCGTCTTCGGTGCGACAAAGCCAGCCCTGCGGTCACCAACCCGCCTGCCCAGCGTGGTGACTATGGGCAAAACACATGAGTTCACGCTATTTTTGGCGTAAACTTGTGGAGGCCTATGTCCAGCAGTGGACTGTATAGGCTGTAATGATATATATAGATTATCAAAAAAACGTAGTCTAGTGACTTTCCTGCATGAAAACCCTGAAAATAATGTTTACTTGCTGATAAAGCCTATAGTAATCTACGTACGGTTAAATTTCATCAAGAACGAGTAAAACACGCCTTCAACCTACCACTTACACCTTATTTATCAGACATAACAAAACAAGTTTAAACGCGAAAAAAGTCACGTTTACAATTAGTCCAAGGGCCCGTTGTAAATAAAATTATCTTGTACATAAGTTACGGATAGATTTTAACAACGGGAGGCAAAAAGGCAATTAGGTACCGTATCACCCCGACTAATTAACTTATTAGATTAACGGGTATATCCCATTAACTTTTATCTATGTATGCTGTGTGGTTATAAGGTAGTAAAGAATATAGCCACCTCGTCTCTTCTCATGGGTGTCGTAAGAGGCGATTGAGGGATAACACAGTTCCACTACCATCTCGGAACTTAAAAAGCCGACCGATAGCGGGATAACCATCCAACTGCTGGCTTTGAAACATACAAGCCGAAGCCGGCTAGCAGCGTCTTCGGTACGACAAAGCGGTCCTGCAGTCACCAACCCACCTGCCCATCTTGGTTACTATGGGCAAAACACATGGGGTGGCCTATGTCCAGTAGTAGACTGTGATGGCCTGAAATTATGAACTTTTATCTATTGGATACCGTCACATATCAGATAGATTTAACGGTAACCGGTAAAACAGGCAATTACAAAATAAATACACTTAAAACACCGGTTATTTAACCGCAGCAAATAAAAAGGCGTACAAGAATCCCGAACGGTCCGCTTCCTCGCGTCGGCGATAACACAGAGTCAGACTCAGAACCGATAACGGCCTATTTCGGTCCGACTGACGACTGTGAGACCGGCCATCACGTCGTTTATCTCGGGAGCCCTACTTTGTCCCACTCGCGTCAGATGACAACTCGCTATACTACTTAATACAAGGCGTTCAACAAAACCAGATATACCAAGTGTGTTCGCTTGCAAACGAATAAAACTGACTTCAATTAATATCGACAAGTAATAATAATATATATAATAAATAAATCAATAAATATCATGTAACAATACACACACGGTCGTCTGTTCCTATGGTGAGCAACTTAATGCTTGTGTTGCAGGTAACAGCTGACTGTTATAACTATATATATATATATATATATATATATATATATATATATATATATATATATATATATATATACATTTTGATAAATATACATAGAAAAATACATATGTAAGCAACGCAATATTATTTGTGACCCATGTATAAGTAATCTGTCATGTTTTTATATAAATGTAAATTTGTATGTTGGTAATATTATAAATAATAGTGTAAGGTATATTGTAAGTCGTTATTGTAGTCGTCCAGTACCCGTCGCTGCGATCGGCACGTTTTAATTAAGTAATTTGTCAAAGCTTCCATCTATCCTCAATAAATATATCTTCACCACAATTGTTATCTATCCGTCCAAGATCGACCTTTTACAACATATATAAAAATACAAATACAAATACCCGCAACCCGCGGCACAGAAAGCAGGGCCACAACAAACTGCGCCAACGGGCTGGTCGTAATACAACGTAGTTAGACAAAAAAACGATCAATTAAAACATACCACTGCTAAGATATCTATACTAATATTATAAAGCTGAAGAGTTTGTCTGTTTGTTTGTTTGCACGCGCTAATCTAAGGAACAACTGGTTCGAATAGAAAATTTTTATTTTTTTGTCTGATAGCATTTATCGAGGAAGGCTATAGGCTATATAATACTTTGGTTTCTCTTTTTTCTTAAATTAACGTGGGTGAAACCGCGGGGCACATTTAGCATTAAAATGTTTGCTCGCAAACGAAAAAAACCGACTTCAATTACATTGACAAGTAATACAACGTAATCACGTAGACGAAAAAATTAACAAACGCACTAGTCGTCACTACGATTTTCGAGGGGTTTCCTCGATTTCTCTGGGACTCCATCATCAGACCCTGGTTTCCTTATTACGGCACAACCCTTGGAACATCTGCTTTCCAACAAAAAAAGAATTATGAAAATCGGTTCATAAATGACGAAGTTATCTGCGACAATACATAAAAATATATATACGGTCGAATCGAGTAACCTCCACCTCCTCCTTTTTTAAAGTCGGTTAAAAACCGATTTTAATTCCATCAACACACAACAGGACGACAAGTAATAGGGAGATAGATTCGGTGGAACAGACAATTAAATACGCATTATAAGAGATAACTCGATAAGTGCTCGCCAGATCTTGATTCAATTTAAATGGGACCTCGTGACAAGCACCAACCTTCGATTAAAAAAAAATCATCAACATCGGTACAACCAGTAAAATGTTAATGACATCCAGGTCACGGCAACCTTCGGCTAACAGATGATAGCGCATCAGTAACTTGCCAGGATACCCCACCACGATTTTTTCTTTGTCACTAGGTCGGCAAACAAGCGTACGGCTCACCTGATGGTAAGCGATTACCGTAGCTTATAGACGCCTGCAACACCAGAAGCATCGCAAGCGCGTTGCCGACCCAATCCCCAATCCCCCAGGAGCTCTGGTCACCTTACTCACCAGCAGGAAGACAATACTGCTTGAAAACAGTGTTATTTTGCTGTGATCTTCTGTAAGGTCGAGGTACTACCCCAGTCGGGCTGCTCCATATTTTGAGCAGGAAATTCCTGCTGTGCCCTACCTCAGTTAAACGATACAGGCCCACTTTACAGTTCTACTACTATTGTATCCTCCTAGAGACACATGTCTCCAGAAGTCGTCAGTACCGCACGCAAGTACAATATTTCCGCTAAACCAGTTTTTTCGTAACATTTCAACGACCTTCCCAGTCGCCGGGTCTAGGAAGCGATTTTAACGAAATGTTTATTTCTTGAAACCACGATTTTTATATTTATATTTTTATTAATTTACTTATCATTCAAAAAAGCACATGATAAGCAATTGTATATCTACGTGAGGTTAAAACTTAATCACGAGTCCTTTAAAGAATCTATCGAAAAGTGCAACAATACTAAGTCACTTCAATACATCGCAGTCATACAGAGGACTTTCTTGAGAATAATAAATTGTGTTCGCTAGCAAACAAGAAATACCGACTTCAATTACATCGACAAATAATACAGCGTAAGTAGACGAACAAAATTAACAAACGCACGTCTTCACTACGATTTTCGAATGTTTCCTCGATTTCTCTGGGATGCCATCATCAGATCTTGGTTTCCTTATCATGGTACCACCCTTGGGATACCTTCTTTTCGACAAAAAAAGAATTCTCAAAATCGGTTCATAAACGACGAAGCTATCCGCGAACACATAAATAAATATATAATATACGGTCGAATTGAGAAACCTTCTCCTTTTTTGAAGTCGGTTAACAAAGTGTCGACAATTGCTACATTACTAGACCAGTTGAAACAAAATTAATTATTTTTAATGTACACGAGATATTACGTATGTATATTTCAAAAAAACTCAGTTGCCTACGCACGACTGCAAAACAAGGACCCAGCTAACCAACATCCTTCCCCCCCCTGCTACTGGTAAATATCACAATATGGTCAGTGAGTGGTCAGCGTGTGGTCAGCTTGTATCTACGTGATGGCGACTCACCGACGCTCATCCTCCTCTGCTCGTGGGGCAGCGGGTGTCGCTTGGCGGGCGCGGGCGGCGGCGACTGCACGCACGCCTCCTTCGGGCTGCCGGCGCTGCTGCCATCGCTGCAACAAGACATTACATCATTGATGTATAGGCTTTATAGGAAATAAACAGGTTATAACGTCATTGGTTAATCAATAGGCCTTTTATCATCAACATCGATACATAGGCCTTTAAGCGGAACCGTCGATTTCAACTCAAACTTAAAAATAAGATAAAACTAGAATTCTTTATGTTGGTACCTTACAACATACAAACACGATCGCCTGATCCTAAGGTAAGCAACTTAATGTTTGTGTTATAGTTAACAGCCGACTGATATAACTATTTTTTTTTAAACCATTTTTTAATATCATATCAAAAATCGACCGTTCCAGCGGGGATCGAACCTGCATCTCCGACTTACCGTGTCGGCGCTCTAGTCAATTAAGCTATGGAACGATGTAAACGCTAGATCGAAATTTTTCATATGATGATTTAATATTCGGTCTAAGCGACTTTTTTTTGATAAATATACATAGAAATAGTTTCACATATAAATATATAAATACAAATATTAGATCCAGACTCAGGCGGGAATTGAATCCGCAACCCGCGGAACAGATAGCAGGGCCACTACAAACTGCGCCAACGAGCTATAAGATATTATTTTATTATTTATTTCCGTTGGTAGTTTTGCATTAAAAGCACTTATGAACCGTTATTTTATAACAATGTATTAATTCTGCCAGATGTGAGGCTACAGAAGGATGAGTCAACAAAATATAGATTCTAATGAGAAGATTATTCTTTTCAGAGTTTTTATTTGCAAAAATATCAAAACTTAAAAACCTGTAAGTAGTTCTACTAATTGTAATCGATTCAGAGCGGCCACAAATACCAATCTTAACCAGAACCAAAACTCATTCAATTCCCATTACATTGGTCTATGAAAGAATCATAAATCTTTCAAAATAGCTGTTAAACAAATCGATAATAATCTTCCAAAAGGAAAAAGTTCCTGAAACATATACCAGCCGGCGATGAGGCAGAGTTATGACTTAAGCTCCTACTTTTTCATAGGGAACAATCACCCACCATATTATTACATACAAAGCAAATTAGCAGTATCCCCCCCCCCTCTACTGCGGACACTGCAGCCGGGGACAGCCCACTTGACAAGTTGCCAGCCGCGCGGAAATTGGCTTCGGTCGCATCCGGAAAAACTTTTCTTTAAACGTGATCTGTTATCGCTGCTCTAGTGGAACACATATATACTGATATTATCGATACTTCTATTATTGGAATGATTTTTGGGACAAAGTTCCTTATAGGGCGTTACGGAGGGGTGCCCTAGCCGGCGAAAAACGTCCATAACGTTTAAAAAAAGCGTAAGATTTTTATGTATAGTCTATGTATGATGGCTATACAGTGTCTAATGTATAGTGTAAGTGATGACTGTTATTATTATTATTGCAGTTTGCTATTATTATTAAATCATTCGATAGTTATTATATCTATACATATAATATAATTGTGTTTGCTCGCAAACGAAAAAAAAACCGACTTCAATTACATCGACAAGTAATACAACGTAGATCGACGAAAAAATAGTCAAGCAACTACGCGTTATTAAAGATTACTCAAAAAGTAGTTATCAGATCTCGATAAAATTTATATGTGACCACATGATAAACATCAGCTTTCGATTAAATTAAAAATTATCATAATCGGTACACCCAGTAAAAAGTTATTACGGATTTTCGAGAGTTTCCCTCGATTCCTCTGGGATCCCATCATCAGATCCTAGTTTCCTTATCACGGTACTAAACTAGGGATATCCCCTTTCCAACAAAAAAAGAATTATCAAAATCGGTATATCCAGTAGAAAGTTATGCGGTATAATACAACGTAGGTCGACGAAAAAAGCGTCAAGTAAAAACACATTATTAGATATAACTCGAAAAGTAGTTGTTAGATCTCAAATAAATTTAAATGGGACCAATTGGCACACACCACCTTTCGATTAAAACAAAATTTGTCGAAATCGGTCCACACGGGCAAAAGTTCTGATGTAACATACATAAAAAAAAAAAAAAAAAAAAAAAAAAAAAAAAAAAAAAAAAAACGGTCGAAATTAAAACCTCCTCCTTTTTTGGAAGTCGGTTAAAAATGGTAGAAAAATCAAAAGTGTACATTGAATATTATTTTTTTTAAATACTTGGGTTGTGATCTACAATCGATACCGAAGCCAAAAATATAGTTTTTAGAATTTTTGTCTATTTGTCTGTATGTATGTCCGGGATAAACTCAAAAAGTACCGCATGGATTTACTTCAAATTTGGCACGAATATTATTAAGAAGTCGGGTCAACATATAGGCTACATATTATCACGCTATCACCTACGGGGAACGAGCAGTGAACCTTTACTTCTTCAACGCATTCTGTAACAACGCGTAATCTAACGACGCATATTTGAATGTTGTTGTTATTATGTTAATAACCATGCTATAAGCTAGCTTCACACTATAAATAAAGACATTCTGTAGTATATTTAGTATCAGCATTGCATACGTGCGAAGCCGGGGCGGGTCGCTAGTATTTTTATAAATCATTGTAAATATAATAAAGGTGTTAAGATAATTTTGTAAAGCAGTTTTTTTTTTATCGATAAAATAATCATAATAAAAAATAAAAACCCGATTAATTATTTTCTTTATATCTCGATTCTCGAATAGAATTATTTATTGATATTAATATTTTATGATAAGGAGCTTCGAGCTTCTGCCTATTAATATTATAACTCTCTAATTATTAAATTTGTTTAATTTAATTAATAATTTAATGAATAAACTTAAAAGCTAGAACGATACCAAACGACCACAGGAGCGATGTTAAACATTCTTGTCCAGTGGAAAGCTACGCTATCATTAAGTGAGGCAGGCTGAAAATGAAACCGCCAACTTCCATTTGTGTAACAATAGATTTTACAGCGGAAAACCGGCAAGAAACCCCGCAGTTACCATTATGACATACAGTCTCATAAACTAAAAATACAACTAAAAATACAACCAAACCAACTAAAAATACAACCAAAAATCTCTGAAATAACATTTTTAAAAAAAACAACGTCTTGAAAAAAAATATCTTTTTCTAAGTCGGTTAAATATACACTTAGCTGCACAACTTGGGTTATATGAAACCAGAAACCCGACAAGTTTCGTGTAGAGAGCGTAGGGTTGCCTTTCGCCCTAATTTTGTTTAATTCGTCCTAAATTAGATGATTCCTAGTTGGTTGTTGGGTATTCCTAAATCCGGATTTTCTATTTAGTACAAGGTAATAATAGGTTTGTTTATATAATGATTTATTGATGACTAGCTATTGTCCGCGACTTCGTCCACGTTGAATAGTTACTAGAAAAAAAACCCGATTTTGAAACATTCTTCATTAGTACTCCGCTCCTGATTATAACGTGATGATATGCGTATAGATGATGGGCTATCCAACACTGAAAGAATTATTCAAATCGGAGCAGTAGTTCCTGAGATTAGCGCGTTTAACAAACAAACAAACAAACTCTTCAGCTTTACAATATTATTGATAATTTAAGAAGTACACTAAAGAAATTAACAATATCAAGTGCAAAGATGGTCTTGTTACTTATAGCAATCTCCTACGGACAACCTCAAAGGACAGAGAAAATATTTATAATATGATCCAAGTGGGTAAACGGAACTATCAGCTTATAATCTTAATTATTCATACAAAAAAAGTATTATATGACATTGAATCATTCAAACTACACAGTATGCCCAGTACTCATATTTAAAGCAAAGCAAATTCATATAAACTAAATTTATTTGCAACTAGCTGTGCATGCAACTTCGTCCGTGTGGAAAAGTGACGTTACATGTTCAACGTGATTCTTTAACTTGGCATAACTTTTTGATTTATGAATCGATTTGTATGAAACAAGCACTAAATGTTAAGCTAAGCTTGCCACAATATATTAATAAAAAACACATCTCAATCGGATTAGCCGTTTCTGAGATTATCGTGCACAAACGTACAGACAAAAATTCTGACAATCATTGTTTTGGGTGCCATTTGCGTTGATAAAAGTCCCAATAACACTTTTTCTCATATATCTTATATGAAGATCACAGCAAAATAATACTGTTTTCAAGCAGTATTGTGTTCCTGTTGGTGAGTAAGATGACCAGAGCTCCTGGGGGGATTGGGGATTGGGTCGGCAACGCGCTTGCGATGCTTCTGGTGTTGCAGGCGTCTATAAGCTACGGTAATCACTTACCATCAGGTGAGCCGTACGCTTGTTTGCCAACCTAGTGACATAAAAAAAAATGTATATATGCATTGATTGGTTTACGGAATGCGATGTCACAGGCACCCTTGTCTCTTTGTTGTCTACTGTCATGGAGTAACTTTAAAATAAAAAGTATCGACTTTTTTTGCGTGGGGAAGGTCCTCATGGCTTGGTATCCACCAGCAGCGTCGCGTTAGCATTCAACACCTTTCCCCGCAAAAAGTAATGACCTAATGAATGCTTTCCAACCCCTTTAACCAACCTTAAAAAATTCGACTGTACTTTTTTATGTGTTACCTCTGAACTTTTTACTGGGTGGACCGTTTTCGATTAATGTCGTTATAATGTCCCTTTTTAGTTTAATCGACACCTGACGAGTACTTTTTGAACTATAAATAATAACGAGTGTTTACTTGACTATTTTTTCGTCTACCGGCGTTATACTCCCGGTCGATGTGATTGAAGTCAGTTTTTTTTTTCATTTACGAGCGAACGTAATAATTTTACACTCGTAGCTCTAAATAAAACTATTATTTTATGTAAATTAACTGTTTGAACTTCTCAGTTCTCAGTCGCCGTGACTAATTTAGTTGTCACGTCAACTAAAGCCGTGTCATTTTAAATTTTACTATCAATTCTGAACGCGTTGCCTTCGTAGAGCGGTTCGTGAAAATTACTAATCGTTTTTTTTTATAGAAGCCAGGCTTACGAAGATTCTTTAAGAAACTTAGTAACCCTACTAATAGCCTAAAATATTATAACTAAGTAAGGGAAATATCCAGCTCAAAATCTGGAACAGCCGGACTGGGGAAGTGCCTCACAGAAGATCGACGATAAATAACATTGTCAAGTAGTGCTGTGTTCCTGTGATGACTAGAACTCATGGGGGGAGTGGGGGTAGGACAACGCTTGTGATGCTTCTGGTGTTGCAGGTGTCTATAAACTACCACTTGCCATCAGGTAAGCGGAACGCGGACCTAGTAATATAAAAAAGGGTTAAAAAAGTTTACTAAAAACAATACGAATACCATAAATTACAATCACAACCAAAACTCTATTTAGAAGCCCATCCCATCCACTCAACGATTTTCCAGCAACACACCAACGCAACGCTAATGAAACACTCGCAGCCCTAATCTCTCGGCGGAGACAAAGGCACAGAGGGCGGTGACGTCACGAGTTGCGTCACCGCCGGCGACCCGACTGGTTGCCTGGTTGCGGTGGGTTGTTCCTCACGGTCGCTGGCAACCGACCAATTCACCGAACTTGGCGAAATACACGTAATATGTCAGCGGAACTCGGTCAAAAGGATAAGTAAAGTAATAATGGAGATTGTTTGCAAACGAATAAAACTCACTTCAATTTACATCGACACGTTTATTGTTTTTGTTGATTTATTCAAAAGGCGATAAACCAATTACCATAAAATTTGTGTAACAAGACCTACCTTACAAAACAAAACAAGATAATCAAAATCCATTCACAATTGGCGTAGTATTCGCGTAACAAACATATAAAAAACATATACAGTCAAATGAGAACCTCCTCATTATTTAAGTCAGTTAAATATGTATTCGAATTACTTAACTGTACAACTTTGAAATTACAAGACTTGCAATTTTCTATCCAGTAGCAACGTAGGCTATATAACATCCTACTATGAACTCACAGAACGGTGACTTATTACGCAGTTTTCATGTGAGCTGCATCGGTTTTATTTCGTTTGCGTTGGTAGCACCGACTCTACCAACATCACGATATCAACTGTGATGCAATAGGCGTTCGTTGCATTGTGTTGAAACTATGTGAAACAAAGAGCGTGTACGGAATAAAGACATAACTTTATCAAGAAAATATTATGCCCTTTTCATTTGAACAATAAAAATTGTTACAATTTTTTGAAGTGTAACTTCTTTAGGCGCATATGGTTAAAATTTTTACGGATGAAACGGCAATGTTTTTGTCGATGGCGCTGAAACGGAAATCTAAGGCTTTAGATTTGTATCAATATTCGTTTACTTCGCATTCTTTACTGTATGATTCAGCCTGTGATATCCCTGACATGAACAACAATAAACATGAGAAATAGTGATAAAATTGTAACTCCATGTTTCCGACTGCGCAAAGTAATTGTTTCCTTTCTGGGTTATGGTATTCGTATGTATAACTAGCGACCCGCCCCGGCTTCGCACGGGTGCAATGCTGATACTAAATATACTACAGAATGACTTTATTGATAGTGTGAAGCTAGCTTATAGCATGGTTATTAACATAATAACAACAACATTCAAATATGCGTCGTTAGATTACGCGTTGTTACAGAATGCGTTGAAGAAATTAAGGTTCACTGCTCGTTCCCGGTAGGTAATAGCATGATATTATGTAGCTTATATGTTGACCCGACTTCTTAATAATATTCGTGCCAAATTTGAAGTAAATCCATGCGGTACTTTTTGAGTTTATCCCGGACATACAAACAGACAAAAATTCTAAAAACTATATTTTGGCTTTGGTATCGACTGTAGATCACACGGTCACACCCCAAGTATTCTTATAAAAAAATATTCAATGTACAGTTTTGACTTTCCTACCATTTTATTATATGTATAGATAAAATCTCACAAAGAATTTTGCAACTGTCTCCACATAGATATAAAGTTTTTCTTAAAAAATTTAATAGATAAAGCTTATTATTCGGTGCAGGATTACATAGTTGATAAAGATGTGTGGACTAAGTGGCGCTGTATTTCATGCAAGATATTACTAATTTTGTACCTACTAAAACACAGTTATTTCACCGACTTTTACTTATTACTATATTTTTTTTAATGTATATTCGGGGATAACTTCGTCGTTTACGAACCGATTTTGATAATTCTTTTTTTGTTGGAAAGGTGATATCCCAAAGGTGGTACCATGATAAGGAAACCAAGATCTAATGATGGTATCCCAGAGAAATCGATCGTAGTGACGACTAGTGCGTTTTGTTAATTTCTTTCGTCTACGTTGTATTACTTGTCGATGTAATTGTAGTCGGTTTTTTTCGTTTGCGAGCAAACACAATTACTTAAAGGGTGACTGCGGATTAATTTTTTGCCGATTCTTCTCTGCGGGATCTACATTCTGAATCAGTGCTGGCTTCACTTTTAATTAGGTATTAGTTAGTAATTTATTACACTAATCTAATTTTAATTTACAAAATTAACATTCAAAGTGCTTTTAAAGATATATTTTTTAATTTCGATATTTGTGATTAGAACTGGTCGAATGTCAACACGATACTCTAAGTTGACCTTGAGTTTAGTTAACCTTATGACGACGTCACGTTAATACGTGCTAGATACGTATTATACATACGTATTATACTCGTACTGTGTGGCTACGGTACTAAAGAATATAGCCACCCCCTCTCTACCCGTGGGTGTCGTAAGAGGCGACTAAGGGATAACACAGTTCCGCTACCACCTTGGAACTTACAAAGCCGACCCGTGGCGGGATAACCATTCAGGCTTTGAAATACACAGGCCGAAGACGGGCAGCAGCGTCTTCGGTGCGACAAAGCCAGTACTGTGGTCACCAACCCGCCTGCCCAGCGTGATGATTATGAGTAAAACACATGAGTTCAGGTTATTTTTGGCGTAAACTTGTGGAGGCCTATGTCCAGCAGTGGACTGTATAGGCTGTAATGATGATAATGATGACGTATTATAGTAATACGAGAAAATCTGAAATAAACCTGTCTTGTACTCGTATGGTGGTACTTGTAATACTTTATGATATTTATTTTTTATTTTTTGTTATTATACCTTGCCATAATTCTCATTGTTGGTAATATTATGAAATCTCAATCCTATAATAAATCAATAACGAACGCGCCGCGCAATTTTCGTAAAAAGGGTTACAAAGTTTTTGCTTCATGTATTAATATATATTGACTTGACTAGCCCGTTGGCGCAGTTCGGAGCAGAAAGCAGGGGCTTTCTGCTCCGGAGGTTGTGGGTTCGATTCCCACCCCGAGTCTGGGTGTAATATATATATTTATTTATATATGTATTATTTATAAGTATGTTTATCGAAAAAATATATATACTATACCAGTCGGCTGTTACCTATAACACAAGCATTAAGTTGCTTACTTTAGGAACAGACGACCGTGTGTGTATTGTATAAATATTTATTTATTTATTTATTATTTCTAATATATAAATTGTGAATTTTTGATAGCGTATTGTATATTCTTCTCTGCCACCATCATAGATCACCACTACGACTTTATCGGATATTTCTATTCAACTTGTAAATCAAAATTTCTTAGTTTATTTATTAAGGTCAAACAGGCCTTAAAGACCCGCTTTCCCTTCCGCTGAAGTATACCTACATCCTATCAAATTGTCTCTAGATCTTCAATCTAAGAAGACCATATTCAATAAACCTGTTCCAAGGACAACTAGAAGGCGAAACTGACTCGGGAGAAACCGCATCGGTCGCCAAGTGTTACCAGTGTTACGTCACGCCAGCAAATGTCATGACATTGACCACAGGCGCGGACGAGTTGACAATGCATTGCTAAATGAGTGGCCTAGCATTAAACGCCTTCAAAAAAATGTGGAAGCTGTATCTTTTTAAGTGTTACCTTAAAACTTTTTACTGGATGCACTAATTTTGATGATTATTTGTTTATTTGTAAGCTGGTGCTTATGTCGCTTCAGCCTGTAATATCCCACTACTGGGCATAGGCATCTTTCCCCATGTAGGAGAAGGATCAGAACTTAATCTACCACGCTGCTCCAATGCGGGTTGGCGGATATATTCCCTACTACGAGTAACGATCGCTATCAGGTGTACATGATAACAACCGGGACAGACGGCTTAACGTGCTCTCCGAGACACGGTGGGGAGACCCACAAGGACTGCACAAACACCTTTATTATGCTTATGGTGCTTATGTGATCCCATCTAATTTAAATTAGATTCGCCAAGTAGTTTTTGAGTTATACAAACTAATGTCTAATTAATATTATTTGACGACTCAAATTAATAAATAATTTTATTTAATTTATTATTTTTTTTATTATTACCTAGTAATTTTACTTTTTAAAATTTGTCTTTTGTATTTTTGTTTATGGAACAGCGTGTGTAATAATTCGCTACGCACAAAGAATATTTCGGCAAATTAAGTTAACCGAAGTGAGAGTCCATCGCATCCTGTTCGGAGAGAGCGCGACCCGCCGTTACGCAACTCGGTGAAAGCTGGACTGACCCTCTGAAGTGAGGCCGCTATCATAATCACAATCGATAATTACTTCATCCAACTTGCAAGCACTTTTTAATCGTCGTTTTACAAATTATAATAAAGTAAAAAAAAGTTTATATTTAAACTAGCGATCCGTCCCGGCTCCGCACGGATGCAATGCTGATACTAAATACAAAATATAAAAATAAATATTTGCAATTTAAGCGCGAAAAATGTGTTTATTTACGGCATCACATTAGAAACCTCTAAAACTAACAGTGTTCCTCTACTATATTATGCATGTATTATACATATAAACCTTCCTCTGGAACCACTCTAGTTACTTAAGAAAACCGCATCAAAATCCGTTGCGTAGTTTTAAAGATCTAGGCATACAGACAGCGGTAAGAGACTTTGTTTTATACTATGTAGTGATGTGAAGCTAACATCGATCTCTTTTAAAAAAAAGTATTAACAAAATATACCCATCTACATCACGACCCCTTTTTTAACTATTATAACTCCTCTTCCCCTCCCGACATCCCGTAGTTTTATAATACTAAATTTATTTATTTTCTTTAATTTCATCGTACACCAAAATAATAAAACATACAGCTAAAAAGAACAGAAAAAGATTGAACAAAACTATCGCTAAAGTATCGCTGTATTATCGCTGAGAGGACAATATCTTCCATTTATTGCGTGTGTTTTAAGGTAGCACCTGATCGATATAGATACATATTTTTTTGTATATAATAAATGCACTTATTCATGATACATATACTTTAATACATATACCCATTATCGAGGCGGGATCGAACTCAAAATCGCTAAAACAAAAAGCGGGGTCACTAGAAACTGCACCAACGATCTAATTTAGCTGCTGAATGTAGATACAAAAGCGAAGGCTCTTTTAGAAACTCGATACGAAATTACAACAAGGACGATTTTACTTATTTTTGAAAGTCGACACTAAAAATACACAAATGACGTGACTGCACCACGCGTCACTGACGACATTAGTCATCCTCGTGACTGGAATACATGCACTTATGTTTTACTATGACTGGCGGTGGCAGGTTTGAGGCCCGCTGATGTCAAATAGCAGAGGCCATGTTTGCCATCGTCGGAGCGTTTGTCTAACTGTTTCCCGGCTCTGTTCAAGTGACAAGCTATCATAAAGTATCAATGTGAATAAACACGAACTAATCGTCAATCATAAAATATGTTAGGTACATACGAGTGTGCACTGTCGCTGTGGGAGACAGGATGTGACAAGAGACCGGGGAGCTTGATGAAATATGACGGAATTCGTCACACTTTTATTTATAGTCTCGAAAGAGGAAAACGTCATTTTTTGTGACAATTTCCGTGACATAAGATTTAATTGAAGGTAGGGATTGTTATGCAGCGTGACGGAGGATAGAACACGTCTTTAACAACCTCCAAAAAATAGGAGGTTCTCAATGCGACTGTATTTTTTTTTTTTTGTTCTATGTGTGTTCTCTCAGAACTTTTGGGTTGGGACTGATTTCGATGATTTTTATGGTCTCCTAGCAATTTGTAGCTATAGAAACTAAATTAAATTTATTTACAAATTATAAGTATAATTATGAGTTATATAAAATTGTAAAAAAGAAGTATACCTAACCAAAAATATTTATAATATTTAGTTATACCAGTCGGCTGTTATCTATAACACAAGCATTAAGTTGCTTACCTTAGGAACAGACGACCGTATGTGTGTGTATGTGTATAACTTATTATAAGATATTTATGTATTTTATTATTTAATTAGCAAAATTAATAAGCCACAGATAACCCAACATATAATAGCGCCTAGTCACCGGCCGCTAATCGTATCTACAACGTCTAAACAAGTGGGTACCTACAAAAAGTCGAACAATGCGTGTACTCTTGTACCTACGTGCGATCAATCGTTCTTATCTACCTGTGCCACACAACGCAATGTAAATGAACTTCTGCTGACAGTGTATGTTAAAACGAAACCGCAAAACTATGGTCAGAAATTCCACCATACAGTTATTAATTATTGAGAGGACAGTGCTACCAATATTACGAAAGCGGAAGTTTGTAAGACTAAATAGATGGTATTTGTTACTCCTTCACGTCTCCTAACTTTAACTAATACATAGGATATATTCCACCCCACCATTCCCACGGCACTTTAAGTCACGCGGGTGAAACCGCGACGTACAGTTAGTAGATAACTAGATATATAACAAGGTGCTAGGCGTCTGTACGCGGAAGCCGCGCGACCTCGCGGCTGTCTCGACCTTGTGAAACGTACGCAACGCAACACAATTGTAGTATTTATATCATACGTCACAGCGTGCTGTTTCATAGCCTGTTACCTTGTTAAGTGAAGGAGTTTAACAGAAATAAAAAAAGAGATCGTAGTTCCTCGAATGACTGGATATATATCAGGTTTACAGAGTAGTATATATATATATATACTAATTTTCCGGTGCTTGATTTACAATTCAGCCTGTAACATCCCACTGCTGGGCATGGGCCTCTGTCTCCAATTAAGTAAAGGATCGGAGAGGATCGGAGGCTAGATTTATATTCTGTATTTTTTCAACCTATGTACTAAGTATATGTACAGGTATTTATGTATGTGTGTTTGTATAAATGAATATACACATATGTTTTTGAGATATGTACATGCCTTCGCGTTGTATAATTATCATTTTAAGCCTTTGTTCACGCGTGCAACGCCAATATTTTGCTTAAAGTTGCCTGGGAGAGATACCTGTGTTAGCGATGAGGCTGCCTATTGCAACGGATTCAAGATGCAATTTCACTATTTTGAATATTATCTAGTTGATAGCGGTGTGAAGAAAAGTATTAATAAAAAAAGCAGATGAAACCAAAAAGCACAGCTTGTTAAGCACTCATCTCATAAGTATTCACCATCATCGTTAGTCATTAATCGCCAAGAACACTGGCTGCAATAAAGCCTACATCGTCTAACGAAACATCAAAAACGCGACGCCTGACATACCCTCGCACGGGAGATAGGGTCGTCGACCCTAGATTTGGGGTAGAACTCTAATCACCTGCGGGCGAAACGGACCCCTATCGCATCGAACTACAGCTACTAACTCCACGAGCTGTTAAAAAAAACACGCAACAATAGGCCTTAAAACGTACACAATTAAGCATAAAGTCATAAAAAAAAATAACAGCAGAATTCGAAACCATAGAAATTTTTTCACTGCACTCTGTGCCATAATATTTTGATCATAAAGTTGGTAATCACGCAACGGAACAAAAATTACTAATAAATTAGCAAAAACCTTCAACCCAAAACACGCCCTATAGCTTTCGAATAAGTCTTAATTCAGAGCAACAGCCCTCCTGCAGTATTAAAACGTGACAAAGCCAAATGAGCCCAACCGCGACCAATTCAATTACCCCTCTCTTTCGCACACTCATCTATTTCTTTATGTCAGAAAGAGATGGCATATGAACGCCATCACCATCGTATAATGAGCCTTAGATGTAGGGTAGATGGAACTGTTTTCATGTAAACAGAGTGTCAAGCTTATCTGGAAGGCTGCATGCTTCCTGCAGAGGCAAGGCCCAGTGTTTACCTACAAGCCACGACCGGCTCGGCCGAGTATTTTGGGCTGATTTTAGATTAATCCTTTCGCTTATCGTGCGGTTTTCCTGCTTCATTGTGACGTAATTATATATCAATTAATATTTATATACTATTGAACACTACTAAATGTAAAAATTCAAGTACATAAAGTAAGTAAACGGATATGGGATTCTACGTTTTGTTTCGCGATTCACGATTCAACCCGTAACATCCCACAGCTGGACAAAGGCCACTTTCTCCATGTAGGAGAAGGATTGGAGCTTAATCCACCACGCTGACCCACTGCGGGTTGGCGGATTCATCATTCGTCACGCGTGATTTTACAAATTATAGTCATATTTGTTTTTGGTAAATCTATACTAATAAAATAAACCTAAAGAGTTTGTTTGTTTGCTTGTACGAGCTAATCTCAGGAACTAGACCGATTTGAAAAATTCTTTCAATACTATAAGTATAATATTTTAGTTCCTCTTTTTTCTTAAATTAACGTGGGTGAAACCGAGAGGCACATCTAGTTAATAATAAAGTGAAGCTACTTAGAAATGGCGGGTAGTTATCTAATTGTTGCGAGACTTGGGAGTACTATTATGTACGTCACGCCCAGCTATTAAGCAACAACGAAGGGGGTGGGGGTTACACGTGAGGAGGGGTGCACGTCACGAGGCCGACACGGAGCCGACTTCACTTGGCTTCTCTGCATTGACTCTTAACTTCTACAAAGTACTTATTTCATAAAATTCGTTCGATATGGCGAAACCCAAGCCCGACTACGGTGTCGTCACAATGGGTGGGACTTTGCTATTATGATTGCACTATAAGTGTCGACGAATAGTGCGTATAATGGTGTTTTTGTCCTTTCCCATACGGTAGGAATAGCGACGTAATGTTCTTATAGCGGGCGGACACACACCCACAGACAACGGGCGGAACCCATGATGACCACCATTGAATTCATTTAGAAGATAACTTTGCTAGGCGCCGCGTTGGCGCAACGGTTACAGTCATGGATTGTACCTGTTGTGCTGGCGGTTGCGGGTTCGATCCCCGCACATGACAAACATTTGCATCGGCCAGGTGTTTGCCGTGGTCTGGGTGTTTGTGCAGTCCTTGTGGGTCTCCCCACCGTGCCTTGGAGAGCACGTTAAGCCGTCGATCCCGGTTGTTATCATACACCTACACCTGATACACGGACACCTGATAGCGATCGTTAGGTACTCATAGTAGGGAATATATCCACCAACCCGCATTGGAGCAGCGTAGTGGATTAAGCTCTGGTCCTTCTCCTACATGCGGAAAGAAGCCTGTGCTCAGTAGTGGGATATTACAGGCTGAAGCGATAACTTTGCTAACCTTAAAGAGAATGGTCGTGCTACTGCGGACATTAGTATTCACTTCCAAAGCACGCATTCTGCAAGATGCAACCTTCTCGATGGCAAGCGGTTAAAATGGCCTACATAAGTTGATTTAACTCACCAGGAGCTCTGACCACACTACTCGTCACAATAATACACCACTTATTGAAAGCTGTAACGTTGAAGTACCTCGCCATTTGAACTGCTTTAGAGTTTGGGGAAGATATCCTGAAACCTATCTAAACAATAACACAGAGGAAGGTTTATATCTATACATATAATAAAATGGTAGGAAAGTCAAAACTGTACATTGAATATTTTTTAAAAAGAATACTTGGGATGTGATCTTTTTTTTTTTTTTTTTTTTTTTTATTTGTTCAAAACACAAAAAACACATAGTTAAAACTTATACATAAGCCTGCCACGAAAACTCACAAGAGCTTATCCGGACAAGCCGCCGCGTCGCATATCATATTATCATATAATATCTTTATCGTACCGTACCATGTTAGGCCATTAAATTTAAACTAAGGTAATTACCAAAATTTTGTAACTATTAAACGCTTAAAGATTTTAGTAAATGTTCTTTTAGTGATCTTCTATATTTGCGTTTGTCCAGGTATAACTCTTGTAGGTCTTCGGGAAGTTCATTAACAAATGCAGGTATAATAGTGTTTAACATTCTAGCTCCGTAAAAATTCCTAGCATTCGGCACAACAAATTTTTTTGAGTTTTGGATATTTCTTAGGGTATTGGGTCTACATTTTTCGATTAATAAAGAAGGATCATTAACTTCATTTAGGATATTGAATTTCACCAAAGTAAATACATCCATGACATTACAATATTTAAAAATATCACCTTCATTCAAGATACATTTATTTCTAAATTTTGGAATAATGGTTTTTAATAAACGTAACTGTAAAGCATAAATATTATTTAAATGTGTTTTATAGGTCCTACCGTAGCTACTTAGTCCATAACTGATAACAGATTGAGCCAGGGCTAGATACAGTGTTCTACAAATTTTATATGGGAGCTTATGTTTCAATATAAACAATCTACTAAGTAGAGATCTTAATTTAGAGCAGACGAGGTCTATGTGAGGCTTCCAGCTAAATCTGTTATCAATAACGATGCCGAGATAAGTATGTTGATTTACTTTTTCTAACAGTGGACATTGACAATTCAAACTAATGCGACTACTATGGAAACATTCATGAGTGTGGGCCATGATAGCAGGGGAGGTGATAGGTACATTATGGGAAGAATGTATATGTATAAATTTAGTTTTTTGAGCGTTAATCACCAGCCCAACATCGTGGGCCCATTTACAAATAAGATTATAGTTGTTTTGCATAATATTTTCAGCTTCAGATACTGATCTATGTGCCGCAATCAAACAAGTGTCGTCGGCAAATTGATAAATGGAGCCTTGTTTTATCAAATTACACATTTCATTAACATAGAGGAGATATTCAATTGGCCCAATTACAGATCCCTGTGCTGTGCCATTTGTGGTTGGATACATATTACTATAGCAATTGGCAACTTTAACGGTGGTAAAGCGATTCGCATGATAATCTTTTATTAAATTTAGTAAAGGGCCTTGAATCCCATTTTGTGATAATTTACTGTATAAAGTATTGAAATCTAGCATATCAAAGGCTTTTGAAAAGTCTATAAATAAAGTAATTACATGATATTTTTCATTAAGATAGAAGTTTATTTCATCTGTAAATTCCCTTAACAAGTCAGTAGTGCTTCTGTTTTTCTGAAAGCCATACTGTTTGTGGTTAATGATATGATTGTTTCTCAGAAAAGATGTTATTTGATCCCCTAGAAATCTTTCAATAATTTTATCGATACAAGACAGTATAGTGATGGGTCGGTAGTTACTGTAATCATTATGCTTGCCCTTTTTGAATATGGGTCTTATAAATCCGACCTTGAGACTGCGAGGATATAATCCTGTATCCAGACAGCGGTTTATTAGGTGACATATAACAGGTACTAGCACATCAGATAAATATTTAATTTCGCGTGCACGGATTCCGTCATAACCTGGACTTTTATTTAAGTTGATACGTTTTAAGATTTGGGCAACAGCTTCGTGATTAGCGCGTTTTACTCTTAAGGTCATAGTGGGTTTTATTTCGTACAAATTTGGATCTAAAAGTTTAGTGTCACAGTTAATTTTTATTTTATTTACTGAAAGGTCGAACTCTTTCGCAAAGTTGTTCGCTAATATTAAAGGGGTTAATTTAAAGAACTTTAATAAGGTATCATCAATGCATCTAGTGATTTTTCCGGATATCCTATTAATTATTCCCCACATTATTCTTGGATTTTTAAAATTACTACACACCTCTGACATAATATATTTATTTTTTAACTTTTTAATGTATTTATTGGTTTTATTACGATATATATTATAATATAACCTTTTAGCAGAATTATTTTCATCTTTTCGCCACACATTATACAATTGGTCCCGCTTATAACACATATATTTTAATCGCTGGTTAACCCACTTGCACGAGTTCCGCCTATTATTTAAACTAATATTTTTTGAAGTTGTACACATGTTATATGCACTTTTAAATTTATTTTCTATTGAAGAAATGATTTCATTTGGATTCTGAGTATTTAAACATTCACGCCAATCAATATTACGAAGTTCATTTTTCAATTTATTGTTGTCTAATACATTTATAAATGCGCGAGCGCTCGATCGGCTGCGGCCGTGCTCGGGCGCGTCGACGGATGACGTCATCGGCCACGCACAGGCGGTAATGCAGTGATCAGCTGGTGCGATATTTACTACCGCGCTATACACATTTATGTTACTGCAATAACTACGGATGAATAGATGGTCAATACACGATCTGCATAATATACTGCCGTGTTTTTCTATACGCGTATATTGATTTATAGCACACTCAAAGCCCAAATTACTCAAAGAATTAAGATATAAGGTCGTCACAGGGTTACTCTGCTTCAAGTCAATGTTCATATCACCAATTACAAGGTAATTATTTTTATGTGTGTAGTTCTTAATTATATTTGTTAATTCTCCTATAAATCGAGATTTACATGTGTGAGGTGGTCTATACACGGCGCATATGCCCATACAACTCATTTTATTTATAGTTAATTCACCCGTTATGTATTCCATTTCTTTCGAAGGATTATTATTGAACCTTGTAAAAGTAAGGGATTGATGTACATACAAAATCACTCCACCACCCCTTTTATTAGATCGTAACTCGGAGTATAAGTAATAGTTAGGTAATTGAAATAATTGGGTCAACTGAGATTTAATATTCGCTTCGGTGAAAATAACCAAATGTATTATCGACTTAGAATTATTTATAACATATTCTACTTGATCAAAATTTTTAATCATAGACCTAATATTGACATGAAGTATTAATAAAGGGTTTTGGTGCATAGGCACATTGTAAACGAAATCATTCCATGTATCATAGTTACATTCAATTAAGGTATTATTTACATCATCCATAATAAAAAACGGATTTTTATGTATACTTAATTTTTGTTATACATAGTAATAAAGCGTAACTTAGAACATATGAAAAATTATAAACAGCCAATAAAGGTGTTGAAAAGTTCAATTAAGAAGGGAAAATAATAAAAAGGATATTAGTGAGTACCTGATATAAGCTGGTTTTTCATTTTTTCTATGTCCTGTTGATTTTTAACCATTATTATTTTACCTGTATCATTTTTACGCACTAGGATAGAACCATTTTTGCACCAAATATATTTGAAGGAATCCCTTAGCTCTTCTTTAGTCTTCCATAATAAGAATGCGGTTGAGGGGGTTAATGATTCCCGTAAGTAAATTTTTCTACTGCCTGCCATTCCGATGTCTGCAGGAGTTATATTTATTTTTCTTGAGGCTTCTATCCACAGATTTCGGGTTCCGTCCTTCAGAATAACATTAATCACTGGTGTATCCCTCTTCATTGTGCCACTATTGCCAGTATTACGTGACTTCTTTCTATATGCTTGTATGACATCATCTGGATTCCGATGTATATTTGTTGCGATTAATTGTATTATATTTTTTATATTTTCATCATCTTTTTCTTCTATTCCACACAGATCCAGTTGATTTGCTAATTGATTTTGTTGGATTTGATTTAATTTATTTTCCATAACTTCATATTTTAGGTTAATATTTTTTAAATTATTGCGTAGTTCCGTACAATGATTCTCTAATGTTTTCATATTCTTTTCGTATGCAATCATCTTACATTCGTATTCATCGATCTTATCAGAATAGAACTCCAAGGTTCGTTGAAGCTCATCTTTGATCACTTCTTTAACTTCCATCCTAATGATTCGTAAGGCTTCCTGTGTTTGGTTAAATGCCGAGTTTTCCCCCACGTAATCATTGTCGTCATCAGGAATGATTCCAGATAACCGCCTAGGCTTGGTACCGCTACAAACCTTACACTTCCAATCAACTGATTCCGTCGTGATCAGAACGTTTAGCTGTTCATTTGAGAGATCGGCACATGAACCGTGTATCCATTTACTACACGCCCCACATTGAATGCCAGGCACTTTTTTGTTAATAATTTTGTTGCATTTATAACATTTAACCATTTTGTGCAATTAATCGAAATTATGTAGGTAGTTTGAAATTTTTTTGCGTACGCGTAGACTGTTTCACTGTTAGCGAGCGACTGACAATCGTCAATCGATATCGAAGCCAATAATATAGTTTTTAGAATTTTTGTCTGTATGTCTGTATTGTAGTGTGTAAGTAAATGTTATATAGATGTTATATGTAGTAGTAGCGTAAGAGTGCCTTAATAAGTACTTATATAATAATGTGTAATGTTTGAGAGGGAGTGCAGTAATAAATCAGATTAGAATAGATCCAGTCGTTTTCATATCTCCGATGACATAACCTTACATGGCGACCCTGCCATCCGAGACGGGCTGCCTAGTCCGGTCGCGAAATTTTAAATTCTTAAAAAATTAATAGTTTTATTAAATTTTCGCGATGTGCCGGTCAGATATTCAGAAAGAAGACGTTTTTATTACACAAAACAGTGGCGCTTCAAATTCGGCTTCGGTGACGGACTTTCATTTATCGAACATTAGCATTGTAATGTTCATCATTTGCACGATACTATGTATCGTGGGACTCTACGCTATTTATAGACTATACCAAAGATGCCATTATTCGTGGATTCGTAGTGAGGTTTTAGCCCAAAACCTCAGAAGGTCATTCCGACGATTTACGCCGGAGGCTCGTGTTTGCTACGAGTGCCGCCAGCAACGCCAGGAGCCCGAGCACCACCACCAGGAAGCCGGTATGAGACACCCGAGCAGTAAGTGATTTGTTATCATAAAAACCAAAAAGCATTGAGTGAAAAGTGCAGTGATGAGAGTTCTATCGTTAAATTAATTAATTAAGAGGGGACCTAATTTTAGCCTGATTTTATTTTAATTTTATGTTTATAATTAAGTAATATTTTAATTTTATATAAATATTTTTTTTTTTTTTTTTATATGATATGGCAAATGAACTTAAATATATATATGACAAGTTAAAAATTATTAAAGATAATTTAACAAAGCTAAGTTATGCTAGAAGAACGTCAAATATTTTAAAACGAAAGTTAAATGAAGCTACGTTATTAAAATGTCAATTTGATGAATGTATTAACATTTTGTCAGAACAAATTGAAAATAAACAATTTAGTGGTAATATTTTACAAGAAATTCAATCATACTGTGATTTGATTCAAAATATTTTTATAGAGATAGAAACATTTTGTAGAAAGTCATATAGTTCTCAGTCTTATAGTGCTGAGTGTACGGTCGAAATTCAAAACGAAGCAACTATGGAGTCTTTTGATTATCGAACTGCAGTCGCTTTATTACCAATTATGAACGGGGATGAAAACGTCACCAAATCCTTGATAGATGCCATAGAATTGTATAGCTCGTCACTCACTATAGAAAGCAAGCAAATGCTCGTTAAATTTATTTTAAAGACGAGATTACACGAAAATGCAAAACTACGAATGTCTACTTCGTATGATAGTTGTGACTCGCTTATTAGAGACATGCGTCAGCATCTGCTCACCAAAAAGTCGAGTACAGCTATACATAAAGAATTGTCGTTTATTAGCCAAAATGGTTTGACTTTAGACAAGTATGGGTCTAAAGTTGAACAACTTTTTGTGGATTTGACGGTCGCACAAGCGGATGGCGATCAAAATACGTATAAAATACTACGTCCTCAAAATGAGAAAATCGCTATAAAAAGTTTTATAGACGGGTTACGAAACCGTGAAATCCGTACTATTCTATCGGCGCGTAATTATGACACATTGAAAGATACTATCAGAGCTGCGCAGGACGAGGAGTTGTCATACAATCGTCCTCAATCGCACGATATAGCTTTTATTGGTTACCAAGGTTATTCTTTTAAAAATCGCGATAATTACCGTAAATTTGATAATGGACGCCCAAATCGTACGAACAATAGATATATACATGGGGGTAATAATAGAGTATCTTTTAATAGGCCACCACAAAATTATTGTCAGAATCAGTCTGGAAATTATCGTAAAACTAATATGCAGCGCGGATCGACTCGTTCAATTCGCGGCAGGCCTGGACGTACATATACGCGTACTAATAATGTACACGTAATCGAAACAGGCATGAATAATATGAACTTTAACGACGAACATCGTACCAAGACTAATTCGGAAGAACGTAGAGATAATTCGTTGCAGTTTTTTTCGATAATCATTTCATTTATGCGTGTAACAATAATAGCTCGGTAGAATTTTTAATACAAGGTGCCAAATATAGTTTGCTTATAGATTCCGGAGCATCATTATCCGTATTGAAATACAACACGGTAGCACAGTGGAACATTCCAATTCATAAGGAATGCAGTTACATAAATGGCATAGGAGGCAAAGTGCAAACGTTAGGCTATGTTTTCGTTACGTTGACCATAAATGATCAGGAATTCGTACACAAGTTTTATGTTATGAAAACTTTGCCTGGTATTAGAGATGGTATAATAGGTAGAGATTTTATGAACAAGTATAACGCTATTTTAAATTTCGAAAATAATACGATTACTATTAGTAATAATAACAATATTATAAACTTACCTATGATAAATAATTGTATAGGAAATAAAAGCTTTTTTTTGAGCATTCCACCGAGATGCGAAAAGATATTTACATTGGAGACTAGTTTTAACGAGGATTGTGTAATTTTACCGTATCAATTATGCGATGGAGTTTTTATAGCTGGAAGCATTTGTAGGCCGAATAATGGACAAGTTAATATACAGATATTAAATACACGCGAAACACAAGTAGATATTAATTATTTTAGACCAGAGGTACATTTATTATCGGATTATAATATTTGTAACTTTGAACGAGATTGTAATATTGATGGAGACAGGGTGCGCATTTTATTGAACCTTATAAATTTTGACCATTTAAATAGCGAGGAAACGTCATCAATTCAAAACATATGTGCAAAATTTTCAGATGTTTTTCACTTGCCTAAAGATAAATTATCTACCACTAACCTTTACGATCAAAGCATACAGCTAAAGCCAGGTGCAGACCCAGTTTATACTAAGCAGTACAGGTTACCATTTTCTCAACGTGAGGAAATTGAAACACAAGTTAAGAAAATGCTTTCTGAAAATATAATTGAACCAACAAAAAGCGAGTGGTCGAGTCCTGTCTTACTGGTTCCGAAAAAATCGGATGATAATTCAAAGAAGTGGAGATTTGTTATAGATTTTCGAAAATTAAATTCTAGAACTTTAGACGATAAATTTCCTCTGCCTAATATTAACGATATTTTGGATTCTTTGTCAGGCTCAATGTATTTTTCACAGTTAGATTTGTCACAAGCTTATTATCAGGTAAAATTAAAACCAGAAAGTAGAAAATACACAGCATTTACTACACCTTCTGGACAATATCAGATGACGCGCTTACCTATGGGTTTAAAAATTAGCCCTAGTGCTTTTTCCCGGTTAATGACAATTGCTATGTCAGGTCTTACTTACGACAAATTGTTTGTTTATTTAGATAATTTAATTTGTTTCGGACGAAATTTAGAAATGCATAACAAAAATTTGATAGATATTTTAATTAGACTGCGAAAAGTTAATTTAAAACTTAATCCGAGTAAATGCGATTTCTTAAGAAAAGAAATACAATTATTAGGTCACGTTGTTTCTTCTGAAGGAATAAAACCAGATTTAGAAAAAATAAATATAATAAAAAATTATCCCGTTCCAAAAAATGCTGAAGAAACAAAAAGATTTGTAGCGTTCGTTAATTTTTATAGAAAATTTATACCAAATTGTGCGGAAATATGTTTACCTCTTAATAGGTTGTGTCGAAAGTATGTTCACTTTGAATGGTCAGATGAATGTAAAAAATCTTTTGAATTTTTAAAAAAGTCATTAATGTCTCCACCTATATTACAATATCCGAATTTTGATGACGACAACACGTTTATTTTACAAACAGATGCGTCTGGATATGCAATCGGATCCGTATTATGCAATAATGACAACAGACCCGTAGCGTTTGCTAGCCGTAGTCTCAATAAAGCGGAAATTAGGTATCCTACGATAGAAAAAGAGTTGCTCGCTATCGTGTGGTCCGTAAAGTATTTTAGGCCATATCTGTTCGGAAGAAAATTTATTATAAGAACTGATCACAAACCGTTGATTTATTTATTCAATCAAACAAATCCATCTAGTCGTTTGACAAAATTTCGTTTACTCTTAGAGGAGTATGACTATATAATAGAATATGTTAAAGGTACTGACAATGTAGCTGCAGATGCGTTGTCACGTATCCGAATAACTAGTGAGGAATTGAAGGAAATAAATCAACATGTTGTGTCAGTGTTGACGAGAGCTCAAAGGAAGAAAATGAATGAAAAGAGTTTAGAGAATGTCAGTTACAACCCCGAGGTTTCCGAGCGAACTGCTAACGATTGGACTGATCACCCAAGAGTTATGGAGTTGCTTAAAAAACCAGAGGAGTGTACTGAGTTAAGATTTTTAAATGAAAAACAATGGAAAAGCTTAAAGTTCTTAAAAGAACAAAATAAAAATTTATTTAATTATGATGCATCAAATGGTATTTTAATAGTAAACCCATATTTCCGATTACAATGCGCACGAGATGCCTTTGTAAGGAAGTTGGCGGATTACTGTAGAAAAATAAAAATTAATAATGTGTATGTAATACAAAATGATGAGAACAGCACATTGATAAAAGACTTAAGTCAGAGTATAGACATTGCACCTAACTGGTCCGGACCGCGTTTATATATTTTAAAAGGTGTAAAAGTGATAAGTGATCACGATACGAAACGTGTAATATTAAATGATTACCACTTACTACCGAGTAGTGGTCACGCCGGTATACGTCGTATGATAAGTAACATAAAACGTCGTTACTTTTGGCCGAAATTGGAAAAAGATGTCGCGGATTTCGTAAATCGCTGCGATAAATGTAAACGTCAGAAACATTTTAAATATATTAAAGAGCCAATGGTCCTTACCGATACGGGACATTCGGCTTTCGATAGGATATACTTAGATTTAGTTGGGCCCTTAAGTAAGGATAGTGATAATTATAAATATATTCTCACATTACAGTGTGATCTTAGTAAGTACGTAGAAGCTTATCCGTTAAGAAATAAGGATACAATTTCAGTGGCAACAGCTTTCATTAATAACTTTATTTTACGCTATGGAATTCCGAGAAACATTATATCTGATCGGGGCACGGAGTTCATTTCGAATGTAATGAATGAAGTGTGTAAAATTCTTAAAATCAATCAAATATCTTCGACAGCGTATCATCATCAGTCAATAGGAAGCTTAGAAAATACCCATAAAAATTTAATGTCATTCCTTCGCATACAAACAGACAATGAACCACAAAATTGGAGTTCATGGTTACCATATTGGTGCTTCGCTTTTAACACGACCGTACACACATCAACTAAATATACTCCATATGAACTCGTTTTCGGAAAAATATGTAATTTACCAAGTAATTTAACATCAGATGTTGCGCCTCTGTATAATCCAGAAGACTATCCGCAACAACTTAGATATAGACTTCAAAAATCTCAGTATGATGCAAGAAAAAATTTAATTAGCAGTAAACAAATTAGAAAATGTAAATATGATTCCTATACTAATCCTATAACATATAATACAGGTGACATGATACTACTTAAGAATGAACAAAATGTAAACAAATTGGATCCTTTGTACATTGGACCATATAGTGTAATAGAAGATTGTAATCCTAATGTAAAAATACAATATAAAGGTAAAGAATTAATAGTACATAAAAATAGAACCAGACCATATTATACCAAATGATTTGTTTTATTGTATTTGTTTATTTTATTCTTTTGCCATTGAAAATGTACCTATGTAATTTAATACCTAAGTAAATGTGTTAAATTTTATTTCAAATTAACTATCATATGTTTAGAATGATAAAAATGTAATCAATATTGTAATACTAATGTAATCCTATTAATATGTTTAATATCTTTTAATTATTAATTATTTTGTTTTAATTCATATACTTATATAAATTAATATACCTTTTTACTCAAATAAAAATAAATGTAATCCATTATTTTTATTTTTTTTGCCGGTGGGCGTGTAGTGTGTAAGTAAATGTTATATAGATGTTATATGTAGTAGTAGCGTAAGAGTGCCTTAATAAGTACTTATATAATAATGTGTAATGTTTGAGAGGGAGTGCAGTAATAAATCAGATTAGAATAGATCCAGTCGTTTTCATATCTCCGATGACATAACCTTACAGTATGTATGTCCGAGATAAACTCGAAAAGTACCGCATGGATTTTCTTCAAATTTGGCTCGTATATTATTAAGAAGTCGGGTCAACATATAGGCTACATATTATCATGTATCACCTACCGGGAACGAGCAGTGAACCTTTATTTCCTCAACGCATTCTGTAACGACGTGTAATGTAACGACGCATATTTAAATGTTGTTGTTATTATGTTAATAACCATGCTATATAAGCTAAACAAAACAAAAGCTTCACACTATAAAAATCACGCAATATAAGTAACTAAGCCGATAAAGATAATTAAATGAATATGAGTAGACAAGACAATTTTAAAGCAGCGCCATCTATGAGATTTTTCTATAGATATGAAATGTAAAGAAGAAACGGGTAAATGAATGTTATTTTAAAAGGTATAATCGTAGGTATTTTTGGTGCTTTATAGCGTTCACGCAGACGACGTCGAGGGCACCAGCTAGTATATAATACATGCATAATATAGTAGAGGAATACTGATAGTTTTTGCAACCGTGCGAAGCCGGGGTGGGTCGCTAGTCTTTTATAAGTTACATGTATAACATCATCATCAACGTATTAGAAAGGTAGCCTCTATCAGCAACAGTAACGGTGCAACATGCCCTTAGTAACTAGTAGGTAGACAGTCCAAACTTTCATTATAGTACATTCGCGTTAAGGAAATAGTGACTCATCGCTGTCACCCAGCCTAGTCACGCCCCTTGACAATTTAAATCGTAGTAAATCACAATGCCGTGTCCACACTGACCAGTCGAAGTAAGCCTTTCAGACAGGCGTTCTTATTTACTAATATGTTATAAGTCACGATGCTTGGCCAATGGCAATCTGTGTCACATTGATTAGTTATTTTTTTTCTTAACGCGAATAATATATAAAAATATTCATTAAATAATTATAAACCGTCTCGCACTTGACCGTTTTCTTGTTTTTAGCGTCATATGATGAGGTTGAGAGATTTAATACTCATTATGTCCATGGAGTTTCAACCGTAACGACCACTAGAAAAACAAAAGAAGATTCAGGTAGACGAATACATGTCTTCTGTCGAGGGTGATAAAGTCTGAAATTGTAATTAACTTTCATTGAATATTGTGATAATTAATAGTGGTCGATGAACTTGACAAAAAGCGCGTTTGTTACGTTCCAACAAAATAATTTGCGGGTAATAATACATTAATTACATAAATCGCGAAACTTTGTAAATAAGCGAGCATTCAATATTACTTCATAGTAGAGATATAGTAGAAGATCAGTGGAACGCACCCAATCTGTACGTTTCATAGATTAAAATTTTCTTATTATCTTAATGTTGCAATTTTCAATTTAAATAATTGTGTTTGCTCGCAAACGAAAAAAAAAACGACTTCAATTACATCGACAAGTAATACAACGTAGATCGACGAAAAAATAGTCAAGCAACTACGCGTTATCAAAGATTATTCAAAAAGTAGTTATCAGATCTCAATAAAATGTATATGTGACCACATGATAAACATCAGCTTTCGATTTAATTAAAAATTATCAAAATCGGTACACCCAGTAAAAAGTTATTGCGGATTTTCGAGAGTTTCCCTCGATTTATCTGGGATCCCATCATCAGATCCTGGTTTCCTTATCAAACTAGGGATGTCTCCTTTCTAAAAAAAAAGCATTATCAAAATCGGTACATCCAGTAGAAAGTTATGCGGTATAATACAACGTAGGTCGACGAAAAAAGCGTCAAGTAAAAACGCATTATTCGATATAACTCGAAAAGTTGTTGTTAGATCTCAAATAAATTTAAATAGGACCAATTGGCACACACCACCTTTCGATTAAAACAAAATTTGTCGAAATCGGTCTACCCGGTCAAAAGTTCTGATGTAACATACATAAAAAAAAAAAAATACAGTCGAATTGAGAATCTCCTCCTTTTTTGGAAGTCGGTTAAAAAGTGCGTGCGTACAAAGTGCACATGTCAGAAGTGAAACTTCTTTGGCGAACTAATTTTTAAGTCTCGTTTATATTTGTACAGATCTAAAGCTTTAGATTTCCGTTCCGTAATACTATCGATATGAATGTAACAACCTTTGTAGTTTCTATAGTACACGCTAGGTGGCTCTGTTGTTCGACAAAAACGTTGCACATCTTCGTGACGCTATTATTATTATTATTATCGCGTTTCATCCGTAAAAATTTTACCCTCACGCGCCTTATGAAATTTCGATACAATTTTTTTTTTTATTATTAATAATAGTTTAGGATTTTTAGGCAACCCATTTTTAATATATTATCTAACACACTAAATTTATTATAAAGTATGTTTCTTTCTATTATCAGTTCGTTGAAGATGGATTTAGGTTCGAAACTTAGACCATTAACAATAATACATTACATACATTTTATCTCCTAAATACCGTTATATGTCCGATAACTTTATCCAGAAAACAGGCACTAAGTAATTTCTATAATGCTTAAATTTAGCTACCTGCCAGCTGATCAGATGAGGATTGAAGGTCACCAAGACAACGGGATAAAGTCATTCTGTTTAAGCTCGTCTGATATGTCTCGAATTATTTTAACTTACTTATAGTAGTTTCATGCAAATACATGACTATTTTTAAAACATGACTGTTTTTTTTTAAAGAGTAACTGCGGAGTTTTTTATCGATTCTTCTCACCAGAATTCACATTCCCAATCAGTGATAGCTTCTCATCAAACGTGATTAATTTTATATAAAAAAAGATTGGGTGCTAATGTACACACGTACGAAGTTGTGCTGTGTGGCTACGGTACCAAAGAATATAGCCACCCCCTCTCTTCCCGTGGGTGTCGTAAGAGGCGACTAAGGGATAACAAGGTTCTACTACCACATTGGAACTTAAGAAGCCGACCGATGACGGGATAACCATCTAACCGCTGGCTTTGAAAGACACAGGCCGAAGACGGGCAGCAGCGTCTTAAGTGCGACAAAGCCAGCCCTGCGGTCACCAACCCACCTGCCCAGCGTGGTGACTATGGGCAAAATACATGAGTTCACGTTATTTTTGGCGTAAACTTGTGGAGGCCTATGTCTAGCAGTGGACTGTATAGGTTGTAATGATGATGAATGATGACGAAGTTATACTGCTATTTTATTAAAAAAAGATTGTGTACAATGTACGCACGTACGAAGTTATACTGCCAACTTCATGTTGCTAACTTCTTTTTCGTTGTATATCTAACTTCAGTGTGTCGGTTTTTTGTGACGGTGTGCGCGCGCATCGTAATAATTTATTCTCATCGTTTTCCTCTAATACGATAAAAGAAGTATAACTTCAAAAATATAATTTGTAAAATGGCAATACAGAAGTACTTTTAAAGCCTACTTGAATACATTAATTTTTAATATTAATTTTACTTCGCGTATCCGTATTACGTTTGTATGTGTTGCGTCTCAACAGAACACGCACGGGTTGTTTACGTCGTGACGAATGTGTATAATGCTTTATCCTCAGTTACGCTGACGTCATTCGCTATTTACTTGGACACCTGATATATATATATATATATATATATATATATATATATATATATATATATACTTAGGTATATATATGGACGTTTACAAAATAACTCCGCATTTAGCGATTCCGTCGTTCAAACAGGACATATGACTGAGTTAGTAATGCTTGGGTAATGTTTTGACAGTTTGTAAAAAGAGTAACTGATGAGTTTCTTCAATTATTTGTTGTATGGTTTGTAGTTGTAACTATCAGTTAGAAACAAATAATTTCGTCAATATCATGTGGAATGAAGAAGACACGCCGAAATGTGAACAATCGTTCGGTGAGGTCGAGAATCCAAAGTTAATAAAGTTTTAGAGATATTACTTCATATAAATTTCATAAATAATACATTTAGACTAGCCCTTTGGCGCAGTTTGTAGTGGCCCTGCTTTCTGTTCCGCGGGTTGCGGATTCGACTTCCGCCTGGATCTGGGTGTAATATTTGTATTTCATTTATGTTTATCAAAAGAAATATTTACCTATAACAGTCGGCTGTTACCTATAAACACAAGCATTAAGTTGCTTACCTTAGACACAGACGACCGTGTGTGTATTTTATAAGCTATTTATTTATTTATATTACGAGTTATGTTGAGTTACTGACTGGAGATATTATCATTGTTGATAGTTTAAGTTCAAACGCGATTAACGAGAATATGAATAATTACTTTGTAAAAATAATATTCAATAGTTAAGAAGTCTAATTGAATAAACAAATCTTCGAATTCCTACAAGTTGAGTCATCTTAATGTGACAAATATGGACCGGGTTTAGTCCCAGTTTTACTTTTTACTCGAACGGGGAGTGTGACGCATCCGTGACGTGATGCTCACAGGGAGGTAGAAGTTATGACAAGGGGGAGGTGTATGGTAAAGGAAGATTAAGGTACCGCCCTATGGAATAAATCCCGTAAACCTTATAAAAATATGGACCAATCCAGACCAAATGGGAATTCGGCCTGCATTTGTCCATATTTTTATAACGTTCATCAGATTTATTCATTAGAACGTGACTTATTCTCTGTACACCTTGAAGTAGGTACCTAATATATAAAATTCTCGTGTCGCGGTGTTTGTAGTTAAAGTCCTCCGAAACGGCTTGACCGATTCTCATGAAATTTTGCGTGCATATCGGGTAGGTCTGAGAATCGAACAACATCTATTTTTCATCCTCCTAAATGTTAAGGGTAGTCCACCCCAAAACAATTTTTTTTCAATTTTTAGATAAATTATTTATTTTTTATTTTATTATGATTTAGCGTCGAAAAATACATACAACCCTAAATTTTCACCCTAAATTAAAAATAAATTTAAATAGCGTTCAGCGACAAGACGACGTTTGCCGAGTCAGCTAGTAACTATATAGTTTACTTGGAAAGGCTACAAACATCGCGTTAGATCTACGACAGATTAAGTAGACATAAAGGTAGGTAAAGTTTCTTTAATAGGGTTATAAACATCATGTAAACGTTACCATAAACATTTTACATATATTTTTGTTTGCTCTTAAAGAAAGAACCAATTCCAATTTATATTGACACCAGCTGACCCCGCAAACGTTGTTTTGCCATATATGTTATTAACTCCCTTATCCCCCCCCCCCCTATAAATTAGAGGGATCAAAAATAGATGTTGTTCGATTCTCAGACCTACCCAATCTGCACACAAAATTTTATAAGAATTGGTCTAGCCGTTTCGGAGGAGTTTAACTACAAACACCGCGACACGACAATTTTATATATTAGAAGTAAAGTCCAACACATTAGTCGAGATAACGTAAATAAATTCTCATCAAATCTCACTCACATTTAAATATAGGATCACATGACAATCTCCAACTTTCGAATAAAAAAAAATAATCAAAATCGGTACACCCAGTAAAAAAATTGAGGTAACATTAAAAAATACAATCGAACTGAAAAACTTTTTTGGAAGTTGGTTAAAAACGAATTTAAAAGTACCCGCATATCACACATTAATTAATTATATTTAAGATAGATAAGAAGTGAAACCATATCAACATTACTTCCTAGAACCAACTGCCTCTTAACACTCCCAACCACACTCAGCCACCGAACTCCATACCCAACACACACATCCACTCAACGTTTCTATCAATCAATTTCCGCGCTCCAACGAAAACGAGATAACCTACACACACACGCGCCCGAGCTAATTATACGTGGGCACGTGTAAGGCTTGCACGTGTGTGCGTGACGTCACAATGTTTGCAAACTACCGACAAATACATACGAAACCTCATTACACAAAACCTACCTTATTTCTTCAGAAATACGGTTCAGACTTGTATGTTAGCCTTGACAACAATTCCACAAAATAGTTGTAAAGAAAATTGAGCTCTAGTACCATATAATAATAAGGTATATTTTTGCTTGAAGTAAAACGTTAGAAGAATATCATATCATGAGTCATTGGTACTGGGGAGTGGTTAAACGATTTTAGCTCTTATATGTAGGACGTTAAGATTGGTCGAATGAGTGTTTGAATCGTAAACAATAATAGATGCTACTTTACGAGCGCCTCTGGAGACGGTACAGCATTGTTGAGTCCCTTCGCATCTCGTTGATGAATATATTAATTGTGATTAGTTTTTCCAGCTTTGTTATACTGGAGCTAATGAGAGTAGATTTTACTGGTAACGTAAAGTTATAGTAAGTAAAACTTTGTCTGATAGATATTTTTTATTTGTCGAGCAAAAATCGTATCGATCCCGCGATCGGCAGCTTTAGGTGTCCTAAATTAGGACAACTGCTCGTAGTACTACACCATAACAGTTGTAACAATGACAGTGAAGTGACGCAATTTTTTACCTTTTTAATCTATATTGTTATATTATTATTAATTAATACGTGGTTCCGTGGGTGTCGTAAGAGGCGACTAAGGGATAACACGATTCCACTACCACCTTGGAACTTAAAAAGCCGACCGACGCGATGGCGGGATAACCATCAAACTGCTGGCTTTGAGATACACAGACCGAAAGCAGGCAGCGGCGTCTTCGGTGCGACAAAGCCAGCCCTGCGGTCACCAACCCGTCTGCCCAGCGTGGTGACTATGGGCAAAACTTGAGTTCACGCCATTTTTGGCCCGAACTTGTGGGGGCGTATATCCAGCAGTGGACTGCGATAGACTGATGTGTGTGTGTGATACATATAAATCTTTCTCCGGAATCACTCTATTTACTAAAGAAAACCGCATCAAAATCCGTTACCAAGTTACAAAGATTTACAAGTCGCGGACAAACTTACTACTTTTACGTATATGTACAATGGTTTAAAAAAAAGCATATCAGTGACACGATATTAAATTGTATAGCTTAGGAACAGACAACGTGCGTAGTGAACATATACATTTTCACAATTATTTACCAATTCAAACTATTATACATATATCATTCATGTTTAATTATTTATTTTAATTTAGTAATTTATTGTACCACCAAAAACATTTTAATGCTTAGAAAAGAGCTTTCCGCTAAATTATCCCCGGAAGATCGAAAAAGACAAAACCGCGGCGCTCTCTAGCAAGACGTCAGTTTTAATATCGGGCAGACAATGCCGTCGGAAGCGGACGCTGAAACAACGCCTTTGTCTCCCGCCCCGCTCTCACGGAGCGAGCTGATTGTCTGCCGACATTTTCACCATTATTTTCAGATGCGAAATTTTTATTTTCAAGGTTCTACTCCTGATAGTTAACACAACACTTAATATTCGCTTCAGCCTGTAATATCCCATTACTAGGCATAGGCCTCTTTCCCCATGTAGGAGAAGGATCAGAACTTAATCCAATCGCTGCTCCAATGCGGGTTGGCGGATATATTCCCGACTATGAGTAACGATCACTATCAGGTGTACATAACCGGGACCAACAGACCCACAAGGACTGCACAAACACCCAGACCAAGGCAAACACCTGTATGGCCAATACAAATATTTGTCATGTGCGGGGATCGAACCCTCAACCGCCAGCGCAACAGGTACAATCCATGGATTGTAACACTTAATATTCAATAGTAATTATTAATTTAAATAGTGACTAATTTGTCCATACTTAGTTCAGTTCATAGTTTAGCAAATAAGCTAATTAACGGTTGAAGTTGAATTGAAGTAATGATAAGATCTTCGCTATCTCCACCGACTCTTTATAATAATATAAAAAACAATGTTCAAATAGCAAACTAGACAATATAATACCAAAACAACGTAAAATATAAAATAGAATTGATAAATTGTACAAAATAAATTATAAAGAAGAATTCGAAATACCAATTCTTGACATCGATCGAAAAATATGTTTATAAAAAAAATAGAAACAAGAAATGAGGTTTTATTATTATTTCCATACAAAAAGTCTAAACAATTTTTAACGATGCATATGGCACGTCCAACACGGCGCCACGGTCGCTTAGACTGAATATAAAATCATCATATCAAAAATTTAGATCTAGCGGGTACATCGTTCCATAGCTTAATTGGCTAAAGCACCGACACGGTATGTCGGAGATGCAGGTTCGATCCCCGCTGGAACGGTCGATTTTTGATATGATATTAAAAAATTGTTTAGAATTTCCTAATGTGTGGGTAACACAAAAATAAATCGTAGGAACAAAAAGTCTATATATGTATGTGGATACGCCACAATACCATTTTTAAAAATAAAACACCAAAGGTATGGTCAATTTAAATATTGAGATTTTAAACCAAAAATCAATCAAATTTAATGATGGATTAATATCGTATATTAAGTAAGAAGTTTTGGAGAATTTGGGAAAAATTAATTTATCATACAGCACTATTGCTTTTAGCGGAAAAAAGTTCAGAAGATTACTTTCAAATTATGACATTTCCTGATGCCTAAATGTCATGACTATGAATTTATAACAAAATTTAACATTTAAAAATCTAATGATGGCCTCCCACAGCAGGAAACTTCCTGCTCATAACATGGAACACCCCGGCTGGGCTAGTACATCGACCTTACTGAAGATCGCAGCTAAATAATACTGTCTTCAAGCAGTGTTGTGTTCCTATTGGTGAGTAAGGTAACACGAGCTCCTGGGGGGAATAGGAGATAGGGTCAGCAACGCGCCTGCGATGCTTCTGGTGTTGCAGACGTCTATACACTACGTTAATCGCTTACCACCAGGTGAACCGTACGCTTGTTTGCCGGCCTAGTTATATATTCAAAATAATCTACCGGTATTTAAAACCATGGGCAAAACACATGAGTTCACTCCATTTTTGGCGCGAACTTGAGAAGGCCTATATCCAGCAGTGGACTGTAATAGGCTTAAATGATGAAATGATGATGATGATATTTAATCCAGTAACATTCAAGACCCCTATATCTTAGCCACTATGCCACTACGTCTCTTCCCTCACCTTGCGTTATTTATAACGAGGACTTTACGAGATTATCGTTAAATGGAGGTCGCAGTGTTTACACCCCTCACAGAGATAAATGCAACTCACTCGAACAATTAAAGTGAATAATTCTGATTATATAAATAGGCCGATAATTATTATTGTGCTTGCTCACAGACGAAAATGATCAGACATCAATTTAGATCGAAAAATAACAGGGTAGTCGAAACTACACCCAGTAAACAGTTATGAGGAAACACACAAAAACACAGTCAAATTAAGAAACTCCCCATTTTTTGAAGTCGGTTAATAAAGTGATACGCTAAAACTACTTTCATCGAGACGCAAGTTCTGCGAGCCTGGTAGTAATTAGCGATAACAGCGCAGTCATCGCGCAATCGATGTCAATTATAACAGCGTTGTATAACATCGACACGCTAGGAGTGAGTGAAACCATTTCAGTGAAACCATTGAGTCATAGGCTTCTATTACTATTAATGACTGAAGTGTAAAACTGCTAACTAATCTAATCTGTATTTGATCAATTCAAATACTTGAAAAAACATTACTATAGGTATTCAAGTAGGCTTCGAAAGCGCTTTTGAATCTTCATTTTACAAATTACTAGCGACCCGCCCCGGCTTCGCACGGGTGCAATGCTGATACTAAATATACCTACTACAGAATATCTTTATTTATAGTGTGAAGTTAGCTTATATAGCATGGTTATTAACATAATAACAACGACATTCAAATATGCGTCGTTAGATTACACGTTGTTACAGAATGCGTTGAGGAAATAAAGGTTCACTGCTCACGTGATAATATGTAGCCTATATGTTGACCCGACTTCCTAATAATATTCGTGCCAAATTTGAAGTAAGTCCATGCAGTACTTTTTGAGTTTATTCCGGATATACATACAGACTAACAGACAAACAAACAAAAATTCTAAAAACTATATTTTGGCTTTGGTATCGATTGTCGATCACACCCCAAATATTCTTTTAAAAAAATATTCAATGTACAGTTTTGACTTTCCTACCATTTTATTATATGTAATATACCTAGATAATTAGGTATTCGTCTTAATAAATTAATTACGGTTAAAATGGTACAACCGATTCAGAAGATATTTTCTACAGTAAAGAATCGTAAAGAAACAGCGCAGTTACACTTTAAAAAAAATCTTTTACTATAAATTTAGTTACACCGTTTCCTTGTCAATGAGAATGAAAGGCGACTCGTCTATAGTGCATTGAAAAGCATAAGTGCTAAGCTGTACGAGCGCCGCTCGCCACATTAGCACCTACTAAAGAGCGGGTGATTCACTCAATTGAGCAATAATCACACACTATAGCTGACGCCTCGGATGCGGCCGCCCACTGCCGAGTGCGCGAGTAATTACATCTATTGAAAACGATTATCGTTTATCTTAATATACCACCTATGTGTACACACAAGGTAAAATACATAAAGATATACATATCTTATATATGTATTATATATGTATTTTACCTTGTGGGTCTCCACGCCGTGTGTATGTATGTATACCTGCTTGCGATCGTTACTCATAGTAGGGAATATATCCGCCAACCCGCATTGGAGCAGCGTGGTGGATTAAGGCGGATTCTCCTACATGGGGAAAGAGGCATATGCCCAGCAATGGGATATTACAAGCTGAAGCGCGTATATGTTTATATATGTAACACACACACTGTCCTCCCACGTGTTCCTATGGATGGCAACTTAATACCTGTGCAAAGATGATAGGCGGTCAAAAAAAGGAGAAATATCTAATTCGACTGTATTTTTTATGTGTGCAACCTCATAATTTTTTACTAGTACTTACGTGTATCACAAATGAAAATTTCTCTTTCATTCAAACTGTGTTCTGACGTTCACAAACACGTCAGTGCACCGACACCGACATCTTTGATCGACGATCCACAATCACGCTAACATTTTTATGCATAATTTTAACCATTTAAACATCAAGGTTGGGTATAAATGGAGGAAATTTGTTTTTTACTGTGTACAGCGATATCTTCGAGGCTACTCGGGCGATTGGGCCAGTTTTTCTAAGTTCCATGTTCATTCTTCAGTTCGTTTAAGGTCCATGTACACAAGTGGGAGGAGTAAGCTAGCAGCTCATTAAGCTAGCAGCATAAAGTCAAAAGAAAGAACTAAATTTTAACCAACTTCAAAAAAAGGGGAGGTTACTCAATTTGACCGTATAAATATATTTTTATGTATGTTCGGGGATAACTTCGTCGTTTATGAACCGATTTTTGATAATTCTTTTTTTGTTGTTGTTGGAAAGTAGATATCCCAATGGTGGTAACATGATAAGGAAACCAGGGTCTGATGATGGAATCCTAGAGAAATCGAGGGGACTCCTCAAAAATCGTAGTGACGACGACTAGTGCGTTTGTTAATTTTTTTTTCGTCTACTTACGTTGCATTACTTGTCGATGTAATTGAAGTCAGTTTTTTCGTTTGCGAGCAAACACAATTATGTAAGACAATTTGTAGCCAAATTATTGCTAATTATTTGCTAAAAATGGTCCTGCCGCTGGAACCTATTCCACATAAAACGTATAACTGTTAACTTCACTACATTCTGTCAAAAAGATTACGCAATCAGTAACAATATCAGACTCTTTGATATTACAGAAACACAGAAAACAATAATACGGCATTTTAAGGTTTTCCTTAGAATGTTTAAATGGATATTTTTATATAAATTCCAAATATTATACAGACTAACACCAGAGGCCTGAGGAATTTAATAGCACATGGCTCAAAGTGGGTCACTGGTGTTATTCGTTGATGGAGCGCACGGCGCGGTTCCATCGAATGCGCGGAGAAAGTTTTTATTAAAATTGATGCAAATTCGTCGCTTTCGTTATCATTCACTACTGTGAAGAACATTGAAAAGTATTACATATGGTAATGCGTGAACGACGCTTTTTTATATATGATTAGGTTGGCAAACAAGCATACGGCCTTTCTGATGACACGCGGTAAGCATCGCGGGCGCGTTATTGCCGACCCTTTTTTGTACGTGGGGAAAAATCCATCATGGATACCCTCCGGCGCGGGGACGCCAGATGGTTACGTCAGACTCCTACTGACTAAAAAAATCACCACGTGTGAGCAGTCGTCCGCCTGGGTGGGGCGAGATGGGGTCGCGGTAGCATTCGCCACCTTGCCCCGGCGGTAGGCCTGTAAGATACCTCCGGGCCCCGGCACAATGGTGGGGGTGGCCTCGCTCACAACAAGGCCACCTCTCAGGCATGTGGGGTCGTGTCGCCCGGCGTTGCCGACCCTACTCCAAACCAGGAGCTATAGTCACCTTACTCACTACAGGATCACATTACTATTTAAGAGAAATATTATTTAGCTTGTAATCTTCTATAACTTTGAGGTACTTCCCCGACGGGCTAACTCATATGTGTTGCCCATATTCACCACGCTGGGCAGGTGGGTTGGCGACCCCAGGGCTGGCTTTGTCGCACCGAAGACGCTGCCCATTTTCGGCCTGTGTATTTCAAAGCCACCAGTGTGATGGTTATCCCGCCATCGATTAGCTTTAGAAGTATCAAGGTGGTAGTGTAACTGTGTTATCCCTCAGTCGCCTTTTACGACACCCACGGGTGGCTATACTCGTATTCTTTACTGCCGTAACCACACAGCAAATTATTTATGATCCTATATAGTTTCCCATCTATAATTCAAATATCCAATCTTCCCATATAAATGAGCTTGACATCTAATATCCCTACTAGTTGAGACACAGTTGAGTCCGTCTCATATGTATCCGTCAACCCACAATGAAACAGCGTTGCAGATTAACCTTCGATTGGTCTCCTTGCAACAACTCACTATATTATTGCATGTAATAAGCCGTAAACAACAATGTATAATTATTTAAATCCAAATGACAACAATGAGTGAATCTTGGCATACGAATCAACGCTTGGTATTCTTGGCAACTTCTGTGAATTTTGAAAGTAGTTTTTTTTTTCAATTTTCTTTAAAATGCATCTTGTAGCATTAGTGATGTAAGCGTGTGCTTTTTTTTTAATCCGGTCATGTACTAGTTGGAAAACGTGAGCAAAAAGGTACTTACAGCCTCATCATACCGTATTTTAAAACGTTGAAAGACAAGTTTGTCGTATTATGATTTTAGAGTTTTGTTTTTCTTATTTGAGAAATTTTGGGTTTAGTATCTTTGTTATGGGGTTAAGTGAATAGACAGCACCGCCTAATGTTTAAATATTTACTGTTGTCCATAGACATTAGAGGAGGTGCACAGACACATTATTGTAGTTACATTATAATATTACTGAATGCTATTCACCTAGTCTTAATTTAGTTTACTTTTACAGGTTGTATTCAAATAGGAAATATTTCATTTTTTTTAATGTAACAATCGGCAAGAGATCCTTGCGTTTAAGCTTATTTATTTTGTGTGTCACCTGATGCCTGACAGTGAAGTAAAACTTAGTGGGGTCCGTTGAGTGTAAGGCGTCTATATATTTATTTACTCCAACTGGCTGCCGAACCTTGAAAAGCCTTAACTGTGTAAGCCATTCCATTCATACGTCCATCTGTTGCAACAACACCATTGTTCCGTACATATTGAGAAATCTGATCGACGAAAATGGGCTTCAGAACACAGAATTACGGGAAAGTGGAACATACGACTGTGAAATCCCCGCTACTTCACCTACTTCTAACTGACCCGACAGACGACAGACTGACTTAATTTTGTTTTGCGAATTGTTCTCGTGAAGTTAGAATAACCATCAAGTTTTTGCTGAGAAATCGAATTTTTACTGGGGAGAATTCTCAATTTTTAGCTCCGAAGAACCTTACAGAATGCATTAGAAAACTTAGAATAAATAACGTAAATGTTCACACACATAGCGATTCCATTAAGCGGAAATTGTGTCTTGGTCATTTGGATATTAGGACATCTGATTAGTTTCTGAGATAAGATACTTCATATAAATAAACTAAAATTCTTAAAATATTGTTTTAAATACATACCCGTTGTAAACAATTGACTTCGCTACGATTTCGCTGTTTGAATATTAAGGGCGGCCGGTGAGTTATTAAGGGCAAGGTGACGCGCCTCAGGTCGAAGGTCGCTAAGTTGTCGAATAAGCAGAAATTGTATCTTTTCTATACTAATGTTATAAAAAAAAGTGCGTGCGTACAAAGTGCACATGTCAGAAGTGAAACTTATTTGGCAAACTAATTTTTAAGTCTCTTTTATATTTGTACAAATCTAAAGCTTTCGATTGCCGTTCCACCGTCGTTTCATCTGTAAAAATTTTACCCTCATTCGCCTGAAAAAGTTTCATTTCAAAGCCTTTTCCTTCGTTCGAATATTTAGGAATTAGCGGTACTAGTTAGATTAACACAATCGTATATCGATATAAATAAAATTGTTTATCATAAGTGATGGTCAATACTACAAGTTGTAGCAAGTTAAAATTATAATATAAAAGTGTCTAAGCACCCCACTATGACATTGACTTTTTCTTTTAAGAAGAATAAAAATCGAAGGGATGTATATATATTATATAGGTATATGTCGCAAAATTTTGCACTGATACATGTAACTAGTCTCACACTCTCTTCACAATCGAGCACCTAATAAATTTCGATTACGATTCACGAGAAGCACAGAAATACTGGTTAGTTTCCCTGAAATTTTAACAAATTAAGCCGATGAGAAACTCAGAGATACCAGTCCTCAATAGAACCACCACGACACACAAAGAAAACATTGAGGCTGCAGTTAATCACAATCGAACCGTCGCAAGTCTCCGGCACGGTCAAGGGTACCCAAGTCGGTGAAGGTCCGTTTCACAAGCGGCCTCAATGGAACAATCAACGTTTTTGAAACGAAACGCTCCGAGCCTTTGTACCGGCGTCCGCGCAGCAGGAAATTCCGCTTGCGTCACTTTATAGTTGGGTCGGAGCGTACGAGTCGCTTCCGTTATTTGGCTACGACTACTACTAATGCTTATCTGTACGTGTAATCAAAATTAAAATTTCAAATAAGGCCCTAATAATAGTAAGTAGGGGTTGTCTATATGCATACGTGAAGCTTGAAAGGAAAAAGGTGTGTGTGTGTGTGTGTGTGTGCGTGTGTGTGTGGAATGCACACACAGCAGAAGTGAAACCTCTGAAAAGTCGTAGGAAGGTAGGTCGTTTCGATTCGTTCTATAGACGATAATCACGGTATCGCGAAGGTCGCAAGCGCGATGCAAAACGCGTCACTTACGCGTTTTGTGCATTAACGTATTCTATCTTTATCTCTCTTATGCATTTATGCGTTTCTTTCTTTATCGTGACGCATTTTCGTTTCATCGAATTTCAAATCACGATTCCAAAGTTTAACTTAAAAAGAAGTAGAAGGCTCTTATTCTGATTGTCTCCTTTTATGCTTGTTACCTCATAACTTTCCATGATCCTTTTTTTTTAATCAAAATTTGCTGCTTGCCAATTGTTCCTTTTAAATTTGATCAAGATCTTTTATTATAAAAAAGTTTTACTCCAAAACGAAATAATACAAGCAGGTGTATCTTCTGTAATGTGATATCACGTGAGTTTATTTGTCACTATTCCTAAACCAAACGAATAACCAACATAATTAATGTCTGAAGTGACGAATAATAGAGAGGAATGGATGAGGAAAACATGTTGTGCCGACCCTACATAAGTGGTATAAGGGCAGGAAGATGATGATGATTAATGTCTGTCTGGACGTTTTTATCACGATGCATAATTTTCCTAAATTAAATCAGAATATAACATACGCCAATATAAATAAATAAATAATAAATAAATATACACAAATACACACACGGTCGTCTGTTCCTAAAGTAAGCAACTTAATGCTTGTGTTATAGGTAACAGCCGACCTATAGCAGCTACATTTTTTTTTTTTTGATAAACATACTTATAAATAATGCATATATAAATATATAAATAAATATTTATATTACACCCAGACTTGGGGTGGGAATCGAACCCACAACCCTCAGAGCAGAGAGCAGGGTCACTACAAAATGCGCCAACGGGCTAGTCAATCATGAACAAGATGACGAAGGGTAAGCGTGTAAGGTTTACTCTTCATCATCTGATTCCGATATACAATATACAATTCCGCCTGTAACGCCCCACTGCTAGGCATAGGCCTCTTTCTCCATGTGGGAGAAGGATCAGAGCTTAATCCATCACGCTACTCAAATGCGGGTTGGCGGATATGTCGATAGATAAGATTCTGAAAATTTCAATATAAAGTACATAACCAAAAAATACTTAATAAATGTGATGTTTATAGTCTACGACCTCACCACATATCAAGAGAGGTGTAGGGGGGCTATTAATAGACGACCCCCTACATTTTATTTTTTATTTTTATAATAATAATAATAATAATAATAATAAATTTATTTGTGAAACACACTGCATCAGCTTAAAATGATATAAAATAAAACACATTGTACATAATTTGCAACAAGGACTAAAAACAAAAGAGGATGCAAAAGTAAAACAAAACAAAAAAAAATACAATATAAACTTATCGATTAAAAGTATTTAACTAAGACATTATTTATATAAGTTCGCAGCATGCCTCACAAAAAGGTGTGACCTCAGTTTAAGTTAGGACTGTTAGTCCTAACACTGGTTTTCAGGACCACCCTAAGATTTATGTTTTTTTTTTTAAATATCATATCAAAAATTGACCGCTCCAGCGGGGATTGGCGGAAATGTTTAGAATTCCTAATGTGTGGGTAACACAAAAATTAAAATTCGTACATATTTATATCTGTTTTTTGAATATGTAGTTATACTTAAGTATCAAGTAGTAGCTTGATAATATTTTTGCAGGGATAAATTAAAATAATGTCACAATTACTTTTTTTTTAATCTTACATATGAAATTCTCGTGTCAAAATGTTAGTTACAATACTCCTCCGAAACGGTTGGACCGGTTTTTATTAAATTTTGTGAGCATATCGGGTAGGTCTGAGAATCGTTCAACATCTATGTTTCATACCCCTAAGATATGGGGGGGGGGGGGGGCAAAACAACGTGTGCGAGGTCAGCTAGTAATAATATAATTATAATTTGTAAATTGACGAAAGAAACATGCTTTATTTATTTATTTATTTAATTAGGATCACCAGTAATTGTTAACACTAACTAGTAATTACACAATAACGTAAACTTAATCTTAATAAATACTTTCCCACATGCAAAAAGAAGTGTTACATTCCAATATAAATAAACAGGCCCTTCGAGGCCTACTTGAATAATTTTGAAATACACGGGTCCCTTCTCCATAAAAACCACCATTAGTATATCATTATCGTCGGCCACATTTCGGGCCGTGGCTCGGAGGCTGCGGTAACCGTGTCGCAGGTAGCCGCAAGTGTTACAAGGCCGGCGCTTTGTCTGCGCGTCGCTGGCAACACGCAACGTGCCACGGTGAATGTTCGGCGCAGGAAACTATCAGAGGACTGATATATAAATATATCTCAAACATATAAAGACGGTCGTCTGTTGCTAAGTTGGGGAACTTAAGGCCTGTGTTTAATGTTTGTAGGGCACAGCAGGAATTTCCAGCTCAAAATATGGAGCAGCCCGACTGGGGTAGTACCTCGACCTTACAGGAGATTACAGCAAAATAATACTGTTTTCAAGCAGTATTGTGTTCTTGTTAGTGAGTAAGGTGACCAGAGCTCCCGGGGGGGATTGGCGATTGGGTCGGCAACGCGCTTGCGATGCTTCTGGTGTTGCAGGTGTCTATAAGCTACGGTAATCGCTTACCATCAGGTGAGCCGTACGCTTGTTTGCCGACCTAGTGACATAAAAAAAGTGACATCTGACTGATACACAAATTGGTCTAAATATACATCTCACATATATGAATATTACAACCAGAGTCGGAATCAAAGCTACAACCCTTAGGACTTAGAGGAATCCTGAAAATCGACCCAATTTATAAAAAAAATGCATAAATTTAAGTTTTTTTATATAATTGTTAAAAATGTGTTTCTTAGAAACTGTTCTCAGAAAAACGTAGATTATTTAAAATGCTAAAATAGCGAGTCACAGCTACAAATTGTATAACTTCAAGTCGATATTCTTACATTTGTAATTGGTCGAGTTATCTGCTGAGCGCCTTAACCCACTCTTTCTTTAGGTTAAGGTTAAGCTCAAGGTAATTTTAAAACGAAATTGATAAGCTCTAATTATATCTAATTATATGGTTTTGAATCACACGTACATTTACAGAAAATCTCTGATACATATTTCTTGGAAGACAAAATTGTGTTCGTATCCATTTTAAAAAATATTACGCCGCACTTATATACCTACGTCTATAGTTATTCTTTCGCTCTTATGAGACAAAGTATTGCATTAGCCTATCGCAGTCCACTGCTGGGAATAGGGCTCCTCAATCACGCCACACATTCTGGTTCTCAGCAACAAATAAAACATAATATAAGACAAATATATAAACTAAAAATTCAATCTAATATGTAAAATGCTCGTGTCGCGGTGTTTGGCTTGACCAATTGTCATGACATTTTGTGTGCATATTGGGTAGGTCTGAGAATCGAACAACATCTATTTTTCATGCCCCTAAATGTTAAAGGTAGTCCACCCCAAAATTTTATTTTTTTATTTTTAGATAAATTATTTTTTTTATTTTATTATGATTTGGCGTTAAAAAATACATACAACCCTAAATTTTCACCCTTCTACCACCAACCCCTATTTTTAAATAGCGTTCAGCGGCAAGACAACGTTTGCCGAGTCAGCTAGTATATGTATAATATATATTTATTGCTCAAAAACGAAAAAAAACTACTTCAATTACATCGACCAGTAATACGACGTAAGTAGACTAAAAAATAGTCAAGTTAAATACGCGTTATTAGATATACCTCGCCTTTGCGTAACACTTTCACTTATCCGACATCGATCATCAAAATTGGTAAGTACGTATACCCAGTAAAAAGTTATGAGGTAAGGCACATAAAAATTACAATCTCATTGAGAACCTCCTCTTATTTCAAGAAACAAAAAGCATCTCAATACAGACCTTAAAGTAACCTTCAAAGTCCATGTTACCTCCCCGCCTCTTTCACTCCTAGAACAAAGTTTCCATGAAGTAAGAATCACGAACATCATTAGAGTACACGATACAAGATAATATTCGCGGAAAATAGGAATTAAATTCGCGGCCGCGGCCTCGTCAGCACTTCCGGTACGATCACAAGCGAGAGATAGACCATCGAATTAATCGCAGAGATATGGTGGCATTCGTCAATGATTAGCTACTTGAGTATTATTTTTTTATTATAGGACTAGGTCGGCAAACGAGCGCATTGCCCAGCTGATGGTAAGCGATTGCAACACCATCGCATCGCATCCCGTTGCCGACCCCACCCCCGACCCTTCCCAGGATCTCTGGCTGTTTCGCTTCAGCCTGTAATATCCCACAGCTGGGCATAGGCCTCTTTCCCTATGTAGGAGAAGGATCAGAGCTGAATCTACCACGCTGTTCCAATGCGGGTTGGCGGATATGTTCCCTACTATGAGTAACGATCGCTATCAGGTGTACATGATAACAACCGGGACTGGCGGCTTAACGTCCTCTCCGAGGCACGGTGGGGAGACCCACATACTCGTACAAATATTTGTCATGTGCGGGGATCAAACCCGCAACCGCCAGCACAACAGCCACAATCCAGTACTGTGACCTTTGCGCCAACGCGTCGTCAATAATAATAAATATGTAATAGGTGTCATATTTGTATTTATTTATTTATATAATTAATATGTATTATTTATATTAATCAAAAAAAGCTACATATAAGTCGGTCAGACGGCTGTTAGCTATAACAAGCATTAAGTTGCTTACCATAGGAACAGACGACCGTGTGTGTATATATGTTATAGGATATTTATTTATTATTTAATTATTAAGTATATATTTACATGACGGAATTACCGCATGACTGGTCGGCAATACTAGGAAAGTAAAGGCTTTTATTTTTACAGTGATAAATCTATGACTCATGATGTATGGTGTGGAGCAGCGTGGTGGATTAAGCTCTGATCCTTCTCCTACATGGGGAAAAAGGCCAATGCCCAGCAGTGGGATATTACAGGCTGAAGCGTAATCTATGAGTAATAACGTACCACAGAGTATACTAGTCATACCTATAAACTACCGTTCGTATATTCAAAAACGATTCGTTTTGCTTGCGAGTTGTTTTTGGACTATATGGACCTAGCTTAGGTGTAGTAATTTCTATGAAAACAACCGCGATCGACAGTTTTACGTTCTCGCCGAGGCACGGTGGTGTTGCAAGGTCATACACTTAAGACTAGAAAAAGATATTTATACAAATACAAATGTCTCGAGTGGGATCGAGCCCGCGACCGTCGACACTTCTATACACGCCACTAAGCCAGAACGGGTATCAGTTAATTGCAAGCACAGATAGATATGCCGTATGTCATCCGGTACATATAAACATCACACACGCGAAACATGTTTAGGAAATCGAGCACGAGACTGCTTTTGCCTGCTATCATGTGCTGACGTCATATGGTGACGTCTGACGATTATAAATAATAATAATAACAATAATTTAATTCAGACATGTCCATATTTTTGTTACAACTTATTTTTTCCTAAACTATGTCAGTTTTAAGAATTCTGATAAAACAAATTATACCAAATCAAAATCCATATCAAATAATTCAGGAACAGAAAAAAAGTGTGTGTGTGTCAGCTCCGACGCACGACTGAAGTTTACTCCTTCAGATCGACTGTCTAAATAGACACAAAAAAGGCTCACTAGTCTAAGATAAAGATTAATACCATATCAAATGGTAAATAGACGAATCAAATAGCTACATTTTTTTTTTCCATACCGGGGGCCTTATAGGTGTTAGGCCTTTATTGTGTGGTAATTTCTTAATTTAATCCCTGTGGAAATATTTGTTTGACATAAGTCTTCATATAAGTATATACAGGGTGGTCCAACGGGTGACGTCCAAAAATTTTTTTTGGATTGCTGACATCTGGAGGTATTCGAAAATACCCCATGTATGTTCTGCGATTTTTCGTAGTTTAGGAGATATGATTTTTTTTCATATTTTTAAAAATTTTCGACCTAACTATTAAAAAAAATTTTTTTCGTTATGAATTAAGCCATTTTCTTTATTTTTATTTTTTGTGTCTTAGTCCTTATGAGTTGTACTCTCATAGATAAAATACCTAGCTTCCTACTATTAATAAAAGTTATTAAAAATTCAGATCGAAAATAAATAATTTGGGTTTGAGCGAGTCGGAGTTCAATTTTGAACTTTTAATAAAAAAAACGAAAAAGTTTCATGACTTTTTAGTAATTTCAAAAACTGCCTGAGACCTTCAGCTTTGATTATAATACAAAAAAAGTGGTACTTAATGGGCCTATTTTAGCCGTAAACTGCCTTTAAATGAACAGGGCCGTAAAATATCCAAAATTAATCAATTATTTTAAAAGCACCTATTGTTCATTTCTAAGGTAAATTAGGTTGGTTGTGTTTGATATAATTACTATTCATAATAAATAAAACAATTAAAACAGTTGTGACTGATTTTTATTTAAAGCAAATTTTCAAAATGTTTTCCTTCAGCTTCAATACACAATCTACAACGTTCTAAAAAATTTTGTTGTAGTCTACTAAAACTACTATTATCGCGCAGCTCTGCTTCCGTGTTTATTTCGCGTCCGTAAACCACCTCTTTATAATATCCCCAGAGAAAAAAGTCAATGGGGTTAAGGTCTGGTGAGCGTGCAGGCCACGGAATCGGCCCGCCACGCCCAATCCACCTTCTGGGGAATCGTTGATTCAGGTGGTCTCGTACTGTTCTTGTATAGTGGCAAGGAGCCCCATCATTCTGAAAAATTATTCTCCTTCTAGTTTGCAAGTCTACATCCTACAACAAATCGTCTAAATTGTTTTGTAAGAACTCTAAATATTGGGCTCCATTTAATTTACTTGGCAATTCGAAAGGTCCTATAAGTGTCCCGTTTACAATTCCCAACCACAAATTTAGACTAAATCGTACTTGGAAGTTTGTTGATCTTGTCATGTGTGGGTTTTCAATGGCCCAACTATGGTAATTATGGATATTAAAGACTCCAGTCCTTTCGAATCGCGATTCGTCTGTCCATAGAATTTTTTTGAAAAAATTAGGATCCCACTCAGTTCTTTCCAACATTGTTCGGCAGAAAGCCACTCGCCTTGGATAGTATCACTGAATGGTAATTATATCAAACACAACCAACCTAATTTACCTTAGAAATGAACAATAGGTGCTTTTAAAATAATTGATTAATTTCGGATATTTTACGGCCCTGTACATTTAAAGGCAGTTTACGGCTAAAATAGGCCCATTAAGTACCACTTTTTTTGTATTATAATCAAAGCTGAAGGTCTCAGGCAGTTTTTGAAATTACTAAAAAGTCATAAAACTTTTTCGTTTTTTTTTATTAAAAGTTCAAAATTGAACTCCGACTCGCTCAAACCCAAATTATTTATTTTCGATCCGAATTTTTAATATTTTTTATTAATAGTAGGAAGCTAGGTATTTTATCTATGAGAGTACAACTCATAAGGACTAAGACACAAAAAATAAAAATAAAGAAAATGGCTTAATTCATAACGAAAAAAATTTTTTTTAATAGTTAGGTCGAAATTTTTTAAAAATATGAAAAAAAATCATATCTCCTAAACTACGAAAAATCGCAGAACATACATGGGGTATTTTCGAATACCTCCAGATGTCAGCAATCCAAAAAAAATTTTTGGACGTCACCCATTGGACCACCCTGTATATATATATATGTATGTATATATATATATATATATATATATATATATATAAAGTTCTCGTGTCGCGGTGTTTGTAGTTAAACTCCTCTAAAATGGCTTGACCGATTCTCATGAAATTTTGTGTGCATATCGGGTAGGTGTGAGAATCGAACAACATCTATTTTTCCTACCCCCAAGTTATAAGGAGGGGGGGTTAAGAGGGTTAATAAAATATTATGAAATTTAGTGTGCAAATTGGGTAGGTCTGAGAATTAGCCAACATCTATTTTTCATTCCCCTAAGTTATAGGGGGGGGGGGGGGGATTGCAAAGGTTAATAAAATATATGGCAAAACGTTTGCGGGGTCAGCTAGTATATATATATATATATTCGTCCAGAAAAGCAAGTCTGGAGATATAAGTTAGTGAAGATAGAAAGAGAGAGTTTGTAAGTTTTGTAAGTTTTACTTGAGTCGTGTGGTCAAGCACAGTTTATTTATTTATTTCAAAGTTAGTGCTTGCAGGGTTGTCTCGTTTAAATTTCAAGCGATATCTGATTTGTTATGAGTTGGTGAGATTTCATTGGACCCCCCCCCCATTCTGAGCTCACGCAATTAATGGATGCCCCCTTACTGCACATGTCAATGTAAATTTACATGTACAGTAAGGGGGCATAATTAGCATATAAGTAGTCTAATACAAACGCGTTTAGGTTTCAATGTTATCGTATATCGTAATTGGCAAGAAGTTAATTGGACTAGTTTTGAAAATTACCTTCTAAATCTGCATCTGTAATCATAGTTTGGTATTCAGTTGATAAGAGCTATCAGCTGACCTGATTATGGTGTAGTTATTTATTTCGCCATAAAAATTATCGCGGGTGGAACCGCGAAGGTCGTCTAGTGATATATGTATATATCAATGAGAGTTGCTTGTCGCTTTTCACACAAAAAATAATAATTTATCTTTAACATACACACACGGTCATCTGTTCCTAAAGTAAGCTGGTTAATACACTAACAGCTGGCTGGTATAGCTACATAATTTTTTTTTCGATAAATATACAGGTACGGGGCGGGGCGGGAATCGAACCCACAACCCAAAGCAGGTCATGGCGGTGAAAACCACTACAGAGACAAAGATTCATTCATCATTCATACTCAAGTCTCAATTGATCTTTGACGTTCCTGGTGTACGATATATCGCATCGTAAATGAAGCGAACGAAACCGCGGGGCAGTACCAGTATCGTATGAGTCCCATCTACTTATTGAAACAGCAGCGCCACTTCACACTCAAGTAGACACCGACCGATACTTTCACTGCGGATCACAAACTTGAAACTTTCAAATTTGCAATCGCACACAATCCTTTCGCGAAATGACACCATCGCTGTAATTCAACGAAAAACCTCGTGGTGTCGTGGGACAGCAGATAGGAACGAAGTTCCTTATTATAATATAAAAATATGAAGCAGCCCGACGGGGGTAGTACCTCGACCTTACAGAAGATCACAGATAAATAATACTGCTTTCAAGCAGTGTTGTGTTCCTGTTGGTGAGTAAGGTGACCAGAGCTCCTGGGGGGATTGGGGATGGGGTCGGCAACGCGCTCACGATGCTTCTGGTGTTGCAGGCGTCTATAAGCTACGGTAATCGCTTACCATCAGGTGAGCCGTACGCATGTATGCCGACCTAGTGACATATAAAAAAAAATTCAAGTTCTATTCGAAGTAAGGGAAATAATTATTGGGGTAAACATTTTTTATTATGGTTTTTTTGTATAGATAAAAATCAAAAAACTACTTTACAAAATTATCTTAACACTGTTACTATCTTACTCACTGTTATTATCTTATAACTGCAATAATATTATCAGTCACCATGTACACTATTAGACACTGTATAGCCATCATACATAGACTATACATAAAAATCTTACGTTTATTTTAACGTTACGGACATTTTTTGCCGGCTAGGGTGTACCCTTCCGCAACGCCCCATAAGGAACTTCGTCCCAATTTTAAATGGTTGTCACTAATTTTTAATTATTAAGAAAACGGTTGGTTTCGGTTACGACTGGTTGATATTCTGAAATGACGTTCTAAATTGAGGAGTTCGTAAGCGAAATGAAACGTTTCATGAATCAAATTCAGGCGAACCCATGAATCCCACGTGTCTTTAGTAAAAGGGAATTCATGTGACTCTACACTGACTGAATATCAATTTGATATTTCTATATTACCAAATGGTTGACCGAATGGCGCAGTTGTCAAAGGTTTCTTCTACTGATTTATGCTTTAGGATTATGGATTCTTTTCTCAACCCGAGTATCGGTACGAAGGTGCACATTCGTTCGATTAACATAGGATTCATTCGTAGGAAGTACATCGACCTCACAGAAGACCACAGATAAATAATACTGTTCAATGTATATTATTCAATTTAAATAATAGAGCTCCTGGGAGGGGGATAGGGTCGGCAACGTGCTTGCGATACTTCTGGTGTTGCAGACGTCTATGAGCTACAGTAATCACTTACCATCAGGTGAGCCGTACGCTTGTTTGCCGACCTAGTTGTATATAAAAAAAGTGTGCGTATCAGTTTTGACAAGCGACTGGTTTCACCCCTTTAAGAGATTACCGTAACATTTACAATATATTTACGCCTATCTCTTAAGAGACGTTTAGCGGTAAAACCTCACTCTCGGCGTCACTGCTCACCATTATTTTTAGAGTTCCGTACCTCATCAGGTTAACAACGGAACCCCTCTAGGATCAAGACCCTTTTATTCAGGAACACGTGGAGGTATCAAGCTGAAATTCACATCAAATACTCAAGTCTACTGCTATGCTGTGAAAATATCAAACTTCTAAGTCACCGCAATCAAAAGATACCGCCGTTTATGTTGCAAATTTTCGACACTCGCAAGAGAATTAAAACCTAAAAGGTACCTACTTCCCGCGAACTCATAATGTTAAAATTTGGTACGATGCAACGTCTTACATCACAGATAAAGGAAAAATTGCGAAAAGCGTAAATTTTTAGTTATATCGTGTAATAAAAATAATTTAATAATTTTCGTACGGAACCCTCGGTGCGCGAGTCCGTCTCGCACTTGGCACTTTTTTTTTTGATACGATTTCGCAGGCATCATGTATCCTTAGAAACAGACAACCGTGTGTGTCTGGTGTAATAATGAACGGAGTACCCACTCGTGGAAGATGTTTGTGTTTATATCAATTCATATTTCATATGTATATTAAAAGCTTTTGAACTGAGTGTAGACCCTGGGGAGTCTGTCCCATCGCGCCTTGAACATGATTTCAAAACTCTTACTTTAAAATTGTCATCATATATATACATATACATATATGTATATATATAAATTAACCAAAAATGTGTACATATATTTTAATAACTACTATTATAAATATGCAAAAACTCCAGACCGATTTTAATGTAACTTGGTACGTCGATAGCTGGAGATAGTCTTTTTATCGCGACAATTACCACGGGATCGGAAATTACGTGGACGAAACCGCATGACGCAGCTAGTATTTTAATAATCTCCCATTTACCGTGATTCCGTTTATAAATTTCGACGAAAGTCATCGAGTCGGTGAAGGGAGCCGATTCGAGAGCATTACTAAATGAACCGCGAACCCGCTTCCCAGAAACGGTAACGGTCTGTCGACGAGAAAAATTTACATTCTGAACCGAATTGTATTTTTTAAAAAAAACCACCCCGACCGGTCTGACCGCTGCTCCGTTTGTATGATAACGTGATGGCTTATAGCCTAAATTACGAGCAAAAATAGGCTGTAATTAGTGTTTATCGAAGTTCAGTTTAACTTTTTTTTTTTTTGACGTAGTACAAATGTACAATCATGCAAATAGGAAAAAAAAACTAAAATATATAAATTTTGTACTTCATCATATCGATCGATAGTGGTATTGATATTATATAATAGATTGGTCTCAAAATAATTTTTGAATGATTTTGTCTTTCGTTCATCTGTTGAAGTTTTCGTGATTGAATTAATCAAAGAAAGATCAATATTCAAGTGATTGACGACTAGACCGGTGGCGCAGTTTGTAGTGGACCTGCTTTCTGCTCCGCGGGTTGTGATTTCGATTTCTGCCCGGCCGTGTATATATCGTAAAAGAAAATGTAGCTATATCAGTCATCTGTTACTGCACTAACTAGATTTACGGGAATCGATCCCTCCTGAGTCTGGGTGTAATATTTGTATTTATATATCTATATACATATATGTATTATTTCCATGTATAGTTATCAAAAAATATTTAGCTATAGCAGTCTGCCGTTACCTGTAACACAAGCATTAAGTTGCTTACCTAGGAACAGACGACTGTGTATGTGTGTGTGTGTGTAAGATATTTATTTTTTATTTTTATTTTTTGCCATAGATATGATTTCAGAGATTTATATTTACTTTTGAATATATTGCCTAATATTTTTGATAAGCTTTATTACACTAATAATTCAACAGTATCATAATGATCCGATGATGCTAAAGTGTACTAATGAAATTACAAACTTTTTAAAAAATGTCACTGATAAACAATTGGATTACGATTCCAATGAGTGTCACTCTTGTTGGAATATATTCTAAATAAATAAATAAATAAATATTTACACAATAAACACACGGTCGTCTGTTCCTAAAGTAAGCAACTTAATGCTTGTGTTATAGGTTACAGCCGACTGGTATATAGCTACATTTTTTTTCGATAAACATACTTATAAATAATACATATATAAATATATAAATAAATATTTATATTACACCCAGGCTCGGGGTGGGAATCGAACCCACAACCCTCGGAGCAGAAAGCAGGGTCACTACAAACTGCGCCAACGGGCTAGTCATCCAGTAAGGATTTGAGTGGTCTGTTTATGGAAGTTTAATGGCTAAGAAATAAAACGATTAGGTGAAAGATACTATCTACATATTATATATACAGTGGCGTAGAAAAGTTTTGGGCCACTCTGTTTTTTTTTTCTTCAATGAAATTCATTAATAGTTTATTTTTCCACTCGTTCTTTGTTTGAGTCATTTGAGATGGCTGAAATGTAGACAATACCAGCATTTAAAATATTTTTATCAGCCGTATTTTACTTATACCACGGAAAATAACTTTCGTCTTTCAATTAACTCAAAATGTACTGAATCGATTTTAAAAACGTTTTACGAGAATATTATTTTAGTAGGGGAAAATGTTACCAAAACCGTATAATCCACGCAAACGAAGCTGCCAGCAGAAACCTAGTAAGCAATATAAATATAAAAATCAAGTCCAAAACTGCAGACATTGCCCAAAAGTGTCGATCTGTCTCAAGAACAACGATTTGGTCCCTTCGCTCGCGAGCTTGAGTTACCTGCTGTGCGAGCGAGACAAAAAACATTCCTATCTCACTCGCGAATCAGCTGAAGAGAAATCAGCTTTACCTCAAGAGAATAAAGTCTAAATTCTAACACGCCCAGTGAAGGTACCCTGTGGATCTGGTTTTTTGCATCACTTCGAGTTTCTACCGTATTGCGACGTTCATATTTTGTTACACGATTTCGCCTCTAACACTTCTGCCGTAGGGATTAACGTGAAGCATGGGAAAAAATATTATTATGGTGCTTTTGTGGCGGTGACGAATTCTTATGGGAGTGTCAGATAGACAATCGCTTGAGTCACGCTTAGGTGTGATGCTCTGTGATTGGTTATGGCGGTGTGGGGAACTTGGCTATATTAGGGATATATTAGGGAATTTATTGGCTACTTCCAAGATGAGTCGCCAAATAACTGTGACGAAGACACTGCTAGATATAGTAGGTACATATTAAAATGATTGAATGGGACAGAATGCAGACGTCCCAGAGTTGGGCAAAGAATTTTTCTCCATATAGACGAAGGCTGAGAATTAATCCATCACGCTGCTCAACTGGGTGATGGCAAATATTTTACCTTCTGTGAATAATGATCGCTATCAGATGCAATGATAACAACCGAACCGACGACTCCTTGCACAATTACAAACACAAAACAACAAAAACAGTAATCAACAGTTTCATATTAGAAACAATACCGCGTACTTTGAAATAAGCACTTGTTCTGGCTTCTGAGCATACATGTTATTACTTACACTCGCAGTATGATTTAATATGAGATAACTGATAAATTAAAAGAGAAGATATACAAGAGCCCAAGAGGTAGTCTAGTCGCTAAAGCAACGAAATTTCCTTCCAACCTCAAGTAAAATCACAGAAACCACTCAAATAGGGTTGCCGTCGGGTTACCATGGGATGGATGGGACATGGGATATGTCCCTGTTTGGAAAGCACATTAGCCCGGAGGTTTTTACAATTTCAGAAATCTTAATACTCAGACATTTTTGTTGCACAACTTTTGGCAATGTTAGATATAATTAAATATTTTCCAACCGCTCAATTCGTTTTTTTAACCGACTTCCAAAAAAGGAGGAGGTTCTCAATTCGACTGTATTTTTTTTTTTTTTTTTTTTTTATGTATGTTACATCAGAACTTTTGCCCGCGTGGACCGATTTCGACAAATTTTGTTTTAATCGAAAGGTGGTGTGTGCCAATTGGTCCCATTTAAATTTATTTGAGATCTAACAACTACTTTTCGAGTTATATCTAATAATGTGTTTTTACTTGACGCTTTTTTCGTCGACCTACGTTGTATTATTCCGCATAACTTTCTACTGGATGTACCGATTTTGATAATTCTTTTTTTGTTGGAAAGGGGATATCGCTAGTTTGGTACCGTGATAAGGAAACTAGGATCTGATGATGGGATCCCAGAGGAATCGAGGGAAACTCTCGAAAATCCCTAATAACTTTTTACTGGGTGTACCGATTTTGATAATTTTTAATTTAATCGAAAGCTGATGTTTATCATGTGGTCACATATAAATTTCATCGAGATCTGATAACTATTTTTTGAGTAATCTTTAATAACGCGTAGTTGCTTGACTATTTTTTCGTCGATCTACGTTGTATTACATGTCGATGTAATTGAAGTCGGTTTTTTTTTCGTTTGCGAGCAAACACAATTATAACAACCGCTCTGGTGTAACAGTGTCGCCTAAACACCAACGGTTCGGGACTTCAATTCCCGCTCGCGATGGATATTTAGTATTTGTACAAATATTTCTTACCGGTTTGGATTTTTGTCTCAAAGAGCTCGTTAAGTCGTCGGTCCCAATTGTTATCATAAATACGTAATAGCACTCGTTACTCATAGTAAGGAACACATCCGCCAACTTGCATTGGAGCAGTGTAGTGGATTAAGCTCTGATCCTTCTCCTACATGGGGAAAGAAACCTATGCCTAGCAGTCGTATATTACAGACTATCATTTGAATTTGACTATAAAAAGGGTCTACTAGCCAGCAATCTCCCCATGTGCTACAGTCTCTTAGGAAAAAGGTAATTTAAATATTTAATACAATACAGAGTATTTTTTATTTATTTATACTTTATTTATTTTTTTCGTTTATTGCCTCTAATCTTAATATTTCGGTTATAAAAAAGTCTAAAACTTGTTAATAAGTAATCATATATAAGTAATATGAAAAGTTAACAATCTAATAACTCAGGCAGGCCACAGCAGAAAATATCCTGCTCCAAATGAGCTGCAGCAGAAATGCCGCGACCTTACAGAAGATCACAGCTAAATAATACTGGTTTCAAGCAGTGTTGTGTTCCTGTGGTGAGTAAATAGCCAGAACTGCTGGAAAGAGTCGCATTTAAGCCGGCAACGCGTCTATAGGCTACGGTAGTGATCGCTTACCATCAGGTGAGCTGTACGCTCGTTTGCCGACCTAGTTGTATACAATTTTTGTTTTGTATGTATTTGGTGTTAGGATATAGTTCTCATTTACAATCAATGTACTAATTGTTTAACGTTTATCGTATAACAAATATTCTACTCATTAATAAATTTAAATATATGTTTGTAGCGTCCTTGATTGACTCTACAACTTTTCACTTGCTAATAGGAAATAAACCCGAATCACAATTAATTAAAATAAATTAATTTATTGATCTCTTGATTATGATCAAATGACCCGGTGTGCGAGCACGCGCGATCGCCTTGATAGATCGAAACGTACTGAATAATTATTATATTTAATAACCAATTTATTTAATAAATTCGCTAATTCGCAAATAGGTTAATGAGCGACTTGCTTCGTACAATGTTGGTATATATGAATGTCATGTACAAGAATTAGCTCCTTGCTAAAAAATACCTGTGACTATGACTATTTTAGAAGAGGATTTTAGTAATAATTGTTCAGTTCATACCTACGTCTCATTGTTATCATTACATTTCGTAACTTCTTCGTATTTAAATTAAATTATTTAAAAGTGAAGACGCCGCGTTGGCGCAGCGGTTACAGCCATGGATTATACCTGTTGCGCTAGCGGTTGCGGGTTCGATCCCCGCACATGACAAACATTTGTATTGGCCATACAGGTGTTTGCCGTGGTCTGGGTGTTTGTGCAGTCCTTGTGGGTCTCCCCACCGTGCCTCGGAGAGCACGTTAAGCCGTCAGTCCCGGTTGTTATCATGTACACCTGATAGCGATCGTTACTCACAGTAGGGAATATATCCGCCAACCCGCATTGGAGCAGCGTGGTGGATTAAGCTCTGATCCTTCTCCTACATGGGGAAAGAGGCCTATGCCCAGTAGTGGGATATTACAGGCTGAAAACGTAAAAGTGAAGTCTTTCAATTAACAAGCCCAACAATATATAATATTCATAGCCACGTTAAGTTAATAGTCGTAGTCGTATACCTCACATCCTCTCTTTTTACTCAGCATGATAAGTACAGGGGTTTTTTTTCGTGAAAACTATTCAACTTAAAAGGAAGGAAGATACCACACGTTATTACTACAAAGGTACCACCTACGTAACACCGCCTGGCTCACCGCACACCGCACACCACCTGTGGGACGCAGGTGGTCAACCCCTACAGACTATAAATTGATACTTTTACCCACATAGACGCTTTTTGCGGTTACTTACATCCTTTATCAATATTAAAAATAAAAGTCGTGTGCTTTAGACCACACGACTGAAGTAAAACTAACGAAACGTAACTCTCTCTTTCTATATTCATTATTTCAGCCTATCACACCACTGCCGGACACTGCTGGACACAGACCTCCACAAGTTCACACCAAAAATAGCGCGAACTCATGTGTTTTGCCCATAGTCACCACGCTGGCAGGCGGGCTGGCTTTGTCGCACCGAAGACGCTGCTGCCCATCTTCGGCCTGTGTATTTCAAAGCCAGCAGTTGGATGGTTATCCCGCCATCGGTCGGCTTTATTAGTTCCAAGGTGGTAGTGGAACTGTGTTATCCCTTAGTCGCCTCTTACGACACCCACGGGAAGAGAGGGGGTGGCTCTTTCTATATTCACTAACTTACAATTATATTGTATAACAACTTATATTTTATATATTTGTACTTGAACATTAAGTCGAATATATTATGTACCTAATTACCTGGTGATAATGTCGACAATACTGATGTCCTGTAAAACTCGAATGAGTTCATGTGGCGTCTTATTATTAGTAATTGTATTTTATATTCTTACATGCATCTTAATAAAGTTAATAAATAAAATAAAATAAATATCTCCCTGTCAAGTGCACCTCGCCCGTTCTTAACTTTTGTATCTCGTCACGCATTCACCAGCTTATTCCACAAGTCAAGCGTGTGTTGTAGTTATTATAAGGCGATAATAAATATGACATAGTCTGTAACCTACCTCGGTAAATGGACTATCCAACACAAAAAGGACTTTTCAGCTTTATAACATAACAATACTTTATTGCACACTAATACAGAAATAATACATATCAGATTGATTGTAACAAAATATCATAAGGTACAAAAGGCCATAATAGTATAGATAGATAGTTTAGTAAGGAATATAATTCTTAACTGTACTGTGTGGCTACGGTACTAAAGAATATAGCCACCCCCTCTCTTCCCGTGGGTGTCGTAAGAGGCGACTAAGGGATAACACAGTTCCGCTACCACCTTGGAACTTAAAAAGCCGACCGGTGGCGGGATAACCATCTAACTGCTAGTTTTGAAATACACAGGCCGAAGATGGGCATCAGCGTCTTCGGTGCGACAAAGCCAGCCCTGCGGTCACCAACCCGCCTGCCCAGCGTGGTGACTATGGGCAAAACACATGAGTTCACGTTATCATATATTATATATTATAAAATCTTTGTTGTTTCAGAACAACACATTGTATAATTTTCCGGTTCCAATTTTAAGTAGTCAACTAATGTCTTATATATGTATAGCTATCTGGCGTCATAAAAAATTAGCAATATAAATGCAAAACTCGCGAATCGCAGCAAAAAGCGATGAGAACGAAAATAGACTAGATCTCGTCGAGTGTTTAATTAAAAGAATACAATAAAAAAAGAGGTGTCACTGAACCCGCGAGGTGTCTGCGCCTGGCGACACCTGGCCGACGACACACGGGCACACACACACACAGGAAACTCTACAAGCGTACGGGCAGCCCTTATCCTTTAAGTAACTAACTTTATTATGACTTCCATCGAGGGATCACCTAACCATAATTTTTAATTTTTTTATGATTTTTTGAACACCGAAGGGGTTAAGCGTGTTGAACGAGTTTGTGGAGGAGTCTGAGAGGTGAAAGATTAGCCCCCCAATAAGCTGGTTTACTCTGTAGAAACTGAACGCAAAGTAGTAAAAAAAATGAGTTTAAAAAACCGACACATATAAAATTTCCACTCATTGGTTGCACACATATAGATACTCAAATCAAGGCAATTTTTTTTTCTTTTTTTTTAATATTAGTCCACAATACCGACCACAATAGTTTAATATAGATATACTAGCTGACCCCGCAAACGTTGTTTTGCCATATATTTTATTAACCCCTCCAATCCCCCCCCCTATAACTTAGGGTAATGAAAAATAGATGTTGTTCGATTCTCAGACCTACCCGATATGCACATAAAATTTCATGAAAATCGGTCAAGCCATTTCGGAGGAGTTTTACTACAAACACCGCGAAACGAGAATTTTATATATTAGATAAAGTAAGTACACAGTGTACTGTGTGGCTACGAATAAAAAAGAATATAGCCACCCCCTCTCTTCCCGTGGGCGTCGTAAGAGGCGACTAAGGGATAACACAGTTCCGCTACCACCTTGGAACTTAAAAAGCCGGCCGACGCGATGACGGGATAACCATCTAACTGCTGGCTTTGAAATACACAGGCCGAACACGGGCAGCAGCGTCTTCGGTGCGACAAAGCCAGTACTGCGGTCACCAACCCGCCTGCCCAGCGTGATGATTATGGTAATGGTAAAACACATGAGTTCACGTTATTTTTGGCGTAAACTTGTGGAGGCCTATGTCCAGCAGTGGACTGTATAGGCTGTAATGATGATGATGAAAGTACAAAGTGTAAAGTATGTATGTACAATTGAGTCTACCAGATGTGGACATAAAATGCATAACAAAAAAAAAAACAATTTAATTCCAATCAATACAATGCTTTTGACTTTATGATCGACAAAGATACAAAAAATACGGAAACGATTGCGCTTAAACTTCGTATGTAAATAAGTAATAATCTTGAATTAAACGTAGGGTAGGTAGGTGTATCTTATTCCTAAATTTACACGGACACTATAGGCAACAACAAGACGAAAAACTGACAATTCCAGCACCAGCATCATTTAACGAAGTAGAACCACGAGGGATATCTCGCTTTCCTATAACACACTATTTGCTTGTTTTAGAATTCGTCGAAAACCATTTTAATAGTTCTGAAGATGTGCCAGAACAAAACGTTGAACAAGTTTTATGATTTCAAAATAAACTGCAACCATCACGGAATGCCTCCACGTACCTACACGTCTGTGCACTGTCTATATTAATAAATACATGATGTTAATACTAGGTTTGGGTAGTATACAAAATCAGTCACTCAACATACTAAAAAGGACTATCCTCGGTGATTCTCCTACAGATACAATCAGGAATGATGGATAATCATCCACAAGAGAATGAAAGTGACCGAGATAGCCCGTAGAATCAGCAAGTTGAAGTGGCTGATTACGTGAGTCGCCAGACCGACGGCCGCTGGAGGTGAGGTGTCCTGGAGTAGAGACCGCGTGTTGGCAAACACACGAGAGACGCCCCCGGAACGATGGACTGACGATATAAGATGATGATGTCAGAGGCTAACTGAGGATTGGAGATAACTGGGTTTAGAGCGAGCTTGGGGAAGGGTACGCTCAGCAGTAGATTTCCATAGGTTTGATGTGTCATGATAACTTGTTCTGGGTTGCTGCCTGTCTGAGTCTAAACTATTGGAGCTTGACTCATTAAGCTCGGCACGTAGGATTACTTTTACACCGTACACTGTTTTATTTTTAGAATATCACAATAAAGAGAATAAAACATGATTTAAAATTTTGAAAGATAGTTCGTTATTTTTCCGTAAAGCGGTGGATTAATTTGAATCTAAAATAACAAAAATTATTTATAGACAAGTATACAAGTATCTCAGAATTTCTGACTTTCTTCAAATCGTGAATTTCTAATGAAAAATTTATATGATTGTTGTTATTTTCTTAATTGACTAAAGGAATGTGAGTTTGATGAAGACAATAGAGTTTAACGAGATTCTATCACAAGACATACGATTCCATAAAACTAGGAGAGTAGCAGGCGAACGAGTTCATGTGTAAAATGAAAATATCGCCGATTTAAAAAAAGAAAAAAGCAGCGAAGGTGGTGACTCAGGTAACGTTTTTTCCGAGTGTACCGAGTCCGCGCGCGCGCAGGTAACAACCTTTGGGTTCAACGCCCCGTCCTAAATATAGTGGCACGCGGATGTGCGAGGACCGAGCCACGGCCCTACTCGGTGATTTTCTTGAGCGAATTAATTGGATTATATTGGGACGCTGCGTACTCTCCACATGTCACATACTAGCTAAATCGCACGGCTTTGCACTGCTAGTGTATTACACTGGAGTTGCAGCCACGTGTTGTAACCGAGGGTAGACAAATATTCTTGTATTTTGCTCTGGCAATGCGAAGATGCCTTTTAACCGACTCCAAAAAAAGAGGAGGTTACTCAATTCAACCGTATATATATACATATATATATATATATATATATTTTCCGTTTTTTTTTTGGAAAAGTCTTATTTGGTAAACAAACCCCTGTCAATCGTAATTCACGTTTTTTCCGCATTTATCACTCACTTTCACAGCACATTAACTTACGGACACTTGTAAAACTCCATTTACTGTTTATTTCACTAAAAACAAATATCAATTTATCATTTTAAGCACATAAAAATTATTAAAATACGGATTTCGAGCGTACAGATAATTAATATTTTCGAAAACGACATTTTAATATCTTTTTTGTGACGCAAATAGGGATGTGGTCATAATATTTTTAGAGGTGAATGAGTATAAGAGAATGAACGGTATGAGCGATAAAATGGGCCGTGTTTTTTACTTATATTTTAAATTTTCACGAATCATAATTTGATAGTAAGTTATAAAACAATGTAAAGCGATTTGTTAATATGTTTTAGATATTGTTTTTTTATTTATTTATGTTGAGCGTAAGAAATGCTGACAAAATATAATAAATGTCAATTTTTTATAGTAAATTGTTTATTGTAAAGGTTTTATTTTATATTATGAATATTTCTGAATATCAATTTCACTCTGAACATTTTTAACGCTATTCCATCTATACATATAATAAAATGGTAGGAAAGTCAAAACTGAACATTGAATATTTTTTATAAGAATACTTGGGGTGTGATCTACAATCGATACCGAAGCCAAAAATATAGTTTTTAGAATTTTTGTCTGTTTGTCTGTATGTATGTCCGGGATAAACTCAAAAAGTACCGCATGGATTTACTTCAAATTTGGCACGAATATTATTAAGAAGTCGGGTCAGCATATAGGCTACAAATTATCATGCTATCACCTACGGGAAACGAGCAGTGAACCTTTATTTCCTCAACGCATTCTGTAACAACGTGTAATCTAACGACGCATATTTGAATGTTGTTATTATGTTGATAAACATGCTATAAGCTAGCTTCACAGTATATAAATCACGCAATATAAATAACTTAGGCCGATAAACATAATTAAATGAATATAAGTAGTATAAAGACAATTTCAAAGCAGCGCCATCTATGAGATTTTTCTGTAGATATGAAATGTAAAGAAGAAACGGGTAAAGTAGTTATTTTAAAAGGTATAATCGTAAGCATTTTTTGGTGCTGTATAGCATTCACGCAGACGACGTCGCGGGCAGCAGCTCGTATAATATAAAAGCACATAGCAGTGGCATAAAAGTTTATTGTAGTTCACAGGAAAATTTTGTGGGACTTTAGTATGAGAAAAATTGTGAATTTTAATTTGTTGTTTATTTTTTGACGTCTTTTTTACCGACCATTTTACATAAACGAAAAATAAATTTGTTGCCTTTTAAGCTCGATGCTGGATTAATATTTTTTTTTTTTTTTCGTAATTCTGTACCTCTACTAATTCTTAGAAAAATATTCAATATATTATTAGGTTTTGAAACAATTTTAGCAATATGTTAGCGTTAAATATTTGAACATGAAATTTATTTTACTTTCGTCTATGGCTTATTAATATTGTTCATTCATTTGCTCTTTATGTCACTTTACTATACTTACAATATTACTTTATTGTCTGTGGTCGGAAGTACGCCATATTTGTTTACTATTTAGGACTCTTCCAAAAAAATAGAATATATATATATATATATAAATCGTAGTGACGACTAGTGCGTTTGTTAACTTTTTTCGTCTACTTACGTTGTATTACTTGTCGATGTAATTAAAATCGGTTGTTTTCAAAAGTATCATCCCGCAAAATCGAAGTCTACGATTTTTGGTGACCTATTTGTCTCGAGATTCCAAGATCTTGAAATGCCGTAAATAAAAAAAAATTACTGGAATCGAATTAATTGTGAATATTGACATAAACTAAGCGCGAGTTGAAATTGAACAGGAAAAGTTCGTAATAGTTTATTGTATTTATTATTGCATAATATTTTGTAATACTAATGAAACATTTCATTTTATATGGGAAGCCATACTCATACAATTTAAAGTACCTACTAGTCATCATAGCAACAATGCATGAATTTTCAGGCGTTACAGTTTATTTGAATCAGGTAAAGGATTCGGGAGTCCAAAACGGCGACTTTCCAAAATTAATCATCAATTTGTTTTAAAATAATGTTCACTTACAAACCATTCCTTTGTGGAATACAGCATCACGGCCAGTATCAATATAGATACAATTTTGACGTCAGTACCATACAATTTGTGACAAAAAATTTCCAGTTCGAAATATGGAGCAACCCGGCTGGGAAAGTTCCTCGACCTTACAGAAGATCACAGCTAAATAATACTGTTTTCAAGCAGTATTGTGTTCCTGTTGGTGAGTAAGGTGACCGGAGCTCCTGGGGGGATTGGGGATTGGGTCAGCAACGCACTTGCGATGCTTCTGGTGTTGCAGGTGTCTATAAGCTACGGTAATCGCTTACCATAAACAAAAAAAAAAATACTGTTATTGTATTGTAGTTAAAACAGCATTGACAACAAAAGTTGCCGTCCCCATGTAGGAGAAGGGTCAAAGCTTAATCCACCACGCTGCTCCAATGCGGGTCGGCGGATATATTCCCTACTATGAGTAACGATCGCTATCGGGTGTACATGATAACAACCGGGACCTACGGCTCAATGTGCTCTCCGAGGCACGGTGGGGAGACCTACAAAGACCACATTGCTTACAAATAAATACTTTTAACATACACTAATCCTTCCAACGGTGGGCTGTTACAAGCTAAAACGTGATTGATACACTAAAGGTCATCTGCTCCTAAGGTAAGGGACTTGCCTTTATTTTAGGTAACAGACAACTGAATAGTAGTAGTGAAGGTTCTTTTATAATTTATATAGAGGTGTTTGACATGTTCATTGTCAACCCAAAAATTTAAGTTTTCAGTGTGTGCCCCCCCCCACACTTTTTTTCAATAATTTACTCATATGCACATCAAATATTGTTTCTATGTTTATAATCGCTCAATCTTTGCTTTAGAGTTTAGATGTGGAAAACACACCCCTGCAGTAATCAAACAGTAAAAAGAAGAGACGTAAATACAGCAAGTAGTTGTCAAATTGAAGATCACAGCTAACGTGCGATGTCACATAATTGACAATGAACTTGTTAATGCAGTTGATAGAGAGACTAAACATTTACCATTTAATTAGCACAAAATTCAACGACCAAAATTAGGTACCCTTAATACACCAAAACATTAACATTTTAAAGTCATATCACAAAACAGATTTACATAACGGAGCTCCACATTTGAATGAGTCAAATAATAAAGCCGCGGAAGAGTTGCTCAATTTGAAATTTTAATTTTTTCCTCATGATAATAGCCTCTCACTCCATCCACTATTACACATTTTATTTTTATGTAATCAGTTCAACAGCTACACGCCTAAGCTACTGTTTCGGGTGATAATTACTATAAAATTTGAAATTACAAACTGACCCTGTAAACTTCACAGGTCATATTAACTTTTTAGTTTTATCTGTATGTGATCAGCCGTTTGCTATGATCAGATTTGTAGCACAATTCATATCCTGAATGCAGTGTCACGCCTTGCCACAAGTATTTTAAATAGAAGCCAATATTTTTCCAGAATACTAAGATTTTTTTTTAGTTTTCCTTGTTGTAACAATTATAGACAAAAAAAATTAGGTGACCATAGTGTAATTCTTTACTCTTATAACAATTATTAAATTTAATACAGTAACTTAGTACATGTGTACACATATGTACATGTGTACACATATGTACATGTGTACACATATGTATTGTGTACACATATTCTTATTTATATAGTAAGATTATTTTATATGACTAAATAATTTATTTTTAGAGAGATATTTTATATATTTAAGTAAAAGATTTTTTTTTTATTATCAGACCCCTCTACATACACATACTCAAATCTGTTGAAAATCATATTTTTGTGGACACGTGTATAAGATGATGTTTGATTCAGAAATTAAAGAGATTTTAGGATAGGTTTTTTTTTAATTATTTATTTTCCTTTTTTTTAGTTTCTTTTTTATTTAAATAATATTAAATGCATACAAAAAAGTTTCCACTAATTAGGTACAATAGTTTTACATAATCGACAAAATTACATGCAAAACATAATTCATATTTTTTTTTAATTAATTACACAGTTTTTTTAAATTATAAAATAATAATTAAAAAAAAATTTATTTATGTTTTTAGTCAGACAAATTACGTAATCGGTTCAATTCATTAAAACAGTTTAACATCATGTGGTTGATTAAGTAATTTTTTAGGGTCAAGAGAACTGATAGCAAGCCCGGAGAAAGATCTCACTCTGCTCAAAGCAACGTAAGCCTGACCTTTAGCAAATAGGTGACTGCTTAAGTCAACAACTATTAGTTTTAATATAATGAAGTTATTATTAAAATTATTTGTTTGTATTTGGTATTATGTATTTGTTATTGATTTTATTAATGTAATTGTAAATTGGTGTGACATTTATTAATTTTTATTTGTAATTTTAATTGTATGTTTTTTTTAACCATTGTATTTTATTAGAAAGGCTACAATCCGAAGTTGATCGTCGCCTAGGAGGCGAGTTTGGCATGGCATAGGCATGGGAAAGAGCAAAATCCACATTTTTTAAACTTTAATATTGTATTTCTTTATTAGTATTACGGTAATAATAATCATGATATACATTTTTAAAATCCTTGTATTGTGCCCTTCAATTTGATACCCATATTGGAGTATTCAAGAAAAAAAATTTTTTTTTCATTAACTACAATGGCTTCGCGCAGCCGCCATGTTTGATTTTTTTTAATGCCACCTATCTAAGAACACATGGGCAGCTAAGACGAACCTAACGATACCTCAATTATGTAAATCCGTTCAGTGGTTCTGGAAATATGAGGTAGTAAAGAATATTACATACAAACATACATACATACAAGATACGCGCGAAAAACATAACCCTTCCTTGGCAGTCGGGTAAAAATATATTATCTTTCCTCTATAATTTGAACAGTTAACAAGAGGAAGGGTTTTTATTTTTAACACTATTTTATTTTATTTCATAAAGCATGCAAAATCATTGTCAGTAACATTTTAAATCATTGATTTAAATTTTAAAGGCACAACATGTTTACATTCATTTGTTTTTTATCATTACAAAGTAGAAATGTTACGAAGTAATCATTACGAGTGTTTGAGAGATACAAATGAGATTGCTTACAAGAACTCTTTCAGACAAATAAGGATTTTACGACAATTATATAGTTTTTGACATACCTAACTAGAATTGAATAGAAATTTTGATTATTTAACTATCAAATAATGATTATATTATATTGGACTGGACACATTAAGAATATTTAGTATTTATTAGGCATTGATAACAGTGCACAGTTACATATATGTATGTTTCCTATACACGTTGATGAATATGGGAATATTTGCACGTCATTTCTTGCAAGAGGCTACGAAGCAAACACAAAACACGAACATGACTTGTAAACATGTATACAGTTGTGCTATTTGCCAGCTCTCGAGATAGGAGGTAGGCATGAAAGATAAAACACGTCCGCGGGCGTCCATGGTGAGACATGCCATCACGTGTATCAGCGTTCAGTATGCGACGGTTCGACTTGATAACAGCGACTGAGTCAGAAAATAACTATAACGAAGCAGCTTCTAAGTCACGTTCGCTCACGTCATTTAAGAAAAATGTGAAAAAATTTCGTTACGACCACGAACCTGTAGTTTTGTTCGTAATCCCAGTAGTCCTTGTAGCGCGGGTGCCAGCGCGGGCCCCCGCGCGAGTAGGGCCGTCTCGAGCCCCCCTGGCTCATACTTGCTGCGCCATACCACACCGTATCGATCCGCGCCGCTGCGGGCCGTATCGCCCGCTTCCTTGCACCTCGAACGCACCACAAAACCACAAAATCACTGCACTGCGTCACTGTCACTCCGCGATATACTCTTTAAAATGTGATTCAGGGACTCCGGATGGAGCCCTGCACTATTGTTTTGGAGACGACTGCAACGACGCGAAGCTCGCGCGGACTGAGCGCGACGCAAGCGCGCCAACGTCACGGAAGGAGGAAGCGCGCCCTAGCGGAACCTTTACGTCTCGATTTCAAAAACGACCGCCAAACCGAGGTGAATTTCAAATGAGAATTATTTTATGATTACTCAAAACTCGCTATGAGTAATTAGTGGGCTATAAAACAATATCTCCCGGGAAACTAAAGAGCGATGGCAAACAGAAAATGGCAAATTTAAATCTCGTGTCGTTCCGAGTATTGATTTTATATTAGACACATGTACAATCTCATTTATTTTTCACGATTCGACACGGATTAGCTTAAGGTGACCGAGCGTAAAAGGCAGGGCGTGTTATCGCGCACTTCAGATGTTCACATAATTAATGTGAATCAGCGATTATCTCGTTGCGGTGTTACGCACTACCGAGCATTTAAACTTTACTTGGATTTCACTTCATAAACGAATCAGAACTTTTTACATTTAACTGCAATCTAACTAACACTACCGAAAATGACTAAATATTGCAATTTGTATAATATAAAAGGCAACGAAGTGCCTCATCCGGGCCACAATACTATACAATACGTAAGCTTTATAAAAAAACTTTACACAACTTGTCTTCATTCGGTATTTCAACGCTGTCAGTGCTTCATTTTATCAAGCAAAGTTTCGAAGTAAGATACCAGTTTTATTCCAAAGCGATGTAGCGCTGTTAAGAGCCAATGCCCCACCCATTGTTATTATAATGCTGCCAACATGACGCATGAAGTGTAGTGTGAAGATAGCTATACTAAAAATGTCACTTTCAAGTTTTCTCGCTTTAACTAATGAATACGACAGAGAGGAGAGTATTCGTTTTTTTGTAGTAAATCATTATAGTTGCAGTCAGTTAATTCAACGAAGTCATTGTCAAATTATCTAGAGTATAATAAAAGATATATTTATTCATGGATGGAACGAAGATTCGCGCTTTTATTGTTACTTTTCTATAAAGCTTTTAAGAACATACAATCATCATCATCATCATCACTTCAGCCTACCGCAGTCCACTGCTGAACATAGGCCTCCACAAGTTCGCGTCAAAAAATGGCATGTACTCATATGTGTTACCTATAGTCACCACATGGTCACCACGCTGGGCAGGCGAGTTGGTGACCGCAGAGTCGTAAGAGTGGTCGAAAGGTAGATCCCGCTTATGAAAAAAAGAATATTAAAAAAATCTTTAGTTATAATTTTTATTTAACCCCTAAATTGGTTTTAAGTTGTAAAAGGTCAACAAAAAAATTGGATGCTAAAGCATCTCGGTCTCATATTTTTCAGAACTGGACTCCAACTGAAATTCCTATAGATCTTCATCCCATCGCTAGAAAGATGAATTTTCATACTTATTGTTTTATTCAGCTTAAGATAAAAGCTACAAGATCGAAATTCCAGGCACAGAAAGTTGTGGGTACCGCTAGTTTTTACCTATATAAAAATATAGACAAAAAATGTTACATTATCTATACATATAATAAAATGGTAGGAAAGTCAAAACTGTACATTGAATATTTTTTTAAAAGAATACTTGGGGTGTGATCTACAATTGATACCGAAGCCAAAAATATAGTTTTTAGAATTTTTGTCTGTTTGTCTGTATGTATGTCCGGGATAAACTCAAAAAGTACTGCACGGATTTACTTCAAATTTGGCACGAATATTATTAAGAAGTCGGGTCAACATATAGGCTACATATTATCACGCACCGCCTACCGGGAACGAGCAGTGAACCTTTATTTCCTCAACGCATTCTGTAACAACGTGTAATCTAAAGACGCATAATTATTTGAATGTTGTTGTTATTATGTTGATAATCATGCTATATAAGCTAGCTTTACACTATAAAAATCACGCAATATAAGTAACTAAGCCTAAACTAAAACTAATATAAGTAGAAAAGACAATTTTAAAGCAGCGCCATCTATGAGTTTTCACTTTGAAGTCGCCTTGAAGATCGCTCAAACTGAACTGAACTCGCTCGCCTACCTGCGGCTATTTATATCGGCCGACACGAGGCCCAGACCATTCTGGAAAGTTCGCGCATGTACCCGGTTTTCGAGACTATACTTCTATAGAGTTCCACAGTAGTTCCTCTAACGCCATCTAGTATTGAGTAGAGTTTTATGCTATCGCTGTCTTTGTGTGGTTTCAATGGTAGAAACTAGATGGCGCTAGTTTCTTTGTGTGTTCGTAACAATACGTACAAAGCGCTTCGAATCATCTTTTTTAATGCGCACAGCCAAGGAATGGAATTCCCTGCCGGCGTCTGTATTTCCGAGTTCATACAACCCGAACATGTTTAAAGCGCGAATGAACAGGCTTCTTCTGGGCGAACTCGCTTCATCTTCGACCTCGTCTGTGCTCTAGAGTTAGACTGAGGTCAAGAGTAAGCCCATATCATAATTAAAAAAAAAGAAGAAAAAAAGGTATTTTTGGTGTTGTATAGCGTTCACGCAGACGACGTCGTGGGCAGCAGCTAGTTTTTCTTATAATTTGACACTTTTAATATAACCCAGTTGCACAAATTGACTACAACATAATCGAGTAAAATGGCGGCTAATTTGCGACTTTGTATTCAAAAACAAATTTGTTTAAAAATAAAAGTTAACGATGCGGAGTGTTTGCAATATAAATGAATTTTATTTGCACAACGCAAGAAAGGCGATGTTTCATTATTTATAAATATTCTAGTAAAATTGCGTTTTGGTTTTGAAATGTTAAAATGCATAATATTATGTACGATTTATTTTCTAACTGACTTCCAAAAAGGAGAAGGTTCTCAATTCGACTGTATTTTTTTAAAGTATGGTACCTCAGAACTTTAAAAGATTAAAATTTGATCGAGATATGATCACTTTGATAACGCGCATTTACTTGACTATTTTTTCGTCGACCTACGTTGTATTATACCGCATAATTTTTCACCGGGTGTACCGATTTTGATGATTCTTGTTTTAATCGAAAACTGATTCTTGTCTCGTCCCATTTAATCGAGATCTTATGACTACTTTTTGAGTAATCTTTGATAACCCGTATTCACTTGAATATTTTTTCGTCTACCTACGTTGTATTTTGTAATTGAAGTCGGTTTTCTTTCGTTTACGAGCAAACAATTATTATACCTATTTTGAATAATTCTTAGAAGATTACTGTAATATTATTTTTAAAAAAGCTTGTACTAATTACACTAAAAATTACATCTTTGTAATGTACGGTAGAAGTACCTACGATTAATCTCTATAAATCTATATAAATAAAAGTGAATGTTGCTAAGCGAATAACTCGAGAATGGCTCGACCAATTTGACAATTAGTTATTTTTTTTTTTTTTTTTTTTTTGTATGTTCCTTAAGACCCACGGAAGGTTTTAATACAGAAACACAAACAACAATTTTTTTTTTACCATTAACTTTTGACACTACGAAGTCTGTTCGAGCAGCTAGTAATAAGTAAAATAATTTGTTATATTTAGTAGTCTTCAAAACGCAGTCGAAAGCGTTATGACCTGATTGTACAATTAGGCTCGGCAACCCATGTTAAATAATGTTCGCGTTGTTACCGCAGCTAATGGGCAGCTTATTCGCGAGGTGAGGCGGACACTTTCACTTCATTATTCAACGAGACAAATGCCGTGAATACTTGAATAACTGCCTCGGAGGGAATTCAGATTATTTCTCTTGAGAAATTTATAATTACATACGTATTTACATACCATGCCCGTGTCATCGAAATCTATGTATATAGTTTAAGAGTTTTCTACATAGCTAGTAGTTTACTCCTATAGAACTTAACTTCAAAAATAAATCGCCGAAACGTTCGTTATCGTCACGTATAGGTGTCAAATAATATAATTGTGTTTGCAGGCAAACGAAGAAAAACAGACTTAAATTATATCGTCAAGTAATACAACGGAGGTAGACGAAAAAATAGTCAAGTAATTACGCATTATCAAAGATTACTCTAAAAGTTGTAATGAGATCTCGATGAAATTTAAATGTGACCACACGATAAACATCAGCTTACGATTAAATTAAAAATTATCAAAATCGGTACACCCAGTAAAAAGTTATGCGGATTTTCGAGAGTTTCGCTCGATTTCTCTATGATCCCATCATCATATCCCGGTTTCCATGAGGGATATCCTCTTTCCAACACAAAAAGAATTATCAAAATCAGTACATCCAGTAGAAAGTTATGCGGTATAATACAACGTAGGTTGACGAAAAAAGCGTCAAATAAAAACGCATTACTAGATATAACTCGAAAAGTAGTTGTTAGATCTCAAATAAATTTAAATGGGACCAATTGACACATACCACCTTTCGATTAAAAAAAAAAAATTGTCGAAATCGCTCCACCCGGTTAGACCACACGACGTAAGTAAAACTTACGAAACGTAAATCTCTCTCTTTCTATCTTCATCATCTTAATTCTGCCTCTCAACTTTCGATCGCCTCGCCCGATTATACTTTTCATAACGCTCTTGTCACGAATTCATCAGGTCCCCCGAGTCAAGGGTGCATTTACGTCAAAAATGAAACGCCCGAGTCGTCAAATTGTTTAAACGGGCGTAACTTCTGTACGGCTGCACTGAAGTCAATATTCTCGGATTTTACCGCGGTTTATTTAGGGTTTTCAGATGGCCGGGAAATCAGGGACTGTCCCGGAATTACGCGTCTAGTCCCGTGTCCAGGAATTATAGTTGATTGTCCCGGATTTCGAATACTACTAGTTTTCTAGCGACTTACAAAAAATATTATCAATTTCCGTATATTTTTCAACCGACCGAATTCGTAATCCTCGAATTGTCCCGGAAATGACATGCTTGAATCTGGCAACCCTAGGTTTATTAGATCTTTTACATGCCCGACGGATACTTTACAGCAATCACTCTCGGGAACCACTCACGGGAGGACTCCTGTGACGTTAGTCAGAAAAAAATTGTTTCATTATAATGAAATGCGTACAAACATTAGAAAACAATATGGCGGTACGAGGTCACCGAGTCAGCTAGTTCGCGATAAATGTGCTATGGTATTTTTTTACTGATAATTGTTGTCATATTGTCTGCTATTTTGGTGGTTGCTACTGAATTTGACATTGGAGACATTTATACGTCACATAGCATCACCAGCAACAGACGAAAGAGGCCCCAAGTTTTCTTCATTTTCTAAATTCAAGTCAATTCCCTTTCGGTTAAGTTACCTACTGCAAATGCTGGTTCACCATCAATGCAGTAAACAAATCATTATAGACAATAAGTCTTTTCAACATGAACGGGACTGAATGAATAAGGCACGTTTATATGAACACTTTATTGTCAGAGACGTTCAGAGCTGGTCGTGGAGCACGTTCAGAGCTGGTGGTCGTTGGGGTCGTACAGCTCGGACAGCAGCCGGTAGATGTAGGACGGGGAGCTGCCACCGCTGCGAACATAGAAATGAACCCCTGTAACGTCCAACTGCTGGTCAAAGATCTGTTCTCTATACGAATAAATATAATTAACCAGACCTTACCAGGATTTACTTTTGTAGGTTGTAAAAAACGAGTGTGGTTTAGACTGAAGTAAAACTTAACTCCATCTAACTTATATCTCCCTCTCAACTTCCGTTCGCCTCGCCCGATCACGCTTTTCGTAACGCTCTCTTCACGCATTCACCAGCTTACTTTCCAAATCAAGCGAGCAAAGAAGTTTTACTCCAAAAATACACAAGAACAAGCCCAGTAAACAACAGTAAGGTCTATTTGAATATTTACCACAAACGTACATAAATAACATTCTCCCAGCTGTTGGCAAAAACCTCTTCTGCTAAGAGACAGAGTTAAGCCTTAATCCTATATCTAAAATTAAACTGGTTTTTTTCATGACCTGATATAATTATAATTGCTTTCACTAGCTAATGTGTAATCATCTGTATAATATAGAATATGTATGTATTTACTTATATATTATAGTGAGTATGTATATGTTTATGTGTATGTACAAGTATATTTGTATTTTGGTATGTATCTTTATATGTATTTGTTAATCTAGTATGTTACATTTTTGTATATATATAAATTTTATTATCTTTAATTAATTTTTTTTTTGTCTTTGGTGTTTTTTTTTATATTTATTTTTTTTATTTTCTTCTTAATGAATACTTCTTGCACTGTTTGCCTCGCTATATGAAACACTTACTCATGACCATGGGTTGACTGGAAGAAATCTCTTTCAGAGATAAGTCCACCTTTGCCATAAACTTTACTATTATTTTATGTTTTATATCTATTTTTTGAGTGCAATAAAGTATATAATAATAATAAAGTATATAATTCCAAATATGTCGTGTTGGAAATTTAGCAATCGTGTCATTCTTTGAATATAGAAACTGTGTTATAGGGTAGGGAACCCAAGGCACGTACAGGTTGGTGATGAAGAGCGTGATGTGGTCCGGCGGCACCACGTCGTACAGCGGCGCCTCCACACGCACCAGCGCGCTCTCCAGGCCTCTGGAACATTCACTTGAACATTTCACTTGTATACTTCAAACGAGTGTACGGTTCTGCTTGATGGAAAGCGGATACCGTAACTTATAGACGTCAATAATACTGGTGTTGCAAGCTAGTGTGTTGCCAGCCCAAACTCCGAGTCTCCTCAGCAGTTCTGGATCTCTTAACTTACCACAGGAACATAATACTATTTGGAGAGTACTATTTAGCTGTGATCTTCTGTAAGGTCGAGGTACTACCCCAGTTGGGCTGCTCCATATTTTGAGCAGGAAATTCCTGCTGTGCCCTACCTCAGTTATACCTTTCTTTCTTCCTCCCTTTCAAAGCAGCTGTGAGGTGAAATGTGACAGGTGTCAGGTGTGTGTAATGTACATCATAGTCACCGGTAGGGCAGCGCGCTGCAGGCAGGAGCCAGAGCCTCGAACAGCTGGCCGCCGCGCGGGTGCTGCGCCGACAGCGACCACAGCGGGGACAGCACCACCACCTGTGGCACCAGGGTCACACCACTTGGATATAGGGAACTAGGCTGTACCAAGTACCTTGACAGAAACCGGCGGTACAGCTAGTATTGACGTAAACAAGTAGTAGAAGAGAGAGAGGTCACTACATTTTTTCATGGAATTGGATTCCTCATGAGGTTTTCTTTCTCTTATTATGTAAAAAACGAAGAAGTATGAAGATTCAAGGAACAAGGCTGTAATCAGTATTACAACCAGTATAGCAGAAGTCTGCACTGTACCTGCTTGAAATTATGGTCCTAATAATTACAACCACTATCGCCGTGAAGAATTAATTGGCGAGAGAGGCATTCCCCTGTCTAATTATACTACAAAAGATTTGGTCTCCTTATTTACTAACTGACTTTACTCGACACCAGATGGGCGAGAACTGTCATTTAGATTGCTAGAGACCTAAGAGACCCCCCCCCCATCAATTATCGTATTATTCCACAGCACCACACGCAGGACAATAGAGAATAAGTACCAAAGAAACTTTGGCATTAATAAACTAAAGCCCACGTCCACGGTGAGATGGCAGAGCTGGTGGCTACTCACGGAGACGGCGTGGTGCGCGGCGGCGGCGGTGACGGCCAGCGCGCCGGCGGTGGCCAGCGCCGCGCCCCCCGCCAGCGCGGCCGCCGCGCCCAGCACCACCTGCGAGGAGGGGGAGGATGAACGCCTGACACTCTGACACTCACACCTTAGACCGTATGTTTGCACGTGCGCATGCACGCATACAGCTACGATATCTGCGCAAGCTTGGCGTAAAAATTTACAACAGCATACAAAAAGCGTCTCTAACGTATTTTATTATATGTTTTTGCACACACACACGCTAATACACTTTTTGGGCTGCGCCGAAAATGTTTAGACTTCACTAATATAACCTAAACTTGCATCATTAATCTTGTGAGAAATAGGGTTGTCATTTGATAGTTTCTTAGGGCTGGCACTTAATAGTTTTCCTTTATTCAAGACTAGCTTTTGCCCACGACTTCGTCCACGTGTAACAGCTTCTTTGGGCTAACTGGGGAAGTTCTCAAAAGGAAACACCCGATTTTGAAACACTTTTCACTGGTGCTCGCTCCGCTTCTTCTTCTTCTTTTTCTTGGTCTTAGCATGTTGATATTTAGGCTATAGCCTTCCTTGATAAATGGACTATCTAACTTTGAAAGAATTTTTCAAATCGTACCAGTAGTTCCTGACACTAGCGCGTTCAAACAAACAAACAAACCCTTCAGCTTTATAATATAGAAATGTATAATGTAACTGTTACGGGGTATATTCCATACCTTGTTGACCCTGGGCATGAGCGCGCCCACCGCGGCCCCGCTCACCAGCGCCACGCTGATGCCCGCGTTGGCCAGCCGAGCTGCCATCGCGTGGCTCTGGAGACATGGAATATATCTTATGTAGATGTGGCACTCCTAGCTGCGCTCCTTCAAATATGGGGTCCTGTAGGTCTTATAAATCACATTCACCAAGAAAAATGGCTCAGTAAATTTGGCTTTATTTAAATCGATAACCTTCTTTTATAGACTCATTCCACATGATACCTTTCGTGAGCGCGTAATGACGGCTATAATTTATTTTAAAAATATTTTAAGAGAAAAGAAATTCGTTTCCATATGCAATCGCCTTAGTTGTATGCGGCAATTAGTATTCATATTTCATTTTATCAATGTTTTTTCGGGCTAAGAAAAATATTATTGGACAATTATGCAGAAAGACGTTGCCGGAATAGCGCGTGAAATTTTTTTCATATGGTTTTTTCATCTACAGAGCCCCCCATTTGAAGGAACGCTGACAGGCGTCGAATATCCTGTGTACATAATTCTTGTAAATGTTTTTATATCATTGAATTCGTCCTCATTAGTGGGATGGATCATAAATTTTTAATTTCAGTTTAATCACCATATCCCGTGCAGCTCACCATCACGATCACAGGAGCCACGGGCTCGATGCAGGTTATGGTAACTCTTAGGCAACTCGATTGACTCCACGCTTTCTTCTTCTCTCCGTCCTGAGCCGAGGTGCGATATCGCTAACAAAGATGCGTAAAGCCCTAAGCCCCCCCCCCCCCCCCCGGGAGCCCACTCAAGCCTCCCTCAGTTGGCTCCCTCCCCCTCGCCGCCGACAGAGGAGCGGAGACCCCCCCCGGCCCCCACTCACCTCGGCCACGCCGGGCCCCTCGGCCAGCAGCAGGCGGAAGCGCCGGGTGCCGGCCGCGCGCAGGAAGCGCTCCACCAGCGCGCTGGCGCCGTACGTCAGCAGCAGCTCGTCGGCGTGCACGTGCGAGCGTGCCTGCGAGCTGATGGCCGCCGTGCTGGCGTCCAGCTCGGCGCGCAGCTGGCCATAACCATACGTGAGGTTCGGGGTTCGACAGTCGGGTGGCAGGGGAAAGTGATTTGGAAAAGCAAACCGAAGACCTTCTGGTCAATGCTCATCAGTACTATGATTCTGTAAGTGCTCGTCACTGTCGTACCCGAAGGCCGTCGAATAATAAAATGGTATTTTTGCAAGAATTTTTGGTCCTTCGAGCCGAATTACAACACAAAAAGATAATATTATCTTATTTTAACAAAAAAGTTATTGTTCTATTCGCAGGGTTATAAAATAAATAAATTTCTAAAATAAAAATAGCCTATGTTACTCCTTATAAGATGAGATCGATTCCGATTTTGACGGGACTTTTACTGGCAGATAGTGCCAGTAAAAGTCCCGTCAAAATCGGTCCAGCCGTTTCAAAAATTAGCTGGAACAAACAGACAAACAGACAAAAATTGTAAAAAACGTTATTTCGGTATATGTACCGTGTAAATTACCATATGCATTTATTAAAAAGCGGTTATTTTAATACTACAAACAGACACTTCAATTGTATTTATTTGTCTAGATTATACGCGGGAACCCAGCGACATTTAAAAAAATCATCGAATCAAAAAGATAGGAACAAAATTGATCAAATCAAAACAAATTTCAAATCAGTAAAAAATCTCAGAACAAAAAAAATTTGAATAATTTCTTTGCCTACCCATTTCTTAACTTAAATCCATCCCATAACTATAATACAATCTTGTCATAAAGATCTCAACTGACCTCAGCGATGTGATCCCTGATGGGCTCCTTGAGGTCCCGGGCCGCGGGGCCCAGCGTGGCGCGGCGGGACGGCGCCGCCAGAACCAGCCGCTGTAGAGACTCGCCCGCGCCCTCAACGCTCTGCAATTAGATACTACATACCTGTAGTCTATTGTTACCGTTATCATTGCTTTGTGATTTAGCGCTGTTGTAACAAAGATTTTTTTTAAGTCCCTTCATTTTAAAGAATGAAAAAGGATTTATTCTTTTTCATTATCGGAAAAATGTGACACGTTTAGTTACAATCACTTAAGCCCGCAAATAACAGTCAGCTTCTGAGTGATACGAATACGAATAAGTTGGAAGTTTGACCACAATACACCTTTATAAACAACATTTTTCATTTTATTATCCGGGGTATATATATATATATATATATATATATATATATATATATATATATATATATATATATATTGGCGCCACGGTTCGCTTAAACCGAAAATAAAAATCATCATATCAAAAGTTTCGCTCTAGCGGGTACATCGTTCCATAGCTTAATTGGCTAGAGCGCCGACACGGTCAGTCGGAGACGCGGGTTCGAATCCCGCTGGAGCGGTCAATTTTTGATATGATATTCAAAAATGTTTAAAATTTTTAATTTCTATTTTTTTATGATACAACATTAAAAAATACAAATAACCCTAAATTTTCAACCCTCTACCATCAACCCCTATTTTTAATAGCGTTTAGCGGCAAGACAACGATTGCCGGGTCAGCTAGTAATAAATATATATATGACACACACATACAAGACTCGGGTGGAAATCGAACCCACAGAGAGCAGAAATCACAGTCACTAGAAACTACGCCAACAGGCTAGTCATAATTGACTGTTGTTCATCCTCAGATATTCATGTTAAAAGACTGAAAAGATCACTTTTAAGGGAATTTCGTAATTTTTTAGAAAAATAGTCACCTTGTAAAGAAAAATTATAAATATTTTAGGCAAAACTTTAATTTTAAAAAGATAATAATTATATGGTTGTTACATTTCTAAAAGATAACATGTGGCTAAGATCACCTGGTTAGATTGTGCCCTCTGCTCGTCTCGTATCGCCCTAAGGACGCGCCTCACCATGTTGCCGGCCGCCAGCTCGGTGGGCAGAGCCTGCACCAGGTTTCGACCCACAGCACGCACCAAGTTGCATAATGACCTGGAAACCATTAAATATATCCTTATATCACTTTTATAGTAAACAAGAGTATGTTTCATCTAATAATCCATTACCATATCCTATGGACTTAGGGTTGCCAGATGGCCGGAATTACGTGTCTTGTCCCGTGACCAGGACTTATAGTTGACTGTCCCGAATTTCAAATACTACTGGTTTTCTTCAATTTTCGTATGTTTTCAACAGACCGAATTCGTAATTCTTGAATTGTCCCGGAAATGACATGTTTGAATCTAGCAACCCGTTATGGACTCCTCTCCACCAGGTCCTAAACCTCATCATAGACACAGTGCATATCCAAGAGCTTCGGCTGTCTCGCTCATCAGAGAAACAAACATCCCAGATGATTGTAAACTGGATGTTTATGATTGCAACAAATGTGTTTTCAATGATCATTAAATATGAAGCATTTACTTACTTTTTTTAGTACTAGCGACCTCTGTCCGTCCATATTTTTACACAATAAGTACTCACCAACATATCATAATCTAAAATCTACTCTGAAACACGCTTAACTGAGGTAGGGCACAGCAGGAATTTCCTGCTCAAAATATGGAGCAGCCCGACTGGGGTAGTATCTCGACCTTACAGAAGACCACAGCTAAATAATACTGTTTTCAAGCAGTATTGTGTTCCTGTTGGTGAGTAAGGTGACCAGAGCTCCTGAGGGGGGGATTGGGGATTGGGTCGGCAACGCGCTCGCGATGTTTCTGGTGTTGCAGGCGTCTATAAGCTACGGTAATCTCTTACCATCAGGTGAGCCGTACGCTCGTTTGCCGACCTAGTGATATAAAAAAAAAAAACGCTGCATCTTATGGTATAAGTATTATTCCGATCGGTACAGTAGTTCACAGTATAACTGAACAAAAAAAAAACCGGCTCCATTTATTAGTATAGATATATAAAAATAACTCTTACAGTGCATTCGTACACTCCGACTCACTGATGATCTTTTCCAGCAGATCAACAGTTGCGACTGCTATGTTCTCAGATCCTTGGATTTTACTGAAAAAATTTAATTAAAACTGTTATAATTAAAAGATAAATTAAGAAAGATATTAAATTATATAATTAAGGAAAAAGTATTAAGTTTTATTTGTACTTTATATCCACAAACATAATAAGGAATCCATTATTTGTTATGTGTAAATAGTTTATCAATAAAGTTATATGAACAAATAAATGTGTAATGATAAATTTGTACAATTTCATTTTTGTGTACCCACACATTAGGAATTCTAAACATTTTTGAATATCATATCAAAAATCAACCGTTTCTGCGGGGATCGAACCTGCATCTCCGACTGACCGTGTGGGTGCTATAGCCAATTAAGCTATAGAACGATGTACCCGTCAGGTCCAAATTTTTGATATGATGATTATATATTCGGTTCTAAGCGAGCGTAGTATATTGAGTTGTTTCACGGAACCACCACAAATTTCAAAAAAAAAAAAATCTGCATTTCAAAACTTATTTAAAATGTTACTAAAGTATTAAAAGTTGCGTAAAGACTATTAAATGAGACAAAATATAAGAAAAAGTGATTACAAAATTATCTAACTTTGTACTGAAATGTTTTTAAATAAATATTTATTAAAATATTTATTTTAGCTCATACATTATATAACAATCCACGCTACATATGATACTTCGAGTTTCATACATTAACTACATTATACATATTTAATACAGGAAATTGTGATAAATGCATTAAAATTTCGTGGAAAAAACAAAGCTTTACTTACCCACTCCTGACGTCGGAAACAAATTTAACAACAGCCTCCGAAGTTTTATCGTCCAAGTCCTTTAAGCTACTTTCTGTCGGTGGCATCTTTTGTTTTTTTTTTTTATATCTTTAATATAATTTTTACTAATACTTAATATAGGTAACTCTAGCCCATACAGAGCAAAGACAGAGCATGTTGTGACCGTGGTTATGACTTTTATTTGACAACCAGACAACAATGACAACTGACAGTCCAAAGCAAGTTACTTTACTCTTTGTGACAGTCTGACAAGACAATTGAATGTTGACGATGCACTATCTATATAAAGGCAATTATTATTATAATTATGCATCTATAGTGCATCCACACTATGGATAATGTGATCCCCACTATATATTATACATCTTATTCTATTTGTTACTAGCTGTGCCTGCGACTTCGTCCACGTGGAATTTAACAAAAAATAGTACAGTATTGTTCAGTTCACAAAATAGGGTATTCCACTAAGTTTGAAAAGTACTTGAAAATGTTGATTTTCCAATAAAAAGCCACAACCTTTTTTATTTCCGCGAAAACAATATAAATAAAAGTAGCCTACGTTACTCCTTATCCGCTACCCTCATCAGCTATCTGCCAGTGAAAGTCACTTCAAATCGTCATTTTACAAATTTAAACTTTAAAAATTAATTATTATATTTGTAGAAGTAAAGTCACCGATTCGGAATGTTGATTCTGCAGAGAAGAATCGGCAAGAAACTCCGCAGTTAGTTTTTTGAAAAATGATCTTAACTTACTTAACATATTGGTTATGTTCAATTAAAGTAAAAATTGTCTAATTCGCATTGTGGTTTGCACCTGTAATTGAGGTGACACTCAACAATCAACATTATATATTCATGCTACTTTTTTGTGATGTATTGGTGTTTATCTTGTTGGTGCAACTAAATAAATAATAATTGTGTTTGCTCGCAAACGAAAAAAAAAACCGACTTCAATTACATCGACAAGTAATACAACGTAGATCGACGAAAAAATAGTCAAGTAACTACGCGTTATCAAAGATTACTCAAAAAGTAGTTATCAGATCTCGATAAAATTTATGTGTGACCACATAATAAACATCAGCTTTCGATTTAATTAAAAATTATCAAAATCGGTACACCCACTAAAAAGGTATTGCGGATTTTCGAGAGTTTCCCTCGATTTCTCTAGGATCCCACCATCAGATTCTGGTTTCCTTATCATGGTATTAAGCTAGGGATATCCCCTTTCGAACAAAAAAAGAATTATCAAAATCGGTACATCCAGTAGAAAGTTATGCGCTATAATACAACGTGGGTCGACGAAAAAAGCGTCAAGTAAAAACGCATTATTAGATATAACTCGAAAAGTAGTTGTTAGATCTCAAATAAATTTAAATGGGACCAATTGGCACACAAAACCTTTCGATTAAAACAAAATTTGTCGAAATCGGTCTACCCGGTCAAAAGTTCTGATGTAACATACATAAAAAAAAAAAAAAAAAAAAAAAAAAAAAAAAAAAAAAAAAAAAATACAGTCGAATTGAGAACCTCCTCCTTTTTTGGAAGTCGGTTAAAAAAGTGGTTTTTGAAAATTCTTCATGGGTGCTCCGCTCCTATTGGTCTTAGCGTGATGATATATAGCCTTATTTGAAATAAAAGAATTTTAATCATTTATAGTATTTTAATATCAAAATCATAAATCATAACACTAAAAAATAACTACATCCAGTAGCAAATACAATATGATTAGAATAAAAAACCGTAAAAAGTATTAACCATTAAGAACAAACATGATTTCGACATGAACAAATATTATATACGATTGGCGTCCCCACAAAAAAATTACTCCATACGGCATTCAAATCCGGTTCATCGTCAGAAAAAGAAGTTTGTAACGCCATCTGGCGTCTAGAGTTCCACTCTTGGGTTGAACTTCCAGTTGAAGAAAGGGAATATGGAACTATGCGACTTATATATTTATTAATGATCTTTGATCGACGAAGCTTCGAAGATTTTGGTGTTGATGTCACAGTGAACTCAATATTTGAGTCAGAAAATGATGCCTCGGCTACTTCCATTTCTACTCCTGAAGCAACAAGTATTTCCTTTGAGAATGTTTTTTCGATTTCCATTCGTAAATTTTCGTTACTGCTACTTTTATCACTTTCGCAAATTGATATATCATGATATGGTAAGGCATCATCAGCTAATGTTTGACGACGCCTCATTGTTTCTGGTGTCAGTTGGTATTCATCGGGGCTTTTCAGACTAATGCTTTTTTGGTTTGCTTCTGAAAAAAGTGAAAATATTTTACTCTTTTCTCATTTTGGTGTATAATTATAGTAAATATATCTTAACAAAAAGTTATATCTATAATATATAAAAAAAACCTCTCATAATTTTTTGATGAACTTCTAAATTAATGTATTTTGTTTTGAACTCATTACAAACTTGAAAGAAATAACAAAATCATGTAAAAACATGTCTTTACGCCAACTTAAACCTCAACTTTTATGTCTTAATTAAAACCTAACACTCATATAATTTTAGTAACTACGAAAGAAAACACAACTTCTATTGACTATTATGTGAATAAATATTATTTCTTTTACAAAGAATTAAGTATGAAAAACATTTATGACGAAGAATTCATTTTTTTTATCACGTTAATAATTAAGAATTTTTAAATTAATATAAAATTATATTTACCTATTAGGTTTGCAAGACTTTCTTGTTCCGTTAGTCCTATTCCCTCTTCCTGTAAAGTTTCCGAATCTTTTTTATTACTGTCATGTACATTTTCTTCTGAGGAAAACGACATTGCAATTATTTTTCTCACTTCATTCGGGTCGACACCATCTTCACTCGCATGGATCATTTCCGGTAACGGTTGATCTGCGATATCTTCATAGTTCGCGTGTACTTGAGCTTCAAATATTATTTGCTCATATGAACAAATAACTTCTGATTCCGTACTATCATTATCAGAGCTCGTTAACATAGTCTTTTGTGTTTCTTCTTCTTTACTGATTTCTGAGTAACACTCATCTTCTTCCAAATCATCAACCTTATCCAATTCCTCAACTTCTAGAGATCCTTCTTCATCTAGACTTGTGTCTATTTGTGTGTGACTTTCATTTCTTATTTCGTAGGTCGTGTCAGAGGACGTAGTGCTGTCTTTTTCAACATGAAGAAAATCTCTCTTGTAAAGTTTTCTCATTTCTCTTGCTAATTTATCATAGAACTCTTCAGGTTCATCTTGATGATATTTTTTCTCCCGTGGAGGCTCTTTTTCAATTATGAGATCAGGTAAAGGACTTTCAGGTCTGTGTATGTCGTTATCTGACGATGATTGCGTTGGTTCTTGCGATTCATATATAGGAGACAATGCTGAAAACAAAAAAAGTAACAACTTTTGTATTTATGCTAGCAAACGAAAACAAAAAAAACTAAACTTACTCGGTAAATCCTCAAATAAGCTTCTTATCAAGTAGCTTTTTCGCCTTTCCCATTCTTCTTTAGAAGTCCGCCACATTCTCAAACTATTCAACTAACTGTCTTCATTTAAATTAAACATTTACAACCTAAATTAAGGCATGTTTATTTACTTTTCTATTCTTTAATATTTTTTATACAATGTGTGGGTATTTTTTGATTTGCTAGTGTTCTAAATTTTAGGGTATTTTATATTTACGTTAAAATGTTTTGTTGTAAATATTTTAAAATTAATACAAAATTAAACAAAAATTCATTTTGATAAGCTGTTTTTATTTTCAAAGTACGATTAACAAGAACTATTATTAGTAGCTAAGTATTTATTTACAAAATATTTTTTTTGTTTTAGTAAGAATATCCAAACAAAATCATCTGTGAGCTGTCAGTTCCAAATGACGATCATTTAAAATCAATACACTCAAAATATGCACAAATTTTTCCCAAATCTACACTCGTAGACCTTTCTAAACTTTTCTATATATACTATTACGCACAAGTAACAGTTTGTCTTTCGACGGTATGATGGTTTCATTGAATATTTTAACGAAATAATGAGTTCTGTTGACCGCAGCGAGCTTGTAACGCTTGAGCGATTGTTTGATGCGGAAATGCTGGCTAATTGAGTGAAATTGTGCTAAAATATTACAATGGATCTGTCGCCAGACGAGGAACACTTTCAAGGCCGACTCCTGCACCAGGTAGGCCCTCTTTAACCGTTTATCTATACTTTCTAAGGGCAGTATGAGAGTTGCGGGTTTCACTCTAGTGCAGATGTTTGCGAGGTCGTATGTGTTTTGCAATAACATATGATTGTAAATATAACTGCTGGCTGTCGAGACGTGAGATGCGACGTTTAAATAATATATGTAGGTGTTAATCTCTAAATTTGTTATTGTTTATCTTTGACTTACAGATTAGGCAGTCGTTCTTAATAAATATTGTTTTCAATTTAATTATTTTTACTTTCCATCAAAAACAAGGTTTTAAAAATTATAACATCAGCCCATCTTATTTGCTAATTATTAAGTTTTATAAATATCATTTTTTTTTTGTTTTCTTAATAATAAATATAATCTGTGGTATCTGTGGTAGGAAAAAGAAGATCCATATGTATATACTTTTCACAATGGGCAGTTAATGAGAAAGCAACTCATGTGATTCGGTAGAAAATTGCAATTTATTTAATTTTCAATCTATTAGTGACGTAATTCCTTTTTGCCATGAGACATAATAATATTTTGAATCAATAGATGCAAAGATCTCGTTTTTCAAAGTTTAATTTATTGACTTAACTATAAGTACATTTTGACTAACTCATGCTGTTTGTAGCGGCCCTGCTTTCTGCTCCGGGAGTTGTGCATTCAATTCCCGCTAGAGTCTGGGTGTATTATTTGCATTTATTTATATATGCAAGTTTGTGAATAAAAGCTGTAGAATTTATTATTTATATTAAACCCTAAAGTATCATGGTTCAATATTATCAAGAGTTGAAGTCTGCAGCGTGTGCTAAAATATTTTTTATTATTTAATTCTAGTTTTTTTTTTTTAAGTATCATAGTTCAATATTATCAAGAGTTGAAGTCTGCAGCGTGTGCTAAAATATTTTTCATTATTTATTTCTAGTTTTTTTTTTCTTTTTTTATTATGATAAATTCTTCACTTACATAATTATTATAATATGTTATTCATTACTTTCTCTATTCAATATAGTTATACTTTAATATTATAATTTGAAATTGAAGAGTTTTTCAAACATACTACATGTATACAAATTTAGTAATTTTAGGGTTATAAAAGGGACTAGTTATTGGACATTTTTACATAATTAATATAATTACATAATTAAACTTACCGGACAATAATATGACAAAACAAACCACAAACAAACAAACAAAAAATAAACAATTATACAGCTCCCGTGATGGCTGGACTACTTAGCTTATAACACCATACCTTTGCCGACCCTATTCCCAATTCCCCCAGAAGCTCTGGTTACCTTACTTACTATCAAGAACACAACACTGCTTGAAAACAGTATTATTCAGCTGTGATCTTCTGTAAGGTCGAGGTACTACCCCAGTCAGGCTGCTCCATATTTTGAGCGGGAATGTTCCTGCTGTGCCCAACCTTAGTTATCTTATTATATTGTCTATCTTCCTTTCTGATTTCGGGCATACGAAGGGTAATTAAGAGAAATGAATAATTGTGTTTGCTCGCAAAACGAAAAAAAACCGACTTCAATTACATCGACAAGTAATACAACGTAGATCGACGAAAAAATAGTCAAATAACTACGCGTTATCAAAGATTACTCAAAAAGTAGTTATCAGATCACGATAAAATTTAAATGTGACCACATGATAAACATCAGCTTTTGATTAAGTTAAAAATTATCAAAATCGGTACACCCAGTAAAAAGTTATGCGGATTTTCGAGAGTTTCCCTCGATATCTCTGGGATCCCATCATCAAATCCTAGTTTCCTTATCATGGTACAAAACTATGGATATCTTCTTTCCAACAAAAAAAGAATTATCAAAATCGGTACATCCAGTAAAAAGTTATGTGATATAATACAACGTAGGGCGACGAAAAAACCGTCAAGTAAAAACGCATTATTAGATATAGCTCGCAAAGTAGTTGTTATATTTCAAATAAATTTAAATGGAACCAATTGACACACACCACCTTTCGATTAAAAAAAAATTGTCGAAATCGGTCAACCCGGTCAATAGTTCTGATGTAGCATACATCGAATTGAGAACCTCCTCCTTTTTTGGAAGTCGGTTAAAAACAAAGTCGCTTTCTCTGTCCCTATATCCCTATGTTCTTATGTATGCTTAAATCTTTAAAAATACACAACGGATTTCGATGCGGTTTTTTTAATAGATAGAGTGATTGAAGAGGAAGGTTTATATGTATAATAACATCCATTAACCTTTTGACCGCCACGCCTCAAAACCATTCCCGTGCTCTGTACGCCAAGGCATAAAATAAACAAAAATACCTACGAAAAAAATAGTGCTGCCAAGAGTCGTTATCGAGTACCGCACAGTTACTTGTTTTTGCTGGTTTTTATACAATAAATGACTACTTATATAATCTAGGAAGGTTTATTTTTTAATATTTTTCTTGTGTTATCTTGCCCTCGTTATATATACTTACAACAACATAAATAAAAAATAATCGTAGTAAAGCACAACACTCTTTTCTATCGCCATGGCGTCATTGTCACGACTGGACGACTACGGCGCAGCTGACCTACGGTTATGAAACTCTCTTTAGAGACGTGCTGTGTCGCACGCAAGGAAGCGGCAGGTTATATATCGATTTCGAATCGAATCGATATATACATGAAAAGTAATTTAGAAAAAATTAACCGAATTCAAATTTGTAATTTTTTCATCATTACAGCCTATACAGTCCACTGCTGGACATAGGCCTCCACAAGTTTACGCCAAAAATAACGTAAACTCATGTGTTTTGCTCATAGTCACCACGCTGGGCAGGCGGGTTGGTGACCGCAGTACTGGTTTTGTCGCACCGAAGACGCTGCTGCCCGTCTTCGGCCTGTGTATTTCAAAGCAGTTGGATGGTTATCCCGCCATCGGTCGGCTTCTTAAGTTCCAAGGTGGTTGTGGAACCTTGTTATCCCTTAGTCGCCTCTTACGACACCCACGGGAAGAGAGGGGGTGGCTAAATTCTTTAGTGCCGTAGCCACACAGCACTTGTAATTTTTTAACCGACTTCAAAAAAGGAGGAGGTTACTACTACAATTTGACCGATTCGATATATATTTTATATTTTTTTATTTATGTTCGGGGATAACTTTGTCGTTTATGAAACGATTTTGATAATTCTTTTTTTGTTGGAAAGGAGATAACCCCGGTGTAGTACCATGCTAAGGAAACCAGGATTTGATAATGAGATCTCGAAAATTTGCATAACTTTTACTGGGTGCACCGATTTTGATGATTTTAAATTTAATCGAAAGCCGATGTTTATCATGTAGACACATTTAAATTTCATCCAAACCCGATTACAACTTTTGGATTGATCTTTGATAATGCGTATTTACTTGAATATTTTTTCGTCTACCTACGTTGTATTACTTGTCGATATAATTGAAGTTAGTTTTTTTCGTTTGCCTGCAAACACAATTATTATCTTATTAGATAATAGTTTATTATCTAAGGTTCAAAAGAACAGTATTCCTTAATTAGATAATAGTTTATTATCTAAGGTTCAAAAGAACAGTATTCCACTGTGCCCCGTTCCATAGTGCCAACGTTTTAAACGAGTTTTATAAAAAGTTAGGTTATTTTTTGAACTTTCCACACAATAGTCTCAAATAGACAAAATGATTAAAATTAATGAAAAAAAAATTTCATTTACCTATTCTTTAAACTTTTTTACTAAAAAGAAAGTACTTTAAAAAGGAATCTCAACTTTTGAACAAGAATAATTGTGTTTGCTCGCAAACGAAAAAAAAACCGACTTCAATTACATCGACGAGTAATACAACGTAGATCGACGAAAAAATAGTCAAGTAACTTCGCGTTATCAAAGATTACTCAAAAAGTAGATATCAGATCTCAATGAAATTTAGATGTGACCACATGATAAACATCAGCTTTCGATAAAATTAAAAATTATCAAAATCGGTACACCCAGTAAAAAGTTATTACGGATTTTCAAGAGTCCCTCGATTTCTCTGGGATCCTATCATCAGATCCTGGTTTCCTGGTTGGTACCAAACTAGTGATATCTTCTTTCCAACAAAAAAATAATTATCAAAATCGGTACATCCAGTTATGCGGTATAATACAACGTAGGTCGACGAAAAAAGCGTCAAGTAAAAACGCATTATTAGATATAACTCGAAAAGTAGTTTTTAGATCTCAAATAAATTTAAATGGGACCAAATGACACACACCACCTTTCGATTAAAAAAAATTGTCGAAATCGGTCCACCCAGTCAAAAGTTCTGAAGTAACATACATAAAAAAAAAATAGAATTGAGAACCTCCTCCTTTTTTGGAAGTCGGTTAAAAATGGAATATTTTTCTATTCACAGTTCCATCGTTGTCACGCCGCCATATTTCACTACGTCCTCGTTTGACGCAGGACGCGCTGTAATTGGTCGAAGCGTTACCACACGAATTAGTTTAGAATTCAATTTTTTATCGACACTGTTCCATAGTGTCCCGTGTTTCATTGTTCCCCAACTCAGTAGTTGATCCGATGAAGCAAATTAATATAATCGGTGCGGTCGATGCCAGCCTTAGTTTAAAAGAAATATTTACATGCGTTAAATATTTTTTTGCTTAGGTAGCAAATAGTACTAAAACAGTACTGAGTAAGTAGCAATATTTTAAATCAAATATTTCACGACACACGACACGACATGGGTCTCAGAAAAAAAGCTTTTATGAGAGTGGGGTTAGAGATGATATTGATGCTGCCAGATGATTTTGAGAATAAGAAAGAAAATCGTAATTTCGCTCTTAACCTTAGATAAAAAAATATATTTTTTTTTATTGGTAAGTAATTGTATATTATTAAAATCATCGATGCCTTCCAAAATGCGACGATGTTCTAAGGTATCGCTCGTCTTGCACTTCACTAGTTTTCTCGCTATTCGCTTATGACGTCATCAGCGTGTCGTCTATATTTGACAACGGTGTGTAGAGAACGGATTAATGACTACGCGCTAGAGATGCGCCAGATTTGAGATATCAGATTTTTTTTGGCGATTTGATTGATTTTAGTTGATTTGATTTTTTATTCATTTGCTATTTATGTGTTAGCTGATGATAGTTTTATGTTTTTTACCTTTTGTTTTATTCAACTATCGAATTATTTATAGAAAATATAACACGTTTGAGTTGAATTTTGAATAGCTAATTGCAAAAATGACTTGTAATTATGATTTTTTTTAAGTGCAATAAAGAATATATAAATCATCTATACCATTTTGACTAGCCCGTTGGCGCAGTTTGTAGTGACTACAGGTCAGCAGGTACTTTCTGCTCCGGAGGTTATGGGTTTGATTCCCACCCGAGTCTGGGTATAATATATATTTATTTATATGTGTATTATTTATATGTATGCTTATCAAAAAAAAAATATATATATATATAGCTATACCAGTCAGCTGTTACCTATAACACAAGCATTAAGTTGCTTACTTTAGGAACAGATGACCGTGTGTATATGTTGTAAATATTTATTTATTTATTATTTATTTATACCTCTTGCGTCACATCCCTAGCGGTCAACTATAGACGACTTCGGCGTTCTGGACATATCATTTACGTGGAATAAGAATGCATGTTTTTATTTCAATGTTTCTCAGTACGTGTAGCTCTAAAAGACTTGTTTTTTATACTCGAATGTTGCAGGGATATTCTATTTTCAGAAATGTTAAATTAAAATACTAGAAATATTTATTTAATAAGTTTATTTAATATTTTTGTGGTCCGGGTTTTTTGTCACCTATAGACGTCGCTGGCGCACAGGACTCGCGAGCCCTTGTCAAGTATAGGTGACTACGGCGGTCAAAAGGTTAAATAGTGGAGAAATACTGTTATTTTTGAGGTTTCTAATGTGATGTCGTAAATAATTACGTTTTTTCCGCTTACATTGCAAACGCAGCCTGAACCCTACGAGATTTATCAAAATAATGTACTAAGTATTGTACACATTGAAAAGGTCTACAGAAAACTCCGCCATGGTATATGTCTATCTCTTATGAATATCCCACAATAACATTTTTTGTCATTTACTTTTTACGACAAGTAATGGCTAATTTTCAAAGCGATTTTAACCAATACAGCATTAATCCTTATCTAATTAAATACCTTAAATACATTGTTGATTTAATATAGATCTATGTGGCCCTTTACAGCATATGATTTAAATGAATATTTTCGAAGATATTACAGATTTAAAAATTGCGGTACGTAGCGTTTGCGGCGGTTCCGGTCGGCTTTTACTCTAAAGTTAATGCGTGCAGGCCACGGGCAGTAATGAATAAATCAAAACTACTGGATCGATTTTAATCATTTTTTCAGTCAATGACATAGGCTATAATTACATTTTATACACGTGCGAAGCCGGAGCGGGTCGCTAGTATATTTATAAAAGCTGGCGTTTGTAAAGTCGTATTTTTGATTTCAACAAAAAAACTCTACCAGTTGCATCTATGCGTTTCTCTTTGACAGCAGCGTCTTTAAAAATACTAGCTGACCCGGCGAACTTCGTATCGCCTAACAGTGACTTTTAAGTATTATCACAAATCTTTTGTATGGGAGTATAGAAAAGTGTTGTTTTTAGACTTTTTTAGGAAATTTTAAATTTTTTTTAAAATTTTTCTCTCCGTAAGAACCATCCTCGTACTTCAAGGAATATTTAAAAAAAAGAATTAGCGAAATCGGTCCGACCGTTCTCGAGTTTTGCGCTTAGCAACACATTCAGCGGCTCATTTTTATATTATAGATTATTAAAATTACCCAAAAATAATATTAAAGAATATACCCAAAAATATTATTAAAATTAATTCTAAATAAAATTTTGCTATTTTTAATTTTCAGACAGACACAATTTTTTTTAATAAACTCAAAAACCAGACAAAAATCGTAATAAGGTAATCATAATTAACATAAAAAAATTTCTTCGTACCTTGGCTATATGCACCAGCCGTACGAAGCCAACATCGATATATTTACGTGACGTGGTAGTATAGACTATATGTCTTCCGTAATTAAGTAACGCGAACCTTCCACAATAGACATGTGTAAAAATTAGGAAAATTGTTCCGGAAAATGAAAATTTCAAGAATACGTACTATAATATAAACAGTGAAAGTTCGCAAAAAGAACGATGATTGTTAGGCTCTTGGCTCTTGGACTAGGCCCAATTTTAAAACAGAGAAGTGACAGATTTTTCGAAATCGATTTTTAGCAGTTTTCGTTCCAATGGAGTCGTATGAACATGTATATAGATATATTAAAAAATATTAATTTTTGTCCTTTACTGTGTTTTGAAATTGGGCAGCCGTGTTGTGTCAACAAATAAATAAAGCAGTATAAGACCACAATACATTCATGTCTCTGGGCTCATAAACTTAAGCAATTCCTGTCATAAGTTTTACCAAACAGTCTCTTAACCATTGACGAATAATGAATATTTGATGAATGAATGAAAAAAAAAAAATGAATCTATGATGATGAATCTTTCTTCATCTATAAGTTTGACAAAATAGTTTCCCAACTACCAGGCAGCTCTATGGGACAACCTGGAGCTGCTGCAGGAGCTGATAGCCGGCGGGGCGGAGGTGAACGCTCGCGACGCCCACATGCGCAGTGCTCTGCATGCCGCTGCTCTGGCGGAGCGAAGCCGTTGCCTTCCCGCGCTGTGTACGGCTGGGGCTGATGTGGACGCACGGTCCGACCACGAGACTGGAGGGATGGTGGGTATTGGCAGAAACGCTACTCTATTTCTCTGCTTGATTCAGCCTGTAACATCCCACTGCTGGGCTTACCTTTGTCCATATAGGAGAAGAGTAAGGATGGCGGATATATTCCCTACTATGAGTAACGATCGCTATCAAGTGTTTATGATAACTACCGGGTTAAAAGTGTATTGCTCATGGCGTTAAATAAAAGAATATTTGGATCTTTGATGGTATTTATTAAAGTATATTAATTACAATGGTGTTTACTAAAAGATTAATTACTTAATTTTAATATTAATGCAAGGACACGACCGTTCTCCTCAGTGGCTGCCAATAGAGAGTGTTTCAATCAAGTGTCAACTGTCATTGACATATTATTAAGACAGATTATTATCAGTCGCTTCAGCCTGTAATATCCCACTACTGGGCACAGGCCTCTTTCCCCATGTAGGAGAAGGATCAGAGCTTAATCCACCACGCTGCTCCAATGCGGGTTGGCGGATATATTTCCTACTATGAGTAACGATTGCTATCAGGTGTACATGATAACAACCAGGACCGACGGCTTAACGTGCTCTCCGAGGCACGGTGGGGAGACCCACAAGGACTGCACAAACACCCAGACCACGGCAAACACCTGTATGGCCAATACAAATGTTTGTCATGTGCGGGTATCGAACCTGCAACCGCCAGCGCAACCGGCACAATCCATGACCGTAACCGTTGCGCCAACGCGGCGTCATTATTATCAGTAGATTATTATCAGTAACGTTCCGGAACTACAAAAAGCTTAACGTTCTCTTTGATACGTGGTTCCCATCGTACCCAAGGACAGACATGAGAGCGGAATTAAATATGCCTACAAATAAAAATATACTTCCCGAGTGGATCGATCCCGCGACTTGTGTTCAGGTGCACGACACACGCATCGCTACACCGTAACATTCTCGAAATCCCACAGCCTACAAACTAAGAAATTTCAGAGAAACACAATGAAAAGAGTAGAGTATATTTGATACTACTGTACCGTATGTTTATCATGTAACTGTTAAAGTAATAAATCAATTTTGACGATTTTTTTGGAGCGAAACTTCTTTAGAATAGTTGTGATTTGAAACTCGATGAAACGAAAATACGTCACGATAAAGAAACAAACAAATGTATAAGATTAAGTCAGCGAGAGAATGAGATAGAATACATTATACATTATTTTATATTCTCTGTGGAAAAAAATTCTTATAGGATACTTTTCAGAAGTTCACTTCTACCGCGTGTGAATTGACACACAATTTTTTTTTATTTTAAACCTACGATTCACGCGCTACGCTTCAGCCTGTAATATCCCGCTGCTGGGCATAGGCCTTTCTCAATGTAGGAGAACGATATTTTAATCCCGAGAAAAATTTGTCCAATGTTATTTATTTCAAATACTCTCCATCTTTGGCTTTCTTATTTATTTATTTTTTTTATACCACTAGGTCGGCAAACAAGCACCTGCCCTTATAGACACCTGCAACACCAGAAGCATCGCAAGCGCGTTGCCGACCCTATCCCCAATCCCTCCAGGAGCTCTGGTCACCTTACTTACCAACAGGAACACAATACTGCTTGAAAACAGTATTATTTAGCTGTGATCTTCTGTAAGGTCGAGGTACTACCGCAGTCGGGCTGCTCCATATTTAGAGCAGGAAATTCCTGCTGTGCCCTACCTCAGTTATGTAAAAATAAATAAAATAAAATATAATAAAATAGCCTTTATTGCTGCTTTTTTCCTTAACACTAATACATAATAATATATGCCTATTTTCTAAAAAAAAAAAAAATTGGTTTAATTAAATTTAACTTGTATTTGAATGATCGGCAACTGGGTGTTTGTGTGGAACAGCTTGTCTGTCGACAAAGGCCTCCTCTAAAGATTTCCACGTATTCCTACCTTTTGCTAAGCGTGACCATAGCGGACCAGCTATTTTCTTGAAGTCATCTTCCCATCTTTTCGCTTGTCCTCAGTTATGTATATGTGTATCATCTTATTAACTTCCTTCACACTATATCACCTATTTTTAGACCATAGCGAATAATGGTCCGGGAGCCAGTCACAGATTTACATGGCCATTTTCCTCCGAATCGAAACTTCGTAAAATGTATTAGCGATTTATATTATGAATATTCGTGACCGTCAGCCGCGACACCGTGGTAGGGACTGGCAGTGGCAGCTTCCCACGCATGGAGAAAAAAAGTCAAAATTTGTCGGATCAGCTGACGTATAATCCTAATTTTTCATAATTTAAATCCTTAATGTATTTTGACGAAGCGTTAGCGCAGCGGTCGCGGGTTCGATTCCCGCTCACGACAGACATTTGCATCGACCATATAGATGTTAGTCGTGGTCTGGGCGTTGTGTTTCTGTTTGTGTTTCCGGACCCCCAACACAGGAGAAAATCCTACTGGAGGATCCGTTGAGTGTGAAGTGTTTATTAATTTTACGAAGTTGCGGATGGGAAGAAATAATTGACCAAATTTGTAACTGGCTCCCGAACCATAATATGTTAATAAAAATCATTGACTAGCCCGTTGGCCCAGTTTGTAGTGACCCTGCTTTCTGCTCCAAGGGTTGTGGGTTCGATTCCCGTCCCGAGTCTGGGTGTAATATAAATATTTATTTATATATTTTTATATGTATTATTTATAAGTATGTTTATCGAAAAAAAATATATATGTAGCTATATAACAGTCGGCTGTTACCAATAACACAAGCATTAAGTTGCTTACTTTGTGAACTGTTGTTAACTTAAACTTAGTTGTGAACTTGTGTTACTTTGGAACAGACGACCGTGTGTGAATTGTGTAAATATTTATTTATTTATTATTATTTTTATTTTAGTTTCTCAAACCGACCTACCGTAACCGAATATTTTAATTTTTTCATACGAAGAAGAAAGCTATTCCGTAAGGCTTCACTGAAATAAACAGTCAGGCCGTTATTAGTCTGATAATTATTGCAGTTAGAGTTAGAGGCCGCAAAGGAATACTCCATTTTCCTTGGCGACTTTTGCCAGCGGACAACCACATGGTCGGCGCAATATGGACAACGTTATCGTTTCGAAAGGCTCTAAGCCGTAGTGAATTAAGCTTCGAATCTTCTCTTCGCAGAAAAAGATGCCCATGCCCAGTAGTGGGAAGTTACACGCTGATTCGTGAATGTATTTGCATTGGTAGACTTCAAAATATCATCTTCCAGACTGCCCTCCACACGGCCGCTGAACGAGGTCACGTGGAGAACGTCAAAGCGCTGCTAGCCGCTGGAGCTGATCTCTCAGTGCTGACAGCCAGTGGCGATACAGCGCTGGCGCTCGCTGAAAGGGGGCGGCACCGACACGCTGCCCTAGCTCTGCGAGAGGCAAAAGGTGAGCTTTATCACGATTCATTCTGTCACTTTGTGCCTTCCGATTTCAGGATATTATTTCTTTACTGACTGTCTAGGAACTACTGCTTCATACAAAAGACAAAAGGTAGGTTTAGTTCCAACGGTATTCCTATGACCATTCCTTGCAGGACGTAAAAGAGAGGATGCTTGACGATATGCAAAAGGCTGTAACTATAATAAAATCTATACTAATACTAGCTGACTCGGCAAACGTTGTCTTGCCGCTAAACGCTATTTAAAAATAGGGGTTGGTGATAGAAGGGTGAAAATTTAGGCTTGTATGTATTTTTCAACACCAAATCATAATAAAATAAAAAATTATCGAAAAATAAAAAAAAAATTAGGGGTGGACTACCCTTAACATTTAGGGGGACGAAAAATAGATGTTGTTCGACTCTCAGACCTACCCGATATGCACACAAAATTTCACCAAGAATCGGTCAAGCCGTTTCGGAGGAGTTTAACTACAAACACCGCGACACGAGAATTTTATATATTAGATTATAAAGAGGTAAAGTTTATAACTTTGTTTGTATGTAGGGGGCTATCTTCGCAAATACTGATCCGATCACGAAGATTCTTTCACTAACAAAAGCTACACTATTCAGGAGTGACATAGGCTATATTCTATTGTGATTGAACAAAAAATTCAGTGAAAATCTTATATATAAAATTCTCGTGTCACAGTGTTAGTTACAATTCTCCTTCCAAACAGCTCGACTGATTTTTATGAAATTTTGTGTGCATATTGGGTAGGTCCGGAGTATCGACCAACATCTTTTTTTCATACAGTTAAGTTATAAAAGGGGTTAATAACATATATGGCAAAACAACGTTTGCGGGGTCAACTATTTAAGGATGAAAAAAATATGATTTAAATGGAAGGTATTGTTGCTATTTGAGACGGACACAATGGAAAGTAATTTTGTATAACTAAGTGGATGTTTTGTAAGTTCAGAGTTGATGGTTCTAACGGGGATAATAACAAGTAGCCGGGATGTTAGGCGCGAACTCGGGGAGGCCAGTCCAGTCCAGTGGACTGCGATGGGCTGAACTGAGTGAGTATCGTTCTAATAGATTTCTTAACGAATATATGATCCTTAAGGGATTTATTATATCTTGATTATCAAGCCTTTTAGTAACTTATTTATTTAATAGGAACCACCTACAGAATGACATATTCAAAAAAAATTACAATGAGTTATGTGCCAAGGTATTAAATATACATATAATTCCTCTTAGAGGTAGTTACAGCATGCGTTTAAGAAAATTAATTCGTCTGCCTAACCTATTTGCGAGATGAACTTTATCATTGAAAGAGGCCGATATAAATGTAGCAGTGAGCTATTCTCACGGCAGAAAAAACCGCGCACATCGACTATACTAACATCAGCTTCTAAAATGCTCTGAGAAAAATAAAATAAAATGAGGCAACGTCACCTCACCTTGAGCGCGAATCCATTAAAGAACAATTTACATAATGTTACATAACATTTTATTCGTAGGGCGTTCGACTTCTAATTACGTTTATTCAATGGGGGGATCTGTAGGTGTTATAGATCACGTATCGCGTGAACAAGAAATTCTTGACCCATTTTTAAATTTTACTTTGTCTTAACAAACGAGCTGCTTTGATAGGCTCTAGTTCGATAGACTCCAACAGATACAGGTTTATTGTGTACTAGCAGTGCCCGCGACTTCGTCCGCGTGGATTTAAAAAGGATATTGTTTAGTTCGCAGAGTTATAAAATAAATAAATTTTTAAAAAAGTAGCCTAAGTTATTACTCCTTACTATATCAGCTATCTACCAGTGAAAGTCCCGTCAAAGTCGGTCCAGCCTATTCAGAGATTAGCCGGAACAAACAGACAGACAGACAAAAATTGTAAAAAATGTTATTTTGGTATATGTACCGTGTATACATACATCCATACGCATTTCGTAAAAAGCGGTTATTTTAATATTACAAACAGACTTCAATTTTATTTATTTGTATAGACTAACATCCCGCCCTGGCTTTTAAACGGGTATTTAAAAAAAATTCAAAAAAGTTTACCTCTAATTTTTTTAAAAAAATATAATATAGCCTATGACACCCGCGGACAGTGTAGCTTTCCAACATTGAAAGAATCTTCAAATCGGTTCAGTAGTTTCGGTGCCTATTCGATGCAAACAAACAATCAAATCTCTCCCCTTTATAATATTAGTTGAGATTCCACCAACAAACTCCAATTTACGTGTCTGATATTTCTTCAGCTTGTGTAACCACCGGTTATAGTTTATTAGTCGAAGTTTACCTTCTGATTAAACCTATCAGCAACTTATCTGCAAGATACATTTCAGCCACCAGTGAAACAAAACACGCAGTGTTTAGTAAGGCATACAAAACAGTGTTATAACAAAATGTGTCGTAACTTGCAAAAGTGTCGTAACGACACGACACTTGTGGGATGTGTTGCTATCAGTATTATGATTACACTAGCTGACCCCGCAAACGTAGCCATAAACCATATATTTTATTAACCTTCTCAACCCCCCCCCCCCTTATAACTTAGGGGAATTAAAAATAGATGTTGGCTGATAGACCTACCCGATATGCACACAAAATTTCATAATATTTTATTAACCCTCTTAACCCCCCCACTTATAATTTAGGGGGATGAAAAATAAATGTTGTTCGATTGTCAGACCTACCCGATATGCACACAAAATTTCATGAGAATCGGTCAAGCCGTTTCGGAGGAGTTTAACTACAAAAACCGCGACACGAGAATTTTATATATTAGATTATAGCGACCCGCCCCGGCTTCGCACGGGTGCTGATACTAAATATACTACAGAATGTCTTTATTTATAGTGTGAAGCTAGCTTATAGCATGGTTATTAACATAATAACAACATTCAAATATGCGTCGTTAGATTACACGTTGTTACAGAATGCGTTGAGGATATAAAGGTTCACTGCTCGTTCCCCGTAGGTGATAGCGTGATAATTTATAGCCTATATGTTGACCCGACTTCCTAATGATATTCGTGCTAAATTTGAAGTAAATCCATGCAGTACTTTTTGATTTTATCCCGGATATACATACAGATAAACAGACAAAAATTCTAAAAACTACATTTTTGGTTCGGTGTCGATTGTAGATCATACCCCAAGTATTCATACAAAAAATATTCTATTTACAGTTTTGATTTTCATACCATTTTATTTTATGTATAGATATTATTTGCTTCATCCTGTAATATCCCACTACTGGGCATAGGCCTCTTTCCCCATGTAGGAGAAGGATCAGAGCTTAATCCACCACGCTGCTCCAATAATGCGCATTGGCGGATATATTCCCTACTATGAGTAACGATCGCTATCAGGTGTACATGATAACAACCGGGGTTAACGTCTTAACGTGTTCTCCGAGGCACGGTGGAGAGACCCACAAGGACTGCACAAACACCCAGACCACGGCAAACACCGTATAGCCAGTACAGATGTTTGTCATGTGCGGGGATCGAACCCGCAACCGCCAGCGCAACAGGTACAATCCATGGCTGTGACTGTTGCGCCAACGCGGCGGCCATAGATATTATATGTATAGATAATTATTATCAAGCTGAAAAGTATGTAGTAAGTTTATATATTATTTTTCAAAAAGTAACTGCGGAGTTTCTTCCCCATTCTTCTCCGTAGAATCTACATTCCGAATCGGTGGTAGCTTTACTGCTACAAATATAATAATTGATTTTTAAAGTTTCAATTTGTAAAACGATGATTCGAAAGTGCTCTTGGAGCCTATTTGAATAAAGCCGTTTTTGATTTTGATTTTGTTGGAACGCGCTAATTTTTGGAACTACTGTTTCAAATTGAAATTATTTTATTGTGTTGGATAGTTCATTTATGGATGAAGGCTGTTGACTATATTTATTCCCAAATTACCGTTTTTAAAACCGCGGCACGCAACTAGTTATGTGGGTGTATAAAAACGAATCCCTATATGTGTCGCTAAACGTAAAACTTTTCGAGATTTACGAAACGACCAATTTCCGATTAGAAAACAACCGGATGGACCGATCCGGCTAAATTTTATTTAGAGTTTACTTACTTTACTCATAACTTAGACTGACAGCCTATCGTGCTCTCTGAGACACGGTGGGGAGACCTACATGGACAGACAACCAGATCGGTAAGAAATTTTTGTCAAGTATTCATCCCGAATGGGAGTCAAATACGTAATTGCCAATGTGTGTACCTACACGATACGCCACTATACCAGAGCGATGTCTTATCCCTGAGGAGAATTTTAATTTGCAAGCAATAAATTAATTGTTGTCAAGCGACCTGTATCAATAATGAAACTGTTAAGTTAAAATGCAAACTCTCAAGAATGCCCTAATCCCGTTAAGGCGCCGGCAGGTGGGCGATTATCTAACATGTAAGTGACCTGCGGCTTCAAGGCCGGGCGTTTTGTGGACTGTACGACACTGTTGAGAAATATAACCGCGTATGTGGTTTTAAATCTAAAACCACATAATTCAAAGATTTTCATTGCAATATGAAACTTTGAATAGTTACGGATTTTGTGAAATAACTCACTATACTACGGTCGCTTAGATCCGTATATAAAGTCATATCAAAAATTTGGACCTGACAGGTATATCGTTCCATAGCTTAATTGGCTAGAGCATCTCCGGCCAGTAGGAGATGCAGGTTCGATCCCCGCTGAAACGGTCGATTTTTGATATGATATTAAAAAATGTTTAGAATTCCCTAATGTGTGGGTAACACATGTGGGTCAGTATTGTGGTCAATATTGTGATATTTTTATTGCAAAATTTATAAAAAACATGGCGGTACGAAGTTACATAATATAATTATTACTTATTTACTTTTGTAAATAAAAGTGCTTATAACACGATTTCGTGTAATATAATGTGATCCACTTGTGTTATCAATAAATAATAAATCTATAAACGTCTAAAGTTCACAGTGACACTTTGATTCATTTGAGTAAATGAATTTATTTAACAAACACACGGTCGTCTGTTTCTCAAGTAACTTGGTGCTTACGGTAGTAAACAAGCGTACGGCTCACCTGGTGGTAAGCGATTACCGTAGCTTATAGACGTCTGCGACACCAGAAGCATCGCAAGCGCATTGTCTCTGGTCACCTCACTCAAACAGGAACACAATACTGCTTGAAAGCAGTATTATTTAGCTGTGATCTTCTGTAAGGTCGAGGTATTACCTCAGTCGAGCTGCTACAGATTTTGAGCAGGATACTATCCTCCGTGCCCTACCTCAATAGAAAGCTCAATGCAAGTTGCGTCATCGAGCTAGTCATATAATGTCACATACTGAGTTATCGTTTATTGGTATGTCGTACAAGTAGCGATCAGCCGGCAGTCCTCGCTCGGCTCCACGGAGAGCGGACGCGTTACCGTTTCAAATGATAAATGTTACGATAAATAGTGTAATAATTATAATAATTAAAAAATATATATAAACAAAAATAAAAAATTAAATATGTATTAATTTGTGATGTTAAATTATGTGAAAAAGTGTTTTGAAGTGTCTTGTTTAAATAAAATTATAATTTGTGTGTGATTAATATAATAAGCGTATAAATAATTGTGATTTTAATAATTTAAGTAACATCCCACTGCTGGGCATAGGCCTCTTTCCCCGTATACGAGAAGGATTTGAGTTTAGTCCAATAAATTATTGAATACTTTGTTTATTATCGTGAGTATTTGAACACGGAAAACATAATTATACGTACTTTAATAAAATATGATCATTATCTATTTATACTTGATATTTTAATGCTGTAAAGTTTTTGTTTCTCTCGTCTGATCTCATGTGCTACTGGTTCTGGCTATATAATATTTTAATATTATAACGTATACTTATTATAAAACTGGCATCATCATTATCATAATTCCAGCCTATTGCAGTCCATTGCTGGACATAGGCCTCTACAAGTTCACGCCAAAAATGCGTGAACTCATGTGTGTTGCCCATAGTCACCACGTTGGGCAGGCGGGTTGGTGACCGCAGGGCTGGCTTTGTCGCACCGAAGACGCTGCTGCCCGTCTTCGGCCTGTGTGTTTCAAAGCCAGCGGTTAGATGGTTATCCCGCTATCGGTCGGCTTCTTAAGTTCCAAGGTGGTAGTGGTACCTTGTTATCCCTTAGTCGCCTCTTACGACACCCACGGGAAGAGAGCGGGTGGCTATATTCTTAGGTGCTGTAGCCACACAGCATATAAAACTGGCAACGCTGGCGAAATTCGTACCATCGTATTTTTCCGTGATTATGTATTTTTTTATTAATTTTACACGGCATTTATCTTGGCAATAAGAAATAAAATAAAACAATGTTGTTTTGTCCTTTCGGGTTTCCGATACTTTTTTTTGTCGACCCAAAGGAAATCCCTAACGGATGGCGCCAGCCCGGGGGAGCTGGAGGGTATGTCCGATTCGCACGGACTATAACCTCTGGGGTGGTCCTTTGCTCGCCTGGGGCGGGATCACGGGGATGCTAGGCACTTCCGCGATCCCGCCGGTGTTGTCCATATAGGGCCCGTCGAGATGCTCCCTCGAACGCTAAGTTTGCCTCCCTTCTTGGGACCATTCAATGCAAACCATAGATTATACACTTATATACTGGATGCGGACGAAAGATCGCCCGGTCTATCGCCCGCTGGTCCGGCGTTAAGGCGGAGGTTGAGTTTTCGACACTTCAATGCCTCTAATCAAATCTAATGCGTACAACGCCAACACAATTTATCGTAGGTAGAGCTTTTACACGGAAAATTTACGATAATCGTAATATTACTAAAGCAATTTTAATAAAATTTGTAATATAAATAAAAATAAACATATATAATAAAAATAAATAAAATAAAATAGATAATAAAAAATAATAATTAAATAAGAAAAAGTAAAAAAAATCAGAATAAAAAGAATAGAGCAGCGGTCTCAAAAGTTGAAATCGCCCTAATGATTGCCAACCTTCGCAAGGAGACGGCACCTTAAGAAGAAGAAGAAAAAAAATCAAAATCTGAAATGAAAACCAAAATCAAAAATAACTTCATTCAAATAGGTATCAAAAGCACTTTCGAATCGTCATTTTATAAATTAAAATTTTAAAGTGATTATTATTATTAAAAGTAAAGCTACCACTCATTCGGAATGTAGATTCTGCAGAGAAGTATCGGCAAGAAACTCTGCAGTTTATTATCACTCAGCCTATTCACTTCACCTATCCCACTTCAGCCTATCGCAGTCCACTGCCGAACATAGGCCTACACAAGTTCGCGCCAAAAGTGGCCTGAATTCACCAACCCGCCTCCCGGGCGTGGCGACTATGGGCAAAACACTTGAGTTAAAAACATTGGCCTACCACATCTACCTAAAAAACCACCTTGTGTGAGCAGTCGTCCGCCTGGGTGGGGCGAGATGGGGTTGCGCTAGCATTCACCTCGCCCCGGCCTCGACAGACAACCTGCCTTAGCTTTGATAATCAATTTATTGTCACAGAAATAAATGCTTTGTGAATAAGATTGGAATTTTTAAAATGTGTATGAATTCATGTAATATTTTAATTTAAACTCTAAAGATAGTTTACTATATATATATATATATATATATATATATATAGTAAACTATCTTGAGTCCACAAAGGTTTCTGAGTTGGTACGACCAAAAAAAAAGTGTAGCAAACCGCGCAGGGTACAACTAGTATCCAAATAAACACAAACGTACAATGAGTCATTGTGTATTCTTTTAATGAGATAATAACTCGAACTTTGACCTGACGGTCTGCTGTCAGTCGTGTAATTACTGCATTCCTTAGAAATTATTGATCTTAATTGAAGGGTCAGAGAGAAAGGGGGGTAAGTCACTATAAATAAAGTTTTTTTTTTTTAAACTAGGTCGCCAAACAGGCGTACAGCCCATCTGGTGGTACACCTAGTGGTGGTATTTTAGCCTATAGACGCCTGCAACACCACAAGCATTGCAAGCGTGCTGTGGACCCATATATTTTTTATTTATTTTTTTACGCGGGGAAAATCCATCATGGATACCCACCGCCACGGGGCTGTCAGAGGGTTATGTCAGACCCCTACTGACTAAAAAACCACCACGTCTGAGCAGTCGTCTGCCTGGGTAGGGCTCTCCAGAAGCTCTGTTCACTTTAATCACCACAGGAACACAGCACTGCTTGAAAGTAATATTGTTTAGCTGTGATCTTCTGTAAGGTCAAAGTACTTCCCCAGTCGACCTGCTCCAGTTTTTGAGCAGGAGACGCCCTGCTGCGCCAGTCCGTGCTGGTTAAATTTTAATGTAACCAAACAACAAAAATTAATCACTACATAGTATAAAACAAAGTCGCTTTCTCTGTCCCTATGTAGGTATGCTTAAATCTTTAAAACTACGCGACGGATTTTGATGCGGTTTTTTTAATAGATAGAGTGATTCAAGAGGAAGGTTTATATGTATAATACATGCATAATATAGTAGAGGAATACTGGTAGTTTTTGTGCGAAGCCGGGGCGGGTCGCTAGTATCAAAATAAAAAAAAAACTTAATTATGCGTATATATTACTAGCTTCTGCGCGCGACTTCGTCCGCGTGGAACTTTTAAATGGGAACAATTCTGTAATACATGATTTTTGCGAAAGTTTAATAGTTAATTATAGATTATATTATATTCTTAAGCTGCACAAGCCCTTAAATTCAACAAGCTCCTTTCTGGTGGGTTGTCTGGAAGAGATCACTATCTAGTGATAGACCGCCCGTTGCATGCAACGTAATTATTATTATTTTTCCCTTCAAGCTTTATACTTATGTAATTGTTATATGTTACTGTGTGCAATAAAGTTATTTATTATCATTATTATTATTATTTACGCAGCGCATGCAGCGGAAGCTCTCAAAAGGAAAATAAAACCTGAATTTTAAACATACTTAATTGGTTTTCCGCTCTTATTGTTCTCAGCGTAATGATACATAGCCTATAGCCTTCCTCAATAAATAAGCTATCTAACACTGAAAGAATTTTTCAAATCGGACCAGTAGTTCCTGAGATTAGCGCGTTCAAACAAACAAACTCTTCAGCTTTATAATATTAGTATCGTCTATCATACACTATTTTTATTCATCTTTGATTCTTCATATTATACACTCTATCCGTCGCTCCTGTATCGTGTGCTGTGTCCAAAGTTTATCGGAAAGAAATCGCTCTTCAGCGATAAGATCGCCTTTGTACATCTTTGTTTTTATTCGCTACTCTGTTTATTTGTATTTTGGTGTACAAAGAATACTAGTGGTCGCCCTGTGCTCGAAATCCGACCGTAATTAATTTAAATTATAGTTTGAACAATATTAAGGTTCTATTGTCAAAGAATATACTTCTATAATAATAATCAAAATATTATATACGCTTGTGTGTCTATATACATGTGTGTGTGTGTGTGTGTGTGTGTGTGTGTGTGTGTGTGTGTGTGTGTGTGTGTGTGCGTGCGTGCGTGCGTGCGTGCGTGCGTGCGTTCGTGCGTGCGTGCGTGCGTGCGTGCGTGCGTGCGTGCGTGCGTGCGTGTGTGTGTGTGTGTCAAATATATGGTAGCGTGTGGATTTTTTAAAAATTGATTTAATGTATTGTTTATGCATAGTTTTAATAAAATTTCATACTCCTCATTCCGCGAAATTATCGTAAAACGGGGTACAAAGTTTTTGATTCACGTATTAATATATACATAGATAATATATTAATATATACCTATACATACTTATACATAAATACATTCATGTAATTAAATATTAATAACGACAGCTGCAAGGAAAGATAATGTTCTTTAACAATTGTCTTAAACGAATTTATATTGTAATAGAATTTTTCAAATTAAATTAAAAACAAGGTTGACGAGACTAATTATAATTTTGTTTGTTTGCAAATGAATAAAAACCGACTTCAATTACATCGACAAGTAATACAACGTAAGTAGACGAAAGAAATTAACAAACGCACTAGTCGTCACTACGATTTTCGAGGGTTCCCCTCGATTTCTCTGGGATCACATCATTAGATCCTAGTTTCCTCATCATGGTACCACCCTTGGGATATGTCCTTTCTAACAAAAAAAGAATTATCAAAATCTGTTCACAAACGACGAAGTTATCCCCGAACATACATAATACATATTTATACGGTCGAATTGAGTAACCTCCTTCTTTTTTGACGTCGGTTAAAAAAAAGAAATATTTTACGTCTAGATATAAAGTGTAGAGCAGTGTCTTCCTTTGAAAAATACACAAGTCGTCATCAAAATATCTAAATTAGACGGTCTTGATATATCATTATAGTATAATTTGATTTAAAACAATTTTGATAGTTTGGATAGAAATTTATTTTCCTTCAAAGCATTGTATAATGAGAAATTCACTATATCTGATTAGCCCGTTGGCGTAGTTTGTAGTCATCCCGCTATCTGCTCTGGGGGTTGTGGGTTCGATCCTCACCCCGAGTCTGGGTGTAATATATATATCTATTTATATATGTATTATTTATATGTATGTATATCGAAAAAAATATATTTAGCTATACCAGTCGGCTGTTACCTATAACGCAAGCATTATTTGCTTACTGTAGGAACAGACGACCGTGTGTGTATTGTGTAAATATTTATTATTATTTTCTACACACCTAAATCAAAGATGATAGAAGTCACGCAGACGTGCCGTGTGTCGCGTCAGTTCGTTGAATCCTTACACGTCTAATCGGATTCCAGCGGCTGAAACGTTCTAGACTGTTCCGACGTATCTACTAGCGCTGTACGTCCATCGTCTACCGCCGTGCTTAGGTAAAATACAATCATGTTTTATAATTGCGTTTTTTTCAAACAAAGGGAACAAACGACTCCAATTTACTTTATGTAGAAATATGAGAAGATTTTCGATCATCGAAGTCAATTGAATACGCTTCAGCCTGTAATATCCCACTACTGGGTATAAGCCTCTTTCCCCATATAGGAGAAGGATCAGAGCTTAATCCACCATGCTGCTCCAATGCGGGTTGGCGGATATGTTCCCTACTATGAGTAACGATCGCCGTCAGGTGTACATGATAACAACCGGGACCGACGGCTTAACGTGCTCTCCGAGGCACGGTGGCGAGACCCACAAGGACTGCACAAACATCCAGACCACGACAAACACCTGTATGGCCAATACAAATGTTGGTCATGTGCGGGGATCGAACCCGCAACCGCCAGCGCAACAGACACAATCCATGGCTGTAACCGTTGCGCCAACGCGGCCGCTTTTTTTAATTCAGTAAATTAATACCTATTGCACAACATTTTATAACCGGTAGAGCACGAGACTGCGGAGTTACCAATCACTAGTCATACGAACGACAGGAAACTGGTTTTACTTTTTATTGGCACTGTCTGTGCGAAATTTTATTAAGATATTATATAAATTTTTAATACTACAAATGTGTCAAACAAGCGGTTATATAATGCCTCTTTTATGGGTGTTACAGATAAGTGGATTTTATGGTTTTCTGTATGCCATAACTATCAAACGACGAATCCTCTTCAAGTTCAAGGTAACCTTCGTTGCGGTCGGAAGATTATTTTTGGGTCTATATTGTAATGTCAGGGTTTTATTTTAGGCAGAAATTCAGGTAGACATTATAACCTATATAGATAAAATTTTATCACTAAAGGCGTCTTCGGTACGACAAAGCCAGACCTGCGGTCACCAACCCGGTTTTTGATATCGCTAAAGCACCGACACGGTCAGTCGGAGACGCTGGTTCGATCCCCGCTGGAACTGGGTAACACAAAAATAAAATCGTAGAAGCTAATTAGCTATTGGTCGTGGGTGCTCTACCGGTTTATAAATATTGTGTAAGATATGTTTATTAATAAACTGTACCTGAATGACCAGTTCCGTTTACTTGTCCTTCGAAATACTTGCCGTCGTCTTGGCGCAGTTATGGTTTTCAAAGTAGCGGTCGATTCGATTCCCATTTGTGCCATATAAATGTTTGTATAGTAGATAATGTTATTTTTTTGATATCATCAAAAATCGACCGTTTCAGCGGAGATCGATCCTGCATCTCCGACGGACTGTGTTGGTGCTTTAGTCAATTAAGCTTTGGAACGATTAAAAAAATTGTTTAGAATTCCATGAGTGGGTAACACAATAATTGTGTTTGCTCGCAAACGAAAAAAAAACCGACTTCAATTACATCGACAAGTAATATAACGTAGATCGACGAAAATATAGTCAAGTAACTACGCGTTATCAAAGATTACTCAAAAAGTAGTTATCAGATCTCAATAAAATTTATGTATATGTGACCACATGATAAACATCAGCTTTCGATTAAATCAAAAATTAGCAAAATCGGTATACTCAGTAAAAAGTTATTGCGGATTTTCGAGAGTTTCCCTCGATTTCTCTGGAATCCCATCATCAAATCCTTATCATGGTACCAAACTAGAGATATCCTCTTTCCAACAAAAAAAGAATTATCAAAATCGGTACATCCAGTAGAAAGTTATGCGGTATAATACAACGTAGGTCGACGAAAAAAAGCGTCAAGTAAAAACGCATTATTAGATATAGCTCGAAAAGTAGTTGTTAGATCTCAAATAAATTTCAATGGGACCAATTGGCACACACCACCTTTCGATTAAAAGAAAATTTGTCGAAATCGGTCCACACGGTCAAAAGTTCTGATGTAACATACATAAAAAAAAAATACAGTCGAATTGAGAACCTCCTCCTTTTTTGGAAGTCGGTTAACAACGACAATTTTCAAATTCCACGCGGAGGAAGTCGCGGGCACAGCTAGTTTACATTATATAATTCAAAGTGCTATTGAACACAAATAAAAAGATCATAAAATAATAATTGGTACCTTTCTTTTTCTAACGATTATTTAATATCGGTAAAAAATATAATAATAAAACAACTGCCAGCGCTACACAAAAGTTAGCATCATTATATTTAATTGAGGAGAAGTAAAAATGTGTTGAATAGTTATGTTTCCGCCTTTATATAATATCCTTATCTAATTTACACACCGGTATGAACGAGAGGCGTTACATTTAACTAAAGAGGTATTTTACTTGTACACCTCTTTCCCGAGTAGAAATTTTTTCGTCTTCCTTAGAAGGACCGAAACAGGCGTGCCTGATCAGGGCTAGATAAGGCATGTAACGCAGATGATTTGATGAGATCAGGATGAGATGACATTTCTGACATCTCATCTTGATCAGCCGGTTCGGTCCGGTCCTTTTAAAAAACACAAATGTATATTCTTGAAAAAATTGTTTAGCAAAAAAAAAAAGCGAATTGATACTATAAATATGTTACTTAACATAATTATTATGATATTTATTTCCGTTTATTTTTTCCAATGTATTATTTATTTTTGTTTTTACTTTAAATATTAATTAATTATTTTTATTTATTTTTATGTTATTAATTATTATTATTAATTAAATTTTATTTATTAACTTCTAATAATTAACTACTAATTAACTTTTTCCTATTACTTCCGACTACTCCACTGTGTAGAAATGACTTTCTGCTAGACTATCCTGATAACTTTATATATACTAAGTGCGCTTAACAACATAATTAGCGTGATTCAGGCTCAGTTCGCGTAATTTCTTTCAGGCTATCCTGATCTGGACCGGACGGGGTCCTGATCCAATATGCCTTACCATACTTGATTATATTTTACATCAGGCTACCCTGATCTGGTCCGGACCGGGTCCTGATCCAGTATGCCTTACCATACTTGATTATATTTTACATCAGGCTATCCTGATCTGGACCGGACCGGGTCCTGATCCAGTATGCCTTACCATACTTGATTATATTTTACATCAGGCTATCCTTGTCTGGACCAGACCTGGTCCTGATATAGCTTGCCGAATCGGGCATGCCTCATTCTATCCTGATCCGGTCCAGGTACATGAACTGGTTGAGCCTGACCTTTTTTCTAGTCGGGTTTTTTATACAACTAGGTCGGCAAACAAGCGTACGAACTAATGGTAAGCGATTACCGTGGCTTATTAGACGTCTGCAACACCAGAAGCATCGCAAACGCGTTGCCGAATCTACCTCTCAGGAGCTCTGGTCACCATACTCACCACAGGAACACAACACTTCTTGAAAGCAGTATTATTTAGCTGTGAGGTCTGAACGGTCGAGTTAGTTAGTTAGTTGCTTGTTATCTGTACTAATATTATAAAGATATAAAGTTTCTTACCTTGTTTGTATGAAGGGGGTAATCTTCGCAAATACTGATCCGATCATGAAAATTCTTTCACTACCAGAAAGCTACACTATTCAGGAGTGATATAGGCTATATTTTATTGTTATTGAACAAAAGTTTCAGAGAAAAATAATAGTATATGTAAATCAAGTCGGAGAAATGCGAGCGAGATGACAACTTTACTATATATTTGCATCACAAAAATAATAATTAACGCCCAACGAAGTGGGCACGGGTCGGTTAGTATATAATATATATGCGGAAAAAAATGAGTTGATTTACGACATCGCATTAGAAATATCTAAAACTATCAATGTTCCTCTACTATATTATGCATGTATTATACATATAAACCTTCCTCTGGAACCACTCTAGTTACTCAAGAAAACCGCATCAAAATCCGTTGCGTAGTTTTAAAGATCTAAGCATACAGACAGCGGGAAGCGACTTTGTTTTTAACCGCCTTCAAAAAAAGGAGGAGGTTACTCAATTCGACCGTATATGGTTTTTTTTATGTATGTTCGGGAATAACTCCGTCGTTTATAAACCGATTTTGATAATTATTTTTTTGTTAGAAAGGAGATATCCCTAGTTTGGTACCATGATAAGGAAACCAGGATCTGATGATGGGATCCCAGAGAAATCGAGAGAAACTCTTGAAAATCCGCATAACTTTTTACTGGGTGTACCGATTTTGATAATTTTCAATTAAATCGATAGCCGATGTTTCTCATGTGGTCACATTTAAATTTCATCGAGATCTGATTACAACTTTTGGAGTAGTCTTTGATAATGCGTATTTACTTGACATGTTTTCGTCTACCTACATTGTATTACTTGTCGATGTAATTGAAGTCGGTTTTTCTTCGTTTGCCTGCAAACACAATTATATAGGTACTATGTAGTGATGTTGCAACAGTACGTATAAATGAAGTAACAATTGAAAAGAATATTTGTAACGTTTGTAATAATTGTATGCTCCCATAATATATATATTAAAAAAAAAAAAAAAAAAACACGCAGAATGAGCTTCCGGAAGGGAACTGTCAAAATTATGCTATATTTATGTTGTTCCTAGGTTTCGAAAACCAAGGCTACTGTTTAAAATTTAAATTAATTTAAATATAAGAAAAATTTGTATTATTAATGTGATCGGACCTCCTGATTTAACCTGTTAGAGGTAATTTATGCTAATTTATAAAATAACGCGTCTCACGTATGTAAATGTACTTGTTCGTGTACTAGAATAACGCTTTTGATATTAGTCTCTGATAGTCTATCAGTAATATTCGAGCGATTCAAATGAAATTTTGTAAGATATATATGAAAATCGTTTGTACATATTTTGCGCCCTGTGTGCGTTGCGTTATCTGGAAGAAGTCGCGTTAGCGATAAGGCCACCTGTAGCTACTGATCGATCGTAGGAGTATATAGCTAAGATGTTTGCCTCCCTTTTAGAAAAAACCTCACAATTACTCCACATAAATTACATATCATTTTATAGATAATTGCTTACTCTACCAGCATCAACGACAAAAAAAAATATGTTTAAATTATTGATTTTGTTTTTGTAAATTAATTAATCATCCTATATTATCACGAGCAATTCTTGTATTTATATATCTGAATCTCGAAAACGGCTCCAACGATTTTCATGAAATTTAGTATACGTGGGATTTCGAGGGAGATAAATAAATCTAGCTAGAGTTCATTTTTAGAAAATGTCGTTTTATCCATTTTTTAGGCAATGGCAAAATGGCTACAATTGAGTTACACAGAGATGCACTGACCGGAGGTTGTTGTAGGCGATGTTGAGCCTGGTGAGGGCGAGCGCGCGGCAGGCCAATTGTAACGACAATACGAGGGTTAATTTCGCAAATGTCAATAAAGTTAACCGAAAACACAACGGTTCAAATCCAGATCGATTATTATTTTTTCTTTTTTTTTCTAATTGCACTCGTTATTTTTTATTTAAATAGCCTGTTCATATTTTTTATTATTATGTCGGTAAAATAGAAAAATATTATTCATATTTTATCGTTATTATTTTTTATTATTTTTTTTATTTTTGATTTTTTATATCTATTTATATTTTTTATTATTGCCGGTAAAATAAATATTATCATTATGTAATTCTTATTTAAATATGATTTCCAAAAAAAACATGATTTACTAAAAATACCGAGCTAAGTTCGGTCAATACTTAAAATTATATATATTCTAGAAGCAATTTGTATTATATTTTTAACCGACTTCTAAAAAAGGAGGAGGTTCTCAATTCGACGGTATTTTTTTTTATGTATGTTCCATCAGAACTTTTGACCGGGTGGAGCGATTTCGACAAATTTTCTTTTAATTGAAAGGTGGTGTGTGTCATTTGGTCCCATTTAAATTTATTTGAGATCTAACAACAACTTTTCGAGTTATATCTAATAATGCGTTTTTACTTGACGCTTTTTTCGTCGACCTACATTGTATTATACCGCATAACTTTCTACTGGATTTACCGATTTTGATAATTCTTTTTTGGTAGAAAGGAGATATCTCTAGTTTAATATCATGATAAGGAAACCAGGATCTGATGATGGGATCCCAGAGAAATCGAGGGAAGCTCTTGAAAATCCGCAATAACTTTTTACTGGGTGTACCGATTTTGATAATTCTTTTTTTGTTGGAAAGAAAATATCCCTAGTTTAGTAACATGATAAGGAAACCAGGATCTGATGATGGGATCCCAGAGAAATCGAGGGAAACTCTTAAAAATCCGCTAAAACTCTTTAAAATTAATCGAAAGCTGGTGTTTATCATGTGGTCTCATATAAATTTTATTGAGATCTGATAACTACTTTTTGAGTAATCTTTGATAACGCGTAGTTACTTGGCTATTTTTTCGTCGATCTACGTTGTATTACTCGTCGATGTAATTGAAGTCGGTTTTTTTTCCGTTTGCGAGCAAACATAATTTTGTAAAGTGATAATTACTATACTTATTTAATGAGAATTATTCGCACGGGTATAGCTAGTGCAACTTTATAATTTTTGTTTACTTGATTCAATTTTCGTTACTGTCTGCAAAAGGGGTTAAATAAATAAATATTTAACGTAGGAATATATAAATAGAAGATTCTAGAAGCAATGTTTATTATATTTTGTATATTTTTATCAATGTTCGCGGCGACATTTTATTGGTATTTGGAAATGCAAATATTTTACGACTTTTATTTATTTGAGTTTTGTCGTAGCCATTATTGCTAATGATTTTTTGTATATTTTTATGTTGATACTAGTGTATAGCCGCGACTTTTTCTAAGTCGCTTCTTAATCTGTCTAATGAATTATTGTCGTATACCGAAAAGTTACTGGAAAACGAGGCGTAGGTCGCAGCAAAAAGTCCTGGCTACACAACATCCGAGAGTGGCCAGGCATCGCGAGCGCCACCGAACTCTTTCGCCTCGCGAAGAATAAACCGGAGTATGCGAAGCTGACTGCCAACCTTCGCAAGTCGGAGAGGCACTGATAAGAAGAAGAACCGAACAGTTTACATAAAATCTTAACAAAATATACACCTAAGCCCTTTAGGAATCACTTAGTTTATTGGCGAAAATCGCATAAAAATTCGTTTAGTTGTTTTCGAGTTTACCGCGAACAGACAGACAAAAATTGTAATAATATTAGTTTTGTTTCCTATAGCTCTCATAAATACCCTATAGTTAGTTTCTCCTAAATATATCTCAGTCGCTGCATCCCGCGGTTTCATCCGCGTTAATTTGAGGGTAGAACGTATTAAAATATAATATAGCCTATATATAGCGTCCCTCGGTAAATGGACTATCCAACACAATTTTTTTAAATTGAATTTGTAGTTCCTGAAATCTACGCGTTAAAAACAAATACTTCAACTTTATAACATTAGGTATATCTCTAATGTATCGACAGGTAAGAGGTACAGTTCCGTTACTAATTTAGGTAATATATCTATATATTAACACGTGAAGCAAAAACTTTGTACCCCTTTTTACGAAAATTGCGCGGACGGAGAAGTATGACGCATACTTATAGTTTGAGAAGGACTGTAGAATGCTATTTTTTTTAAATAATGCATAAAAATATATTAAATCAATAAAAAAAAAATTACACACACTACCATGTATTTGACACACACACGCGTATATACTCTTTTGTTTAATGTAATTCTGGTCGAATTTCGACCACAGGGCGTCCACTAGTGTCACAGTAGGTCAAGTTTCGTAATATTACGTAAATAATAATAATTGATTTGAATTGATCCTGACTTAGCTTATGTATTTGTACATTGCTTTGCTTAAAAGAGTTGACATTTCGAAATTTTTGCTCTTTAAAAATTTTATCTATACTAACAAATGGAGAGTCGGTTTGTTTGTTCGGTCATACCGCAAAAACTACTAAACCGATCGGAATAATACTTATACCATGAGGTTTTACTATGTGATATGTTGGTGATTACTTATCGTGTAGTTGTAAAGTAATAATGGTAATAATACTGTAATGTCACGTTACACGAGCGTTGTCACGTCACACGTCACGCCAAACGTGTAATCTATTTACTTAGAAATGATATAGTGTATAGAAATACTATAGTGTATGGGTTCAGTAGTGGCTTTCAGGACTGCATTTTTGAGGTAGGGCGTGGCAGGAAATGCAGCCCGACTGGGGTAGCACCTCGACCTTACAGGAGATCACAGCTAAATAATACTGCTTTCAAGCTGTGTTGTGTTCCTATGTGAGTTAGGTAGAGAACTCCTGGGTATAGTCAGGGATGAGGTCGGCAACGCGCTTGCGATGCTTCTGGTGCTGCAGGCGTTTATATGCTGCGGTATCCGCTCACAACCACGAACCTTACGCTTATTTGCCACCTTTGTAGTAAAAAAATGTCCCCGCTCTATCTCGGAGAGCCCGTAAAGCCATCGGTCCTGGTTATCAATTGTGCAATCAACACAGGCCAAGTCGCGCATCAGCTGTATGTAAATATAATAAAATAAGAAAACGAATGTCTTTGAAATATTTCTCGAATGTTCTGGAACTCCGTGTCGTTTGCGTTTCGTTACTAAAATAGTATTTAAATTCACAAAACGGGTTTCTGTAAGCGTTAGGTCGACACACGAGTCGCTTCAAACGTCTGTTGTACATATTATTTATGCAAAGTTGCCGACGGTGGAGTCCTTGTTTTCACCTCCTGATATAGTCTCTGATAGCCTATCAGTAGACTATGTGAGATATAAGTCACAACTTGGATTAACAGGTTGCGAATAACAATATCTAGAAGGCTATCTATAAATTATGTTACACATTAAGGGGGGGTCGACAGTTTGTGAAATATACCGAATACTAATAATAATACCGAAACTGTGTAAAAGTCCAAGATATGTGACATTTTGTGACAAGGACAAGTGACAAGGGGTTGAAAAATCGTAAAATTCTCGAGTCAGAATGCCAGTTACACTCCTCCGAAACGGCTGGACCGATTTTTGTGGATTTTTTTGTGCATATCGTGTAGGTCTGAAAATCGGCCAACATTTATTTTTCATACCCCAAAGTTATAAGGGGGGGGGGGATAAGGGTTGCTAATAACATATGGCAAAACAACGTTTGCGGGGTGAGCTAGTATTATATAAATTTAGGATGTCACCGAAAATCAGTTACAAAGTACGTGTTACTTTGATGACAACTCAGCAACATTCCTTTTCAGGGACGTTACACCAGCTTACCTTTTTTATTTATTCATGACTAGCTGTATCCCGCGCGCGTTAATACGCTTTTTTTATTTTTTATTTTTGATCGTACCAACTCAGAAAACCTTTGTGGGCTCATGCACAACACTTTGCTGAAGATCATGATCAAATGCATACTTATGATTACATGCAGACAAACGTTAATTTTTATATATCATCATCACTTCAGCCTATCGCAGTCCACTGCTGGACATAGGCCTCCACAAGCTTGCGCCAAAAATGACGTGAACTCATGTGTTTTGCCCATAGTCACCACGCTGGGCAGGGGGTTGGTGACTGCAGAGCTGGCTTCGATGAAGTGATATATTAAAGTTTTAAAGGTTGTTTCTATTTCTAATTTAAACCCACAAGCATTTCATTTATACCTTTTTAGGCGGGTAATTGGAAGCCCCGCTATCCGAATGTGAGACGGGAGTGTAGGCCTCACGGCACGGAATACCCCCTAAAACTCAGCGGTGCCCTCATCAAGCATTTCATATACCTGGCTTATTACCTAATCCTCAACCCTCGCCTTAATTATTATAACATAATGCTATTATATAAAAATATGTATGTACATAAGACCGCTTTAACCACATAATCAATACACATGTCCAATGTTACACTGAGCTGTAACGCGATATTTCGCGGCGGCGCCTTGCACTCCGGAGACTGTTCTAGAATTAAAAATAGTACCCATATTAAGATATTAACCAAGTGGAGTAGTGGGGGGGGGCGTCATAGCGGGGGGGGGGGGAAGAGGGCGTCATGCCCCGGGCGCTACTCACAAAGGGGCACCGAATGGGACGCAAAACAAAAAAATCTGAACATATTATATGGTTTTCAAAAGGGGGGGCTAAAAAAGGTATTGTGCCCCGGGTGCGAATTAAGCTCATTACGTTACTGTGTTAACTACTGAGCCATTGACACCCTTCGACCAAATACATTAGGCTAAACACATTAACAAGCGCGGTTATCGCCCGGTATCCGTTGTAACAGTTCAGCAATGTATGCCCATTGTATGATACTGGATCTTCTCTTACACGGAAAATGGGGCTTTTGCTCAGCTGTGGAACGTTACAAACAGTCGAAATACTAGTCATAAAAACAAAAATAAATTAAATAGAATTAATGAATATACCGGTCGCCGGTATTACATAGTCAGTCATAATTTTACTAACTTCAAATCTTGACGAAATGGCTACCACCAATACATTCGTTACTTTTTGGATATAGATAAAAAATATTTAATGAGTACTAAATATGTATGCTGTGTAGCTACGGTACTAAAGAATATAGCCACCCCCTCTCTTCCCGTGGGTGTTGTAAGAGGCGACTAAGGGATAACACAGTTCCATTACCACCTTGGAACTTAAAAAGCCAACCGATGGCGGGATAACCATTCTACCGCTGGTTTCGAAATACACAGGCCGAAGACGGGCAGCAGCGTCTTCGGTGCGACTAAGCTAGCCCTGCGGTCACCAACCCGCCTGCCCAGCGTGGTGACTATGGGCAAAACACATGAGTTCACGTTATTTTTGGCGTAAACTTGTGGAGGCCTGTGTCCAGCAGTGGACTGTATAGGCTGTAATAATGATGAAATATGTACGTTTTATTTATTATTAATTTTTTTTTAAGAGAAATTACTTTAGACGTATGAGGCTAAAATTTTTACGGATGAAACGGCGTTTTGATGAAACGACAACGTTTTTGTCGATGGCGCTGGAACGAAAATCTAAACCTTTAGATTTGTACAAATATAAATGAAACTTAAAAATTAGTTTGCCAAAGAAGTTTCACTTCTGACATGTGTACTTTGTACGCACGCACTTTTTTATTGGACAAAAGTATTTTCAGTTTGCGACCCTACACGATACGCAAAGCGATCCCAATTCTTTCCCCGAGCGCTTAAGGTCCGCGCTGATACCTTTACCACATATGATGGCGCCGCGAACTCCGGTGTTACATCTACTAAAGGCTAAATAAATTGCATCACTTTTCATTATGTCGACATAGGTGGACAAAACGACAGTTTTTTTTCTTCCGATTTCTTTTTTAAATTAAGAAAATAAAACATAGCTTGAGAGACTTCGGAATAATATAGTTACGACTCTGTTCTTCTAATTATTATTATTAAATTAGTTCCTATAAATCTATAAACAAACTTACAAGCTTTACCTTTTAATAATATTACTTTTAGATCGACAAAATTAATAAAAAAGACACAAAAAATCACGAATAATGCTAAAGAAATACGAAAAAAAGTGTTTTAATTTAAATAAACAAACAAAATGACAGTCTTAAAACAGGTTAAAATGTCAAAAATGTGCTGCAATTAAACATAATAAAAATAAATCAACCAATCGGAATCAAGTACATGTATTGCGTCACAACGAAAGGATTTTTCAACCAATCAGAGTCGAGAATCGGCATTGCGTTGTGATATAAGAAGTGATCCTATTGGTCGCAAAATGTTGCGTCGCTGGAGGTCGATGAGGGTCAACCACGTGACCAGTGTCGCGCATGTGCGGCGCAGGCACCTCGATGCGGAGGATGCGTATGATGCAGCGCAGTATTTCATTGATGATGTCAAGGATCCTTGGCAGGCAGGTTGGTATTTGAAGATTGATAAAAACACACACGTACGCATATACGTACACACGCACGCATATACGTACACACGCACGCATATACGTACACACGCACGCACGTACGCTCGCTCGCACACCCGTAAATATGCCTGCACGCGCGTGTGCTCGCTTGCACAACAATTCATACGCAAGTACACACGCTCGTAAGCACGCACGCGCGTACGAAAGGGAAAGGTAGAAGTAAGATAAGTTGACGACTCACCAACTTATTAGAGCACTTCGAACACATTTAGCGATTCTTTTTAACCGACTTCAAAAAAGGAGGAGGTTGCTCAATTCGATCGTATATATATATATATATATATATATATATATATATTATATAATATTAGATATATATATTTTATGGATGTTCAGGGAATAGCTTCGTCGTTTATGAACCGATTTTAATAATTCTTTTTTTTGTTAGAAAGGAGATATCCCTAGTTTGGTACCATGATAAGTAAACCAGGATCTGATGATGGGATCCCAGAGAAATCGAGGGAAACTCAAAAATCCGCATAACTTTTTACTGGGTGTACCGATTTTGATAATTTTTAATTTAATCGAAAGCCGATGTTTATCGTGTGGTCACATTTAAATTTAATCGAGATCTGATTGCAACTTTTGGAGTAATCTTTGATAATGCGTATTTACTTGACTATTTTTTCGTCTACCTACGTTGTATTACTTGTCGATATAATTGAAGTCGGTTTTTTTTCGTTTACCAGCAAACACAATTATTTATATTTAGTTCTATTTAGACGTACATACAGGTATAACACTTTTTTTATATAAAAACAGATGTAGGTACTTTTTAGCTATATTTACTTAAGCAATTAAATGTTTTTAACAAATGTTATCCATTAAGATCTTTTTAATTTTAGTCGTATTTTATTGCTCAGCCATTTTTATTATTTACAAGTGTACATACTAATATTTTTTAAGTAATTCTAAAACTGGTTCGTTGATAAGGAACTGGATTAATTGAAATGATAATCGTAAAATTTACGCATAAGTAATGTAATATAATAATATACAAGTACGAGGGTTTGTTTGTTTGTTGTAGACAGTGTGTGTCGTGGTCTGGGCGTTTGTGTATATTGTTTTTGTGAAGCTCCTACATACGTACGATGTTACAATCCATTTGGGTTTTTAGTATGAGAATTTCACTTATTATTATTATTTATTAAAAGCTACACACATAATTTCTTTTGCGATATAAGTAACGTTGTGTTTTTGTGGTGAGTAAGGTAGCGAGAAATCCGGGCGGTACATTTTGACAGCTGGAAATAGGTCGCCAACGCGTAAGTAATGCCTCATCTCTTACCATCGCTTCAGCCTGTAATATCCCACTACTGGGCTTAGGCCTCTTTCCCCATGTAGGACAAGGATCAGAGCTTAATCCACCACGCTGCTCCAATGAGGGTTGGCGGATATATTCCCTACTATGAGTAACGATCGCTACTGTACATGATAACGACCGGGATCAACGGCTTAACGTGCTCTCCGAGGCACGGTGGGGAGACCCACAGGGACTGCTCAAACTCCCAGACCACGGCAAACACCTGTACGGCCAATACAAATGTTTGTCACGTACGGGGTTCGAGCCCGCAACCGTTGCTCCAACGCATCTGGGAATAGGTCGACTATCGGGCTAACCTAAAATAAGAGCGGAAGCCGGGACGATAATCTAGTTCTATTTGATTGACAAATCATTTTGAATCAATAAAAGATCAAGTGTCCGCTTCCGCGCAATAAGCTCGACCTTCATCTTCGTTCAATCAATTGATAATGTCATTCGGCTGAAGTCTAGTACTGCGACGTTGGATTAGTACTTATTTTTAGTGCTAGAGAATGCGTTACTTGATTTTGGGAAAAAGTGGTTCTATAATTTTTGTCTAAAGCACGTGTTATAACTGTCTTGAAGTTCGTTATAATAATTATATGTATAACCCAGCTGTGCTCGCAACTTCGTCCGCGTGGAATTTAACAAAACAATTATTGTTCAGTTCAGAGTTATAAAAAAAATCTAAAATTAAAGTAAGCCTAAGTTACTCCTTACATCAGCTATCTACCAGTGAAATTCCCGTCAAAATCGGTCCAGCCGTTTCAGAGATTAGCCGGAACAAACAGACAGACAGACAAAAATAAAAAAAAAACGTTATTTTGCCATATGTAACATGTATACTCTTTCTTGCTCCGTTCGCCTCACCCGATCACACTTTTCCGTAACGCTCTCGTCACGCATTCACCAGCTTACTCCCCAAGTCAAACGTGCTTAAAGAAGTTTTACTTCGACTCTTTCTTCCCTTTACAACAAGGCTTGAGCCTGGTTTGATCATGATTTGCTTTCCTTCAATAGATTTCGTCCCTCTTCTGTTTCTTTCATACAAGTTGCGCATTTTATTAAAACTGATTTAACCGAGGCACAGCAGGCCTACTCAAAATCTGGAGCGGCCCGACTGAGGTAGTACCTCGACCAGAGCTCCTGGGGGGATTGGGGATTGGGTCGGCAACGCGTTTGCGATGCTTCTGGTGTTGCAGACGTCTATAAGCTACGGTGATTTGCCGACTTAGTTGTATGAAAAAAACACTAGCTGCGCTCCGCGATTCCACACGTGTTAATTTGAGAAAAAAGAATCGCATTAAAATATAATATTTATTTTATTTTATTTTATTTATTCAGAAAAACTTACAGCTATACATAACAAATTAAAAAATACAATTAAAAAACTAAAAGCCATTTATAAGTTTTTACAATTAACAACTAAAGAGTGCTGTACTGATTAAGAGCTTGGGTAAAACAAAATTAAACTTAGGATGGTTTGAGAACTTAGCTGGATCATTAAACTGCTTAGACATTATTAGCTATCGGAAGAGAAATATTCTGTGGTCACCAATCGTCTAATAGAGTAAGGTTTAATGAGAAAAACATCAACGTCACGATGGTCGCGCAAAAAGTCATTAAATCGCGTGGTAGATCTACAAATAAAGGAATTTCGACGATAATTACTATGACAAAGTGGGACATAAAATGGGGCAAAATTACGAAATAACCTACTAGGTACATTAAATTTAATTATGTTGTGTAAGTCTGTGTTATCTATAATATTGTTGATAATTTTATTTAGATATACCAAATCAGAAACATTTCGACGTAATCTCAGGGGAAGAAAATGGTATTTTTTACATCTGCTTTCATAGTCAACTAAATTATCACCACATTTATACTGCAAGTATCTTAAAAACCGTTTCTGGATACATTCGATTCTATTTACATACGTACTATATGTTGGGTTCCAGATTTCAGAACAATACTCAAGTATACTACGTACGTATGAGCAGTATAGAATTTTTACAGGCTTAAGTGTTCTAAAGTTCTTGCAAGATCTAATAACAAACCCCAAAGCCCTTGAGGCCTTTTTTACGATATATTCGACATGCTCGTTGAATAACAGCTTGCAGTCTACAACTACACCTAGGTCTTTAATTTTATTTATATGTACCATCGTTTGATCTTTTAGGGTGTAATTGTATCTAAGAGTGTTTAATTTGCGAGTAAAATTCATGATGTGGCATTTCGAGACATTAAGGTCTAATTTATTAATTTGGCAGTAATTGTTGAATCTGTTTAGGTCATCCTGCAGTAATCGACAGTCATCCATTGAAGAAATACGTTTTATTATTTTAGCATCATCAGCATACAATAAGCAAAGAGAATGATGAAAACATGATGATACATCGTTCAGAAATATGGCAAAGAGAAGTGGCCCCAATAATGAGCCTTGCGGCACTCCAGAGGGAATAGACACCCAGGCAGAGACGTAGCCGTTTAAAGCTACTGCCTGGGAGCGGTTATTTATATATGAGGAGAACCAACGAAATAGATTTCCATGTATTCCCGCCATATAGATCTTTTGAAGCAGAATACAGTGGTCAATACGATCAAAAGCCTTACTAAAATCGGTATATATTATGTCAACCTGTGCACCCGAATCCATTGATGAGCTAACATAATCATATGTAAGAAGAAGATTAGATGTGGTCGAGCGACCCTTCAAAAAACCATGCTGCTCTGGAATGAACCAAGCCTGAATTGTAGCATAAACCTGTCGATAAACGATATTCTCAAAGATTTTGGCAAAAATGCAAAGTTTTGAGATTGGTCTATAATTTTTTATGTTAGTTTTATCGCCATTTTTATATATAGGGGTTATAAACGCCGACTTCCACATGTTTGGTACATAGCCTTCATCCAATGATCGTCTAAAAAGCATACTCAAAGGGGTAACCAAACTTTTAGCACATTTTAAAATCATTAAAGGAGGAATGTCATCGGGGCCGGCACCTTTATTTAAATTAACGGATTCCAAGAGCTTGAGGAGCTCGTCATTATCAATACGTATATCTCCAATATTGTAGTTATTTATTTTCTGCGTCACGGGGTAGGTGAAGTTGGAGTTCGGACTAGACTTAAGAAAGTTAGCTTGAAAATAATTTGAAAACAAATCACAAATTTTGTCACCGGTGGAAGCAGTTTCACTATTATAAGACATGGTGGAAGGAAAAGTGGAAGATGTTTTGCTATTGTACTTTATAAAGGACCAAAAAGCTCTAGGATTAGTTGTTATAGCATCTTCAGTTCTATTTATGTAAGATTCATAACATGAATGTTCAAGAGACTTAGCCCTTTTTCTAAGTAGTGAAAAAGTCATATAATCGCTTTGGTTCCCATAAAGTTTAAATTTTCTTATAATTAATATAGCCTATAACATCCCTCGGTGAATCCAACACAGAAAAAAAATCATTTAAACGAGTAGTTCCCGAGATTAGCGCGTTCAAACAAACAAAGTCTTCAGTATTATATTATTAGAATAGAATGCAGTGGTACGTGACTTGACTGAGAAGACCCCACTCATATCTAGTCACTGTTTACGTCTAAAAGTGTTTAACAAGTAACCCGTCTTCCCCAGATGCCCTGGAACGCGAGCGCGTCTCCCAGCACGGGCAGTTACGTGAGCTGGTGGTACGTGGGGATGCGGCCGCGTTGCAGACCAAGTTGCAAGAGCTCGGTTCCGCTGCTGGCATCGTCGCCAACCTGACCCCAGGGGGCGCGAATACTTTGCTATATGTGTTAGTAGAACATTTTTATTAAAAACTTTTTTTAGACTTGCAATGTATACAGAACCAGGAGTATAATTGCAGCGCTTCCGAGCTAGGTGCCACTACAGCCGCAGCGGCGCTGGTGGAGGCTGGCGCTGATGGGAGAGCTCATCCCGTCACCCGGTACGGACCGCTGTACATCGCCTGCTACCACGGACACCTGGACATCGCGAAATTACTGCTGCATCACTTTCCAGAAGCTATACAGGTGACGCGAAACTAGCTTTGTTAACACAGCTAGATTTAATCTCTTTAATCTTCGAAAACGACGCGGCCGCAAATACTGACATTATTTTTCATCTCTCTTAATTTTGCCGCCAATCTCGTATAATAACATAAGACGTACATAATACAGATTATATATTTAACAATATAAATCATTTCTTCCAAAAAGTGTTGTATGACTGTACTGACTGACTGACACCAAATATCTGAGCTCAACTGTAAACCAATTGTCTTGTCCATCAGCAAGAAACGGTAGAGAAATGGCTACCGCTCCACGCGGCGTGTATCGGCGGCCACCCCGCGGTAGTGACGCTGTTACTGGAGTACCCCTACCCGGAGCACCTCCTGTCTACCTACACGTGAGTCATGTAGAAATAACTATCATATCTCATGGTGTATTGCGTCTATAGAGGCTTGGGTATTTTAGAAATAATTTCAACCTTACCAACTTGCTTTGTAGCCATAATTTGTCATGTGAATTGCTTAGTCACTATTCTACCGGTACTCGATAGAGTTTATCCTCTACATAAGTTACTGATAGACTTTAAAAGCTCTCTCTTTGGCCTTAGTCCGTCTATTGCAGACGATTTAGACAGTGTCAGACAGACACTGTGTCGCCTAGGACACTCTTCAGGAAAACGCAGAGTTGCCTAAGTTCTGCGCCACCCTCTCGACCTCACTGGTTAGGCCCACCGGAACGACGAGTCGATACGTGTGGAGCAAGTTGGGCTGCAGCAGTCTTTCGCATTATAGAGCTATGCCACGAATGCTTGACGGAGACCCCATTCCGGGTTTCCAATGAAGTTTTCCTTCTCCAGGACCCTGATGATTTTGAGCCAGGTTTATCCCTCGGTCGCTTTTTACGACCCCCACGGGAAGAAAGGGGGTGGTGCTATTGTACACGGCCCACGCCACACGGCATACTTTAAAAGCAGGAGGTAGAATATGTCATTAGGACCCGTTTCACCTCAATTCAGAAACTACCAACTTTTAGATTAATAATTTAATAGAAATAACTTAGGAAGTCGTTAATGAAAAAGAATTATATACGAATCTCTACTAATATTATAAATTTGAATGTAAGTTTGTTTGTTAAGCTTTGACGCGAAAACTACTTAACCGATCATTATGAAACTTTGTACGCATATTCTTGGAGGTATTAGAAGTAATATTTAAAAAAAAATTCAATGCAACCGAAATCGCGGGTAATAGCTAGTAAATTATATATCATAACTGTATAGCGTTATTGAAACCGGTGAGAAAGGCCCGAAGTACAATAAAGAATATGAATATGTAGAATAAAAATGACATCGCTCTGTTAGAGCACAAAATTTTATGTTCAAAAAAAATTTATCTTTATAATAATAATAATAATCTTTATTTCGGGACTAGCCCGTATAGCGTTAGTAACAATGGTGTTTATAATCTAATGTTAGTACAATTACATTTGTTCGTAATTCTGATTGCTTTTATTATATGCGATTTCAAGATCAATCGGTATTAAAACTATTAACGTTTACTTTTACTTTGAAATAAAAGACGACTCGTATAATAAAGATTCCGTGTATTGTCTGACCAAATAACAACGAATAATGAATAAGAAAAGATGAACGTTACAAATTGAAATATTTTGAACAAGGAAAAAAAAACGTATGAAGTTAGGCGAGGTCCCCCCGCCCGTCGCCCTCTCATTGGCTGATAAGCGGCGACTTCACATTAGAAGCGCCACTGCCCACTAGATATCGCTTGAACAACATTTAAATAATTAAATAATTACATTTTAATAAATTTTGAATTAACAATAACTATAATAATATTTTTTAATAATAATAATAATAATTTTAAAACAACTAAAATGTGCATTCCTTTTTTTAAATATTATATTACTGTGAATTATAATTTTATTATTAATTTATTTACCATTTCATTATCATTATTAACATTTTATAATTAAGGAGTTAAATACAATGAATTTAAAATCGCTAACGGGGGAGGAAGGTTCTCTTTGCTTATCGTAACAAGATACGACAAAGGGAGGATATTATTAAATACTTTCAAAATACACCCAATTATTTCAATAATTTATGACTGAACTAGTTTTTGTAACGTAATATAATTTACGGTGTCATTGAAAGCGTAAAAACGTACATCTATACTCTATACAAATAAATATAATTGGAGTGTCTGTTTGTAATACTAAAATAAGCGCTTACATACGCGGTACATATACCAAAATAACATATTCTACAATTTTTGTCTGTCTGTCTGTTTGTTCCGGCTAATCTCTGAAACGGTTGGACCGATTTTGACGAGACTATCACTGGCAGATAGCTGATGTAATAACGAGTAACTTATGTTACTTTTATTTTAGAAATTTATTTATTTTATAACTCTGCGAACTGAACAATAACTTTTTTGTTAAATTCCACGCGGACGAAGTCGCGGGCACAGCTAGTAATAAAATAAAATTCTGCGTAACATGTACGTTCGGCCCCTAAGTCTCAGTGGATCACCAATGAAGCGTCTGTAGGATCGTTCCATTCAATAGCTCATATCAGCGGTGATGTAATCGAACGTGTCGACCTCTCGAATATATCGCCAGGTCACGCTGGGCACAAGGGTGGCTTATCACCTCGACTTTGTCTGATCTGGCGCACTTCCCTAAACACGCTCGACTTAAAATTAATCCACGTTTTTGTATCGAATCGAATTTTTTTTTTTTTGACGTGACAACGTCCAATAAACCGATGAACGCTGGCTGCACGCACGAAAAAGGATGACTCATTGGCCTGTGCGTCCGAGGAGATGTTTTTTTATGACGTCACGTTAAACTATCGTCCGTAAACCAGCTTTCTTTTTTTTTAATATCACTAGGTCGGTGAACAAGCGTACGGCTCACCTGATGGTAAGCGATTACCGTAGCTTATAGACACCTGCAAATCACCCCAATCCCCCCCAGGAGCTCTGGTCACCTTACTCACCAACAGGAAAACAATACTGCTGAAGCAATAAGCAGTATTATTTAGCAGGAAATTCCTGCTGTGCCCTACCTCAGTTACAGACAGCCAATTTTTTAATTCAATTGTACAACGTCCACGGACTCGTAGTTGGCACTGGCAATTTTAGGCTTATCCGCGTACATTATTTTTATTTATTTTTTACCAATAAGTATTGTAACTCTTATAAAAAAAATTACTCTGAATTGTGATACGTGGGGAACTAAAGAATCTTTATTGCACTTGTTGATGGAATGTGTGTTGCAGAGTCAGAGACAATTACTGTTTAAGAATTTAAAACTTTCGTTCGATGTTGGGGCGGTGCAAAATATTCTATCAGTGTCAGAATATGCTAGAATGATTTTTGGTTTTTATAAGTTGGCTAATAATTGAGTTTTTTTAAGGTTTTTTTTTTTTTGTACGTGTGTGACTATTTACCTTAAAAGTTATAATGGGACTGTCGTGTCTGTAGGATAAAAGTCCTTAAATTTAATAAAAAAATATAAAAAATAAGTATTTCAACTAACTAACGCGATCGATACCGTCCTGCCTTGCAAAATGTCAAACTGGCAAAACTTCTTCTTCAGAGTTGATGGCTTTCAACATTGCCAGATGAGCACAGATGATTGCGCCAATGTCACGTAGAAAACTTTAGGCTTACTAAATACTCGTGCGTTTTCGTAAGTTTGATAAAAAATATATATATGTATGTATATGTATATGTATGTATGTATATGTTTAATTATTTGAATATTTATAATAAATTTGTTGTAACTTGTACACCTATGCTGACGTTAGGCCATTTTCTTTGCCCTAAGGTTGCCTGGAAGAGATCGCTTTTTAGCGATAAGGCCTTTGTACCTAATGAATATATTGTCAATATTTTCTTTCTTTCTTTGATATGTATTATTTCTGTTTTTGGTGTACAATAAAGTGTATTATTATTATTATTATTATTTGATAAAAAATATATTAATATTAATAAATTCATTGACTAGCGATGCGATACGCGACCTAGGCATTTTGGTATCGGCACTGGTTACAGAGTGATCGTCAAAAAGCTTAAAACATCTGCAACGTATACGTCTGGACCTGTTATGTCTTTGTAAGTAAATAGTTTATATAGTCTATACAAATAAACAAAATTGGAGTGTCTGTTTGTAATATTAAAGTAACCTCTTCTTACTAAATGCATATGGATGTTTGGAGAACAGGATGTAAAGTTCCTCATCCCCCATTGAAAAGGGAAGATCCTCCGACCAGACGGATGTTGCGTCTAGTAGGCTAACGCCCCGAAGGTTGTTGTCGGGATCTTGTATATATACTCAAACACTTTGATAACTTTGATAGCGCGATGCCTACATCGCATAGGATATGTCAGTTTTTTCTAGTTTGTATGCCGCGCGATAGATGTCGCTACAGATGTACACACGTTGTTTATAACAAAATAGCATTCTTTATAATTTTTGTCTGTCTGTTTGTTTCTTTGGACTTTCACTGTCAGATAGCTGATTTAATAAGAAGTAACTTAGGCCACTTTTATTTTAAAATTTTTATGCGAACTGAAAAATAGCTATTTTGGTTAAATTCTACGCGTACGAAGTCGCGGGCACAGCTAGTTGTAACATAAAACTTGAAAATATAATTGACATAACGCTTAGGCAAAATTTAGTCTAAGACAGATTTAAGAAGGTTAGACAAGTAGTGAGATTAGCTTTAGTTTTCCTCTAAGGATATAAAATAGAAGATATGTGAGGCGTTTATCGGGTGCAGTGCATATCCGCCACCTTTGTAAATACATGGGAAAATTTGTAATCTTTATAATTGTGTTTTCTCGCAAACGAAAAAAACCGACTTTGATTACTTCGACAAGTAATACGTAAGTAGACGAACAAAATTAACAAATGTACTAGTTGTCCCTACGATTTTCGAGGGTTGCCCTCGATTCCTCTGGGATCCCATCATCAGATCCTGGTTTCCTTATTATTTGTTTATTTATTTATTCCATCATCTTATATCTAACATTACAGGATATTATTCTGATGCGTTAGTGTCGTTGTCGTATATATGTAGAATGTAAATACATGTCATATGAAGATAAAAATACAAAAATTGACATCAAATTCAATTCCATTATTTCATTTAAGAAAACAAAACTAAGTTATTACTAAAAATTCACAATACATAGCCAAATAACATAATCTATATTAATAAAAACTATAATAATTTCGTCAATTCAATAATTTTCATTAAAAAATAAAATAAATTAAAACCAATAAATAAATTTAAACCTAGCCTATTATGGTACCACACCAGGGATATCTCCTTTACAACAAAAACAAAGAATTATCAAAATCGGTTACGTAAACGTCGAAGCTATCCCCGAACATCATAAATAAAAAATTGAGTAACCTCCTCCTTTTTTGAAGTCGGTTAAAAATTGTGTAATCCCAGAGACGCGACGGGCAAGTGTCAGTACCGGTTCGCGTTCGACGTGAACGCGCGGGACGCGAGCGGCCAGACGGCGCTGTACGTCGCCTGCACCCTGGGCAACGCGGCCGTCGTGGACGCGCTGCTGGCGCACTCCGTGCCCGTGCTCCAGGTGCGTCGGCACTGACCAGCTCTGCACTACACTTGTGGCGTAGCAGGGGGGGCAACATACCCGGGCGCTACTCACAAAGGGGCGCCAGTGGTCCACGAAACATAAAGTTGCTGGATTTCATTAGATGGTTTTCGAATTGGGGGGGGGGGGTGGTTGCTAAAAGGGTAATGTGCCCGGAGCGCGAGTTAAGCTCGCTACGTCACTGACTACACTACAATGCAAAACTACATTACAATTAGGGCTGCCAGATTCAAGCACGTCGTTTCCGGGACAATTCGAGGATTACGAATTCGGTCGGTTGAAAAATATACTAAAATTGATAATATTTTTTGTAAGTCGCTAGAAAACTGGTATTCGAAATCCGGGACAATCAACTATAATTCCTGGACACGGGACAAGACACGTAATTCCGGGAAAACCCCGGATTTCCCGGCCATCTGGCAACCCTAACTACAATACATTACATTAATATTGCATACTACAATATAGCATAGTATAGTCCAGTATAGTACTGTACGCTAAGGTACAGTATACTGTACTACGGTTAGTACAAAAGGATTGTGTTTGGATTTGGTTGTGTGTGGATTGTATTGTGTGGGTAAGAAAGTCATCTTAGTGTAGACAATAATTGATAATAGAATTATCTATAGAGCAACTTCGCTTCTATATCTTATCATCTCTCCCAAGCCGTGTCAGCCTCAGCCGGCCAGTTCCGAGCCGGGCCCGCCGCAGACGCCGGTGGACAGCAGTCCGCAGCGCGCCGGCATCTCGCTCGGCATACACGCCATCGTCAGCAAGCTCACCGGTGCCGCGCCCAGGAACAGTGCTGTGAGTTGTTTATTTACACAACTAGGACGGAGAACAAGCGTATGGCTCACCACTGGATGGTAGGCGGTTACTGTAACCTGTAGACGTCTGCAGCGCCAGAAGCATCGCAAGCATGTTGCCGACCCTGTCCCTGACCGTGTCCAGGAGCTCTGGCCAGTTACATCTTACAAAATATGTTATAGATAATAGTGTTGCTAAAGACCATTTGCCCATTGAAATGAAGAGTGTACTGTTTGATTGAGTTTAATTTGAAAACATAGATATCATGATTACATACAGTGCGTGAACGCGTGTGATGTGAGTGAATGCGTGAAAAAGTTTGTGCGTAAGTGATTGCGTGTGTCAGTGAATGTGTGTATGCGTGTGTGAGTGCGTTTGTGCCTGCGTTTGTGACTGCGTACAAGAGTGCGTGTGTGTGCGTACATGAGTGCGTATGTGTGCGTACATGAGTGCGTGTGTGTGCGTGCATGAATGCGTGCGGGTCTGTGCGTGAATACACGTTTCATGTTGTGTATGTGTAGAGTGTGTATAGTTTCTCGTATTACTATTGTTGATTAAATACGTACATGCACTATGTCCGGCAGCCGGCGCCGGCCGCCGCGGCCGGGCAGCGCGTGCGCGCCGTGCGCGTGGAGGCGGCGCGCGGCGCGGACAGCTGCGTGGCGTGCGCGGCGCGCCTCAACCACGTGCGCGTGCTGCGCCGCCTGCTGGCCGCCGGCGCGCGCCCCGACGGGACCGCCGCGCCGCCGCAGGTGCGCCACCACACGACCCCCCCCCCCACACACCACACCCCCCCACCCCCCCACACGCCGCAGTAACGTGCCCGTGCGCAGGAGGAGGGGCGCGAGGCGCGGCGCCGCTCCCGCAGCGCGTCGGTGTCGCGCACGCGCTCGTCCGCCTCCCCGTCGCCCTCCGCCGTGCGCGCGCCCTTCGCCGACGACCGTGAGTGCTGAACTTATCAGATTATTTATACTCAAATTAACGCGGGTGAAGCCGCAGGACACAGCCAGACTATAAACTGACTTTGTTTCACAATTATACATGGGCACATGGAACTTCGCAATCTAAGAGTTTATGGTTCGTCACTGCAGGAGACGGGCCCTGGACGGCGCTGGCGGTGGCGGCGCGCGCTAAAAACGTCCAGGTGGCGGAGATACTGCTGGCGGCCGGCGCCACGGACCCCGGCGGTCGAGCGCTGCGCGAGTTCGCCAGACACGGTCTCTCCGAGCTCCTGGCGGCGCTGCTCGCCACTAAGGTGGGTCGTTTCTGGATACCATTTGAATTTGAGGGAGTTCTAGAACACAGTCCGTGCTCAGAGGTCAAAAATATAACTGAGAGGGAACTAGGTTAAAATTCCTCTGGATCAGTGCTAAAAATTAGCATTGCACGGGGATCAATTCTGGGTCCTTTTTTAAATACACATAAATGATGTACCATCTTACGTTAAGGAAATTTGTGATATAGTGGTATTTGCTGATAATTACATCGCTTACTTTTAAAGTTCATGAGAAAAAAGTAAATTAAGACGAACTTTCAGGTCCTTAAGGTTCCTTAAGGAGTATATTTTTAATTTGTAAAATGATGTCTCAAATATCCTTTTCAAGTGTACTTAAAATACAGCGATTTTTGCCAATGTAAGCAAGTGCTCGTACATTCTCCTCTTAGAAGCGTCCCAAGTTATTAGTAACGAGAAAACTGGACGCAGAAATATTGGTCGAGAATAAGCGATTCTCGATAGGAATATGGACAAAGTTAGGAGATTGGAACTTGTTTAAAATAGGATACCAGAATAATTATCGATGGTTGACTAGTGTTGGCGAAAATGGTAATGGTTCGGAGTTGGTTAGAGATTTGTTCGCCCAGGCGTACCCGGACCCCGACTACAAGCTGGACAAGTCGCGCGTGTCGCAGTGCGTGCTGAACACACGCGACGCTGACCCGGCGCTGTCGTACAGCGCGCGCTGCCCCACCACGCCCGTCATGGTCAACTGGCGCGAGCTGCGCTGCCAGCTGTCGCACCTGCGGTGAGCCCACCTCCGTCTGTACCACTACCAACACCAGTGTCACCACCAGTAAGACAGCCGGTACCTGATAATGTACCGCTAGATGACTAGACATACAGGAACAGCGTCTCCATGGCGCTGAGGCTTAATTCCAGTTAAGATAATAACATAAAAGCAGTCGGTCAGTTATCAGCGGACAAAATATCGGGTCATAAAACATCCAATATTTGGGTATAATTTAAGACTCACCCTTTTAGACCCTCCGTAATGTACTATAAATACTCTGCCAATACAAAACACCACTCTCATGAAGGAAGCCTGAAAAATATCCAGTTCTCAAGTATTTTTTTTTTTTTCGTGTGGTGAGTGAGATAGCCTGAGGTTTTGAGAAAAGTTACGGTTAAAGTATACAACGCGCTGGCAAAATTCCTGATTATGTTGGCCTCCATAGGCAATACCATGTTACCATCAGGCGAACTGTGCGTTTTTGCCATCTATAAATGATGGTAAAAAGGAGAAGAGCTAGAATCCTAGTAACCCACCGTGTGATGGCAGAATGCGCTGGCTGGTGTCGGCGGCGCTGCGCGTGAACCCGCGCCTCAGCGCCGCGGCCAGCGCCTCGCTGGCGCTCACCCGCCTCGAGCTGGCCAACAACGAGCTGCGGCTGCTGCCCCGGGAGCTCTTCTCGCTGCAGAGTCTCAGGTGAGCGAGGGGTGGCAGTGAGCTGGTTCTGTCAAGGTGGCGAAATGACTGTTAACCCTGAACTGGCCAACAACGAGCGGTTCTCGCTGCTGCCTGAACTGTATTTTCTAGCATGGATTACTGCTAATATACTTATTTGATAAGCTATTATCCCACTGTACACATTTCATGGCAATAAAGATTATTATTATTATTCCACTGAATTGGTCCTTCGAGCCGGATCTAAAGAGCAAGACCTCGATTGTTTGGATTGCTATTGCATTTATTTATTTTTTATTAATTGTGTATATTCATTTATGTTTCCTTTTTCATACATTCATTTTTCTATTATAATACTCTCCCAGGCTCCCACGATACTCTCAGCCATCAACTTGCTAAAGTAAATAAATCTTGGTGAAACAGATACCTGAACGCGGCTCAAAACAAACTGGAACGTCTGCCGACAGCGAGTGATCCCTTCGAAGACGAAGTAGACGGCAGGCAGCGCCGCGGCAAGAAGCAATCGAAGAGGAGCGCCGAGGTCTACACCGCACCTGTTTTGCAGGAACTTTATTTACAGGTAAATGTATAAATCACTCTCAACTTAATATATCCAATACCAACCCTGAAAATTGTAAAAATTTGGAGAGGTTCACAGAACAATTGAGGAGATCTGTTATCTATTTTATAATTGACGTAAAATAAAATAATTTGTATTAAAATAGTAATTGCGTGTCTTTTAAATAATTTACATCAAACAAAGTATCATCATCATCATCATCATCATCATCATCCTCATCATCATCATCATCATCAACAACAACATCAACATTAACATCAACATCAACATCATCATCAACATCATCATTAACATCATCATCAACATCATCAACATCATCATCAACATCATCATCATCATCATCAACAACATCATCATCAACATCATCAACATCATCATCACATCATCATCATCATCATCATCATCATCATTATCATTATCATCATCATCATCATCATTCGAGCCTATCGCAGTCCACTGCTGGACATAGGCCTCCACAAGTTCGCGACAAAATGGCGTGAACTCATGTGTGCTGCCCATAGTCACCACGCTGGGCAGGCGGGTTGGTGACCGTAGTATAAAGGCGTATAATAAAACCGAATACTAACAGAGACTTACTCTAGCTTTTGTCGCACTACCTTCATCTAGTACTTGCCAGGTAAAACTAAACGGACACTAGGCTAGACCGTGTATATATATATATATATGGCTATATGTATGGCTAAGAATACGCTGCTTTTTCATAAACAATACTGTATGTTTTCCTAGAGGCACTTAATATTTATGCTTCTAAACTTCTTCAGGATAATCGTTTAGAAGAACTTCCCCCGGAACTCTTCTCCCTCCCGTCCCTGACCAGTTTGGACGTTTCCAACAACAAGCTTCGCGCGCTCCCTCCTCAGATGTGGCAAGCGCCCGCCCTGAGAGACCTGAACGCCGCCCTAAACCATCTGAAGGAACTGCCCAATGGGGATGAGGTAAGGTCCAACAATATCCAATAAAGGATATTGTATTGTAGGTATCAGTTTGGATATTGAGTGCTAGGAATAGAGTGGGGATCAGTACAAAAATTCAATAGTCATTATGATCTGAAACCGTGCCGATAATTGTACGTGACTCAGCATTTTAGCCTGAAACATCCCACAGCTGGACATAGGCCTCTTTCTTCATGTGGGAGATGGATTAAAGCTTAATCCACCACGCTGCTCCACTGCGGGTTGGTGGATATATTCCCTACTATGGGTAACGGTCGCTATCAGGTATTTATGATAATAAACGACAGCTTAACGTGCTGTCCGAAGCATGGGGGGGAAACCCAAAAGGTCAGACATTCAAACCGGAAAGAAATATTTGTACAAATGCAAACATCCGTTCCGAGCGGGAATCGATTGTACGTGACTAGTAATTGGGGTATTGTCTACCAAACAGCAGAAAAGCAGCGTGGTGGGTTGATCCTTCTCCTGTATCAACCAAAAATCTTACCAAGACGTATGATTTTTCAAGATTTTCAGAATTTCTTGTCCAATTCGTTAAAACTAATTTTAGAAACATGCTTAACTAATTCTGCTCTTGTATTTGAATTATGAATAAGAACAGCTATTTTATCAGATATCCTTGATTTTATTTTGAACTTAAAACCTCCATAATTTTAGAGAAAGTAATCTTACCGCCAGAAATCTCACCAGCTTTATCCCGTGTGATACCTGAACTAATATTTAGCAGACTCCCAAACGATTTAACAATTAGATCCATATTCGAGACCCGTAAGTGTCGGTAGCGCAGTAGCCCCAGTAACCAGCTAACCCTCGTCCGCAGGGAGCTCCAGAGACGCCGCAGTCCCCCGCAGAGCCCTCGCCCGGCGCTTCGCCCTCCGTGCACTCTGCTCCGTTCGCTTTTGACCAAACCGTAAGTCATGCCATACTAACACGCTAACTATAATCATTGTTGGTATAATCCTAAAAATCTTTTTGCTAAAATTCCTCTTAGATATCTTTACTATTAAATATTAAAAGTAATGTTAGAGTTATGAAGGTCTCCTTAAAGCTTGACTGGCAGTAGATGATTATGACGTCGTTTTTGACCTGGTGTGCATTTGGAAAAATAATACTAAGACTGATATTAATACAGCATCAAGAGAGAAAAGTAGGTTATAAGTCAATCCAATAGTGTCGTTGATACCTTAAATACAATTTGAAGATGATTGTAATTTTTTTTTTGTACAAAAAGGTTGCCAAATAAGCGTACGGCTCGCCTGATGGTAAGCGATTACCGTAGTTTATAGACGCTTGCAACACCAGGAGCATCGCAAGCACATTGCCGAATCTACCTCCAACTCCCCCCCCCCCCGAAGCTCTGGTCTACTTACTCACCAACAGGAACAACACTGCTTGAAAGCAGTATTATTTAGCTTCGATTTTCTGTAAGGTCGAGGTACTTCCCAGTATCTTCTATAATGTATTTATTTCACCAAACAGTTTTAAAGTTTCCAATTTACAAGCACCAGAAACTGTGTTAAAATTTGTTTGATACAAAACAATATGTCCATTATTTGATCTCGGCATTTCTATTAGCCTTATTTAGTTATTAATTTTTATTCATATTAATATTAAAATATTTCCCACGATATTTTGTGGTGTTCCAGAAGTCAACTTCTCGCAGTCCATCTCTGGACGTCAGCGAGTCTTCTCATGACGAAGACGACGTGCCCACAATCGGAAATAGGGCAGGGAACGCTGTGTGAGTTGATTTAAGAATTCCAATTGTATTGCAAGGGAAAATCAATAAAAACACACTTTATAGCCCACAAAGTGGACATATTTCATAGAAAGTTGGCACAAAAGTCTGTCATTATAGCCCACAAAGTGGACATATTTCATAGAAAGTTGGCACAAAAGTCTGTCATTATAGCCCACAAATTGGATATATTTCATAGAAAGTTGGCACAAAAGTCGGTCATTATAGCCCACAAAGTGGACATATTTCATAGAAAGATGGCACAAAAGTCAGTCATATCCTCAAGGCCGCACCGCAACACCCGCAACTCCTATATGCTCCGCTCGACGCGTGTTGTGTACGATATCCCATCCCAGATCACGTATCAGATCCACCTTCCATGCCACTCCACCTCACCACTGCCCACAGCTGGGCGGAGGCGCGGCGCGCGCACGAGTGGCGCGGCGCGCGCGCGGCGTCCCCGCAGCGCTCGGGCGCGGCGGGCGGCAGCCGGCTGGCGGCGCTGAACCTGGCGCACAACCAGTTCTCCTGCGTGCCGCCGCCGCTGGCCTGCCGCGCGCCCGCCCTCGCCAGGCTCAACATGGCCTACAACAACCTCCGGTCAGTGCATCTCTGTATCGTAGCGCGCTGGCGGCGCTGAACCTGGCGCACAACCAGTTCTCCTGCGTGCCGCCGCCGCTGGCCTGCCGCGCGCCCGCCCTCGCCAGGCTCAACATGGCCTACAACAACCTCCGGTCAGTGCATCTCTGTATCGTAGCGCGCTGGCGGCGCTGAACCTGGCGCACAACCAGTTCTCCTGCGTGCCGCCGCCGCTGGCCTGCCGCGCGCCCGCCCTCGCCAGGCTCAACATGGCCTACAACAACCTCCGGTCAGTGCATCTCTGTATCGTAGCGCGCTGGCGGCGCTGAACCTGGCGCACAACCAGTTCTCCTGCGTGCCGCCGCCGCTGGCCTGCCGCGCGCCCGCCCTCGCCAGGCTCAACATGGCCTACAACAACCTCCGGTCAGTGCATCTCTGTATCGTAGCGCGCTGGCGGCGCTGAACCTGGCGCACAACCAGTTCTCCTGCGTGCCGCCGCCGCTGGCCTGCCGCGCGCCCGCCCTCGCCAGGCTCAACATGGCCTACAACAACCTCCGGTCAGTGCATCTCTGTATCGTAGCGCGCTGGCGGCGCTGAACCTGGCGCACAACCAGTTCTCCTGCGTGCCGCCGCCGCTGGCCTGCCGCGCGCCCGCCCTCGCCAGGCTCAACATGGCCTACAACAACCTCCGGTCAGTGCATCTCTGTATCGTAGCGCGCTGGCGGCGCTGAACCTGGCGCACAACCAGTTCTCCTGCGTGCCGCCGCCGCTGGCCTGCCGCGCGCCCGCCCTCGCCAGGCTCAACATGGCCTACAACAACCTCCGGTCAGTGCATCTCTGTATCGTAGCGCGCTGGCGGCGCTGAACCTGGCGCACAACCAGTTCTCCTGCGTGCCGCCGCCGCTGGCCTGCCGCGCGCCCGCCCTCGCCAGGCTCAACATGGCCTACAACAACCTCCGGTCAGTGCATCTCTGTATCGTAGCGCGCTGGCGGCGCTGAACCTGGCGCACAACCAGTTCTCCTGCGTGCCGCCGCCGCTGGCCTGCCGCGCGCCCGCCCTCGCCAGGCTCAACATGGCCTACAACAACCTCCGGTCAGTGCATCTCTGTATCGTAGCGCGCTGGCGGCGCTGAACCTGGCGCACAACCAGTTCTCCTGCGTGCCGCCGCCGCTGGCCTGCCGCGCGCCCGCCCTCGCCAGGCTCAACATGGCCTACAACAACCTCCGGTCATTGCTGTTTTGTATTATTCCTTGTCAATTTATTTACAAATATTAACACAGTCTTATTTACACAATTAGAAGAATGATTTAAAAACTAGCTGTACACTATAAGAACCAGTCTCTATTTCAAAAAGAATCATTAAAATCTGTACACCCAGTAAAAAGTGACCAATGTGTGAGTCGTCAAAATTAATTATGACGATAATATATTCCAATATGCGTTGAAGACAGTGTTACTCGAACTATCGTAAGACATCATGTAAGCGAATAATGGGATAATCGAGCAAAAAAATTAGATTTTAAATGCCATAATCTTCGATGGAATAATTTGACCTCGGGATGCCAAACTTCCTGTTTCGTTCAGAATTAATGACTGTCTCTGATATATATACGTATATATATTGAATGATTACATGATTGTAATAAATCTGCTACAGGTCAATGTCGTACGTGACGTCTTACCCCACCAGCTTGCGGCAGCTGGATCTCAGTCACAACGAGATCACTTGCTGGCCGAGCTTGCCCCAGGTAAGTGTTTGTTTTGCGTCGAATACAATAATAGATGTATTGTTAGGGTAAAGTATTTGAAAACAGGTCAATATTTAGCAATCATACTTGTTATTAGCTGCTATTATATAGAATCGATTTTCATATAAGACCCCCGGTGTGAAAATAATATAAGGCAAAAAATCTACTGAACGAATGATTCGTTACGTACTTGTCTCTCGATAGATGGCGTTACTGGCGTGGTCTAATAATGCCATCGATCGATCGATAGATGGCGTTATTTGATTCGTTTATTTACCATTGGATATGGTGTTAATCTTTATCTTAGACTAAGTCTTTTTGTGCCTAATTAAAAAGTCGATCTGAAGGAGTAAACTTCAGTGCCTCGGAGCTGATATACAGACTTTTTGTTGTGAAATTCTAGTATGAAAGGATTTGCCATTTATATTTTTGTTAATTCTGTTCTGTTCTTGATGCATCACAATTTATCAACTATCGTCCAAAAATTTGCGACGAATAACTTCACCGTGTCCAATTTCTTAGTCCTTGATCCAAGACTAGACCAGGTTTCAGTTGAGTCGAAATAATTTGCATAGTCAACAAATCAGAATCATTTTTTAAAATTTCGCTGTCAAAATAGACACTTTTTTACAGGATTTAATGCCGTCCTAAGAATCATTAAAGTAAAAAAAAAAGAAAATAAAAATCACGTATTTTACTTTATGACAATGAGTTCGTGTCGTCTCCGTAGGTGGAGAACTTCGGTTCGAGCGAGGGCGACCCGCTGGCTTGCTTCTGTCCGTCTCGGGAGGCCCGGGCTCGTCCGCGCTCGTCCGGCTCCGTGCGCTCCCAGCTACTGAGTGCGGCCTGCCCCGCCCGCCGACACCTTCGCCTCGAGGGCCTGCGAACATTGGTGAGTATTTGTGTGCAGTGACTCCGCTTTCTGCCCCGGGAATTATTGGTTCGATTCCGACCCTGAGTCTAGGTGTGATATATGTTTGTTGTCATAGAAGCAAAAAAATCTGTACGACACGTGCTTTTAATTCCAGATCCTAGCCAACAATATGCTGACGCGTATCCAGCTGACGACGGACGATGACGGCCTCGTGCCGACCACTGAGCAGAGCAGTGATGAAAATGATGATGAATGGGTAAGAGGCACAATAAATATTCATCCATTAATTCAGACCGACTTTCAGCGAACTGTAACTTCTTATTCTAGATTACACAATGTCCATGTCATTTTGTGGTAAAATATAAAAGGCAGTGTAGTTCCATGCCTTTTCAGTAGATGGCGCTGTTTAGTGTATTATTAATAAATTGTAGCGTTAGGATGTATTTGTACTAAATTGTAAGGTTTTTATTTCTGGTACTACGAGCCCTCCTAGAGGGCTCCCCTTGTTCCTTCGCGGCCCTTGTCTATAGTACCCGGCCCCTCTCACCGGTGACGCTGTAAAGAACAAAACTAAACATTCCGAAAAAAAAATCTGGTACTCAGGGGTAGATTTAAACTAGGTAGTGTTTGGAATTAATTTATTTTGGTCGAGAAATAGGCGATACTACTGTATATCAAAGAAAAAGATCTCTTTAATTATTTTTAACAAACTTTAAAAAAGGAGGATGTTACTAAATTCCTTGGTACCATGCTAAGGAAACCAGGATCCGATGATGGCATTCTAGAGACATCGAGGGGAACATTTGAAAATTGTAATGGAGACCAGTGCTTTTATTAATTTTTTTTCATATACTTACGTTGTATTACTTGTCGATGTAATTGAAGTCGGTTTTTTTTTCGTTTATGAACAAACACAATTATCAATTTAAGAGATCAATCCATTTTTTGCTCTATGTCACCACACATTGATGGTCAAGTGCACCCATCTTGGTCTGTTCCGAGCAGAACAGCCGAGGCTCCCTGAAGGCGAGGCTCCTGTTCCCGCTGCTGTCGATGCTGGACGTGTCGAGCAACCTGCTCCGCTCCGTGCCGCCCGCCCTGCACCTGCTCACAAACCTCGCGGTGCTCAATCTCAGCGGGAATAAGGGTGAGGACAAAAAAGAGGATTTAGAGGAGCTAGTGGGATAAACAAGGTGATTAATATGAAATTTATCGTGACATTTTGGATACGCGCGTGAGATACTCTTGGTGAGACATTCATAGACTAGGCGTAGGCTTGTTTGCCATTATATGGTAGTGTTATAAGGCTACGTGTTGTATCTTCCGTCGTCTTCCATCAATGAGATCTGCAGTAACGCTGGTGTGTTACAGATATCACGGACCTGCCGCCGCAGATGGGCCTCCTGACGCGCCTGTGGAACCTGAACACGGCGGGCTGCGCTCTAAGCGAGCCGCTGCGCTCCGTGGTCCGCGGCCGCAGCCGCAGCGTGGACGTGGTGGGCTACCTGCGCTCCGTGCTGCAGGAGGCGCGGCCCTACGCGCGCATGAAGCTCATGGTGGTCGGCGTGCAGGTGACCCCCCCCCATACACACGCGCACATGTCGACAGGGTCGAACGATTCATAACACTATCTCTTCATTACAGGGTATTGGGAAGACCAGTCTACTGGACTGCTTGAGACAGGAGTCTGCCATCCATCATCGGAGGAAACCTACTGATGTAAATATTTCCACTTTTGTTTGAAACTTATTATGTTAACTGTCTTCTTAACTTTTTGTTTTGTATTTTGTCAGTCCAGTCTAACAAGGCTAAGTAAAACCTGATTGTTTCTGTATGCATATTAATATTGTGCGCCATTTCCCCAGCACTGGGCGAAGCGCATGGGCAACAAGTCCGGACGGCGCGGCATGTCCACGGTGGGCGTGGACATCGGCGCGTGGGTGTACGAGCCCACGCGGTCCCAGCGCGGGCCTGTGACGTTCCGAACGTGGGACTTCGGTGGCCAGCAGGAGTGAGTGAGACAGACTACCTAGTGTATCGTGTGAGATGGAGGGGTAACAAGCTGCACGACCGAATAAGATGAACGAGTATCATAGATCGTGGGAGTAAGTGAGATAGATATAATAAGCAAAGGGACTGAGTAAGATGGACGAGGATAACAGGTAGCAGGAGTGAGCGTCATAAGTGATGTAATGCAAAAGTAAACGAGATGCATGCTGTGATCATCAGACACGGTGGATATTGAAAGAGAGCGTGGGGTGCTGTTTGTTCGCTGTAACACATTGATTCACAGATTTGCGCGCTGTAGTAAACAAGTCAAAATAACACTTTTCAAAGCCTACTGTCAATCGTTCAACACGAGCAGCCTGAGCATACAGCGCACTCCGCGTCCAGTATAGGGTTGCCAGATGGCCGGGAAATCCGGGATTGTCCCGGAATTACGTGTCTGGTCCCGTGTCCAGGAATTATAGTTGATTGTCCCGGATTTCGAATTCTACTAGTTTTCTAGCGACTTACAAAAAATATTATCAATTTTCGTATATTTTTCAACCAACCGAATTCGTAATCCTCGAATTGTACATGCTTGAATCTGGAAACCCTAGTCCAGTACAACAACGCGTTCAGGATGTCGTTCGGTTTGCCGCGCTTCTGTACCGACTGCTTCCGATCATTGGACAGCGGCACGCCTCGTTGTGGCCGCGATGCACGGAGCATCGACCACCATCCTGGGAGTCCCATTATTTTGTCGCTGGGTACAGCTCCAAGCTTCCTTTTTTAACGACCGAACGAATCTCATCGACCAACCTTCCTACGACTTTTCGGAACTTTCACTTCTGCCGTGTGTAAATTGCACTCACATTTTTTGGTCACCAGGTACTATGCGACCCACCAGTACTTCCTGACGAAACGTTCCCTGTATCTGGTTGTGTGGAAGGTTACGGATGGGAGGAAGGGGCTCGCCAGCGCCTTGCAGTGGCTGAGGTATGTCTCCTTCGTTCTTTCACTTTTTTCCGTATTCTGTTTTGAATTTAATAAGATAAATTATATCGATTTTTGTGATACAAGACTAGCCCGTTGGCGCAGTTTGTAGCTTTCTGTTTCGCGGTTTACGGGTTCAATTCCCGCCTGAGTCTGGGTGTAATATTTGTATTTATATATTTATAAATATGTAGATTTTAACACAAGTATTGAGTCGCTTACCATAGGAGTAGACGATTGTGTGTGAATGTTATAGATATTTACTAACTGACTCAGCAAACGTTGTCTTGCCGCTAAACGCTATTTAAAAATAGGGGTTGGTGGTAGAAGGGTGAAAATTTAGGGTTGTATGTATTTTTCAACGCCAAATCATAATAAAATAACAAATAAATAATTTATCTAAAAATTAAAAAAATTTGGCGTGGGCTACCCTTAACATTTAGGGGGATGAAAAATAGATGTTGTTCGAATCTCAGACCTACCCAATAGGCACACAAAATTTCATGAGAATCGGTCAAGCCGTTTCGGAGGAGTTTAACTACAAACACCGCGACACGAGAATTTTATATATTAGATTTATTATGTACTCGTGCAGGTCAATACAAGCGCGCGCCCCGGGCTCGCCCGTCATCATGGTCGGTACACACTACGATCAAGTTGTTAATGTGAGTATTCAATTACTGTTTGTGGACAAAATAAGTGATATGTTTGTAAAAATCTGCAGCAGATATGTACTTAAGTATGTTTATTGTTATTTGGATTGACAAATATGCTTTTTAAAGATTTTGTTCAATTAGCCAATGTTAGTTATTTTCCAAATGACTTTCTTGTTTTCGATGGAAAAGAAACTTGTCACTGATAACATCGAGCCTTCGGTCTGATGATGGTCTCATAAGACGACCCAGAAATTTTATACGAGAAACAAATTCTGAAACTGAACATTATTCTGATTAAAGCCCATTTCTAACATCCATTCTTTGTTAAGCTTATTTATTTATTTTATTTTCTTACATCTAATATTACAGGCATAACCCAATTCATTAGACATAGTAAAGGAGACAAAAAGCAAAAAGAAAAAAATAAATAAACTACAATTAACAATTAGCTGACTTGAACATAATACTAAAAACAAAACAATGTAACATTAATAAATATAAAAATATTAAATTCATTTCTCATAACATATTATATACAAAGTAACTTTTGCGAATTCACTCCACGAACAAGAAAAAAGGTCTAGTGTGTCAGCCACCAAGTTCAGCGTTCTGACTGAACGAGCAAGGAGTTGCACACTAGCTTGGTACTGCCGTTAATCGATATCTTAATGAAGTCAGCCTTCGAGCTGGTAACCTTGAGAGTTCCTCCCCCCACCACCCCTCTGTGCCCGAAGCCCTCACCCGTGCCGCCCGCAGAGCAAGGCGAGCGAGAGCGACAGCCCGACGGCGCTGCAGCGGCTCATCCGCGGCGCCGTCATGGCGGCGCCCGACGCGGACAAGCTCGGCCTGCCGCGCGTGCTCGACTCCATCGAGGTCACTCGCACTTTACTGATTATTATTGTAGTAGTCTTCATTAATTCTGCTGTGTGGTTACGGCAGTAAAGAATATAGCCACCCCCCCCCCTCTTTCCGTGGGTTTTGTAAGAGGCGACTAAGGGAAAACACGTAAAGAATATAGCCACCCCCCCCCCTCTTCTTGACTAAGGGAAAACACAGTTCCACTACCACCTTGTACCTTAAAAGGCTGACCGATATCGGGATGATCATCCAAATGCTGGCTTTGAAATACACAGGCCGAACACGGGCAGCAGCGGTCACCAACCCGCCCGCCCAGCGTGATGACTATGGGCAACGCCATACAATGTGTAGGCCCATGTCCAACAGTGGACTGCAATAGGCTGAAGTAATAATTAATTAATTGTGGTTTATAGTGAAGCTACCATCGATTCGGAATGTAGATTCTGCAGGGGAGAATCGGGACGAAACTCTGCAGTTACTCTTCAAAACTAAATATGATTTAGTATAAAGTTGGTGGGTACTATCTTACATGAAATACAACGTCACTTATCACAGCGGTAGTGTATACATGGATGTGCTTGACAGAGATAAATGTGGTTATGTGCGCACGTGTGTGCGTACAGATATGCGAATTATTATCCATACATCTTTTATATCTAATAACTATAATACAATGACTTAACAAGTTAACACAATGGTGGCGAACAGCGAACTATGTTTTATAACAAAAGGAAAAATGACAAGTAGAAATCATTCAATCAAGTCAACAGATTACAAATAATATTGAATTACTCTACAACATCCCCAATAGATGGCACTATTAGTTTCATGTGATTTATTATCTTAACAATATCAAAAGTCTGATAAGCTGATCTACCCGCTATGCAGTAACTCGGTGGGCACTTAAATGAAGAAATTCAGTTGACATTACAATTCTTTGTCTAAAGGTATCATGCAGCACTCGCCACAATATAAAACTGCTGGCTGACATCATCTACTCCGTGGCTTTTAGCGTCAAACCTCCAGGTAAATATATTTTGGAGAATCTACAAATATAGCCATAATCTAAAATCTGGTGTCTAACACTTAAATTGTGGGGAACCTTTATCGCTTGTTGTACATTTATTTGTTGATTTACGGCCGAACCCAATATTCAATCTAAAGATAGAGATAGGTAGTTATCATCGACTGCTAATAACTAGCTATCTATCCTTTGTAGTTGTCCCAATAATTCGCATAGGGGACTACTATCTCCAGTTAGCTGTAGATAGACCGGCTACCTGAGCTCTTCCTTACATTCCCGTATACGCAGCGTCACAGACGGCCTCAGTTATGTTACACAGATGTTTTATAGTATTTAAATTTGTCATGCAAATTTTATTCATATTAAAGTAATCTTGTTTTATAAAAATATGGACAAATTAATTTTTACACAGACTTTTTAATTTATAATAAATTATATTATTTTAATATGGAATGCATGGTAAATCTAGTAACGGAACGTTTTAACACGACACGAAAAGACGCTACGACGTCATTACGCTTTATTGAATCATTGTTTCGTTTGAATTTGTATAATTTTTTTACAAATCAAAATTCAAATTATACAAATCATTGCAAATTATAGGTACAATCATTCACCAAATTGTTTGTTTTATTCACAAGATGAGTAAAGTAAGTATTATTTCACAAGAAACTTATTATTTTTATTCAATTAATTGTTGCAAAAGAGCAATATCACTTGAACTGCTACTTGAACTTGAGTCTGCCATTATTTTTCACTCGAAATTAATTTTATTTTAAACAAAGAAAATACTTTTTCAATTAATAAATCTTAGTTATCCTCCGAAAACTATAGATCGGATATTGTTGTTACTAAAGATAACCAACGTTACTGACAGATAGAACTATATTATTATTGGGACGCTTACACTGTCATTTTCATACGAACTGTTATCTCTAGTAAGCTATCCTCCCTCTCGTCGATAGACAGCTTTGAAGGATAAGATTGCCTATCGTCGACAAGTTTATTGGGTCAGTAAAATGAATGATAGATAGATATTTCTGTCTCTAGTAGGACATAGCCAGAGATAGATTGAATATTGGGTTCGGCCGTTATTAGGTTTTTTATACAAATAGGTCGGCAAGTCAATAATATCCGATGGTAAGGAATTACTGTAACTTATAGACGTATGTATGCAACACCAGAAAAATTGCAAGCGCATTGTCGACTCTACCCCTAACCCTAAGAAGATCTGGCTACTTTACTCGCCACAGGCAGCAGCTTGAAAGCAGTGTTATTTAGCTGTGATCTTCTGTAAGGTCGAGGTATTATCCCATTCGGGTTGCTCCATATTTTGAGCTGGATATATCCTGCTGTATCCGCCAACCCGCATTGGAGCAGAGTGGTGGATTAAGCTCTGATCCTTCTCCTACATGGGGAAAGAGGCCTATGCCCAGTAGTGGGATATTACAGGCTGAAGCGTTATATCCTGCTATGCTGTAGTGCGGTTAATGTTAGGTTAGTAAGATTAACCAACAGTTGTTAACATCTTACACATAAAATTCTTGTGTGACAATGTTAGTTACCCTACTCCTCCAAAACGGCTGGACCATACACTGACCAAACAAATATTTTTCTTGCTATACTGTGTGAACCTAAGCTTCCCCCTCCCTCCCAGGCAGCAAAGAGCCTCTGTTAGAGCAGCGCGTGCCGGCCACATACCTGGCGCTGGAGGAGTGCGTGCACAGCCTCGCCGCCGACCTCAAGGAGCCCGTGCTGAGACACGAGCAGTACAAGAAGCTGGTGAGTGGGATCTTACGTTAAATGACCTATAAAATTTCATCAGATTTTGTCAACTGTAAAATAAATAATCAGACAAAACTTCTTTTATAGACAATATGTTATATAAGCTGTGTGGCTACGGCACTATAGAATTTAGCCACCCCCTCTCATCCCGAGGGTGTCGTAAGAGGCGACTAAGGGATAACACAGTTCCACTACTACCTTGGAACTTAAAAAGGCGACCGATGGCGGGATAACCATCCAACTGCTGGCTTTTTAAATGCACAGACCAAGGACGGGCAGCAGCGTCATCGGTGCGACAAAGTCAGACCTGCGGTCACTAACCCGCCTGCCCAGCGTGGTGACTATGGGCAACACGCCAATTAATTATTACTTCACGCATTTTTGGCGTAAACTTGTGGAGGCCTATGTCCAGCAGTGGACTGCAGTAGGCTGAGCTGACTGATAGACAATATGATTTATCTCGATTTCCTTGGCTTTGACTAATGTTCGAGAATAGACACGAAGTGGTCGATTAACTAAGACATTTGTACAATTGTAGGTGACACAGTATATGCAGCAGAAAAATCTTCGAATGTTTCGTGACGCGGCGGAGCTGCACCAGGCGACCATGTTCTTACATGAAAACGGTCTGTAATTTTATTTTTAACATATAGCTAGGTTGGCAAACGAGCGTACGGCTCACCTGATGGTGCCTAAGCTTTAGACTAGGAAAAACCGAATTATGGGGTTTTTGGGGGTGGAGGGCGGAGGGTGTAGGGGAAGCTATACAAGGTAACACTGCCACACTTCGAAACCCCATAGTTATGGAGACATCCATGATTAAAGTTTTGAGATTAGAGGAAGAATTTAAAGCTTTTATGATACTTTTGAGCTCCGCGTCTGACTTCACCTTAGCTCCGGCGCTGCGGGCAGTGCAATCCATGCGCCGTTTCGCAACTGTGTAAGTGTGTACCCACCGTGGAGGAGTACGTGCGCCGACTGGCGCGCGCCATGTTTGCTCGCGCGGACAAAGGCGCGTGCGTACACCTCCACGGGATCGCACCCTTACATGCGAGACCGCCAGAAGGGCGTCCTCTACCACGCGAGCTCCTGCAACTACCGCCGAGCCGACCCAGCGCGGACAGCGGTGGCGATGATTTGGACGACGCGGGGGAGGACATCCCGTCATTGTAACAAAGAAGACCACTATCAAGGAGAGACCTAAGCAAGACGAGACACCCTAAACAAGAGGAAGACCCTAAGGGCACTGTGACCCTGGCTCAATAGAGCCGAAATGATACGACCCCGGAGGCGAAGCCCCGGAGAAGAAAGCCCGGGTAAAGAGGGCAACCTCGAGGCCCGTACCCAGACAGACCCTCGGGCCTGTCAGGAAGACCCACACACACACACACACACACCGTGTAAGTTATTTTCGAACAGGAGTACGTAAAAACGATCTCGACTCCAAGATCAACAAACGATACAACTTGCGGTAACCATGCTTAGTTTCGTAGCTTTCACATGTTATATTCACATTTCGCACTTGATATTAGCATTTCAGACGTTAAGTTATTGTTTTCACACGGTTTTTTAACAAACGATACAACTGATGTTTAATGACTAAGATATAGATGCTTTAAAAAAATGGCGCGCCACTTATCGTTTCGCTCCAAAGCAATGTAGGCATTCATTGTTTTGTTTAAATAACTGTAAAGGCAAAGGTCTAAGACCATACAGCCTTGTTTCATGTTATGTTTTTTAATTAAATATATTTAATTTTTATTTATTTACTGTTATATACGAAAAATCCTCAATATTTTAGTTCATTTTATATGACAATAAATAAATAAATAAAATATATAATAAAGTAAAAAACATGACATGAATAAAAAAATACTTACCATAATCTATCTGACTTCCGTCGTCGCCGAGAAAAGGGCCGTTTATAGGCATAATTCCGTTACAAAAAAAACCCTAACCTATCTAATTTAAAAATTACACCGTTTATAGACATAGTTTTGTTAATAAAAAAAAACGTTAAATTAACGTGTGAAATGTTAAAATCATGTGCGAAATGTAAAAATAACATGTGAAAACTACGGAATGGAGCATGAGTAACGTAAGTTGTATCGTTTGTAGATCTTGGAGTCAAGATCGTTTTTATTTTGAAAATAACTTATGAAACGTGAAAATTACGTGTGAAATGTGAAAATAGCGTGCGAAATATGAAAAAAACGCGTGTGAAATGTGGAAATAACGTGTGAAAGTTGCGAAATTCTTCTTCTAACCTCAAAACTTTAACCATGGATACCTCCATAACCTATGGGGTTTCGAAGTGTGACAGTGGTACCGGGGGTAGCGATACCCGTCCCCCTATCCCTTACCCCCACGGTCCCGAAATTCGGATTTTCCTAGTCTAAAGCTTTACCCCAATTCTCCCCAGAAATTTCGGTAACCTTACAACAGGAACACAACACTGCTTGATAGCAGTATTATTTAGCTGTGGTCTTCTGTAAGGTCGAGGAACTTCCTCAGTTCAGATCAGACGAGTAAATAAAGTCGTTTAAATGGGTTCTTGAATAAGCGGTATCATTTCTTCTTAGGAGTGTTACTGCATTACGATGACGCGACCCTCAAGGAGCTGTACTTCGTGCGACCGCAGTGGCTGTGTGACATCCTGGCGCACGTGGTCACAGTGCGGGAGGTCAACCCCTTCGCCTCGAACGGTACCACCTCCAACCTACTAGAATCAGTAGTAAAGATACATGTCGATATTTTTTGACTCGGTTATAGTGAATGGACTAACATTTAATTTTATAATGGGATGGCAATTACTTCTCCGAATGTATTGTATAGTGAAGGCTATGATAGTTTGAATATAGTGGCAGGTTCTAACTTGTTCAGTCGATGAATGAGCAAGCGATATTTGATAGGTTGTTACTCGACTAAATTTGTCAGGAAAGATAAAATTTCTAGAGGTTGGCATTATCGTGACCGAAAGTGGGAGTTCCAATCACACGATTTGGACGTTTGATGTGTATCAAATGTGCGAGATTCACACGCATTTTTTCAACGAACACGCAAACTGTTGAATGAGCTTCTTCCCGGAGATTTCCCTGAGCGCTACAATTTGGGGGTCTTCAAGCGTCGATGTAGTGGTGTAGTACCGCCAGCGACCCTCGCTCGCAGGCATCATGCGCGTGGAGGACCTGAGCCACGTGTTCAAGGCGTCCCCGGCGCTGGGCGGCGGCGAGGAGGCGCGCTCGCTGGGCGCGTCGCTGCTGAACAAGTTCGAGCTGGCGCTGTGCTGGGACGCGCGCTCGCTGCTGGTGCCGCCGCTGCTGCCCGAGCGCGAGCCGCGCGCGCCGCAGGTAGGGCTGCCGGCGGTAGGTCTGGGGCGGCTCGCCCGGGGCTACCCAGCAGTGAGTCGGTCTCGTGTTGCAGTTGGCGCTGAAGTCTCGCGCGTGGCCGGGCACCCCGCGCCGCGCCGCGCTCCCCGCGACCCTCTCCTCCGCGCCCTCTTCGGTGCCTTCGGTTCGAGGGACCGATTCTCCGCTACTCATACGTGAGTATTATATGAAATGCCCGTACAGTAGTAGAAGTTTACATTGCTGAAGAAGGGCTTGTTGTAAAATATGGTCTTTCAATTCTTCTTAAAGTTAAGAAATAGGCTGACGACTATGAATTAAAAAAACCGACAGTCTTATAAAATGCATTGTACAGATATGAGATATTTACTTTTAATCGAATTTAAAAATTATAAACTATCAGCTATCGAGGGTTTGAATTTTGAGGGTGTGAAATAGTCACGGGTCGCCAAGACAATCCATAGGCCTCAGTCCTCGGTGGCCACGCTACTCACAGTGCAGCCTACCTACAGAGGAGGGCGGGGGTGCGGGCGGGGCGGTGGTGTCGGCGCGGAAGGGTGCGCGCGCCCTTCGGCGCCTGCTGCTGCTGTCGTACGTGCCGCGCGGGTTCTGGGCGCGCCTGTGCGCGCGCGTGCTGGCCGACCCCGCGCTGGCGCTGCTGGCGCCCGCCCTCTACTGCGCGCCGCGGGAGGTGAGTGTCCGGGGCGGGGGCGGGGGCGCTGGGCGGCGCCTGCTGCTGCTGTCGTACGTGCCGCGCGGGTTCTGGGCGCGCCTGTGCGCGCGCGTGCTGGCCGACCCCGCGCTGGCGCTGCTGGCGCCCGCCCTCTACTGCGCGCCGCGGGAGGTGAGTGTCCGGGGCGGGGGCGGGGGCGCTGGGCGGCGCCTGCTGCTGCTGTCGTACGTGCCGCGCGGGTTCTGGGCGCGCCTGTGCGCGCGCGTGCTGGCCGACCCCGCGCTGGCGCTGCTGGCGCCCGCCCTCTACTGCGCGCCGCGGGAGGTGAGTGTCCGGGGCGGGGGCGGGGGCGCTGGGCGGCGCCTGCTGCTGCTGTCGTACGTGCCGCGCGGGTTCTGGGCGCGCCTGTGCGCGCGCGTTCTGGCCGATGTAAGTGCATCCCTACTGACCGGCCCCGGTTTCATAACTGTGGACTGCGATAGGCTAAAATGATGTGGTTAGTGATCACTATTTGAAGTTTAACTTCTTTGCTCGACTTGAAGAGTCAGCCGATAAATAGCCGAATCAGCCGAAAATATACTTAGCAACCTATTTTTTAAATACGTTAAACGAATTTATATTTTTTGTATGTGAGGGTAGTTGGTTGTAAATTACTCAAAATCTCTATCTCAAAATACATTCCAACAATTAGAAAACTTCACCTAGTCTGACTCTCTCCAGATGGACATAGATGAAAGCGTTGCAAAGGCCCTGGATTTTAACTGGTCGTGGAAGCTCTGGAAGACCGGACTCAAGCTGGTATGTGGAGAACTGGTGCTACTTGCGCTGCGGGAGCTACCCCCACGGTACGACCCACTTTTGGGCGCTGTGGGCGATGAAGATGAGCCCGATGAGCTGTACCATTCCATCAGGTATGACAGTTTGCTTATACTAACTGTAGATGTAGTTGGAACGTAGTTTTAGTCAATTTTTGCTTGATTTGTCTCCTCAAAACAAAATGAAATTGAAATACAGAAATTGAAAGACAGAATTTTTGTCTTGAAATAGATAGCAATGAGATAAAAATCCTAGCAAATATCTGGCACTGACGTTAATGGACCATTTTGGTTCTTATTTAGTTTAGTTTGAATTTTATAATGTTTGTTGACGCGATAGCGCAACGGTTACAGCACTGGTTTGTGTCTGTTGCGCTGGCGGTTGCGGGTTCGATCCCCGCACATGGCAAACGTTTGTGTTGGTCATACAGATGCTGTGTGGCTACGGCACTAAAGAATTTAGCCACCCCCTCTCTTCCCGTGGGTGTCGTAAGAGGCGATTAAGGGATAACAAGGTTCCACAACCACCTTGGAACTTAAGAAGCCGACCGATGGCGGGATAACCATCCAACTGCTGGCTTTGAAATACACAGGCCAAAGACGGGCGGCAGCGTCTTCGGTGCGACAAAGCCAGTACTGCGGTCACCAACCCGCCCAGCGTGGTGACTATGGGCAAAACACATGAGTTCACGTTATTTTTGGCGTAAACTTGTGGAGGCCTGTGTCCAGCAGTGGACTGTATAGGCTGTAATGATGATACAGATGTTTGCCATTGAGGGTTAAGCTTATATTTATTTATTTTTTGTGTTCAGATCGATGTTTCTTTCATTTCATTCCTTATCGAGTTTCATCCTGAACGACCTAATATTTTGAACTAATTTCAGCAAGTATTTTTTTTTTATGTTACTATGTCGGCAAACAAGCGTACGGCTCACCTGATGGTAAGCGATTACTGTAGCTTATAGACGCCTGCAACACCAGAAGCATCGCAAGCGCGTTGCCGACCGAATCCCCAATCCCCCCAGGAGCTCTGGTCACCTTACTCACCAACAGGAACACAATACTGCTTGAAAACAGTATTATTTAGCAGTGATCTTCTGTAAGGTCGAGGTACTACCCCAGTCGGGCTGCTCCATATTTTGAGCAGGAAATTCCTGCTGTGCCCTACCTCGGTTATTATTAATTTTATAGTCTTTGTTGAATCTGTGTAATTGAGCTTGTAAAAAACATTAAAATTGGGTCAGTATCAATCAGTCAGTTATGACAAAGTACATTTTCTTCCCGTCGGGTGGCAGGTTCCGCGTGCGCGCCGAGGGCACTTGGAGCGAGCTGGACGTGCAGTCGTCCGCGTGCGTGGAGCTGCTGCTGCCGGCTCAGGTGTGCGTGGTGCGGCGCGACGACGGCCTGCCCCTCGCTGGCTGCCAGGTAAGCAGCCCTGGGATGTGTGATGTAGGTAGTATATTATATTTAATTAATTAGTCATTTTGAGGGTAAGACAAATCTTCTTGTGTAAGCCATTCTCTGATTAAAGCTATAAACGAATGAACGTGGTTTCCTTAAAATAAGCTTCCGTAAGATACCCAAGAGTCCAGAGATTTTTCCAGGATGGGCTCTAGAAACAGCGCAGCTTCTATCTGGTGATGCTCATGAAGAACTTCGGAAAGATCTTCTGAAATGTTTATTGAAATTTCCTCATCAGATTTTGCTACGATTTTGCTACATTATGATGATGGCGTTATTTATTTATTTAGCTTTAAAAACATTATTATAGATATTATTACTGTCTTAAACAGAGTCTCAGTCTGGAACCGAACCCTGAAGTGTTGACAAAGGTGCTTGCATTGGTCTCCGACCACGTGGACCTGTTGCTTGAAGACTGGTACCCGTCCCTTGGTAAGTTGACAAAGGGTTTTGGCACGATCAAGCTCTACAGGCCTAGGCTCCAATCTCTTTTAAAGATGCTGTTTGTTTAACATATAAAGAATATTATTTATTTGTTTTACATTAAAAAAAAATAGCAGATAACCAAAATCATATCAGGTCATCAGCTCCTTTAATATTCTGGTACTTTACTTTTCATCTTTTTTTGGCGCCAGTCTCATATTCCCTCACAGCATCATACTACACAGATAGTACAAATGATATATCACCTTAAGAGCTCATGAAGGTCCCTCACCCAGGTACCCGCTTCGTCCACACGTCGGAGGGCCGCTGCCTCATCACCCGCGTGGCGCCCTGCCCCGCCTGCCTGGCAGACGCCCAGCTGGAGCACGAGCCTCATCACGACCACGACAAGCACTTCGCTCAGGTTGGTGACCTTCACCCATCGACTATTAGTTATAGTCTAAGATCCGTCTTAAGGAATATATATATTCTCACAAAGCGTGCGTGAAGGAAATTGCGCCCACGCTACATTGATTAATGGAGTAAATAAATTAAGAAGGTAAGTTAGTTTTACACAAATCATTCTGTTATTGTAAATTATAACCTCTTACGTGCTCATTGGACTCCTTTTCACTAACCCGGATCTCACACTAATATGAATGGATATCAAAAAAACGGCCAAATAGTCTGAAGGTTGCCAATTTAATGTTTGCTCTTGGCGATAATTATAATATTAGAATGAAGAGAGAGATGGCACAAAAAAATGTGTAGTTGAGTATGGATTAGTTCCTGGAGACCAAAGTTTAGACTAATAGGCTACCCGCTCAAATGTTCGTTGTTCTAGGTATTCAGACGCCTAGACCTCGGCAGCGCAGAACCACGCCGTCTCCGACTCTCCGAGGAATCCCGCGCCTCAGACGGTGACAGTGGCGTTGGGGCTGAATCTAACAGTATGATAACCAATCTTACATCTCTTGCTCAGTATTTATTTTCAATTTGTTACATTTTAGTTTCCAAGAAGTCTACAATTACAGTAAATGTCGTGTTGTCTGTTAGCGTCCTCGCGGGTGGGCTCCACGGAGGGCGTCTGCAACAGCCCGTCGTTCGTGGCGACGTGCTGGACGCTGGAGGAGTGCGTGCTGGCCGCGTGCACGTCCGCGCCGCTGTGCTGCCCGCACCACGCCGACGTGCAGCTGGCGGACGTGGCGCCCGACACGGTGAGTGGCGGCTGGTGGCTGGTGAGTGGTGGCTGGTGGGTGGTGGGTGGCGGGTGATGACCCACCGTGCCGCACGTTAGAGGAGTTCTGTTTGACACAAGGACTCACTTAAATATAATTTAGTAAAAAAAAAACCGAGGACGCTGTACACGCAGAAGATGGCCAAAATGGTAGTAGCTATGTGTGCCACATGTTGACACGAGGTTAGTTACATACATGGCACATGAGGACAACACAGTCGACTCACATCCCCCCCCCCCCTACAGCTCCTCCTGGACGTGGAGGAGGACAAGCGCGCCCGCTGGGAGCACATCACGCGCACGGCGGTGGCGGGGCGCGGCGCCTTCGGGACCGTGCTCACGGGCACGTGGCGCCGCCCGGGGGCCAAGCCCGTGCCCGTCGCCGTGAAGGCCCTTCAGCCAGTGGCGCCCCCGTCCGCCCACGATATACAGGCGATGCAGGCGTATAAGGTGAGGTCATATTTTGTGCTCAATCACAATTTTTTTTTTAATATTCCGGCGGCGTTTCAATCTCTATCTTTAGACAATCTTAAAAAAAAAAAACACTAAGACTTTGAGTAGAAAAGCTTGTTACGATATCAATGAATACCTTAACTCTATATCCCACTCTGTCATTAGATATAGTTCCAAATAAAAGTAGTCCTGGTCATTTCACGGTCATACTGTGATTTTATTTACTTTTTTGTATAAAGCTTCTTCGGCCTGCTATATCCCACTGCGGGGCATAGGCCTCTTTCCCCATATAGGAAAAGGATCTGACATTTTTTTTTTATTTTTCGAATGACGTTCGTTAAATAATATCGTTTCATTTAATCCACTATTTTCTTAATTCTCGAGTATATTGCTATTTGGAGTTCCGGACTCCTCTACTATAAGTTCAATGAACTCCAAAGCTATAGTCCCGAGTCTATCGTACCTGTACCGACCGCAGGCGGCGGCGTCCCGCTGGGAGCGCGACGCCACGGGCGGCGCGTGCCGCGCCTACTGCGGCCTGCGCCAGGAGCTGGGCATCCTGGCGCGCCTGCGCCACGCGCACGTGCTGCCGCTGCTGGCCGCCTGCCCCGCGCCGCTGGCGCTGCTGCTGGCCGTGGCGCCGCAGGTACCGCCCGGGCCGCCCGCGGAGCGCCGCTCGTGCCGCGTGCCTGTATCTAGCGACCGATATGTGTACACGTCGGCAGGGCTCGCTGGAGGGTGCGCTGCGGCGCTACCGTGGCTGCGGGAAGCGCGTCGGGGATCGTGCGGCGCGTGCGCTAGCTCTGCAGGTGGCGCGTGCGCTGGAGTACCTGCACGCGCACCGCGTGCTCTACCGGGACCTCAAGGTACCGCCTGCACGCCTGTTAATACACAACACAATAGATTAGAGTACATTGAATGACACACTAACAATTCACACTTATTTAGCACTTAGATATTAAATAAATAGCAAGCGAAGACAAAGATCGTAAACGTCGTCGTCTGTCTGTCTGTCTGTCTGTCTGTCTGTCCGTCCGTCCGTCCGTCCGTCCGTCCGTCCGTCCGTCCGTCCGTCCGTCCGTCCGTCCGTCCGTCCGTCCGTCCGTCCGTCCGTCCGTCCGTCCGTCCGTCCGTCCGTCCGTCCGTCTGTCTGTCTGTCTGTCTGTGTACTAACCTGTTGTACCATGAACCTTTGTATCAATCTCAAGGCATGCATTACATTACCGACAAACATGAACGTAACAAATAACTAAAGCCACTCCTCCAGTCGGAGAACGTGCTGGTGTGGTCGCTGCCGGCGCCGCAGGAGGCCGAGGACGCGGAGCTCAGCCCCGACCCCATCGACGTGCACGTCAAGCTGGGAGACTACGGTGAGGAACGAGCAACCAAACACTACGTAAATGTAACATCGCAACAAATATTCTCCATATGAACATTAAAACTGCGCTTACGGCCGCGTTTAACATTTTTTTATGACATTCGTGGCCGCTATATCATCAGATGTATATTGTAACCATTGCACCGACATTTCATCGAAACCACAAATTCTTTTGTCCCAGGTATATCGCGCCTCGCCCCGCCCTCTGGTACAAAAGGCTTCGGTGGCACCGAGGGTTTCATGGCGCCCGAGATTATGAGGTACAACGGAGAGGAAGAGTATACTGAGAAGGTAGGTTGACAGTTCACTCACCGAGAGACCTCAGTTTCGTAACATTTAGGTGCTAGTACTTAAATATCAACTTGTACTAAGAATTGTACGCCATCGGCCATAAGTTCAGTTCGGAAATAAGTTAAGGAAAAGTTCTAAAATTAATTTTCACTCGTACTTTAGTTTCATTTAAAACGAGATGTTAAGTACTGATAATGGACCTGGTTAATACGGGTTGATCTGAAAACCTGTGGGTGATAGAGCGCTAACAGTGCCTGTGGGCGCTCTGTGGAGAAAGGCGGCCCGCACATGGTGGGTCAAGCGTCGGGGCGCCGCGGTAGCATACGAAAGCGATCCCGTGGCGCACCGCTATGATGATGAGGGCACCGCTGGGTTTTACTGGGGAAACCTGTGGGTCTTTATAATCTCGTTTTCCTATTTTACACTGCTACAGTTCCTAACAATGATATTACATAAACATTTTTGAATATCAAAAATTAGAATTCCTAATGTGTTGGTAACACAAAAATAAAATCATACATATTGATAATACATTAAAAAATTATTTTAAAAATGTAATTATTGAATATATAAACTTGCTTTGCAAAATGTATGTATTTCAAGTATTGTCTGCGCAGTCCTTACTAATAGTTAATTTTCTACAATAGATTTATTATAAACTCCATTGTATAAAATTATCAGGTGGATTGTTTCTCGTACGGAATGTTGTTGTACGAGATCTTCACGCTGCGGCAGCCGTTCGAAGGTCACGAGGCGGTCAAGGAAGCCGTGCTCGAAGGGGCCAGGCCTCCCCTCTCTCCCAGGGTAAGTTCGGTGAACGTTCATTTGATACTTTGACTACGGGGTATGTAATATTCTGTTGTATGTATTTTGCTTACATTGAGTTTTTTAGGTATAAAGATTTATAAAAAGTTGGTTCCAAAATACATACCTGAGGGATCCCAATGAGAAGTGATTAGTGCAAATGTTTCTGGTATTGTTTCCTTTTTAATGTGTATTTTGTGTTTGTTTATTTTTGAACCTATCCATATGTACATTTAGTAACAAAATATTTGGTGAAATATAAAATATAACTTAACTTCAAATTGATATAAACGGTCAAATGCTTCGTTTAAAACTTTTTTGCTCAAAGTTTGTATTTTGGTCGACGTATAGTATAGTATGGCGGGGTATATTATAGCGATGATTTCCGCTTTGATAGTTATTATGTTTCGTTAACATTTATGCGATGTTCAACGATGTGTACAATAAATAAATATAATATGATTTAATGTGTAATGTAAATGGAGCTTTTGTAAGAAAGGAAATGAAGAAGAACGTAAAGAAGACGAAAGTGGTGGTATTTGAAAGAGATGAGGCAGTGACAGGCTGCAATATCGTTATTGGAGATGAACAAATTGAACAGGTGAATGAGTTTGTGTATCTGGGTTTAAAGTTTACAAGAGATGGATAGTGTGAGAGTGATATTGAAAGAAGAGTGAATGCAGGAAGCAGGGTGAACGGAGCTTTGCACTTCTTTATGAGCAGTTGGAAGGTGTCTAACAAGGCTCATTTGGCGATGCATGGGGGGTTGGTTCCGACACTCATGTACGGAAGTGAAAGTTGGGTATGGCAGAAAAAAAAGAAAGAATAAATGCAGTTGAGATGAGAGTGTTAAGAAATATGATAGGATTTAAACTGAGTGACAGGATAAGGAAACGTTGTGGTCTGAAAGAAGATGTAGTGACAAAAATTGAGAAAAGTATGCTCAGATGGTTTGGTCATGTCGAGAGAATGTGTGAAGAACGATTGATGAAAAAAGTGTATAAGGCGAGTGTAAATAGAAGGGTTGAAAGGGGTAGACCTAGGCGGCCGTTTCGAGACTAAATAAGAGACGTCTTGAAAAAACGCCAAGTCAAGAGTACCCTAAACCGAAAAGCATGTATGAAGGGAATAATGAAAGTGGACGAATCGAAAGAAGTATGTAAGGATTGTAGCAAGTGGAATAAAGTGGTCTCTGCCTACCCCTACGGGAAAGAGGCGTGCTTATATGTGTGTATGTTGTATCACTTATCATCGGTGGCAGGCGTCGTGCCATTACGACCTGCGCGTTTATAAGTAAGCGTCAATCGCTTCCACGTTACGGAAGAGGTGGGCCCGAGTAGTCAGACGCGCGGTGCCCGCAGGACCTGCAGTACCCGTGCAGCCTGCTGGAGACCATGCGGCGCTGCTGGAGCGGCGCGCCCGAGCTGCGGCCGTCCGCCGGCGCGCTGACGGCCGTGTGCGCGGCGCCCGAGTGCCTGGCGCTGCGGGACGCGGCCGCCGCGCGCCCCGCCGCCGCCGCCGCCGCCGCGCCGCTGCGCCTGGCGGGTACGGCTCTCACTCAAATCCGCTCTCTACTGTGCTCCATCTCAGCAAAAATACTGTACAAAATTTTATGCTAATCATTCCCTCCGAGCTAATCTGTTTCCCGTACGCTAACAGTGACCTCTGGGTTCACCCTGCCCCTTGATCTGAATTATTACCGAAGCATTCATATTAATTTCCCACAATTTAATCTGTTCCTCGCTCTTTTCTCGCTCTCCCTTCATCCCCTGCCCTCTCCCTTATTACCCTTCTTTTCTATTTTAAATTCCACCGCACAAAACATATTGATTCCCTACCAATTAATATATTCGCTGTCCTTTTGTCAAAATACCCTCCTTTCCTCAACCCTCAAGCAGATGATCAAGCAGACGATATTCCTTGATTGACTTTCCATTTTCTTGCTGCGTACACCTACCTATCCCTTAGTCACTGTTATCTTCTCGTTTTACTCCTAGAACATGATAGCTAATGATATCTTCATGATTACTTCCAAGCTAATTTAATCTTTTGCTCTTTGTCACTCTCCTCTTCTCTCTTTATTGCCCCAGAAGGCAGCAGTCAATGATTAACTCTATTGGTTTTATGTCTTATAGAGGGCGACCTGGGATGGGAGGTGTGGTACGGTGGCGCGGAGCCCGAGCGCGCCCACACGCTCACCATATCCGACACCTTCCAGCACCACCACTCGCTGCGTGTGCCGCCTGGTGGGTACCGCGCACTTGCTCGTGAATTAGTCTATTTGTACATGCTTAAGCTGAAACTCATGTGTCAGATTAGAAAAATTACTTTTGCTTTTTTACCCTGTTTATCAATAAAGGTTGTAGGCTTTATTAAGTCACACTATATAATAATTGGCATGGACTAAAGCAGAGTATAGTTCGACTAGCCCGTTGACGCAGTTTGTGGTGGCCCTGCTTTCTGCTCCGCGGGTTGCGGGATCAATCACCGCCTTAGTCGGGGTGTAGTATTTTTAAATATATATTTATATATTATGTTTTTTCTTTTGCTTCCGTCAGACAAGACAGAGCCGGTGATAGTGACAGCGATGTGCCGCGTGGGCCCCCACATGTGGCTCGGAGACTCCGTCGGTCGGATATTTGTTTACACGTGAGTACCAAGCAGGCTCACCTTGACTTTCTTCCTCCCCCTTCCTTATCTCATTAGCTCATTTAGCTGATACTGAAATATTTTGATGGATTCATTCATTTAAAATAGAAAATCTAAGGATCAAATTCCCACTTGTGGCTGTTGGCTTAACATACATTTCTGTAAAAGTGCGTTACAGCCATATACGAGATCAATGGCTAGAATTATCTATAATGGTAGGTGGATGAAACAATAGTCAAGTAAATACGCGTTATCAAAGATTACTCAAAAAATAGTCATCAGATCTCAATTAAATTTAAATGGGACTAGCATCAGCTTTTGATTAAAATGAGATTAATTGAAACCCCCCCCCCCCCCCAGTAAAAAGTGCTGAGGTAACATACTGTATTGAGAACCACCTCCTTTTTTGAAGTTGATGAAAAATGTTCAGCACTCGTGTTGAATTACTGTTCCATTATCTTGTACGTTCTAGTATATCAACGTGCGCGCTCTCTTGGAGCGTGCGGCTGCAAGACGTGGTGGGCGGGGCTCCAAGCGCCGTCGCCGCGCTTGAGTTGCTCGCACCACTGCCGCGTGTCGCTGTTGCACTCGCGTGTGGGAGGTACCACTGTCACCTACCACTTACCACCAAACGAGTACACACATCACTCTCCATTTCAATAATTTCAAGGGCCTGTTTGACCGGTTGTAGATAATGGTATTGATTGACGAATGACTTTATCCATCAGATAAAAGTACGTCGAGCACGTGATACAGTATCATTTCTTACCATCGCATTACGCTATATTTCTGATATATTTCTAACCGCAAACGTAAATCTAAAAAATGTAGTTCATTAATTAAGAGAAACAGATCGCAATGGCCCTTTCTACAGGCTGTCAAAGTCTATTCGTAACTCATGTGCTGGATAAAGTTTATCCACAACTAATGAAACCGGCCCTGATTAGTTTTTTTTTTTTGTGTTTAGGCTGTTCATAGTGACCTCAGAGCGGCAAGAGGAAGAAGGCAGCTTCGTGCTGACGGAGCTCGGCGCGGCCACCGAGCTGAGCTGCCTCGCAGCCGTTCCCGTGGACGACAGGTGGGCTCTTACGATACAGCCCGTGACATCCCACTGCTGGGCATAGGTCTCTTTGTCCACGTAGAGGGATTGGATCTTAATTCATCACGCTGCTCCACTGCTGGATGGCGGATATGTTCCCTACTATGAGTAACGATCGCTATCACCTATTTATGATAACAACCGGGACCGCTTAACGTGCTCTCCGAGGTACGGTGGGGAGATTCACAACGACTAGCAACCAGACTGGAACGTTCAGTCTCTCAGCCTCGACCGCGTCCACAAAGCCTGATGTGGTGCTATATGCAGCCATATACCTTCCCGACATGTTGCCTTTGAGGACTTGCCAGGTTATTGGAAATGCCGTTACAGTTGCTGTTATTGTAAATGGCTGCCTCGGCTTTTTCGAGTTCTACCTCCAGTAACTTTTCATGATTTTACTGGTAGGTCTGCATGATTTTCTAGCATATGGCCAGGCTTACCTCGTGGTTTGCCTTTGTTATGGCCAGGAACTCGATCCACGCGTTATCCGCATGCTGGAGCGGCGTGAACGCTAGTTAAAACTTAGGTGGTGTTACTTGCCCCATGTCGGCCCTCGTTCGAGTGACTGGCGGCGCTTGCGAGCACCTTGGATTTTCGTCTTTGGTATATTTCTTTATTGCTCCGTTTGCAGCTCACTCAGTTCAACCGGTCTTGGGGAAAGGTGGGGCAGTCGTTTTCCTCTTTTGGGAGAGATGGTGGATGGAACCCGGATGAACTTTTCTATAGCCATCAGTTGAGATTTCGCCTTATTTATTTATTTATTTAGTTGCACCAACAAGATAAACACCAATACATCACAAAAACTTATGGGTATCATCTTCGGAGTCGCGCCACCCAGCAGTTTGCAGTCGCCCTGATCTACAGAGATCCGTTTCTTCAAGAGTTGGTCATGCAGGGGGTGAAAGTTGTTGTGATTGGGCTGGTGTATGTTGTCCTTTTTTGGCATAGAGGTAACATGAGCGAAAGTGCGTGGACCGTTTTTAGGAGTGCGTTTCGTCACACCCTCCTTAATCGAGTCCAGAGCTAGGTTTACCTCCTGGACTATTATTTCCATTTGGAGCGATGGTTTCATTTTGAAAGCAGTGGTCTTGTTCGCCTTCCTCCATGTACGCAACCATAGGACACAGGAGAGGACAGGATCTCGGTACGCGATGAAGTCGTGTCAATACGTGTCCACTTTAGGCTTTAGTAACTCGGCTTCTATAAGTTTCTCAGAGATGTAAAGGGTGTTGTCCGACAGGTCTTCCCAATGATTGCGCGATAGTAAATTTTTCGTTTCGCTTGAGTTTTCCTGCTGCTGTTGGCGCTTTTTCAAAGTTTGGATGCTCCTGCTTCAGAACCAGGACTCCTGCAAACTTGCGAACACTCACTCGGATAGAACACACTTATCTAAACCTTTTTCACTACTTTTTTGTGTATGCGTGGCTCAAAAATCCTCATTTTAAGATTGTTTTCACGGAGCCAAAGTTGATTCTATCGCGTTTAGGCTTGTACTCCGTGTGTGTCATAGTATATCGAGTGTCCGTGTCGCAGCGTGTCGCTGTGGGCGGGCGGGCCGGGGCTGCACGCCTACGCCGTGCGCGCGGAGGGCGTGAGCGCGGCGGAGCAGCTGGCGGCGCCCGCGCGCCTGGCGCTGCTGCGGGCGGCGCCCCGCCCGCTGTGCGTGCTGGGGGCGGCGCGCGCCGGTGAGTGTGCTGTGATTTGCGATTACAAACACCCCAAACACCTCCAGATATCCCCAACTCTTTCAAGCTACCCAAATATCTCCAAACACCCCCAAACACCCCAAATATCTCCAAACACCCCAAACATCTCCAAGTATACCAAACTTCATCAAGCAATCCAGACATCTCTAAACACCCACAAACACCTCCGAGCAAACACATCCGAGCAGCCACCGCTAACCCTCCGCCCCCCCGCAGACGTGTTCGTGTTCTCGTGGAGCGCGCGGTCGCGGCGTCCCCCCGCGCGGCTGGACTGCAGCAAGCTGGTGCCGTGCTCCGAGAGCCTGCAGTCCATCGCCATCGACGACAGCCTCGGCCACGAGCGCTGCCGGGTGAGACACACACGCACATTACATTCGATTAACAGTTTGTTATCGCATCAAATAAAATGATTATTTTTACTGTTTGATAAGGCCATGGGTTGGAGGTGGGACTTGCCCTTAATTGATGTTGCGACATAAAGACTGACTGCGTGTCTGTGTTAATATTATATGGTTGAAGATCGTTTGGTTGAACGCGAATAGTAAAAGAAACATTATTATATGTGTTGTGTGGCGAGAAAGGCTTATAGGTTATATAATTGTATGATACGACCAATAGCAGTGAAGCATTGATGGTAAATATTGAAAAAACTGGCGAAAATTTTATCCTTTTCATATCATAACACGTGGGATAATATGAAAATTTCCGTGTAAACGGAGTCGCGGACAACAAGTAGTTGTAAATATAAGTTTTTCTCAAAAATTATATATACTGAAATGTAAAGCTGCGGCAAATATAATATATTAACTGTGGGAAATATATAAAATACTCATTGTTTGTATTTGCGTCTGCGATGGAAGATTTCATGCAGAACACGCAAACAGAATCATTCGCAGATATACTACAACAAGGTTTTTTTCATATATGACAGAACATCATAATGCAATTTTACTATTAGTATCGTAGGTCTTATTCCGACTTAACATAACTAAATAACGTCCGGTAGGTGACAGCGCTGGCGGTGATTGGCGACCAGGTGCTGGTGGGGACGGCGTGGGGCTGCCTGGTGGTGGCGCACGCCGCCTCCCTACTACCACTTACTGTCTTCAGGCCCTATGAGGAGGAGGTCAGTGCTTGCCGACTGGTACCCATACCGCCTGGTAATAATGGCTTGGTTACACTAGGTGGCATAAATTCGGACAAATGCACACAAGTGTATAGTCACTGACCAAACCATTCTTCTTTTTAGTATCCTTAACAAATGTCGTCTGTTTCTTCCCATATTTACCGGTGCAGCTTTAACCCAGATGAAACAGACCTCCAAATCAATGAAAGTAGGGAATAGCAAGAGATATCCTGTTCAAAATCTAGAGCAGCCCAATTGTCGAAGTATCATAACCGTACAGAGGATCAGAGCTACATAACACTGCTCTCGATAATTCTGTGTTCCTGTGGTGAGTAAGGTATAGAGAGCTGGAGAGGATCGGGGTAGGGTCAAAGGCTACAGCTTCTTACCATCATACGGTTGATTGTCGACGTAGTATTACAAAAATGAAACTGCCAAAGATTCGAGGAGTAACGGAGAGTCGTGTCGTTCTCCAGGTGCGTGCGATAGTGCCCCTGCCGCCCCTGGGGCGCGGGGCGCGGCGCCAGGAGCGGCTGGTGACGTTCGGCGCGGGCTACCGGCCGCTGGTGCAGAGATACGCGCCCGCGCAGGTACACATACAGCCCTCCTTTTACATTTCATCTTCATTGCGCCACTAAATATACTCATTTCATTTTAATCCTGTTTTCTTTTGAGTAAACCTATAACCATCCATTTCATACGTTCCCTCGATGTTTGGACACTAGATATGAGTGATTCCCAAAATATACACTCCAATCTTTATCCTATATTCCAGCGTTCCCCATTTGCCGGGTCGCGATCCGATACCGGGCATTTAAAATAAAATACCGGGTCGCAGTATTTCCGCTTTGTTTACAAAAATAATACCCGCTATCGATCGACGCATCGTAAATATTCGTAAGCGATTCGGTTCCGTGGGTTCGAAAGTATTAAGTGGCAGTGTGAAAATTACCAGGACATGGCAAAACAATGTTTGGGAAACACTGCTATATTCGATTAGAGATTAGAAAGTAGTGGGGATCTTGGCCATGACTTAGTGCTCGAAAGACATTCAAAACTTTGGTCATTATTGGCAACCAAGAACTCCTCTCTGAAGGAGAGAGAACAGTCTAAACTTCACACTATCATCTTAACTACCTTATTTTAGAAGAAAATACTTGTTTATAAAATATATGTATGTGTTGACTAACTTTTTGTGTGTTGATACATATTATTTTAATTAAGACATTGTTGAAAATTGGGACAGTAATTTTACTCAAAGATATAATTTGATTAATCTCTTGGCGCAGTTCGCAGTAACCCTGCGTTCTGCTCGGGGGGTTTTGGGTTCGATTACCGCCTCCAGTCTGGATGTGATATAAGTTTTATATGTGTTATTAAGTTGGTTACCTTAGTAGTAGATAGAAACAATTAAACAATTTCATATTGTTTTTTTTTTTCAGTCCAACAACACAACAACATTCTCCGGCTTCTACTGCTTGCTGTGGACGGCACAACACTGGCTGCCGGACTAGACGCAACAATACTGATACAATTCAGCCTATCGCAGTCCACTGCTGGACATAGGCCATCACAAGTTCGCGCCAGAAATGGCGTGAACTCATGTGTTTTGCCCATAGTCACCACGCTGGGCAGGCGGGTTGGTGATACAACATCAGGATTTCATTTAGAATATTCTGCATTAAAACGCCCTCGCCAAAAACACGGTCCCATTTAGATCGATTGATTTCGTAGCTTTTGAACATGTACGGACAGTTTTGGGTACTATCATATTAGATAAGTCACATTAGTCGAGAAACAATAGCGCAATTACCGCTACCAAATTGCAAAGTGCTCCAAAGTGGACGCTAAGGAATTGTTTCCATTACTGTTGTAAAGCGATAATTGTGCAATCAACGCTACCAAATTGCAATTCATCGCAAGACAAAAGCGATAATGCTGCCAGTGGACAATCGATGAACTAAAATGTTACCAGCAATTGCTAATCGCTAATGCAATGTCCTTAGCTATTATGAAGGTTTGATAATTACGTACAGTCCGTACAGAGCTTAAAGGTATTTTCGCTTGTGATTTAAGGTATCAAGGATATCAATTTTTTTTTATATGTTTTGTGATCTGTGCGTATTTTATACTTTATACTTGAATAAATCTAGACAAATGTATATTTGCTGATGTATAGTGCTATTCCGTTTCCTATATTCAAAAACGAACCGTTTTAAACGGATATCAACAAAAGTAGGAGATTTTCAATTTGACTCAATTTTTTTATGTTACGTCATAGGTTTTTACTGGATGTACGGATTTTGATATTTTTTTTTATTTTAGAGCTTGTGCTTGTCATGTGATCAATTTAGATTTCATTGAGCGATCTAAATTGAAGGACTTTTTCGTTTGAGAGCAAACACAATTATTTGAATATATTTACTAGAATAGCTTCAAGAGTGGGTCGTTATGAATTTTCTAGAAACAAAGATGGCGTTTGCGAGTAATATTAAGATATATGCTTTCATATTTATTAGTATGTTGAAAACATTGAGAGTTTGAGTGAATTTACGATATTTTAATACTAAAAGGCTGATTTCCGGTTTTTAATAAGGTCGGGGTTGATACAACCCCAGTGAGAGCTTGAACACAGCTAGTGTAGTCTTTAGTTTTACTATTGCGTTTTATTTTTAGGTAGTTTTTTTTTCTGTAATTTGGTGAAAGTCATATAAAAGAAGGTTTTATAAATAAATGATTGATGATTTTATATGTAAAGGAGTTTTTAAATAATTTCACGCATGTTAATGGCGTTACAGTTTGAAGTTTAATTGCTTAAAAATGTATCAAATATATCCAGAACAAAAAATGCCCTCATAGTAAAAAAATCATTATTTCTCTCGCTCTAACATACAACACGTAAAATAGAAAATGTAGCTTAAATAAAAAAAAATGGTTATCTGTGAAGTCGGTTTACGGACGATAGTTTGACGTGATAACGTCATAAAGACACATTGATTAAAAATTGCATACTTTTATGAATTGGATTGAATTATTTTAAACTACTCTGACGAATGTGTCACAAGCCGCTGTGTTCCGCGCTCTCGCTCGGGCGGAACGTGACACTTGTTCGTGCGTGCAAACTCACATTATAAGACATTATCACGTCAAAATATACAATGTGGAGGCATACAATTAGTTAACGAATTATTTTTTATTCTATGTCCACATGTGTTGGAGTGCTCGGAAAGAGTCTTAACCTTCCCCCCCCCCCTTTTTATCTATTTCTACCGTATTGGAGTTTAGCGGATTTTTTAATCTGTCGAAGTCTAGGGCGTTACTTGTCTAATAGTGATAAAATCGTGTCAAATTAATCAAACCCTGGATTAATGTAATGAAAATATTTAATCCGTATAAGAAAATTAGTTTAGCGAATTCAAAATACGAAAATACACACCAACTACGTGGATATTTTTACTTTTGTAGATGAATTTCTAACTAAATATCAAAATAAAGTAATTTAATCAAATATAAATACGTCAAAATTAAAATTCGTGTAACTTCCATGTATGACACTTTTTTAGAACATTTAAATGTCGGCAGCTAATCACTGACTGCACATGTAGCTCATCGTTCTGTATGGGTTTCATTTGTATTTTGGAAGTTAAACTTTTTTACGAACGCTTGACTTGGGGAGCTAGCTGGTGAATGCGTGACGAGAGCGTTACGAAATGTGTGATCGGGCGAGGCGAACGGAAGTTGAGAGGGAGATATGAGTTACGTTGAGCTAAAGAAGTTAGACTTCAGTCGTGTGGTCTAAAGCGGCTCGTTTTTTTTTATTATTATTTGTTGCGTTTGACCAGCTTTTCTACTATTATCATCCGTCTATCTCTGTATTATATGCTTATATTATGAATTATTCGTATTTTTAAGTTTACTGCACAATATTCCGTCCAACTGACCTGTCCCGAAGTTTTTTGTGTTTCTTATGTATTTAGTTGTGTTCTACAATTAGAGTTTAAAGTTTCAATAACTTTGTAACCTAAGCAAGTCCTGTATTTAATAAAATTGGTCAATTCTAATAGTTCCATTTGTGAATGAAGTTATTTTTAGATTTATAGCTTATTTTCCCTGTAGCTGATAAACTATCTGATACGTTATCTGACGTATAACAGTTTCTAACTAATAAAAGCTTAAGATATATAATTTTTTGCCATCCAACATCACTTTATCCATCCGATTGTTCGCGCTGAATCCAAGAGTTGAGGCAAAACTATGTTTATCTATTGGATACTGAAAATCTTCATCAATAACCCCTTGAAATTTTGCCCTCGACACTAAGGGCTTGCTTTTTTTCCTGCTGCTAAATTCTAATTCTATCAGTAACTTAACCTGTGTAACAGGCGCCTAGTCTCGAAGGTAAACATGACATCTTGGTCAAATTTAACAACTTGTTACCAAGTAAAGTAACAGAAGAGTAATTACTAAAATATGAACATTACAGTATTTTACTAAATACAATTAAAACACACATTTAGCGTAATCTAGACCAAATATGACACTAAAACTATTTCTTGGTTTTAGATAATTAATCTAAAAAGCACTATTATTCATTATTCAAGTAATGATATTTGAAAAAAATGTTAATTCAAGTCTTTATTTATAAACATCAGCTACAACAGTCAATAAAGGAAATTAAATATGAATGATTAATGAGAAGACAGTGTGTCATCGCTGTGGAAAACTGCGATATTAAATGTTAAGTACCATTGGGGATCCTGATAGATCTATCTGGAACGAAAAATGTCCAGATAAAAATTGTATTTTAACCTATCAAATTTGAATGAAATATTAGGAATCCCTGTTTCAAACACAATCGTTTACAATAACTTGCCATCAATCATCGTTTTCTATTTGGATCTTTCTGGAACTTTCAACAGGGATAACATGCCGCTTAATCCATTCGGATTTGCTAGTTTTTATTTTAAAACAATATCTATTGAAATAATTTATTTATTTTTTAAATCTAAATGTACTTTATAAAAAGCTATTGTTTCAAATAATAACCGACTTCAAAAAAATGGAGGAATGCTAAATTCGACTTCGTGTTTTTTATGTGTGTTACTTCATAACTTTTTACTGGGTGTACCGATTTTAATGAACCTCTTTTTATTCGAAGCTTGTAATGTGGTTCCATTTATGATGTTGATGTTCTCACTATATATGCTTTTTTGTTTGATAAGAAACACATTTTTGTAAACAGCTAATATACGCTTCGTACCTTGATTGGGTGTTACATTTTGTGTGTTGTATTTATGTTCATTGTGAGAATTGTTGAACCAAAGATGTCTAATAAAAAATAGAAATACTTGTGTGTTTTATTAATAAACTACCTTTATTTTGTATTTATATGACGTTCTTAATACACATAATTATCCCACTGCTGGGCATAAATCAATTTTCAAGTAGAAGAATGTTTGAGCTTAATCCACCACGCTGCTCCACAGTGGGTTGACGGTTATATTCCCTACTATGAGTAACAATTGCTATCATATTATATCAGTTTAACGTCTGTTCTCTTGTCCTGTCTTGTTCTGTTTAATCTCTTATTTACGGTGGAAAGATAACCAGATCGAAAATAAATATAATTTTTCTTATATAACTAGATCGGCGAACAAGCGTACGGCTCACCCGATGGTAAGCGATTACCGTAGCCTATAGACATCTGTAACACCAGAAGCATAACAAGTGCGTTGCCGACCCTATTCCCAATTACCCCAGCAGCTCTGGTTCTTATTCACCAATAAGAACACAACACTGCTTGAATACAGTATTATTTAGCTGTGATCTTCTGTAAGGTCGAGGTACTTCCCCAGTCGGGCTGCTTCATATTTTAGCAGGAAATTTCCTGCTACGCCCTACTGACCTCTACAATATACCTCAGTTATATTCATATTTTGCTGTGTGGCTACGGCACCAAAGAAGAATACAGCCACCCCCTCTCTTCCCGTGGGTGTCGTAAGAGGAGACTAAGGGATAACACAGTTTCACTACCACCTTGGATCTTAAAAAGCCGACCGGTGGCGGGATAACCATCTAACCGCTGGCTTTGAAACACACAGGCCGAAGACAGGCAGCAGCGTCTTAGATGAGAAAAAGCCAGCCCGCGGTCACCAGCCCGTCTGCCCAGCGTGGTGACTATGGGCAACACACATGAGTTCGCGCATTTTTGGCGCGAACTTGTGGAGACCTATGTCCAGCAGTAGACTGCAATAGGCTGAAATGATGATAGTCATATTTATTAAAATTAAATATACTAAACAGTACTAATAGAAGAGGATGACCGACGTAGCCCACAGAATTAGCAAGTTGAAGTGGCAGTGGGCTGGTCACCTGTGTCGCAGGACCGATGGCCGCTGGAGCAGACGTGTCTTGGAGGGGAGACCGCGTGTTGTCAAGAACAGTTTGGGATTGCCGGTGAAGGCTGAATGAGGATTGTGGAAAACCAGGATCTCTGACGTGAACTTGGAGAGGCCTATGTCCAGCAGTGGACCGCGATAAGCTGAACTGACTGAGACTGACTGACTCACAATTACACTCATACTAGTTTTTATCGTAGTGTCGCCCGCGAAGATGTAAATTTTGTAGACCAGCAATATCTAAAAATGTTCAGAAAGAATAAACTATTCTATTTGAAGAAGTTTAGTTTAAAAATTGTTACTAAAAATTCGTTAAGTATAAAATAAATAAAATATATAAAATAAATAAAATGAATGTTTGTAATATTAAAAGAACCGCTTTCTGCTTAATTCATCTGTACATACACGGTACATACATATACCAAAATAACATTTTTTATAATTCTCGTCTGTCTCTCTGTTGGTCTGTTCGGGCTAATATCTGACGGCTGGACTGATTTTGACGTGTTTTTCACTGGCAGATAGCTGATGTAATAAGGAGTAACTTGGACTACTTTTATTTTAAATTCTTATTTTATTTTATGACTGCGAACTGAACAAAAACTTTTTTATTAAAGCCCACGCGGACGTAGTCGCGGTCACAGCTAGTTAAAAATAAAAATTTCCGTCAAAGTAAACATTAATTCAGTTGCCAAATGCCTACTTTTATTATAATAATGGTTTTATCTTTATGTTCAATGTATGTTTAATTATTGCTTTGTGGAACAAAACACAGATGGCGTTGATTGTCTGTTAGATCGCGCTATCTTTGTGCCGTGTAAATTTATTTAGTCAAATATTGCGTTTATGTTCGGTACTGATTTTATTAGTGGAATATTGGTTATCATTTATTAAAGTTTAATTCCTCACATCAAAACACTGGTAGTTTTATTGAGACGCCAGAGGGAGCTGAAAGTTCTCAGGGTGAACTAGCGTGGTCGCTAAGTACTACAGTCTTGTACATGGTTCTTCGAGACGGATGTTGAGGAATTAGTCGGTCTAGCACACGACAGTGTTGTGCCTTTTTGCCATATCGGATGACCAGACAAGTGGATCGCTTGTGCAACTGGTCATCATCAGCAGCAGCGAGTTGCATGGGATTGCAACTGGCTAATGCGGACGGCGCTTGGAGATCGCGCCTGTCAGGAGAGGAGAGGTGAAAAGGAAGGAAGTGGAACGAGGGACGAAGCCGCGTGACGCGTAAAGTATACAGTCCATTGAAGTTATCATCAGAAAAACTGTGAGTGATTTAAAATTTCAATTATTTAAAACTTTCAAGCTAAATTAAACCTTAAATTCATTAGTGCTACAACTTTGAAGATTTGCAAAGACAATCGTTAGTTTAAAATTGTTATGGTGAATTTGAACTTTATTTATAAGAGAAATTTAACTTAGTAAATTTACAGTAGAATAGAACTTAGTGTAATTAGTTTAAGTCATAAATGTGGTTGAGACGGGGAACCTATGCCCGATTTTGTTAAATATTCTAATTGTTAAAACACTTGTAAAATTTTTAGTCATTAACTTAGTGTGTTTGGACATTTTTAATTTGTTCTGTGCATTTAAACTTCATAAGGGTCTCAGTGGGATATTGTTTGTTTAGTTTATTACAGTAAATCAACTTAAAATGGAGAATTTAATCAAAGTTCAGATGAATCTTTATGATCGAATGTCGAAGGCTTTAAATAACTATAAAAAGTCTCCTAAAGATCGTATAACTAAACAATATCTTGAAACTAGAATGGAGGTTTTGGATGGGTTTTGGTCTCAAATTAATGATAATCACAGTAATATCATTAATATGTCCAAAGGGTTAACCGAACCATATTTCAATGAGGATATCATAGGAAACATTGAAAATTTATATCTTGAATACAAAACTATCTTAAAACTTGCTTTTTCATCTTTACAAGGTACCAGTAAGGATAATTCTAATGTAAATGTTCCTAGTTTTAATATAAAATTGCCGCGAATAGTTATTCCAACATTTAGCGGTCAGTATTCAGAATGGACTACTTTTAGAGATCTTTTTGTTTCACTTTTCCATTCCAATAGTCAATTAGATAATGTTCAGAAGATGCACTATCTGAAAGGATATTTGTCCGGTGAAGCCGAACAGCTTCTGAGACAAATACCCATAGCGGATTCAAATTATGAGAGATGTTGGTCTTTACTTAATTCTAGATATAATAACAAAAAATACTTGTCGCACTTTATTCTAAAACGTTTATTAAGTCAAAAAAACATTACATGTGAATCGTCTTATGGTTTAAAAAATTTAATTGATACTACAAATGATTGTTTGAGTTCACTGACTAACTTAGGCATAGACGTAAGTACCTGGGATATCATTATTATTCATATACTTACCTTGAAACTCGATCCGGAGTCCAGAAAGCAGTGGGAATTCTCTGTAACTAATAACAACACTTCTGATGAATTACCTACATTTAAACAATTTACAGAATTTCTAACCAACCGTTATCGTGCTTTAGAGTTTTTAGACTCAAAAACAACACCTGTAAATCGAAATATTAATGTCCAAAATAACAGTAATAATACTTCTAAAGTAAATACGCTTAAGACTTTTCATGCTTCTTCATTTAAAAGTCAGTGTGCATTTTGTAAGGATAATAATCATAGTATTATAAATTGTAATCTTTTTTCTCGAGAAACTGTAGAAGCTCGACGCAATTTTGTCCATAACAATAACTTATGTTTCAATTGCTTGGGAGGGAACCATTCAGCAAAATTTTGCCGAAACTTAAAAACATGTCGCATATGCAAAAGGCAACACCATTCCCTATTGCATCCAAGTAATAAAGGTACTGCTGAGACAAACCCCGTCAGTACAAAGAATAGTAATACACTGCCGCCTAGAGAGGTTACTTCATCGTGTTCGGAAGTTGAAACACCCGTACACGTAGCGGGAAATTCGACTCCATTAGCCACATTATTTTCTACAGAACAAGCTCGTAGTCAAGTATTGTTGGCTACTGCGTTAGTCAAGGCCGCGTCGAAGACTGGAGAACATGTTATTATTAGAGCGTTGTTGGATCAAGGATCACAGGCATCGTTTGTTACAGAAGCAACTGTTCAGTACCTAGGATTAAGGAAAATACCCATAACAGAACATGTATCGGTGCTAGGAGATGATAATAAATTATCTCCAAAAACAATGGTGTTAATAAATCTCAAATCTTTGGTTGACCCATCTTATGACATCAATGTGAAGGCTTATGTTTTAAAAACAATCACTAGTCTTCTACCAAGTAGGAAGCTAGATATATTGGAATGGCTCGAAACTCTTGAGATAGAGTTGGCAGATCCGAATTATCGCACACCTAATAAAATTGATATTTTATTGGGTGCTGAGGTTTACGGCAAGGTAATTCGGGAAGGTATTAAAACGGGTCCTCAGGGTTCACCGGTAGCGCAATGTACATCTTTTGGATGGATTGTGTCTGGTGAGATAAAGGCAGCAGATAGAGATATCAAATTAAATGAATATAAAACTTTTCACTGTCGGACGGACGAGAATGATATGCTCAAACGTTTTTGGGAATTGGAGTCGGACTTGGAACTAACAAAGCACCAAACAATGTCAGACGAGGAACTAATTTGCGAAAAACTATTTAATAGTACTACTAAAAGGAATGAAGACGGTAGATATGTAGTTCACTTACCCTTTAAAACAGATGACCCAGATTGTAAACGTAGTTCTTCTCGGGATATAGCTGAAAAAAGATGGCAGAAATTAAAATTAAGATTAAAATCAAATTTAGAATTTTGTAATAAATATGAAGCAGTAATGGAAGAGTACTTACATCATGGTCATATGGAACCAGTACCTATATCGGAAGAAAATGTGTCAAATGCAGTTTACTTACCTCATCACGCAGTAGTGCGAGATGATAAGGATACCACGAAGCTAAGGGTTGTATTTGATGCATCTGCAAAGGGGAAAAATGAGGTTTCATTAAATGATTGCTTGTTGATAGGCCCGAGTCTTCAACCAGATCTACGGCACATTTTGATGCGTTGGAGGATACATCCTATTTGCCTAGTAGCTGACATTGAGAAGATGTACCGGATGGTCAATGTAGCAAGAGAGCACGTTGATTTTCAGCGTATAATCTGGAAGGATAATAAATCAGGTGAAGACAGAATTTTCAGACTTCTTACTGTTACATTTGGCACGGCTTCTGCACCATATCTTGCAATAAAAGCACTTCAGCAAGTTGCAATCGATGAAGGCATCAATTACCCTTTAGCAGCAAAGGTGACGTTAAATGATTTTTACGTTGACGATCTGTTGAGTGGATGCGAATCTGTAGAGCAAGGGCTTAAGTTATACAACGAGATGAATGCTATGCTGAGCAAGGGTGGTTTTAAATTACATAAATGGTCAAGCAATAGCAATACAATGTTAGAAAGCATAAAGGGGGTAAATAGTAACGAAGAAACAATAGAAGGAATACATCTTAAACTAGATAATGTATTAAAAATATTAGGAATTACCTGGGACCGCAGCAGTGACTCCTTCGTGTACTCGGTGAATCTTCCAGAGATGCAGCAACCTGTAACAAAAAGAAAAATATTAGCTGATGTGGCACGTCTATACGATCCGTTGGGTTGGATAGCGCCAACCATTGTACTAGCAAAAGCAATGATTCAAAAGCTATGGTTGGCCGGGTTAACTTGGGATGAGATAGTGCCCACAAACTTAATGGACGAATGGATCACTTACCGTGATAAGTTAAAAGGGTAATCGGCGATTCTACTCTAACTTTTGAAGAGATGTCGACAGTCTTGGCACAAATCGAGGCATGTTTAAATTCTAGACCACTTTGTGGTGTTACTGACGATCCGAATGTTGAGGTTCTGACACCAGCTCATTTTCTTGTGGGCGAATCCTTGGTTACACCACCCGACTATAATTACGAGCACGATGGAGTAGCGTCTCTTCGAAGATGGCAGTATACACAACGAATGCTTCAATCTTTTTGGCGAAAATGGTCTCAGGAATATCTAACCAAATTCCTACACAGATATAAATGGGCGACTCCATCTTCATCACCTGCCGTTGGTGATATTGTAGTAGTAAAGGAGGATGGTTTGCCTCCTTGCAGATGGTTATATGGTAGAATTATTGATACTCACCCAGGTTTGGACAACGTTGTTCGGGTAGTCACGATTAAGACGAATAAGAACACTGTATTAAAAAGGCCAACATCAAAACTATGTATTTTGCCAACTGAAAAATAAATTTAAGTATATTGTTAATTTGCTGTAATTAGTTTTATAAGTTTTTGTCTATTATTTGGTTGTAACATTTAAAGTGCCCATGGTGGGCGGTTCTTTACAAGGACATCACTGTCCTCATGGTTAGCGGCTCTCTATAAGGACATCACTGTCCTTATGGTGGGCGGTATGTTCAATGTATGTTTAATTATTGCTTTGTGGAACAAAACACAGATGGCGTTGATTGTCTGTTAGATCGCGCTATCTTTGTGCCGTGTAAATTTATTTAGTCAAATATTGCGTTTATGTTCGGTACTGATTTTATTAGTGGAATATTGGTTATCATTTATTAAAGTTTAATTCCTCACATCAAAACACTGGTAGTTTTATTGAGACGCCAGAGGGAGCTGAAAGTTCTCAGGGTGAACTAGCGTGGTCGCTAAGTACTACAGTCTTGTGCACTTTATTATAATTTACATTTTATTCTTCACTAGCGACCCGCCCCGGCTTCACAAGGGTGCAATGCTGATACTAAATATACTACAGAATGTCTTTATTGATAGTGTGAAGCTAGCTTATAGCATGGTTATTAACATAATAACAACAACATTCAAATATGCGTCGTTAGATTACACGTTGTTACAGAATGCGTTGAAGAAATAAAGGTTCACTGCTTGTTCCCCGTAGGTGATAGCGTGATAATATGTAGCCTATATGTTGACCCGACTTCTTAATAATATTCGTTCCGAATTTGAAGTAAATCCATGCGGTACTTTTTGAGTTTATCCCGGACATACATACAGACAACCGAAAAAAATTCTAAAAACTATATTTTTGGCTTCGGTATCGATTGTAGATCACACCCCAAGTATTCCTTAAAAAAATATTCAATGTACAATTTTGACTTTCCTACCATTTTATTATATGTATATAGATATAGATTAAATAGTTAACTGTTATAATGGAAAAATAAAAACTTTAAAACGATGTCAATACTTCATCATCATTGGTCTTAGTCGTTATTGCAGACGATTTAGACAGAGTCAGACAGACACTGTGTCGCCTAGGACGCTCTTCAGGAAAACGCAGAGTTGTCAATATTTAACTGACCAAAAAGTCCATTTTCGTCTAACAACTAATAAAAGCTACAGACAGTACAGAAGCTATCGATAAGCTTCGCTTACTCGAGTCCACATAAGAATTAACAAACATACCTCAGGTATTTAAATTAAAATAAATTATCGCAAAGCTTAAAAACTTTTAAATACATATTAAACTTTGACTAGCCCGTTGGCGCTGTTTGTAGTGGCCCTGCTTTCTGTTCTGCGGATTGCGGGTTCGATTCCCGCCTGAGTCTGGGTGTAATATAATATTTGTAATATGCACGATTTTTATTTTTGTGTTACCCTCACATTAGGAATTCTAAACATTTTTGAATATCATATCAAAAATTGACCGCTCCAGCGGGGATCACCACGGTTCGCTTATACCGAATATAAAAATCATCATATCAAAAATTTCGATCATCGTTCCATAGCTTAATTGGCTAGAGCGCCGACACGGTCAGTCGGAAACGCGGGTTCGATTCCCGCTGGAGCGGTCAATTTTTGATATGATATTCAAAAATGTTTATAATATTTGTATTTATATATTTATAAAGATATTATTTCTATGTATGTTTATCAAAAAAATAGTTATAACAGTTGGCTGCTACCTGTAACACAAGCATTAAGTTGCTTACCATTGGAACAGACGACCGTGTGTACGTTATATGATATTTATTTATTTATTATATTAAAATATTAATTTTTTATGTTATACATTTATTTGGTTTTTCTATTTCTGTAATATATCTGATTTTTTTTCCTAAGTCATCCTACTAAAACTTTTTTACGCTCGCCTGACTTGGTGAGTAAGCTGGTGAATGCGTGACGAGAGCGTTACGAAAAGTGTGTGAGGCGAAGTTAAGAGAGACTGTAAGTTAGTGGAGATAGAAAGACAGAGAGAGAGTTACGTTTGGTAAGTTTTAATTCAGTCGTGTGGTCTAAAGCACACCCGTTTTTTTTTTGAGTTATCTTAATAATGTTTATTGAAGCTCCGCTATATAAATTGTCGATTTAAACTGAACACATTTTTTTAGAACACACTCTTTTTTATTTATTATAGCGGTACCCGCTTCACTTACTTCATTCGCGTGGAATTTAATAAAAAAATTATGTGGTGTCATGGGACACCAGGTAGGAACGAAGTTCCTTCGGATAGTATAGAAGCAACAAAATTCGAAAAATTGTGTTTGCTCGCAAACGAAAAAAAACCGCCTTCAATTACATCGACGAGTAATACAACGTACGTAGATTGACGAAAAAATAGTCAAGTAACTACGCGTTATCAAAGATTACTCAAAAAGTAGTTATCAGATCTCAATAAAATTTATATGTGACCATATGAGAAACATCAGCTATCTTCTTTCCAACAAAAAAGAATTATCAAAATCGGTATACCCAGTAAAAAGTTATTACGGATTTTCAAGAGTTTCCCTCGATTTCTCTGGGATCCCATCATCAGGTCCTGGTTTCCTTATCATGGTATTAAACTAGGGATATCTTCTTTCTAACAAAAAAGAATTATCAAAATCGGTTTACCCAGTAAAAAGTTATTGCGGATTTTCAAGAGTTTCCCTCGATTTCTCTGGGATCCCATCATCAGGTCCTGGTTTCCTTATCATGATACCAAACTAGGGATATCCCCTTTCCAGCAAAAAAAGAATTATCAAAATCGGTACATCCAGCAGAAAGCTATGCGGTATAATACAACGTAGGTCGACGAAGAAAGCGTCAAGTAAAAACGTATTATTAGATATAACTCGAAAAAGTAGTTGTTAGATCTCAAATAAATTTAAATGGGACCAATTGACACACACCACCTTTCGATTAAAACAAAATTTGTCGAAATCGGTCTACCCGGTCAAAAGTTCTGATGTAACATACATTAAAAAAAAATACAGTCGAATTGAGAACCTCCTCCTTTTTTGGAAGTCGGTTAAAAAATACAGTCGAATTGAGAAGGTATATCTATAAGTTTCAAAATTTGTCTTTCAGATTTTCATCTTTTAAATATGCCGTAGACCTCAACCTTTATTCAATGTAATTTAAATCAGATGCCAATATTGGTTATTCATAACAAGAAGCTTATTATAAAAGGTCAAATTTAATTTTTATTAAAATTTATACATGTTTGACGTAAATGTATCAAATTATAAACATTAAATTCGTAACATCAAATTCATAATTTTACGCACACCTTAAGAGACAACGAAAGGAAAACCAATAGTCAATTAAATCGAGTAATTCACAATTTAATTCGTATACAACGCCATGCGTAGGTTGCGTTACAAAATTTGTTTGAGTTATTGTGAGAGGGGAAACTGGTTTGGCAGAGAATGGCGGCAAAAATATGCGTGGAATGCATTGAATCCTTTTTTCTGATTGGTTAATGTGTAAACATTTTACAGACTGCGGTATTGCAAGATTCAGCCAAGTTAACATTGACTATTCATTTTCCGTATATTAAACGAATTCGAAATGTTTTTAAGCACCAATTTCAAATTATTTAAATAAATAGTACTTTAAATTTAATATAAATTCTTCAGAACTGCGATAAAATTACTTTTTAATAAATATCGCTGTTTTTTTAACCTGTTGTAATGTTGGACGCGATGGCAATCAAATCCGACAGAAACTGTCAAAGGCATCACAAATAGTAGTTCTACAACTTTTCGTGGTACAAAAAACGCCGACTTGTTTTTCGATAGGAAACAAGATTATTCATTGAAAAAGTGTTATCAGTTCATTGGATATTGTCAATCATGTATCAGACTTATTCTTAAAAATACATTTAACATTTGCAACCGTGTAAACAACTAGAAATAAATGTTAAAACTGTGATTTCAAACTAGGCGTGTAAAAGTTTTAGTGGGTCAAATTATTGTGGATTTTTCGTTAATTTTTTAACGAAAGCGGTAAGAAAAAGGACTGCCCGATATAAGGTAAGTCGTATTAAACTTTTAACTAGTAAATAGTAAGTTTGAAACGACTTTTACGATGTTTGAAAGTTTTAAGGAATCGAATCTTAAAAATATCAAACGCACGCAGATAAATGAAAGTAGGTTTGTCGTAACTTAATTTGCTGAACCTGTAGAACTTTCCGAAGTGGTGACGAACGAAATATTAACATAATTTAATAAGACGTGATAATGAAGTTGTATAATTAAATTTCAAGGGATAGAACATAATTACGTTGGCATGCATAAACGTAATCCAATAATCCGGCGCGGAACGTTGTGCAAATGCCCTTGAGGCCGATAGGCACAGGTGTGCAGCGATTACTTACACTATTTTCTTTATAAATTATAAATCACATATATTTCTCGGCATTACAATTGCCGCGCAATTAGATAAATTAATTAACTTAAACAAAAGTTAATTAAATTATAATAATTATAAAACGTTACGTAATATTTGTATCATATAATTTTTTTATAACTTTTAAATTTAGCTAATGATATGTAGATAATGTTTATCACTGCTATCATGAATTAATCTACTCGGGATAATAATAATTGTGTGTCAAAGTCGAAAACTGTAACACAATTCAATTATTAGAATCAATGATATAAAATTATAATTTACCAATAATAAATTAAAGTTAAATAATGATGTCAAATATTTTCAACTAACTGCAGTTTAAGCGGCTTATCCCACTATTGTACTGTCAAAATCGGACCGTTTCCGGACTTATACACTTTCAGTAGGTACTTGTCATTGGCAAAATCATCGGCGAAAAGCTGATGGAGCCATAGTCTTTAAAGAAGAAGAAGAAAAAGAACACAATTCAATATAATTACAATGTACCCTTCAACATCATGAAATAAATAAAAAACATGAAAAAAAAGCAATTGATCTGTAAAGTCGGTTCACAGACGATAGTTTTGTGTGATAACATAATTATAGTTCTTCTAAGAATCTACGTTCCGAAACGGTGGTAGCTTAACTTAAACTATAATTTTGTCTACTAGCGATGGATTTTTGACGTAATAACTGCACCATACAGGAGCTTATATCAAAGTTTTATCTCTAAAAAGCTAACTCAAAGATAGAATATTGAAACTGGCCGTTACAGAAAATTACAGACTTTAGCAATAATAGAAAAAAAAATTGCACAAAATCTAAAAATTACTACATATTAACACGATGTAATAATTTAGAAACTTCACCTAAAAAGATATCTTAGAATAATATATAATGTAAATAGTTTGTGTCTCAATATTCTCAGGCTCGTTATTCAGGTCAGCCGGTCAACAGCTTCGAGTATTGTTTCATTTGTAACGTTAGCCAATATGTTGAAATTTTTTCTTATTAGAACTCATCATAAATATTTAACTGAGGCAGGGCACAGCAGGTAATATCCTGCTCAAAATCTGGAGCAGCCCGACTGGGGAAGTACCTCGTCCTTACAGCTAGATAGTTATAGCAAAAACCGAGTGTGCTTTAGACCACACGACTGAAGTAAAACTTACGAAACGTAACTCTTTCTATCTTCACTAACTTATATCTTCCTCTCAGCTTCCGTTTGGCTCACCCGATCACACTTTTAATAACGCTCTCGTCGCGCATTCACCAGCTTACTCCACAAGTCGAGCATGCGTAAATAAGTTTTACCTCAAAAATTGTGTCTGTCAGCTCTGAAACGACTGCACTCGTGTTTCTTTGAAGTAAAACTGTGAAAGCTATAAGCTTTCTTTGGTAAATGGACTATTCAGAACAAAAACAATTTTTCAATTCGAACCAATAATTCCTGAGAAACATGTTAAAACAAACAATCAAAATCGTCAGCTTTATATTTTACTAGCTACTGCCTGCGACGTCGTCTGCGTTCAATAGTTACTTGAAAAAAGACCCCGATTTTGCAACACGCTTCATTAGTGCTCCGCTCCTATTGATCTTAGCGTGATGATACACTCTTCTTCGATAAATGGGCTATCTAACACTGAAAGAATTTTTCAAATCAGACCAGTAGTTCCTGATATTAGTGCATTCAAACATACAAACTCTTTAGGCTTTATAATATTTAGTAGCGATACAGATTAATACAAAAATTCTTAATACTTTGTGAAAGTAAATTTTGATAATTGATAAAGTTACGAATTATATTACATATTCATTTAGCAATTTAAATATTAAAAAAAATTGGTAATTTTTGTTATCAATCCCTTGATACGGTTGTATAAGTTTCATTACTAATAATTAATTTAAAACATTATGTACATTATGTACTCAATTTATTTATATGATTATTTGGGTCACTGAACTAAATGAGGTTGAGCACAGCAGGAAATTTCCTGCTCAAAATATGGAGCAGCCCGACTTGGGAAGTACCTTGACCTTACAGAAGATCACAGCTAAATAATACTGCTTTCAAGCAGTGTTGTGTTGCTGTTGGTGAGTAAGGTGACCAGAGCTCCTGGGGAGGATTGGAAGTAGGGTCGGCAACGCACTTGCGATGCTTCTGGTGTTGCAGACGTCTGTAAGCTACGGTAATCGCTTACCATCAGGTGAGCCGTACGCGTAATTTAATAAATATTTATTATTGATGTTTAATTGACGATTTTATAAAAACACTAATTAACCAAAAGATTATATATTTTAAAATATTTTTATGTATTATATGTGTGAACATGGAAATTTTATATTAAAAAAATTAGTGTCAATTGTAATATATGACAAAAAAGTGTTTATTTGGGGTATGCCTGGGGTTTTTTTTTTTTTGTAAATACGGAGACGGTAGAGTACGGGGTAGTGCCAACGGAATCATTACTGTGCCGTTGCAAATGGATCCGTACAGCGGTGATTCGTGTGTTCTGTAACATTTATTTATTTAAAAAATTGTAATAATTAAACTAACATAGTATGTAAGAAATATTGTTTAGTAACCAAAATGAGTCACTAGTCACTTTAATAAATATTATTATTATTATTATTATTATTATTAAAATATTATAAGGTCTTAAATTAACATGACGAGACGAGACGAGGCGAGAGAAAGAGACGAGTTGTCTCGTGAACAAGACATTCGTAGCTAATGTCGAAATATCGAACTCCGCAAAACGAAAATAAAAAACATGGTAAATATCCCGTTTTTGAATAATTTAAATACTATTTTAATTTGTATGAAAATGTTGTAGAATTTTGAAGAATGTTGTTAGTTGTATGAACAACAGTTGAAAAAAATGTACTATATCTGGAATATGGTAATGTGTTTTTGAAAATTAAACAGACTGACTCCATATTTAGATGACAATGATTTGTCGTCATCTTGTGATTGTTTGCTAATTTTATGATAAATTTATATTTGTATGACGTCTAGTTTTTACATGTGAAGAGTACTAGCTCTGTTTCGAAGTTTTGCTTACCTAAGATCATGGGAATATTTTTTAATTGATTCTGTCTGTAGGCAGCGTGGTGGATTAAGCTCTGATCCTTCTCCTACACGGGGAAAGTGGCCTATGCCCAGTTGTTGGATATTACAGGCTGAAGCGTAGGCAGGATCAGCGCTTCAATTGCTACCCAAAGAAATTCTTTTTCATATTGCTTCCTAATGTTTACGCGAGTTTCCCTCATATTACGCGGTATACGTGAGGACTCCCGTAATCCATGGTTGCTGTAAAGTATCCGAAACCTCGGGCATCTAAAAAAATTAATAAATCGCGATAAAATCTAATGATGATGATGATAAATGATGATGTGATGAACTTCTTTTCCATTTAGGAGAACATTAGCTTAATTTGCTACGCGATTTAATTGCAAATTAGTACTTTCCCTACCAGGAGAGTAGTATTAACTGAAGACTGTTTTACGTGCTCTCCGGGACACGTTAAGGAGACTCAAAAGGTCATACATTCAGGCGAAAAACAAAAATGTTTTTATCTCAAATGGAAATCAAAACTGCTGGCGCTGGTATTAAAGCAACTATGTTCACCACTACGCCAGAACGGTTAGCTTACGTTACTTTATTAGAACAATAGGATAAAAAATAGCCTATACGTAAAGATGGTTTCACGAAAGAACAGCGCCGTGTCCTATCAGATGCAGCACTAACTGAGTGAGGGTCTTTGAAGACTAGTAATTTGGATTTTAAGTCGCTAACTGTTAAGTTTTTCATACTTTTACCCAAAATGAGTATTTTCTTTCCTAAATAGTCATTGTCCTTGAAGGACATCGAAGCAAGGTCAATCATATACCTTTGTGTACGTTAAACGTTGGCCGGTGAGTATTACCCGGTTCTGGACTGGTTCGGTCACGACACGTTGCGTGTCGGTTCGTCCTTAATCTCGCCACCGTGCCTCGGTGACCACGTTTGTTATCAAATCAAAATAAAATCAAATATAACTTTATATTGACTAGCCCATTGGCAGTTTGTATAGTGACCCTGCTTTCGTCTCCGAGGGTTGTGGGTTCGATTCCCGTCCCGAGTCTGGGTGTAATATAAATATATATTTATATATGTATTATTTATAAGTATGTTTATCGAAAAAAAAGTAGCTATATCAGTCGACTGTTATCTATAACACAAGCATTAACTTACTTTAGGAACAAACGACCGTGTGTGTATTGTGTAGATTTATTATTATATTATTATTATATCCCTCAAAAGCATCTCCAAGTCATTTTACAAATTTAATAATTAATTACGGTTTAAAGTAAACCTATCACCGATTCGGAATGTAGATTCTGCAGAGAAGAGTCGGCAAGAAACTCCGCATTTACGTTTTAAAATCAAAATAGGATATTAGGTTAAACAAGGGCCGGAGCCGATACAGTAGTTTATGGACGCCAGCAACACCAGTAGTGGTGTCATGTTCCTGTGGCGATGTAATCAAAGCTCCTGGAAAAAGTCGTCGGTAATGTCGGCAACGAGCTTGCGAATGCTTGTTTGGCGGTCCCGGTTGTTATCATGTACACCTGATAACGAATCGTTACTCATAGTAGGGAATATATCCGCCAAACCGCATTGGAGCAGTGTGGTGGATTAAGATATAATCCTTGTCCTAAATGGGGAAAGTGACCTATGCCGAGTAGTGGGATATTACAGTCTGAAGCGAGCTTGGGACGCTTCTGGTGTTCTTCTCGTGTCTATAACCTACGGCATCTGGTTACAATCAGGCGTACCAAAAGCTGTTAGCCACGTTAGTGGCATATGAAAAATAAACTATAATTTGGGGCTTTTCAAGCGTCGAGTGTACTAATCTTTATTTTTTATTCTTAATGTACACCAAAATACAGACACATATAAAGAAAGATACAATACAAGATGTACAAAGGCGATCTTATCACTAAATAGCGATTTCTTCCAGAGAACCTTCGGGTACTGGACACGATACAGTAGCAGCGGTTAGAAGTGTGCACAAATTAAGGAGGAAAAATCAATAATAAATAGATAAAAACTACGATATGATAGACTTACATAATTATTAAAGAAAAATCTTTGCCCTAAAGACACCCACAACTCCTCTTATGCTGCAGATGTCAGGGCGACGGTAGCCACTTAACATCAGATGGTTGCGTCCGCGCGTTTGTCCAAATTAATATATATAAAAAAACATCATCTGTCTCAGCTAGTGTTATCTAAACAAGTTTGTTTTCGTAATGTTTGTATTATATATTGTACAAACAGTGGGTTTGTTTACAGTTCGCTCACTGTCTCCTCGACGACCTTCCGCGGTGATCTCATCTCTTCGAGATGTGATTGATGACACACACACAAACACACACATATATTATATCTATATTTTTAACAAAAAAAAAAAAAATGTTTTATACACACGGTTGTCTGCTTCTACGGTAAGCAACTTAATGCTTGTGTCATAGGTTGATATAGCCAGTTTTTTTTTTTTTTTTCGATTGGTTACAGACAACCGTGAAAACGGCACATCTGTAACCAATCTAAGTACATTTACGACTATAGTGGAAAAACAACTGTTTCGTTGTATTGCTTTGTTGCTTGTATTTATTGCATTGTTGTTTGTTGAAATGGAGAAAATGAAAGATTGAAGAGAATAGATTGCTGTATTACAAAATTACATTATTATGCAAACACTTCGTACGACGAGAAGAAGTATGGGAAAGAGAGTTTTAATGTCAAATCACTGTCTTATATACACAACGTTCTGTCACATCACTGATTGTCTATTACACTCACAGTTTATAAACACTTCACACCGATGACCGATAAATTAAGTATGGATCACACGATGTGAATCGTTAAAGAGTTGCACCGCAATGAAAATGTGAGACGTTCCTTAACATACTCCCCCCGTTGAAGAATCCAGATTCTTCAACTCTGTGTCTTCATCGTTGAGTAAAGGGGGGGGCGGCGAACCAGAGGGCGGCGATAACAGCCCGTAGTGGGCCGAATATCAGCAACGCGAGAGCTCCCGTCTGGCCCCGGATATAGTCTGGCTACTGGCATCCAGTACACCAATATAAAGGTGGCAGTGAGTCTTCGCTGAGGAGCACCAAGTCTCCAACCTTAAGCTTAGTCTTGTCTTCATTTTGTTGTATGATTTGCTCGAGACGTGCGTAGCGTTTTAATTGTGGTTCCCTTTCATTCTCCAAGGCGCGAGCCGGCAGCTCATTTAGTAGTCTTCTGATTAAGAAGTGCCCTGGGGAAAGGAAAGGAAATCGTCAAGGGAACATGGATAATGGGCGCAAGGGACGACTATTCAAAATAGCCTCCACTTGTGCAAACAAAGTTAAAATTGCTTTAAAAGTTAAAATTTCTTCAAAAGTTAAATAAAAATTCCCATGACTCGTTTATGTATTATATATATGTTTGTTTGTGTGATGTATTGTTGATATGATATTTTGCCGGTCACACCGGCCTCCCATATGTCGCCGAAGTGAGGAGCGTAAGACAGAATGAATTTAAATTTTAATGCTTTGCTGAGCTGTAAATTCAGTTAACGCGATGCTTTGCTGAGCTGTAAATTCAGTTAACGCGATGTTTTGTATATCGGTGAATTTACTGAGCTCTCTTGCCGCTCCTACAAAATTGCGTTTGCTATTGGAATAGATGTCCGCTGGCCTACCGTGGCGCGAAACAAATCTATGCAAAATCATGATGAAGGCATCTTTAGATAGGTCATCTACATAAAAATCCTTTTGTATAATAATTTTGATAAAACTATCGTCGCATTCATCTCCTATCTGCCCTAGACATCGCGTACTTAAATAGCTGGCACTTGCGGTACAGCAAGTGACAGTATTTAGTGGCATTGCTTTGATTGGTAGGGACTCATCTTCTCTCCATAAATCAACCGTAACTAACTCGAATTAGTATGGAGAAAAGAGAATCCTGTATGTTAGGTCCAATCATTAGCAAATCATTAATTGAGAAACCAGAAGAAGAAGAAGCGGAACCATCAAATACGACCCTAAGTTTAGTAGATTCGCTGGATGTTTTAAAGACAGCATGATGGCATAAAAAATAAGAGGGATCTGGTAAAGCAACTGTAGCTTCTGACAGATGGCCTAAACTTTGGTATTCTTTCATGAATTGTATATATTGAGTTTTAATAATAATAATAATCATTTATTTCAGAAAACAAAAATCCATAATCAAAATTAAATTAAATTAAATTAGGTGTTAGTAACAAATAGACTTCAAATAAGATAAAACAAAAAGAGGGTTAGTAACAATTACATTATATAAATTAAATTAAACTAAATTAAAATTTGTGGTTTCCGGTGAGACTCCCGTACTAAAAATAGTAGTCCGCAGCGGGAGCATGGAGCTGTATCCAGCGATGAATCAATGGGGAGTCCCATCGGTCGGCCAACACACTCAGGACGGTGTTCGATGTTCCACGCACTCGCTTCCACAGTGAGGCGCACCGCTTTCTAATGATCGCGTAGAAGCAATTAGTATGCGCCTCGGCGAACATAGACGACGCACTACAGAAGCGTGGCAGACCGAACAACATCCTGAACGCGTTATTGTATTGGACGCGCAGTGCGCTGTATGCTCGCTGCGTGAAGTCGACCCACAGACTGCAAGTGTAGAAAGATTGACAGTAAGCTTTGAAAAGCGTCAGTTTGACTTGTTTACTACAGCGTGCAAATCTGTGAATCAACATGTTACAACGAACAGACAACGCCCTACGCTCTCTTTCAATGTCAACCGTATCTGACAAGTTCTCAGTGACCCAGTGACCCAGATATATGAATCGGTCAACTCTTTTCAGCCGGGATCCCCCTAGTGTAACACAAGCAACTCTCCTACTCCTCGTATCCTTAGCCTGAAAAACCATGAACTCACTTTTAAGCGCGTTATATTTGAGCCCATGAGCCACTGCGTATTCCTCACATAATTTAAGTAACTTAGTCAGGGCACCGATCGACGGGCTCAGCAACACCATATCATCTGCGTAGCTTATGTTATTTATGCACGTCCCGCCTACATGGCATCCCACGTAAGTGCTGCTGAGCCCCTCGATCAGTTTGTTCATATACAAGTTGAAAAGCTTTGGTGAGGTCAACCCCCCTTGCCTCACTCCACATTCTAGCCCATACTCATCTGACCTCGAGCCAGCCCATTTAACGCAATTCCTTTGGTTGTCATACCAATATTTAAATATTGATATGACATCCGAAGGTAGACTGGTTTCACATCTTAGCTTATTCCACAATAAATTATATGATACTAAATCGAATGCCTTCGACAAGTCCAAAAAACAAGCATAGACTGGAGTTTTTCTAGCCGTGTAGTACTGCACGGTCTGCTTGAGACAGAAAATGGCACTCTCTGTGGACAGACCTGGCTTAAAACCGAACTGTAAGTCATGGATGTCAATGTTTTCGGTCAGTTTTCTGTCAAGCAAACCGTCAAGCACCTTGGCTATAACCGTAGCCAATGATATAGGCCTATAATTGGACATGTCGGAGGCATCCCCAGTTTTATTTTTTATAATAGGCACAACAACAGTAAATATCAATTCTTTTGGTAAGTAAGAATGGCTTAAACATAAATTAAATAACATAGTAAGCACTCGAGGCAAGTGCACCCCCGCGTACTTCAGATGCTCGATGCTGAGATCGTCGTGACCGGGAGACTTACCTCCGATCATTCCTTTGATAACCGAGGCGACCTCGAACTCAGAAAATTTGATAGTAAGGTCCCCGTCGCGACACCCAGCACCGAACTCCTGTGACTCCAGAGGGAGGGGACACTCCACCTTAAAGTGCTCACGGAAGGCATTCGCTACATCGGTAGGATTAAACTTACCATCTACACTCACGGGGAGACTCGACTTTGGATTAAGTTTATTTGTATTTTTCCAAAATTTGTTAAAATTTTTGTCAGCATGATTTTGTGCAATTATATCCAATTTTATTTGTTTCTCGTTATTTTGACAATATTTTAACTTCGTTTTAAATAGCTTTCTCGATTCACGCATCTTATCATAAATAAAACCATAGTATGGTTTACCATATAGTAACCAAGACTGATACCAAAATCGAGCCTCCCTGTGAGCAGCACTAACGTGCATATTCCAGCCCGTTATACACCTGTGCCTCTTAACTCTTTTATCTTTATTGCTACATTTTGCTGAGTCTCTCAGAATACATATAATTTCATCGTACATAGATGCTATTTTAATTTTATGGTCGACATTGGAACACTTTTTATCGGTACATGCACAAAGATCCGCTGGATATTCCACTGTGCGTAGCTTATTATTACAATAATCAGTATATTTCTGTATTTGATCACTGTCCCTTTCTCCCCATTTTATTTTATTATAAGATTGCGTGGGGGTCACAATTTTACACTGGATATTATTAATATTACACTCAATTAATAAGGGAAAGTGATCAGACCAGTAAACGTTATGATACAGAACAGAAACATTAAATACAGAATGCCGCGCGGCACTGGTAACAACACAATGGTCAAGCCATCTGCGAGAGCCGTGTGAATCACTAATATATGTATAGGTGTCGCTAGGTAATAGTTCCATATCTACACATGACCACATATTTTCGCTACAGAAAGTTAAAAGTTCTATCGAAAATTGCTCACCTGGGTGTGCATTGAAGTCCCCAAGTATAAAGACAGTCTCGACACTGTTCGTATCCACTATAGCACTTATTTCACCCATACAGTTTGTAAAATCCGTAAGATTCACCGCCGAGTCTGTAGGCATGTACACAGTAATCACTAACATCGACTTACCGCTGTCGAGGTGAATTTTAATAGCCGCCACACGCTCACTATGACACTCAACTACCGACACACGCGGGAACGCAGACTTCCTCCACAATAGTGCCACTCCTCCGTAAGGTCGTCCACGGAGGATACCCTGAGAAGTGTCTACAGCTGATTTTCCCGTAAACGCGAAGTTATTGTCTATACTTCCCAGAAAGTCGATGTCATGTGGTAAGAGCCATGTCTCTTGTAAGGCAATTATATCAGAGTTTCGACAGAGTGACCTCAAGCAAGCAACAGACCGGCGTACATTTTTACAGTTGAAGCTAATTATTCTAGTTGAAACAGCCATTATTGATGTTGATCATATGTACTCCTTGGCACTTGGACACTTTTATGTCGTCCTTTAAAGTCTATAAAACGTCTAAACGAGACTCCTTCCGGCCAGAATTCATCCTTTAAAAAGTATGTTAACTTACTTTTAGGCACATAGACTTTGTATGCGTTATATTCCTTTGGCGTTTTCATAATAACTTTTTCTAAGTCAACATAAACGTCTGTTTTATTTTTAACATAAGTTAGAATGTCATCCTTCGTCACATCTTTCGCTACGTTATAAATATACAATGGGATTCGTATGTCCGCAGCCTTAAAATTTACATTGGATTCGACAACGGCTTTTCCTTTGTTTCCAACAAATTTATTTTTAAATTTCTTTTTTTGTACTAATATCCATTTATTTTCTTCTTGGGGCTTCCATTCACCGTGATTTAAAACTTGAGTGTAAGTTTTTATCTCCTGCGACCTGCGGTTATTGTAGCACGGCCCGTCTTTCGGTTTTGTAGGCAAAGGAGTAAACGACGTACAAGTCACGCTCTCGCTCGTCACTGCCATCGCGTTGTTTACCTTTTCGAACGGTTCGCTCACAGCTGACTCAATGACGTTCACCGGCGACATAGCATTATTCACCTGTTCAGTCGCTGACGTTTTTTCCTTTCTACCCTCATCATGGTGTATATTTTCGTAACGGTTTTTTGCTTTCGGTGATAATGAGTAAACACCCTCACAAAAATCCATCTCACGATTTATAGGATGCAATCCCATAGGTCCACTGTTACATTCAAAACTTTCTAATCTACAGGCTCCCCTCTTCGGATTTATATGTCTAGACGAATTGTTTACAAACGATACTCCTTTTAGTGCTTCAATATCCTTTTTCAATTTATTTAAATCTTCCTTACTTGCACAGCACTGAGAGATATTATTGATATCCTGGCGCATTTTCACCAAATCCTTAAGGATTTGCGTTACATCTACATGGTCGAAAAGAACCGGGGGTAGTTTTTGCAACTCCCGAGCGACAAATATCGGTAGAACTTCAGGATCAGCTTCCTTCAGTGTACATAGGATGTCATCTATGTCTCTCAAAGTCTTCCCATCACGCTTTCTGGTCTTCATCTGCTTCGATAGGGACTCATACAGTAGACGTTTAGCAGTCGTAATATCACTTTGAGAAAACGCTGTGACGCATATGCGGCTGATACTTTCTTCGTCCATTACATCCATTTTATTACAAATGAAGGCAAGCACTTCATTAATTACTATATTACATGATACACATTTTACAGTTGACGACATTTTGATAGACATGTCAACTAGCTCAGGAATTAACAACCGTCCGCTTGCGCGTGTCAAACCGAACTGAACCGTTTTCAATGAAATATTTTTTCTAAAACGTTTTTCTAGATTAAACAATCGCCTTTTTGCCAAATTATATGTGTCACCTAGACAATCAGGTGAATCGCGTAGTGGAAGCCTGACACTAAACCTGCCAGAAGGAAGCCGTGAAGTGTGAGACCGAAAATGGTTCTCACAGGCTAATTCTGCTTCACTTAAAATTGTGTTTTGGGGAAGCTCCTCTAGCTCCCAAAATTTTGTTAGTAAATTGTCGACCTTGCTTTCATTTGGGAGGTTGTCATTGATAACTGAATGATTGCACATTACTTGTTTAGCTTGATAAGAAATAGGACCACCAATCAACCAACCGAAACTGGAATATTGTAGTATAGGCTTGTTTGCACCTAAAGAAATACGGTCGTTTTTCATGAGTCGCCAGAAGAGATCGGCTCCTATGAGAATATCAATAGGAGCTGGCTGATTGAAATCGGGGTCAGCTAAACGCAAATGCGATGGTATGTTTAATTGTTGTATGTTTATAGGTGCCTTAGGCAGATTCCCAGTCAGCCTACTAAGCACAAGACAATTTAATTTAGTCTTATAATTATTGTAAATGGATTTTAATTGGATCACACAGCTTTCTTTGATTTGGTTATCTGAGTGACCGATACCAATGACGTTAATAGAAATTGGATTTGAATTGATTGAAAGTTTTTGTTGAAGAGATTTTGTAATGAAGGACGACTGACTGCCTGAATCCAACAAGGCCCGTACTTTAAGAGGCTCTTTAGTGATTGGATTCAAAATGTATACTTGGGCAGTAGACAATAAAACTTGATTTGAATTTTTGTTTGAAAAGTTTACTACAGTTTCAGAGACCTCGCCAGAGGCACTGTTGACCTTTGGTGCGTCAACTGGATGCAATAGAGTATTGTGTCGTTTCTTACACATTTTGCATGGCCCTAATCGACATTCGACTAAAGAGTGACCCTGCCTTAAACAATTAATACATAATTTGTACTTCGAAACATCGTTTAGTTTGTCCTTTCTGGACTTTGATTTGAATAATTGGCAATCATAAATCCTATGATTTTGATTGCAGACAACACACTTAGACAAAGTGCTATTGTCGTTTTGATTAGTAGTAATAAGTGAATTTGAAATTGGTCGATCACGCTTAATATGATGATTATAATGATAATTGACAGGCCTTGAATGTTGCATTTTACTATTATTATTTGTTGAAATGTTATTATGAAAACTAGAACCTTGATCATTCCTATTGTGACGTGTACATTCAAGAACATAAGCCCTATCAATCAAAAACTTATTGAATTCGGATAAACTAGGGATTTCACCTAAACTATTGCGTAGCTCTTCCCATTTGACAAGTGTTTGCGTATCGAGTTTAGATGAAACCAAATATATAATTAACGTGTCCCAGTGATCAGTAGGCTGACCTAGGTTAGCTAGAGCACGTAAATTTTTTGAAACATGATCGACTAAAGAGCGTAATGAAGTGTCCGATTCGCGGTTTATTTTTTCAATATTGAATAATGATTTAATATGATAATTTACAAGTAATCTTTTATTATTGTAACGTTCATAAAGTAACTGATAAGCGCTATTATAGTTGGCTGCGGAAACCTCAATGTTTGAAATTACCCGAGCCGCATCGCCTTCCAAATAAGAAATTAAATAATGAAATTTTTGAATCAATGAAATGCGACTATTGTTGTGAACTAAATTATTAAAAGTATCTCGAAATTCTAACCAACGGAAGAACGAACCATCAAACTTTGCAATTTGTATTTGCGGCAAGGTTATACAATTTTCATTATTATGATCGCGACCACATTGAGCATCTTGGAATAAGGACTCACGGCGTCTCTTATCCTGTTCTAAATTCTTTAATTCATTTTGTTCTTCAATGATATTTTTTGCCATCGCGGTACATAATATGAAATCTTGCTCAATGCGTTCACGCTCATCGAGCTCTTCGTCTAAATTGTCAGCATTTATTAGTTCAATTTGAGTTTGCAGCTCATCATATTTAGCGGACAGATTCTCAAAGCGACTGAGCTTCAGTGAAAGCTCAGCGACTTCGATACCCGTCAGTTGAGATTGCCTTGTAATCTTGTCTAAATAGTTTTTGAATTTAGTAATTTGTCCCTTTATGGAACTGCGCTTTACAATTAAAACCTTTATCCCGGATTCTTTGTTCATAGTTGATACTGAAGGTTCGGACATTGTGAAAAATATAGATAGAAAATATTTTATGTAATTATTGAAAATAAAAAACTGTATGAACTAGAATAATACTAAGATTATTTGTATATGAATATGAATAACACTAAAGTTATTTGAATATGAACTGGATTAATACTAAAGTTGTTTGAATATGAACTGGATTAATACTAGTTATTTGAATTTGAATATGAATATGAACTAGAATAATATAAACTACAATTGAATTTAAGTTAATTAATTACAAGACACCTCAAAAAGAAAGAAAATAAAATGAAATGATGCAAATGTCTTAGCTGAAGCTCCTCAATCGACGACACATAGAAGACCGGCGCGGAGCGGCAAGACAAGATGGCCGAAACCCCAACCACGTGGTGCGCCTCACGTACCGCAACGCTGAAATAGTCGGCCGAATCGTCTAAGCATCGCACAGTAAATAGGATTGAGGCTCAATATTGCCTTTAGAATTGAATTAATTTTGAAATGAATTGAATTATGTTGTTAAGTTAATGTTATTAAAAAAAAATAAAAAATTTGATGCTGTTGACTCGAAATCTAATATAATAAAATATTAAGTTTAATTTGTACTAAGTAATGGAATTTAGAAAAGTTAAATGTAATTGAATTGAATGAAGTATTGAATAAACATTTGTAATAATGTATGGAAAACATTTGTATTAGGTGTGACACACCTTGAAGTAAAGAAATAAAAATCTGAAGCGGTTAAACTAGTAATATAAAACATTAAATTTAATTTAAAGTAAATTTGGAAAATAATATGCAAGTAAATTAAAAACTACTGTTATAAAATATTAAATTTAATGTCTTAATGAAAGAAATTTGGAATAAGAAGTTATTGTGAAATATTAATTTTAATGCATGGATGAAAGAAATTTAGAGGTTAAGTTGAAAAATATTATTGTAAATTTGTATTAAATGAAGAAATTCGAACAAGAAAATTGAATATAAGAACACATGTTTGTTTAATGTAGTACGGCAATTAAGAAATTAAACCAAAAATAATTGTAAATTTGCAATAGCAGAATGCTAATTTTGAAATATAAATGGAAATATGAAAAAAGGAAATATAAATTTAGGAGATTAGGATGGATTAGGATTTAGGATCGGTAATCATGATTGTTAAAAATAAGGAAAAATAATTTGGAAAAAGGTTAGGATCGATTGGTTTTGGATGAATATAGGGCACTTATCTTATCATGCTGCGAGGTGCATCACTGCTCGGCAGAAGACGTCGGCCATGTGTTCCTTGGATCTTGTTTTGAAGTCCCTGTTCGGGCGCCAAATGTTTCGTTGTATTGCTTTGTTGCTTGTATTTATTGCATTGTTGTTTGTTGAAATGGAGAAAATGAAAGATTGAAGAGAATAGATTGCTGTATTACAAAATTACATTATTATGCAAACACTTCGTACGACGAGAAGAAGTATGGGAAAGAGAGTTTTAATGTCAAATCACTGTCTTATATACACAACGTTCTGTCACATCACTGATTGTCTATTACACTCACAGTTTATAAACACTTCACACCGATGACCGATAAATTAAGTATGGATCACACGATGTGAATCGTTAAAGAGTTGCACCGCAATGAAAATGTGAGACGTTCCTTAACAACAACTTATTTTAATTTATTTTACACTAGCTGACCCCGCAAACGTTGTTTTGCCATATATCTTTTAAACCCCCTTAATCCCCTCCTATAACTTGGGGTATGAAAAAAAGATGTTGACCGATTCTCAGACTTACCCGATATGCACACATAATTTCACAAAAATCGGTCCAGCCGTTTCGGAGGAGTAGTGTAACTAACATTGTGACACGAGAATTTTATATATAAGATTTTTCACAGATTTTTCGTTCAATCATTACATTTATTAAAAATTAAAAGCATGAATTCTTGTTTTTTAACCGATTTCAAAAACGGATGAAGTTTCTCAATACGACTATGTATTTTTATTTTTAATGTTTGTTCGTGGATGATTTTGTCGATTGTGAAACGATTTTGATGATTCTTCTTTTGTTGGAAACGAGATGTTCCGAGGGTGGTACCATGATAAGGAAACTAGGATCTGATGATGGCATCGCAGAGAAATCGAGGGGAACCCTCGAAAATCGTAGTGGCGACTAGTGCGTTTGTTAATTTTGTTCGTCTACTTACGTTGTATTACTTGTCGATGTAATTGAAGTCGGTTTTTTTTCGTTCGCTAGCAAACACAATTATGTTTTTTTGAAGCACAATGAAATATTGTTTAAGTTAGTCTTTTCGCCGCGTTGGCGCAACGGTCCCTGCCATGGATTGTGGCTGTTGCGCTGGCGGTTGCGGGTTCGATCCCCACACATGACAAACATTTGTATTGGCCATTTAGGTGTTTTTCGTGATCTGGGTGTTTGTGAAGTCCTTGTCTCCCCACCATGACTCGGAGAGCACGTTAAGCCTCGGTCCCGGTTGTTATCATGTACACCTGATAGCGATCGTTCCTTATAGTAGGGAATATATCCGCCAACCCGCATTGGAGTAGCGTGGTGGATTACGCTCTGATCCTTCTCCTACATGGGGAAAGAGGCCTGTGCCCAGTTGTGGGATATTACAGGATGAAGCGAGTCTTTATTCCAAAAAGCTAGGTCACGTACTTTTTACGATATTGAAGATCTTCTAACCGACCCTTTTTCTTTGGGGTCCAGTGTATACACATTTATATTGTACATCAGTCAACTGTTACCTAAAACAATGTCACGAAGTCGCCTACCTCAGGAACAAACGACCGTGTGTGTATGTTATACATATTTATATGTTTATTTATTTATATAAGGTGATTTATAAAGCGTTATATACTACAGACAAGGTCGCGTGAGATCATCAAGACAATTTCGCTTCAAGTGTTGTAATAGCGATATCCCAAGGTCTCACAAGTCGATACTTTTATACTTAGGTACGTGATTTTCTTTATAATTACAAGATTTTTTTTTATTTTCTTATTTATATCTATCTATATAAATAAAAATAAATCTTGCTAAGCGCTCGAGAACGGCTCGACCGATTCGGCTAATTAAATTTTTTTGTATTTCAAAATCAAAAACAGCTTTGTTCAAATAGGCTCCAAGCACTTTCGAATCGTCATTTTACAAATTAAAACTTTAAAAATAAATTATTATATTTGTAGAAGTAAAGCTACCACCGATTCGGAATGTAGATTCTGCAGAGAAGAATCGGCAAGAAACTCCGCAGTTACTCTTTTGAAAAATAATATATAAACTGTGTTTTAGTACAAAGTTAGTAATATCTTGCATGAAATACAAAGTCACTAAGTCCACACATCTTTATCAACTATGTAATCCTAATAATACGCGTTATCTATTCATTTGTTTCTAATAAAAACTTTAAATTTATGTTGAGACAGTTGCAAAATTGTTTGTGGGATTTATTATACAAGCGAATATCACCGTAACATTTCCCTTCCCCTCCCCCTGTCATACCTCAAACTTACTATTTTTTTTTTTTTTAATTAGCATCCACGGGCTCAAAATGCCCATGTATTTGCATATTGTAATGCCATGTACATACCAGAGGCGATTTATCATTATAACTACAAATCGACAGCTCTGTGACTGCCTAGTAAAGCTAGGACGTGGTCCGACGCTGACGGTTTTTTTAATTTATTTTTTTCAATCATACTAATAAAACTATTTACTTACTAGTTGCGCCACACCGTTTCACACGCGTAATTTTCGATCCCATAGGAAAGTCGGGATAAAAAGTAACACATGTGCTCATCTAGAGCTATCCGCGTACCAAATTTCATTAAAATCGATCCAGTAGTTTTTGCGTGAAAGAGTTATAAGCACATAAATTCTCACATGTTTTTGTATTTGTTGTATTAGTCAGTTGCGAGAGTTTCTGGACGATCCCTAAACATAATTAAAACACGAACAATTAGGAATTATATGAAGTTATCTAGCGGAGCGTTCTTCGGTAAAGCGGTAATCAGTAGCGTTATCTCTGAGACAAGGTCGACGGTGATTCGCGTATTTTTAGGTGAAAATTATCATAACTAGGAATTGAACTTGGTATACTCTATTATCACCATATCGTGTGTTATCATACAATTTAAATATTTTCAAATCGATTATAAATATAAAATATTATCGATTGTATAAATTATGTGCTGTGTGGTTACGGTAGTAAAGAATATAGCCACCCCCTCTTTTCCCGTGGGCGTCATAAGAGGTGATTAAGGGATAACAAAGTTCCACTACCACCTTGGAACTAAAAAAGCCGACCGATGGCGGGATAACCATAAAACTGCTGGCTTTAAAATACACAGAGGCCGAAGACGCGCAGCAGCGTCTTCGGTGCGACAAAGCCAGCCCTGCGGTCACCAACCCGCCTGCCCAGCGTGGTGACTATAGGCAACACACACAAATTCACGCCATTTTTGGCGCGAACTTTTAGAGGCCTATGTTCTGCAGTGGACCGCGATTAGCTGAAGTGATGTATAAATTATCCCATTTTAGGATAGTATCGGGGATAAAATAATTGTGTTTGTTCGCAAACGAAATACAACCGACTTCAATTATATCGACAAGTAATACAACGGAGGTAGACGAAAAAATGGTCAAGTAAGTACGCGTTATCAAAGATTACTCAAAAAGTACTTATCATTATTCGATCAAATTTAAGTGAGACCTCGCGACACGTACCAGCTTTCGAATAAAAAGGGAGTTGTCGAAATCGCTGAACGCAGTAAAAAGTAATGAGGTGTAATACAACGTAGATCGACGAAAAAATAGTCAAGTACACAATCATTATTAATGATGACTCAATAAATACTTGTCAGATGTCAATTTAATTTATATGAAACCACATGACACGCGATTTTTGCAGTTAAAAAAATCATCAAAATCGATAACCCGGTCAAAAGTTCTCAGGTAACATACATAAAACAATCGAATTGAGAACTTCTTCCTTTTTTTGAAATCGGTTAAAAATCAAATTCTGCGTTTAATTTATATTACTAGCTGATCCCGTAAACGTTGTTTTGCCATATATGTTATTAACACCCCTAATCCCCCTCTCCCCTATAACTTCAGGGTATGAAAAATAGATGTTGTTCGATTCTTAGACCTACCAAATATGTACAGAAAATTTCATGAAAATCGGTCAAGCCGTTTCGGAGGAGTACTACTACTCTACTCTACTAGTACTAGTAACTACAAACTCCGCGACACGGGAATTTTATATATTAAATAATACAGTTATATTAGACTCATTAAGGTAAGGCATAGCAGGAAATTTCCTGCTCAAAATGTGGAGCAGCCCGACTGGGGTAGTACCTCGACCTTACAGAAGATCACAGGTAAACAGTACTGCTTTCAAGCAGTGCTATGTTCCTGTGGTGAGTAAGGTTCTGTTCCCACCGTGCCTCGGAGTCAAACAAGAGTAACGTGCACCTGAGTGCGCATAGTATCTTAATGGACGCCTGCTTCACCAGAAGTAGTATTGTGTTACCATGCTGAGTACGGTCCGCCAATCCGCATTAGAGCAGCGTGGTGGATTAAGCTCGGATCCCTCTCCTACATGGGGAAAGAGGCCTATGCCCAGCAGTGGAATATTACAGACTGAAGTGCATACTGAGTAAGAAGAGCTCCTGGGGAGGATCGGGATGGGGTCGGCAACGGATGCGATGTTTCTGGTGTTGCAGGCGTCTAGGCTACGGTGACCACTTACCATCAAGTTATGTATGCTTGTTATACGACCTATTCGTATGAAATAATAGACAAGGATAATTGTTACAGAGCCGTTAAAACTTATCAATAATAATTAATATTACTCACACATTTGAATGAGGTCACTGTGGTCATAAATATTGTGTAAATAAAAATACACCTTAAACTCGCAGTTAATAAGGTTCTTATTACGATAATTAAGGGAAACAATTTGAGATTTTGTGAGAATAACACGTTGTAATGACTTGTCAAAATTTAGTGAGACAAGGTTGTGGTTTAGAGCATAGAATAGTGAGATTTGGAAATGATAAATATGTAATAATCAAAGCAGTGGAATAACTTTCAAATCTCTGTTTGTTATAAAACAGTCCCTTCTCCGTGTATCTGTTCTCTGTTAGCGAAAAACTCAAAAACAGCTAAACGGATTTTCATGCGGCTTTCGGCAGGTACGGTTCTTATGTTTCAATCCTCCATAAGATATGATCGCTGCTCACCATCGCAATGACACAGCAAAAATAGCCAAAGCGCTAGAAATATTCTAATAAAACAGTAAACGTAAATATCTCAAACAAGAAAAAACGTAAATACCATCTACTTTAAAGTAATAAAAAAAAACAAAATATTATTACAATACACACTATATGATTGACTCATTCAAAGCACGCCATATCTGTAAACATCCACATCCTTGCTACGATCCGTTAATGACGTAAGCTTTTGTCCGTTGGTCGTTGTTTTTTTTTCAAATTTTAAATTTAGAACGATTGGTCGAGACGTTACAATTAGGAAAAAAAAGGTTTGGTGAAAAAAGGTTACATATTTTGTATATGGCCTGTTCTTATCTGCGGTTTAAAAAATATTATTAATAATATGAGTTCTTTAGAGAATACCTGTTGTAAATCGACGGGTTTTGGTCGTAACGTGACGTGTTACAGCCTAAAGTTTCCTTATACAATATGGCCTGTTTTACTAATTTTTTATTTTTTTTTAGTTTTATTATCCGAGGTATGTCTAGGTAAAAAGATATATTGTAACGAAATATGTTTGTTTTCTAAGGAACTGGATTTCTTTTAAGGTCATGGTCGATATTGTAAAACAAATATTTCCGTCATAAGTCGAGATTTCTATTTAATGATACAGACTATTTGGTTACAGATTCGATTCGCAATTAATTTATTAATTTTTTTTTTAATTCTATATTTGGGTCGTCTGGAAGAAATGGCTAAATAGCCATAAGTCCGCCCATTGTAGTTCACAGTGTGTGTTTTTAAATGTGTTCATTGTTTAAAATGTAGTTGTGGTGTACAATAAAGTATAAATAAATAAATAAATAAAGTATTTTTTATCATAATAGATCTATTAGCTTGCGTGAAAGAGGCATAAACACAGATCGATTCTTTTTAATTGACTTCGAAAAAATTTGGATTCTCTTAATTGGACTGTTTTTATATGTGTTACCTCATAATTTTACTGGGTGTGCCGATTTTGATAACATTTGAGTCCTTTTTTCTGAAGTCGATTAAAAAGTCGACAAAAATCGGTTTCACTAGAATTGATCATTCGTGATTTGTGCCAATAATTCTGTAGGTCATTTAATGAGCTCGCACACCACTTCCGGCGCAGGACACAAGGTTGTAACAAGGAAACAGTTTGTTAAACACGAGTTAAGGATACCGCAGTTAGTTATAATTAATGTTTGCTGTTTACAATAAAATATAATCCATTTTGTTCTTAAATCTATAGGGGACATCCAATAATTACGTGAGCTCAGAATGGGGGGGGGGATCCAATGAAATCTCACCAAATCTCATCGATCGATCGATCTCCCGAGGAGGGGATAATCGAAAATCTCACATCAACTTGAAAATATATAAACTATTAAAAACAAATATTTTGAGCGTTCATTTTGCCCGCTAAAATAAATTTAATGGCTATTAAAATAATTTAGTTTTTGCTTTGAATTTCATTTAATTTAAATAAATTAACTAAAGTATACTTGAACAGTTCAACTTTTTACTGGGTGTACCGATTTTGATAATTTTTAATTTAATTGAAAGCTGATGTTTATCATGTGGCTACATATAAATTTTATCGAGATCTGATAACTACTTTTTGAGTAATCTTTGATAACGCGTAGTCACTTGACTATTTTTTCGTCGATCGACGTTGTATTACTCGTCGATGTAATTGAAGTCGGTTTTTTTCGTTTGCGAGCAAACACAATTATTTTCATATTAAACGATTGTTAGAATTATATTGTAATTGTAAATATTTAAATAATAGTTATTATTAAGAACTGGTGAAGCAATAGCATTAAATGTTGTTTCTCTTTTCAGGTTAGTTTGTAAATAATTTAATAATAAATAATGTTTTGTAAAATTAGTTTATATTATAAAATAAAAAAACCTCTCTTTTCAGAGCAACGCAATTATAGTTTTACTGTTCACCATAATATACAAGAATAATTATAAATTAAGACATTATATGTATATAGTTGAAGGTCTAGATTAAATAAACGACTAACTTTACTTCAAATTTAGCTCAGAATTGAATCTTTAACCATTAGTTTCAACTATTAATAATATATCGAATATATACTTGCTTTAGTGTGTGTGACAGATATGTGTGTGCTGCGCATGCGCATCTTTGAAGTATGGAAGGAAACAAGCCTAAATGCTTCAGTAATTAGTCAGAGATACTGAAAGACATATTTGAGTTGATGATTTTAATTATTGTCATCATTGTGAGTAATTAATGTTTGCGAGGTTTGGGGACGAAGAGAACAGTTTTAACCGACGGATAATAGCTGAGATGGTTTATAGGTAACTTCCTTATGGGGTGAGGGGTCGGAGGGTAGGAGTGATGGGATTGTTTATTTCTTAATTGAGGTAGAGCACAGGAGGAGATATCCTGCTCAAAATCTGGAGCAGTCCGAGTGGGGTAGTACCCCGACCTTACAGAAGATCACAGCTAAATAATACTGCTTTCAAGCAGTGTTGTGTTCCTGTTGTGTAAGGTAGAGACCACCTGGGGATGCGTCGTGTCGACAGCGCTGATAGGGTTCTGGTGTTGCATGTATAAGCTATGGGCATCTCGCTGACTGACTTCCTCGTGCGTTATCATTGCTAGTTACATCTCTACTGCGAGTCAACATAAAATCCATATTGTACACTCGTAGTCAATAACTTTTATGTTATTTCGAATTTCCAATTTATATCAATTAATTGCTAACCTGGCGAACTTTGTATTGCCTTATTTTTTTTTCATAAATATAATAATTACATATATCAAAATAAAATATAGCCTAGCCTATCTTTTAAGTTGGATCAAAATCGGTTTAGTAGTTAGGAGAGTCCATCGCGGACAACAGTGTGACACGTAATGAAAAAAGATGACACGTAAAAGTTGTTGCTTCATTTAAACTGTAATTTATTTATGTATAGAAAAATGTAAAATAGTGATTCAAAAGTGCTTTCGAAGCCACATGTATGAAGTAATTTTTGATTTAATATTGTAAACTCATCTCGTCATGTAAAGCTGGGCGACGCCGGGTGGCGCGCACGTGTTTGACCCGCACATGTGATGGAGCTCAACAATTTTTTTGTATTTAGTTAGGAACGATTCGGTTTGTGGGAGAGGGTTCTGTATATAATTATATTTATTTTTATATTAACTCATTCAAGAAATGACGTAATATTTTAGGAATTTATTAATTTACTTATTGTGAGTGGTTTGTTATTAAAATTAATTAATAAACGCTTCACACACAACGCCCTTCAGTAGGATTTCAATCCTGTGTCTGCTGCTACAGTTGCTGTTACCACTGCGCCCATGGCGCAAATCCTTCGCCAACATTCGCAATTGCAATTCGATTAGCACTCCAATTGCTGACACTACGTTGGCGCAATGGTTACAGCCATGGATTGTACCTGTTGCGTTGGCGGTTGCGGGTTCAATCCCCGCACATGACAAACATTTCTATTGGCCATACAGGTGTTTTCCGTGGTCTGGGTGTTTGTGCAGTCCTTGTGGCTCTTCCCACCGGCCGTAGTTTAAGCCGTCGATCCCGGTTGTAATCATGTACACCTGATAGCGATCGTTACTAGTAGTAGGGAATATATCCGCCAACCCGCATAGAAGCAGCGTGGTGGATTAAGCTCTGATCCTTCTCCTACATGGGGAAAGAAGCCTATGCCCAGTAGTGGGATATTACAGGCTGAAGCGTAGCGTCCAATTGCTTACCTATCGCATCAAATGAGCAAACGATTAGCAATCAAGTAGCGATACCGTAAGTCATGTTGTCTCTACGCTCTCTACCATAAGAAATATTCAAAGGAACAGTAATATCAATATCAGCACGGCCACTGTCCGCTTGTGAATTAATTAGAGCGTAAACCGCCAGCCGAGCCGTCCGTACGGGTGGGTGATTTTTTATAGCCGCGTGCGGACGTGTAATTTTAATTTGCCGTAAGTCTTTTTTTCTCGTTTCTATTGTTTTGATATTTTTTTTATTCAGCTAGTCAAGTAAAAGTTCTGTACAATTTATTAATTCATAATAATCCTTATACATATAACTATGCGCAAGTATTGTATTTTGTCATTCTTCGTCATTGACAAAACCTTAAAAGTTTTTAAAAATCTGACATATTTGTAAAATTTTCTTGTCATAAAATACAACTTAATACTATAACTTGGAGGCCATATAATATCATGCTCTGACCTTGGCATGCAAAGCAGTAACCGAAACTGTCAGACGCAACCGTGCAGAAAGCTTAATTATAAAAAAATACAAAAAATAAAATAAGTTTTTTTAGTGAACGCCGACGGTACCCTAAATCTCACCCCCTGTATTTATCTCCCGGGTTCCGCACGTAAACAGTGAATTCCTTCAGCGACTATTTTGTAAACAATTCTCTGTTAGATTGATTTTTGTCGATATTGGTTCTGTATATTATAAAACGACTTAGTATAAAGGAGGAGGTCACACAACTTTTGGAGTAATCTTTGATAACGCGTATGTACTTGACTATTTTTCTTCTACCTACGTTGTGTTACTTGTCGATATAATTGAAGTCGGTTATTTTAAGTTTGCAAGCAAAGACAATTATGTAATGCCTATCTTAAACTGGATTACTTGTTTTATCTTATACGGTAGATAAAGTTTATCCTGAACATAAGTTACGAATAGACTTTAACAGCAGGAGGTACAATAGACCATTACATTAGAGCTTTTAGATTCATGTTTGCGAAAAGAAGTATCTCATAAATAAAGTAGAAGTGGATAGTAAATATGAATAATATATCAAAAGTTTATCTGCTGGATACTGTCCTACGTCAGATAGCTTTAACTGCAACCGGCGAAACATGCTCTAGTTAATATAGGAGCTCGAAGGAAAGACTTGCAAACTTGCGTATAATAATTAAAATATTCATAACACCAATTGTTTGTCCAACTATTGTTGTTTATGCAATTCATTTGAGGATACTTCGATGTTAATAATTAGAAAATGAGGAAATACAGTATATTATTATTTCAAAATAGTTCTAATTCCTATTTATTGTATTAAAACAAACTAGCAATACCCGTGCGAATAATTCGCACTAAATAATTTTAATAATTAATTAATATACAAAAACAAAAGCAATGATAATTTTTTTAGTTGTATCCACAATTAAAAAAATTAGAGCCGGGTAGAGCAAGGAATTATCTAGAAAATGACATAATATAATTTATGTTGAGTAATTGTGAAGTTTTTTCTAAAAAGGGAGACAAATATTTTAACCTCAGCGTAATAATATATAATTATATTTTCAGTTTAAAATTTGAATGTAATCATATTGTTTTTTTTTTTCTTTTCTTTTTGACACTAGTTTTTATTTCATAAATTTATATTTTTAGAACCTATTTACTGTTGAAAGTTAAAATCAATATCAAAAACAACATTCGAATAGGCCTCAAAAGCACCTTCGAATCGCCATTTTACTTTAATTTTCACTCTTGCTCCGTTCGCCTCGCCCGATCACACTTCGTAACGCTCTCGTCATGCAATCACCAGCCCCAAGTCAAGCGTGCGTAAAGAACTTTTACTTAAAAAATTTCGTATAATATCGCACTACATAAAAATTAATCAACAATTAGTCATTTACCAAATAAATTATAAATCTAAATATGAGTGGTTTTAATTACCGTCCAACGGCTCTCTAAAATAGCGATGACGAAATAATTTCCATATACGGCACACTCCTGACTTCAGTCCGCGTTCAATCGTCGTCGCGTGCGCACGTCCATATTTGTGTCTGTGTGTCTTTTACACGAAATTGTGTATGTGTGAGTGATAGTGTAGTGTGGTGACATATTTGGATGGATGATACATACGGTTTTAATATTGTTATTTATTTTATTTGTTGGTTAAGATGTTCGTCTTTACGTCTTTTAAAATTATGCTTGATTTGATTTTTAAAAACTTTTGAAGTTATTAGAGATTTGCCTTTAGGTTTTATTAGTTCATTAGCTGATACTTTGTCCTGTTTTGCGGTCTGTCAGATGAGTAAGGCTCTTTAGGAGTTAAGGATCTTATAGTTACGAAACTTGAGCTAAGTATTAGATTTAGGAAAAAGGAATTGGTCGAATTGGTACGTAACTTATCTGAGGTAGAGCACAGCAGGAAATATACTGCTCAAAATCTGGAGCAGCTCGACTGGAGAAGTACTTCGACCTTACAGAAGATCGCAGCTAAATAATACTGCTTTCAAGCAGTATTGTGTTCCTGTGAGTAAGGTGACCAGAGCTCCTGGGGAGGGTCGGAATTCGGAGGTAGGGTCAGCACCGCGCTTGCGATGCTTCTGGTGTTGCAGGCGTCTATAGGCTACGGTAATCGCTTACCATCAGGTGAGCCGTACGCTTGTTTGCCGACCTAGTGACAACAAAAAAAAAAAAAAAAAATATATATATATATATATATATATATATATATAGCTGTGCCCTGCGGTTTCACACGCGCTAATATGAGAAAAAATAGCCTATTATTTAACACAAAAACGCCGATTCTAATCCGGCTCAGCATTACGGATTTCAAGTTGTGATAGTTTTTTTTTGTGGATAGTTTTTTCTTGTTGCATTTGTTTATATTATACGTATGTATATGTATATAAATAAGGTTTAAATCCTATCAGCATCTTATCTGTCAGATAAGGCTATATATAACCGATGAAAAGAACATGTTTTTTAGATTTCTAAAATACCTAATAATATTTATCTTTGCCTCTTTTACCACCTGCTGATAAGGTAACTTGGCAAACGCCAGATAACTTTTGTCAGTATTTTGCTGACCCGTCGGACTTCGTACCGCCATATATTTGTTACGTGACTATATCGAAAACAATTTTTTTTGAATTTATAAATTTTATCCTGACAATAACAAACAAAGAATTATCAAATCCGGTCCAGTTGTTTGAAATAAGCGCGTCCATACATTTCCGCGATTAATATTTAACCGACTTTTAAAAAAAGGAGGTTCTCAATTCGACTGTATCTTTTTTATATTATTTATTTAAATTAATGAAACGGGCTCATGAAAAACGTTACACAAACTGACAAATTGCCATTATTTAATATTAAAGAGCCTCTCCATACAAATACGTGTTTGACCACGTTCTAAAAATGGATGTGCGGTGTCAGTCACGTACGCTGTAATTAGTATTGCAAAGTATGCGTTTGTATGAGTTCGATAAGATTGCAGCTTAATTCATTTCGAGAGCTCCGTATACTTTTTTTATCGTGCATGTAGGTTAACGTCAAGCGGGATGCCAAACCTGTAGAGTCTTATATCAGTCACGTGATGCTTGTAGCGACTTTTTGACCTACACCTCTTGGTCATACGTGGAGAGGATTAAGACTAAAACAGCCTCTACCCTCCCAACCCCTTAAATCACGTGTATTTTTTCCGTCAAAGTAAATTGAATTTTTAACCGACTTCTAAAAAAGGAGGAGGTTCTCAATTCGACTGTTTTTTTTTATGTATGTTACATCAGAACTTTTGACCGGGTGGACCGATTTCGACAATTTTTTTTTAATCGAAAGGTGGTGTGTGTCAATTGGTCCCATTTAAATTTATTTGAGATCTAACAACTACTTTTCGAGTTATATCTAATAATGCGTTTTTACTTGACGCTTTTTTCGTAGACCTACGTTGTATTATACCGAATAACTTTCTACTGGATGTACCGATTTTGAAAATTTTAATTTAATCGAAAGCTGATGTTTATCATGTGGTCACATATAAATTTAATCGAGATCTGATAACTAATTTTTGAGTAATCTTTGATAACGCGTAGTTACTTGACTATTTTTACGTTTGCGATCAAACACAATTATTATAATAGTATGTTTAGATACAGGTATAATAGGATTAAATTTTGAATAATAGGCATCAAGGTTGCGGGGCGTTTGTTTGTTGTTTTTTGTCGGGCTTCCCTTTCCTTGTGATATCTTGTGATGTTTTATCGAACCCGCTTTCGAGCCTGACTTGATTAAAGACCCCATAAGAAGTCGGGACCACTGCGCCATTATTCATTAAAAAAATAGCGTATTTATGTAAAGACGAATGAGACGGATGATAAGCCAATCAAGTGCGTGTACAACTCTCGTGAAAACCCAATTCGGAATGTAATTTCTACAGAGGAGAATCGGAACGAAATTCCGCGGTTAATATTGAAATAATTTTAGTAATATTAGTAAAATCTTAAAAATAACTCTCTTCAAATGGATTTCAAAAGCGCTTTCGAATCATCTTGCAAATAAATTTTTTAATTATTGTTAAAAGTGAAGCGACCACCGATTCGGAATGTACATTCTACAGAGAGAATCGGCAAGAAACTCCGCAGTTACTCTTTTTTTTTTAAATACTAGCGACCAGCCCCGGCTTCGCACGGGTGCAATGCTGATACTAAATATACTACAGAATGTCTTTATTTATAGTGTGAAACTAGCTTATAGCATGGTTATTAACATAATAACAACATTCAAATATGCGTCGTTAGATTACACGTTGTTACAGAATGCGTTGAAGAAATAAAGGTTCACTGTTCATTCCCCGTAGATTATAGCGTGATAATTTGTAGCCTATATGTTGACCCGACTTCTTAATAATATTCGTGTCAAATTTGAAGTAAATCCATGCAGTACTTTTTGAGTTTATCCCGGACACACATACAGATAAACAGACAAAAATTCTAAAAACTATATTTTTGGCTTCGGTATCGATTGTAAATCACACCCCAAGTATTCTTTAAAAAAATATTCAATGTACAGTTTTGACTTTCCTACCATTTTATTATATGTATAGATACTGTTTTAACAAAAAAAAAAAAAAAAGTAACATCCTGCTTGTAATACAGCGGCACTGAATCCAAAACTAGTAGAAATTTTAAAAATCTGCAAAGGACAATACTTTCTGAGATGTTATCTCCCTTCGTAAACTTCGTTCAAGAACGTCAACAGATAGTGAATGACGTCAGCGCTGATAACGCCTATCAGCGCCCATTGATTACTCGATCTGATTGAAGCACTGTATGAACCAGGCAGCTTTAGTCTTAGTTTATTTATATAATATGTATATGTATATATATATATATAACTGAGGTAGGGCACAGCAGGAATTTCCTGCTCAAAATATGGAGCAGCCCGACTGGGGTAGTACCTCGACCTTACAGAAGATCACAGCAAAATAATACTGTTTTCAAGCAGTATTGTGTTCCTGTTGGTGAGTAAGGTGACCAGAGCTCCTGGGGGGATTGGGGATTGGGTCGGCAACGCGCTTGCGATGCTTCTAGTATTGCAGGCGTCTATAAGCTACGGTAATCGCTTACCATCAGGTGAGCCGTACGCTTGTTTGCCGACCTAGTGACAACAAAAAAAAAAAAAAAAAAAATATATATATATATATATATATATATATATATATATATATATATATATATATATATATATATATATATATATATAGCTGTGCCCTGCGGTTTCACACGCGCTAATATGATAAAAAATAGCCTATTATTTAACACAAAAACAATTTTACAATTCGAACAAGTTGTATCTGAGATTCATCATCATCATCATCATCACTTCAGCCTAATACTGTGTTATCCCTTAGTCGCCTCTTTCGACACCCACGAGAAGAGAGGGGGTGGCTATATTCTTTACTACCGTAGCCACACAACGCCTATTTTTCCTATCCCTAAGTTATAGGGGGGGGGGGGGTTAAGGGGGTTAAGAATATATATGGCAAGACATCGTTTGCGGGGTCAGCTAGTAATTACTGTATAATATAATTTGACTAGCCCGTTAGCGCAGTTTGTATTGGTCCAGCTTTCTGCGGATTCAAAATACAAAATGTTAAAAATAAATTAGTATAAAAAAACTTAAAAAAAACACAATATTTTATTTTTAATGCATTAAAAATAATCAAGTAATCTTTTCTTTTAAAACGTTTAATGTCAACATATAACGTCATTACATGACAAAAAAGCTGGTCACGAGAGTCAAGTTCTTGTATTTACTTACTTAGAAAATTATAATAATTAGTGGTCGCCCAGCGGTCGAAATTCGACCATAATAAATAATTTCAATTACCAAAAACTAAAAAATAATGAAAATAAAGAACCTTTAAAAAAAAAAATAATTTGACTATAGACTTTGAAAATCAACAAAAGAATATAATATGCGTGTGTGTGTCAAATGCATGGTAGTGTGTGTAATGTTTTTTTTTTATTGATTCAAAATATTTTTATGCATAATTAAAAAAAAATATTAGCATTCTGCACTCCATCTCTATATAAACTATAAGTGTGCGAAATTTCATACTCCTCCGTCCGCGCAATTTTCGTAAAAAGGGGTCCAAAGTTTTCGCTTTACTTTTAATAATTAGATCAAGTCATTGACTTGTTTAACTTTGTAGATAAATTTCGCTTTTATACTAATGTTGGGGATCGTAAAAGTGTCTCGATAATAAAAAATTACCATAATGTCACCAGAATCGTCTGTCGATGTGTGTCGAGAGACAATTTCTCCATGTGAAAGTTTCATTCAATGCCGATCACGACTGCGAACACGTATCGCTTACCTGACTCCGACACCGCCGGCGCAGCGGTAGAACTCGATACGCAAGGTCGCGGGTTCGATGCCTGACCTACATTGTACATGTGGCGTAGGTACATATGTGCTGTACATCGAATGAATAAAAATCTAAAAAAAACGAGTGTGCTTTAGAACACACAACTGAAGTAAAACTTTCTATCTTCACTAACTTATATCTCTGTAAACTTCCATTCGCTTCTTCCGATTACGTTTTTCGTAACGCTCTCGTCACGCATTCACTAGCTTACTCCCAAAGTCAAGCGTACGTAGCTTCCTTCTCTTTATTTCTTGTTTAGTTCAATAAAATAATTATTTATTTTATCTTTTGTTACTTTTTAAAGATGATCTTCGGACCTCAGAGGAATATCACTAACTAAATTATTTCTATAACAAATAAAAATCGAAATCAAAAATTACTTTCGTTTACTTACGTTTCAATCGATATTTTACTAATTATTATAATTACTAGTGGTCGGCCAATGGTCGAAATTCGAGCATAGTTAATTTAAATTATAAGTTTGAACATAATTAAGATTCTCTTTATAACCGACTTCAAAAAAGGAGGAGGTTACTAAATTCGACCGTATATATATTATGTATGTTCAGGGATAACTTCGTCGTTTATGAACCGATTTTGATAATTCTTTTGTTGTTGGAAAGGAGATATCCCAAGTGTGGTACCATGAGAAGTAAACCAGGATCTGATGATTAAATCCCAGAGCAATCGAGGGAAACCCTCGAAAATCGTGACGACTAGTGCGTTTGTTAATTTTTTTCATCTACTTACGTTGTATTCCTTGTCAATGTAATTGAAGTCGGTTTTTTTCGTTTGCGAGCAAACACAATTATCAGAGACATACTTCTATAATAATAAACAAAAGGATGTATTACATGTGTGTCAAGTACATAGTAGTGGAAAGAATAATATATATATATATATACAAAAAGTTGCCTTAGCGCTAAATGTTTTTAGAAATAGGTAAGATTTATAAAGTTAAAAATAATATTCACACATGTCATCAAACGTTTCAAATCCGCGTTTGTCGTAACTTTCAAATATGAATCATTCTTATGTATAAAAACATCGTTATATAAGCGAGAGACATTTAATGAAACACACATATATAACATTTATACGATACTAGACGACCTGGCAAACCTCGTACTGCCTTATTTGCCTTAAATATAAGAATTACATATATTAAAATAAAATATAGCCTATCTTTCAAGTTGGATCAAACTGCACACGGTGTGCAAATTTGATTATATATATATAGATATAAGACTAGCAATAATTCGCCCCAAATAAGTATAATAATTATCACTTATTTATACGTGAGCTGATTTGAAATTGAACAAAAAATTTACCGGCCGTCAATAATGTTGACGTTTCAAAATTAAAGCCGTCAGATGGCAGCATTGCTGTATTGTCTCAATGTATATATACTTATCCCACCAAAAACATTTTCATGTATTGTCTCAATGTATATATACTTATATATGTAATTTTAATTATGAGTTAACTTACAAAAACAAAAGCAATAATACATTTATTAGTTGTTGTCGCCGGTAGAGCAAGCAATTATCTATAAAATGATATATAATTTATGTGGAGTAATTTTAAGTTTTTGTTTTCTTCTAAAAAGGCAGGAAAACATTCTAAACATAGAGTATTAATATATATGACTAGCTGTGCCCGTGACTTCGTCCGCGTGGAATTAAAAAAAAATATTGTTCAGCTCGCAGAGTTACAAAATAAAAAGACTTCTAAAATAAATGTAGCCTAAATTAATCCTTAATACATTAACAACCTGCCAGTGAAAGTCCTGTCAAAATCGGTCCAGCCGTTTCTGAGATTAGCCGGAATCAACAAACAGACCACTTACCATCAGGTGAACCGTACGCTTGTTTGCCGGATAAGATAAACAGATAGAGCAGCGTTTTCACTGATTTTAAAGTGTCGAGTGAGCCTTACAATTATCTTTTTATTTATCTGTATCCTCCCGAGTACCCCCCGTAAAAGCGACCCCTCTGGGGTTTCATTTGAACATTTTGAGATCCGAATAAGGTTTCTGAACACTGGGGATCATGACCCACGAATTGAAAAACATTGTGGTAAAGAATAACGCGCTATTTCGTTTTTTTTCGAGTTGTATGTTGTTTGCGCTAATCGAGCAAGCGTTATGTCATGTGGCAGGTGCCTGGCCTCTACTTTGTGTTTTTATGGTAGGTGTAATTAATGCCTTATCCAGCGAATATTATACCTTTTTTTATTTTACGTGTATCGTGTTGAATCTGTAAGTTTTATATTGTCCAAGTACATAAGTTCTCAAAGTTTTTTTAATTACGTTCCTTTATAAAAGCTTCATGCTCAATGGCTCCTTGTTGAGTGGATAGGGGTAAGAAATTATAAAAAAAAGAAAAAAAAAGAACAATAAATCAGTGTTGCCCTATTACTAAACACATCAATGTTGGATTGGGCAGTCTGTGCGTGACGCAATCAACCTGAGAATGCCATATATGCTGTCTCCCAATCGTCTTAATAAAAAATTATATACAAACAATATACACATAGCTAGACCACGACAAAGAATTGTAGGCCTCTTTCCCCATGTAGGAGAAAGATCAGATCTTAATCGGCCACGCTGCTCCAATGCGAGTTGGCGGATATTATGTTCCCTACTATGAGTAACGATCGCTATCAGGTGTACATGATGACAAACGGTACCGACAGCTTAACTTGCTCTATGACTCTACACATACAAAAAAATTTACACTTAGATATATTTAAGACTACCTACTCTAGTTATTCCTTACTAAATAATATAACAATAAAGTATAAGAAATTTTAAATCGCTTCGCTTAACAATTTATGCATCTTTTTTGGTACATAGTTATTATTCATGTTAAAAACATATTATTATTATCTTTATATTTACGTGTCTATATTTATTCGTACGTTTTTCCTCTAACCGTAAAGCTTGCGGTAAATCTGATGATTATTATATTTGTTAAATAATTAATTCTAAAGCGTATTCTTAACCTATTTTTGTAATGTTGTAAAAATAGTTGTCTAAAACGAAAACGAATTAAATTACCAAAGCTTTTATTAAATTGAATTAAGTTTCATTTATATTTGAATTAAGATTTATTTTATTTCATTAATTATGAATTCTATGTATAAAAGGCTGTAAAATATTCAAATTTACGCGGTTAGAACCGCGGGGCAGAGTTAGAAAAAATATATAATATAAATCACCAAAGAGCCAGTAAGTAAGACAATTATAATTACTATAATATTACTATTGTCATATGCACAAATCTTAAACAAAAAAAATTAATAAATACACATCTTAAGAACTAAAATTTACAGATAGTTACGGTATAAATCATGTCCCCCGGGGAATGGTGCTAAGAATGCTGGCAGCATTTACCCGTTGAATCGCTATGCCGATTCTCTGGGCAAAAATGTACCAGCCCTCTTATCACCAGTGGAGACAATAAGACGAGTTATCTCATTTACAAAATTAAAGTCAATATTCTTAATGGGTGTCGTTTAAGAAATGTATTCTTACTCTATCTACTATCTATCTTCTACAGTTATATTCCTCTTGTGATTTCGTGTTTATTTTGATCCCGGGGATTGTGTTATGTATGTTTGAGAACCATTGGTTTGAACAATTGATATCCTAATTATTATTTACTAATATTGTTAATTACACGCTAACGTTAAAAAATACGAAACTCATGTGTTTGTTATTGTTATTTGATATTTTCTTAGTAATTACTGATTACATTTTTTTTGTACTTTTTATTGAAGGTTTGTCGTTGTGATGCTATAACGGTTTTTAAAAGATGAAGGATTTACTTGTTTTTGATACATTTTATCGAGCACATAAGTTGCTGATTGGTTTTATCAACAATAGATGATATGCTTTCATCTCTGCAGAATCTACATTCCGAATCGGTGGTAGCTTCACTTTTAACCAACTTTATTCAAATTAGCTACAAAAGCACTTTCGAATCGTCATTTTACAAATTAAAATTTTAAAGTGATTATTATTATTAAAAGTAAAGCTATCACCGATTCGGAATGTTGATTCTGCAGATTAGAATTAACAAGAAACTCCGCAGTTACACTTTCGAAAATAATATACATATAAACTGTGTTTTAGTACATTAGTAAAATGTTGCATAAAATACAGCGTCACTAAGTCCACACATCTTTATCATCCTTTTTTTTACTTTTAAAGTTGTAAAAATAAGTTTCAAGTTTCAAGTGTGAAGCCTACTTGAATTATAAGTAAATATTGATTTCAATATTACTATTGATAAAGCCAGCTAAGCTAGCTAATACAATAAAATTAAGCCGCTGGTCACATACCGCGATGTAACGAAATATTTGACCTTGACAGTGACTCTGTAAGTGTTACGTGGTCCGCCATCTTGTCCGGCGGCGGTTATCGAGCGAGTTCGAATCCGCGCGGCCTTGAGACGGGCTTTATTGTTGCTGTACACGTGAGGACGTGCGACAGATTTATGTGACGAAAATTTCGATTTGATTCAATATCGTAATTTATTATTCAAATGGGCTTCCAAAGCACCGTCGAATAACTGTTTGAAAAAAAAAAATTTTTAATTATCGCTTAAATTCAGCCTATAACATGCAGACGTCTATAGGCCACGGTTACCGCTTACCATCAATACCACCTTACTACCAAGGTTTTTCTTTAAAATAATAATAATAATAATAATAAAACCTTTTTTCCGAGAACCAAAAAAATAGTAACATAATACACGTGTTTATAAAAATATCCCTTATCTCGGTGTGCTTATTGGCGTAAGCCTCCTTCAGTGATTTCCATTGAGCCCTGTTCTGCGCATCCCTAGTCCACAGATAGCCAGCTGTCATTCTGATATCGTCCACCCATCTTGTTTTATGTCTTCCACGCTTCCTCTGTCCGTCTCTTGGGTAGCATTCTGTCTTTAAAATATATTTTCTAATTTAAATCATCATATTCTCAGTACTACAACTATAATTATATAAATGTATGCATCATTTCATATACCATAGAATTCACGGCTCATAAAGTCGTCTGTCGGAGCGTGAATGGCAAATAAAGCTGACGTCGGGCTGTTTGTGGCGATTTTTTTTTACTTCCGACTTGCAACGATACAAGGGAGTCCTTAAGTTTTATTGTGTTTTTACTACAGGCATAGTATATAACGTAGAGGTTTTGAAATCAGTAATACAACACTACAAACACTTCAGATTGTGAACGTTTCTTTAAACGCGCTAATCTCAGGAAGTACTGGTTCGATCGAATTAATGTTGTTTTAGATAGTCTATTTACAGAACATGGCCATAGGCTATGTTTTTGCTTTACGCGTGCGAAACCGCGTCGCACAGCTAGTTATACATAAACTAGCTGACCACGCAAACGTTATTTTGCCATATATTTTATTAACCTTGTCAACCCCCCCCCCCATAACTTAGGGGGATGAAAAATAGATGTTGTTCGATTCTTAAACCTACCCAATATGCACACAAAATTTCATGAGAATCGGTCAAGCCGTTTCGGAGGAGTTTAACTACAAACACCGCGACACGAGAATTTTATATATTAGATAATAATAGTACATATGTATGTTTATCATACACACGATCGTCTTTTCCTCAGGTAAGGCAACTTTATGCCATTGTTATAGGTAACAACCCTTTGATATATACACATATTGTTCGTCTACAATCACAGAAGCATAATTAAAAACTACTGACCTACCTACTAGGACAATGTGACATTATCACTGAGTGACATAGGCTATATTTTAACGGGAGCAAAAGGAAGGCATAGTTGTGTAATCCAAGCGGACGAACCCGCGGGCGGAAAGCTAGTTTCACTAAAATGGTACAGAACACTTCGTGTTAGAGTACTGCTCACACTTGACCGCTTTGTAAAACCTAAACTGTCTACATATATACCATTTCCTTTACCCAAAGGTTGCCTGGAAAAGATCGCTCATTAGCGATAAGGCCGCCTTTTGTACTTATCTCCTGTTTTTATTTTTGTAATTTTGCTCACACACTTGCTTGGTGTACAATAAACAGTTTTTATTATTATTATTATTTTCTTGACATTATTGGATATTCTTCATATTCTTGATTATATGGACATGAATGGGTCTTTTGTTAACTCTTTAACGCTTACGAAATTTATGGCGCGCTTGTTAGTATTCTTTCTTTAAATGAGTCATAGCGTAATGTTATATAGCCTATGTTAAAAATGTAGCTTGGCTATGGCGAATGATTTGTACAATAACTTTTATAAATTTATTTACAAATCAGTCCATTTTCTTAATCTAATAAACAAAATTGTCGTGTCGCGGTGTTTGTAGTTAAACTCCTCTGAAACGGCTTGACCGATTCTCATGAAATTTTGTGTGCATATAGGGTAGATCTGAGAATCGAACAACATCTATTTTTCTAATCAGGTATATCATTTAGTTTTATAAAAAGGTGTTTGAGCATTCACACACGGCAGAAGTTAAACTTCTGAAAAGTAACCTATGAGGATTAAAATACTATGTAATGTATTGTATCTCATTCTCTCCTATATGTTTATGTGTTTGTTTCTTTACCGTGACGCATTTTCGTTTCATCGAGTTTCTAATCGAAACGATTTTAAAGAAGTTTCACATAAAAAAAAAATAAATAAATAAAAATTCTTGTTGTTGAAATGTTAACGTCGAGAGTACCGAAACTCAATATCAATTCATATTTTCGTCAAGATAACCGTTTTTTTGAACCAGTTCGAACCGGTTTATTGTAGTTATTAGCGATTCGGCAGAAGTTAAACTTCTGAAAAGTAACCAATGAGGAGTAAAATACTATGTAATGTATTGTATCTCATTCTCTCCTATATGTTTATGTGTTTGTTACTTTCTCGTGACGCATTTTCGTTTCATCGAGTTTCTAATCGAAACGATTTTAAAGAAGTTTCACATCAAAAATTCTTGTTGTTGAAATGTTAACGTCGAGAGTACCGAAACTCAATATCAATTCACATTTTCGTCAAGATAACCGTTTTTTTAGAACCAGTTCGAACCAGTTTATTGTAGTTATTAGCGGTTCGCACTGGAAAGACAATATCGCCCTCGTGTGCTATACCAGTTGTCCCTGGTTTTACTTGTAAAGTTGTATTGTGGGTTTGTGGGAATGTTAAGGTGAAACGTAATTTAGTTAGTAGGAGTAGTTTTTTATCGTAGTCGATTGGGTAATTTATATGTGAAAAAATCAAAGAGTAATAAATATTCGTATGTATTTGTCTTATACAATAAACTTGTTTTAATTTATTTTTCACAATATATATTAAACACTAGCTTTTACCCGCGGCTTCGCCCGCATCGATTTTTTTAAATAAAAAGTTAGTTATGTTACTTCTAATACCTCTAAGAATATGTGTCCAAAGTTTCATGATGATCGGTTAAGTAGCTTTCGCGTGAAAGCGTAACAAACAAACTTACATTCACATTTATAATATTAGTAGGGATTTGATAATCATGTTCGCAGCCCGGATTTGAATAATAATAATACGCTTTATTGTACACCAAAAACAGAAATGATACATAGCAAAGAAAGAAAAAATATTAACAATATATTCATTAAGTACAAAGGGTGGCCTTATCGCTAAAAAGCGATCTCTTCCAGGCAACCTTAGGGCAAAGGAAATGGTTTAGCGATAGCATAGGTGTACAAATTACAACAAATTTATTATAAATATTCAAATAATTTGATGAAATTGAATCAACGACCGTATGGTTTTGCATCCGAATATTCTAATAACTAAACCATCTTGTTAATGCTATAAAGAGAGATTGTAAATCTGCATGATATATTGTGATAACTCTCAAAATCAAAATCAGAAATAACTTTATTCACATAGGCTACAAAAGCACCTTCGAATCGTCATTCAAAGTGAATTCGATTCGGAACGTAGATTCTAAAGAGAAGAATCGGCAGGAAAGTCCGCAATTCCGCACATACCTACAATTTAGAAAAAAACTATATTTATTATTATTAATATAAACTTATAAAGAAATAACATATATACAGAAATAACATAGGCTATAATACATCACGACATACGACGCGTTGGCGCAACGGACACAGAACTGGTTTGTGACTGTTGCGTTGGCGGTTGCGGGTTCGATCCCCGCACATGACAGTTTCCCCACCGTGTCTTGGAGAGCACGTTAAGCCGTCGGTCCCGGTTGTTATCATGTACACCTGATAGCGATCGTTACTCATAGTAAGGAATATATCCGCCAATGCGCATTATTGGAGCAGCGTGGTGGAGGCCTATGCCCAGCTGTGGGTTATTACAGGCTGAAGCGTATAATTCATTACGCTGTTACTCTTAACATCAAATCATTATCGCGCGAAAATGTAGAATAACATCAAGTCAAAAGTAAACATATTTGACAAGCCAGCACTAGACAAATATTTGTTTAAATTAATCATATGTAAAAATTAAAAACAGTCCTTATGACAACTGTACAAGGTTCACATCCGGCTTTAGTTTTATTATCGTTATCGGTGATAAGACGCGCCCTGTAGGAAATGTTGTTTAAATAAATGTTACAGTTAAACTAGAATTTTAATTTACTTTTATATATCTATCTATCTATTTTATGTTATATATCTATTTTTTATATACTAGGTCGGCAAACAAGCGTACGGCTCACCTGGTGGTAAGCGATTACCGTAGCTTATAGACGCCTGCGACACCAGAAGCATCGCAAGCGCGTTGCTGACCCTTTCCCCAATCCCCCAGGAACTCTGGTCACCTTACACAGGACTGCTGGAAAACAGTATTATTTAGCTGTGATCTTCTGTAAGGTCGAGGTACTTCCCCTGTCGGGCTGCTCCGTATTTTGAGCAAGAAATTTCCTGCTGTGCCCTACCTCAGATAAACACTACTTTTAAACAAACTTAGAATGAAATAAAATGCAATGTCTACTAACATACATGTGTCTTTTGTAAAAAGAAAATTTCGCAAAAGCAGTGCGATTTGATTCCGTGAAAGTAAGATTGCGACTCGCGACTCAGAGAGAGCAGTGTGAACTTATTGTTACGTGGACTCGATGTGGGACGGAAACGACGAGCTTGTGTTTTATGTACCGACACTAGCTTCTGCCCGCGACTTCGTCCGCGTGGAATAGTTACTTTGGGCTAATTGGGGAAGCTGTGCTGTGTGGCTACGGCACTAAAGAATTTAGCCACCCCCTCTCTTCCCGTGGGTGTCGTAAGAGGCGACTAAGGGATAACAAGGTTCCACAACCACCTTGGAACTTAAGAAGCCGACCGATGGCGGGATAACCATCCAACAGCTGGCTTTGAAATACACAGACCGAAGACGGGCAGCAGCGTCTTCGGTGCGACAAAGCCAGTACTGCGGTTACCAACCCGCCTGCCCAGCGTGGTGACTATGCGCAAAACACATGAGTTCACGTTATTTTTGGCGTAAACTTTTGGAGGCCTATGTCCTGCAGTGGACTGTATAGGCTGTAATGATGAATTGGGGAAGCTATCAAGAAACCACAAAAAAGCCCGATTTTGAAATGATATTCATTGGTGCTCTACGGCTATTGGTCTTAGCGTGATGATTTATAGCCTAGCCTTCCCCGATAAATGGGCTATCTAAAACTGAAATAATTTTCCAAATAGAACCAGTAGTTCTTGAGATTAGTGCGTTTAACCAAGCAAACAAACAAAAAAACTCTTCAGCTTTATAATATTAGTATAAATTGCCGTATGTAATAAAATTGATTTGTAACACTAGATGTTGCTATACAGTTGGTTCGAGTAAGGTTGTTTTGTTTTTAAATATATTTAAGAATAAGAATTAATAGTTTTATTTTCCGAGTTCACGCCATTTTTGGCCTGAACTTATGGTGGTCTATGTCCAGCAGTGGACTATGATTGGCTAAGATGATGATGATGATGATAAATTAATAAACGCTTCACGCTCAACGGATCCCCCAGTAGGTTTTTCTCCTGTGTCGGGGGTCCGGAAACACATGCACTACACAAACAGCGCCCAGACCACGACCAACATCTATATGGTCGATACAAATGTCTGTCGTGAGCGGGAATTGCGTACGCATATAAAAAATGTGAGCATTTCTAACGACACGGTAACGTTGCCCCGTTGTTTGTTTATCTTCTGTCTGATTCTGAATTAAATTTGGGATCGTAAAAAACGCATTAATTGCGCGATCTTTTTTGGTTACTTTTTTACCTCCCACCCCCTTCCCTTGTTTATATCCGGTGAAGCTTTAGACTAAACTAACTACTATGAGTAACGATCGCTATCACGTGTACATGACCAGGAGTGACGGCTTAACGTGCTCTCCGAGGCACGGTGGGGAGACCCACAAGGACTGTACAAACACCCAGACCATCAACATTCTTATGGCCAATACAAATCTTTGTCATGTGCGGAGATCGAACCCGCAACAACCACAATCCAGTGCCGTGACCGTCGACCGACGCGTCGTTTTTTCTTGCTTATTTACAATTTTGATCTTCGCGAGCAAAGGTAAATATCATCAGGTACCTACGCGTCTGAAATAATTTTTAATTCATCATTATCATTACAGCCTATACAGTCCACTGCTGGACATAGGCCTCCACAAGTTGACGCCAAAAATAACGTGAACTCATGTGTTTTGCCCATAGTCTCCACGCTGGGCAGGCGGGTTAGTGACCGAAGGGCTGGCTTTGTGGCACCGAAGACGCTGCACGGGCACGTCTTCGGCCTGTGTATTACAAAGCCAGCAATTGGATAATTATCCCGCCACCGGTTAGCTTTTTAAGTTCCAAGGTGGTAGCGGAAATGTGTTATCCCTTACGACACCCACGGAAAGAGAGGGGGTGGCTATATTCTTTAGTGCCGTAGCCACACAGTACAATTTCTAATTGTACGGAATAATCAGTCAGTTGCAAGACAGACATATTTTTATCGCCTCACTAAAAGGTTAAGAATCACTGTTTTTAGCGATCTATTAACAGTTAACCGCTGGCACGCCATGTTCCACGTCTGTTGATCTCTGCACCGTACCGTTATGTGTTTTGCATGGTTTTAATTATGTTCGTTACACACGAGGGATTCGCGTTCGTGTGTGGAGTTTGTGTGTGCGTCTGTTGAACCGAAATGTTACTGATTTTTTTTGTCATATATTTTATTATAACTAGTGGTCGCCCTGTGGTCGAAATTCGACCGTAATTAATTTAAATTATAAGTTTGAACATTATTAAGGTTCAGCTGTCAAAGACTAATATATAAAATTCTCGTGTCGCGGTGTTTGTAGTTAAACTCCTCCGAAACGGCTTGACCCATTCTCATGAAATTTTGTGTGCATATTCGGTAGGTCTGAGAATCGAACAACATCTATTTTTCATCCCCCGAAATTATAACGGTAGGGGGGATTCAGGAAGTTAATAACATATATGGCAAAACAACGTTTGCGGGGTCAGCTAGTACTTCTATAATAATAAACAAACAGTATTTTTGCGTGTGTGTGTCAAGTACATGGTAGTGTGTGTAATATTGTTTTCATTGATTTAATGAGATTACCCGACTAAAAAAGGAGATTACTCAATTCGACCGTATATATATATTTTTTATGTATTTTCGGGGATAACTTCGTCGTTTATGAACCGATTTTGATTATTCTTTTTTTGTTAGAAAGGATATATCCCTGGTGTGGTACCATAATAAGGGAACCAGGATCTGATGATGGGATCCCAGAGAAATCGAGGGAAACTCGAAAATCCGCGTAACTTTATACTGGGTGTACCGATTTTGATAATTTTTAATTTAATCGAAAGCCGATGTTTATCATGTGGTCACTTTCAAATTTCACCGAGATCTAATTACAACTTTTGGAGTCATCTTTGATAATGCGTTTTTACTTGACTAATTTTTCGTCACCCCACGTTGTATTACTTGTCGATATAATCGAAGTCGGTTTTTTTTTCGGTTGCCTGCAAACACAATTATTATGAATAATTAAAAAAAAATATTAGCTTTCTGCACTCCTTCTCTATATAAACTACACGTGTACAAAATTTCATACTCCTCCGTCCGCGAAATTATCGTAAAAAGGGGTACAAAGTTTTGCGCCCCATCCCACACTTCTTATTTAGTCCTCTGCCCAAAGGTTGCCTGGAAAAGATCGCTGTATTAGCGATAAGGTCGCCTGTTGCAGCTGATGCTAATTTCATTTTTATATTTCATTTGTTATGTTGTTAAAACCTTGTATTAGTGTGCGAAAGTGTAAATAAATAAAATAAATAAAGTTTTTGCGTCACGTATTAAAATATAGATTTGTTATTGTATATTTTAAAAGACGTAAACATTAATACAGTATCATTTACCGACGATTCCAGAATATTATAAACAAACTTTTTAATTTAAAAAGTGTCAATATAAAATCTTGAGTGTCGAGGAGACAGTGCAATAAGTGTCAGTGCTAATGTCGCGATGCAGAGACAGTTGAGCAACGTCAGCATACACTCCTACCAGGAGTACCAACCGTCGAGGAGATATGGTAACCATTGAATATACCATAAATGCTGTTTCCCCATCCTTAACCCCGATTAATTAACCCCGATTAAATGTGGCATTTTTAGGCAGACGCAAGATTGCTGATCTGATCACTTCACTTCATCCTATCGTAGTCCACTGCTGGACATAAGCTCCCCAAGGTCGCGCGAAACATTATGGCGCGAACTTGTGTGTTTTGCCCATAGTCATCAGGCTGGGCAGGCGGGTTGGTGAGCGCAGGGCTGGCTTTGTCGCACCGAAGACGCTGCTGCCCGTCTTCGCTCTGTGTATTTCAAAGCCAGCACTTGGATGGTTATCCCGTCATCGGTCTGCTTCTGATCTGATATTGGTTATGTAATTAATCCCCTGTTTGATAAGAATAACAGTTTGATGTCTCAATAAAAGGTACGGGCAGTTTCGTACCCGTGGATGTTTGTATATAATACAAATAAAAAAATGTACCATTTTACGTAATACATATACATGTTTACACAGAGACATATTTTTGGCTTGTATCTATATTTTGACTTTTTATATAATGAAACTGTTTTGTCTAATGAGACCACTTCCGCCCCTTAAGTTCCTCTGATATAACGCCGCGCACCCCATTTCTCTCCCGCAATTACCGCCCGCTACGTCCCTGTGGAAAAATGCCACGCACCCTTTTCCGGCAAAGACCGGCCCTGTGTTATTGTTTTGAAGATACAAATGTTAAGTAAACCTATTAGTATATGTATAAGATAGTATTTTTATCTAGATAATAGTAAAACGTTTGTATTATTTAGTAGATCAATCATAAAAATGTCGTTGGCGTCAAATTTAGTGACCCTGTATTCTGCTCTGTGGGTGCGGGTTCGATTCCCGCCTCGGTCTGGGTGTAATATATGTATATTTATTTATAGAAGTATTATTTGTATGTATATATCGAAAAAAAATGTAGCTATATAGGCCGGCTGTTACCTATAACACAAGCATTAAGTTGCTTACTTTAGGAACAGACGACCGTGTGTGTATGCTATACACATTTAATTAATCATATAATATTTTGTCCCCAGGGCCCCAGTATGAGCCCGGGGGGTACGCGACGGCAGTGCAGCAGCGTACCAACATGACCCAGCGCGAGGACGCGCTCAAGTTCGAGCAGGGCCGGATCAAGGCGCTGCAGGAGGAGCGGCTCCACATCCAGAAGAAGACATTCACGAAATGGATCAACTCGTTTTTACAAAAGGTATTTTATTTTATAATATTATGACGAGACGCGATGAACACCAGTTCAGGTCTAGATTACTTTTATCACAATCGTCTGCTCTAATGGTCTCCTTGATTCCTTTGTCATAGACGAATAGCTTACTGATATCCATATTTATATGTTACTAGTCGACTAGTGCCCACTTCGTTGGGCGTTAATTATTTTTGTGATGAAAATATATAATAAAGTTTCCATCTCGTATTTCTCCGATTTGATTTATATATACTATTATTTTTTACTGAATTTTTTGTTCAATAACAATAAAATATAGCCTTTATCACTCCTGAACAGTGCAGCTTTCTGTTAGTGAAAGAATGTTTATGATCGGATCACTATTTGCGAAGATTACCCCCTACATACAAACAAAGTTAGAAACTTTACCTCTTTATAATATAAGTATAGACTAGCAGTAACTTGTGCGCGTTGTTACGTTTTTTATTTTATTTTTTGGTCGTACCAACTCAGAAACCTTTGTGGGCTCATGCACAACACTTTGCTGAAGATCACGACATGATGTTGCATAGTTTACGATTCTATAAAGGACATACAGACAGATATTCATTTATATATATGAAACCCATATTTATATTTTTATGTTATGAAATATTTAAACAAATTAGTAGGCGCGGTTGTCAAAGCACCGGCTGACGGCTGTTGCGCATGCGGTCGCGGGCTCGATTTCCCCACATGCCAAATATTTGTATTGGCCATAAAGATATTATGTCATGATCTGTGCTTTTGTAGTTGTGTTTAGTGTGTATTTCTGGACCCCCGCACCGCTTAAATCTTCCCTGAACTTCCAATAATATTCAAAAACAAAATTATAATATTTCAAAGTCAGAATTACCCCAATCGGTCCATCTATTCTCGAGTTTTAGGGAGACGAACGAACAACAATTGATTTTTTTTTATATCACTAGGTCGGCAAACAAGCGTACGGCTCACCTGATGGTAAGAGATTACCGTAGCTTATAGACACCTGCAACTCCAGAAGCATCGCAAGCGCGTTGCCGACCCAATCCCCAATCACCCCAGGAGCTCTGGTCACCTCCCTCACCACAGGAACACAATACCGCTTGAGAGCAGTATTATTTAGCTGTGATTAATAGCATTGCTTGTGATTGATAGCATGATCTGTGATTTATATATATATATATAGATTTATTATTTAATATTTTTTTTACAAACTTGTTCACAGTATTTTTATTTTATTTTATTTTTTATTTTTTATGGAGAGGAGGTAAATCTTCAAAAGACACCTTTTAGCCATTGTTGACAGGTAGTGTAGGATTTTTACCCACTAAAACCCTCCTCTCTTGCGTTAGTAACCAACACCCCGGAACCGCGTTAGCATTACTTCGAGGCACAGTATTTTTATTGATAATTTCCTTTGTAACATAGTTGTGCACGTGTAAACGATGACAGTACTATGTGTCATAATATGAGTAATAATTATATATGTCGTTTCTCACTGTTGTCAGATGACATGCGCCCACGGTTGTTGCCACCGTTCACATTTATTAGCTTAGTTTGAGATGTGGTGGTACAATTGTCAGAACATATGGTAAGGAGCGTGTGTCAGGGGTTTATATCATAGCTATATTTTCAGCGACTGTATTTAAATATATACTAATACTAGCTGACTCGGCAAAAGTTGTCTTGCCGCTAAACGCTATTTAAAAATAAAAAATAGGGGTTGGTGGTAGGAGGGTGAAAATTAGGGAGTTTTAATTTATTAAAAATAAAAAAATAAATAATTTATCTAAAAACAATAATAAAAAATTAGGGGTGGACTACCCTTAACATTTAGGGGGATGAAAAATAGATGTTGTTCGATTCTCAGACCTACCCAATATACATACAAAATGTCATGAGAATCGATCAAGCTGCTTCGGAGGAGTTTAACTACAAACACCGCGACACGAGAATTTTATATATTAGATTATAAAGCTGAAGAGTTTGTTTGTTTGTTGGATCGCGCTAATCTCAGGAACTACTGGTCTGATTTGAAAAAATCTTTCAGTGTTAGATGACCCATTTATCGAGGAAGGCTATAGGCTATATATCATCACGCTAAGACCAATAGGAGCGGAGCACCAATGAAGAATGTTTCAAAATCTGTTTTTCCTCTTGACAGCTTCCCCAGTTAGCCCAAAGTAACTTTTACACGCGGACGAAGTCGCGGGCAGAAGCTAGTAAACAATAAATTAGTAGATTTTTTTAAATACAATGATAGGCTTGCGTTTGACCACTGTTTCACCTGATGATAAGTGAAAATGCGGTCTAAGATGGACACACGCTTACCTAGAAGTAACCTATTCACTCGCGACTTAAAGATCCCCAGATTGTGATAATGGGTCGTATAGCTTTGATAGATGTTTATTCTGGTCTATTGGCTTTGTCTGTGGTTCTTCCGGAACCGGAAGTCTTGCCCGGCGGGATTTTACTCTTCACATCTTATTGCAAATAATAGTAAAGATTGGTGCATAGTCTAAAAGGCTATTCCTTTCTAAGTTAAGCTGAAGCTGTGCATGCTGTGTTCACTGTAATAAGAGTGAACATTGTCCACCTTTAAATTTTTTACACACATAACATACTTTAACAACATATATTTTATAACATATTTATTTGTATATATGTATGTGTATGTATGTGTATATGTATATTTACTTCTGTTAATATCATACTGTTTGTTAACTATACGCCAATTCTTTATCAACTGTTTGTACACTTCCCTCCCGCTTCTCTTTTTTTTCAATATGTCCTATGCCCAAAGGTTGTCTGGAAGAAATCGCTCTTAGCGATAAGACCGCCTTTCTACATCTTTCTTTTCATGTACCACTTTTGTTGTAATGTTTCTTTGTGGTGTACAATAAAGAGTGTTTATTATTATTATTATACTTTCGTATATTGTATTCATTCAATTTGTGAACCAAAAAAGAGGAATTGTTATCAACATGAACCCAATGTCCTGTGGATCACAAGATTTAATTAACATTGTATAACATTGTAGGCAAGAGACTAGTCCAGAAAACAATGAAGTTTAGAGATACAGGTCCAAATGAGTGACTGTTCTGATCGATAATGTTTCGACCGAGGATTCGAACGTGCTTATTACAAATGTTTGTATTAGGACCATACAGTTTGTTGTGGTATGGGCGTTTATAATAACAAATAATTGTGTTTGAAGGCAGACGAAAAAAAAAAGCGACCAATTATATCGACAAGTAATACAATGTAGGTAGACGAAAAAATAGTCAAGCAAATACGCATTATCAAAGATTACTCCAAAAGTTGTAATCAGATGTCGATGAAATTTTAATGTGACCATATGATAAACATTGGCTTTCGATTAAATTAAAAATTATCAAAATCGGTACACCCACTAAAAAGTTATGCGGATTTTCAAATTTCCCTCGATGTCTCTGGGATCCCATTATCAGATCCTGGTTTCCTTATCATGGTAACACACCAGGGATATCTCCTTTCCAATAAAAAAAGAATTATCAAAATCCTTTTTTGAAGTCGGTTAACAATAAATAAATATCTACACAATACACACACGGTCGTCTGTTCCTAAAGTAAGCAACTTAATGCTTGTGTTATAGGCAACAGCCGACTGGTATATAGCTACATTTTTTTTTCGATAAACATACTTATAAATAATACATATATGAATATATAAATAAATATTTATATTACACTCGATAGATTCGGGGTTGGAATCGAACCCACAACACTCGAAGCAGAAAGCAGGGTCACTACAAACTGCGCCAACGGGCTAGTCAAACCGTTTGTTTGTGGTGTGTTAAAAGGCATAGACTTTTTACCTGAAAGAGAAGGATAGTCTAAGGCGTTTATAAAATCACGAAGTATAATTATTTGTTAATATATCTTCAAAATAACATATAATCCTGGGCATTTATTTGTTATAATAATCACAAAGTCCTTTATTGTAAATTTATCAGGCGACCCCGGGTACAAACCGGCCCTGTATTAACATAAATCTACCGGATAATCAATACATTAGTAACGTAAATAATACCTAAACGGTACATACAGGAAAAATATTGTATTAAATACGAGGATTATTTCTTGATCACGTCATTCCTAATGATGTCATGACGTACTCGGAACAGTGACTACAGCAGATATGGTATAATCTCATAGTTTTATCACTTGCGTATTACTGTGGTGTCGTTCGTTATTAGGAGAATTAGTATGTGCCATTTCAAATGATCCAAGGTCTTTGATGTCTCCCAAGGCCGTCGTATGATTTTGTTTGGGCTACTGATTTAGAAGCAAAATTGCATAAAATAACTATGTTAAAGTAAGTTAGGGCTTGCTTACCATTCTGTTGATAAAGTATCAGATAGCCTATCAGTTGCTAATGCTTTTTTAGTGCGAGATTATCTGCATCATTATTGAGTTTGGTACTGACGTTCGACTGGGGTAGTACCTCGACCTTACAGAAAATCACAGCTAAGTAATATTGCTTTCAAGCAGTGTTGTGTTCCTGTTGGTGAGTAAGGTGACCAGAGCTCTTTGAGATGTGCTGTATTAATAGCGGGTTTAGAATGCTAAATATATCAAATATATAAAATTCTCGTGTCGCGGTGTTTGTAGTTAAACTCCTCCGAAACGGCTTGACCGATTCTCATGAAATTTTGTGTGCATATTGGGTAAGTCTGAGAATCGAAGAACATCTATTTTTCAACAATATTTTTTTTTAATTTTTAGATTATTTTTTTTTATTTTTTTATGATACAACATTAAAAAATACATACAACCCTAAATTTTCAACCCACTACAATCAACCCCTATTTATAAATAGTGTTTAGCGGCAAGACAACGTTTGCCGAGTCAGCTAGTATATATATATATCATTTTATATAAATCATTTTTTTACGATTACCTCCGCTTCCGTACTGACCAACAACTATATTACATGTACATATATGTTATATTATACTAGCCGACCCGTGCCCACTTCGTTGGGTGTTATTTATTTTTGTGATGCAAATATATAATAAAGTTTTCATCTCTCGTATTTCTCCGACTTGATTTACATATATTATTATTTTTCATTCCCCTATTATATTATCACTCCTGAATAGTGTAGGTTTCTGTTGGTGAAAGAATTTTCATGATCGGAGCTGTATTTGCCAAGATTAACCCCTACATACAAACAAAGTTAGAAACTTTACCTCTTTATAATCTTATCTTAATATATATAAATCTCGTGTCACAATGTTTGTCCTCAATGGACTCCTAAACTACTTAACCGACTTTAGTCAAATTTGCACACCGTGTGCAGTTTGATCCAACTTAAAAGATGGGCTATATTTTATTTTGATATATTATGTTATTATTATATTTCAGAAAAAAATAAGATGATACGAAGTTCGCCAGGTCAGCTAGTATTAGTATAGATTTATTTGTTAATTGCCATATACTTACATACATACATTCTGATACCGCATAGTGGAATAAATAAAATTCCATACACACAACATTTAACACATTTAAAAATGTAATAAAAAGCATAAAAGAGGCGCCGACCCATCCAATTACCGATTAGAGTCGGTGTCGCGTAGCCATTGATCTCGTCAAAGGCAATTGATTGCAACTATCAGAGGCCGTCGGAGGTCGGAGAGGTCAGCGGTGATAGTCAACTTTATTTATAGAATCGAATCATATTTGTCGTTGTTAACCGACTTTAAAAAGGAGTAATTTCTCAATTCGACTGTGTTCTATTTTTTTGTATGTTTTTTTTATGTCACTAGGTCGGCAAACAAGCGTACGGCTCACGTGGTGGTAAGCGATTACGGTAGCTTATAGACGTCTGCGACACCAGAAGCATCTCAAGCGCGTTGCCGACCCTATCCCCAATCCCCCAGGAGCTCTGGTCACCTTACTCACCAGCAGGAACACAACACTGGTTGAAAGCAGTATTATTTAGCTGAGATCTTCTGCAAGGTCAAGGTACTACCCCAGTCGGGCTGCTCCATATTTTGAGCAGGAAATTCCTGCTGTGCCCTACCTCAGTTAAAAAAATGTTTGTTACGTCATAACTTTTTACTGGTGTTTGTCGTGTAGTTCTATTTCAATTTGCGCGAGATCTGACTGGCAGTTTTTGATTTATTTTCAACTAGCTTCTGCCCGCGACTTCGTCCGCGTGGAAGAGTTACTTTGGGTTAGCTGGAAAGTTCTCAAAAGGAAAAAAAAAAACGATTTTGAAACCTTATCCATTAGTTCTGCGCTCCTGTTGGTCTTAGCGTGATTATATGTAGCCCATAGCCTTCCTCGATATCCAGTATCTACTTCCTGAGATTAGCGCGTTTAAACAAACAAATAAACAAACTCTTCAACTTTATAATATTAGTATAGATATCACGTGGGCTTTTATTTTTACTTTCTACGTTGTATTACTTGTGAGAAAACACAATTATTCATGTGTCAGTATCTCCTGCTACTTTTTCCGAAATTGTCATTCCTTTTTACCCGACCGTCAAGTAAGGTGAATTTCGCGCGTGTCGTGTATGTACGCATGTAATAATTTTTCTTCTGTCATATTTTCCACACTGCTGAATGTATTGTGCCCTGCGGTCACCAACCCGCCTGCCCAGCAATTGAACTACTTTGACTTACGTTAAAATATTACTGTGCCCTATTTCAGTTTTTAAATTTATTACTCCTTGTTCATTGTACATGTATCTATTTACACTATTTCTATCTATATATGTCTATAAAAATTAATTGTTCTATGTGCTACTTAAGAATTATATATGTAATCATTTTTTATGTGTGTGTATGTTATAGATAAAAAAAAAATTCTATATATTACAAATTTTGCTTAATTTGTGTACAATATTGAGAATTCTGAATCAACAATATACTGTGTTAACGGGGTCAACGTAGACATGTATACATACTAGATCCGCCCTGCGGTTTCACCCACATTAGCTCAACAGTACATAGTACTGTCAGCGTGGTGGTTACCTAATTATAGCTTTAATTTGCCTCAAAGCCTCCTTCAAACGTAAATCTGTAACAAGGCCTCATTTTATAATATTTATCCATTTTTGGCGTAAGCTTAGGGAGGCCTGTGTCCAACAGTTGACTGCGATAGGCTGAAGTGATAATGATGATAATGATGAATTCACCAGTTGGAAAGTCAGTCGATGAACCACCAAGAAACACAACAGTTACTCGTTTTAAAGATCGTCAAAACATTACTAAAATATTACATACTCAGTCATATGTCCTGCGTGTGAAATAGCGCAACTAAATCCACACAGTATCAAACATGTAACACTAAAAGCAGAAAAACGAACAAACAATTTAAATTGAATTAACAGAAATAAATGACAAATGACACCATTACGATGACACTATTATATTGTCAACATAAGGAGACCATTCGCGTTCAGACAGTCGCACGATTCTATTTTATAATTGTTCTAAAAAAATGTGTTCAGCTTAAATCGACAATTTATATAGCGGGGCTTCAATACACATTATTAAGATAACTCAAAAAAAAAAACAAAAAAAGAAACGAGTGAGCTTTAGACCACACGACTGAAGTAAAACTTACGAAACGAAACTCTCTATCTTCACTAACTTATATCGTCTCTCGATTTCCGTTCGCCTCGCCCGATCACACTTTTCTTAACGCCCTCGTCACGCATTTACCAGCTTACTTCTCAAGTCGAGCGTACGTAAAGAAGTCTTACTTCAAAAATACTCGTCAATTCTAGATTAAATTTTAATGAAGAAACATGAATAAAATTGCCTATTTTAGGAACAGAAGATCGTGTGTATATGTTAAACATTTTTTTGACGTGACAACGTTTAATAAATAGATGAACGCCGGCTGCATGCACGAAAAAGGATGACCCATCGTCCTATTACGCTCGTTGTACGCTTGCGCCGCATCTATCTCTCTTCCACTCGATTGGCCAATGCGTCCGAGGAGATATTTTGTTATGACGTTGTCACGTTAAACTATCGTCCGTAAACCAACTTTACTCATTATATCATTTTTTTATTTATTAACTGTTTCTATGAATGTTTGAGTTGTTTCATGGTATATGCGACAGTCTTATACAGCCTCGCAATACTCACGACAGTCTGACCGTGAATTGCGGCGCTATTGTTACCTCGCGACGCGCAAATTATTTTGTTTACAATGTATTCCGAAAACAGACGATTGTTAGTGAATAGTATATATTTCGTAATTAATATATTCTTTATTAATTTTATTTATTTATTTTATATATTTATTTTATTTTTATTATTAATTTATTCTTATTCTTCGTATATTATATATATTAGAAGTTACACGAGAAAATTCACGTGGAATAGTAATGTATTCCTTGAAAAGAATTTCTTTATCAACTTATTTTTTTGTACGCTTTAAGAGATGTAAACACATTAATTATTACCGTTCTGTTTATCAAGTTTTTATTACGAGTGTTGTATTTTACAAGAAAGTATTTCTGCTACTAAATTCTTAAGGAGTTTACTAGTTAAAAGATAAAACAAAATAAGTGACAAACTCATCTTAGGTTATTGATGGCTTTTAAAATAATATTTTTTTTTTATTTATTCTATTTAGTGTTGCCCAAATGCAAGAACAAGACGAGACTTAGCCAGTCTTGGTCTTGGTCTTGCGCCAATACACCTGGTCTTGGTCTTGGTCTTGGTCTTGCGCTCCCAGTCTTGGTCTTGGTCTTGCAGCAAGAGTCTTGCAAGTCTTGCAATTACCTATTAGTCTATTACTATTTATTAAAGTTTACTTTAAATCTTAGAAAAACGTATTAGAATTGGAACATTGTGAGCTTGAATTAACATAGCCATAGTAAAGATCAAGCAGATTAATAAATAACTGAAGATTTGATAAGAAATTCGAAAAATCAACTGACCTATATGTCGTTTTCCATGGAAGTAACTGTTTCTTAATAAACATTTATGATTTATAAGCTTACATTTGCTAAAACATGTAAAAAAACAAATTAATTACAATAACTTGACTGTATTTTAAAGAACAATACTTATCTGTCTAGAAAGAGATTGAACCCTCAACTTATAAGAAATTTAATAAAAGAGTTTTACGATTTATCATTTATTTGAATAAAAAATAAAATACAACACAAATCAACAGCTTTATCATTAGGTTATGATACTTTATATCAATTTTTTTGACCAAGAATTAATACAAAGTAACCATCTGGCTGACTCATCACTTAACCTATTTCTATGTTTTCTAATTACTAATGATGCTTTAGAAAATAACCTCTCAGCAGGTACTGAAGTTGCAGGTATTGAGAGAAAATCACGGGCCATTTTCGATAAAATCGGATACTCTGTCTCATGCGTCCTCCACCAATCTAAAATGTCTTCCGAGCTGGCAGTTCTTGGTTTTCTCAGGTACTCCTCCAACTCGTCTATCACTAAGCCTTGAAGACAAGATCCAGATGACGTCGAGGGACATTCATAAAGTTTATCAAAGTCTATTACGTCTTCATCTTCATCACATACTTTATTTTCTTTTTCTGGTAATTCCAGAGATTTGTTCAGTGAGTGTAGACTTTTATATTCTTCATAAAGTTCATTGAACTTGCGCAGACTTTCTGTTTTAAGTTGCTTCCCCCACATTGTCAGGTCAAAAGTCTGAGCCTTATGCCTTGGGTCTAAAATTAAAGAAGTACAATAAATCCAGTTGCTCTTCTTGTAATGTTTAAGCATTTTGTCTCGAGCTGCTTGGAAAGCTAGAATGAGCCTTTCATCCACTTCAGATCGATTAGGTTTCTCATCTAACTGTTTTACCATGGATTCAATTTTATCTAGCAAGAGATTGAATGATACAATGACTAGCGGTAATGTAACATATTTGTCTCCACCAAGTTTTGTACTTAAAAGTTTAAAGTTTATTAGAAATTTATGTAATTTTTCGAGTACCTGCCATTCATTAGCTGTGATTTGAAAATCATTTAATTCGGTGACAGAACTGCACAATATGTCAATGCCCGCTCTCACTTTTAAACCAAATCCAATCATATCATGTGTGGAATTCCATCTCGTTGGACAGTCAATAATGGCATTTAGATTTGATGGCACGCCAGCTGCTTCACAAGCAGACTGAAACTTCTTCTTCACTATCTCACTTCTTTTTATTTTACTGGAAATACTGCGTAACTTTGTTACAGATGTACGCGAGTCAGCAATATTTGGTGCAGATTCTTCATCTTCCTCATCCTCAGTTTCGTCTGCATAGTCTTCGTACTGCTGATCTTGCGCGTTAGTGTCAGACTCACAGTGTAATGCTAAGGTCTTTAATAAATCTTGTACACCAAGGTTTAAAATGTGAGCAAAGCACCGGAAATGTTGATTGTCTGAATCAAAGTGTGGCGGCAGCTGTTTGCCCAGTTCATACATAAATTTGGTATTTGCAGTTGCGTTGTCGACCGTGATACCTTGTATTTTATCAATTATGCCATATTCCAATAAACATTCATGGAAAATCGTTGCAATATCTTCCCCAGTATGTCGACCGCGTGATGGTATAAAATCAAGAACTACAGATTGATACTTCCATTCGTTGTCTATATAATGAATAGTAACCCCGTAGTAACTCCTACCAGCAATTGACGTCCACCCATCAATGGTAAAAGACATTTTAGATGATAATTGTTGAAGTCGTTCCTTGAGATTCAATTGGAGCTCTTCAAATCGCTCTTTGACTTTCCTTCTAAGTGTAGACCTTTTAGGAAACACCATATTAGGGCAAATACATCGAAAATATACTTGTGTAGCTTCGTCATCGAAAAATGAGAAGGGAAGATATTTTTTCACCACCCAATCAACTGTAGCTGTCGTGATGTTGTCACTGCTGTTTTCCGACTGAAACAAAACAATAAATCTTGTGTTAATAATACTAGGTTTGAGCGTATAAGAGGAGGAGGTTTGTTGTTGTTAAATCGAGAAAATCGTTAAATTGATATTTGTTATATTAAGGTTGCACTGTACTGTAATTTACCAAAATAAAGTACTTAGTTTTTACTGGCCGATTAAATGAAAATATGGGTGTTTATAAAAAATATTTAAGACGATAATTACATACTTAATATGTCGCACCCCTAGATGAAAACACCACTAACTCAAAAATACTTACGTAAGTTAATGGCGTTGTTGAAAGTATCGCATGAATAGCTACGCAGAGTTAAAATTCTTTTAACTGTTAAAAAAATATTCTTACCTGTCCACTTCTTCCAGCGGTTACTAAAAAGCTTATGATATCTCCACTTAATTTTGGTTTAACAGGAAGAAATATTTCTGATTCCTTTTTGTGGAAAGATATTAGATGTTTCCTTAAGCCTGAAGTGTTTCTGTTTTTCATTTTTATTTCAATCTTTTTATGTTGGCACAATTTACAGAAGGCAGTTTGGGATGCATGAATTATTTCGAAAAACTCCTCAAATTTGCTTTTGGGTCTATTAGATCTGTGACTCAAACTCTCGTTACTCGGACTAGAATAATTTGAATCTTCGTCACTCATATTAAATTGTACACGTGATACGTTTTTAGAAAACAACGAGAATTAGTAAAAACAATTATTAAGTTAGACTCGAAGCACAGCTCAATTGGAAATGACTGGAATTAAAATAATTCCTTTATTTATAGTACGTTTCCTTGCTTTCTACCGCGCCGCCTCGCCACGTGCCGGCTCTATGAAAAGGATGCCGCCGCAAATCAAACAATGCCGCGTGCGGCGTACAAACACACACTAAATATTACCTACTTGTACAGACGCGACGCGTGAATAAAATATATGTAAAGAATTAGTGCCAATCACTATTCTTTACATATAAGTGAATGTTTTGGCGTACATCTATACTAATATTATAAAGCTGAAGAGTTCGTTTGTATGTTTGATGACAGAAGTTTTAAAATAAATAAATAAGTCCTGAACGTCACTATACCTCCAAAGTTACTATTCCTCGTGGACGAAGTCGCGGGCACAGCTAGTAAATACTTACTCTCATCATCTCTCTCAGAGATATTCGGGCTGGTAAGTAATACAAAACTCTTATCGCAGGCTTTTTATTTTATTAGTAGGTAAGTACCTACGCTTTTTATATTATTTTATTAGTTTTGTAGAATTTTTTTACACGTTTCAAGTGTATTTAAAAGTGGCTACAATATTTATTAAACGGGTGATATTTGAACACTTTTTGCTATTTTTTCTTGTAAAAACTTAAGAAATATAATGACTAAATGTACAATAATAGTACCTAAGTAATTAGTTTAAAACCATATAAGTAATCAATATTATAATATATACTTACTAGAATGAATTAATATGACATCTACTACCTATCCTTACCATTTTATCCTAATCATAATACTACTTGCGTGATCAGTATAATGTATTCATTTTCATTCTAAGCACTCTGAAACTTATTTATTCTTTGGAACACCTGTAGGTACTCTTAAAATTCGAAATTATTTTGCATGAGTATACCTACGCCCTATGGCGGCAATCAAATAGTGTCAAATGTTATGATTTCGGCGTGGCGGCAACGATTGTTTTAGATTTCAAAAGAAGCCGCCGGCGCGTGTATCATAACCATGTACTTCCGAAAAGCGGCAAATTTCTTTGAGAAGTAAGTACAAAACCTTTGATGCCGCATTATCAAAGTGCCGATGGTTAAAACATAACTATGCATGCACTCAGTTTGATTTTAATAGATATTTTTTTATTCGCTATGTTTATGGTATTAGTCGTAATGCGCATAGGTCCAGTTTTTCATATTCTTTGATACAGTTTTTTGCGTCTCATAGAATTCCTAAGCGTACCTACCTATACACCGAACTGTTACACCTAACTACTCAGTGAAATAGCGCTAAGTCCTAGCTGCAAGACGCAAGAGTCTTGCAGGCTAAGTCTTGTTCTTGCTCAAGTCTTGCACGGTCAGTCTTGGTCTTGGTCTTGCTAAAAATACGCGGTCTTGTTCTTGGTCTTGGTCTTGCAAAAACGCAAGAACAAGACCAAGACTGCAAGACCAAGACTGAATTTGGGCAACACTAATTCTATTTCTAACTGAGGTAGGGCACAGCAGGAATTTCGTGCTCAAAATATGGAGCAGCCCGACTGGGGTAGTACCTCGACCTTACAGAAGATCACAGCAAAATAATACTGCTTTCAAGCAGTATTGTGTTCCTGTTGGTGAGTAAGGTGACCAGAGCTCCTGGGGGGTTGGGGATTGGGTCTGCAACGCGCTTGCGATGCTTCTGGTGTTGCAGGTGTCTATAAGCTACGGTAATCGCTTACCATCAGGTGAGCCGTACGCTTGTTTGCCGACCTAGTGACATAAAAAAAAAATTAAAAATTGGTTAACTTAATACATACATACATACATATAATCACGCCTCTCTCCCGTAGGGGTAGGCAGAGACCACTTCTTTCCACTTGCTACGATCCTTACATACTTGTTTCGCTTCATCCACTTTCATTATTCCCTTCATACATGCTCGTCGGTTTAGGGTACTCTTGACCTGGCCTTTTTTCAAGACGTCCCCGATTTGGTCTTGAAATGTCCGCCTAGGTCTACCCCTTCCAACACTTCCACTCACACTCGCCTTATACACTTTTTTCGTCAGTCGTTCTTCATTCATTCTCTCGACATGACCAAACCATCTCAGCATACCTTTCTCAATTTTTGTCACTACATCTTCTTTCAGACCACACCGTTTCTTTATCTCACTATTTCTCATCCTGTCACTCAGTTTAACTCCTATCATGCTTCTTAACGCTCTCATCTCAACTGCATTTATTCTGCTTTCATGTCTCTTCTGCCATACCCAACTTTCACTTCCGTACATGAGTGTCGGAAGCAACACCCCCTCATGCACAGCCAAACGAGCCTTTTTAGACACCTTCCGACTGCTCATAAAGGAGTTCAAAGCTCCGTTCACCATGTTTCCTGCATTCACTCTTCTTTCAATATCACTCTCACACTTTCCATCTCTTGTAAACTTCGAACCCAGATACACAAACTCATTCACCTGTTCAATTTGTTCATCTCCAATCACGATATTACAGTCTGTCACTACCTCATCTCTTTCAAACACCATCACTTTCGTCTTCTTTACATTCATCTTCATTGCCTTTCTAACAAAAGCTCCACTCATAGCAGTTACCATCTCCTGCAACTCCTCGGCCGAGGACGCAAGTAATACTTGGTCATCAGCATATAGAAGACATTTGACGAGTAACTCACCCATTCTCAACCCACTTTCATTCTCTTTTAACTCTGTCAAGCAATTGAAAAACTTAATAATTACTTTAATAATGAATAAAAGTTAATATCTGATATAAATTTAATTAAAAAAAAGTGTATGTATTTATGTATGCATGAAAATATGCACATAAAAAGCTATACCTCATTGGCTAGCTAACTTCACATTTATTTGTTTACTAACTGTACCCGCGACTTCGTCCGCATGGAATTTAACAAAAAAGTTATTGTTCTGTTCGCAGAGTTATAAAATAAATAAATTTCTAAAATAAAAGTAGTCTAAGTTACTCCTTACTACATCAGCTATCTGCCAATGAAAGTAGTAGGCTTATATAACACTAAAATGTAATGTAATTGAAGTCGGTTTTTTTCGTTTCCATACAAACACAATTATTTATAACATAAGTTGGTATTAAAATAAAATATATTACAATAATTTACTTAGAGTTATTCCTGATAGAGCACATCTCGCCTCGTTCTCTCAATGAGTCAGAGCGTTATCAGGGCTGATAAGAGGCGACGCCGCTGAGGTCATCGCTTGACACAAATTAATTTTTAATCTTGTTTTTATCTCTCTTAAGATGATATTGTCTAGTTGGTGGAAAATAACAACAGATGCTTGTTTAAATAAACTTCTAAAGTTGAACCGTCACCTTACGAATTGTTATTGTATCATATATGTTAATACGATAAGGTTAAGATGTCTGCTTCCCTTTTTAGAAAAAACCTCACAATTACTCCACATAAATTATACATCATTTTAAAGATTTATTTATTTTTTTTTTTTTTAGGACAACTTACAAAACATACACTAATACAGATTTTAAAAATAAGTGTTAAGATAAAATTGTTCGCTCTACTGGCACCCACAATAATGTCTTATTGCTTTTTTTAACCGAATTCAAAAAAAAGGAGGAGGTTACTCAATTCGACCGTATATAATGTATGTATGTTCGGGGATAACTCCGTCGTTTATGGACCGATTTCGATATATTTTTTTTGTTGGAAAGGAGATATCCCTAGCTTGGTATCATGATAAGGAAACCAGGATCTGATGATGGTATCCCAGAGAAATCGAGGGAAACTCTCGAAAAGCCGCATAACTTTTTACTGGGTGTACCGATTTTGATGATTTTTAATTTAATCGAAAGCCGATGTTTATCATGTGGTCATATTTAAATTTCATCGAGATCTGATTACAACTTTTGGAGTAATCTTTGATAATGCCTATTTACTTGACTATTTTTTCGTCTACCTACGTTGTATTACTTGTCGATATAATTGAAGTCGGGTTTTCATCGTTTGCCTGCAAACACTATTATATTTTTGTAAATTAATTAATTATTAAAATTATATATTGTGTGTGTGTATAAATGATAATACTTATTTAGTGCTAATTATTCGCACGGCTATAGCTAGTTGGTTTTTAATAATTAATTATAACAAAGTCAAGCCACCATCAATTCGGAATGTAGATTCTATAGAAAAGAGTCTGCAAGAAACTCCGCAGTTGCTCTTTTAAAATACTCATACTCTCTGTACGATCGATACAAACATTTGTCATAACATGTGCTATGTGGTTACGGCAGTAAAGAATATAGCCAGCCACTCTGCCCGTGACTATCGATAGAGGCGGATAACTATCAAACTGCTGGCTTTCAAGTACACAGGCCGAAGACGGGCAGCAGCGTCTTCGGTGCCATAGCCAGCCCTGCGGTCACTAACCCGCCTGCCCAGCGTGGCGACTATGGGAAAAACACATGAATTCATTTTTGGCGTGAACTTAGGGAGGCCTATGTCCAGCAGTGGACTGTGATAGGCTGAAGTGATGATGACGAGATCGAATTAAACAATATGAACCAAGTTTGTCTGATCCAAGTTTTCCTGGAAGAGATTACTTTAACGACAAGGCCGCCGACTATATTGTTGTACTATGTTTTTGTAATAACTCTACTTAATTCAGCCTATCGCAGTCCACTGCTGGACATAGACCTCCCCAAGTTGGCACCAAATATCCGGATTATACGCTATCCTCATCCAAACCCCACCGATCTTACGTTGATTATCGGTCCAGCGCGCCGGAGGATTTCTCACATCAAAATCAACACTTACTTTATACATAAACAGGCTTCAAAAGACCCTTCGAATCATCAATTTACAAATTAAACTTTTAATTATCGTTACAAGTAAAGCGACCACCAATTCAAAATGTAGATTCTGCAGAGAAGAATAGGCAAGAAACTCCGCAGTTACTCTTTTGAAAATAATAATTATATAAACTGTGTTTTAGTACAAAATTAGTAACATGTTGCATAAATACAGCGTCACTTAGTCCACACATCTTTATCAACTATGTAATCCTGCATTGAATAATACGCTTTATCTAACAGCTTAGCTGTTAGCTTGAATGTCTCGGTACTAATTACCATAATTTACCTTGCAGGCTCGAATGGAGGTCGAGGACCTGTTCGTGGACCTGGCAGACGGGCGGCGACTTCTCAAGCTGCTGGAGATCATCAGCGGCGAGCGGTTGCCCAGGCCCAACTCTGGCCGGATGAGGGTCCACAAGATCGAGAACGTCAATAAGTCGCTCAGCTTTCTACACACTAAGGTAAGCCAGAAATGTATTGTAGGGGAGGGACAGGTGGTCAATGTTTGTCGTTTCATAAGAGGAGAGCTTATACTAGAGCCGCGAGAGAATATTTCTTGAGATAGGGTATAATAGGAATTATTCTATTCAAAATCCAAAAACCTACCCGATATGCACACAAAATTACATAAAAATCAGTCGAGCCGTTTCGGAGGAGTATTGCACCTAACATTGTGACGCGAGAATTTTATATATAAGATTTTTCACAGAATTTTTTGTTCAATCACAATAAAATATAGCCTATATCACTCCTGGGTAGTGTAGCTTTCTGTTAGTGAAAGAATTTTCATGATCGGGTCAGTATTTGCGAAGATTACCGCCTACATACAAACAAAGTTAGAAACTTTACCTCTTTATAATATTAGTATATATATGTACTATCTAAGCTACGTCAATAATAAGTCCAAGTAATCAAGTCCTCAGTCTTTAGAACACATCTTTCCTAGATTGTTTTCTATTTATGAAGTAATTACTTCTTATTTACGCACGCTTGACTTGGAGAGTACGTTGGTGAATGCGTGACGAGAACGTTACGAAAAGTGTGATCGGGCGAGGCGAATGGAGTAAGTGAGAGAGGTGCGAGCACTCATTTTCTTTCTTCTCTTTCTCTTTTTCTCTCATAGCCAGTTACGTATATCTAAGACACAGTGCCGCCGCGTTGGCGCAACGGTTCCAGCCATGGATTGTACCTGTTGTCCTGGCGGTTGCGGGTACGATCCCCGCACATGACAAACATTTGTATTGGTCATACAGGTGTTTGCCGTGGTCTGGGTGCTTGCAGTCCTTGTGGGTCTCCCCACCGTGCCTCGGATAGCACGTTAAGCTATCGGTCCCGGTTGTTATCATGTACACCTGATAGCGATCGTTACTCATAGTAGGGAATATATCCGCCCACCCGCATTGGAGCAGCGTGGTGGATTAAGATCTGATCCTTCTCCTACATGGGGAAAGAGGCCTATGCCCAGTAGTGGGATATTACAGGCTGAAGTGTAAAAGACACAGTGCAGGCCTATTGCCAAAGAAGTTTTACTTCTGTCGTGTGGTCTAAAGCACGCTCATTTTTTAGTAGCTAGAGTATTTTGTTCAGAATTACTTTTAAGTTTTTTCTCGAAGTAAATTAAATTCAATTTTAATTGTTACCGTAATGACAAAACATGTGTAAATACAATTATCAATTATAACATTATACAACAATTGTTAAAACACATTTTTTCGATGATATTACAATAATTCTTACCATTTAAAAACGTTTTTTTTTTGTCATCGCAAATGTTAATGCCTTGTTGTTGTCAAACTTGTTTCTTCAAACATTAATTAAGATATACATATTTATATGTTATAAAAAAATATATAGTATATATTACTAGCAATACCCGTGCGAATAATTCGCACTAAATAATTAAAATATTTACCGACCGTCAATCATCTTGACGTTGTTTCAAAATTAAAGCCGTCATATAATTATATAATTTTAATAATCAATTAATTTACAAAAACCAAAGCAATAATAGTTTTTTTAGTTGTTGTCGCCGGTAGAGCAAGCAATTATCTATAAAATGATATATAATTTATGTGGAGTAATTGTGAGGTTCTTTTCTAAAAAAGGAGGCAGACATCTCAATCGTAGCGTATTCATATATATGATATATGTATTTGTTTTATACGTTCAAGTTATGTATTTGATTACTATACTGGCTGACATGAAATACTTTAATTCAGACCGGATGTGGAGTGAACTGTCTGACTTCAAAATAATGTTATTTATTTTAATAGCTGTACCCCAAGGAAAAATACAGTAAAATATTTTCGAAGTTATACTTCGTTAGGTAAAAATGATGAGAGTAAATTTTTACGATGCGCTAAGTTAGCTAGTCAACGAAGAAAAAGTTAGCAACGAAGTTAACGGCTAGCTAAGCTAGTGAAGTATAACTTCTTACGTGCGTACATAAGTACACACACAATTGTTGTACAATGTTATAATTGATAATTGTATTTACACGTGTTTTGCAATTAAGGTAACAACTAAAATTTATTTTAATTTATTTGAAGACTTAAAAGTAATTCTGAACAAAATACTCTAGCTAATGAAAAAACGAGTGTGCCTTAGACCACACGACTGAAGTAAAACATCTCAAGCAAGAGAGAAAGAAAATGTGTGCTCGCCTCACCCAAGCACACTTTTCGTAACGCTATCGTCAAGCTTTCACCAGCTGACTTTCGTAAAGCTACTTACTCACGTGCGTAAAGAAGTGTTACTTCAGTAATCAAACAGGATCTTAATAAAGTAAATATAATTTATCAGTAGCTAGCAAAGAACTGATCCACATCTAACACCGGTAGGTTACGCCATATTTAGTATTTTCACTCATAAAAGATAATCAGTGGACACGGCAAAGGAATGCTTATCGCTGAAAGAGATTAGATTATTATAAATATACACGCACTCACTGAAGGAGTCCTTAGCGAATGCGTTATTTAACGGTTGAAGTAATGATAAGGTCTTCGCTATCTCCACCGACTTTATTATAGAATAATAATAATAAAAACCCAATGGTCGCACAGCGGTCAAAATTCGACTATTATTAATAAATTTAAATTTAAGAAAACCAAAAAAAAAAATGAAAATAAAGAACCTTTTTCTAATTATTTGACTGCAGACTTTGACAATCAAGAAAAGAGTATAATATGCGTGTGTGTGTCAAATACATGTTAGTGTGTGTAATGTTTATTTTTTTGATTTAATATATTTTTATGCATTATTTTAAAAAAATATGAGTATTCTGCACTTCTTCTCTATATAAACTATAAGTGTGTGAACTTTCATACTCCTCCGACCGCGAATTTTCGTAAAAAGAGATACAAAGTTTTGGCATCACGTATTAATGATAATAATATAAAACTATGTTCAACGTAGCAAAATACAGGTAACTTTAGCTTACCGGTTTATTTACTTACGAATTCAATTAGAAAAAAGTGGGTGTGCAATTCACATACGGCAGAAGTTTAACTTCTGAAAGGTATCCTACGAAATTTTTTTTTCACCGAGAATATAAAACACTGTGTAATGTATTCTATCTCATTCTCTCCTATATATTTATGTTTGTTTTTTAATCGTGACGCATCTTTGTTTCTGCGAGTTTCAAATCACAGCGATTCTAAAGAAGTGTTACTTCAAAAACGGGCAACAGTAACCTAAAAATTGTATACACTAAAAAACTATAATTTTTATCAATCTAATGTTACTATAACCACACAGGTGCGCCTCGAGTCGATCGGCGCTGAGGATATCGTGGATGGCAATCCTCGCCTCATCCTCGGTCTGATCTGGACCATCATCCTGCGTTTCCAGATTCAGGAGATCGAAATTGATGTTGTAAGTTATACTCCTAAACCTGTATGTATAAATGTCATCATCATCATCATAATGACATAAGAAAGCTGTCCATTCTGTCAGCCTTTGATGATCTTCCACTCTTGGACTATGTTTTCTTTATGGATGTGCAGGAATGGTCTTGCCCAGCTAAACTATGACCTCTTTCTCAATCGAATAGCCAGTGCTACTGACATAGTCCAGTGCATGGCGGTACTGATGTGGTGATAAAGGTTTCTCACGTAGTTCGAATAATCGATGGTCATTTAAGGCATTGTCTATACCATATCAGAAAACACATCGTCTACAAATCAGTATACTTTTTCAAATTTTTGTGAAGGTGATTACTTCTGAAACTTAACTGTTTTCCAGTTACACTTAAGGGAAAATCAAACATCAACCAAATAGGATCAGTCGACCCAAATCGAACAAATTAAGCTCAACATTCCCTTTAACTTTTGGAATTCTTAACTCGCTAGAAGATTTGTAATCTCTTTGTTCATATCCTAATAAGCTATATTTTTCTGCCAGGACGAAGAAAACGAATCATCCGAGAAGAAATCAGCTAAGGATGCTCTGCTCTTATGGTGTCAGCGTAAGACGAGTGGCTACCATGGCGTACACATACACAACTTTACAGACTCCTGGCGTTCGGGTCTCGGCTTCAACGCCCTCATACACGCTCACAGGTTCGATTACTTGTCACTACATCATAAACCTGATAGCGAACGTTACTTATAGTATGGTATATGTCCGCTAACCCTTAGTAGACCAGCGTGGTGAATTAAGGCATCCTTCGACATGGAGAAAGAGGCCTGTGTCCATCTGTGGGATGTTTCAGGCTGAATCAATCAGTCACACTATTTCTCATAAGGATAAAAATGGGATATTGCTTTTTAGAAAAAATTTAGAATCAGAAGATTTCTTTTTTCTATTACTCAAAGACAGACAGACTTCAGACAAATCCAATGTGAATAACAGCAAGATTGTTTGGGATATATTTTGGTCAATATGTCAACTTATCCCTACAGAAATAATAATACTAAGATCTATTTGTGCTGACTTAATTGTAATATCATTAAGATTGAAATCTCTCTCAAATATCTTTGAAAATCCGACCAGTCTTAGAACCTATACTATATACCTATGTAATAACTCTTTCACAGACCTGACCTATTCCGCTGGGCGGAACTACCAGTCAACGACCACGTGGAGACCCTCAACCATGCCTTCGACGTGGCCCACAATCACCTCGGTATCCCGCGGCTGCTTGACGCTGAAGGTAAGGGTTCCGGGATCTATTAAAAACCTATAACTCAGAGAACATCATGGATATTATATTAAAATTAAATAAAATAATTTAAACAAGTCTGATTGATAATTCTTATAATGTAAAGAACTAACAAGATTAGGAAATCATGGTAAGTGGTCACCGCTGCTGGTTAAATTAAAAAATATTTTTTTACATATATGTTTGATATTATACTATAAAGGATTGAGTTTTATAATATTGATAAGGCACTACCACCAACAACCTTAGTCGGGTTGTAGGTTCTGAAACTTCCACTAACTATGATTGTAGACAGTATTAAGTAATTATCTAGCATGATTATCATTTTAAAAGGCCTGATACTTCGGTGATGTTGCAGATATCATTCTAATGGGTTACTAAGTCCCAAAGTGTTTATAGCTACCGTGATAATTTAATAATAATAACAGATTTAAACTTTCAATACGAGACTTTAGGACACAATATCCCAATTTAAGGCGAAGTTTAAATGTGTGTGTGTGTGTTTGTTCCAGACGTTGACACAAGCCGACCGGACGAGAAGTCGGTGATGACGTACGTGGCGAGCTACTACCACACGTTCGCGCGCATGAAGAACGAGCAGAAGAGCGGCCGCAGGATAGCCAATGTGAGTTCATATTGCAAAAATAAATGCTATTTTTTGGGCTTTTTGGAGCGTCCAGATATCTTTAGAGGATTTTGAATACTATGTCGTAAATTTTTTTTGGGTATCTGGAAGAAATAATTGTCCTCTCATTAAACTACATAATCTGTAACTTTCTTTAAGACTGGTAATCTAATGGTGTACTAAAACACACTTTAAATACTACTAAATGATGAATAAATCAGCGTTTCATTGTGAAATACTATTTAGAAACCTCTGTTCACAAGTTTTAGACCAGCGTTTGATTTTGCGTTATGCTGGTCAGTTACTTTGTCCTTTTTAATTACTTAGGGTATAAAGTCGACTGTTACCACATCTTGAATCTTAGAATAGCCCGTTGGCGCAGTTTGCAGTGACCGTGCTTTCTGCTCCGGGGGTTGAGGGTTCGATTCCCGCCTCGAGCCTGGGTGTGATAAATGTATATATTTAAATATAAGTATTATTTCTATGTATTTATCCCATAACACAAGCACTAACTTGCCTAATGTAGAAACAGACGACCGTGTGTGTTAAAAAATATATCTTAATATTATATTTTGTAATATATAATCCCATACTTTTTAATAAAAAATAAATAACATTTGCCAACATTTACAGTAATTTACCAAATTTTTTCTTCACCTTTCTCCAGATAATCGGTCAGCTGATGGACTGCGACGGTCGCAAGGCTGAGTACGGCCGCCTGGTGTCCGCGCTGCTGGAGTGGATCCGCCTCAAGATCCAGGAGCTCAACTGCAGAGATCTGCCCAACTCTCTGGACGGCATACAGAGATTACTGCTGGCCTTTAAACAGTACAGAACTGTGGAGAAGCCGCCCAAGTGAGTGATAAGATTTTTATACATACAAGATAGTTGTTGAAAGTTTCTTTAACCGACATCAAAAAGAGAAGGAGATTCTTAAATTGACTGCATTTTTTATGGATTTTAACTGGGTGTACCGATTCCAATCATACTTTTTTTATTCTTAAGCGAGATCGGACGAGTACTTTTTGAGTTTTTTTTTTGTTTGGTTTGAGAACAAACTCACATTCTTAATAAGTAAAGCCTTCTTCTTTCACTTAAGTGAGTAATGTTTGATTTTACGAATGTGTAATTGTTCCATTAACTTCATTTAGTCCGTCTCATATAAGCATCGCTTGCGATTTCGTATATGGGTTTGGGAAACCTACTTATGGCAGAGGAGCGAGAACTTAAAAATAATAGACCATGTCAGGTCTTAAAAGGGTTTTTTCGCTTGTGGCGTGAAATTCAAGTTTATAGATAAATACTATTTGCTTTTTGAGAACCCTCCCTCCCCTAAATGGTCTGCTTTCGCGTCTTTATATGGCTTGCATGTTTAAGTAATGGCCTCTTTTAATACAAGAGGGTAAATAAAATTATGATTTAATGCAATAACATGCCACATAAATAACAAGGGTGGTTACTTTTTGTTTGAATCTATATAATTATAAGTTTGGTTAAATTAACCTAACCCCTTTCCCCCTTTTATCTTTAAATTTTCTTTCAGATACAAGGAGCGTTCGGAAATCGAAGCTCTGTACTTCCACATCAACACGATGCAGAAGAGCCTCGTGGGCGAACCCTGGGCGCCCCTCGAGGGTCAGCTGCCTCAAGACCTGGAGAGAGCCTGGCAACAGCTGGAACAGGTTTGTCATTGATTTAAGCCTCATTTAAATGGTGGCCCAAAATTATTCCAAAGAAAAGGTAAAAGAAGAAATTTAAGACAAAGTGCTGGATGTGTGGCTACCTACCACATCGAACTATTATTACATAAGTAGTAATAGTAATTCAATGAGGCTTCAAGATAACTTACCTGATACCTTTACCATTTAACCTTACCGATACCTTTACCTTAAAAATACCTTTACCGTTCATAACCTTAACCATTACCGTTACCAAGATACATTGACGCGTTCGTGAAACAGAAAGCACATAGCTCTGAAAAGAGCTGTTTTAATGTTCGTGAAACAAGATTGTTAGCTCTGAAAAGAACTGTTGGAAAATAGCACAGCACACCATGCAAGCGGATGCACCAGCAATCACATGCACAGATCTTCACGAAGTACAATCACGCCGCCGCCGAGTGAAGTACACGTCAGAGATCCGTTCGCCGCGCCGATCGCCGCCGAAAAGGGCGAGACGCGGGAACGTATGATCTATTTATAGATATCGCTCCGCGCTACCGTGCCTCCGACTCGCGACGAAGCGCACGAGTAATCGACAGCGGCACGCGCGGGGAAAAAGAGAGCCACGCGCGAGAAAGAGACGCAAGGCCTAGACAATGAACATCTGCGATTGGTCATAAAAAGTTATCGACTATTGTTATACTTACTTTTTTATTGTTAATTGTTTTATATATATATTACCATTTTTTATTCAAATATATTCGATCGACACCTTCTGAGAAGACTTTCATTTCGACACTACAATAGTCCCTAAAGATGGGATGCGGATTTGTTGTGATTGGTTGATCAATCAATGAAAAAGAAAATATATTTATATAGTTTTATATAGTTGCGCCAACGCGGCGTCGAAAATGTTTTTACTTAATTCTATATAATAATGCTATTTCCAGGCTGAACACGCTCGTGAGCTGGCTCTCAGGACTGAACTCTTGCGGCAGCAGAGACTTGAACAGCTGGCCTACAAGTTCCATACAAAGGTAAACTGTTATTAGCAATTAGCTTGCACTGTGCCTTAGATATACGAAACGTAAGGCTATGAGAGAAAGAGAGAAAATGTGTGCTCGCACCTCTCTCTTGCTCTGTTCGCCTCGCCCGGTTACACTTCGCAACGCTCTAGTCATGCATTCTCCAGCTTATTCTCCAAGTCAAGCGTGCGTGAAAAAGTTTAACTTCAAAACCCGTCATAAGATTAATGTATTTTAGTAACATACCAACAACAATACACTTATTACACTAAAACAGATATAGTAGCAGAGTATCATAAACAAGGGCGGCCTTATCACTGAAAAGCGACCCTTCCAGGCAACCTAGGGGTATTTTCATGGATTTTATTATATCTGTATATTAAATAATCATCATCATCATTTCAGCCTATCACAGTCCACTGCTGGACATAGGCCTCCACAAGTTCGCGCCAAAAATGGCGTTGTTGCCATGTGTGTTGCCCATAGTCACCACGCTGGGCAGGCGGGTTGGTGACCGCAGGGCTGGCTTTGTCGCACCGAAGACGCTGTTGTCTTCCGCGTCTTCGGCCTATATTAAATAATAACTTTTTATAATTTTTCCAGTCGGTGCTCCGAAAAGGATACTTGAAAGAAATGATCCAAGTGCTATCTGATCCGAGATACGGCTCGAACTTGGCTCAAGTCGACGCAACGGTCAAGAAACACGAAGCCATCTCCGCTGACATATTGGCTCGGTGAGTTTGCTTAATGATTGGTGAGCCTGTTTTAATAAGTGTCTATAATGAACCAAAGTATTTGTTATGTAGTGTTCCAAAGTGTTTGTTATGTTCAGAAGTATAATTTGAGTATGATTAACTAGGTAGGTAGGGCACAGCAGGAAGTTTCCTGCTCAAAATATGGAGCAGCCCGACTGGGGTAGTACTTCGACTTTACAGAAGATCACAGCTAAAAAATACTGCTTTCAAGCAGTGTTGTGTTTCTATTGGTGAGTAAGGTGACCAGAACTCCTGGGAGGAATTGGGATAGGGTCGGCAATACGCTTGTAATGCTTCTGGTTTCCCAGGCGTCTATGAGCTACGATAATCTCTTACCATCAGGTGAGCCGTACGCTTGATTGCCAATCTTGTTGGATGAAAAAAAAAATATTCGAGAAAAATATGAAGTTACTTAATTCCATATGTTACCTGTCTCTCTTACACCTAAACACTGTCAAGGTTTTATACAGCGACTCTTTATCTTGGTAGTCTTTTCAGAAAAGGATATTATTAAACCATCCAACATTCCATCATTAATTGATAAAAAAAAATTTAATGTATAAATGACTTTTTAAATTTTATTTATTTATAAAAGGGGAGAAGGGATAATTAAGGGGTTAATAACATTTGTGGCAAAACAACGTTTGCGGGGTAGAGGAGCACTTATAGTTATTGCACCCGGGCGAATCTGGGGTGGGTCGCTAGTCTCATAATATGTATTCGCTTGCTTGTCAAAGGTGAAATGTCTGAGATGCTCTGAAATTATGTATCATCTGTAAAACTACATTTCATTCGAATAAATGATTTAATGTTATTATTATTATTCATGCTTAGACTTTTATGATGACGCTCTTCACAATAGATTATCCATATATGGCTTTTAATTTGAAGCCTCGTCTAACATACCCTAAAATATCGTGTTTCTAGTACGGAGCGCTTCGAGGACCTATCAGCCATGGCCGCCGAGCTGGTGAAGGAAAAGTACCACGGCGCGGAGACGGTGTCTCGCACGGAGCAGGCCGTATTACAGCGATGGAAGGAACTGCTCGAGCTGCTCGAGCGGCACCGCGCCTCGCTGGCGCGGCTGGCGCACCTCATGGCGCTGCTGCGGGAGGCGGAGGCGGTGGCGCACACCCTCAACGAGATGAAGGTACGGTCCTCGCTTCGGGCTGGTGCTCTGTAGTGCCGGAGGAAGCTGATCGAGCGGTCGGAGTAGCAATTTCTTGAGAGATTCATCGTGACGTCACTTGATTGTAATGGAATTTTACTTACTTATTAACGACGCGAGCAAAGGTCTCACACAAAGGTCACACACCACTAGCTTGTGGTTGTTGCGATGGCGGTCGCGGGTTTGATCCTCGCACATGGCATATATTTTTATTGAACATACAGATGTTTGCCGTGGTAAAACTAATAAAAAATCTAAACTTTAAAATTTTAATGTCTGAAATGACGATTTGAAAGTGCTTTTGAAGCCTATTTGAATAAAGTTGTTTTTGATTTTGGTCTGGGCATTTGTGTTGGCGTGTGTGTCCGACTCCCGACACAGGAGTAAATTACAGCCGGGGCCGTTAAGGAATACAATAAGTAATATGGATTATTATAGAGTCTCTTAGAGCATAAGTTGGGTCATTCTTTTGGTCATTTTCGTAGCCAAAAAACACGAGTACACATATTCTCCTTCAATCTTGCAGGCTCAATTCCAATCCGAAGAGGTTGGTCGCCATCTAGTCGACGTAGAGCGACTCCTCCAGGCTCATGCTCTACAAGAGTTACAGCTAGGAGCTCTAGACGAGAGTATCAAACGTCTAGCACGTCAGCGCACAGCTGCTGGACCAGCTCCAGCTACTGCCCAGCTCCATGAACAGCTGCAACGTCTGGAAGATGATTATACAGGGCTGGTAGCCGCCGCTAAGGATCGTAAGGCGAGGTTGGAAGACGCGAGGAACTTGTATCAGTTCTTGGAAGATCACGATGAAGAGGAAGGTATGTGAATGAACTATAAATATGAAATCAGAATTTTTTATCTGTTTGATACCGTTATCTGTCAAATAGCGCTATTCACGACCGTTGAAGGCCCTTAGGAGACTAGAATTTAGTTAACATTGTGGTGTGTCCTTAGGCTGGGTGACGGAGCGTCAGCGAATCTGCCGTGCTGACGTGGCTGCTAAAGACCTTCGAGCCGTCCTTGCGCTTAGGGCCAAGCACACAGCACTGCTCCATGAACTGCGTGCCAGGGATTTGGTCGCACAGCGCCACCGCGCCAAGGGGCAGAGGTACACACATACATACTCCACGAACGCACATTTTATTTAATTGGTTCAAGCTGTAACATCCCACTATTGGGCATAGACCTGAGAAAAGGGTCGGAGCTTAATTGACCTAGCTGCTACACTGCGATTTGGCGGATATATTCCTTACCATGAGTAACGATGGCTATCAGGTGCCTGTGATAACTACAGGGACCGTCGGCTTAACTGTAGACTGAAAACGAATATGCAAATACAAATGTCCATTCCGAGTGGGAATTGAACAGGCAACCACTGGTGTTAAAGGTCCACGCACCACTATGCTAGAGCAGTTTCAGTACACGCACACACACACACACACACACGTACCCACATGTACACACGCGTGACTTTGACATGCCAGTACTGATACCAGTATTTTAAAGGATACTTATTGGAGATACAATCAGTGTGTTGAGGCTCGCGCAGTCGGGAATCGAATAGGAAACATAGAGGGCTTTGTGCCTGCAGCTACTTGCTTATCTACGAACCTTATAGATGGTGTTTTAAAATTAAAATAGTTTTTGAAGTAAAACTTCTTTATGAACGCTTGACTTGGGAGTAAGTTAGTGAATGCCTGACGAGAGTGTTGCGAAAAGTATGATTGGGTGAGGCGAGTGAAGCAAGAGAGAGAGAGTTCCGAGCACATATATTTTCTCTTTATCTCTCTCTTTCATCCTTAGCCAGTTACGTTTCGTATATCTAAGGCACAGTGTACTTCAGCCATGTGGTCTAAAGCGCACTCGTTTTTTTTTTACAATACATAACGCATACAACACATACGTACATTACCCACACAAACCCCTCACCATACCATTTGTCCACAGCCTCATAGACGCCAAGCACCCGAAGAGCGCGGAGATCGAGCGGCGGCTGGCTTCGCTGGCGGCGCACTGGGACCTGCTGCGGCAGCTGGCCGACGCGCGGGACAAGCAGCTCGCAGACGCCGCGGAGGCGCACCAGGTGAGGCCGAGACCGAGGACCTGGGGGGGGGGGCTTTAGTTGTGGAGAAGTCGGTCCTCTAACATAGGTCTCGGATTCACAGTGGATATGATGTTTACGAGGTACCCTTTTAGGCGGTTATGAAATACGTGAGATGCTTAAAGTGGGAGGGGGTGGAGTCAAATCTCATCTAATCTTACGTTGGAGAGAGGGGGGGCTTCGGCAAATATCACGAAATATTTTTTTTTGATTGAAACAAAAATAAATAAACTATTTTGGTCCATTTAATCCAGATTTTTTAAGCTTAACATTTAATATTAAGCGTAATCGTCATACGATTAAGACCATTCACTAATTCGTTCGAAAGAAAATAATTTTATTCATACCTCGACGTTATACATCTACTGACTGTCAAACCATATTTGTTTTATACCAAATAGGTCGACTTAATCTGAATTTACGGTACAGTGTAGCCCGTCCTTTGTTTTCGCGTCAGGAGATCAAGATTTGAAAAATCTCACGTGAGATTAGGGGTTGGGGGAGGGGGTTGAATAAAATCTTACGACATTTCACCAGGAGGGGAGGGAGAGACAGAAAATTTAAAAAATATCTCCGTAATTTATGGACGCCCCTTTAATATTATAAAAAACATTACCAATTGAATTTAAAACTAATTTGGAAAATTGTAAATAATAATTACGTGCTATGAACTAAAGTAATCCAAAAGAAAGTCCAAGATGGCATAATTGTTGAGAGGCCTCTGGTGCTAATGCGTGCCCGACGGGCCGGTGCAGTTCTACGGCGACGCCAACGAGGCGGAGTCGTGGATGCGCGAGAAGCGCGCTCTGGTGGCCAGCGCGGACTGCGGCGCGGACGCGGCGGGCGCGGCGGCGCTGCTGGCGCGCCAGCGCGCGCTGCACGACGAGCTGCGCGCGCACCGCGCCGAGGTGGACGCGCTGGCCAACGCGGCGCGCGCGCTGCGGGCCCGCGGCATCCACGAGCTGCAGGTGAGGCCGCTAGTGGCGCCAGCGAGGTCCTCCCGGTGGCCAGCGCGCGCTGCACGACGAGCTGCGCGCGCACCGCGCCGAGGTGGACGCGCTGGCCAACGCGGCGCGCGCGCTGCGGGCCCGCGGCATCCACGAGCTGCAGGTGAGGCCGCTAGTGGCGCCAGCGAGGTCCTCCCGGTGGCCAGCGCGCGCTGCACGACGAGCTGCGCGCGCACCGCGCCGAGGTGGACGCGCTGGCCAACGCGGCGCGCGCGCTGCGGGCCCGCGGCATCCACGAGCTGCAGGTGAGGCCGGGCCTCTGGCTTCGGCGTAGCTGGAGGCTCCTCGTCGTGACTAGCCCGCTGACGCACTTTCTGGTGACCCTGACTTCTGTTGCGCGGGTGGTGGGTTCGATTCCCTGCGTCTGGGTGTAATATTTGTATTTAAATATGTCAAAAAAAAAAACATTACTCACTCACTCACCATGGAAACAGACGGTCGTGTGTGTATGTTGAAAAATATTTATTTATTCCCCAACAGCCTGCTCCAAATTCTAAATCGGAACTCTCCTACCGTACTCTCAATTAGTTTAGTCTGTTTAAGCAGGCCTTCATCAACCTTCCCATTTTTTTTTTGCATACAAAAAAACAATTTTTTTTTTATCATACGTTAGAATAAGAACCGGACGGTGGACTCACGTCTCTGTTGGAGACATTAAATTAATCTAACTTAAAGAATGATGTTTCTGAGTAACGCCTACCTTGATTTAAAAAAATAACATGTTTTAGATTTTAGAAATAAAAAAAGACATGGGTTCAAAAACCCGTGGATGTGTATTACTTGTATTTAAAAAAAAAAAAAACCTTCCCATTTGCAAAAAATCCGCTGATAGATCAGATATATAATTTTAACTTCTCACAGCTACCCATGGAGGTGGAAGCCAGTACTACCCTGGAGCCCGCCGAGCAGTGGGTGTCGGAGTCTCGGCTGGTGCCCACCGAGGTGTGGGAGGAGGAGCCCGTGGAGCGCCTGGAGCACCGCACCGTCACAGAGCAGCGCAGCGTGCCTCAGGTAAAGACCCACTCATCCTCCATGACCCTACAACCCACTGACCCCCACAACCCTACTAACCTTCGCCTTGAGGTGTCTACTCAATTATATCACTGACTACATCCAAGATAACAATAACTGGTCTGGAAGGTTCTTGGTTCTACTTATTATGAATTAAAGGGACTCAATTTTAATTATTTTTTTGGTGTCTTTGAATTCATAAAATCTGCCAAGTAAATAAATGCATCAGCCAAATCATTATCATCATCATCATCATCGTCATTATCATCATCATCATCATCATCATCATCATATACCTGTAGATTTAAATTTTATTATCATAACCCTTAACAAACCATTTAAAATCTATTTTCCAGGTGAAAGCCCTTTACGCCTTCAGCGGGCAGGGCATATCGATAGCGAAGGGCGAGGTGATGTTCCTCATCAGCAAGACAAACCCTGACTGGTGGTCGGTGCGTAAGGCCGACCGGACCGACGGATTCGTGCCCGCCAACTACGTGCGGGAGATCGAACCTCGGGTTGTGCCGGTGAGTACTTTTATTTTAACTGAAGTAGGCCCCGGTAGGAAATATCCTGCTTAAAAACTGGATAGTTTTTACACATAGTGCGTTCAACGAGCCGAGATACCAAAAGTAAACAAACCAAATGCGAGGTCATTCAACTATGCAGGGTTTTAAAAATTTTTTTTTTTACTTACACAAATTTTTAAAATGTAAAATATATTTATTTATTGATAATTACTTAATTAAATATAATTATGTATTTAAGATTTGATACTTCTTAAATAACAATTATCGAAATTTAAAAATCAACCCGAGCGCTTCAGGACACGGAAAGAAATAAAAATAAATAATACAAAATCAAAGGGCCGTCCGTCCGCGGTCCGAATGTTTTCAAGGTCAGTTAAAATATCGCTCGACCTTGCAGAGAGACGTGCAGCAGATAGCAAATAAACAAGATAGAAAGAGATAGACTATATTTTGTTTGTTCCGTCGTCGCTACAAAAAAATGATATGCTTTGTTTACGTTTGGTATCTCTTCTCGTTGAACAGACTTTAGAAGTCTATCTGATACCAAAAGAAGTCAAATAATACATATTACTCAATACAACACAAATATTTGGCAACCGCAGCTGCTAACTTATTGTGAACGTAAATTGACCAGACAAGTTATAAGTGTAACCCCCCCCCCCCAGGTGCAAGTCCGGCGGCCGGAGAAGGTGCGCACGGTGCAGCGCGTGAAGAAGACGGTGCTGGTGAAGCAGGTGGTGCAGGTGAAGCGCGGCGGCTCGCTCGCGCCGCAGAGGCGGGCGCGCGCCCAGCCGCCGCCCGCCCGCCTGCCGCCCGTGCAGGCGCGCATGGACACCATCTCCGCGGAGTACGGTGAGCGGCGCCACCACCCTCCCCGACACACCTCACACGCCCCACCCCCCACTGGTTCAATCATACACCAGAACGGTGAGCGACGCTCCCACTGGGCCCGCTCTCATCCACCAGCCCCCCAATACAACTGAACTGAGTCCGCTATCATCCACCAGCCCTCCACGACTACACCAATCCCAAATCTGTCAAAAATCAAAGTCAAACTTACTTTATTCAATTTAGAAGTAATTTTGGGTGGATGGTATAGTTTGAATCACGTCGGCCATCGAAAAGGGAGGATCCTCCAACCAGACGGGTGTTGTGTCTGGTGGGCTACTGGCCCAACGGTTGTTGTCGGGATCTTGTATATATACCCAATCGTTTTGATAACTTTGACAGCGCGATGTAGGATACGTCAGTTTTTCTTTAGTTTGTATGTTGCGCGATAGATGTCGCTACATAATTTTTATTTGAAATTTTACAAGTGAATAAAAAAATAATCTACCACCGAATCTGTATATAGTTAGACAGCATCGTCAAATCCACACATCTATAATTATAATTATTCTTTAGCATATAGCTAATAAATTGTTTTGTTAATTTTTTACCCGGTTTAATATATATATATATATATATTAAACCGGGTAAAATAAAACCTTTTTTTACCGATTCTGTGTAAATACCATTCATGATGATAAAGAAAGATTATCGTGAAAGTTTGAACCCTTATAATAATATTGAGGGGTGTATCGTTACGACTTTAGGTTTTTAAAAAGTAATCTCATTTTTTTACTCAAAACTCACCAGTTATCAATCTGAAAATTTTGCGCGATGCGTATTCTTAAAGGTAATTTTTTCTAGAAAAAAAGCTTTCTTAGTTAATTAACGCAGAACAAGCCGTTTCCTTGTAATCGTGCCTTAAACATTGATTTATTTTATCAATTTTGCGATTCGATTTTGAAATTTTGTAACTACCAGATATATCAATATTTTTATGAATCAAAATATATTTTTATTTATTTATTTATTTAATTTTGAGGAGGAACAACAGCTAAAATACTTTCCAAATACAAAATTTACATAGAGACATAAAGCCAATAATAGTTCCCCACATATAGAAACAGAAACCACCACAGAAATACATCACTAACCACATATCACATTTTATCTCTAAGACATATCAATGTATCTTTAATAGTGTTGTTATCACAATACCAACAAAATTAAAGAGAGTTAAAGAATGAGTCGCTAATCAACTTTCTAACAGACGCACAGCTAGTGTCAAAGAGGTCTATATCAAATTTATTCGCAAACATATTGAATTTATTACCTGCTCGCCAGAGAAAAGTATTTTGTTTATAGTTTGAGGAGACGGAGGGTAGGTAAATTAAAGGATTTTTTCGCAATGTTTTTGATGGAATATTAAATGTAATTTGTGACAAAAGTTCAGGACAGTCTATTCGATTTGAAGTAATATGAACCAGATAAGTTAAGTCAGCGATTTCTCTTCTCAGTTCAAGAGGAAGAAAATGGTATTTTTTACATATGTTTACATAGTTACGAGAATCATACGGTTGATTTGATTTAAAACAAATGTACTGTAATGTGTATTTTTTCAATTTCTCTCTATTTCTTTCTCTATAAATGATAGTCAAAACATGATAAAAATTGCTACTGAGTGCACACGCCCGCGAGGTTATATGTGAACTGAACTTATTGCTCAACATACAAAAAAATTAATAAATTTAATTATAATATAAAATGCCGAGTTGGCGCAAATGTACGGTCGTTCACCGTACACATCCCGATTACTTGCAGAGGAGCTACTCAAGCTGTCTGAGGCGAGACGTCTCCAGCTCGAAGATGCCATCAAGCTGTACAGCTTCTTCGCCGAGTGTGACGACTTCGACAAGTGGATCAAGGAAAAGGAAAAGATGCTGCGCACTGATGATGGAGAGGACAGTGTGGACACTGCGAAGAGGAAATATGAAGTGAGTGGCAACATCAATAACAGATGAAAAACAATACTTTTACTAGATGTCATTGACGTTGTAGTCTTGTGAACTAAAGATGATTGTTATGATGATGATCATTATATTCGTAATTTGTAATCGTTAAAAGCTTTATCTTAAAACGAATTATATTTTTTTTAAATATCGCAATTTTCTGAGCAATTTTCTCAAATTTTTCTTTTATAAAAACTTTTTGAAAAAAGCGGTATCGGTCCAGATGGTCTGGACTTTTAACTGGACATTTGGCAATACATTTCGTGGACAGCGCAATCTGAGACAGAGAATGAAGACGTGGAGAATTAAGCTCTGATCCTTCTCCTATATGAGAAAAATGTCTATGTCCAGCAGTGTGATGTTATGGACTGAATTGTGAACGTCATAACGTTTAATAATTTATTTGTATTTATACATTTGTATGTATATAAGTGTGGCAATTGTTTCCATTGTTTAAAATTGACTATTAATATGGCAAATTTTTTCCAGAAATTCGTAACGGACCTGTCAGCTGCATCCAAACGTCTGGAGAGCATCGACGCTGCAGCGGAAGAGCTGGTGGCCGCCAATCACAGTCAGGCGGCGCGGGCCACTGCCAGGAGACAGCAACTGCGTCAACAGTGGGAGCGGTTGTTGAGACTCAAGCAGCAGAAGGAGAAGAGTTTGGAGGGAGCGTCCAGGTGAGCTCATTCGTTTACTTAGCCGTAGACCTGTGCCGGCCGAATGTGACACTAACGCGACCTGTCGGTCGGCAGCGTGGAGCTGTTCCAGCGCACGTGCGACGAGGCGCTGGCGTGGATGGCGGAGAAGGAGCAGCAGCTGGCGGCGCCGGGCGCGGCCGCGGCCTCGGACCTGCGGACCGTGCGCGCGCTGCAGCGGCGCCACGCGCAGCTGGAGCGCGAGCTGCAGCCGCTGCGCGACAAGGTGCGCACCGTGGCGCTGCTGGCCGACGAGTGAGTGCCCTCGCCCACTGCAGACACCACAGCTGGAGCGGAGCTGCGGCCGCTGCGCGACGAGGTGCGCACCGTGGCGCTGCTGGCCGACGAGTGAGTGCCCTCGCCCACTGCAGACAGCACAGCTGGAGCGGAGCTGCGGCCGCTGCGCGACAAGGTGCGCACCGTGGCGCTGCTGGCCGACGAGTGAGTGCCCTCGCCCACTGCAGACAGCACAGCTGGAGCGGAGCTGCGGCCGCTGCGCGACAAGGTGCGCACCGTGGCGCTGCTGGCCGACGAGTGAGTGCCCTCGCCCACTGCAGACAGCACAGCTGGAGCGGAGCTGCGGCCGCTGCGCGACAAGGTGCGCACCGTGGCGCTGCTGGCCGACGAGTGAGTGCCCTCGCCCACTGCAGACAGCACAGCTGGAGCGGAGCTGCGGCCGCTGCGCGACAAGGTGCGCACCGTGGCGCTGCTGGCCGACGAGTCCTACTGACGGCCTACTTGAGGTGTCACCCCGCTCTCCCCAATACACTCTCGTGCAGCCCTCGTTCGACTAGTTCTACAGGGCTAAAACTGCAGCTAATTGATATGTGGTATCAAGGGGTTCTCCCCTTTCCCCCTTTTACAATCATATTTTTCCCTGCCATCTTCCGACCTTACCCTTTTAGCTTTTTAGTAATTATCAAAGATATGTTTCAATGTTCTTGTGTTTGCATGCAGCGTGTTGAATTGGTTGCGTGTGAACTGGTACGTTGGTTTTTTTTCTACATTAAGAACAGATGAAGGATGAAGGAGGTTCGTACGCCTTCCGTTTTATTACTTTCAGGAGTACCATCTTTATTTAGAATTATTGAAATCGGAAAATTACAAAATTGAGTCAGAACCTTCTTCCCAAAAATCTAGACGATCTTTTATCTGTGAGCGTGTCTGACGCCCGCTCCCCTCCCCAGCGTGAAGTCCCAGTACCCGGCGGAGCGCGCCAACGTGGAGAGTCGCCAGCAGCAGCTGGAGGCGGCGTGGGGGCGCTGCCGCGCGCAGGCGCAGGAGCGCCGCGAGCGCCTCGAGAGCGCCGTCGGACGCCAGGTCTTCGCCAACGGCGCCTCGCAACTACGCGATTGGCTACAGGTATACCCCTCACTCTCTGTACCTCTACCATTACTAGGTAGGCGACCCGTGTCCACTCGTTATAACCGTTGTAATCTGCGGTAAAGTTATTATATGACCTTCACGCATAGTGGCATCTGTCACTCTTGATAAGTGATTTTTCTGTAATGCCTCTTATGGCGGTTTATATATTATACTTTAAATACAAAATACAAGTTTTCGATTATTTATCGTCATAGTATTATTTACTAGCCAACACTACTCGAATACTAACAGTGTCCTCTGTTCCGAGTAGAAGGTTCGCGAGCAGGTGTCGCAGGAGGTCTACGCCAAGGACGTCGCGACTGCAGAGGCGCTGCTGAAACAGCATCAAGAACTGCTGGATGACATCAAGGCACATGATGATGAGTGAGTGTACTGAAGATAAGATTTGATTTTTAGCCAAAATATGGGCACTTATCCGCCAATCTGCTCTGATCCTTTTTCTTCATGGGGAAATGGCCTATGCTCAGCTGTGGGATATTACAGGCGGAAGCGTATGGCCACTTAAGATTGTTGATACCAACGCCACGCTGATGTGCACAATATTTTAGTGCCTTAACTTGCTTCCATATGTATGTGCTGGATATATAAGTACTGGAATTTTTTTTGTAACTCATACTAACTTTGACAATGCCGTCAACATTATGATTTTGACGACGTTCTAAGGCAAGGTCAGAATTTCACTATAAGAGTGCTAACACGAATTTCTAAAGAGCTTCCATTCTTCTCGTCTACTGTCCTTATTGATTGGACACTCCCACCGGTTTAAAGGCCAAAAGAGCCAATAACAACAATTTTTTTGAAAATAAAAAAAACGTTCAAAATTTTTATTGTGTTATGTCTTTTTTAAATTTCTAAAAAAGATTAGTAAAACGGCAAACGTAATTGGAATCTTTAAGTGATAATATGTCTCTGTGGCCAGGTTCAAGGAGGTGATAGGTCTGGGCAACCAGCTGGTGGGCAGCAACCCCGCGCTCACGGACGTGGCGGAGACCACGCGCCAGCTCGCTGCCGACCAGGAGGCTATTGCTAAGGGTATGGCGATGGAGTTTATTTTGTGCTAGGCTTAGGAAATCTTTCAATTAACTGAGGTAGGGTACAGCAGGAAATTTGCTGCTCAAAATATGGAGTAGTTCGACTGGGGTAGTACCTCGAACTTACAGAAGATCACAGCAAAATAATACTGTTTTCAAGCAGTGTTGTGTTCTTATAGTGAGTAAGGTGACCAGAGCTTCTGGGGGAAATCGGAGGTAGGGTTGGCAACGCGCTTGCAGTGCTTCTGGTGTTGCAGACGTCTATGAGCTACGGTAATCACTTACCGTCAGCTTGTTTGCCGACTTAGTTGTATAAAAAAATGAGTTGAAAAGCAATGTGGTGGTTTAATGTCTCAACTCTTCAGTTTTTTCTGTATGGAGTATCCTTTTGACCAGCTGTGGGACGACCATTACCGAAAACGATTAATTTATCTGATATCCGATTAATTCACTCAACTTATGAAGCAGTTATGTAAATGTCACCTTCTAACAAAAAAAGAAATGCTTTTTTTTTACTAAGAATGTGTTAATTTGAGATGGAAGCTTTTTTAGAATAGAAATTGACCAATGAATGTCACGGATATAACCAGCTTGGTAATCTTGGTACTTGAGCATAGGGGCATTTGCTAAAAAAAAATTATGTCAAATAAATTGTTACGAAATTTTTAACGTCTCTCCTCGTCATCTAGAATGGAGCGCCAAAGAGCAGTACCTGCAACAGGTTCTACAACTACAGAGCTTCCAGCGCGAAGCAGACCAGATCGACGCGTCCAGCGGAGCCCATGAAGCTGTTCTGGAGTATCAACACTGCGGGGTAAGAAATTTGCCTTTTGATGGAAAAGGTTCTGAATTCTGATTTTTTTACTGAGTGTATCGATTTTGATAATCCTTTTTTAAGTGAAAACTAGTGCTCGTTATGGTCCCATTTAAATTTGAATGGGATCTTATGAGTAGTTATTGAGTTATCCCTAATATCAAAATTGTGTTGCCAGTCGTCGGTGGACGAAGCCGAGGCGCTTCTAAAGCGTCACGAGGAGCTGGAGGCGCGGTTGGCGGCGCAAGATGAGCGCGCCGCGGCCTTCGCCTCGCGTGCCAGTGCGCTGCTGCAGGCCCGGCCCGCGCACTACGCCCGGGAGCGGTATGTGTGCGCGGACGTACATACATACATACGGACACACACACGTCCTGAACCTATATGTCACATGGAATCGTCCCAACACGCACACATGCACGTACACACGTAGCCACACTAGAATATACGTACTACACGCCCGTACTTAGGACGTCCACGTCTGCGTACACACCCGTACTTAGGACGTCCACGTGTGCGTACACACCCGTACTTAGGACGTCCACGTGTGCGTACAGAAGCTTACTAATGTTAATATACTTTATATACAAAATAATGAAGGGGCCTTATTAAACTCGTGAATACTCCGAGATAATTTTGAAAAGTATTTTCGAAAGTTACATTTCGGGTAAGTGATACGGGCAGCGGTTCCGAGTAGAAGGATGATAAGATTACAAATTTAAACTCAGCTGAGTGATGCCAACTGTGAAAACTTTAAGAACATCTACACTCTTTCCGAAGATCTTTTGCTGAAATAACTAGGCTATAATATATAATGATGTGTACTCCACAGCATCGAGGCGCGCTGCGCTGCCGTGCTCCAGAGACGCGACGTGGTGCGGCAGTCGGCCGCCGACCGCCGCCGCGCGCTGCTGGCCAGCCTGGCGCACCAGCAGGTACTGGCGTTCTCCAGGTTACTCCTATTCGCCTGGAACAACCATACGACCCACCTGACAGTGAGCGCTTACCATAGCTTCCGGACGCCTGCAACACCAGAAGCTTTAATCACCTTACACAACCATTCAACTGTGATCTCCTGAGAGGTTGATACTTCGCCAGTCATGACGACTGTACCCAGAAACGATTTTCCATCACGCTGCTCGTCAGGCAGTTAGCGAATATCCTTACATGTTATTTGTACCAATGTTTAGGCCGGTTACGCGCCCTCTACTCCACTTCTTGTTCAAAGTTCAAGTTATAGAGTAACTTGACATCAGATTTGAGTATTATATGTTTTATTGAGGTCCTCACATCGCCTCTAATCTTAAAAATTGTACTGTTACCACTTACTATCAGGTAAAACCCAGGTCCCCTCCTTCTAGTATTGTTTTAAAAATCACTATTTGTGATCTTTTGGTGTCCAAATTTTGTACTTATGTATATTGTAAATATAAAACTGTAGTAATAAATGAGTATTTTCTAGTTCGTGGCCGCGTCTGAAGAGTTGCAGGCGTGGATCGAGGACAAGACCAGAACAGCCACCGACCAGAGCTACAGGTGAACTAATTTGAGCTAAAAATTATTGTAGCTAATAATCATATTTTAGATTGGCAACCCAATAGATATATTTTATGAACAATTTCCGTTGATAATTGAAATTTCGTGTTTTTTTTTCTTGATTTTTTTTTTTAATTTTTTGCCTGGTAAATTTTATAATTTTGACCAGATTAGAAAAAAGTCGTGGTCATTTGGATTTAGACTTTTTTTATTCACCAAATATCGTGCTGATAAACAGGCAAGACAAATTTCTTGTAATTTTCTATATTTAAGTCGATCTTTTTCTATGTAGGGACTTGACAAACTTGGAGCGAAAGCTGCAAAAGCACGAAGCTTTCGAGAGAGAACTGCAGGCGAATGAGAAGCAACTTAGAAACGTCGAAAGTGTATGTATTATTTTAATTAAAAAAAACTTTGTATTTGTACTTATGTACGCACGTAAGAAGTTATACTTCATTGGCTAGCTGACTTCACGTTGTTAACTTCTCCATTGATTAGCTAACTTCAGTGTGTCTGTTTTTCGTGACGGAGCGCGCGCGCGCATGGTAAAAATATACTCTCATAATTTTACCTAACACGCCAAAAGAAGTATAACTCCCAAAATAATTCACTCACTCACTCACTCACTCACTTCTGCCTATCGCAGTCCACTGCTGGACATAGGCCTCCACAAGTTCGCGCCAAAAATGTCGTGAACTCGTGTGTTTTGCCCATAGTCACCACGCTGGGCAGGAGGGGTGGCCAAAAATAATTGTTTCCTTTAAGGGTTTTCCACTGACCAAAATAATGTAAAAAATATATATATCGGAAAAGAGTCTCCAACGTAGGCTTCTTAATAAAACTATCTTCAATATAATAATGTTCATGCTATACTTCGTGATAATTTGTTTCATAATAAAACTATTTTCGATACAAAACAATCACTTTAATTTTACACCTTTATCAAGAACTTAAACGAACACTTGATAACAATATTTCAATGACTAGAAATTCTAACAGTAATACTTAGTTACAAACATTAGTAATGTTATTAATCTGACAACTCGAATAAGAATAATTGCCAGCGCGATCGTCGCACCGTATTTAAAGCGCCCGACTGTCGTAGCTCGCTGTATCGAACTATAAATGGTAATAGTTTCATATTAGGCCTATAAAGCGTTTTCGAACCATATATGGTAACGCGCTCGCGCGCCTCGCGCTGACGTAATCAATTCGTATAAACACGTTTAAACATGAACCTAACGCGGCTTTAGTACAATAATAAAGTAGAAGCAACTCGTAGAAACCGGTTTTTGACATCGGAGAGTGTCTCGCGCCGACATATATATATAATTTTAGATCCAATTTCCCAGTCAATCATTAATAAATCAATATTAAAATAAATATTAACCCATGAAGTCATCAAAACAATACACTTAGGTTTTAAGTAATCCCCCCCCCCCCCAGATCGGCGAGTCCCTCCAGAAGTCGGACAGCGCCCGCGCAGGCGCGGTGGCGGAGCGGCTGGCGGCGCTGCGGGGGGCGTGGGCGGCGCTGCTGGCCGCCTCGCGGGACAAGGGCGGCAAGCTGCGGCAGGCCTCCCAGCAGCGGCTGCTGAGGCGGTACCTACCTGCGTTCTCTACCTATCCCATAGACCTGTTATAATAAAACGGATCGATTTGCTTACGGGCCTTTCGTTACCGCTAAATATGACACACGATGGAAGCTTTTTTTTTTGTTACAGGAATCGTTTTTTATCTAGTTTATACAACTACCCACATTGTCTTTATAGAGCTGATAATAATATTATATGAAGAATGAAAATAAATTGCTAAAAATCAGTTTTGTTAAATATCATCTAATATTTGCATTATATTTAGTGGAATGTTAAAGATAATAATAATTGTAGTTCTTAAAAAAATGGAAAATGACCGAAAGTCATCAGATGACTGATTCTGCGCCTAATCAATGATTTGTCTATGTTGTGCTTGGTTCTTTGGACAGGGAATGGTGACCAAAACTATAATTAATTATTACTAATATCTACGATTTTATTTTTGTGTTACCCACATATTAGGAATTCTAAACATTTTTTGAATATCATATCAAAAATTGCCTTGCTCCAGCGGGGTTCGAACCCGCGTCTCCGACTGACCATGTCGGCGCTCTAGCCAATTAAGGCTACGGAACGATGGCTAAGGAACGATGTACCCGCTAGATCTAAATTCCTGATATGATAATTTGGGTGCGAGAAGGAACATGGTGTCGAGTTCCTCGTCCCCACTGAAAAGGAAGGGTCCTCCGACCAGACGGGTGTTGTGTCTGGCGGGCTACTGGCTCAACGGTTGTTGTCGGGATCTTGTATATATACTTAATCACTTTGAAAACTCTGATAGCGCGATGTAGCATACGTCAGTTTTCTCTAATTACGTAATTTGTAGTCGTTCGTATTTCGCGCGATAGATGTCGCCACAATAATGTTTACATTCGGTTTAAGCGAATGGCGCGTCAATTTTTGATATGATATTCAAAAAATGTTTAGTATTCCTAATTATTACTAATAATTGAAAGTGTTTAACTGATTTAAGTGTAACTTAACATTAAGCTAAACATAATAATATCTTTGGTTGATATGTCCAGGTCGGTGGAGGACGCCAAAGCTCGTCTATTAGAGCTGGACCGAGCTCTGAGCAGCCAGGAGTTAGGATCGGACCTGCGTTCCTGCAAGAGACTTCTGGTGCAGCACCAGGTGAGACAGGACTCCTCATTCATCAATAATTGTGGAATTTGTCGATTTTGTACGACTCCTCAAAAACAGACTTTTAAAATATTTGAATTAAAAAATGTTTAAAATTAATAAATATACGCTCGACGGTCAACTTCCCTCACGAGGATCTTCTCCTGTGTTGGGGTTCCGGAAACACACAATACACAAGCACAAACGCCCAGACTACGACAAACATCTATATGACTATACGACCGCTAGCGCAACAGCCAGTGCTGTGACCGCTGCGTTAACGCGTCGTCAATAATACACATACAAACGAACACACCCAGACTCCAGTCGCAGATTATAACAGTCGATACGCTTCAGCCTGTAATATCCCACTACTGGGCATAAGCCTCTTCCCCCCTGTAGGAGAAGGATCAGAGCTTAATCCACCACGCTGCTCCAATGCGGGTTGGCGGATATATTCCCTACTATGAGTAACAATCGCTATCAGTTGTTGATAACAACCGGGACCGACGGCTTAACGTGCTCTCCGAGGCACGGTGGGGAGACCCACAAGGACTGCACAAACACGCAGATTACGGCAAACACCTGTATGGCCAATACAAATGTTTGTCATGTGCGGGGATCGAACCCGCAACCGCCAGCGCAACAGGTACAATCCATGGCTGTAACCGTTGCGACAACGCGGCGTCTGTGTAAAGCACTGGATACAACCATTGAACCCTTCGGATGCTGTCGCCAGGCGCTGGAGCAGGAGCTGGCGCAGTGCGAGCGGCGCGCCGAGGCGCTGGGCGCGCAGGGCGGCGACCTGGTCTCCGGCGGGCACTTCGACGCGCCCGCCATCGAGCGGGACTGCGCCGCGCTGCGCAGCGCTGCGGCGGCGCTGCGGCCTCGCGCGGTGCAGCGCCGCGCAGCGCTGGAGGGCAGTCTGAGGTCGGTGCCCTCGTCCTATCATCTATGCCCTTGATCAGACACTAAGCAATCGGTACAGTTAGTCTGTTCGTTGCTTAGTGTCTTTCGAATTGCAGTTCAAAAACGATAATTGTTGAGTTTCTGATTTATCCAGCTGTCGTTATTTCTGTGAATTTTTTGTTTATGAACGATTTTCTTTTTTTATTTGGTAGTTCTTTATAACTTATATTTGAAACTTATTTATATTGGGAATACAAGCGAGTTGAAAAACTTATACATTTATAAAATATATACAATCGCTCAAATAAAAGCAGTAGTAAGCAGTAGTAACTCTATGTATAAAAAAGATCCAAAAATTTAGGCTACATAATTAAAATCCAAAAAATCCCACAGACTACACAAGTTCGCAGCCGAGGTAGTCGGCGAACTGGCGTGGGTGTCGGAGCGATCCGCTGCAGCATCCTCATCCGTGATGCCCAGCGACCTTCTAGCAGCTCAGGCTGCGGTTAAGAAGCATGCGAAGTTACGGGCAGAACTTGAGGGCAGAGGGCCCTTGATACTGCGCGTGTTGGAGAGGGGGAAGGATCTGAAGGAGGATCCAACTGCGCAGACGCATCCTCAGGCTGATAAGGTGAGTTTATTACTAAATTATTAGCTAGATAAATAGAAATGAATCGCCGCTATGTATGGCTACACTAATCGCTTAGCATCAAGTGAGCCGTAGGCTTGTTTCCCGACCTAGTTATATAAAAAAAAAGATACAATAATCATGATATACCTTTTTAAAATCCTTGTATTGTGCCCTTCAATTTGATACCCATATTGTAGTATTCGAGAAAAAAAAATTTCATTAACTACAATGGCTTCGCGTAGCCGCCATGTTTTTTTTTTTTTTTTTTTAATGTCACCTATCTAAGAACACTTGGGCAGCTAAGACAAACCTAACGATACCTCAATTATGTAAATCCGTTCAGTGGTTCTGGAAATATGAGGTAGTAAAGAATATTACATACAAACATACATACATACATACAAGATACGCGCGAAAAACATAACCCTTCCTTGGCAGTCGGGTAAAAATATGACAGTCCTATGCTACAGATGTTTACTTCGCTTACAAAAACTTACAGAAATCGTTTCTTTTTTAGATCAAAGAACTATGCAAGCAACTTGAAGAAGAATACACAGCAGTATCTCGAGGTGCAGAAGAACGGGCCGTCCGCTTAGAAGCAGCTTTAAAAGCTCAGCAATTCCTCCACGAGGCCCTGGAGGTGGACTCCTGGCTCGCAGACAAGGCCACCGCACTCGCCTCTGCTGATGTCGGCAACGATAGACACAGAGCTACGCAACTATTGACCAGACACAAGGTAAGGAATCTAGGTCTTCAAGATGACCTAGGTTGAAAATCATAATTAAATTTGCTAGTAATGAACAAGCAATTACCATAGATGACAATTAAGTTTTCTAGTACTTATAATATAAAAGTTACAATAGGTTTTTATATTTCCGATTACTTACAAGAAGAATTATAGTCGTAGGAAATATTGTAGGGTAAGCAAAGACCACAGATGAAAAATTAAGTTACTAACGGCTATAAATAAAAAGTTGCAACAGGTTTTAATGTTCCTCAAGACTGAGGAGTCAGATTATTTGGTATATATAAGTATACACCAGGTAACGGCCACGTACCAAGTTTCGAAGCAATTAAACACGATTGTCCTCCTCAGGCCGTGGAACTAGAGTTGGACACATACGCGGCTATCATAGCGGAGATGGGCCATGTCGCCAACTCAATGGCTACCAGTGGACATCCAGAGGGCGAAGCCCTAGTGGAGCGACACGCCCAACTTTCGGAGAGCCTCGCAAGACTGCAGCGCCGCGCTGCCTTGCGACAGGCTGCGCTGGTGGAAAGTGTTTGCAGGTGATTGGAATTATATTTGTCCTTTCAAAAAATTGATAATAAGACTTTTAAAGTTTAATTAGTGTTCTTCCTAATCTACAGTCCATTCCAATTTTTGGTTTCTTTAAGAATACCAGCATATGCAATAATTTTCAACAAATACTTTAAGGTGACTTAGTTAAACAAAGATCTGGTAAACCTGGATATCATTACACCAAGCCATCATGAATGGAGCTCATTTATCTATAGTAATACTAGCTGACCCGGCCACGCGTTGCTGTGGCTAAAGTTTTTGTTATATAGATTTACCATAGCAGCGCCATCTATTGATTACTTACTCAACCCAGTCGAAAGGTATCGACATCTGTTAGAATCATTTGGAGTTAACAGATAATTGTGACTGTCAAATAATAACAGACAAATAATTAGCAATAAATTAAAATTGCGACTATAATATGAGATTTAAACTATCCTATCTCTCAAGTTGGATCGAACTGCATATGGTGTGCGAATTTTATTATAATCGGTTAAGTGGTTTAGGAGTCCATTGAGGACAAACATTGTGACACGAGATTTATATATATTAAGATTATAAAGAGGTAAAGTTTATAACGTTGTTTGTATGTAGGAGGTAATCTTCGCAAATACTGATCCGATCATGAACATTCTTTCACTAATAGAAAGCTACACTGTTCAGGAGTGACATAGGCTATATTTTATTGTAATTGAAGAAAAAATTCAGTAAATAAGAAAAATATCAAAATCTAATATCAAAATGGTAAATAAACTAGCGCCATCTATCGCTATTAGAAAACAATTTATTAGTCTTTCGACGTTATTAATTTAGTCTTATTTTAGTCTATCGACGACGTTTTCTCGATTTTGGATAGATGGCGTTGGAGCAACATATTATTTATTTAAGTGCTATAAAATTTGTTCTTTTAAGTATGTTATTTGGTTAATATAATAATAATTAACGCCCAACGAAATGGGCACGGGTCGGCTAGTAGCTTAGTAAAACGTTTAACCTGAAATAATTATAGTAAACTTGATCACATCGGTTTTTCAATCCATCTCCAGTCCCAAGTTTCTGTATGCTAACCATAATCCGAAATTTTTGCATTCATAATTTCACCAAGTTTTCTCTGATGTCTTACCCGAATCTTTGGTTTATTTTACAGACACGAGTACCTGGCTGAGAGCGCGGAGCTGGAGAGCTGGATCCAGGAGCAATATGCTGCTGCCTCCAGCGAGGACTTCGGCCAGGACTATGAGCATCTACTGGTTAGATATTAGTTTTTTAACTTTCACGGCCACATTTGGACAAGGGAGCTTAATCCACCACGCTGCTCCATTCCGGGTTAGCGGATATATTCTCCCTACTATGAGTGATGATTGCTATCGGGTATATATGATAACAACCGGGATCGATCTACATGGTGAAAGAAGCCTATACCCAGCAGTGGGAATTTCCAGGCTGAATCATATGAACACTTGATTCCACGGGACTTGCCAGAACTATAATAAAGTATTTGCTGTTTTATTTTAAAAATATTTATTTACCGCGTGTAACTTTGCTACTGCACCAATTTTGATCATTCTGTTTATTTTGTTCGTTATCGTCAGGTCAAGGATTTTATAAAAGAAAATAATAAAAAATATTCACAATAAATTTAGGGGTACGAAGATCTTTGACCGGCTTAATCAATAATTAAATAACTTATAAAAAAATTAGTTCAATTTTATAAATAAAAGTAAATACAGCAATATAAAAAAAATTAACAATACGTATCTATAATATTTGGAAAGAACAAGAGAAATGTCACGTATTGTTTTCAAATGTTTACGCGAATTTCACTCATGGAGAGGAGGACTCCCGTGACCATGTTTGCTGTACGCTTCATCCTGTAATATCCCACTACTGGGCATAGGTCTCTTTCCCCATATAGGAGAAGGATCATAGCTTAATCCACCACGCTGCTCCATTCCGGGTTAGCGGATATATTCCCTACTATGAGTAACGATCGCTATCAGATGTACATGATAACAACCGGGACCGACGGCTTAACGTGCTCTCCGAGGCACGGTGTTTGCTGTAAAGTATCCGAAACGTCGGGCATCTAAAAAACTTAATAAACCGCGATGAAATCCGTAAAAGTTGTGAGAATGAGAGAAATGCTAATTGAAAGAAAAGTGGAATAATAATGAATACCCGATCTTTTTCAGATCCTTCGATCCAAATTCGAAGAGCTCCGTCACCGGGTGGAGAGTGGGGCGGAGCGGTTCAACCAGTGCGAGGAGCTGGCCAAGAAACTCCTGGCTTCGGAGAGCCCCTACATCGCTGATATCGAGAAGAGGCAGGAGGCCTTGGGGTCAGTATTATGGCTATTTTTTTAGGGTTACAGACGTGGGTCTGAAATTGCTGGTTTCGTCAAGCAGAAGTATATGGAGAGGAACAGGGTGTAAAGTTCCTCATTTACCATTGAAAAGGGTGATACCAGACGAGTGTTGTGTTTGGTGGGCAGTTGTAAACCCCCCCCAAGGTCGTTATCGATTTCTTGTATATATTTTCAATCATTGGATAACGTTCAATATCGCGATGTGGGATATGTCAGTTCTTAGTTCGTATGTAGCGAGATAGAGATCGCTACTAGTAGTAGTGTCTATAAACTCCTAATTATTGTAATTTGAATCATCAGTATCACGTGAAGTCTACTATTGGCATATTCAAAGAAAATATTTGCCGGAAAAAAGTTAGACAGTTTAGGTAAAAGACATACAGACATTTCTTTTGAGGACCTTTCTAATCTGTGGGTTCTGTTATCTGTTGTCTGTTGTATCGCCTTCTTTTCGATTCTCAAACTTTACCCAGTTCGCGGCAGATTGTTGATTTCATAATTAAGAAGGAAAATTAATTTCTCCAATGTTTGCTTGATTAGCATTGACTCAGATTTCTAATTAACATGGGCATGTAATTTGATGGTACACTAAGCTGTTTGATTACTTCTTCTAAATTCACGTTATTTATAATGATAAGTCGGTCCCGGTTGTTATCGTGTACACCTGATAGCGATCGTTACTCATAGTAGGGAATATATCCGCCAACCCGCATTGGAGCGGCGTGGTGGATTAAGCTTTAATCCTTCTCCTACATGGGGAAAGAGGCGTGGGGGAGGAATGGTGGGGGGGGGGAGGGATATTACAGGCTGAAGCGATAACGATCAGTCCCAAATGAATCTCCAAGATGTTATATTGAACGGCGTGATGTCGCCCGCAGCGAGTCGTGGCAGAAGCTGGTGGACCAGATCCAGTCGCGCGGCGGGCGGCTGCACGCGGCGGGCGAGATCCACCGCTTCCACCGCGACGCGGGCGAGCTGCTGGCGCGCGCGGCGGACCGGCGGGCGCGGCTCCAACCGGCGCCCGCGCCGCGCGACCTGCGCGCCGCCACCGCGCTGCTGCGCGACCACGACGCCGCCGAGAACGAGCTGGCGGCCATCGACGCGCAGGTGCAGGTACGGCCGGCGTGCTTACCTGTACTGGCTTACCACGGGAACAGGCGACCTGCACTACGTGGCTTCATTGAAGACAGATCCGCTATTATTGTTGTGAAAGGACAAAATAGGGCTTAATTATTATGTGGTGTCATGGGACACCAGGTAGGAACGAAGTTCCTTCGGATAGTATAGAAGCAACACAATTTGAAAAAAAGTTTGAATTTTTTATTTTTTCTAGTTCCTGGTTTTTTTTTTTTTTTAATAATTGGGACCAATTGACACACACCACCTTTCGATTAAAAAAATTTTTGTCGAAATCGGGCCACACGGTCAAAAGTTCTGATATAACATACATAAAAAAAAATACAGTCAAATTGAGAACCTCCTCCTTTTTTGGAAGTCGGTTGAATACCGTAAAATAAACTAAATCAACCAAAATAATAATAATAATTCAAACTATTAAGTAAAATAAAAAAACATGTCTATTTATTTTTGTCGACAATATAAAATTACATAAATAATCTTAAAAAAAGTTCACTAGTAATATGTATTTTAGTTTTACCAACGTCATATTATATTTTTATATCAATTGTTACTTAATTTCTTAAAACATAATCGAGTCCTGAGTCGAATCACTCGGAAGATTTTCGTTGCGCTCCGCAGGTGTTGCAAGAGGAAGGAGCTCGCCTGCAGAAGCTGTGCCCCGGCGGCAATGAAGCGCAGATAGCGCTGCGGCAGCGCGCGCTGGCGGACGCCTGGCGGGCGCTGCGCAGCGCTGCGGACGAGCGGCGCCGCCTGCTGCACCAGCACCTGCAGCTGCACCAGTTCTTCTCGGAGGTGCGGCGGACTCGCATCCTTTACACGAAATTGTTACTTGGCTTTTGACTAAAGCATCACGAATTTAAACTTATTGAAATTTGTTAGGCTTATCAGGTTAGCCTATATTAAGTCAAACTTTTCTTTAGACGAAATTATTACTTGGCTTTTGACTAAAGCATCATAGATTTAAACTTATTGAAATTTGTTAGGCTTATCAGGTTAGGCTATATTAAATCAAACTTGGGCTATATTAAGTACACGAGTAATTTCGTACTTTCCGTATTGTTTGCGAAATCGCTTCAACGATACGATATCATTGTAATTGTGAACTTAGGGTGCGTAAAGTTAATTTTAGGCTGTATTAAATCAAACGTACCATAATTACCATCTAATAACCGCGCCCGCGCCTCAGGTGCGCGACCTGTCGATGTGGTGCGCGGCCCTGCGCGGCGAGATGTCCAACAGTGGGACCGCGCGCTCCGCCGCCGCGGCCCAGGCCCAGCGAGCTCACCACGACGCCCTCAGAGCAGAGATCGACGCGAGAGACGACAGCTTCCGCGCCGCTCTGGACGCCGGGCAGCGCCTGGTGGCGTCCGGGCACCCGGCCGCGCAGGAGGTGGAGGAGCGCTGCACCGCGCTGCTGGAGGAGCGCGCGCGGCTGCAGGGCGCCTGGGCGGCGCGCCAGGTGGCGCTGGACCAGCTCATCGACTGGCACTGCTTCCTGCGGGACGCCGGCGCCCTGCACGAGCTCTGCGCCGCGCAGGAGGCCGCGCTCAGTGCGTACCCGCCGTAGCCGCACTTATACGCACTCGCACGCATAATACACAAACTAAACGCACACATTAGCGCACTAAACTAACAAATTGCATTACATATCTCTTACACTTTAATAATAACTAGCCGATCCGTGCCCACTTCGTTGGGCGTTAATTATTATTATATTAACCAAATAACATACTTTAAAGAACAAATTTTATAGCACTTAAATAAATAATATGTTGCTCCAACGCCATCTATCAAAAATCGAGAAAACGTCGTCAATAGACTAAATTAATAACGTCGAAAGACTAATAAATTGTTTTCTAATAGCGATAGATGGCGTTAGTTTACTTACCATTTTGATATTATATTTTAATCTTTTTCTTATTTACTGAATTTTTTGTTCAATTACAATAAAATATAGCCTATATCACTCCTAAATAGTGTAGCTTTCTGTTAGTGAAAGAATTTTCATGATCGGATCAGTATTTGCGAAGATTACCGCCTACATACAAACAAAGTTAAACTTTACCTCTTTATAATATTATTAATAATAACTAAAATATTATAACAACCGCTCTGATGTAGTGGTGCGAGTAGTCGCCTAAAACACCGACGGTTTGCAGGTTCGATTCCCGATCGGGAGCGCTATTTGTACAATTTCTTTTTTCGGTTTGGATGTCTGTCCTTTTGGGTCTCCCCACCGTGCCTCGGAGAGCACGTTAGGCAGTTGGTCCCGATTGTTATCATAAATTCCTGATAGCGACCATTACTCATAGTAGAGAACATATCCGCCAACCCGCAGTGGAGCAGCGTGGTGGGTTAAGCTCTGATCTTTCTCCTACATGAAGAAAGAGGCCTATGCCCAGCAGTGTGATATTACAAGCTGAATGCGTTATTAATAATACCATGCAGTCAGACACACAAGTATACTCTGACTGTTTAACAATGGCTTCACATATTACCGAGACGCTATTAAAAATAATACGTCGCTCTACAGGCAGCGAGATATCGCCTACAAGCAGCGTGGAAGAGGTGGACAACCAGCTCAAGAAGCACGAGGCTTTTGAAAAGTTACTCGCAACTCAGGTGAGGGGATACAAGACTACATTTAACATAGAAAGGAAATTAACATATTATAGTAATATAAACTCCGTCTTCGGTGCGACAAAGCCAGCCCTGCGGTCACCAACCCGCCTGCCCAGCGTGGTGACTATGGCAACCACATGAGTTCACGCCATTTTTGGCGCGAACTTATGGAGCCCTATGTCCAGCAGTGGTCTGCTGGATAGGCTGAAGTTATGAATATTAACTCACCTTTCAGTACATAAATGGATTCAAATATCTGATTTAAAAAAAAAACAGACTTCAATTACATCGACAAGTAATACTACATACGTAAACGAAAAAATAGTCAAGTAAATACGCGTTATCGAAGTAAAATACATTAAAAAAAGTACAGTCTAATTGAGAACCTCCTTTTTTTGAAGTCGATTAAAAATTGTCAACATCAACATTGCTCTCAAGTTGTTTTGTGTTTCCTGTGATGAGTGAGGTGACCGGAGCTCCTGTGGGTATTAGGGATAAGGTCGGCAACGCGCTTGCGATGCTTCTGGTGTTGCAGGCGTCTATATGCTACGGTAACCGCTTACCATCAGGTGAGCCGTACGCTTGTACTAAACTTCATCCATATTTTTCCCTCCAGGATGAGAAACTAACGACCCTGAACAGTCACGGCGACAAGTTGCTACAGCAGAACCACGTGGAGAGCCAGCGCATCGCCGACGAACTGCTGAACATTAACGAGAGGAGGAAGAAGGTGGGCTGCTATGAACATTAATTTATCTGATGTTCTTGTAGCGACATCTATCGCGTGGCATACAAACTAGAGAAAACTGACGTAAAACTGACGCTATCAAAGTTATCAAAGTGATTGAGTATATATACAAGAACACGACAATAACATTCGGGGCGTTAGCCTGCCAGACACAACATCCGTCTGGTCGGAAGATCCTCCCTTTGCGATGGCGGACGTGATTTTTCACACCACTTTCCTCTCGCTACTAAATTCTTATAAAACAATATGGCTGTATAATAGGCAAAGCTATTTGGGGGGTTCTACTGGTGTCTTGGGAATTATGACTTCCGTTAAAATAAGTTAACAAGAGTCAATTTTACACTAGCCCGTTGGCGCAATTCGTAGTCACCGGGGGTTGTGGGTTCCATTTCCATCCCATGTCTGGGTGTAAAGTATATTTATTTATTTATAGATACTGTATTATATATCGAAAAAAATATGCAGCTATAACAGTCGACTGTTACCTGTAACACGAGCATTAAGTTGCTTACCATAGGAACAGACGTCCGCGTGTATACGTTAAAGATATACATTTATTTATAATGATAATTAAAACAACCTAAAGTCTGTTCAACGAGAAGAGATACCAAACGTAAACAAAGCCCAACATTTTTTCGTAGCGACGACGTAACAAACAAAGTCATATGACAGACATAGTCTATCTCTTTCTATCTTGTTTGTTTGCTATCTTCTGCACGTCTCTCTGTAAGGTCGAGCGATATTTTAATTGGCTTTGAAAACATTTGGATCGCAGACGGCCCTTTGATTTTGTATTATTTATCTTTATTTTATTCCGTGTCCTGAAGCGTTCGGGGTGATTTTTATATTTTAATAATTATTATTTAAGAAGTATCAAATCCTATACAAATAATTGTATTTAATTAATTATGTTAAATTAAGTAATTATCAAAATATAAATATATTTTACATTTTAAAAATTTGTGTTAGTAAAAAAAGGGTTAAAAACCCTGCATAGTTGAATGACCTCGCATTTGGTTTGTTTACGTTTGGTATCTCTTCTCGTTGAACAGACTGTATTTAAGTTTTACTTTTTGGCAATAGCTTGTTTTACTTATGAATAGAAACGGGTTTTTATTGATTGGTCACGTTGTTTCACTGCGGCCTGCAGGAATTTTAAATTGACTAAATGTACCCCCCCCCCCCCTCCCCCAGCTGTATGAAGCGGCAGCGGCGCGGCGCGAGGCCCTCCACCGGGCGCGTGCGCGTGCGCAGTTCCAGCGCGACGCGGCCGAAGCTCGCGGCTGGGTGGCCGACAAACTGGCGCAGCTGCCTGCTCACCACGGTACCACACACACAAATACACATAACTAATAGTGTTTAAATATGTAGTTAAAATTTTTATTACACCCATAAGTCAGGGGTCTTGTCCCAATCTTTCAAAAGAATTTTGAGCATAATTTATCCAATGCTTCTAATGATTGTTGAAACAAATTAAAATCCCGTCAAACCCTTATGTCTCTCAGTTTTAAGTCAGTTCATTTTTTAAAAGGAAGTTATAAACTCTTTAAACAAGTTACTGCTAAATATTATTGTATGTGGAACTGTGGATTAGTGCACTTGACTAGTTTTGATAATTACCACTTAGCTATATATAAGACACTAGTTGAATGCTTAGAAATTGGAACCGGAAAATTAAACCATGTGTTGCTCTGAAAAAACAAAGTTTTTAATTTACAATTTTTCCTTAATCACTTTTATACAATAAATCTAATATATAAAATTCTGGTGTCGCGGTGTTTGTAGTTAAACTCCTCTGAAATGGCTTGACAGAATCTCATGAAATTTTGTTTTGCATATTAGGTAGGTCTGAGAACCGAACAACATCTATTTTTCATACCCCTAAGTTATAAGGGCGGTGGGGGGATTATAAGCATATCGGGTAGGTCTGAGAATCGAACAACATCTATTTTTTATTACCCCTAAGTTATAAGGGGCGGTGGGGGGATTAAGGGGCCTTATAACATATATGACAAAACAATGTTTGCGGGGTCAGCTAGTAAAATATGAAAATCTACCTGAAAAAACAATGAAACAGCATTCAAAGTTATTTAACCGATTTCTTTAAATAAAATTGAAATAAAATATTTCTTTTACAATTGACTACAATCGAGTGTCAAAATCTTTTCGTAAATAATACTATATCACTGTATTCCAGGTGAAGTGACGAACCTCGAGGATAAGATTAAGAAACTCCAGAAGCACCAAGCGTTCACGGCTGAACTGGCCGCTAATAAGGCTCGTCTCCAGGAGATAGAGAACCTAGCAGCGCAGCTCATTCCGGACCCCGAGGTGGAGAAGGAGCTGAAACAGCTTCATCAGGACTGGGAGACCCTGGAGACGGCTACGGAACAGAGAGGTAACTGTCGTTGTAAGAGTCTGTTGCTATCCTACCGCTGGGTAGTGTGTTATCCACCAGGTTTGTCTTTTGTGGATTGGCGGATGTTGTTCCAGAATTCTTTCTTGTTCTAAAAAATGCCACTTGAAAACTAAATATTGACCTCTATAAAGTCCTAGATTGTGACTCAGTACAACTTTCTACTACAATAATTTTGTTCTAGGCCGAGGATTGGAGGAGGCCCAGGATATTCTAGAGTTCAACCAGCACCTGGACAAGATTGAGGCCTGGATCAGAGACAAGGAGATGATGGTAATTACTTGAGTTACTTTATTAGGGGTCATCCGTGAAATATATTCGCAAATAAGGATGATTTACTTGCTTTTAATTTTTTTTTCATGTAATTTGATGTCAACCATAAACGTCATTTCAAATGGCATTTATAGAGGATGGCGGGCTGATTTTTCGACGTCATATGACGTCATATGTGCTAAATGAATCGCTGAAAGTGTGACTTACCGTGACAAAGGGGGAAGGATGGGTTTAGATCGGAAAAATTCCGCTTGAAGTATTTTATGGATGGCTCTCAGTCTGATTCTATCAATGTTCCTCAAATCCGCAGGTGCAAGCCAACGAGACGGGCAGAGACTACGAGCACTGTGAAGCGCTGCTGAGAAAACTAGACGACCTGGACAGCGATATGAAGGTGGATGACAAACACGTGCGCACCATACAGGCCCTGGCCACCAAGTTGCTACAGCAGGTATGTAGTTGACTGTGGGTCACTTGGGTGCTGGGAAACCATCGTGGAAAAAAATCTCGGGATAAATTTTGAGATATACCTTCTAAGGGAATGTGGTAGGGGGGGGGGGGTTACTTTTAACTCTCGAATAAAATGGTTATTTCTTAGGTCAGAAGGTACTATGGATCACATGAGTGATAGAAAACCGCTAGAAAAAATAATTTTTTTGGGAGTGAAAATTACTATCAACCCGTAACCCCTCCATAAAAGTAATGGGATAGTTATCATTTAGGTGTGATGTGGATCATGGGTGGTTAAAAATCATTGTGGAATAGAAAAGTCTGTTTTGGGAAAAATACTAGACATACCCTATCCGGTAGAAAGAAATGTGGAGAGTGTTATTACCATCCATAAAATTAGTGGGATAGCTATACTCAGAATCCGTCCCCAGGGTCCAACGCAGCAGGCCGAGGTGGTGAGCGCCCGCCGCGACGCCTTCCTGTCCAAGTGGCGCGCGCTCAGCGGCGCGCTGCAGGCCTACCGGGAGCGTCTGGCCGCCGCGCTGCAGCTGCACTCCTTCAACAGGTGAGGCCTTCCCCAGACGATGAGTGCTGGATGTGCTGGAGCAGGCGGCACGGCGCTGTGGCATTTGTTTCGGCCGTACGGCGATTCGAGCAAAAAAATTTTTTTGTTGTTTATTGCATGTTGAATTGTAGCAATTTTGTAATTATTAGTTGACTTGCTACCGTGACTTTTTTAAATGTACCTAGTTTTATTTGACATGTTTTTCGCGGTCTGGGCATTTGGGCGTGTATCCGTTATTTCCGGACCCCGGACACGGGAGTCATTCCTCCTGAAACCGTCGAACGTTAAGCGTTGTTCATACGTGTCTGACGTGAGCGCTGTGTCCAGGGACGTGCAGGAGACGCAGTCGCGCGTGGCGCGCAAGGCGGCGCAGTTCACGCGCGCGGAGTGCGGGCGCGACCTGGGCGCGGCGCAGGAGCTGCGGCGCCGGCACGAGGCGCGCGCCGCCGAGGCGTCCGCCGTGGCCGGCCGCGTGGCCGACCTGCGCGCCGCGGCCGCGCGCCTGGCCGACAGGTACGACCCCCCACCCCCCACACCGACCCCCCACACGCGACCCGGCGCGGCGCAGGAGCTGCGGCGCCGGCACGAGGCGCGCGCCGCCGAGGCGTCCGCCGTGGCCGGCCGCGTGGCCGACCTGCGCGCCGCGGCCGCGCGCCTGGCCGACAGGTACGACCCCCCACCCCCCACACCGACCCCCCACACGCGACCCGGCGCGGCGCAGGAGCTGCGGCGCCGGCACGAGGCGCGCGCCGCCGAGGCGTCCGCCGTGGCCGGCCGCGTGGCCGACCTGCGCGCCGCGGCCGCGCGCCTGGCCGACAGGTACGACCCCCCACCCCCCACACCGACCCCCCACACGCGACCCGGCGCGGCGCAGGAGCTGCGGCGCCGGCACGAGGCGCGCGCCGCCGAGGCGTCCGCCGTGGCCGGCCGCGTGGCCGACCTGCGCGCCGCGGCCGCGCGCCTGGCCGACAGGTACGACCCCCCACCCCCCACACCGACCCCCCACACGCGACCCGGCGCGGCGCAGGAGCTGCGGCGCCGGCACGAGGCGCGCGCCGCCGAGGCGTCCGCCGTGGCCGGCCGCGTGGCCGACCTGCGCGCCGCGGCCGCGCGCCTGGCCGACAGGTACGACCCCCCACCCCCCACACCGACCCCCCACACGCGACCCGGCGCGGCGCAGGAGCTGCGGCGCCGGCACGAGGCGCGCGCCGCCGAGGCGTCCGCCGTGGCCGGCCGCGTGGCCGACCTGCGCGCCGCGGCCGCGCGCCTGGCCGACAGGTACGACCCCCCACCCCCCACACCGACCCCCCACACGCGACCCGGCGCGGCGCAGGAGCTGCGGCGCCGGCACGAGGCGCGCGCCGCCGAGGCGTCCGCCGTGGCCGGCCGCGTGGCCGACCTGCGCGCCGCGGCCGCGCGCCTGGCCGACAGGTACGACCCCCCACCCCCCACACCGACCCCCCACACGCGACCCGGCGCGGCGCAGGAGCTGCGGCGCCGGCACGAGGCGCGCGCCGCCGAGGCGTCCGCCGTGGCCGGCCGCGTGGCCGACCTGCGCGCCGCGGCCGCGCGCCTGGCCGACAGGTACGACCCCCCACCCCCCACACCGACCCCCCACACGCGACCCGGCGCGGCGCAGGAGCTGCGGCGCCGGCACGAGGCGCGCGCCGCCGAGGCGTCCGCCGTGGCCGGCCGCGTGGCCGACCTGCGCGCCGCGGCCGCGCGCCTGGCCGACAGGTACGACCCCCCACCCCCCACACCGACCCCCCACACGCGACCCGGCGCGGCGCAGGAGCTGCGGCGCCGGCACGAGGCGCGCGCCGCCGAGGCGTCCGCCGTGGCCGGCCGCGTGGCCGACCTGCGCGCCGCGGCCGCGCGCCTGGCCGACAGGTACGACCCCCCACCCCCCACACCGACCCCCCACACGCGACCCGGCGCGGCGCAGGAGCTGCGGCGCCGGCACGAGGCGCGCGCCGCCGAGGCGTCCGCCGTGGCCGGCCGCGTGGCCGACCTGCGCGCCGCGGCCGCGCGCCTGGCCGACAGGTACGACCCCCCACCCCCCACACCGACCCCCCACACGCGACCCGGCGCGGCGCAGGAGCTGCGGCGCCGGCACGAGGCGCGCGCCGCCGAGGCGTCCGCCGTGGCCGGCCGCGTGGCCGACCTGCGCGCCGCGGCCGCGCGCCTGGCCGACAGGTACGACCCCCCACCCCCCCACACCGACCCCCCACACGCGACCCGGCGCGGCGCAGGAGCTGCGGCGCCGGCACGAGGCGCGCGCCGCCGAGGCGTCCGCCGTGGCCGGCCGCGTGGCCGACCTGCGCGCCGCGGCCGCGCGCCTGGCCGACAGGTACGACCCCCCACCCCCCACACCGACCCCCCACACGCGACCCGGCGCGGCGCAGGAGCTGCGGCGCCGGCACGAGGCGCGCGCCACCGAGGCGTCCGCCGTGGCCGGCCGCGTGGCCGACCTGCGCGCCGCGGCCGCGCGCCTGGCCGACAGGTACGACCCCCCACCCCCCACACCGACCCCCCACACGCGACCCGGCGCGGCGCAGGAGCTGCGGCGCCGGCACGAGGCGCGCGCCGCCGAGGCGTCCGCCGTGGCCGGCCGCGTGGCCGACCTGCGCGCCGCGGCCGCGCGCCTGGCCGACAGGTACGACCCCCCACCCCCCACACCGACCCCCCACACGCGACCCGGCGCGGCGCAGGAGCTGCGGCGCCGGCACGAGGCGCGCGCCGCCGAGGCGTCCGCCGTGGCCGGCCGCGTGGCCGACCTGCGCGCCGCGGCCGCGCGCCTGGCCGACAGGTACGACCCCCCACCCCCCACACCGACCCCCCACACGCGACCCGGCGCGGCGCAGGAGCTGCGGCGCCGGCACGAGGCGCGCGCCGCCGAGGCGTCCGCCGTGGCCGGCCGCGTGGCCGACCTGCGCGCCGCGGCCGCGCGCCTGGCCGACAGGTACGACCCCCCACCCCCCACACCGACCCCCCACACGCGACCCGGCGCGGCGCAGGAGCTGCGGCGCCGGCACGAGGCGCGCGCCGCCGAGGCGTCCGCCGTGGCCGGCCGCGTGGCCGACCTGCGCGCCGCGGCCGCGCGCCTGGCCGACAGGTACGACCCCCCCCCCCCCCACACCGACCCCCCACACGCGACCCGGCGCGGCGCAGGAGCTGCGGCGCCGGCACGAGGCGCGCGCCGCCGAGGCGTCCGCCGTGGCCGGCCGCGTGGCCGACCTGCGCGCCGCGGCCGCGCGCCTGGCCGACAGGTACGACCCCCCACCCCCCACACCGACCCCCCACACGCGACCCGGCGCGGCGCAGGAGCTGCGGCGCCGGCACGAGGCGCGCGCCGCCGAGGCGTCCGCCGTGGCCGGCCGCGTGGCCGACCTGCGCGCCGCGGCCGCGCGCCTGGCCGACAGGTACGACCCCCCACCCCCCACACCGACCCCCCACACGCGACCCGGCGCGGCGCAGGAGCTGCGGCGCAGGAGCTGCGGCGCCGGCACGAGGCGCGCGCCGCCGAGGCGTCCGCCGTGGCCGGCCGCGTGGCCGACCTGCGCGCCGCGGCCGCGCGCCTGGCCGACAGGTACGACCCCCCACCCCCCACACCGACCCCCCACACGCGACCCGGGCGCGGCGCAGGAGCTGAATTCTGACCCAAACGCTCAATCGACTTAAAGCCAGTGAAGTGCCAGCTTTTCTTTGGATGCTAAAGTCTATTATTTCTTCAATTTTTGTTCTATTGAGGTAGGTCACTGCTGGAAAAATCTTCCTCCAAATCTGGTGCAGGTCCTCCGGATAAGTACCTCAACCTTACAGATGACTACTGACAAACATGGCTGCACCCAAGCAGTGTTGTTTTACCGTAGTGTGTTAGCCAGATTTTTGTAGACAGATGCAGATGTCCTATTAGGGTAAAAGCTTACTTTTACAAAAAAAAATTATGTAACTAATATTGACTTCCTTTCTCACCAGTCACCCTGACAAGAAAGGTGAGATCGAAGCTAGTCTGTCAGAGCTGGATGCGGCATGGGACAGGCTGCAGCAGCTCGCAGCTCAGAGGACCAAGATGCTGGATGAAGCCATCGCACAGCACAAATTCGAGGAAAACCTTAAGGTTAGTCAAACATAGATTTTGTCTACTTTGTGAAGTATCTAAAGGCCTGTGGCAAACTTGGTTACTATCTAACAGTAACTAACATAGATTATTTTATACATATATCAAAATATATTTCATTTTTTTTTCCAATGCACTTCCAATAATAGTTCCTAAAATCTCTAAATATCTTCCAATTTTCCTTAAGTCTGTAAGACCACATGAACTTACATTTCAGAATTTATCCCCAAAACCCATTAGGTTGTGTGAACTATGATTCAATCCATGTCAATAATGGTCAATTAACCAAAATGAAACTGAAAAACAAAACTTAGCCCAAAAACATACTCTAAATCTTCCAAATTGAAGATTCAGACCGACCCAGCCAAAAAAACAGAAATTCTTCTAACTTACAATTTTCTAATATAAACTGCATCGTCACCAGGAATTGGAGTTGTGGGTGTCGGAGACGGTGAAGCGCATGGATGGCGCGGAGCCTGAAAGCGTCGCTGATGCTGAGGCGCAACTTGAACAGCATCATGAGAGAAAGGTGGGTATCCTTGACCTGACAATATTGTCACAATGTCTGGTCTAGTGTCCAAAGAATTATGCCAAAAGAATGTCTGTAAATGTGTATAATGTACCATATACTAGTCGCCACGTACGGTTTCTCCTGAGTTTGTAATCAATTGAGTGTCTAAAAATTCTGAGAATCTAGAATCTATCGAAAATCTGAGAATCTAGAAAATTCAGAAAATTTCTTTTGGGAAAAATATTGTGCTAGGTATATGGAGTGATGGAAAAAAATTCCTACCATGGCTAACGATGGCTATCAGATCTGTATAATAACAACCGGGACCGACAGCTTGACGTGCTCTCCGAGGCACGGTGGGGAGAAGAGTCAGCAATATTCATACCATAAGATAAACTATGGGTAACACACATAATTTCACGCATTTTTGGCGCGAACTTGTGGAGGCCTATGTCCAGCAGTGGACTGCAATAGGCTGGAATGATGATGATGATGATGAAAATAAACTTATCTAACCCTCACCTTCTTCAGGCCGAAATCGACGGTCGCCAGAAGGTGATCGCGACACTGCTGAAGGAAGCGGAGCAGGCCGGTGACGCTGAAAAGCAGAAGAGAGTTGAGAAGCTATCACAGACCCTGGATCAGGCCTGGCTGCAGAGGAAGCAGTACCTCACTCAGGTGAGAACATTTGAAAAATTACTTTACCAGTTAGCTTAAAATATTTTTAGGGTTGTTGAATGGGCAGAACCAGAAGAAGCTACAAATGCGTTCCTAAGTTATGAAATGTAGGGTCATAATGTTAGGGGTTAACAAAAAGGAAAATTTAAGGGATTGTATAGGTATTTGATTTAATTTTATCAATTGTCTGAGACGAATGGTCGGTAATACAAAAAAAAATCTCAATTTGAATAATAGTTTACAAATGCCTGTAATTTTAATATTTTGGTCTGTTGCTTATCCCCTCACCCCTCGACCAGGCTCACGAGCTCCAGCTGCTGAAGGAGCAAGCGCGGTTGGTGGAGGATTGGCTGGCTGCAAAGGAGGCCTTCCTGAACAATGATGACCTCGGAGAGAATCTTGACGGTGAGGCTTGTCAAATTTATTGTTTTTTTTTTTTGTTTAATATCCTCGCCTCGTACTCGACAGTCACAGTGAGATGTCCTCCTGCCAAAACTGCTTACAAAGACTTGCCGTGAACAAGACAAAAAAAAAAAACAAGCTTAGTTGATAGTACTGTACAAGTTACTTTCTCCTTAAAACGTGGATGCAAAACATTTAATATATTATAAAAAAAAAAATTGTATTGTTATAAGTGGTGATCGATTCAGCCAGTATCATCCCACTGCTGGGCATAGGCCTCTTTATCCATGTAGTAGAAGAATTGAGGATTGAAGCTTTATCCACTACGCTGCTGCACTCAAGCGGTGGTGACGATCTCTATCCGGGTGTGCTGATGATTTCTATCCGGGTGTGCTGATGTGTGGTGTTCCCCAGCGGTGGAGACGCTGCTCCGCAAGCACGCGGAGTTCAGCAAGCTGCTGGAGTCGCAGGCGGGACGAGTGGCCGAGCTGGAGAGGTTCGCGGCCGCCGCGCTGCAGGGCGGCCACCACCACCGGCGCTACATCGAGAACAGGGTGGGCGAGGCCAGGGCCCGGGCCGACAGGCTCAAGGTACGAACTCGCGCATACTGATACCGTATTTGGGGCATTATGAGATATAATAATAATAATAATAATAATAATAAACATATATTCATACTCACACACATACATCGATATACAGTAAAGACAAAAAAATAGAAATCACAACATAACAATTCTATTACAATATAACTATATAGATATTATGACTGTTTAATTCTGTAATAAATTGTCATATACATTATTTTAGTAAGTATGTAATTCCGCAACTCGACGATAGATGTCGCTGTACGCAATTAAATCGCGCTAACGTGTTGTTCAATGGTGTGCATAAATAGCTAAATTGGAAACAATGAACACAATCCCCCCGAGTCCCAGAGGGCTCCCCTTCTTCCTTCGCGGCCGGTGCCTTTAGTGCCCGGCCGCTCTCACCGGTGACGCTGTAAAGGCCGCTAGGGCCAACAGTACTCAACAATTCGAAAAAAAAAAACAATGAACACAATATACAACCGAAATAAAAAACAATAAAATTAAAAACAATAATAATAGGTAACTACCCACATAAAATCAACAATAACAATTAAAAAAACAAAATAATGAAAAATAAACAAAATGTATATAAAAAAAAGAAAGAAAGCGGCAACCTGCATAGCATAATGAGGAAAGCAGAAGCACAAAGACTCACACATACACACACGCGTGCACTTTACACGTGCGTGCGCTCACAGCATACTTGAACGCATTTATTAGTATTAAAAAAAAACTATTAGTATTATGTTTGGTACGTTATGAACGATATTGAGGAAATCAAGCAGATAGGCTCAAGGTATAGACTCGCACGAACGCACACACGCACGCCTACCTCACACGTACTCACTCGTACGTGCGCTACAGCGTACGTGTCGAGTTAGCAAATGTCATATTTCGGCATTATGAGAGGTATTGTGAAAGTTAAGCAGACCGGCTTAAGGAAGAAGCTCGCTCCCTTTATATCAATCATCTTCACCCCCATCTAAATGTAACACTAACCCGCAACCTCCACCCCCAGGAGCGCTGCAAGGCCCGAGGTCTGAAGCTGGAGCAGTCGAAGCAACTGCACCAGTTCTTACGAGATCTGAATCACGAGCGCGAGTGGATCGAACTCAAGATGCAGATAGCCACCGACACCAACTACAGGTAACCATCAGAAACACTAGCTCCAGAGTCTTGGACCAAGGTGGTCAAGACCAGGGAACGTCTGTGAGGAAATGTAAAAAGCCTAGTTAGCTATTGATTATTGTTGACTTACCCTTAAAAAAACAACCGCTCTGGTTCGAAGGTGCGTGTAGTCGCTAAGACACCGACGGTTTGCGGGTTCGATTCCCGCTCGGGATGGATATTTGTATTTGAACAAATATTTCTTTCCGGTTTGTATGTCTGTCTTTATGGGTCTCCCCACTATGCCTCGGAGAGCACGTTAAGCCGACGGTCCCGGTTGTTATTATGTAAACCTGATAGCGATCGTTACTCATACAACATACGTCAACCCGCATTAGAGCAGCGTGGTGGATTAGACTCCAACCAAGAAGATGCTAAATCTTACCCTCAAAACTTAGCTCTACATGGATAAGCGCCAGCTTTCAAACTTAAAAAGAATCATTAAAATCGATACACCCAGTAAAAATTAACTAACACATAAAAAGATACCTTATAATTTTCATAGCGTATTTTTTTTTTTGTTTTCAGAGAGCTTTCAAACTTACAAAGCAAGATCCAAAAGCACGCGGCTTTCGAGTCGGAGCTCGCGGCTAACAAAAAGCGTATTGATGACGTCGCTGCCACCGGAGAAGATCTGATTGGTGAGATACCCTCCATTAGCCCACCCCCTCCCCACTCACCATAACACATACAAACAATCAAGTGCTTTTCTATGCCAAGGGACAAATGAGCAGATAGTACCATCTGAAAGAAAGAAATTTTGTTGTTCACAATAATAAAAATCATAACAATATGACTACGGTTTACACACAGATATTACGAACAATACAATACATTTGCCACACCATTGCAACAATAATGAGACGCAGATTTTCAGTGACTCCTCGTTGTCATTCGCTTTGAGCGACATCACTGACATCACTCAACCAAACACACACACACACAAATTGTAGCTCTCTTAAACCACCCACTTAACCGACACCAACATACACCACCAGTATCCTGCACATATCAGAAAAACATAAACATCCGCAACTGCCATACACCACCTACACCAACAAAAATTGCTGCTTATTTTTCATTATTTTTTTTTTTTGCTTTTTTAATTGTTATTGTTGATTTTATGTGGGTAGTTACCTATTATTATTGTTTTTTAATTTCATTGTCTTTTATTTCGGTTGTATATTGTGTTCATTGTTTCCAATTTAGCTATTTGTCATAATATCTATATAGTTATATTGTAATAGAATTGTTATATTGTGATTTCTATTTTTTTGTCTTTACTGTATATCGATGTATGTGTGTGAGTATGAATAAATGTTTATTATTATTATTATTAAAAAGAGAGCAGCACATCCACACTGACAATATATATACATAGCATACACATATATACACATACACATACATATGCATATACACACACTTATAGGATATTTTGACAGAATATCATATTATTATATTCCGCAGCGATCTGATGTTAAATGCCTAAAAATTATCATTAGTGTCTCCCAAGTAAAGCTTAAATTTAAAGAAAAAAAAAACCCCTTTTGTGACCAAACCAATGTTCTGCAAGAGTTTCATGAAGTCGTTCTGTCAACAGAAGCGAAGCACTACGCCTCCCAAGAGATCGCGAAACACGTCGAGGACCTCGAGAACCTGTGGAGAGATCTCATGGTGAGCTACTGAACTCCTTGTTGAAATGTGTAGATGTGTATTTTATTAAATATTTAACACTTTTATCATGGACGAGTTGTACCCTGTGCACGTTGTTGCACTTTTTTTTTTGGTCGTACCAACTCTGAAACCTTTGAGGGCTCATGCACAACACTTTGCTGAAGATCACGACATGATCAAATGCATAGTTTACGATTCTATAAAGGACATACAGACAAACATTCATATATATATATATATATATATATATATATATATATATATAGATGATACATATAACACTATCCGCGGATACTTTTCGGATACTTTACAGCAAACACCGTGACTCGTAGAGCACGTTAAGCCGTCGGTCCCGGTTGTTATCATGTACACCTGATAGCGATCGTTACTCATAGTAGGGAATATATCCGCCAACCCGCATTGGAGCAGCGTGTTGGATTAAGCTCTGATCTGTCTCGTACATGGGGAAAGAGGCTTATGCCCAGTAGTGGGATACTACAGGCTGAAGCGTGACATATAACACTAGAATTCCAAAACGGCTAAAACTTACTGACCAACTCTTTAAGAATTATAAGTGGATATAGTCACTTGATTTAGGCGTATAAAGCTTTTAATTATATATACGGTGCAAGATTGCAGAGATGCATGTTATGCAACATGTTACTAATTTTGAACTAAAACACAGTTTATATATTATTTTCAAAAGAGTAACTGCGGAGTTTCTTGCCGATTCTTCTCTGCAGAATCTACATTCCGAATCGGTGGTCGCTTTACTTCTACAAATATAATAATTTATTTTTAAAGTTTTAATTTGTAAAATGACGATTCGAAAGTGCTTTTGAAGCCTATTTGAAAGTTATTTTTGATTTTGACTTATGTTATTTTTTGTCTGAATCTTCTTGTTTCTCGTTAGAGCTGTTAGGATATGCATTTATTATATCTAAGTTTATTTGTATACTATCGACCTCTCTCCGTTCATATTTTTTATACGATAAGTAATCACCAACATATCACACACTAAAACCTTCGAAACATCTTATGGTATAAGTATTATTCCAATTGGTTCAGTAGTTTTTGACGTAGGACCGAACAAAAAAACTCTACATTTATTAGTATAGATTACTATTTGTGAAAACTTTTAATAAAACAGTAAAGTCGTCAGTTTTAATGTAATCTTTAATATGTAATATTTATGTAAAAGTTTCGCAACCAATAAGAGTGATCTCCCGCAGTCCGCTGCAAAGCTGCGTCGCGAGCGACTCCAGGAGGCGTACCAGGCGCGCGTGTATCTGCGGGGCCTGGACGACTTCACCGCCTGGCTGGACGACGTGGAGGCGCAGCTGCTGAGTGAGGACCACGGTGAGTGGGCTCGGGGCTGAGTACTGGGGGAGGTTGGGGGGTTCTGGGTCTGGGGCTATAGAGGGGGGCAGTTAGGGATTGATTGCGTAATGAGGATCACAATGAGTAGGGTTTGGGTTTTTTCTTTTTCAAGATGTAACCAGATTCAAGGATCGCAATCATTGAATGATGATGGAACTGCTTAAAACCTTAGACATTTAAAAATAAAATAAATTTGTTATGATTTTGATCTGGTATTTGTTTTAAATTTCGTTAATTGGGGTGTTATACTTTTGTATCCCCTGACATCTAACTATCATTAGTAAGAGTCATCCAATTAGGCTACACTTATACATCCCCTAATACCTAATAATGTCCGAATATAGCCCGGAAGCTTTCTAAAACGTACAACAATCTCCAGGCAAGGACCTGTCCTCGGTCCAAGCGCTGCTCAAACGCCACACGCGCCTGGAGGCAGCGGTCGCCGCGAAGGCCGACACCGCCACACAACTGGCCGACACGGCGCAACAGCTGGCCGACAACCACCACTTCATGGCCGACGAGATCCTGGAGAAGGCCGACCAGGCCGTCAAACGGTAACAACCTATTACTTTAGTTTATTTTATTTTTTTTGTTTTACGAGAAAACACAGCTATTTAGAAGTCGGTTAAAATATACGTCAGCACCAATCGAGAGAGTCTTATAAAAAAAATGGATTTGAGTCTGTGATGTTAATGCTGAACATTTAATTTCCAGCTACCGTCAACTACAGGAGCCAATGCAGATACGTCGTGACAACCTGGAGGATGCGGCGCTTCTGCACCGCTGGGAGAGAGACGCTGATGAGGAGTTCAGCTGGTAGGGACCTGGACATCTCAGACCGTGTTTCTTCACTCCTTACCTTATTTCCTGATTTTAGTTATGACCAGATGGGACAATTTTAAACTATTTAAAACAATGTTTTTTTGAAGTTATACTTTATTTGGCGCGTTAGGGAAAAATGAAAAGAGTATTTTTTAAAAATTTGCGCGCATAACGTCACAGAAAGCTGACACTCTGAAGTTAGCTAGACAACGAAGAAGTTAGCAACGTGAAGTCAGCTAGCCAATGGAGTATAACTTCTTACGTGCTTACATAAGTACACACACACACACGCTCACACACTTTATTTTAACATAAACATTATGTTGCTTACCGTAGATAAGATGACTGTGTGTGTATTTAAAAGATGTACATTTAATTTGTGTATAGCGGTCCTACAGTTGCAGCCAGGCTGGAAAAGGACATTTCAAGACTGGATCCGTTTCCAGTTCAAAAGTTACCCAAAATTTTACTATGATCCTTTCTGTAATTTTTTCGAAACACCTGTGGGTCTTTATGGGATCGAAATGAATGTGTTATTATGTCCAATAAGCATGCGTTGCGCACGCGCAGGTTGTCGGAGCGCGCGGGCGCCGGCGTGTGGGACGAGAGCGGGGCTTCGCTGGCGGACGCGCAGGCGCTGCTCAAGAAGCACCTGGCGCTGGAGGCCGAGCTCATCGGCAGGTGGGGCCGCCAACCAGTACCTCGCTATTTTGACGATGAATGTTTATCATAAAATCTGTATGGTTTAGACCTAGGTTAGGTTATAGCTAACGGCACGGATGTTGAGCGCTCGGCTCGGGGTGCAGGGGTCGTAAACATAAAATAATTGATTTCAGTATTATAATCATCATCAATCAGCCTTTCGCAGTCCACTACTGGAAATAGGCCTCTACAAGTTCACGCCAAAAATGGCGTGAACTCATGTGTGTTGCCCATAGTCACCACGCTGGGCAGGCGGGTTGGTACCCGCAGGGCTGGCTTTATCGTACCGAAGACGCTGCTGCCCGTCTTCGGCCTGTGTATTTCAAAGCCAGCAGTTGGATGGTTATCCCGCCATCGGTCGTCTTTTTAAGTTCCAATGTGGTAGTGGAACTGTGTTATCCCTTAGTCGCCTCCTACAACCACGGGAAGAGAGGGGGTATTATTGTAAAGAGCTAAAATCGAAAACTATTAAGTAGTCTTAGCGAATGCTCTAATTTTATCCTTAATTGCAACCTTAACAGAGAGGCATCGATATCAGCGGTATGCGCACGCGCAACCGCACTAGCAAGACGAGGACACTTCGCCGGATCAGAGCTGGAGGCTCGAGCTCGAGACCTTCGGACAGCACAGCGTACACTGCTGGACAGAGCAGCGCAGCGCAGCATTGACTTGAGGGAACGCTGTGAACTACTGCAACTTCTGACAGAGATTCGGGAGGCGGGTGTATGGTTATCGGAGAGGCGTAACGCCCTAACAGCTGGAGAGGCGGGTCGTGATGAGGAGTCGGTTCTGGCGCTGATGAGGCGCCTTGACGCTCAGCAGCGGGAGCTAAACGCCTTCCTGCCCACTCTGACGCGTCTGGAACGCACGCTACAGGTGAGGAATGATATGAACGTTGAAGATAGGAGTTGGCCCTGTGGAGCCGGATTTTACACGGCTGAAGAGGACTTTATTATTTTTTGATTTTAGACTTTTCAAATAATTCATTTTCTAATATGCTTAAATCGTGATCAGGAACGCACCCACGAAGACGAGGAGGTCCGCAAGAAGCTGGATGAGCTGAAAGCAAGCTACGAAGAAACTAAGCTCATGTCGGCGAAGAGAGAACAGCGCCTGCAGCAGAGCTTGAAGTACTTCAAGTGAGTGTTCTTATTTTATACAACGGTGATCACGATTCAGCCTGTAATATCCCAACTACTGGGCATAGGCCTCTTTCTCCATGTAGGAGAAGGATCGGAGCGTATTCCACCACGCTGCTCCACTGCGGGTTGGCGAATGTTCTCTACTATGAGTAACGATCGTTATCAGGTATTTATGATATCAACCGGGACCGACGGATTAACGTACTCTCCGTGGCACGGTGGGGAGACCCGAACCCAAAAACCGTCGGTGCTTTAGGCGACTACTGGTGTAGTGGTGCATACCACTACCCCAGAGCGGTAAAAAAACTAAAATATTATATATTTGTTTTAATATATTATATATTAAAATAAAGCTGATTCTAATTATTAAGGAGTTCCATGACTATTTTTAATGGCTAATTTTGTGTCTATATTTTTCTGGTCAGGAACTGAAATTATTAAAGTTCAGTGCACAACATACAAAAACAAAATATATTCAGATAAATGAAATGTCTTTTGTACTCATTTGACTCAATTCCAATTAAATTTTCGGTAAAAAAAGTTTCATCAAAATTGGACGAGGTAGTTAAGTTTGGTTTTTTTTTTTTGTTACTAATTTCGGTCACTTATTAAAATCATAAGTTCAAAGTACCAAAGCTAAATATATTTGTACCCCCGTCTCCAGGTTCGTCCAAGAGTTCGAGGAGGTCCAGGAATGGATCAGCGAGCAGATGTCCACCGCCGCCAGCGAAGAGTACGGCCTGGACGTGGAGCACGTAGAGACGTTACAGCAGGCCTTCGACAATTTCCTCACGCAGCTGCACGGTGAGACTACACTGCCTAGGTTCATTGATAGCGGAGTTATAGTTGGTAGAGAAGAAATTTTTAGAAAATTAATATTGATAGACCGGTGTAGGGTTTGTGTTCTTTATTGACAAAAATATTGATGTTTCTGCCATCATCTTCACCTTGCCATTTCTAGTCTATTGATATAATAATTTATACGAATTTTTGAGGGGTAAAGTTTGCCGGATCAACCAGTAGTAAAAAATTTCAAGCAGTAGGGTGAAAGTCTGTATCTATATTTCAGACACACGACACTAATATAATCCCTGCCATCTACGACGAACATCTGTATGACCTAAAATTTGTCATGAACAAAGACAAGAAAAGTACATTACTATTATCTGGCAAAAATGTTATCTAACGACCCTAAAATCTTAGCACCCAGTAGGATTTTCTCTTGTGTCGGGGGTCCGGAAAAATACAATACACAAGCAGAAACGCCCAGACCACGACAAATTTCTATATGGGTACTCGCGACCGCTGCGCCAACGCGTCGATAAAATATAGTATACAAATTGCTTATTGTCATGTACTTGGATAAGTTCAGACTTGTTCTCCCTCTTCTAACTTGATTAATATTGAGTAATATATTTTACAGCCAACGAGGGTCGCATCGAAGCAGTGTGCGAAGCTGGCAACGCTCTTCTAGAGGAGAACACTCCAGAGGCGGACAAGGTTAAGCAGAGGATCGAGGACATCAGGGGTCTCTGGGACGACCTTAAGGAATTGGCGATTGCTAGACAGGAGGTGAGCTTACTTATTATTATACCACCGTTTCTTGGTGGTATATAAGCGTATGGTCAGACTACTGCTAAGCAATTACCGTAGCCTATAAATGCCTACAACCACAGAAGCATCGCTTACGATGTGTGGATTGCGACCGCTTGTTCTCTACCAGAAGTACTCCTATCCCTGGACCGTCTCAAACATTAAGTGAATAATACTAACCTGCCCCCCCTCACCCCTTCTAGGCGCTGGCTGGTGCTCGACAAGTGCACGAGTTCGACCGCTCTGCTGAGGAGACTCTAGCCTGGGTGGCGGAAAAGGAAGCGGCGCTACAGTTACCGCGTGCCCTTCACCAGCTCCGGGCGCTGCGGGCCGACCTGCGTGCTATCCGGGACCAGCACGAGACCCTGGCGCAGGAGGCTGAACGGTCAGTATACAGAAAAGTGACAAATAACATCACTTGACACTTCAGACTGTTAGGCTGGTCACTGACTGTTCTTCTGATAACTGACATCACTTCTACCCAAGTTCAATCCAATAAGTTGGGCTAGTAACTTGATCGATTCTCTCTGATTTTTGCCTGGAATCCTTATCGAAATTGGTATATGATTGTCAAGTAAGTTTGCGTTATGACTGTCTTATTAATATTTCAGAAGAAATATTTTGACAAGACTGAAATACTTTGGACTAGAATAATTGTTTTTGAAATTTTGATGAGGCCTTTAAGAGGAAATTAGTGGGACTCTGGTCTATAGTCTAATATATTCCGTTATTAGATGAAGAATATAATTTAATTATATCTTTTGCTTCGTCAGATTGGGTGCAGCATTCCCAGACGCGAAGGAGCACGTACTCGCCAAGTTAGAAGATGTGACCGAATCTTTAGCAGCGTTAGAAGAACGAGCTGCCCACAATGAACACCAACTCGAACTCGCTGATCAACTGCAGGCGTACTTCGACAAGTACCAGGAGCTCATGTGAGTGGACAGTAGCTAAGGGTTTGGGAGGGGTGATCTGGCTTAGGAACTGCTGGCAACGGCCAGGGGTCTTGGGCAATAGCCACAGATTAAATATCAATAGGTTTTATAGATTTTGGTATTCTACTAGACCTGATGAAAAGTTTTTATTACAGTTGTTTATTTTCAGGAATTCGACATGTTGTGACTTGTTCATATCTATTATATTATGGGCAAACAAAACAAAAATTACAAATGTGTTGAAAAAGTTTGACATCCCAAATCTATAAGCCTATTATTGTAAGTACTAACCTGGTAATAATGCAGGGCTTGGACTAACGAGACCCTCGCGAAGGTAACGGCGCCAGAGTTGAGCGCGGATGTGGCCGGCGCTGAAGGGCTGGTGGCGCGGCACCAGGACATCGCGGCGGAGATGGACGCCAAGGAGGAGAGCTTCCAGACCTTCTATTCGGATGGTAAGCTGGTACCATGATCTGATGACTGATATCCAAATCTTTGCTTTTGCTCTGAATACTTGCATACATTATTTTATTCTCGTATTATCCTCTTCATAACTATTGTATACTTCATAAATATTCGAATGAATTAATCAAAAAGCCGAAATTTTTTTTTTTTTTTTTTTGACTTTGCTCTCTGCTTCGCAAGTTGTGGATTCGATTCCCGCCTGAGTCTGGGTGTATTATCTATACTAATATTATAAAGAGGAAACATTTGTTTGTTTGCTTGCATTGAATAGGCTCCGAAATTACTGAACCGATTTGAAAAATTCTTTCACTGTTGGGAAAAGCTACACTATCCGCGGGTGACATAGGCTATAATTATATTTTCAAAAAAATTTGAGGAAAAAAGTATTTTGAAATTTTTGTGAAAATATATCATCAAAAAAATATTTAGCTATACCAGTTGGCTGTTACCTGTAACACAAGCGTTAATTTTTTTACCTCAGAAACAGACGACCGTGTGTGTATATTATAAGATTAAAAAAAAAAGTGATATAATATTGTGTCCTCTATTCGTCCGAAAAGAAAATCTAAAAAAGTCTTCCTAGTTTTGTGTCTAGAATACGCAATAACCTGATGAGCTTAGGAACAACGTAGTGTATGTTCTTGCGGGTCTCCCCACCGCGCCTCGGAGAGCACGAAAAGCTATCAGTTTCAGTGCTTATGTTACGACGAATAGGATCGTCACTCGTGTTTATTATTGGATTAAGTTCCGACCTTTCACCTACATGGAGAGAGAGAGGCTTATACCCAGCTGTAGAATGTTACAGATTGACTTAAACATATTTCTCTATATTTTCAAGGATATCAGATATCTATCGTTACTATTGGCAGCTAAATCACTCCCCCCAATCCGTATGATGGTAAGAGGCCACTATCCTGCACTAAAGCTTGATTCATGGAACCCCCCCCCCCCAGGCGAGAAGCTCGTGCGCGAGGGCCACTTCATGTCGGCGGAGGTGGGCGCGCGCGTGTCGTCGCTGCGCGCGCGGCGCGAGGCGCTGGGCGGCGTGTGGGCGGCGCGCGCGCGCATCTACGAGCTGCACCTGGACGCGCTGCTGTTCCTGCGGGACGCCGCCGCGCTCGACCGCTGGATCTCCGCCAGGTACCGCGCCGCTGCCACCTCTGGACTGATGACACCGTGTGGGCGGCGCGCGCGCGCATCTACGAGCTGCACCTGGACGCGCTGCTGTTCCTGCGGGACGCCGCCGCGCTCGACCGCTGGATCTCCGCCAGGTACCGCGCCGCTGCCACCTCTGGACTGATGACACCGTGTGGGCGGCGCGCGCGCGCATCTACGAGCTGCACCTGGACGCGCTGCTGTTCCTGCGGGACGCCGCCGCGCTCGACCGCTGGATCTCCGCCAGGTACCGCGCCGCTGCCACCTCTGGACTGATGACACCGTGTGGGCGGCGCGCGCGCGCATCTACGAGCTGCACCTGGACGCGCTGCTGTTCCTGCGGGACGCCGCCGCGCTCGACCGCTGGATCTCCGCCAGGTACCGCGCCGCTGCCACCTCTGGACTGATGACACCGTGTGGGCGGCGCGCGCGCGCATCTACGAGCTGCACCTGGACGCGCTGCTGTTCCTGCGGGACGCCGCCGCGCTCGACCGCTGGATCTCCGCCAGGTACCGCGCCGCTGCCACCTCTGGACTGATGACACCGTGTGGGCGGCGCGCGCGCGCATCTACGAGCTGCACCTGGACGCGCTGCTGTTCCTGCGGGACGCCGCCGCGCTCGACCGCTGGATCTCCGCCAGGTACCGCGCCGCTGCCACCTCTGGACTGATGACACCGTGTGGGCGGCGCGCGCGCGCATCTACGAGCTGCACCTGGACGCGCTGCTGTTCCTGCGGGACGCCGCCGCGCTCGACCGCTGGATCTCCGCCAGGTACCGCGCCGCTGCCACCTCTGGACTGATGACACCGTGTGGGCGGCGCGCGCGCGCATCTACGAGCTGCACCTGGACGCGCTGCTGTTCCTGCGGGACGCCGCCGCGCTCGACCGCTGGATCTCCGCCAGGTACCGCGCCGCTGCCACCTCTGGACTGATGACACCGTGTGGGCGGCGCGCGCGCGCATCTACGAGCTGCACCTGGACGCGCTGCTGTTCCTGCGGGACGCCGCCGCGCTCGACCGCTGGATCTCCGCCAGGTACCGCGCCGCTGCCACCTCTGGACTGATGACACCGTGTGGGCGGCGCGCGCGCGCATCTACGAGCTGCACCTGGACGCGCTGCTGTTCCTGCGGGACGCCGCCGCGCTCGACCGCTGGATCTCCGCCAGGTACCGCGCCGCTGCCACCTCTGGACTGATGACACCGTGTGGGCGGCGCGCGCGCGCATCTACGAGCTGCACCTGGACGCGCTGCTGTTCCTGCGGGACGCCGCCGCGCTCGACCGCTGGATCTCCGCCAGGTACCGCGCCGCTGCCACCTCTGGACTGATGACACCGTGTGGGCGGCGCGCGCGCGCATCTACGAGCTGCACCTGGACGCGCTGCTGTTCCTGCGGGACGCCGCCGCGCTCGACCGCTGGATCTCCGCCAGGTACCGCGCCGCTGCCACCTCTGGACTGATGACACCGTGTGGGCGGCGCGCGCGCGGTACCCAACACCAAAGGGCTGATTTGGACATTATTTGGCCAATCTCAAGTGATATAATACTAAGTCTGTCTTGTATTTGTCTTTAAAGGGTTCGATCCCCGCTCATGGCATAAACTTGTTTTCTTCCCGAGGGGGATATAAAAGGTGACCGAGGGATTTACCTGGCTCAAAATCATCAGGGTCGTGGAGAAGGAAAACTTCAATAGAAACCCGGAATAAAGTCTCCGTTAAGCATTCGTGGCATAGCTCTAAACTGCGAAAGACTCCTGCAGCCCAACTGGCTCCACACGTATCGACTCGTCGTTCCTGTGGGCCTAGCCAGTGAGGTCGAGAGGGTGGCGCAGAGCTTAGGCAACTCTGCGTTTTCCTGAAGAGCGTTCTAGGCGACACAGTGTCTGTCTGACACTGTCTAAATTGTCAGCAATAGACGGACTAAGGCCAATGATGATGACAATGATGATCAAAATATTTAATCATCTCAGTCAATAACTATCTAAATAATTTCCCCCCCAGAATTCCCCTGGTCCGCGACGGCAAGCTAGGGGAGAGCTTGGCGCAGACGGAGGAGCTCATCAACAGACATCGCGACCTGGAAGAGACGATCGACGCCCAGAAGGAGAAGTTCCAGGCCCTCAAGAGGATCACGCTGGTGAGGATCTTTGAGATATTTAGAAGAATAGCTTAATGCAAAAGACTTAATTTTAAACTCACTACATTCAATTAATAATTGATCATAAAATTTGCATGTGAAGCTCTTTATAAAATTATTCATCATCATTCATCATCATTTCAGCCTATTGCAGTCCACTGCTGGACATAGGCCTCCACAAGTTCGCGCCAAAAATGCGTGAACTCATGTGCTTTGCCCATAGTCACCACGCTGGGCAGGCGGGTTGGTGACCGCAGGGCTGGCTTTGTCGCACCGAAAACGCTTTATTATTCACATTTGCAAAGCAATATTACTTTCATTATCAAGTTATCTGGATGAGATTATTATTTTGCAAAAAGATGCTCTGGTTGTACAATCTGTGACTTTAATTTCTTGTATTGTTAATTTTGTTCTTTGTTTAAATGTCCAATAACATATATTATTATAATATTAATACGAGCCTGTATCATAAGTTGTGGATAACGCTATTTAATAGATGACGATACAAATAGACTTTGACAGCGGGACGTAGAATAGTCCAGTAGGACCTGTTTCTCTTCTACGTGACATTGGCAAAATCATCTGTGCTCATTTGGCACTATTGAAAGCCATTAACAGTAAAGAAAAAGAAGAAGGACTTTTTTCTCCTCAATCGATAAACTGCAACTTTAAATCTAATATATGCGATTAGAAATATCTCATAAATATAATGGAATTCGATGGAAAAAAAGAATAATGAATCGGACGGATTACTGTCGGACACTATCATCCGTCAAATAGCGTTATCCATAACTGGCGTAACAGGACCTTCGACTAATATTACTTTTTTGACTTGACTAGCGCGACGTTGGCGCACTTTGTAGTGATCCAGCTTTCCGCTCCGAGGGTTGTGGGTTCGATTCCCACCCCGAGTCTGGGTGTAATATAAATATTTATTTATATATGTACTATTTATAAGTATGTTTATCGAAAAAAAAAAAATGTAGCTATATACCAGTCGGCTGTTACCTATAACACAAGCATTAAGTTGCTTACTTTAGGAACAGACGACCGTGTGTGTATTGTATAGATATTTATTTATTTATGTACTACTTTTTACGGTTGTAATTTTGTAGTGAAATTTAGTTTGGGGTCCTATCCTAAATCCTAGTGAGGACCGGTCAATGTCAGGCGTTTATTTATAATTGATATTGTACTTCCAGATCGAGAAAGCGTTCAAAGAGCAGCAGAGCTCGGAGGAAGAGGCGCGCAAGAGGCACGCAGAGAGGCAGGAGGCGGAGCGCCTGCAGCAGGTCAAGCGCCGGGAGATGGAGCGGATCACGGAGGAGAGGAGGCGGGAGGGGGGGCTGCGGGAGGGGGGGCTGCGGGAGCGCCCGGAGACGCGCCCGCCGCTGGTGAGCACTGACTGGCTGTTTACTTAAATCGACTACCCACAGCATCAGTACTAATTATAGACAGCTATAAAGGAGTCAAGCAATTTTAGCAGCTTTCTCTTGGATGTAGCTAGGTCATTTATAATATATACATACTAGCTGACCCCGCAAACGTTGTTTTGCTATATATGTTATAAAGCCCCTTAATCCCCCCCCCACCCCCTTATAACTTAGGGGTGTGAAAAATAGATGTTGTTCGATTCTCAGACCTACCCGATATGCACACAAAATTTCATGAGAATCGGTCAAGCCGTTTCGGAGGAGTTTAACTACAAACACTGTGAGACGAGAATTTTATATATTAGATATATATATAACTAGGTCGGTAAACAAGCGTACGGCTCACCTGATGGTAAGCGATTACCGTAGCTTATAGACGCCTGCGACACCAGAAGCATCGCAATTTGTTGTCGACCCAATCCCCAATCCCCCCAGGAGCTCTGGTCACCTTACTCACCACAGGAACACAACACTGCTTGAAAACAGTATTATTTAGCTGTGGTCTTCTGTAAGGTCGAGGTACTTCCCCAGTCGGGCTGCTCCATATTTTGAGCAGGATATCTTTAGCTGTGCCCTCAGTTAAAAAAGTTATGCAAAGACTTAACAGCACTTTCTTATAAGTGAGTGCTTCTACAGTAACAGTTTTAGTACAAAATATGAATGTACCTCCCAACCCTCAGGTGGAACGTCAGCTCAGCGGCGGTACCGTGGGGAGCATCAACATGGTGGCGTCTTCAGAGGAGACCCTCAGTCCGGCTCCGCAGTTCGAGAGACTGCCCAAACCGGACCCCAACGTGAAGAGAGCGGAGAGCATGAGTGTGAGTCATTTGTATTGTTATGTGTTGTCTCCGAAACTATTTCGAAAGTATCAAGTTTATTTGTAATATCAATAAATTTGATTTTTGCAATTTTTATAATATTCATTCATATACAGAATTAAAGAACAAAAGGCCTCCGGAAACAAAAGCACAAACACAAACGTCCAGATAACAACAAACACTAGAACTATACAATTTGGTTCCACCATCACCTTTCTACCACCGAACCGCAAGGCATCGCATGAATCTACACCGCTATGTGGTTGAAATCCCACGACCTCGCACAAAACGATTTGCTTCCTCGTTCCTAATACGCTTCCGTTTTTCCAACGAACTATAACTTGGGTATCTTTGAATCAAGAGTGAATAGGCATCTTCTAGGCAAGCGCGCACCACCTTAGGCTGCATCTTCACTTGCCACCAAGTGAGATCGCAGTCAAGCGCTAGTCTATATATTTAAAACAAAAAAAAAAAACATCTGTATGGCCAATACAAATGTATGCCATGTACGAGGATCGAACCTGCAACAGCCAGCATAACCATAAACGCAAAATCATTAGATTGCTGTAACCGTCCAAACACATCAGTTCAATACTGTCCACGTTTTGGTCAAAGCACGTATGAAAAGTGACTTTCTCTTTACTTTATTTATTATGAATACTTTTTGTTTGTGTAGGTGGTAAAGACACCGAAGCGCACGCCATCGTTCACGACCCGACGCCGAACCCAGAGCTTCCGCAGACACAAGCGACCCGACGACCTGCCGCCCGTGGAGATCGAGGGTAACGGACTTGTTCTGTCGTCTCTATTACCAACCCATCGTCTTTTGATTAAAATTCGTAACAAATCATACTGACACATAGACAGTCCCTCCTCGATGCTTCTGGTGTTGCAGACGTCTATAGTCTAAGCTATGGTGATCGCTTGCCATCAGATGAGCCGTACGCTTGTTTGCCGACCGAGTTATATATAAAAACGAAAAAAAAAAACATATACAGGGTGCTTTAGGCGTCCACAGCTTCCGGCTTATCATCAGGTGGATCATCAAGCTTGTTTACGACCATAGAGATATAAAAACACACCTTTAAAACGCCATTTTACTAAATCCCCCCCCCCCCCAGGGTACCTGGAGCGCAAGCAGGAGGCGGGCTGCGGCGGCAAGCGCGCCACGGTGCGCTCGTGGCGCGCCTACTACACCGTGCTGTGCGGACAGCTGCTGTGCTTCTTCCGCGACGAGCTGGACTTCGCCAGCAGCAAGGCGGCCGCGCCGCCCGTCGCCATCATGAACGTGAGTCGCCGCGCTGTTTCACTTGTACAAGGGACCCAAGCGCGGGCTCTCGAATGTCTCGTGCCTTGTTACCAGACATTATCGTTACATTTTCAAATACAAGAAAATTATGACAGCCCCTAACTAGTTCACGCATTCAATCGATAGATGGCAGCACACGTGTATTGGAATGTTCTATTTTGCTACATGTCAACAGCTTTTATCCTACACATGGAGCTTGGTGAGAAGGAGAACGATCGCTACGTACTAAAGCACTAGCCCGCCTGTCCCTAAAAATTTGTACATAATTATAGAATGAATAGTTCATTTTTCAGCCATCAGTCGCGCTACCGTCTGTAAATAGTCTGTAAAGTTAGTTGTTTATGCCATGTGCTTATGAGTACAAGTAGATGAAGTTAGTTGAAGTAAGAGAGTCAAATTAGCGCACAACAGCCCGCGCTTTTATTGACACAACAGCGATCGCAGCGCTACGCTATTTCGTCGATATTTCCAGGACACTATTTTCTACAATCGTTCTTCTCTCCAAGCTTCATGATCCTACAAGTAATGTTACTCGCACGCCTCCCCCTCCCCCTCCTTAACTTACACCCAACTGCATCTTCTAGTCACTGTTATACAGGTTGTGCCATAAAAATAGCCTTTTTAGAAACAAATTCTTGCTATCACAAACAATGCTGAGGCAGAAACCTAGTTGGCCTTTTCTTTCTCGTTACCATTTTTGTGTTTCCTATTATTTTGTTTATTGTACTCCTTTATACTGCTAAGTTTTTATAAATTGTAAATACACGGCTGATAAGGAGGTGTTCTCCCCCCCCCCCCCCAGGCGCGCTGCTCCGCGGCCGGCGACTACACCAAGCGCGCGCACGTGTTCCGGCTGGCGTGCGCGGACGGCGCCGAGTACCTGTTCGCGGCGGGCGGGCGCGAGCTCATGCGCGACTGGGTCGCCAAGGTCGCCTTCCACGCGCAGCTGCCGCCCCAGCTGCAGCTCACGCCCTACGCGCCGCCCACGGACCCGCCCACCGCCGACTCGCCCACCGCCGCCGTCCGCAGGCGGCTGCAGCAGTGAGTGCCGCCCTTTAGCTTAGTTATATACAGCATGTTAAGAAAATCTTCAATTACATTTACTTGCAAAAGACTTTGAGTGTGTGAAAAAGTAACAGTCTCAAACATTTGTTACTATCAATTTATTATGGTAGAAATGTATTATAATGTATAGCGTCTTCGGTGCGACAAAGCCAGTACTGCTGTCACCAACCCGCCTGCCCAGCGTGGTGACTATGGGCAAAACACATGAGTTCACGTTATTTTTGGCGTAAACTTGTGGAGGCGTATGTCCAGCAGTGGACTGTATAGGCTGTAATGATGAAATGTATTATTACGGTGACAAAAATACATTTATATATACTACAATAGTCGACGTTACAGATTATTAACTTCATGACAAAAAAAATATATAATTATTTTACATCTGCATTATCTAATGCGATAGCTTACACAAAATTATAAATAATTTCGGCGCTTCCACAAACTGCCGCTTTAAATGTAAATAAAAGCTCATAGATAATTAACCTCCGCTTCCCCAGGAACGCGTCATCATCATCATCAGCGGCCTCGTCACCAGAGCCTCAGCGTCGGCCTCGCACGCAGGCTGAGATACTCCAGGAGCACCGGAACAGCCAGCGAGCCTCCGCCACGCCTGACAGACAGACTGACAAACCGGCAGACGCGCCGGCAGACAAGCAGGAGGATAAAACCACGGAGAGGAAAATTGGTAAGTGGGTAAGGGGGGGTTGTAGTATTTAATTAACTTAATACATGCAATTTTTCTGCATGTGTGTTTGTCACCAAACATCTAAAGTATGTCAGCAATCAATGCTCTATCAGTCGTTTTTTAGTTCCTTGATAAAATGGCCTATTTTTAATATCTACGATTTTATTTTTGTGTTACCCACACATTAGGAATTCTAAACATTTTTCAATATCATATCAAAAATGGACCGCTCCAGCGGGATTCGAACCCGCGTCTCCGACTGACCGTGTCGGCGCTCTAGCCAATTAAGCTATGGAACGATGTACCCGCTAGATCGAAATTTTTGACATGATGATTTTTATTTTCGGTTTAAGCGAAACGTGGCGCCGTCTATAGTGAGTAACACAAAAATAAAATCGTACATATTAAAAATAGCACGGTGTCGTCTCCTGTCAAAGATTTTCATTGTAATATGAAACTTTGAATAGTTACGGGTCTCTGTAAAGAACTCACTATAGACGGCGCCACGGTTCGCTTAAACCGAAAATAAAAATCATCATGTCAAAAGTTTCGCTCTGGCGGGTACATCGTTCCATAGCTTAATTGGCTAGAGCGCCGACACGGTCAGTCGGAGACGCGGGTTCGAATCCCGCTGGAGCGGTCAATTTTTGATATGATATTGAAAAATGTTTAGAATGGCCTATTTTGTTCACAGAGTCGTCAGTCCTACCATCGCTGCCACCCCGACAGCCACCTCCGGCGGTGGAAGATGAAGTTATACTGAGGTACACTCTCTGTTACTTATCAAGTGGTTTATTTAACGAAAGTAACGACAGAATAATTTCATTTGCATATATGGTGTTCTGGATTCAAGAAAGTACCACTGGCGAATTTGAGAAAAGTCATCTAACAAACATTAGATATAAAAAAATCATGGAAAAGCTTTCGGTTCCTCAACAAGAGTCTTGTTTCGCTGACCAGTAACTTGATCGGGAAAACAGTTAATTTGCCTTCTGCTAAACGTTATAACGCCTATTGAGGCAGCCCGGCTTTACTTCCTCAACAACAGTGTTGTTTCGTTGACCAGTAACTTGATCGGGAAAACTGTTAATTTGCCTTCTGCTAAACGTTATAACGCCTATTGAGGCAGCCCGGCTTTACTTCCTCAACAACAGTGTTGTTTCGTTGACCAGTAACTTGATCGGGAAAACTGTTAATTTGCCTTCTGCTAAACGTTATAACGCCTATTGAGGCAGCCCGGCTTTACTTCCTCAACAACAGTGTTGTTTCGTTGACCAGTAACTTGATCGGGAAAACTGTTAATTTGCCTTCTGTTAAACTACCTTTAAAGTTCGCGTTGTGAGTGTTTTGGATTCGTAATATTTATATGTCTATACGTTTTTCACAGAAATTCCGAAGCAACTCAAAGTTGGGGCCGCTCGAGGTTCTCCAACGGACGGGACGTCAACATGGATTTTATCAAGTCACAAAGAGAGAGTGAGTATCATATCTCGTATTATTCTCGAGTTTTCAGGAAATTTTGGCCAAGATTACCCAATTTCGAGGATTTAGACGAAAATGTTTTGTTGATTTTGGATTTTTTCTGTTAATTTTGTCTTTGGTGCTGTGTTGTGATGTCGAGCGAATGTGTTGTCGCAATTGTGTCGTCCGCCGTTTGGCTAAAGTGGCTGATTCTTTTTTGATAATCTAAATACAGCTATCGCATCTACAAAGATTTTTAATCACCTAAAGATATCTAAATAAGATAAGATTCAGCACCTTTAGTCCGCGTTACTTAACAAACCTTTACACCCAAAAGCAGCGGAAGGAGTCCCCCCACTCCCCACCTCAGGGCCCCCTGACCGCCCGCCCACGATCCCCGAACGCGCGCCGATGTTACCCGAGCGCGGGCCGAACATACCCGAAAGGATGGGCGACAGGAATGCCAACCTGCCCGATAGATATGACCGGTCAGACAGAAGCTCTTCAGAGAGGTCCAATTACGACAAGAGCGACAAGTCGGTGACGGCACTGGTGAACAGCTATCAGCAGAGGATGGCTCGGAGTTACACTGAAAAGGAGCCAGCCAGAAGCTCGGGCTGGAACTACGAGCGGCAGAACAATAACTGGCAGGCTTCGGACTCGTCGCAGTTCTACTCCGCGAGCGAACTCGGTCAGTTGTAGTGCTCTGATGGTTGGTGCGGGGATATTGCACACACACACAAACAAACACACACAGAGACAATCACAAGCACATACACCGCACACGCATCTACAAGCAAGCACACGCACACACTCGCGTGCAGAAACGCATGCAATTTCTATTGTTCAGTTCAACATTCCTAAGTTCCACATTTATAATAAATTCATCTGCAGTAGTTAGTTGGTTCGGTTTTCGTTGAGATATTTATTGTATAATAACAAGGCTCTTATCTTTCCACGCTTATGTACTGTATTCTCTATTCTATATTTTTATAATTTTATTAATTAATTAATCTTTTTATGCATAGTTCCGTAGTACTTGCAAAAGTTATTCCCGGAAATATGTCTGATATTTTAAAACGAGTGTCAATTATTTTTTTTTTTGATTAACTATTAACATTATTATTTTTGGGAGTAACCTATATATTGTTTTTCAAATTGTCATCGAATGTCATATTTCTTTGCGCCATTTTTTTTTGACATTTCTTGTTTGATATTTTTAATCTGTATGTTAATATTTTTTTTAACCACACGCTGCTCAGGATCGAGTCATATTCTCTACGTGTTACACAAAGTACAATGTATGTTTTATATGATAACCTAATTTTATATATATTTGTTATCTTTTGTATGTAATTTTCTTCCATAGATAAAAAACTAGTTTTTATTATCTGTTCTAATGTAAGACAATTTTTTTAAATATATTTTATCTGTAGTTTTAATACTTTTATTTTGCAGAATCTTTAGTTTATTTTTTTATTTTATTAATTAAGCTTGGCTGTGTTTTTGATACCGGTGGCGTTTTTCTTTATCTGTAGCTTCGCTTTGTGTGAATTATATAATCAGCTACTAATACGTAATTTGTACACATTTCTGTACAGAGAATCGAGGTAAAGACCATCTTGTATGTTACTCTAGATTTCCAGCTACCTTTGTACTGAATTTTATCAAAATCAGTTAAGTAATTTATTGCGTGACGACAAAAAACATACCTTTACACGTTTTAGCGTAATATTAGTAATATTGTTATCATAAATACCTAATAGCGATCGTTACTCATAGTAGGGAATATTTCCACGAACCCGCAGTGAAGTAGACGGTGGCTCCAATCCATCTCCTACATGGAGAAATAGGCCTATGCCCAGCAGTGGGATGGGATTTTAGTAGCTGATTATATTGAATGATTTTGATCATCTGGCTTTTATATTACATAACTATAGCTATGTGTTATAAGTATGGCGCGGCGTCTTTCTACAGCTTGTTATGGTTGGTTACTATGTTTGTGGTCTCTGACGATGTTAGAAGTAAGCCTGTCCCATCGGTTGTGGATAACACTATTTGACGGATAACGTTATCAGACAGATAAAAGTTTGACATATTATTCTTTTTCATCATTGCATTCCGCTATAATTATTTAAATCTAAACTTTAGTTTCCTACCCTAGGCCTCCTACCTCCTGATGTTAGAGTCTATTCGTAACTTATTTGCTGGATAAACTATCCACAACCGGTGGAACATGCCCTCAATGTATATCATATATATATATGTTATATATAGCTATATATTTATTGTACTGTAGTGTGTTGTTTTAATTTTATTCTAGATTAATATTTTTTAGATATTTTTTTTTGTAGGTGAGCTTTTAAGTTGAAAGCTTTCTTTGTAGTTTGTCGAGGCTTATGTGTGGTGTTTTTGTTTGTATTGGATCGTGCGTTCTATATAAATATGTATATATAATTAAATTGATTTGTCTGCCAGTTTTAAATATCGCATATCTAAATCTGAAGATATGTTTTTTAATAAAACATTGCATATTTCATTCTCCATGTCTCAAGCGCTTGTTAGATATCGATAAAATTTTAAATGGGACATCGCAATAACATGCTTTCATTTAAAAAAGATGTCATCAAAATCGGTACACTCAGTAATATTAGTATACAAGTTATAAGGTACGAATTGAGGACCTCTTCCTATTTTTAAATGGAAATACAATATATATTATTATATTTGTAATTAGACTTCAAAACAAATTATGTTAAAATCTAAAAAATAATTAAGGCTAATTTCATATCACGTACTACTGATCCCGTAACGTTGTTTTGCCATATATGTTATTAACCCTCTTAATCCCCCCTATAACTTAGGGCTATGAAAAATAGATTTTGATCGATTATCAGACCTAACCGATATGCACACAAAATTTAAAAAAAAGTCGGTCTAGCCGTTTAATAGTAATTATATAGAACGCATTGTCCAAACTGAGCATGGGTGATGGTACAACACGTATATCTAACATGCACTAATAAGGCCTGTTGACCGCAGCGTATGGCGGCGGCAGCGGCAACAACACGAGACCCGCCTCCGTGGCCGGGAGTGGAGGGTCCCCCGCTCTGGACCAGAGGCCTGCCTCACGGTGAGATAATTGAATAAACAAGATTGTTTCTGAAGTAAAACTTCTTTACGCGCGCTTGATTTGGGGAGTAAGATAATGCGTGACGAGAGCGTTACGAAAAGTGTGATCGGGCGAGGCGAACGGAAGTTGAGAGGGAGATATAAGTTAGATGGAGCTATAGAAGTTTTACTTCAGTCGTGTGGTCTAAAGCACACCCGTTTTTTTTTTGATAATGATTTTTTTTACGATTGTTATACATATATGAATTTATAATGCGCTATTAGTTTTCATCAAAATTTTTAATACAAATATATAAATAGACTAGCTGACCCCGCAAACTTTTCTTTGCCATGTATGTTATTAACCCGCTTAATCCCCCCCCCCCCTTATAACTTAGGGGTATGAAAAATAGATGTTGGCCGATTCTCAGACCTACCCGATATGCCCACAAAATTTTATTAAAATCGGTCGAGTTTCGGAGGAGTTCAATGTTTAACACCATGACACGAGAATTTTATATATTAGATTCTCAAACTTAACAGCCACCAGTAGGCATTACTCCTTTTACCGTCTAAGTTCTATTTGTTTAATTAACTTCCTTATTTACTAAATATAATATATAATGTAACTTTGAATTCTGAACAACTCATGGCAAAGTAATGAAAAAAAAAAATTGTAGAATTCTCGGGAGGAAAATCGTTTCTCCTTAATACAGATAGCGGCTACCTAGCTAGGAGAAGTAGAGATCATAATAGTAATTACTTTCAAATTACACTTAGGAACTGATTGTTCCTATTTGATTTGTTTGTTTGACTAGCCCGTTGGCGCAGTTTGTAGTGACCCTATTTTCTGCTCCGAGGGTTGTGGGTTCGATTCCCACCCCGAGTCTGGGTGTAATATATATATTTATTTATATATTTATATATGTATTATTTATAAGTATGTTTATCGAAAAAAAAATGTAGCTATACCAGTTGGCTGTTACCTATAACACAAGCATTAGGTTGCTTACTTTAGGAACAGACGACCGTGTGTGTATTGTGTAGATATTTATATTTATTTATTATTCCTTTTTTGTTACTTGTTACTCGAATATGTTGTGAAATAAATCAATATTCACTTAAAACTCAATGACTCTCAGCGGTATTAACTCCTATGCTCGGATATCTAAACAAATATTTGTCAAAAGCAAGGATTGAACCAGTGACGTAGCGTAACAGTCATATCCTGTGACCACTGGGCTTTCTTCTAAATTGGACTGAATGGTCTATAAAGAGAATATTGTACACCAAAAACAGAAATAATACATATCAAAGAAAGAAAAAAAAAATATTGACAATATATTCATTAGGTACAAAGGGCGGCCTTATCGCTAAAAAGCGATCTCTTCCAGGCAACCTTAGGGCAAAGGAAATGGTCTAGCGTCAGCATAGATGTACAAGTTACAACAAAAGATTTTTCTCTTAAACGGTATCAAACCCGCAACAGCCAGCGCTGACACCGCTGAACTAATGCGTCATTGTTAATTTTAATTTCTTCTACAGATCGTCGGGAGAGTCAGAACTCTCAGTGGGGGGTACGAAGGAGAAGAAAGATAAAAAGGGAGTCTTCGGAGGACTTTTCAGCAGGAAGAAGAGACCGCAGAGTCACATGTAAACATACGTTCATAATTGTATAATCATGGACCAATTTTTTTAATAAAGAATAATTATTCTTTTTTTTGTAATGGCAACACATTAGTGTCGCCAGTTATGTTTTAATGTAATTTATAATTAAAAAAAAATATTTATACACCTTGTCGTTTCGTGCCTTTGATTTGTAGATATTTTGAAAGTTTTTTTTTAGTATATAAGTAAAGTGCCTTCGAAATTGTCCATTTGAATATTTATGACCAGTCTTATTCTGAAATATTGTAATTTTTTTAACTTTTTTTTTTGTTTTTAAGTCACAAATTGGCGTAATAAATGGCAGATCTAAACTTTGTGTTTTGATTTACAAACATTCCAATCGCATTTCGATTGTATTTTATTAGGAATATCTGCCAGTATTTTGAAATTGACAATAATAGGGGAATAGTAGGGGATTAGGAGTCAGGAGAATGTGTTTTGGTGTTATGTAAATTGTTTTGACATATTAACAAGATACCAACATATATATAATTGGTTATATTGTTAGCTGTTTTCGTTGAAATTAATTTTAAATCTATTTTCATCCCGTATTATAACCTCCTAATGATTTCACCCCTAATATTTAAATACATACAAAAAAATCAGAATAATTACAGACCCTTTTTTTGTGAAGTCGGTTATAAATTGAACACTCAGATAGCTTAAGTAAAATATTACGAACTTGAAAAAAAAAAACATCAAAGCCGTTAGTGACGAAAAAAGGAACTAAAATGTCTATATGGGCGAAGTTAAAAAACTATTCTCCTGTTTTGTAATCCCCATAAAACGTAGCTTAAGATGTGTTTAATCGTTAAAATATAATCCAGATTTTAAGCCAAAATCATTGTTTAAATGTATAACCCAAGAATAAGCTTACGCCTAAACCTAACCTCAATGTACGAGCTTTGTACATTATTCTAATAATAACATATAAAAAAAATATAGTACAATATATACAATCAATTTTAAGATATTTCTTCTGGCTAAGTTTCATTTAACCAAATCGTAAAATAATAATTTATATTTCTTTAGAAATAAAAGGTTTTTCTGACATTTACAAGAAATGGACAAATTTTGTCCAATATCAAAATCAGACATTCAGCATTCGATTTTAAGTCTAAGCGTAATCTTATACTTGGGCTTCGGTCCCCAAACTTTGTTCTAGACGAAGTACAACCACCAATACAGTGTAGTCGTTGAGTTTGCTGAGTTTATTCATGTTGTTAAGGAATTTGGTGGCGAAAGCTGTTTTTTAGGGTGTAAAACGTACGATTGTATATTTTGATCAGTATGAGGCATGACATTAAATTCGAATTATCTGAGTCTGTCTTATTTACGTTTTTAGATCGAATTGTTCTGAAGACGAAACGCAGGAATCAAGAAAGTATAAATATTCCACTTGATCTATATTAAAGTCCAAATTCTTCTGCTTTAGATATCGTTGCCAAGCTGTGGGCTAAATAATATACTGATTAAAATAAGGATCATTTGTCAAAACCCTATTCACAAATCGGCCTCATGTCAAAGCATGTTTTCTTTTAAACCATTGTCAGTTTTAAGTATTTTTAAATATTAGGTTTAAGAATCAATCGTAATTGTATGTTGTAACGATCGTGAACGAGTGTCTACACATTGTTTATTGTAAACTTATATTGAATATATATATTTTTGCATAATAATTTGTGTTTTATTTATGAACTAGAAGAAGTTATTGATCAGTTCGCAGAGTTAAAATGAATAAAATTCTAAAATAAAAGTAGCCCAAGTTACTCCTTACTACATTAGCTATCTGCCAGCGGAAGTGCCGTCAAAATTGGTCGAGCTGTTCCAGAGATTAGCCGAAACAAACAGACAAAAATTGTAAAAATAAAGCTATCTTTGTATATGTACCGTGTGTACATCCATATGCATTTAGTAGAAGCGGTTATTTTAATATTACAAAAAGACACACCAATTTTATTTATTTGTATAGATATATTTTTTTAGTTCAACCTTTTAAATAAATATTTGAATAAGTTTTACTAAGGTTAGGCGTAATCAAAATAAAAATATCCTTATTGAAATAGACTTTCAAAAACACCTTTGAAACGTCATATCACAAATCAAAATTTTCATTATTTTTAAAAGTGAAGCTACCATTGATTCGGTAATGTTGATTCTGCAAAGAAGTATCGGCAAGAAACTCTGCAGTTGCGCTTCAGCCTGTAATATCCCACTACTGGGCATAGGCCTCTTTCCCCATGTAGGAGAAGGATCAGAGCTTAATCCACCACGCTGCTCCAATGCGGGTTGGCGGATATATTCCCTACTATGAGTAACGATCGCTATCAGGTGTACATAATAAAAACCGGGACCGAAGGCTTAACGTGCTCTCCGAGGCACGGTGGGGAGACCCACAAGGACTGCACAAACACCCAGACTACGACAAACACCTGTATGGCCAATTCAAATGTTTGTCACGTGCGGGGATCGAACCCGCAACCGCCAGCGCAACAGGTACAATCCATGGCTGTGACCGTTGCACCAACGCGGCATCCGAAAACTCCGAAATTACTCTACTACGTAGGAGAAACTCCGCAGTTACTCTTTAAAAATATATATATATAAACTGTGTTTTTATACAAATTGGGTAATATCTTGTATGAAATACAGTAAAATATGAAATATCTTGTTCAAAATTTAGAGCAGTCCGACTGGGGAAGTGGTGTTTTGTTCCTGTGTTAGGCAATCCTGTAGATAGCCGGAGCTCCTGGAATGATTGGGGATAGGATCGGCAACACGCTTGCGATGCTTCTGGTGTTGCAGGCGTCTAAGCTACGGTAATCGTCCAGCATCAGATGGATTGTATGCTTGTTTGCCACTTTTGTTATGTAAAAAATAGTATTTTACGCTATTGTGAAGTTATTAGAAGTTTCTATTTGTCATAAAAGTATTATTATAGTCATCGAAACCGGCGTCCATTAGAATTAAGAAAGTTCTTGACATTACGACACCGAAAAAGCAGACTTACCTACAGTTTGTGGTTTTCATATTCATTTTTATTTGAACGCCGTAATGTGTGCAGTGTTTTTGAACTTTTACGTAACGTAAAACGTAGTGAATATACTCTTTGATTCTCTTCGACCCAACCTGTAGAGCGGTTACACGAACGTCAATATAACCTACAAAATTGAAATAAAACTAAAGCTTACAACTTGCTTACAACCAAGCAAAAGTGCCACAAACAAAAAAGGGTAACTTTAAGAGTTTTTTTAACCACAATCAGATGGCAAACAAGTATACGATCCGCCTGATAATCTATACAAATGAATAAAATTAGAGTGTCTGTTTGTAATACTAAAATAACCGCTTTTTACTAAATGCATATGGATGTCTGTCAATTGACGGACACTAACTGAGTTCTGCACCGTACGCGGTTAAAAGGATAAGGTTATTAACAGATGTCGATACAGCTAGATTAGTTTACTTCAGCTAGTTCCATAGTATAATGTCTTATGGCATTTTGCTGTGGGGCAATGCGGTTGATATTAATGTCATTTTCATTCTGCAGAAAAGGGCCATCCGTTATATTTACCAAATAGGATGTAAAGAATGAGAAAAGAGAAATTTAAAGAGATCAACATCCTGACCTTTGCATCGCAGTATATTTATGAAAATATAATGTACATACGGAAAAATAGGCATTTATGTGTTAATCGTAGTGATCGACATGCCTTACATGATGTAAGTAAGTGTAACACTCAGGAACGACCACAAATTAATATTTCCTAAATGCCGACTCAGGAAAAAAGTAGTTCCTTTATAGGAATGTCTATCTTATTATACATTAAAATTCCGGCTGCGTTTCAATCTCTGCTTTTACTGTAGTTTAAAAAAATTACTAAGCGAACTTTAAGTTGTAAAGCCTATCATAACATCAATGAATATCTTAATGATAAAAAGGCTTGATGATTGATGGGATTGAATAAAGCTTGACCAGGCTAGGTCTTTGATCTCAATCTGTAAATAGATATAATTAAACTATTGTGAGCAGGTGACGTGTGGTAGTTTCGACGCACACGATTGGCTGTCTCGTGTTTGTCCTGATCATTTCATGATCATACTGCTACTTTTTGTCTTGTATATGACTTTTAATTTTTAAAGGGGAGGGGGGAGTACCGAGAGTTTTTTCCTCTGGTTTTTTTTTCTCTCGGCCTACACTAGGGACATTAGTTTGTCCTATTTATTGTAATCTATACATATAATAAAATGGTAGGAAAGTCAAACCATTACTGTATTGAATATTTTTTTAAAAGAATACCTGGGGTGTAATTTACAATCGATACCGAACCCAAAAATATAGTTTTTAGAATTTTTGTCTGTTTGTCTGTATGTATGTCCCGGATAAACTCAAAAAGTAATGCATGGATTTACTTCAAATTTGGCACCAATATTATTAAGAAGTCGGGTCAATATATAGGCTACATATTATCACGCTATCACCTACCGGGAACGAGCAGTGAACCTTTATTTCCTCAACGCATTCTGTAACAACGCGTAATATAACGACGCATGTTTGAATGTTGTTATTATGTTAATAACCATGCTATAAGTTAGCTTCGCACTATAAATAAAGACATTCTGTAGTATATTTAGTATCAGCATTGCACCCTTGCGAAGCCGGGGCGGGTCGCTAGTATTTAATAAAGCCGAGGACATAATAGGAAGGTAATGTCTACCGAGACATTAGAAATTTAAAGTAACTTAATATTTTGATTATTTTGACTAAGTTAAGGTTGCATATAACACTGGGTATATTACCTAAGTTTGTAATGTACCCAATGTTAAGATATAAATTTTTATTTTATTGTCTGATTTTTTTGCTACCTTAACTTTCTTTTATTATTGTCGAGTTTTTTTTAAATTTATTTGTATTATTGTTTTTGTAAATGACATTATTTTGACTTTCGTTAAGTGTGTATATCAACCTTATGGCGAAATAAATTCATTCATTAATTCAGTTTTCATTTCATTTCATACCAATAATATACCAAAATAACATTTTTAGAATTTTTGTCTGTCTGTCTTTTTGTTCCGGCTAATCTCTGAATCGGCCGGACGGATTTTAGAGGCACTTTCGGTTGCAGATAGCTGATGTAATAAGGAGTAACTTGGGCTACTTTTATTTAAGTAATTTATTTATTTTATAACTCTGCGAACTGATTTTTTTTTTTAAATTCCATGCGGACTAAGTCACGGGCACAGGTAGTTAATCAATGAAATTACTGCTACGGCGGTAAAGAATATAGCCACGCCCTCTCTTCCCGTGGGTGTCGTAAGAGGCGGCTAAGGGATAACAAAGTTCCACTACCACCTTGGAACTTAAAAAGCCAATCAATAGCGGGATAACCATCCAACTGCTGGCTTTGAAAAACACAGGCCTAAGACGGGCAGCAGCGTCTTCGGTGCGACAAAGCCAGCCCTGCGGTCACCAACCCGCCTGCCCAGCGTGGTGACTATGGGCAACACACGATTTTACGTCATTTTTGGCGCGAACTTGTGGAGGCCTATGTCCAGCAGTGGATTGCGATAGGCTAAAGTAATGATGATGATGATGATGATAATGATGATGATGATGATGATGATGATGAATAAAAACATAATCTACATTAAAAATCGCATTTATTAGTAAAACAAATAATAGAAAATATTAAAAACTAATAATTAATTTCGAAATTTATATTTATTTCTTCGACCAACGAACTTTATCGATCTCTTGCTGATGGGTTTTACCGTTAACTCATTTTGGACATCAAAGTCCTCGACATTATTGTTTAAATTGTCAGAATTAGTTCCATTCCACACTTTATATTTTACATAATACTTCATAACATTTTCCAAAGGGTCCGCGGATCGCTTTCGTATCTTTTTGACATTTTCTTTGAGCGGGAGTTTTGACGTCGGTCGGCCATTTTCCATTTGTTCGAGAATTTCCGATGAATCTGTATCGGTTTTTTCGGTAGTGCTGTTCTGTTTCTCTTCAATGTCTGGTGTTGTAGGATTTTCTGTGATTTAAATATAAATAAATTTGTTTGACACACATAATTAAGCAATCGTCAGTTCTTAAGGTAAGTCACATTAGGTAGGCATTTTAATGCCTGTATTTTAGATAACAGTCGACTAATATACTTTTTTCTTTATAAGTACATATACATACAGACACATAATATAATACACCCAGACTCGTGGCCGCTATCAAACCTAAGAATCTGTAGCGACAGCACTTTTTAACTGAGGTAGGGCAAAAAATATCATGCTTAAAATCTAGAGCAGCCCGACTGGGGAAGTACCTCGACCTTACAGAAGATCACAGCTAAATATTATTATTTCCAAACAGTGTTATGTTGCTGTGGTGAGTAAGGGTACCAGAGCTCCTGGCGGGAATTGGGTATAGGGTCAGCAACGTGCTTGCTATGCTTCAGTGTTGCAGACGTCTATAAACTACGATAATCGCTTACCATCAGGCGAGCCGTACGCTTGTTTTCTGACCTAATTTCATTAAAAAAGTAAAAGTGTACAATTTCGTAACCAATTGTCAGTAAAAAACTTTATCACTACAAACCCGACACTGCATATTTTTGTACTTTAATAAAAAGCTATATTACAAAATATTTACTAACATCAATCAAAAAATATAAAGGCCCTTAAATTTTAAGTTAGTAAATACATGCCTGTGCTAATGTACTCCTTCGGGTCGGGCTCGTACCCGGTGAGGTAGGCCAGTCGGTCCAGCAGCCACGCCAGCTGCAAGAGCAACTCGTTCTCATTCCTCTCGTCACCCTGTCAAGAAATTGTTGTGCATTCTTTAGATATTGCTTCTCCTGTTGTTGGTAAAGCTATCTGACGAATATAGTATCAATTAGAGTTTTTTTATGAGACATTTAATTTTTCTCGTGTACAGAGATCAACTGGTTACAATTTACACGTGGAACTAGATTATTATAATTTTAATAAAATCTCACCTTCTTGTCGTCTGCTCTGTCCTTCAGCTGGTTGGTCGTCATCAGCGCTAGCTCCGACAACTTCTGAATGTACTCGCTGTTGTTGGCCGCTGTACCGCAGATAGACATCAATTCATTGCGCTTCTTGGAGGGCTCTGCCTAAAAGTCAATTACAACCTTCGTTTAAAAACAAAATTAGTGGTTTTTGAAAAAAAACTCAAAAGCCTCAATAACCTCATTAAAGCAATAAAGAAGAAATAAATATTATAGAATATAAAATTATTTCAAGCTGTTGAAAGGTTATATGAAAGGGCAAAGACGAACTACAGATAGAATATCTTATAGGTCACAGTCACGTAAAATTGCTCTCAAGCGTTTATGCGTTCCTGTAATTTATTTTTTGCGACTAGGTTGGCAATCAAGCGTACAGCTCACCTGATGGTAAGCGATTACCGTAGCTTATAGACGTCTGCAACATCAGAAAAATTGCAAGCGCGTTGCCGACCCTACCCCCAAATTCCCCCCAGGAGCTCTGGTCACCTTACTCACCACAGGAACAAACAGTATTATTTAGCTGTGATCTTCTGTAAGGTCGAGGTGCTACGGTCGGACTGCTACAGATTTTGAACAGGATACGTCCTGCTGTGCCTTACCTCAGTTAAATTAAGCTAGCCAAATATTGCGATAATATGCGCTGTATGTCGTTTAGTTTCGGGTATCCATATGGTAACCGCTTATCATGAGACTTGTATATTTCCATAGTGATGACAAAAAACATGTTTGGTATTTATTTCTACTTACCAAGGTAGTGTTCATGCGGCTGCAGTTGTGCAACATATTGCGGTAGGACATCAGCGCCTTGCTCAGACCTTCCAGGTAGACGCTACCGTTACGAATGATACTGCTCATCTGGAAATAAAACGATCGATCCAAATTTCTTTCGGTACATTGAAGACTTAAACGAGAAAATGCTGCAAACCACTACTCGTAATCCAATCGGACGCAATTGTACCATATTTTTCTGTAGGTATATTATTTTATTTATTTATTGATTAAAACTTTACTGTACCCAATAAGTACACGATACATAGAGTTCCGTCTTTATCATACGGGCACACCCCTTGCCCCAGAGCCCTTGACCCTAGCGGGGCCCTGAATGTATGACAATATATACTTCTTAATATACCGTAAGTATATTTTGCATTAGAGAAATCTCGAAAAAAACAAAGATATTATTCAATAAGATACCGAGAAGTTTATTAATAAGTCTTGATGGACAATGTAATTTTATTATAATGGTCACATGGTCTCGAGAGGACCATGGTGACTGTAAAGTATCCGAAGAAGCATTTAAGAAACTTAATAAAGCGCGATAAAATCCTAAAACGTTGTTTCATTATAATGAGTGAAATTCGCTTAAACATTAGAAAAATATATTATCATTTTAACTGATTTCAAAAATATGTTCAGGGATAACTTCGTCGTTTATGAACCGATTTTGATAATTCTTTTTTTGTTGGAAAGGAGGTATCCCAAGGGTGGTACCATGATAACGGTCATTCTCCAATTCGGCGTTCTTTGCCTAATTACCGTGACGTTTTTTATTTTTCACTGATTTGACTTAAACACATTAAAATATGAAACAAATCAAAAATACGAATTCAATAATTAATTTGGCATGTAACAGTTAATTGTGGTTTTCTAGATAATGAGACTTAAAAAATTTATGAATACGGTAATTAGAAAATTTTTATATTTAATGTAACGGTAATTAGAAAATATGCTGTGAGGTTACGGCAATAAGAATATAGCCACTCCCTCTCTTCCCGTGAGTGTCGTAAGAGGCGACTAAGGGATTACACAGTTCCACTACCACCCTGGAACTTGAAAGTGCCGACCGATGGTGGGATAATCATCCAACTACTGCTTTTGAAATACACAGGCCGAAGACGGGCAGCAGCGTCTTAGGTGCAACAAAGCCAGCCCTGCGGTCTCCAACCCGCCTGCCCAGCGTGGTGACTATGGGCAAGACAAGACAAGACACATGAGTTCACGCCACGTTTTTCTTGAAATATATTCTCTCTTGCCAGGACAAATGTGACTGATCTCATCTTGCTCTACAAAAATTTGGGCGTCTTGTTTGGTTATCTCTACAGTAGTCCCTATATTATTATTATGTAAATACTTTGGTTCTATTTCTTTATCATGACTTTGTTTTGGTTTTGGATGTAACGTGTTTTATATTTCAGTCTTAATGCTTGCTTCCTGTACTTTTCTTTTGCTCTTCTTAGCTCTATTGTTTTGTCTCAAATATGACATTTCTTTATTTGTTTTCTATACATGCCTTCTAAATAACAATAAGAGTGAGATTTTTTTACGTATCGGTTTCTCGACAGTTATCTTTGAAGATGGTGAAGTTGGTGTTGAACACAAGGAAGACGCTCGTTCGTTTATTTTCGGTCAAATGCTCATTATTGATTAATAATAAAATAACATACTTTCAGTAGAAGATGATGACAGAGCACTAGATGGACGCGGCGTTGATGTGATTAAAGAAGGTTTAAAATTTGGTGTCTTTTTCAAGGGAACTAATTCTTTTTCAAAAGAACTCGACTGCAGAAAAATTTCGTCTTGCTGATTATCTTATTTTTTTGATTTGGGATTTTCGGGACAATTTTGTACTCTTTTAGTGTACTTTTTAGCGCAGCGAATATGATAAATCATTGAGATGTGGTGTGACAGAGTTTCAAGAGGATCTGTTATATTGTTATCAAGCACCTCTATATCTAAGGTCCCTTCTTCCTCGATTGTTTTCAATTTTCCCTTTTCCTTTTGTCTTTCATAGTAAGTTCTAAAATTTTCTCTACTTCTTTTTTGAGTTTTCTTCCGGCTTTTGGTGACATTTCGCAGATAGGCAGTATTTTTTTATTTTTTTTATTGTACCCTTCTTTCTCCTTTATTTTTTCTTTGATTGCTAATACAAAAAAGGGCATTTTTAATTCGTTCTCGGCGTTGTCGCGCGGCAAGCCTTCTATTTTCTTTAACTTCCTCTTTGGTCTTTTTGGGTTTTCCTATCCTATAAATTAAATAATTTGATGAATGGTCAGCATATAATATAGACATATTTACGGACAATGATAATAATAATCTACGAAAACCGCGGTAAACAAGTATTACTTTTTCATACAACGGTAATTATAAACATATGGTAATTGGTATACGGTAATTAGAAAACGATACATTTTCACAAAAATGTTTAAAACCGACGCAGTATACAAATTCTAGCTTATTACAACGTACAGAGGCCAAAGTACTGTCTCCATTTACATGATCAACTTGGGTCTATCTTAAAAATCTAGTATTAAAATAAGAACAACGGTAATTAGAAAAGTTTTTAACCAAGGCTACGGTAATTATATACTCACGTGCTTCATTGGTGGTACACTAACATGAGAGTCATACAACTGCTGATGGACCTCGGCACACACTGAGGAGACGCGATGCGTACGGTAGTGATGTGCCAAATACTTTTATTTAGGGATGTGCACTCGAGAACAGCAGATGTTACGGTAATTAGAAGTTTCCATTGGACATACGATTACTTCTTAATAATTATTAGTAGACTGGTATCCCTCGAAAATCGTAGTGACGACAGCCAATGTAACTGAAGTCGGTTGTTTTCGTTTGCTAGCCAATACTATACACAATTATATTTTAATTTTTTAACAAAATATTTTAGAAGTTTTTATTTAACTCGCAATGTATGTGTGTATGTTTGTTAGGTCGGAATCGTGAAACACAATTTTGAAGCAAATATCTTTCACCGGTTGAGCTGAAATTTTGTACACATATTTAGTTTGGATTACAGTGCATGTGTAGCTAGGTGACGTTATTCTAAATCCAACATGGCGTCCACACTCAAGATGGCAGGAGAGTAATTTTTAAAGCAGTCCTGCAATATTGGTACCAAATGAAAGGGCTTGGTGAGAGTAACACGGAAAAAAAAGTGACGATGGTCTAAATTAAATGTGGCGGACTTTTAAGGATGATTGAATGATGAAAGGATTTACTGAAATTATCAGGCTGAGAAACTTGTCCAGCGATAACTAAAAAGTAGTAAATAAATAAATTAAAGTAAAAAACTTTTTTAAGCACAAGGTTTTATTTAAAATGTGCTAAAAGAATAAATTATACTTTACCTTTAAGACTTTTACTATCAACATTAACGTTATTACATAATTTATCATTACATAGGATAAAACAAAGTCGCTTCCGCTGTCTGTCTGTCCCTATGTATGCTTAAGATCTTTAAAACTACGCAACTGATGCAATGATGCGGTTTCCTTAATAGATAGCTTGAGAGACACGTTTGTATTGTCTAATGACAAAAAAGCTGTGAACATTGTACATAAAGACATTCTGTAGTATATTAAGTATTAACCTTGCCCATCATGTCCGCGTGGAATTGCGCCAAGAATGCAAGCAACATTTATCCATTGAATCGCTACGCCGATTCTCTGGGCAAAAAATGCACAAGCCCTCTTGTTTAAAGAGTTTTGTACATGAATTTATTATGTAGTTTTATTGTATTACACAATAGCGACCCGCCCCGGCTTCGCACGGGTGGAATGCTGATACTAAATATACTACAGAATGTCTGTATTTATAGTGTGAAGCTAGCTAATCGGATGGTTATTAACATAATAACAACAACATTCAAATATGCGTCGTAAGATTACACGTTGTTACAGAATGCGTTGATGGAATAAAGGTTCACTGCTCGTTCCACGTAGGTGATAGCGTGATATTATGTAGCCTATATGTTGACCCGACTTCTTAATAATATTCGAGCCAAATTTAAAGTAAATCCATGCAGTATTATTTGAGTTTATCCCGGACATACGTAGACAAACAGACAAAAATTCTAAAAACTATATTTTTGGCTTCGGTATCGATTGTAGATCACACCCCAAGTATTCTTTAAAAAAAATATTCAATGTAAAGTTTTGATAATGTTTCAATGTAGAAACATTATTAAAAATAGTTCGACATTTAAAGCTGGAAAGTAAAAGTACTAACACAAAGAAAAAATATAATTTGTAATCACCACAGATATACAACATTTTCTGTTACCATCTATCGACTCAATACCGATATATTGTCCCAACAAAAAGCTTAAAAATAATAGTAATTATTATTGTTATGTCACTCATATCAAAATTTCAGTCAAAAACAGACCTCACAGTTTAATTAGGGGTCAAATCAAAATCAAAAACAACTTTATTCAAGCCCCAAGAGCATTGTCATTTTACAAACCAAAATTTTAAAAATGATTATTATTTTTGTAAAAGTGAAGCTACCACCGATTCGGAATGTAGATTCTGCAGAGAAGAATCAGCAAGTAACTCCGCGGTTACTCTTTTGAAAATCATATATTATCTGTGTTTTAGTACAAAATTAGTAATATCTTGCATGAAACAGCGTCACTAAACGACTGTCTGTGCTAGCTGAACTGAAAATTTGGTTCCCAAAGAACGGTTTTTTTTGTTAATTTTCAAGCTGTAAACCTTCTTCTCCGAGCTCTCTATTGTACGGAATCTTTATCTTGCTAGAACATAAAGTTACTCTGGAGACCAATCCTTAGCTATGATTTTCTCAATTTGTTAATAATATCAAGACAATTTATTGTTATGCCGTTGATGTGAATTGATTTTCCAACTCCTGCTAACGCAAAACACCTCCGCGCTAATGTACCTACTGCTTTCTGCGTGCTTAACAATTTTCTGTATATTTTTATCGAGGAACTGTAGAGGTATCATCCAGATTCAGAAACGTTGTGCCCGTGTTAAGTCAAATATACTTTTGTTACTGCAAATGAATTTTTTCCAAAAACAAATCGGCTTTTCAACCTATTTTTTCTTTTTTTTTTTTTTTTGAAAAATTTAGACGCATCAATTTCTTAGCGTTTTTTTAATCCTGCTCCTCAACCTTTTGCAGATTTTTCTTTCGAAAATATCCAAACCTTTATTTCTGAAAATTACCCGGATAGTAAATATTGAATTTACGGTATGTAGATGAGTCTGTTTTTGGTTCTTGTTCTAACTAAATCTTTACCCATTTAGTTATGTCTACTAATTTATCTTTGAGAGATGGTGATTTTTTTTGCGTTTAATTACAAAGTTTTCATACTTAAAAAGGTTCTGACGTGACATACATAATAAATTAAAACTACAATCGCATTGAGAACGTCTTACTTTTTTGGAAGTCCGTTAAAAAATAGGCAACTGGCTAAACTGCGTCAGATTTATAAATATTTACATTGGAACAAAATGAGGTTGTTTTTATTAAGACGATAAATTGACACTTGATATGAAGAACATTGTAACTAATGAAACAATGTTTTCTAACGATATCATCAAAATACTGAGGAGAATATAACGTGTCTTTCAATCTGGGAGCCGTATTTATACTAGTGGTCAGTGGAACTATTTTTATATGTTTTTTTTTTAATTGTAATTCAAAATAATTTATTGTAAGGCATCATCAAGCATTCATTACGTGAGCTATTTTTCGATCAGTTTCACCTCTTTCTTTTCATGTATCACTTTTGTTGTAATGTTTCTTTGTGGCATACAATAAAGAGTATTTATTATTATTATTATAGTCATGAAATTAAATTTAGCGGGCAAAATGAACACTCAAAAAAGATTCTTAATATCTGTAACATTTTTTTTATTTTTCTAAGTTAATGTGAGATTTTCGATTATCCCCCCTCCCTCGGTTTAAATGAGATTAGGTGAAATTCAATTGGACCCCTACCCCCCATTCTAAGCTCACGTAATTAATGAATGGTCAATTTTATACTACAGAACGCAAAAATTAATAGTAGAATAATTTACTTTATTACGGATGCGGCTTTATTTAATATCACTTTGCCACTTTTTAAATGCAACAAAATCGTAAAACGCTCTACTGAAAACTTAACAAAATGAGATACAATGTTCTTTAAAAATATCAGGTGTCAAAATAAGCCTGAGTAAACTCTTTTGTCGAGCCGATAACAGGCACTCATCCCTCATTTTCTTTCTGCTTTCAACTACTTCGAACATTCTTTCAAAAGCAGCGTAAGGGCAAACCAACGAACTTTCGTCATGAATGTTCCAAGTAACTTGGACCAAGTTTGGTTTATATTTGATATTTAGAATGAGAAAAATAAACAAATTGATATGAAAGGTCCAGTACCTATATTTCGTTGTATCTTAGACTGTTTTGCTTACTTACCGACTTAAAAAAGGGGGAGGTTTTTAATTCGACTGTATTTTTTATGTATGTTACCTCAGAACTTGTAACTGCGTTTACCGATTTCAATGATTTTTTTTAAATCGAAAGGTGGTGCGTGTCATGTGGTTCCTTTTAAATTTCATTGTGATCTTACAGATACTTTTCGAGCTATATCTAATAATGCGTTTTTACTTGACGCTTTTTTCGTCGACCTACGTTGTATTATACCGCATAACTTTCTACTGGATGTACTGATTTTGATCATTCTTTTTTTTTGTTGGAAAGGAGATATCCCGAGTTTAGTACCATGATAAGGAAACCAGGATCTGATGATGGAATCCCAGAGAAATCGAGAGAAACTCTTGAAAATTCGCAATAACTTTTTACTGGGTGTACCGATTTTGATAATTCTTTTTTTGTTGGAAAGAAGATATTCCTAGTTTAGTACCATGATAAGGAAACCAGGATCTGATGATGGGGTCCCAGAGAAATCGAGAGTAACTCTTGAAAATCCGCAATAACTTTTTACTGGGTGTACCGATTTTAATAATTTTTAATTTAATCGAAAGCTGATGTTTGTCATGTGGTCACATATAAATTTTATCGAGATCTGATCAATACTTTTTGAGTAATCTTTGATAACGCTTAGTTACTTGACTATTTTTTCGTCGATCTACCTTGTACTACTCGTCGATGTAATTGAAGTCGGTTTTTTTTTTCGTTTGCGAGCAAACACAATTATTTTAAATCGAAAGGTGGTGCGTGTCATGTGGTTCCATTTTAATTTCATTGTGATCTTACAAATACTTTTCGAGTTATATCTAATATTGCGTATTTACTAGACTATTTTTTCGTCGACCTACGTTGCATTATACCGCATAACTTTTCACTGGGTGAACAGATTTTGATAATTCTTGTTTTAATCGAAATCAGATGTTTGTCTTGCGGTCTCATTTAAATTTGATTGAAATCTGATCACCACTTTTTGAGTAATATTTGATAGCGCGTATTGACCTCACATTTTTTTTTGTATACGTACGTTGTATTACTTGTCGATGTAATTGAAGTCGGTTTTTTTCGTTAGCGAGTAAACACAATTATACATTTTAAGTAATTGACATAATATATAATACCTCTTTTTCTTTAAAGCGTTCGAATTCCAAATCACTTGCATAGTTTTCATCCGGTATACTTTGTTCAACATTTTTAACTTCATCTCCAGTTTCAACTAAAATCACTTCATTATCTTTGAGATGTTTTTTCACTTCGTCCAAATCAACCGTCCACGATGTCACTTTAGAACAAAATAACGCGAGGAAAATTAAAAATACCGATAACATTTTATAGAACTTTTTAAAATTTTACCGATTTTTTTTGAACGGTCATAAAAATGAAATGACAAGTCTTGACATTAAATTTTCGCGCCAATTTAAATTAGCAACGAATTTTTTTTACTTTTTTTTGCGAAATAAAAAACCTTTTTTTGCTACCGAATTTAAGCATAACGAGGTAAAGACTGATGTGAAAATGAGGATCATTAGGAAATAAACGGAAGCTTTTTTTTGCAATTATACGTTTCCCGCGGTTATTATTGTGAAGGATTCTTGGGCAACGCATTGTATCCGACAAATTGGGGCCAATGTTTGTACGAATTAATGAGTTTCTAATTATATTCGTATAAAATACAATTGACTTTTCGCACGTAAAGAGTGTTCAACTTTTTTTGAAAGTTATATGACATTGTTAAGAGGAAAGGTGAAATTTAAAAAAAAAATGCTAAAAAGTATATTCGGCTTAGCTTGAAGCAGGCTTCGTTCCTTCAACAAGGGGGTTCTGTAGGTAGCTCATTTTTTAATTTGACATAGACGATAACTTTAAAAGACTCATTCCGCACCATTGATTTATGAAATCATTACAGCCTATACAGTCCACTGCTGGACACAGGCCTCCACAAGTCTACGCCAAAAACAACGCGAACTCATGTGTTTTGCCCATAGTCACCACGCTGGGCAGGCGGGTTGGTGACCGCAGTAATGGCTTTGTCGCACCGAAGACGCTACTGCCCGTCTTCGGCCTGTGTATTTCAAAGCCAGCAGTTGGATGGTTATCCCGCCATCGGTCGGCTTCATGAAATGATGATGATTTATGAAAGGGTTTTTTTATAGATCAATGTTCCGCATGGTCCATTTTGTGTGCTCGTAACAATAGCTATAATTTACAATGGAAAATTATCTACGAGAAAAAGAACTCGTTTCCATATGCGGTTCCCTAGTACTATGCGGCAGTTAGTGTAAATATTTGACTTTATCGACGTTTATTCGGGCTAAGAAAAATAGTATAGAATTATGCAGAAGTATGTTGTCAGAGACAAAGTAAAATTTAAAAAAAATGGCAAAAATTTTCTCATCATGCGATGCGTGATCTATAACACCTACAGAACCACCCATTTGAAGGAAAGTAGTTAGGAGTAATATATATAACACAATTAAATAAATTAGTAATTTATTTGAATCAGTACATGTTTTTACACGCTTTATGATTTTATAATTATAATTTATTATGTGTATAAATTGCAACAGTTTGCGTAATAGAAATGTTACATGTACGGAAGTTAAGGTGCGGTTCCACTGACGCGGAGCTGAGCGGATTAAAGCGGAGCGGACTGTGAATTGACTAATCACAAGGCTTGAAATCTTTTTTACACATGACTAGGTCAGCAAACAAGCGTCAGCTGATGGTAAGCGGTTATCGTAGCCTGTAGACCCCTGCAATACCAGAAGCATCGGAAGCTCGTTGCAAACCCTACCCCCAGGCAAAGCAGTATTATTTAGCTGTGATCTTCTGTAAGATTGAGGTACTTCCCCGGTCTGACTGCTCCAGATTTAGAGCAGGATACATCTCGCTGTATCTTATCTCATTACTCTTTTAAAATATTAATAATATCAGCTATGGTGCGGATCGAAGCGCACGAAGCTAAGAGTAGCGTACTTGGCACATCGTTGATGTCGTATGTGAATCAAAATGGATATGAAGCTAATTGATAGTGTCAAAAAACCATGTTCATGGGATATACGAATTACGACTGATAAACTCTTGCTTTACTCTCACTTCGCTTTAACGGGAACGCCATTTTTTACTCCCCGCTCCGCCCAGCTCCGCGCCAGTGGAAACGCAACCTTACACGTGAATGAGAGGTGAAGTGTGACCGACATTCACAACACGATGGACGAATGTAGTGTCGACGTTTTTAGACAACGATTTGACCATTGAATGAACAAATAGGTAAAAAAATTGAGTGAACCTAACAAAAAATAATAAAAAATTGATAAAAGGTAACTTAGTTGTTAATTAGTTAGCATTCTTTAAATGTATTAGATAACAATAAATTGAAAAATGAACTTCGTAATATTGATTGGCGTGAATGTTTAAATATTCAGAATCCAAATGAAAGCATTTCTTCAATAGAAAATAAATTTAAAAGTGCATATAACATATGTACAACATCAAAAAATATTAGTTTAAATAATAGGCGCAACTCGTGCAAGTGGGTTAACCAGCGATTAAAATATATGTGCTATAAGCGGGACCAATTGTATAATGTGTGGCGGAAAGATGAAAATAATTCTGCTAAAAGGTTATATTATAATATTTATCGTAATAAAAAAAAGTTAAAAAATAAATATATTATGTCAGAGGTGTGTAGTAATTTTAAAAATCCAAAAATAATGTGGGGAATAATTAATAGGATATCCGGAAAAATCACTAGATGCATTGATGATACCTTATTAAAGTTCTTTAAATTAACCCCTTTAATATTAGCGAACAACTTTGCGAAAGAATTCAACCTTTCAGTAAATAAAATAAAAATAATTGTGTTTGCTCGCAAACGAAAAAAAAACCGACTTCAATTACATCGACGAGTAATACAACGTAGATCGACGAAAAAATAGTCAAGTAACTACGCGTTATCAAAGATTACTCAAAAAGTAGTTATCAGATCTCGATAAAATTTATATACATGACAAACATCAGCTTACGATTAAATTAAAAATTATTAAAATCGGTACACCCAGTAAAAAGTTATTTCGGATTTTCAAGTGTTTCCTTCGATTTCTCTGGGATCCCATCATCAGATCCTGGTTTCCTTATCATGGTACTAAACTAGAAATATCTGCTTTCCAAAAAAAAAGAATTATCAAAATCGGTACACCCAGTAAAAAGTTATTACGGATTTTCAAGAGTTTCTCTCGATTTCTCCGGGATCCCATCATCAGATCCTGGTTTCCTTATCATGGTACTAAGCTTGGGATATCTACTTTCTAACGAAAAAAGAATTATCTAAATCGGTATATCCAGTAGAAAGTTATGCGGTATAATACAACGTAGGTCGACGAAAAAAGCGTCAAGTAAAAACGCATTATTAGATATAACTCGAAAAGTAGATGTTAGATCTCAAATAAATTTAAATGGAACCAATTGACACACACCACCTTTCAATTAAAAAAAAATTGTCGAAATCGGTCCACACGGTCAAAAGTTCTGATGTAACATACATAAAAAAAAATACAGTCGAATTGAGAACCTCCTCCTTTTTTGGAAGTCGGTTAATTAACTGTGACACTAAGCTTTTAGATCAAAATTTGTACGAAATAAAAACCACTATGACCTTAAGAGTAAAACGCGCTAGTCACGAGGCTGTCGCTCAAATCTTAAAACGTATTAACTTAAATAAAAGTCCAGGTTATGACGGAATCCGTGCGCGTGAAATTAAATATTTATCTGATGTGCTATAGGTATTATATATATATATATATATATATATAATCTCTATAGCTATAGCTACCTATTATATGTCACCTAATAAACCGCTGTCTGGATACAGGATTATATCCTCGCAGTCTCAAGGTCGGATTCATAAGACCCATAATCAAAAAGGGCAAGCATAATGATTACAGTAACTACCGACCCATCACTATACTGACTTGCATCGATAAAATTATTGAAAGATTTCTAGGGGATCAAATAACATCTTTTCTAAGAAACAATCATATCATTAACCACAAACAGTATGGCTTTCAGAAAAACAGAAGCACTACTGACTTGTTAAGGGAATTTATAGATGAAATAAACTTCTATCTTAATGAAAAATATCATGTAATTACTTTATTTATAGACTTTTCAAAAGCCTTTGATATGCTAGATTTTAATACTTTATACAGTAAATTATCACAGAATGGAATTCTCTACTAAATTTAATAAAAGATTATCATGCGAATCGCTTTACCACCGTTAAAGTTGCCAATTGCTATAGTAATATGTATCCAACCACAAATGGCACAGGGATCTGTAATTGGGCCGATTGAATATCTCCTTTATGTTAATGAAATGTGTAATTTGATAAAACAAGGCTCCATTTATCAATTTGCCGACGACACTTGTTTGATTGCGGCACATAGATCAGTATCTGAAGCTGAAAATATTATGCAAAACAACTATAATCTTATTTGTAAATGGGCCCATGATGTTGGGCTGGTGATTAACGCTCAAAAAACTAAATTTATACATATACATTCTTCCCATAACGTACCTATCACCTCCCCTGCTATCATGGCCCACACTCATGAATGTTTCCATAGTAGTCGTATTAGTTTGAATTGTCAATGTCCACTGTTAGAAAAAGTAAATCAACATACTTATCTCGGCATCGTTATTGATAACGGATTTAGCTGGAAGCCTCACATAGATCTCGTCTGCTCTAAATTAAGATCTCTACTTAGTAGATTGTGTATATTGAAACATAAGCTCCCATATAAAATTTGTAGAATACTGTATCTAGCCCTGGCTCAATCTGTTATCGGTTATGGACTGAGTAGCTACGGTAGGACATGTAAAACACATTTAAATAATATTTATGCTTTACAGTTACGTTTATTAAAAACCATTATCCAAAGATTTAACAATAAACGTATCTTGAATGAAAGTGATATTTTTAAATATTGTAATGACATGGATGTATTTACTTTGGTGAAATTCAATATCCTAAATGAAGTTAATGATCCTTCTTTATTAATCGAAAAATGTAGACCCAATACCCTAAGAAATATTCAAAACTCAAAAAAATTTGTAATGCCGAATGCTAGAAATTTTTACGGAGCTAGAATGTTAAACACCATTATGCCCGCATTTGTTAATGAACTTCCCGAAGACCTACAAAAGTTATACCTGGACAAACGCAAATATAGAAGATCACTAAAAGAACATTTGTTGAAGTCTTTAAGCGTTTAATAGTTACAAAATTTTGGTAATTAGTTACCTTGGTTTAGATTTAATGGCTATAACATGGTACGGTACGGTATAGATACCTATTAAATGATAATATGATATGCGACGCGGCGGCTTGTCCGGATAAGCTCTTGTGAGTTTTCGTGGCAGGCTTTGTATAAGTGATAAGTATGTGTTTTTTGTATTTCTGAACAAATAAAATAAAAAAATAAATAAAATAATAATTAAAAAAAAAACAAAAAACCCGCCTGCGTGAAGAACAACTAATAGAAAATCAACTGAAAAAGCTGGAACAAGATAAAAATTCAATATGCACACAAAGTCAGCGAAATAAATAGAAACAATATCAAACATTTTGTGCTTAGTAAGCATAGTTACTTGACTATTTTTTCGTCGACCTACGTTCTATTATACCGAATAACTTTCTACTGGATGTACCGATTTTAATAATTCTTTTTTTGTTGGAAAGGGATATTCCCTTCCCCTAGTTTAGTACCATGATAAGGAAACGAGGATCTGACGATGGGATCCTAGAGAAATCGAGGGAAACTCTCGAAAATTCGCTCCTCCTTTTTTGGAAATCGGTTAAAAAAAACTATCTGTGTCGCGACTTCGGCCTCGTGGAATTTAACAAAAAAGTTATTGTTCAGTTCGCATAGCTATAAAATAAATAAATTTCTAAAATAAAAGTGACCTTAGTTACTTATTACATCAGCTCTGCCAGTGAATGTCCCGTTAAAATCGGTCCAGCCGTATTTAGTTATTATAATATTACAAACAGACACTCCAATTTTATTTATTTGTATAGAGTATAGATGTATTATTTTTTTTTATGTCACTAGGTCGGCAAACAAGCGTACGGCTCACCTGATGGTAAGCGATTACCGTAGCTTATAGACGCCTTCAACACCAGAAGCATCGCAAGCGCGTTGCCGACCCAATCCCCAATCCTCCCAGGAGCTCTGGTCACCTTACTCACCAACAGGAACACAATACTGCTTGAAAACAGTATTATTATTTGTATTTGATCGAAACAAAATATAATATGTAGCAGTCGACTGTTACCTACAACACAAGCATTAATTATAACTTAAATATATTCAATGTACTCTGGGACATTAAGTTGCTTACCGCAGGAACAGACGCCCGTGCGAATTATAAAAGCGACAGCCGAAGGTTGCAAAAAAAAGCAGTTTTATTTAAAATTAAATTTATTATTACTAAATTATAATTAATTACACGTGACAATTGTTCGATGTGAGAAACAAGAGTGACTTAAAATTAAAGATCGCTCAGTCGTTGGTTGTTTTGGGTTCTTCGTGTTGGGTCGCCTCACACGGTGCCCAGGTGCGATGCTCAGCTGCGATGCCATGGTGGGAAAGTTTCGTAACAAGCTCCGGCTACCGATTCGAGACGTGGGAATGTTTCGAAGCAAACTCCGGTCAGCAAATCCATAGAGCGTTTCGTAACATGCGCGTATGTTGCAGATATTTATTTATAAATCTTTCAGATAATACAAAAAATAAACAATATGTATATAAAAACGAGTGAGCTTTAGACCAAACGACTGAAGTAAAACCTCTTTAGCTTCCATCTAACTTAGATCTCTCAACTTCCGTTCGCCTCGCCCGGTCACACTTTTGGTAACGCTCTCGTCACGCATTCACCAGCTTACTCAATTCAAGCGCGCGTAAAGAAGTTTTACCTCAAATATATCCTACAACTAATAAATATTCTCTAACCATTGTCCTTATCATATCAAAAATCGATTGCTCCAGCGGGGATAGAACCCACGTCTCCGACTGACCGTGTCGGTGCTCTAGCCAATTAAGCTATGGAACGATGTACCCGCTACATCGAAAGTTTTGATATGATGATATGATATTATATTCGGTTCTAAGCGATCGTGGCACCATCTATAGTGAGTTGAGAACAAATTAGAACTCGATAAATTATTCTACTGAATGATTATTATAGGCATTATAAAAAATAAATAAAACAAGCGAATCAGTTAATACTTTTCAATTTATTAAAATCGTATCTATAATAACTTACTAGCTAAGGTTTGTGAAGCGAGAAATGCGATGAACTCAACTAGCGCGAACTAGGCTCCGGGTCACTTGACAAAATCTTTACAACAAAAGTTTAATTACCCTTTACATGGATACACACATGCCCAGCAGTGGGACGTTACAGCCTAAATCGATCATCATATACTTGAGTTATTATTAAATATATAAATAAGAATAAATCGTTAAAAGTATTTCGATTTTAATATTACTAGCGACCTCTATCCGCCTATTTTGTTTTGCGCGATAAGTGATCACCAACATATCACATACTAAAACCTTCTCCGAAGCACGCTTTATCTTATGGTATAAGTATCATTCCGATCGGTTCAGTAGTTCACAGAATAACCGAACAAAACGACCGGCATTCCATTTATTAGTATCGATATTAATAACAATTTAGCAAATATTATATTGAAAGACTAATAACAATACCCAGAATAAACCCAGGTAGACTACCCAGACTTATACTAATCCAGATTTTTAGTTTTAGGCACTGTATTACAATCGTAATAATAAACGTTTTATGATAAAAATTTGTCAAGCGATCCGTTTAAAACAAAAAATATAAATTATTTATCTCACGGATAACGACACGTTAAAATGGTTATACAATTTGGTATTAAACTAATAGTGGATTAGTTTTAATTTCACACTCAAAACATTTCTTGTCCTATCTATAGTTTCAACGGTTGTTGATAGTTTATCATGCACATAAGTTACGAATAGATTTTAACAGAGACAATAGGCCATTAGAGGATCTAACTCCTCCTCAATTAATATGAAACTTATAGTTTGACATTTGCAAATCGAAATATATGATTATTATAGTGGAATCTGATGGTGATAATAAATAATTTATCATAAGACTGGCCGACCTGGCTTCGAACCACCTTTTTTTTCTTGGATATAATAATAATAATTATAAATATCAAAATAAAATTTATTTATTTATATCGACATTGACACGTGCTTAAAAAAATACATATTCCAGACTCGAAGTAGCGAATACATATACATCTATATATAAAAATACTAGCTAAGCCTGCTCTGTTGTTGGTTCCATGTAGATGGGGAAGGGCCAGCGTGTAATAATAATAATCGAAATAAAATATAGCATATCTTTCAAGTTGGATCAAACTGCACACGGTGTGCAAATTTGATTAAAATCGGTTAAGTAGTTTAGGAGTCCATCGCGGATTTTATTTTATGTCGCTTACGTCTTGGCCATGCGTGTACACCTGTTCATCTGGCCAAAATCAGAGTTCGTGACCACTCATTGTGTGAATGTGGCCTTGATGAAGACACGGTTTCCCACATCCTTTTTACCTGTCCCAAACTCCCCCGTCCTATATACGACATCCTTCCCTATGATATTCCCCGCCCTATAAATGTTCAATGTTTGTTAATGTTGGTGTTTAGTCCCTATTGTAGATTTTTGTGTAAATATTTTGAAATAAATAAAATTAAGTTGTAAATAAACCATGTGTCTGTCCTAGTGTAATTAGTTTGTAATAGTTTAGTTACTAACAGCTTTTATTGTAGTCTTAGTTTAACATTAAATGTTTGTGTTGTTTTAGGTTGAGGTGTAACAATGAAAGTCCTACTATTTTGCCTGATTTCGAAATTAAATTGAGACTGTTATCTCAACTGCACCGATCAATCAATCTCCTACGTGTGTTCTCCACTCTACGTGGCATTGGCGGAATCAACCGTGCTTCTCTGGCACAACTGAAAGCCATTAAACCAATCAATCAATCAATCAAGATTGTATTTGTCGGTAACCATCATATGTCAAATAGTTAACAGGTGAAACAGCATCAAATTCGACTATATTTATGTAATTGTAAACCTAAAAATTGTAGTTTATTGAGAGGGAACAGGTCCTGAGGTCCTATTCGACCGCCTGCTGTTAAATTCTATTCGTAACTTATATGCTGGATTAACATCTGCAACCCGTGAAACAGACACTTAGGAAAGATACAGCTTTATCTTATTAGATACCACAGTATTTGAGTGAGGCGTTTAGCAAGTCTTAATATAGTGATGGTGTTTCTATCCCATGCGAGGTCGACCCATGCCACGTCCCGGAGCTGGCATGTCACCACCTCCTTTGACATTCTTGATTGTTTCATCGATTGAGAGGATCTGAAACAGTAATAAATATATGTCAGGAAATTTCCCGCTCAAAATATGGAGCAGCCCGACTGGGGTAGTACACATATACACACATATACATACACACGAAGTACAGAAGAACTTCTCTCAAGCACTGTTGTGTTCCTGTGTGAGTAAGGTGTAAGGGATTGGGGGTCGGCAACGCACTTGCGATGCTTCTGGTTTTGCAGACGTCTATAGGCTACGGTATTTGTTTACCATCAGGTGAGCTGTACACTTGTTTGCCAACCAATATATAAAATAAAAATAAAAAAATCATCAATCGGGGCAAAGATTTCTCTTGATTCCCATCCCGATGCTCTACTGTCAGTTGGTAACGCTTGGAGAAGATAAAATTTATTATCTATACTAATATTACAGTAATAATAATCTTTTTATTTGAGACACAGTCCACTTGTTAAGTAGACTAAAAACTTAAAACGAAGTTAGTAGTAAGTACAGTAGTAGTAGTAAGTAAGTTACAAGAGGAGTCTTAGCAAAGACTACGAAGATCACCAAGGGGTTTTGGGGTTTAAAAAATTCTAAAAACAAGTCACTTAGTATGGGTATGTTCCCTAAGTCAATAAACAGAACTGTTTTTAATAAAAAACCCTGGTATATCAAAAAAGAAGCTCACCTGTCCAGCGGCTTCACAGGCAGCCGTGATAGCATTGATCTTGACCACCGCCGGTTCCCAGACACAGGACACGAAGTTATCAGCTATATCTTCCTTCTGGATGTCCACACCGTACCACGTTTCACCTGGAAATTGAGGGCGGGTGGGTATTATGATGAAGTTAGGATGGGTTGTCGTGTGTTTTGTAAGTAATGTCTCATTCGGTTTGTGTCCACATCGCTTTCGGTAATTGGATCCGTTTGTTTTAATCATTGACAACTTGGAAATATTCGAGGGTGTATTAGCAAAGTAACCACAGCAACGGGGTAAGACCCTAGCAGTTACATATTTGATTCCTGCGCATGACCAGATGATTGTCGTGATCTGGATGTTTGTATTTTGTGATTGGATCCTCATCACCAGGTACCATAACTATGGGGACAGTTGATTGTGAAACTTTTTGGTACTTTGTTATTCATTAATTTATATAACATCTTTAGTGTAACATCCCAAACATCTGTTACAGCAACTCTGACAAACTCCATTGCAGAGCTCCACGTCAACACTGACAGTAATCCACAAGACTCAAACGATCAACATGCTCTACGTCTACAGCACTTAGAAGCCGGAGCCTGGACTGACCCTGGTGGTGCTTCTGGCGCAGCTTGTTGAGCAGGTTGGTGGCGTCGAAGCCCGCGTTGTCGCACAGCTGGCGCGGAATGGCCTCGAAGGCGCGCGCCACCGCGCCCAGTAGCAACTGCTCCTTGCCGGCGATACTCTTGGAGTGGTCTCTCAGGTGCTTCGATATCTCCATGTCGATGGCGCCACCGCCTGCAATTTGCGAACATAAGTTGTTAGAAATATCACTTCAGCCTATCGCAGTCCACTGCTGGACATAGGCCTCCCCAAGTTCGCGCCACACATCCCGGTCTTCCGCAATCCTCATCCAGCCTACACTGGCAATCTTACGTAGATCGTCGGTCCAACGGGCCGGAGGACGTCCCACACTGCGTTTGCCAAGACGCGGTCTCCACTCTAGGACCCGTCTACTCCAACGGCCATCGGTCCTGCGACACAGATGACCAGCCCACTGCCACTTCAACTTGCTAATTCTGCGGGCTGTGTCGGTTACTTTCGTTCTCTCGCGGATAGTCGTTAGAAATATATGACAACTATACTCCAGACTTTAAATAGGACATTCCCCATTATATACCACATGATAAACCATTAATCATAATCGAGAAAGGTATTCACCAGCAACGACAGCATCGTTCTTGATGGTACGCCTGACGATCATGATCGCATCGTGGAGGGACCGCTCCGTCTCCTCGAGGAACTGTTCCGCACCACCACGGAGGATCAACGTGCAGGTTTTGGCAGCGGGACATCCTGTACAGCAATGTATAAGATATAGAAAATATAGTTACGTTTGTGTTTGTGTTTTGTGAGACTATATATGGCAAAAATTATTCTAAAACTGGATATTTACCATGATTTTATTCTCATTTTGAGGATCTCGATATTTCGATATAGCGAACTCTCGTGAAAGTGTCTCGTAAACAAGACATTCGTAGCTAATGTTGAAATATCGAGCTCCGCAAAATGAGAATAAAAAACATGGTAAAGGTAATGTTTTAACCAGCTTTTTTGATAAATATACATGGCAATAATACATATAAAAATAAATACAAATATTACACACAGACTCTGGTGGACATTGAACCAGCGGCCAGCCATTAGTCTATTATATATGTCAGGTTAATCACCAACTGGCAAAAAGGCCCTCTATCTACAGGTTAAAAATAAATACTCTTAGCCCTAACAAATGCATTTTATCTTTAACTAGCAACCCGCCCCGGCTTCGCACGGGTACAATGCTGATACTATCAACAACAAAAGATACGTTAGACACCTCTAAAACTATCATTTCTCTACTATATTATGCATGTATTATACATATAAACCTTCCTCTTGAATCACTCTATTTACTAAAGAAAACCGCATCAAAATCAGTTGCGTAGTTTTAAAGATCTAAGCATACATAGGGACAGACAGCGGGAAGCGACTTTGTTTTATACAATGTAGTGATGTTACCACTAATTTGAGACAGTGATTATTATACGCGATGTAATGTCAAACAAAGGGTAGAATAAATTTATGTAGACTACTTATGAGCGCAGTTCAACTATAAGCTCGAAATATGGATTTTATAAGATTTTGTGAAACAAATACCTTTGACTACAGACTTATTTAGGAATTCTAAACATTTTTTTTTATCAATATCATATCAAAAATCAACCGCTCCAGCGGGGATCAAACCCGCGTCTCCGACTGACCGTGTCGGCGCTCTAGCCAATTAAGCTATGGAACGATACACCCGCTAGATCAAAATTTTTGATATGATGATTTTTATATTCGGTTTAAGCGAACCGTGGCACCGTCTATAGTGAGTTCTTTACAGGAACCCGTAACTATTCAAAGTTTCATATTACAATGAAAATCTTTGACAATAAAAAATATAAAAATCATCATATCGAAAATTTCGCTCTGGCGGGTACATCGTTCCATAGCTTAATTGGCTAGAACGCCGACACGGTCAGTCAGAGACGCGGGTTCGAACCCCGCTGGAGCGGTCAATTTTTGATATGATATTCAAAAAATGTTTAGAATTCCTAATGTGTGGGTAGCACAAAAATAAAATCGTATAGACTTAGCTCAACTTTATTACTAAAAAATTACTCTAATCTACAGTTTAATACTGAGATACTTTTCAAGTTACTATTTCTGTAGCACAAATGTTTTATTTCTCACCGTCAGGAGCGTTTTCTTTCACGTAACCTGATCGAGGAGAAGTTTGACTATAATATATTTTTATACAACTAGGTCGGCAAACAAGCGTACGGCTCACATGATGGTAAGCGATTACCGTAGCTTATAGACGTCTGCGAAATCAGAAGCATCGCAAGCGTTGCTGACCCTACCCAATTCAACCCAGGAGGTCTGAGTGCCCAGTGCGAGTTTTGTTTAATCCGTCTCGCAATAACGGGCGTAAATTTTAACTACATTTTGTATGGGAAATTCGGGATTTCAACCTGGTTCTCGCGTTTGCCGCTAGATGACTCTGTATCGATTGTGTCGTAGATTATTCTTGTATATTATCGTCTAGGCTGCACTGTTTAAATTTCCATGCAAAATAATGTTCACGTATAAACGCGTTTCTGTCATCTTTCTGTGAATAAAACTCGCACTAGGCACTCAGGTCACCTTACTTACCAACAGGAACACAACACTGCTTGAAAGCAGTATTATTTAGCTGTGATCTTCTGTAAGGTCGAGGTACTTCCCCAGTCGGGATGCTCCAGATTTTGAGCATGACATTTCCCGCTGCGCCCTCAATTAAATAATAGTATATAGATACAATAGTATCCACATATTCGATTTCTGCTTTACATATTCGATTTTTGCAGTTTTGGTGGGTCAAAAGCCATGTCATTTTCGAGACAAATTCGATATTGTGTTTTTAAAGCTCTGCCATATTGCGAAATTTAATTTTTTTATAACCGTATTATTATATTTCATTTTTCAGCCACAGTGAAAGGGCGCAATTACTGCAGTAGTGAATGAACTTTTTTTTGTACCTCTTGGTAAATAGCGAATAACTCGCTGAAAATCTAATAAATTATTCTTTTTGTTTTAATACATGCAGCAAAGGATACATTCTATGCATTAGTTTTTTTTATTCCAAAAATTTAGGTGTTTCTAGGTAATCACAATAGGTGTGCCCCTTAACAATAACATTGTGTAACAAACAGGGTCAACAGAGTTTGATACTGTGTGACAGGTAGTGTCAACAGTGTGATACTGTGTGACAGCTAGGGTCAACAAAGTGTGATACTGCGTGACAGCTAGGGTCAACAGAGTATGATACTGTGTGACAGGTAGGGTCAAAGGTGTGATACTGTATGACAGCTAGGGTCAATAGAGTGTGATACTGTGTGACAGCTAAGGTTAACAGAGTGTGATACTGTGTGACAGCTAGGGTCAACAGAGTGTGATACTGTGTGACAGCTAAGGTCAACAGAGTATGATAATGTGTCACAGGGAGGGTCAAAAGTATGATACTGTGTGACAGGGAGGGTCAACAGAGTATGACACTGTGTGACAGGCAGTCAAAAGTGTGATACTGTGTGACAGGCAAGGTCAACAGTGTGGTATTGTGTAACAGGCAGGGTCAACGATGTGTGATACTGTGACAGGGAGGGTCAAAAGTGTTATACTGTGTGATAGACAGGGTTGACAAAGTGTGATACTAAATAATTTGTGACAGGGAGGATCAACAGTTTGATACTATGTGATGGGGAGGGTCAACAGGAGGGTGTTGTTGAGTAATGAAGAAGACGAGTAAAGTATTGAAATTTTGGATTTAAAAAAACAAATCAATAAATACAACGAATATTTGTATTCAAATGAGTCGAATATATCATAACCCTGTTATAAAGTTAAGAGCAAGGAGCAAGGCTTAGGGATCGGTCGGTAGATTAACCGGGTGAGGGGGGGTGGAGACACTGACCGGTGAAGAAGTTGTAGCGCTCGCCGCCCACCTGGCGCTCCTCGAAGTGCGCGCAGGCGCCGAGCGCGGCGGGCGCCAGGTCGCGCACGGAGCTCAGCACGGCGCCGCCGCAGGCGCGCTGCGTGCGCCGCAGGTCTTCCTCGGTCACGCGGACACACTCACCGGTAAAGAAGTTGTAGCGCTCGCCGCCCACCTGGCGCTCCTCGAAGTGCGCGCAGGCGCCGAGCGCGGCGGGCGCCAGGTCGCGCACGGAGCTCAGCACGGCGCCGCCGCAGGCGCGCTGCGTGCGCCGCAGGTCTTCCTCGGTCACGCGGACACACTCACCGGTAAAGAAGTTGTAGCGCTCGCCGCCCACCTGGCGCTCCTCGAAGTGCGCGCAGGCGCCGAGCGCGGCGGGCGCCAGGTCGCGCACGGAGCTCAGCACGGCGCCGCCGCAGGCGCGCTGCGTGCGCCGCAGGTCTTCCTCGGTCACGCGGACACACTCACCGGTAAAGAAGTTGTAGCGCTCGCCGCCCACCTGGCGCTCCTCGAAGTGCGCGCAGGCGCCGAGCGCGGCGGGCGCCAGGTCGCGCACGGAGCTCAGCACGGCGCCGCCGCAGGCGCGCTGCGTGCGCCGCAGGTCTTCTTCGGTCACGCGGCCCGCGCAGAACATGTCGCTGCGGGTATACGTGCCTTGTGAGCGACCGACTCGCGCGGGGCAGTCGTTTGTGAGACTGACTCGCGTGAGTTAGTCGTTTTTGAAAGACTGACTCACGTGAGTTATTCGTTTCTGATAGACTGACTCACGTGAGTTAGTCGTTTCTGATAGACTGACTCGCGTGAGTTAGTCGTTAGTGGGAGATTGACTCACGCGAGTTAAGTCGTTTCTGATAGACTGACTCTCGTGAGTTAGTCGTTTCTGATAGACTGACTCACGTGAGTTAATCGTTTGTGGGAGATTGACTTACGTGAGTCGTTTGTGGGAGATTGACTCACGTGAGTTAGTCGTTTTTAAGAGACCGACTCACGTGAGTTAGTCGTTTGTGGGAGATTGACTCACGTGAGTTAGTCGTTTGTGGGAGATTGACTCACGTGAGTTAGCAGTTTTAGAGTTCGTCGTTTGTACTAATGACTCAACTCAAGTGAGTTGTTAAGTTGGAAGCTGAGTTAAAGGTGTCAGAGTATATTGTTAGAAACGTAACTGGCGAGTCCTACTACCAGACTCAGATAAATTGCGAGTGGAATTACTATCTAAGAGAGGTCAGAGGATGTTAATAGATAATTGGCGAGTCCTGCAAACTGACTCAGATGAGTTTTGAGTGCAAGCAGACTCTAATAGATGTTACAGTACGTTACTAGAAGTGCAACTAGCAGGTCTTACAAGCTGAGTCAGGTGAGTTTGAATGAAGAGGTATCGACCCTTACCTATGACGCCTTACTTATTAAACAAGCAGTTTTGATATTGATCTTTTTTTTATATCACTAGGTCGGCAAACAAGCGTACAGCTCACCTGATGGTAAGAGATTACCGTAGCTTATAGACGCCTACAATACCAAAAGCATCGAAAGCGCGTTGCCGACCCAATCCCCAATCCCCTCCAGGAGCTCTGGTCACCTTACTCACCAACAGGAACACAATACTGCTTGAAAACAGTATTATTTAGCTGTGGTCTTCTGTAAGGTACCTCGGTACTACCCCAGTCGGGCTGCTTCATATTGTGAGCAGGAAATTCCTGCTGTGCCCTACCTCAGTTAATGATCTGAATGCATTGAACACCTGAGAGAGCCTCAGCGTTCTTCAGGGGAACACTGCTTAATACACTTGTTCCCAATCAGGTCAGATCAGATCTAAATTCAACATACAGACAAGTTACTCTCCAGACTGAGAGGTAAACCCTAGTAAGAGCCGTTGAGTTGTTTGATAAATATTTATTAAAAACTCAAATTACCAACTCACCGGTCAGCAAAGTACTGCGTAGCAACGTCGCCAATTGGCAATTTACTGAGCACGACCTGAGCCCCGCTGGCATGCAACGCAGCCAGCTTGTCGTACAGAATCGTCCACTCGGCGTCTACCACCTTCTGGTACTCCTTGACATTGTCTACACGGACCTGGAATCACAGACAATGGGTTATTAATTTAGTTTATTACTATGAGAGATGTTATTTTTTGGTTATTATTGTCTCATCCAGTTTATATCCACATTGCTTTCAGTAATTGGATCCGATTGTTTTAATCATTGACGTAAAGATATATATTTATTGATACCAGCTCTGGTGTAGCGCTACTTGTTGTCGTCCCAAATATCAGAGGTCGCGGGTTCTACTATCCTTTTTGTTATCTCAACCATGCTTCGGAAAGTATTGCTAAAACTGTACTATAAAGCTATCGAAGTTATCAATGTTTGTCATTGCCTTAGCATCTGTTATATTTTCTGGTCGCATAGAACCCATCAAGGCCACTTCTGTGACCGAAGCACAAATGCATCTACATAATACCAAAACATATCAAAGAATATTAAGAGTAAGGCTCACTTCAGCGTTATCCCTCTCAGCTTTAAGCTCCAACTCGATATTGAGCAACGCAATCTTGCAGTCCTTGTACGTCTTCGGTTGCATCTCGAAGCCAGCGTACGAGAAGGTCTTCTTGAAAGCCACTCCGGCGACCAGGAAGGAATCTTCTAGCGCACCTCCTGACACTTTCTTGATTCCTGGTACCAAAGATAGGGCGTTATGATAAATATTTTAGTTTTAGTTACTGTTTTTTCTTCGCCAACCCGCTAGCAGTGTGGCGGACTAAGCTCCAATCTTTCTTCTATATGGAGAAAGAGATCCATGCTCAAAAGTGGGATGTAACAGGCTGAATCGTGAGGTCTAAAAATTTTTTTTTGTATTTACTATGAATAAAAGTTCTTTGTACTGTGTGGCTACGGTACTAAAGAATATAGCCACCCCCTCTCTTCCCGTGGGTGTCGTAAGAGACGACTAAGATAACACAATTCCGCTACCACCTTGGAACTTAAAAAGCCGACCGGTGGCGGGATAACCATCCAACTGCTGGCTTTGAAATACACAGGCCGAAGACGGGCAGCAGCGTCTTCGGTGCGACAAAGCCAGCCCTGCGGTCACCAACCCGCCTGCCCAGCGTGGTGACTATGGGCAAAACACATGAGTTCACGTTATTTTTGGCGTAAACTTGTGGAGGCCTATGTCCAGCAGTGGACTTTATAGGCTGTAATGATGAAAAGTTCTTTTGCCGGCGGCGCACTCGCTCTATTATCTAAACAAAAGAACTAATAACATTGTTTCCACGAAGCTCTTGTTAGGTAATCCGAATTCTTATCCTTTTAGTCTGCAAAATTTTATGCCAGTGTTATGTGCTATACTTTTATATTATATGGGGTAGTGATAAAAAATGTTCAGTGTGATATCGATATTCAGAATAAATACTTTAATATAAGGGATTGATATTTATAATATTTTGATAAACATTTTTTGCGCTCAACATAAAGAAAACAAAATACTATACAAAACTTAATAACATATCGCTTTAACACTTTTTTATAACTTATTAAATATAAATTTATAACACGGCCTATTTTATCGTTCATTTTGTTCATCCATCTCTAAAAATATAATAACAACGTATTTGCCTTATAAAAAGACATTGAAATGACATATTAAAAAATATTAATTATCTGTACACTCGATATCATATACATAAATTCATATTTGTTTTTAGTAAAATAAATAGTAAATGAAGTTTTATAAATGTCTGTAGGCTCATGTGTTTGAAAGTGTATGATAAATACGGAAAAATGGTGAATTACGTATTGACAGGGTTTGTTTACTAATTAGGATACTTCTAAAAAAATGGAATATAGTTCAGTGTAGGTATTTATACAAATTGAATTATTTTTGATTTTCGTATGATGATTAAGTTATTAATTTAATATTTGTATTTTTTGCTGTGTGGCTACGGCACTAAAGAATTTAGTCACCCCCTCTCTTCCCGTGGGTGTCGTAAGAGGCGACTAAGGGATAACAAGGTTCCACAACCACCCCGGAACTTAAGAAGTTGGCTTCTCGCCCGCCCGCCTGCCCAGCGTGATGACTATGGGCAAAACACATGAGTTCACGTTATTTTTGGCTTAAACTTGTGGGGGTCTATGTCCAGCAGTGGACTGTATAGGCTGTAATGACTGTATTTTTTGTACAGTGTCATAATCAGGTCAACCACAACTCACCTATCATATCCAAGGGCAGCAGTGGAGTGTCCAATGACAGAACAGCGTCAACCACCATCTTGGAGAAGAGATCCTTCTGCTGATGGATCAGTTTTGAGGACATGGCCGTCGCTGCACACTTGCGGAGGAGTTCCCTGGAATATCATGATATTTGTAGCTATTTCAAGGAGTTTAAAGTATAATTGTAGGTAAAAATTGTGTCTCAGACAATTTTTATCCACATCGCTTTCGGTAATTGGATCCGATTGTTCTAATCATTGATGTAATTTTCGTAATTTATAAGGGGGGTCAGGAAACACAATACACGAGCACCAGCAGCTAGTGCTGTGACCACTGCGTCAATGCGTTGTCTAAAGTCATGTGTACAACTCTTTGCTGCCTTATTTTTGTTTGATATGAACCTTCCACAAAGTATTCAAATCAAACCAATTGTTTGTGACTTTTGAATGTGTCAGTTAGACATAAATAACTTTGCCAATGTCATGCGAGATGAAGAAGACTCACCTACAAAGTATTAGAAAAACTTAGGGGAATTGATCCGGCCTTATAACCTATATTTTTAGACTCTATATTACACGTTACAGTCAAAAAACATTCAAAATCAAAAACAGCTTTATTCAAATAGGCCCTAAGAGCACTTTTGAATCGTCATTTACAAATTAAAACTTTAAAAATAAATTATTATTTTTGTAGAAGTGAAGGTACCACCGATTCGGAATCCGGCAAGAAACTCCGCAGTAACTCTTTTGAAAAATAATATATAAACTGTGTTTTAGTACAAAATTAGTAACATGTTGCATGAGATACAGCGTCACTAAGTCCACACATCTTTATCAACTATGTAATCCTGCACCGAGTAATAAGCTTTATCTATTAATTTTTACTTTTTTATGTTGAGACAATTCCAAAATTGTTTGTGGGATTTTATTGTACATGCGAATACCATAACCCAGAAAGGAGAAATAATATAACAGAATAAACCATCACCTTTGCTCTTCCGGAGATTTGCTCTCAATCTTAACGGCGAGCTCCTTAACCCTATCGACCGCCAACTTGCCCGCTGTCCTGACAGCCCGGACAATGATCCTGGGGTGCACTCCTGAAATATATCATCATGTTAGGACGTGTCATGTGGTCGTGGGTTTACATTTATAGATAATATGGCCTCATGTCTACTATCATAGCCAACACGGTTGTGTTCAGTGATTGTATCCATTGTTTTAATCATTGGTAAATTTTTACTTTCTGTTCATAAAGGCGACAGTCAGTATATGTATTATGTTCTTGTGGGGCTCCTCGCTGGACTGGAGTGAATGTATAGGCATCAAAATAATATACAACTTTATTCAAATAGGTTTCAAAAGCACTTTCGAATTGTGATTTTACAAATTAAAATTTCAATGTGATTATTATTTTTAAAAGTGAAGCTACCACCTATTCGGAACATAGATTCCATCCATCAGTTCCAGTCGTTATCATAGATATTAGATGGCCATTGTTGATCATAGTGGGTAAATTATCCGCCAAATCAGTGAGCCTCCCAGTGGCTCAAATCATTAAAAATTAAAAAAAAAATGATGTCTTTGCTCCATTATCCCACATGTATGACAACAGAATAACACTATCATAAACATATACCCGAAATATACAGTTTTAAAAAATAAACATTACTTGCCTTCCTCAACAAATGGCTTTAACCTCTTCAAAAGTTCACCAGCAAGGATTACCACGGACGTGGTGCCATCTCCGACCTGAGAAATAAAAACAGTGTTAATACGTTTATATTTTACATTGTATTATTTTTAGTAGATTATATATCATAGTAGGTTATGTCCACAAAAGTATTCGGTAATTGGATCCGTTGTTTTTAATCATTTTTATTTTAATAATCTTCCACGTTAAGCTTTGCATGATTTTGTCTATTCCATTTTTTCCATTACAATATTAGTTCAAGGTCTTGAAAAAATTTTTAAAATCGTTTTGAGTTCATCACACTCCAAATCAATCGACTCATTATTACAGCCTATACAGTCCACTGCTGGACATAGGCCTCCACAAGTTTACGCCAAAAATAACGTGAACTCATGTGTTTTGCCCATAGTCACCACGCTGGGCAGGCGGGTTGGTGACCGACTCAATTGACTGCAACTTACATCTACGACACGGTGCCTTTAATTTAACCGTTGCAACCTTAATTGTCGGGTAGTAGTGTACCTTCTTTAATACTAATATATAACTTTGTTTGTATGTAGGGGGTAATCTTCGCAAATACTGATCCGATCATGAAAATTCTTTCACTAACATAAAGCTACACTATTTAGGAGTGATATAGGCTATATTTTATTGTGATTGAACAAAAAATTCTCGTGAAAAATAATAGTATATGTAAATCAAGTCGGAGAAATACGAGCGAGATGAAAACTTTACTATAATATTTGCATCCCAAAAATAATTAACACCCAACGAAGTGGGCACGGGTCGACTAGTTGTTAATATATGACATCCAAAAATGTAGTCCACAATTTTTTTAACAAGTACAGTGGAACTAGTTTTTCCTGCCACGTTGGCAAAGAGCACTGGCTAAAAGTACACGTACAATATAATTGTATTAGTTACCTCAGCATCCTGTGACTTAGCGATGTCGACCAATGTTTTAGCAGCTGGGTGAACAATGTCCAAAAGCTACAAAAACAAATAAAAATGTTAGGATTTCTTGTGTATATTATAATAGATATTACTTGCTAGTTTATATTTTAGTATTTGTTAACCGATTTCATAAAAGAAGGACGATCTTTTTATGTATGTTCGGGGATAACTTCGTTGTTTATGTAACCGATTTTGATCATTTTTTTTTTTTGTTGGAAAGGAGATATTCCAAGGGTGGTACCATGATAAGGAAACCATGATCTGATGATAGGATCCCTGGAAACCCTCGAAAATCGTAGTGACGACTAGTGCCTTTGTTAATTTTTTTCGTCAACTTACGTTGTATTACTTGTCGATGTAATTGAAGTCGGTTTTTTTCGTTTACTAGCAATAAATGGAACATAACATAGTTTGAATGCCGTATTATTTGGCTGTGATCTGTAAGATCGAGGTACTTCCCCAGTCCAGCTGCTCCAGATTTCTAGAAGGATATATCCTACTGTACCCAACTTCAGTTAAACAGTATCAATGAATAATATATATGGATTAGAATGGGATGACATAATTTAATGCATACTACACAGATTTTTCTAAGGCTTTCGATAAAATATCTCATTCGATTCTTCTTGATAAATTGAAATACATCGGTGTGCACGGTGACCTTCTGCGTTGGATTGAGTCGTACCTTGCTAATCGTAGTCAAGCAGTTACTATAAAAGGATTTACTTCATCTTTTATTCCAGTGCCATCCGGGGTACCTCAAGGATCCCATCTCGGGCCTTTATTATTCAACATATATATAAATGACATTACTTCAGCTTTTAAGTGCTCCAATTTCTTATTATACGCGGATGACAGTAAAATTTTCAAAATTATTAAAGACAACAATGACTGTATAGACCTTCAGAATGACCTAGTTCGGTTTAGTAATTATTGTTCAGTGAACTCTTTGTTTATAAATTTGAAAAAATGCAATGTAATAACTTTTAGTAGGAAGCGTTTTTGTATAAATTATTGCTATAAACTGAATGGCGAAGTGATATCGAGGGTTGATGTGGTAAGAGATCTTGGAGTTATTATTGACTCCAAATTACTCTTTGATGAGCACGTCGATTATGTAGCTAGCAAAGCCTATCGTATGTGGGATTTGTGCTCAGGATATCCAAGGAGTTCAAGCATGCTTCCACCCACACACTTTTGTATAATGCATTTGTTAGACCTATTCTAGAGTATGCTTCTACTGTTTGGAGTCCTCAGTACGGGTGTCATATTTATAAAATCGACCGTATACACAACAGGTACCTAAAGACTATAACAGCAATCTCTTCGGAAAATTTGAACGTTCTGATACAACCTATGTCGGCCGTTGACCGGCGTGTTCAGCGGGATCAAGTTCTGTTGTATAATATTGTGAACCAAGTAATTGACTCGTCATATTTGGTTTCAAAATTATATTTTAAGTGTCCACGTTTAAATTCTAGACATAAAATTACATTTGACATCCCAGCTACAAGAATAAAATTTTATAAAAACGCGTTTATTAACAGAAGTTGTGCCCAGTACAATAATTTGTTTATAAATATTGACATTTTTCATCTCTCTCTCAATCAATTTAAATTGCATGTGATGAATGCTTTGATTTAATGTATCTTTGACAGATGTTATGATATTCGTGATGTTCTTCTTAATTTGATTTTATTTTTTGATTTTAATTTAATTATGATTTTAATTGTAGCTTGATACTTAATTATTTGATTTGTGATTTTTTTAAACTGTTTTTTTTTTTAATTTATTTGTTCCATAATGCCCGTAATGATTTTTGAATTTCTTTATTGATTACTTTTTTTTCTCTCAATGATTGTTAATCAATTTATAGTAATGTTTTTAGTATTATTATTAAGTTTTTTGATATTGAACTATTGTTGTGAAGCATCTCTTCTGAACTTTGTCATATGTTCTTTTTTAATATCGGAAACTATTTTTGGTTAAGTGATACTATTGTGTTGTGTTTTCCTGTATATTTATGTAATACCGTTTGTTTCCAAAATAAAGTAAAAAATAAAAAAATAAAAAATACTCGCATCCATATAAAACAACAACAGGTCTAAAATTAAAACAAAAACCATACCTTCATAATAGTAGCACCATCGTTTGATATAACTGCCTTCCCATTGTGATCCACAATCAACTTGTCCATACCCCGCGGACCGAGCGTGGTACGCACCTAACCGGGGCAAATGTAAATAAATATATTAAATACACGACTTATTCTATATAGTACGAATGCTTTCATAATACCATTCGATTATAATCACATCGTCAGAAATTGGAACGAATATAATCATATTAATGAAACATTATTGGTGCCAAATGCCAGAGTATGCTTAGCCTTTCAACTGTAAGATTTTGACTTAAATGTATCTTCTAAAACATGGATGCAGGTTTTGAGGACATCTATAATAAATAGATATATGAATACCTTTAACAGTCACGCAGTTGTCTGTTCTTAGGGTTGGCAACTTAATACTTGTGTTATTGGTAACAGCGGAATCATTGATTATAGGGTAATGAGAGTGCAGATGCTTATAGTTCAGATTAGGGTTGACAGATGGCCGGGAAATCTGGAATTGCCCCGGAATTACGTGACTTGTCCCGTGTCCAGGAATTATAGTTGTTTGTCCCGGATTTCGAATACTACTAGTTTTCTAGCGATTTGCAAAAATATTATCAATTTTGGCGACCGAACTCGTGATCCTCGAACTGTCCCGGAAATTTCATCCTTGAATCTGGCAACCCTAGTATAGATGCTTATGCTAAGCTAAATATGCTAGTAGGGATAGAGGCGAGCATTATGCCTTAATCCAGGTTGGAATTCCCGCTAAACCATGATTTTTTAATCACAGGAAAGCAATCAAAACCGTCTGCTCAACAATTTTCCGCATGTGACTTGGACATTGTTGTTCTCCTGTATTTTTAGCAAATATTAGATTCTGAGCCAGTTCTATCTGTGAGTGTGGTTTGGATGAAGGCACATTGGATAACATTTTCATCTCTTGCCCAAAAAACTGGTCATTATTCGACTATCTCCCGGATCCCCTCCATCTATTCCCCGACCTATCGATTTTACATCTATTCCATCGCATGTAAATACCTTTACATTTAGTATTTTAACTAACAATTTTAAATTGTGAAGCTTTTTCAAACACACTAACATTTGTTATGTGTTTGTTTTTATTCAATGTAACAAATCTACAACATTTGTTACATTGGATAGTTGATAACACATAGGTTTCTACAGGCAGAGAGGTAAAATAACAATAGACATGGGGAGGGAGTTTCTGTCCAGTAAATGTGAAGACTACAGACTGTGTCTGAAACAGGATAATTTTGTTCATTAATGGATTTCCGACTCAGTCTCCGGGCCTTGACAACTCCACCATAACCAGAGGGCACTTGTAAATTAGTTACTAATTCTGCCATGGACCATTCGACTGGTACCTCACGGATGATGCCCATGCGAGATACGCTGTAACTGGGAATAGAGGCAATGTAACCATAGCTAGAAAGAACTGTTAGATCTGAAAAGGAATTGGCCTGCTGTGAACGTTTAAATATAATCGATAAGCGATTACGCCAAATTCGCTTTATCATTTTTACCATCGATCACAATATTCGTTATTTTATTTTTGTGTAAGAACTGTCCGAATTGAATAGGACGCAGGATGGCTTCACTACTGAGATTTGTTTCCGATTAGGCAACATGTACAACAAAAGGGGCACTATCTTCGGCCGAGTATAGGCTCTTTTCCATTTTGAAATTCCAGCGTAACATAATTCAATTGATTTCAATTAATTCATTGATAATGGATGGTGTTGGATGAAGATTATTAGTGGGTCTTTTAGATTGGGTTGAATTAGGTTGAATAGGAATATTATTTGGGCGAGGTGGCGAATGCTAGCGCCACCCCATCTCGCGCCACCCCATCTCGCCCCACCCAGGCGGACGACTGCTCACGCGTGGTGGTTTTTTAGTCAGTAGGAGTCTGACATACCCATCTGGGGTATTCATGATGGATTTTCTCCACAAAGAAAAAAAACACTATTATTTCTCTTTCTATTATTAATTTCGTCTATTTCGATGTTTGGGAAAAATTAGAGGAATCTCCACCAGAGTCAGGGGGTTCGGAATCCATCATAATTTCCTTAAATGTACTTACGCTTACAATATACATGACAAAAACAAACAAATCGACGGTGAAGTGCGAATATCTTCTATCTAACATTTTAAGTGAAAATGAGTTTTGTATGCCACTGGATTTAAAGTTCAATTTTGCATGTACTGGCAAAACTCCTAAGTAATTGGATTAAAAATAACGTGTTAAAATGATTATTGTAATACCTCCTAAATTATCACGAAAAAGACGCAAATAATTGCTGCTAACTAATTCTAACTTACTCTTAGAAATATCTCCTAAGTTAATTATGTATAGTTTTTTGTGCGAATACCTCCTAACTTTATTGAAACATTTTCTAACTTGATGAAAGCACTATTTTGAATAAGACTGGAGTGAATGAGGCGGCCTACGCGTGAAAGAGACAGGACATGTGTTTCGTTTGGTGCGCACTGCGCGTTGCGTCGCGTCGTTCAGTCGTTCTGTAGCTCAGTTACCGGCAAGTAGTTTGACATACGACAATTTTGTGACCTTTACGATTTAAAAATAAATTTTGTGTTTGGTTAATTAACATTTTAAAGTAATATTCAGCTGCAGCTGTTTGGATAAGCTAGATTCTTAGCAAAACTGGTAAGAAAACTTATATAATTTTGATTAACTTTGGTATAACCATATTTGGTATAACTTTGATATCCAACTAAAGTGAAGATAGAAGATTTTTCCATCAATTTTTGTTTTTTAATGCAACTATTTTCTCCTATCTTAATTATTGAGATTGAGATAGGAGGTATTTCTGTTTTTAATTTAAATTTTTACCTATACTTTTATAAAATAGAAGTTATTGATACATTACAAGTAGTACATCTTTTATTGTATTTCAGAATAATGTCAGGATGGGCAAAACGTATTCAAAGATTAAGAGCAGATCAGATGTTCAACATGCTGAATGTAGATGTTACTGGTACAAAACGTGAGTAGTTAAATTTCTTTAGGTACACATAATAATATTTAATTGATATTATGCGCAAGTTTACAGTAAGTAATAGGTACATACCTATCTGGAATGCTTGTTTAATTTATTTTTAATTTTAAGGTAAAGCTCCCGACAGTGATGACGAAAAGGAAAATAGGGAAAATGAAAATCGTCACCTTGAAGAAGAGGATGATGAATTTCAAAGCTCATTGATTGCGAAACATAAAAAAAATGAGTCGATAAAATCATTTGTTGTCGCAGTAGATAATGAATCTCCTGATTTACAAAGCAATCGTCACGGAATTGTAGATTTAAAAGATAAACAAAAATATCTTCCCTCTGACTGTAGAATTGCGCATTCCGAGACTTTTAATTTGAGTGCCAAGTTGTCTAAAGTAAAGTCTCTGTCACTTTCTGACTTGACACAAGACAATGAATTCTATCATAAATTACAAATGCACAAGTCCGACTCATGCATTAATTCTACAGATCTTACTTACTTTCATAACAACTTTTTTCATACTCTGATACTGTTCAGTGCAGACCTAAAAGATGCCTATGAAAATCAACAATATTTTGCAGATTTTAAAGCAACAACATTTACTAATGACTCAAACATTTTTTTATCCAAGGTTGATCGTCCTAAATCACTCTCAATGTCTGATTTAACAAAGGATATTCCATTATTAGGTTATAATCGCCGTTGCAAATCAATGACAGAGTCTATCTCTCTTGTAGTTTCACATAGTTCCTTTGAAAATGAGTGGTCAGTTAGAGAATCTGTTTCTAAATACGTACCCCCAAGTGATGATTCTTTTACTGATAAAGATAGCCAAGAAATATTCTACGGAGATCTTGATGAAGGCAGAAAACGACGCAAAAACGCTAAACCTAGTGAATGGGCTAAAAATAAAGCGAAGGAAAAGAGGATGAAAGGAGAAGAGTATTTAGGATACCGAAGACCTCGTGGAGAATCAGTAAAACATGATGATATCAGATCTGCAAGAGAACTAGGGGCAGCGTGTAATTCCGATTTTTGTAGGAAAAGTAAACTAAGGGGTTGCTTTCAATTCACTGAAGACACTCGAAAACAAATTCATAGTCATTACAGCCTATACAGTCCACTGCTGGACATAGGCCTCCACAAGTTCGCGCCAAAAATGCGTGAACTCATGTGTGTTGCCCATAGTCACCACGCTGGGCAGGCGGGTTGGTGACCGCAGGGCTGGCTTTGTCGCACCGACGACGCTGCTGCCCGTCTTCGGCCTGTGTATTTCAAAGCCAGCAGTTGGATGGTCATCCCGCCATCGGTCGGCTTCTTAAGTTCCAAGGTGGTTGTGGAACCTTGTTATCCCTTAGTCGCCTCTTACGACACCCACGGGAAGAGAGGGGGTGGCTAAATTCTTTAGTGCCCCCTTAGTACTTTAGTTAGTTAGTAGTAGTTAGTTAAATTCATAGTAATTTCTGGAAAAAGTTAAACTGGGATCAGCGAAAAATCTTTGTCACCAACTTAGTGACTCGATCTACTACGAATCGTAAAACCGTAAAGAATGAATCAAGACGAACAGGGACATTACAATATTTTTTACCACTCACTGTAACCGGAGATGAAAAGGTCCAAGTTTGTAGGGATGTGTTCTTAAATACCTTGTCTCTAGGAGCATTTACTGTCCAGAGTTGGGTTAAGAAAGCAGAATTTGGGATGAGCGCTCACCAGGAATTATTAAATTCTTCTCGAACTTTAACGCTGAGTAAAGAGGTGAAAGCAAAGATGCGGAGCTTAGATGATTTTTTCAATAAACTTCCGAAATTGCCCTCACATTATGCACGTAAAGATACAAATAAGTTATTTCTTGAACCAATTTACAGAAACCTCACCTGTCTGTTCAAAGTCTATCAGGAATATTGTGCTTCTGAGAACATGCCTTCAGTAAGCAGATGTACTTTTGAAAAACAATTCCACGATAAAAACCTTTCTTTAATGACATTAAAAAAAGACATGTGTGACGTGTGTTCGTCTTACATAGCAGGAAATATGGACGAAGCAGACTATCAAGTACACGTTATAAAGAAAAACCGGGCACGAGAAGAAAAATCCATTGATAAACAGAAAGCCGCAAATAAGGAATGTGTTCTTCTTACAATGGATTTAGAAGCTGTGAAGGTATGCCCGTATCTGACAGCAAGCTCACTCTACTTTAAAACAAAACTAACGTGTCATAATTTCACAGTCTATAATGTCACTACTCACCATTGCACTTGCTATTGGTTCAATGAAACAGCAGCTGATATGACCTCCAATACATTTGCGTCATTTTTGATTGACTACATAGAGCGACATTGCTTGCTGCTGAAACTGCCCATAATAATATTTTCAGATGGTTGCACATACCAAAACAGAAATGTGACATTGGCAAATGCTTTACTGAGATTAAGCAAATTGCATGGAATTACTATAATCCAAAAGTTTTTAGGGCCCGGCCAGTGACAGATGGAGTGTGACTCCGTGCATAGCGCTGTTGAAAGAAAACTCAAAAACAGAGAAATACATTTACCGAGTGAATATTGTACTATCACAAAAGAGGCATGTAAAAGAAATCCATACGAGGTGTTGGAAATTGATTACGACTTTGTCAAAAACTATGCTGATCCCAAGCATTGGGTTTACAAGAGCATCAGGCCTGGGCGTAAAGCGGGTGACCCGCAAGTAGTTGACATTCGAGCAATTAAATACGCACCAGATTCTCCCATACAAGTTAAATTAGACTTTAATAATGACTGGATTGACTTGACTCAGAGGCCAAAAGTTCAATATGAGGAACCAAACCAACAGCTTCATTCCGATCGATTACCAATAACATCTACTAAATACGAACATTTACAACAACTTAAATTAGTCATACCTAAAGATTGTCACTTATTTTACGATAATATACCAAAAAATACATGAATATTCTGAGTAATTTACAGTAAATGATTGCTTAATACCCAATTCGTAGTTCCTTTTTTTTTTGTCCATCTTTTCTTAATTTCTAAATGTTTAATCTTGTGTTCCTATAATTGCATAGTTTATTTGATAGACTGTGTACAGCTGGTAGACTGTTTTTGATTTTTGAGAACGAGTAGGTAATAGTTGTTTATTCTTTATACTTTTATTTCTAAATGATTAATATTGTGTTGCTACATTTGATAAGGGTATTTTTTTAGGTAGCTAATTTAAAAAATTTACAATTTTTGAGTCTTTTTTTTTTCTAAATTTTTTACCTGGTATTACTATACACGGTGATTTTATAACCGTTTTGGAAACGAAATATTTTACTTTGGAATCATCTATAGTACATATAAAAATGGATAAATCAATTGTAATGTTGACTAAAAAAAAGTTTCAATTTTAATATTCATTTTTATTCGATCGACTTGGAAAGTAGTAAGGCACTGATCATTCACTCATTATTTTATATGAATGAAACACGTCCGTGCGCGTTTCGGTTGATAAAAGTATACCTATAGGCGCGAGCTAGCGAGTACTTACGTAGATAGACTCGTTTGTCCTTCATACTTTACACGGGCTTAGGACCGTCAGAAATACCTATTTTATTTACTTCTTTTCGATTATTAACCACGATTGTTCTTTTCACAACAAATCAATTTATAAACGGACTGTAGGTATAAACTTCAGGCGTATTTAAAAAATTAGAGTTTTCTACAGAATAATTAACTTACATACCTATTAACAGTTTATTTACACTATTTACACTTCTCTGTATCGAAGCAACTGCTCAAAATGGAGTCCGCTGCGTTCAATACACAAACGTACGCGTTTAATACAATTTTCTTTTAATTTTCTTAATGTGTCTTGATCACTTTTCACTTTATCAAAAGCGTCCACTATCGCAATGCGTAAATCATCACAGCTTTCATATTGACTGACGTGTATAACTTTTTATTTCCGATCACAAGAAAAATCCAGGGGCGTTAAGTCAGGACTTCCAGGTGGCCAAGACACAGGCCCTCCTCGACCTATCCACCTATCACTAAACTCACTGTCCAGGTACATCGTCTACTAACTCAGATATTACTCTCCTTAACATCTCTAAGTACGAATTGCCGGTTTGATGACCTTCAATAAAAATAGGCCCTATTAGTTGGTCGTTAATAATACCGGCCTACACGTTCACACTGAAACAAACCTGGTGATGGTTTTCTCGTATCAAGTGGGAGTTAATTAGAGCCCAGTAATGCTCATTGTGCACATTGTATAGTCCCACTCGAGTAAACAGTGACTCGTCCGTCCAGAGTATGTTGTCGTTTGTATTATTTAACAGTGTCGTTTGTATTATTTAACCGGAAAGAATCGCCTTTTGCCAGTGGTTACTGGCAAAAGGCGATTCTTTCCGGTGCGTTGTTTATTACGTGAGCCTTACGAAAATGATACGGGTGTAATCCTTGTGTACGTAATATCTTCCATACGAAGTTTTGGCTAACATCGAATTCTCTTGCTGCCATCCTTGTCCTCCGCCAGGGATCGCGCTCGAAGTACTCAAGAACATCTTCAAACTCCGGCGAATAATAATTTAAACGTCCTTGACCTTGTGTACGCATGAACCGTTATGGTATTACTGACTAGGCTTGTCGAAAAAATATCGATACATCGATATATCGATATTATTTTTTCAATGTATCGATATTTTTGAGCGATATTTAATTTTTCGATGTATCGAGGTATCGATATAAAATTACAAGTATCGAAAAGGTATAAAAATCGATATTTCTTATAATTAAAAAATCCTAAAAAAGAATACTTTTTTTATACTAACATTTTTTAACAAATTACATTTTTTTTTTGTCTTTGGTCGACTCGATTTACTGCGTTTTAATTTGGTACTTAAGTTGGCTTTTAAGTTGGCAACTCTGTCTGTCAATGTCATTTCAGTGTCAGTGTCAGTGTCTGTGCTTCAACTAACCGTTTGTTATCCGTATTATAACCTCAACGCGAGCATATTTCTGCCTCTGCCTGCATTTGAGTTGATTATAGTTCTCAAACAATCTAACTAATTAAATCAATAATTAATTCACGTATGTGAACAAAATAATTCGAACATTCCAGTCATGTCTTTGTCTAGTGTTGTATGGAACTTTTTCAAAAAAATAGACAGACAAAACGTTTCATGTAATGTGTGTGGGAAAATATATAAAAGCAGTGGCAATACGACGAATTTATCTACACATCTTAAAAATAAGCATCACCATGCGTTTTTGCAACTTAAAAATAAAAACTCAAGGTCAAGTGAAGTGAATATTACACCAAGAACAAGAACTAGTTCACCTGTTTCGTCTACTAATTCAACTATTACCAATACTAATAAACCTGCTGAGATAGAAAATAACTTCATGGAATTGTCTGAAATTGCGATTTACGATGATACTGGTGTAAGTATTTTATTTGTGCAAGATCAAACGTAGCTTTAGAATCTAAATATCAATTGTTCATAACCAATAACCAGTCAACTAATGATGTGTAATTACTAAAAGTATCGATATCGATAAATTTAAATTTTGGTGTTTTCACTTAACCTTAATACTATTTATGACGACAAGTGTAATGAAATATATACAAAATATTCAATAATTTTTTTCAGATTGAATCCTCCAAAGATGGTCAGAGTAAAGACTTGTGGAAACAGACTACACTCATAGATATGTTTGAAAGAAGTTCAAGCTATGAAGGTATTTTTTTTTTGATATCAGATTACTGTATTGTTTACATTTTAGTTCTATGAGGATGTACTAATTTTATTATTTTTCTCAATTTAGCAGGGGGTCATAAAACTAGCCAAATAAATCAAGCTTTGATCTACATGATTTGCAAAGACAACATGCCTCTATCTTGTGTAGAAAAATCAGGATTGAAAAGATTTATGAGCGTCATTTGTCCACGCTATAAAATTCCATCACGAACTACTGTAAGCGAACTATAATATTAAATTATTATCTATCCTTTTTATTTTTAAATGTTATTTTATTATTCATTTCTCATTCCAGATAACTGGTCTCATGGAACAACGATACGCCACTACCAAAGCCATTTTAAAACAAAAATTAAGTGAGATAAATAATATTGCTTTAACAAGTGATATATTAACTCTTACTAACTCGACACGAAGTTTCCTCGTAGTGACAGCACATTTTCTTAACACAGCTAATAACTGCACTCCTGAGCATGAGATGGTGACATTGACAGCACGAAGAATGTATCAGGTAAGTAAAGTATAAAATAAATGCATCAAATTATAAAAAATAAAATAAATAATTATAATAAATTTAATAAAGTGGACTAATATTGGTCTTCTTTCCTGCAGGCGCACACAGCTGATTATATAAAAGAATGCTTTGAAAATATTACCGACGAGTTTACAATAGAAAAGGATTGCATCTTATCAATTACCACTGATGGTGGTGCTAACATGGTTGCTGCAGTGAAGAAATTTTTGGAAGATGGAAAAAGAATTCCTTGCATGGCGCATTTGCTGAATTTAATAGTGGATGGCGCAACAAGAGATAATGCACCAGTTCTTCAAATTGCCAATCGTGTCAAAGCCATTGTTACATATTTTAAACAATCTGTGAACGCAATGGACGATTTGCGAGCAGAACAAGAGGGACAAAAGAAAGAGGGAGAAGTGTTAACACTTATACAATCAGTAAGCACAAGGTGGAATTCTTGTCTTGATATGCTGGAAAGATTCAATACATTATCAGCTATTGTGGCTAAGATTTTAGCAACTAGGCGGAATGCACCTGATATGATAACTTCTTCAGAGTTAAGTGTCATACGAGATCTGATAATATAGCTTACCCCATTTAAGCAAGCTACTGAAGAAATTAGCGGCGATCAGTACGTGACTTCTAGTTTGGCGATTCCCATTGCAAACTTACTTCAGAAAGGACTTGAAGAAGTAAAACCTTTCACCGAATTTGGTGTTGCTGTTCAGAAGAGTTTGCTAAACTTAGTTATTGCCAAACTAGAACCACTAGAGCGACATTTACATCTTGCTATAGCAACAATTTTAGACCCTCGCTTTAAGCGTATTCATTTTAATTCAGCACTAGCTGTTTCCACTGCAATAACCGTATTGTCAAAATACGTTTAGAACATAGACGTAGAGGACAACTTTCGCCTGAACTCAGACCCACAACCACTACCAGAATTCCAAATTCAGAAAATTCTGCGCCGTCGTTGTGGTCCGGACATGAAAAAATTATGATAGATATAGCTGCAGTAACCTCCAGTTTACTTTCAACCAGTGATGGTATGCCTAGCGAACTAAAGCAATATCTAGATCAGCCTATAATACCCATAAAAGAGAATCCTACAAAATTCTGGTTTGATTGTCGTCATTTTACTCCAGTCCTTTCCGACATAGCTCTAAAGTATTTGATATCGCCTGCGTCCTCGGTTTCCTCAGAGAGAGTGGCATCTGCTGTAAATCTCGCAGTACCCAATAACAGAAGTCGGCTTACAGCCGAGCGTGTAAATCAAAGAGTTTTTCTTATGTCTGTATCAGATAAATATTGGTTTGATTAATAAATAATTAATATTTTTTATTGTTGTCCTTGATTTAAAAAAATTAAAAATGATGTCTATTGATTAGTATTTATCTAGTAATGTAAGATGATTGAAGTAGATTAGGCCACATATTTTTTTTTCCTATCACACCGATATATCGATATATCGATAATTTTTCCGCGATATATCAATGCCAATATTGATATTTTTTTAAATATCGATGTATCGAAATATCGATATTTTTTTTCACTTTCGACATCCCTACTCCTGCGCAACTCGGTAGCTTTGTTTTTATTGGCTAATACGATTTTGTGACTCGCTATTAAAACGTATAGTATTTCTATTTTTAGAATGTACCTACCGTGTAGCGCTACTACTGGTTCTCACTTTTTATCTGTAAACGATATGAATATCGACTTTGATGAAAAAACAAATACATATATTATTAAATTAACGTTATATATAGGTTCTGTTATTGATAAATAATTCAAAATTTTCGTTTCCAAAACGCTTTCAAAATCACCCGGTATAACATAGGAGTACGAAATAACTGCAGCCAGGTACTGCTGAATTAAATAATTAAAATTGTTTTTATATTGAGTCTATCTGTTAGATTTTAAAAAAATTATTGATTAGTTTAGCATATTATGTTGATCTTAAAAAAACAGTTACTTTTATTGTGATTACTAATTATTAATAAAGAAAAGAATAACTAGATGATGACATTAATAAACATTTTTTTCGTTACTTATTGTATGTCTTTTATTTATAAATATCTTCGAAGTACGAATCACTAACTGTTGTATTTATAATATTGATACCAATAACTTCTAACTGACATTATTTCAAAAATAACCTATCATAGGCTAATGTGACTAACTTCATTGAAATTGTCATATAATTTTATACCAATACCAATATTTAACATTTATTGATAAACTATATTAAAATAATGAATCATTTTTTTCGCCTCCTGTAAAATTTTGTTTTTGTTGGATAGAAGATATTCGCACTTCACCGTCGAAATAAGACTATACACTCAAAAAAACTATACACAAAAACTAGAAAAAAAAAGCAAAACTTTATGCAACAACAAAAAACACTTGTAATTGTCACTCGACCAAAGAGCACAGTCCTCTTCAGAAGTCATTGAGGGAAAGCACTCTATCTTTGACAATTCCTATGGGAGTCCATTTGTAAAAGAAGAAGAAGAAGATTGATAATAGTAGATTCTATCGACAAATAACCTTTTTGCAATGGGCTCAATATAAATTAAAAGTGTTTATTAAAGAGAAATTAATAGATAAAGCATATTATTTAGTGCAGGATTACTTTTTTCTTTTTTTTTATATCACTAGGCGGCAAACAAGCGTACGGCTCATCTGGTGGTAAGAGATTACCGTAGCTTATAGACACCTACAATACCAGAAGCATCGAAAGCACGTTGCCGACCCAATCCCCAATCCCCCCCAGGAGCTCTGGTCACCTTACTCACCAAGCTCTGCTCCATATTTTGAGCAGGAAACTCCTGCTGTGCCCTACCTCAGTTAAAACTTTATTAAAGATGTGTGGACTAAACTCCGCTGTATTTCATGCAATATATTACTAATTTTGAGTTGATTACTATTATTAAAACAAATTTTATATGTTATTTTCAAAATAGTAACTGCGGAGTTTGTTGCCGATTCTTCTCTGCAGAATCTACATTACGAATTGGTATACATAGCTTTACTTTTAAAAAATAATTATCACTTTAAAAAATTTTATTTGTAAAATTACAATTCCGAAAGTGCTTTTGAAGCCAAAATTGAAATTTGAGTCAAGTTATAATTTGATATTTTTTGTTTTCGAAAAATACATAAAAATAATACATAATATGTTACACCCAGATTCGTGGCGGGAATCGAACTTACAACACCTACAGCAGAAAGAACAGTCACTGCACACCGCACCAACAATGACCTAATCTTATCTATTCCTTATATTTATATCTGCCAACACTCATCGGAGCTCTGTCCCGTTGGGGGTGGACGACGGGTGGGACGGTGAAAATCATCTCGCCCAGCTCGGCCTGCTTCCTGGCGGGGTGGGGCTCTTTATCCTGAGGTGACTTCTGGCGCTGACAGCGTCCCCACTTGAGGGCTCGAAGGAGGGTGGAAGCACTCTCAGGATGAATTTTTCTAACACTATTATGGCAAACAAAAATAAATTCAAAAAATCTAACACCAAGGCCGCACCGGGGGCGAACAACCCTGCTGGAGCGCCTACCACCAACCAACCGGCTGCACCTCAGGTTTCTAACCTGAGTGTTGCGCCAACTGATAAACCGGCTGCACCTCGGGCTCACAACCTGAGTGTTGCGCCAACCCAATTACCGGCTGCACCTCAGGTGCAGCACCTGAGTAGTGAAGCGGGTACTAGTACCATGGACCTCACTTCTCTGAAGGCAGCAATGCAGACAGCCACCCAACCCTGGCAGGAAGAATCTTGTTGGAACCTGGTGGCCGTTAAGAGGAGAGAGGTCAAAAAACATGACCAGGTGTCGGCTCGCAAGGGGAAGCGGGCTGTAGTCCGTGCGGAGGCGCGGCGAACGCGACGCCCGACTGACGACGGGAGTAGGCCGCTTGAAGCTGCCGAAGGGACCGAAAGGACCCACGCTGCCCCTGTCAGTGTTGCGCAGGTCCCTGGCGTAGCCGGGCCAGCTGCACCTGTGGGGGCACCCTCTGAAGTTGTGGCAACTGCTGCTGCCAGCGCCTCCAGAACCAAGCGAGCCAGACGCCGCAACAAGAATACGACGAAGGTTAGCCACGGGGAGCATCCGAGTCGGCCAAAACCCGCGAAGCGGGACCGACCGGATGACTCCCTTACACCTCAGGGTAGTGGCAAACGTCGTAAACCTACCCACACCACCGACTCCATCAGATACGCGGACGCGTTAAAGTCTAATGACTACTGCGTCGCGATCATGATGGAGCCGTACCATGACCTCTCGAAGGAGCAGGCTGAGGCCATTGAGAGGCGGTTGCAGGGGGTGATGGACGAAGAAATATTCTCGCCCAGCACTTCCGCAACACCCGTTGCTGCACCGCAGTTTAGGGGGAAAGCCTTCCATAGTGAGGGCACCCTTAAGATGTGGTGCAGGGACGATTTTGCCCTTCAGTGGCTTCGTCGCTCCATAGGGAGGATCACATCACCACGCGCGGGAACCAGGCTGGTTGTCAAAAGGCAGTCTGAAATCCCGCGGCGTGTCAAAGTGGGGCTCTTGATCCCGCAGGTGGACCCGGAGGATACTCTGGATAAGATCCGCCTGCGGATCATGTGCCAGAACCCGCAGTTCCGCGTCTCCAACTGGGCGCTATATAATGCGGTGCCAACGGAGGAGAAGAAATCCATGTATCTCCTCCTTGGCATCCCAGAGGATGACGCGGAAAAGCTGAGGGGAAGCGAGCGTAGAGTTTACTACAAGTTTGGTAACATCTACGCTCGCTTCCACGATGACCGCACTACCGCACTGCCGAATCTCGGAGCGGACGAGAAGGTCCTTAGTGACCCAGGCAGTGCAGACAACAAAATGGTGGAGGGACAGCCGGGCTCCAGTAAGGAGCCTGTCGTCGACACCGGCTCGTCTGAGGAGGGTCCCCAAATAGATCTGGGTGATCTCTCCAAGGACGAGCCAGGGGATCCTGACGACGCCATCCTGGAATCCAGCGATGATGGCGGTGCCAGCTCCTCCTAAATGCCTACTAACAATCACCCAAGCTAACCTCCAGCATAGCCAGACTGCGACGGCCAACTTACGCAGATTGCTGGAGGGCAAAACGAAGACCGTGGCCCTGATCCAAGAGCCGTGGATTAGGAAGGGGAGGATCTGCGGTCTAAGCAACATTGGAGGTAAGTTACTTCTAAATAATAACGTACACCACCCACGCACTTGTATCTATGCACACAAGGACGTGAACATCACCTTAATAACCGAGTTCTGTAGCAGAGATCTTACAACCGTCAGGCTCCAAAAAGAACCCTCTTCAGGCTTACCTGATGTGGTGATAGCATCTGCCTACCTGCCGGGTGATGCTGACATCCCCACCCCAGAGCTAGCCGCGCTTGCTGAGCACTGCGAGCGCCAGGGTCTGGAGCTCATTGTATCCGCTGACTCCAATGCGCACCATGCGCTATGGGGCAGCAAGGACAACAACCAGCGAGGTGAGGACTTTGTTTCTTTTTTAATCGCAACTAACCTTAACATTATAAATAAAGGATCTGAACCAACTTTTGTAACTTCGAGATCCCAAACCATCATTGATCTAACTCTGGCGACAGAGCATGTGTCCGAATATATTTCAGATTGGCATGTGTCTGATGACGTGTCGTGCTCCGATCACCGGTGGATCAAATACAACCTAGAAATCACGATGACGGCACCTAAACCCCGCCGTAACCCTCGGAAGATGGACCGCGGCAGGTATGAGCTTCTGACAGCGGAGAAACTCAAAGGCGTCGTACTACCCGATAACCATGAAGGCACGGAAGACATAGATAACCATATCAACCAGCTAACCGACTGCCTAATCACCAGCTTCGAACAAACATGCCCACTTTCATCGCCCAGCGCGCGACAGTTTCGTAGGGGGCACTGGTGGGGACCGGAGCTCGAGAAGCTACGACGCAGGGTGAGGAAGTTGTTCAACAGAGCAAAGAATACTCGTCTCGAACACCATTGGGACGCCTACAAGCAAGCCCAATATCACTACAAAAGGCGCATCAGAATGAGGAAGAAGGAGTGCTGGAGGCGCTTTTGTACCAATATTGAAACGAACAATCAGGCGAACAGAGTTAAGAATATAGTGTGCAGCGAGCTGGTGCACAGCCTGGGATGCCTGAAGAAACCGGATGGAACATATACCAAAACGGATCTGGAAACCTCAGAACTGTTAATAACTACACACTTCCCAGGATGCCAAATCGAAAGTAATGTGGCATGGGAGGAAGAGCCAAAGAAGACACCTGTAATGGTGGACTGGATCACCGCCAAGAAAATTGTCACACATGACAAAGTAATCTGGGCCATCAACAGTTTCCTTCCATATAAGTCGGCAGGGCTGGATAAGGTGTTTCCAGGTCTGCTAAGATGGAGTGATAGGAAGCTAATCGACCACCTCGTCTCTATATATAGGAGTTGCTTAGCATACTGCTACACTCCAAAGTTATGGAGGGAGGTTAAGGTAGTCTTCATACCCAAACCCGGCAAAGGAGACTACTCGCAACCAAAATCATTCAGACCTATTAGCCTTACCTCCTTTCTATTGAAAGTTCTGGAAAGGCTAATAGATCGGGAGCTGAGGAGCACAACTCTGGTTGAGCAACCTCTGAATCCCAACCAGCACGCCTATTCAATGGGCAAATCAACGGACTCTGCCCTACATAAGGTTATATCCTATATAGAGGGCAATCTCCACCACAAAATATCAACCCTAGGCGCCTTTATCGATATTGAAGGGGCCTTTGATAAAACTAAGTTCACCAGCATAAGCCGGGCCCTGACTAAGCGTGGGGTCAATAACACAATTGCCGGGTGGATTGACAGCATGCTCAGGTACAGGGCCATTCAATTCACTGTGAATGAAACAACCAGAGGCATTGTAGCGAGGGGGTGTCCGCAGGGGGGGGTCCTTTCCCCACTTCTGTGGAACATAGTGATCGACGAACTGATCACCTTGCTCAATGACCGCAGATTTCTCACAGTTGGCTATGTAGACGACTTAACTGTACTCGTCAGTGGACCATCTGAGAGGACAGTCTGCGACCAAATGAGGGCCGCACTAAAAGTCGTTGAACAGTGGTGTGTAGACCACGAACTAACAGTGAACCCCGCAAAGACGGAACTTGTGATGTTCACTAATAAACGGAATTTAGGGAACCTCAAACTCCCTAAATTATTTGGCACCAGTCTTGCCCTAACCAAGGAGGTCAAATATCTTGGAGTAATCCTGGATAGTAAACTTCTTTGGAACAGGCATTTAGACTCAAAAATCAACAAAGCCAGCATAATCCTCTGCCAATGCAAACGGCTCCTCGGCAAAAGCTGGGGCATATCACCTAAAATTACTCTATGGCTTTACAAAACCATTGTCAGGCCTATTATTACCTACGGTGCGGTTATCTGGTGGCAGAGAACAGAACTTATAACCGTTAAAAATAAGCTCCAGCGGTTTCAGAGAATAGCGTGCTCTGCAATCACTGGCTGCATGCGTACCGCTCCCACAGCAGCTCTTGAGGTTATGCTTGACCTGGCACCGCTTGATCTGTTTATACAACAGGAGGCGGCTATGTCAGCTATCAGGCTGAAACACTTGGGCCTGTGGTGCAACCAGGAGGGTCCACACAACAAACTTTGGAGCAACCTTGTGAGCTATGAGCCACTACTTGCTGCTCCATGTGATAGGATTCCCAAGCAACATATTTTTGAAAGGAAATACCACATACAACCATTTGAGGCTGTAAGAGACCAGTCCGGCATACGTGAGGTCCGCATCTACACGGACGGCTCCAAAATGGGGTCTGGTACCGGTGCTGGAGTGTACTCACAAGACCTTAATATCAATTTATCACTAACGCTGGGCCAACACAGTTCCATCTTTCAATGTGAATGTGTTGCTATAACCCATGCAGCCACCGCCGTCCTGTCAAAAGGCATTAGGGATTACAAAATCCGTATTCTGTCGGACAGCATGGCTGTACTTAAAGCACTAGAGAGCAACTTGATTAACTCTAGTCTTATATACGAATGTCATCAAACCCTGGAAGTATTAGCCTCACATAATGAGGTAATACTACAGTGGATAAAAGGACATAGTGGATCACACGGTAACGACGCTGCCGATGAGCTTGCTAGACAGGGGTCCAATACAAAGGTTGCCGGCCCAACTATCCTAATGCCGCTACCTTTTGGACAACTGCGCTCGTGGGTAATGCAACGTACACGTGCAAATCACAATGCCCTTTGGGCAAACCAAACCGGCTGTAGGCAGTCTAAATTGATACTCACAGAGGTATCACCGCAACTAGCGTGCCGACTGCTCAGTCTTAACCGTTTAGACATCCGAATAGTTGTTGGCACGATTACCGGCCATATGGCACTTAATCACCAACTATTCATCATGAATGCAACAGACAGCCCTCTTTGCAGGGGCTGTCTGGCTGCTGAAGAAACAGCCGCCCACGTAATCCTGGAATGCGAGGGAGTGGCCACACACCGGGCTACCATCCTTAAGGGAATAAGGACGCTCCGAGAAGCCTGTGAACGCCCCAGGAGGCTTCTGAGCTTCTGGAAGGAGCTGGGCTGGCTGAACTAGTCATCCCACTTTTCACGCATAATGGACCACCTCTGTGTCTAAATGCGGAAAATCGAGCCCACTACAATACAATACAATACAATACTCATCGGAGCATCGTAGTGAATGAAGCTCTGATCCTTCTCCTACGTGGGAAAGAGGCCTATGCCTATTATAGGCTAAACCAATTTATATTTAATAGTTTTAATAAGATAATTACTATGTTCGTCAAAATAAATGGTAAATATCTGTTTTACATAGATTAAGTGACTATGAATATTCAAAAACACATCAGAAATTTAGCTTAATAACCCACCTAAATAGGAAGAGTTCTTTACTGATTTAGAGAGTGTCTTTTTTCTCCACTATAATTGTGTAATAAGCGATCAACTATACTTGAATGGCTATAATCTCAATTCACAACACAAAGCAAACTCCTTAAGGTTAGATTGACATCTGGCATCACGACAATGTATGTATAACAGTACTCACAGCATCGACCACCAGCTGACAGGCATTGATGTTGGAGATCAGCTGGGGCTTGCCCTGAGACTGATCTGTCCCCTCTCTGAGCACTAGGATCTGTGGTTGCTGGAAACATAAAGATCTATATATTTATCTAATATATAAAAATATCATGCCACGGTATTTGTGGTTACTGTACCGCCAAAATTAGAATCTTATTTGCTAGATAAACTTTTTCGGGAGACAGTGAAATATACTTGTAACTAATAATAAATTTATTGATAATTGAAGTCTTGTAAGATCAAATAGATATATATATATATAGGGTTTCGATTTAAATAAGAATAGATATATATATAAATGTTTTTCTGTATGTCTTTTATAGAATGGTAAACTATTCATTTGATCATGTCATAATCTTCAGCAAAATGTTATGCATGAGCCCACAAAGGTATCTAAGTTGGTACGACAAAAAAATAAAATAAAAAGCGTAGCAATTGGCGCAGGGTACAGCTAGTAAGTTATAAAACTGAATAAAGAAAAGCAAAAGTGGTTCCTCGGTTACACCAATGTATCCAAAACTGAGGTTATGTTAGATTTATTGTTTGTTAGTATTTCGTCACTAAATGAAAACAAATAAAACATATTTACAGTTTTTTTAGGATAACTTTATATTTTAATTTGTTTCATTTCCGGCGTATTTTATATATAAAGTTAAATCACCAGTCTTGAAACCATCTGATTTTAGAACTTTATTTTACTGTTAGATTTTTGAATTACAATCAATAAATAAGTTTATATACAGTTTTTAATAGGAAAAACTATATTTTAAAGTGATTTTTTATTCATTTAACGTAAATAACTATTGAGAAACGAACCTTTTATGTGCGAATTAGTCATCGTATATTGAACTATACATATAAGTCAAGATAAATGATAAATATAAATAAAAGTCAGAATGTACTAATTATTAGTCGCTAATTTATTAATAAGAAAGCAATTGAATTGAATATTAATTTTAAAATTTATTTTGAAACTTCTAGAGAAATAACCTATTTTTTATTGAAATTTTACCGATAAATACACAACTAGTAAACAAAATATAATTATAAAAAGCAAGTTTATAAACGCTAAAAGCTGACAAATACATTTTGGTATTAATAAATAATTGGATTAAATTAGAAAATATGAATTTATTTACCATCATGAATATTTCTTTACTTTTAAACCAAAACAAATCCACAGACTAAAAGTATTATTTGTGAACTGTTAAAGTCAAATCACTTCTGTTTCTGATATTTTCGACTAATCTTATCGAATAAATAATACCTTATTGGCTTAGACGAATCACAATCGATTCCAAATAAATTTAAAATTAGCAAATTAGCACAAATATTTCTATTTCATACGAAAATCATATTATAAATATGTTATCGTCATAAATAAGTTTACTTTTATTCATATCAAAACTTTTTATTTAATGACAAAAATTACTAAAAATCGATTTACTAAGTCAATTTCACATTGACACATCAATAAAAAGTTTTCTGTGTCTATGGTCTAATGTTTGACAATTGACAATTTGACAATTGGAAGTTAGGGATTTTTGGATCAGTTATCCTGAATTGATTACCGCATGTTTAAATTGTGTATAGAAACGCTGAAAATCAAAGAAAAAATTTACACCGTGTTCTAGCCACAATGACACGGCAAGTGGATGTAAAGGCTCTTGTATCGCATGTAATACGCGGTGACGGTGTAAATAGATGCCGAATATGTATGGGAGATACATCAGAAGGACAAGTGCACTTAGGTGATACAGTTGTAATGGATGGCGAGAGACCTGTACCTCTCTCTGAACTTCTTGAAACCGTTACAGGAATTAAGGTATGTTTACATAAAATCGTAATGTTTACAATTTTGATTTCTGCGGTTAACGGAACGCTATTTCGTTTCGACAAAATGGCGGCCTTAATTTTTATAAAATCACATTATTATTATTTATCCTCGATGTAATAATCGTTGTAAATTAATAACCTTTGTACTAAAATAAGTATATTATTGAAATACCATCAGTTTTTATGTACCTAACTTACGATTATCATAAGGACAAATAAGTAGTATGAATGAATAGCGCCATCTAGTGAAAATTAGATTAATTTTCGCTAGACAGAAAACTCATTAAAAATGAGTTATTTTATAATTTTTTAAAATATTGTTGTAAATTACGAAAAAAAAAATATCAACATGTCTTACTGCGGGACAGTACTGAAAAAGTAATACGGAAATATAAAAATTAACAGATAATCGTAAAAAGAAAAATCCACAAGTCAAAACAAATTAAATACTCATGAAAAAAAAAATGTGAGTACCAAACACAATCTCAAGAGATAAACAAAATTCTATTGTGGCTTTTTGACTAGAATGGTGGTTACAGATGCCGGTAGACGGAGACCTGCCATCCGGAGTATGCCCGGAATGCTCCAAATGTGCCATGAATGCAGCGGAGTTTAGAATGCTATGCCACCATGCCGTCAGCCAATGGGAGATAACAATACAGCTGTTACAGAACCTACCATTGCAACGGAACAACTCAAATAAGACCATGTTTGCTATTATCGATAAAAGTCAAATAACAATTATAAATGACAATACATCTGACTCATTTAGTATCAATACTGCTGCACAGAGATTGACAGAACATTTAAATCCTGACCAAATTAAAAAGGAGAGTAATGTGTTGTGCGAATGTCCCAATTGTGGGAAAGAGTTTCAGTATGCACAGCAGCTAAGTCATCATTTGAAAGAATCGACGGATCATAAACGAGCCTGTCATATATGTGCCAAGATAATGTACCGTGATGATCTGGCTAGACATATGAAAAAGGTCCATAAAAGAAATCCTTATGATTGCAAAAAGTGTCCAGCGTTGCTATCTTCTCATAGTCAGTATGTAAGGCACTTAACGAAGGCGCATACTCGGGGAGCGTGCACGTGTATTGAGTGTGGACGGAGCTTCCAGTCCTGGAATGGTTATCACGCTCATGTCTCTATACACAGACCGAAAAACTGTCCGAGTTGTGACAAGCTATTTAAAAATCAAATGTGCTACGTGCATCATGTGAAAAATTGTTGTAATCTCGACAAGAATAGAGAAGATACCCACCGTACGAAGAACAAAGTAACGGTGGAAGTTAGAAATGAAAGCAGTAAGAGACCTATAAAGGTAGGTCTCCGAGGCAGTGCTGATAAGGAATGTATATGTGATTACTGCGGGAAAAAATTTGCTGGTAAAAAGTCTGTAGCAGCTCATATACAGATAGTCCACATGAAGAATACTCATCGCCCCTGCGTGTACTGCGGCAAGTTTTTAGCAACGGCACACATGACTCAACATGTCAAACAACACCAATTGGACCTGTCGTTCACTTGTGAACATTGCAATGTTGTTCTGAAGACTAAGTTAGGCTATATTCAACATCTACGACTCCACACGGGCGAGAGACCGTACGCATGTGATATATGTGGAGAAACATTTTCGGCTTCATCAAGAAAATCAGAACATATACGTAAAATGCATAAAAGCACAGACATAGTTCTGAAGCAAGCTTGTCACTTGTGCCCAGCTAGGTTCCGTTTGCCATACAGATTGAAGAAGCACTTAAAATCCGTTCACAATAATGATGGGGATGGGTCTGTTCCGCAGTTTGAGTGTAAAGTATGTCACGAGAGATTCGGTTCCTGTCGAGGACTCCTGCATCACAGCCGGAAACATCAAAATATTACGCTAGCATCGAAAACAGAGCAGTCAATTATGTTCAAAGTGTACAGTAAACCTAACAAAGATTTGGAGGAATTGTAATTTGTTTGAAATAATGTGTAAACTATAAAATGGTATTTGGAGTTTTTGTAATATGTTAACGTGTACGAAATATTAATTTAGTAATACAATTATAATACATATTATGTTTGTAAGTACTGTATAATCTGGCTGTAGTTTTTAATTTTATTCCCATTACTCATAAAGGTCTCCCCATCGTACCTCCTACTTACTTTAACTTCTAACCAATACTGAAGTAGAGTGTTGAAGAGATAAGGTCTGTAGCCAGCAGAGGAGAGAAAAGTATTTTCACTATTTTAAACTTGTAAATTGATCAACATAGATATAACAATGTATAGGTTGAACTAGTATTTAATAAATATTAAATATTCGTAAAGATATAATCGTTAATTATACGCTTTTCATCCGATCTTTCAAGCGATCACTCTTATGTCTGAAATAAGTAATTTCATTGAATTAAGTTCGTATGAAATGAAATTCACAGTCACTCTATACTCGCTTATATAGACGCCGCGTTGGCGCAACGGTCACAGCTATGGATAGTGCCTGTTGCGCTGGCGGTTGCGGGTTCGATCCCCGCACATGACGAACATTTGTATTGGCCATACAGGTGATTGCCGTGGTCTGGGTGTTTGTGCAGTCCTTGTGGGTCTCCCCACCGTGCCTCGGAGAGCACGTTAAGCCGTCGGTCCCAGTTGTTATCATGTACATCTGATAGCGATCGTTACTATAGTGGTATATAGTAGTATAGTAGATAGTAGGAAATATATCCGCCAACCCGCATTGGAGCAGCGTGGTGGATTAAGCTCTAATCCTTCCCCTACATGGGGAAAGAGGCCTATGCCCAGTAGTGGGATATTACAGGCAAGCGTAAGCTTACTCGCTTATTATATTACATGTATATTTATTTATTAGGTTAGCTAACAGTTGTTTACGCCGATACATAAATATTTAGCATTGAGAAATAATACATCACACATAAATGCAAGAACCACTAATGGGCTAACACCGCATGCAAAAATCACAGTCGCCCTTAGTAAAAGCATAAAGTAAATTAAAACTTTAACAAAAAATACATTAACTGAGGTAGGGCACAGCAGGAAATTCCTGCTCAAAATATGGAGCAGCCCGACTGGGGTAGTACCTCGACCTTACAGAAGACCACAGCTAAATAATACTGTTTTCAAGCAGTATTGTGTTCCTGTTGGTGAGTAAGGTGACCAGAGCTCCTGGGGTGATTGGGGATTGGGTCGGCAACGCGCTTGCGATGCTTCTGGTGTTGCAGGCGTCTATAAGCTACGGTAATCTCTTACCATCAGATGAGCCGTACGCTTGTTGCCGAACTAGTGATGTAAAAAAATATATATATTAAATCAAATTAAATAATGCATATAAATGTTATGTTATGTCACGTCCTGTCATATAAATGTTGTACATCAGAACCAAAAAAAAAAAAAAAACTAAATTCAACAACTTGTAAGCTTATACTTACACAAATTACGTTTGCATCATATAATACAATAAATAAGTAATAATCAATAGTATAAAAGAAAAGTCGACGCATTTATTTAAAATTTGGGTACAATTCAAAGAAGAATTCAATAGCTACTCGTTTTCTTGATTGACTCTCTAGTTTATTGTAAATTTAAGAAGAAAACTTGATCTATTCATTTTCCGAAAGTATAGTAAGAGTCTTAATAAACAAGTTCCAATAATTAATTTAACAAGACGAAGATTTTGTCGAAAAGAGAAGAAAGGAAGACTGATTGGTGCCATAATTTCAGGTCGGGCTGGAAACCGAGCTACCGGCCGGAGTTTGCATCCTCTGCACGAACAGCGCCACAGCGGCCTGGCAGTTCAAAAACTTATGCCTCGAATCAGACAAACACTGGAGGAAAACTGTCTTATTACTGACTAAATTACAGTTTCAGCCGACTAGTACAGACAAAACTCTCTTCATAGGCTGTAATACATTGATAAGGGATAATATTGAGAATAAACATCTAAGCGATGCTCTGGATAGGCTGAATTTACTGCTGGGACAAAAGAAAGCGAAAAGAACGAAATACCAAGGAAGTCGAAAGTGTGATGTTTATAAGTGTAAGGACTGCGGGAAGGACTTTTCTATCCCTTATTTTTTGAATCGCCATTTGCTGAGTACGAATAAGCGCGTCTGTAATCTGTGCGGGAAAATTATACCGAAGCAACGCCTCGCTAAGCATTTGTATAAGAGTCACGGCAAACTGGTCGTCAATTGTGATATTTGTGATAAGCTGTACGACGAACAGTTCCAGTTGGAACGCCATAAAGCGATGCTTCACGGGAAGAATTCATTTTCGTGTAATATATGTAAGAATGGTTTTAAAAACGAGAGATCTGTCCGTGCGCATATGTATACGCATACTTTGTTTAATTGTACGTCATGTAACGCCAGCTTCGAGAATCGCAAGTGCTACACGTACCATACACAGCGTTGTGACGGTTCGAAGCAGGCAGCGGAAGGTCATTACGAGTGTCACGATTGCGGCAACGTCTACACGAAAAAGCCATCGTTGAAGATTCACATTGTGCAGAAACATTTGAACGTTTTGCCATACGTTTGCCAGGTTTGTGGCAAACGTAGTTCGACCAAAAACCATCATAAGGCCCACGAGCAAATCCATAAAGCTAAGAGGAAAGTTTATCAATGTTTTTGCGGGGCGAAAATGTTGACAGAATTAGGATTTAACATGCATCAAAGGATACACTCTGGCGAGAAACCGTACGAGTGTGATGTGTGCGGCGACAGGTTTTTGTCAGCTTCGAGAAGGTTAGATCATATCAAGAGGAAACATAGAAGTAAAGAATTCGCTCACGGCTGTAGTCACTGTGATGCTAGATTCATAAGGCCGTTCGAATTAAAAAAGCATTTTAAATCAGTTCATATGATGTCTAGTTAGTTAAAAATGGACAAATACAAGATTGGTGGGTATATAATTATAGAAATTACGTGATTGTGTAGTTTTCAATTGATTATGTTATTCTCTTGCCCCTTATTTCACATTAGCTTCTGTGCGTGACTTCGTCCGCGTGGAACTTTTAAAGGGTAACAATTCTGTCATACTTACATGATTTTTACGAAAGTTTAACAGTTTACGCAGCGGCAGCTTTCAAAAGGAAAAAAAAAACCGATTTTGGTTTCAGCGTAATGATATATAGCCTATAGCCTTTCTCGATAAGTAGACTATCTAACACTGAAAGAATTTTTCCAATCGGCCCGGTAGCTCCTGAGATTAGCGCGTTCAAACAAACAAAAAAACTCTTCAGCTTTATAATATTAGTATAGATTATATTGATTTATTTTATACTATTTTAAGACATAAAGATATATAGTTGTGCGCCGAATAAAGTAATTAAAATATCTTTTCTATTGTTCCAGCTACCAGACGAGAATTTGTTCCCAAATGGGTTGTGCATATCCTGCACGAGTGTGGCGGTCGCGTCGTACGAGTTCGCAGTGTTAGTTCGTAAATCGCAGAAGCTATGGTCGAACTGTATCAACTCCCTACAAACTCTTCCAACAGTGACCTTAACGCACAAGTCACTATACGTGATTCTAAAAGATAATTTATTAATTCAAACTGTTAATAACTTTGAGGGAGATGCTAAAGATCTATTCGATCACCTAACAAACAGGTTCGTGAAGAGGAAGATAATCACAGAAAGGAAGCCGAGACACCCGAGGGCGGGACCGGCGTGCAGTTGCACGGATTGTGGGAAAAAATTCATCAGCCCGTACTATTTGAATATGCACTTGAGGAACAGTGGCCAGAGGGAGTCTTGCTGGCTGTGTGGCGCTATGTTCACGAGAGGAGATGAGATAAAAGAGCATTTATCAAATATCCATAAGATTACTATGTTTCGATGCACGGAATGCCCGTTACTGTTTAAAAGCGAGCTGGACAGGAAATGGCATGTCAAGAAATGCCACGGTCCTGGCGCGTTGACGTGTAATGATTGTGGTAGAACATTCCAGAGAAAGGGCTCGTTTGAAGTACATTCGCAAATGCACGCAGTGAGAACGTGTAGAGCTTGTGGCTCGCAGTTCTCAAATCGAGGTTGTTACAGAGAACACAGGTCAAAATGTGAACCCAACGCTAAGCCAGATTTGAAGACAATTCCAAGGAATAGGAGATCGAATGTACGCGACCCAGCAACGTTTATATGTGATTACTGCAATAAGACTTATCATTCCCGTCCGCAATTGAAGAACCATATCCTCTGGATACACATGGATATCCGGCCGCATCAGTGTCAGTGGTGCGGTAAGCGTTTTTACACACCAGCTCGATTGGCCGAACACACAGTGGTACATACGCGTGTACGGAATTTCGAGTGCGATATTTGTGGCGCGAAATTGGTATCTAAAATGGCCGCCGTGTACCATAGACGAAGGCACACGGGCGAGCGGCCGTATGAGTGCCAAGATTGTGGTGAAAAGTTCATCTCCTCGTCAAGGAGATCAGAACACGCAAAACGTAGACACAATAGAGGCTCCCGTCTTCAATGTCCAGAATGTCACGCCACTTTTGTAAGAAAGCATGAGCTAAAAAAGCACGTGGACAAAGTACATAATCCTGATAATCAGTTGATGGTGAAAATAAAAAAAGAAAAAAGTTATTCTATAGCTGAAACGACGATTCTTTGACATTATATGAAGTAGATGTTTTTTTTTTAATTTGTTGACATGATTATTGTATAATTAAAAAAACATTATTTATTTGCTTATTTTTTTTTTTAATTATGTAGAATATTTTAGGGCATTTTATATTTTAATATCTTAAGCATACGAAATCTACGATCCTTGCCTAATGTGTCTGCTTATTTATTCGTTGTAAAACAGTTGCTTACATGTGAATATAAAATTTGAAACTTATGTAATGTAATCTATATTTATAAGAAAATGAATGTTTGGTCTGTGTGTTGATCATGTCATGACAAAGAGCATCCGTGTTGCTCTATGTGTTGTGAATGAGCCCACAAAGGTTCCTGAATTGGTATGACCAAAAAAAAAAGCGTAGCAACGCGCGCAGAGTGCAGATAAGTATGTATATAAAGTATTAAATAGATAATAATTCATATTTTCATGTGATATTTTCCAAATATAAAACTATTCACCAGTTTGTGGCAAAGTTCTGTATTCTCATATCAGGACTTCTCCAGAGACATCTAAGTTTTTAAGCGATTTCTTCGATGCAATGCTGTAGTACGTTCAACGAAAGAAGATACCAGACGTAAACAATGCTGATCATTTACTCGTAGCGACGACGTAACAAACAACTTTGATTTTGCAGTTTCTTATTTTTATTTCATTGTGTCCTGAAGCGATACATAGAATAAATAAATATACGTTCAAGAATAACTACTTCTTCGTTTAGATAACATAATTATAAAAGATTTAATACTTTTTAACCAGTAATTATCAAAATATAAATTTATTTTAAATTTTAAAAATTTATTTATGTAATAATTTTGTTTGCTGAAAAATGAAAAAAAAACCGACTTCCGGAAACGAGTTATCCCTAGTTTGGTACCATAATAAGGAAACCAGTATCTGATGATGGGATCCCAGAGAAATCGAGGGAAACTCGAAAATCCGCATAACTTTTATGGGTGTACCGATTTTGATGATTTTTAATTTAATCGAAAGCCGATGTTTATCATGTAGTCACATTTAAATTTCATCGAGATCTGATTACAACTTTTGGAGTAATCTTTGATAATGCGTATTTTCTTGACTATTTTTTCGTCTACCTACGTTGTATTACTTGTCGATATAATTGAAGTCAGTTTTTCTTCGTTTGCCAGCAAACACAGTTATTCTTTTAAATGACTCCGGATCAGCTATCGTTGTTAGGAAAAGTTTAAAACACAATCTGCTAGCTCCTTACGATAAAGAATACCTACAGGCTGCGTCCGTCATGGTGAACACTCGCACTGGATTCATTACCCTCTCAGCAGTTTACTGTCCGCCAAAGCACAAAATAAGCGAAGCCAACTTCACAGACTTCTTCAAAACGCTTGGCAATCGCTTCATTGCGGGCGGTGATTGGAACGCCAAGCACATTTATTGGGGATCGAGATTGACTACATCTCGAGGCCGCAGTCTTAAAGAATGTCTGGATTCCAACCATCTTCTTACACTATCGACAGGTAGTCCTACTTACTGGCCTAGTGATCCGGAGAAGACGCCTGACTTACTAGACTTTTTCATTACCAAAAACATCTGTCCACAATACACATCAGTGGAGTCAAGCCTTGATGGTTCGTCTGACCACTCGCCTATTATTCTGACGATTAGCTCAATAATTCCAACCTCTGATCGTGGATGTGAATCTCTCCACAATTTCAAAACCGATTGGTACGGCTTTCGTGACCTCTTGAATGAGGAAATCAACCTTCACTTTCCCATGTCATCGGTTGATGAATTGGAAGACGCCAGCCTCTATTTCACAAACTTGGTCCAGGTGGCTGCGTGGAAAAACACACCAGAGCTTTGTACGGGGAACTTTTCTCCAACATTACCAATGGATATAAGACACAAAATCGAACAGAAACGCAGATTGCGCAGAGTCTGGCAACACTCGCGTCACCCCTCTGACAAATCGGCTCTCAATCGAGCAATTAAGGAGTTGAGGGGTCTGTTGAGAGCTTCTGCTAATGAGACAGTGCGACAAACATTAGAGCTTATGTCACCTTTGGGCCGGGGCGAACGTTCCCTGTGGAAAGCAACAAAAAATTTAAACAAAATGCAAATTCCGACTCCCCCCATCCGAAACGGAAAAACCTGGGCACGTACAGACGCAGAGAAAGCTGATGCTTTTGGCACTCATTTAGCCGCAATATTTAAACCCAATGAAGCACTTGGCGATGATGATCCGCATATAGATTTAATTCTGAATCAAGATTTTCAACTCAGTGTTCCACCCTCACCAACATCACCCAGTGAAGTATTGAGAGAAATAAAAAACATGAATGCCAAAAAAGCGCCTGGCTTCGATCTCATAACGCCAAGGCTCTTGAAGGAATTACCAAAAAAATGCGTGGTGTTTTTAACTAATCTCTTCAACGCCACATTGAGACTTTCTCACTTTCCCAACGTCTGGAAGGTCTCGCAAATAATTATGATCCACAAGCCCGGAAAACCAACTCATGAACCATCTTCATACCGGCCCATCAGTCTGACTCCCGTCCTGTCAAAGCTTTGGGAGAAAATATTTCTCACTAGACTTTCCAAATGTATTAACGAACGTGATATCATACCGCAACATCAATTTGGTTTCCGAAAACATCATTCAACCGTGGAACAGGTTCACAGAGTCTATGATTCCATTCGCCACTGCCTGGAAACCAAACAGTATTGCTCTGCAGCATTTTTGGACATTCAGCAAGCCTTCGACAAGGTTTGGCACAAAGGATTGCTCTATAAAATCAAGAAGCTTCTACCACATCCTATATATTCCATTATAAGGTCTTACTTGGAAGATAGAGTTTTCTTTGTTAAGCAGGGCGAAGCTAGATCTGGCTTATTCAAGTGTCTTGCTGGAGTGCCCCAGGGGTCAGTCCTCGGACCGGTCTTGTATAACATCTTCACCCACGATCTACCACAGTCAGGGGACGTCACTATTGCTACTTACGCCGATGATGCTGCCTTCCTTTCATCTTCTGTGGACCCAATAAGAGCAACCGCAAAACTGCAAAGGCAACTAAATGACACTCACTGTAGCATATATTTTTAATAGCGCCTGGTTTCGTTCCTGCTGATGTATAATAGCACAGTTATGCATTAGCGTTGCTATTTACTTTCTCTAGGCGACTGATTTAATTTTGGAATACCCTCGTATTGTATTACGTCGCGGTTCACCTTAGGGGGTAGTTGTGTCGCGACGCGCGGGGTTTACTCGGGTATATAAGCCTCAGGGCAAGTGTTTGCGGCCCTCTTTTTTGGATTGGATTCTCTCGCCGTCTTAAGATCTGAGTGCAATTTATTGTGGGTGAGTCATCGTAGTTTCTTATGGTATAAGCTTTGCTTTAGTGTAAGGTGATTTTGTGTGTTTTGAAAAAAAAAAAAAAGAAGATTAAGATTCGGTAGGATTTTTTTTACTCTCTCTTTTGTGTCTCGTGTTAGGAGTTGTGGGTGACTCTCTAACCCAGCAAACAATTTTCTAACACGTAGCATCACTCTTGGCTTAACAAATGGCGAATGAAGGCTAGTGCCCCCAAATCTTTTCACATCACTTTCTCACTACGGCAGGGTGATTGCCCACCGGTCAGGCTTGACAACACAACTCTGCCACAAACAAACTGCGTCAAATATCTCGGTTTCCTTCTGGATAGACGCCTAACCTGGAAAGACCACATTAAAGCCAAAAGAGACGAAACTAACCAACGATTCAGAAATTTGCTTTGGTTACTCGGTAGACAATCAACTCTATCCACTGACAACAAACTGCTCGTTTACACTACTGTCCTAAAACCGATCTGGATATATGGAATCCAGATTTGGTCTACAGCCAGCAAATCTAATATAATGTGTCTCCAAAGAGTACAGAACAACATTCTGCGTGTCATTGCTGGCGCCCCGTGGTTTGCTCGAAACTCAGAAATCCATGATTATCTTGGGATTCCCACTGTAACGGCGGAAATTGAACGTTACAGGAAAAACTACATGGAGCGTCTTTCTGCACATCCTAACCCACTAGCCTACCAGCTGACGACCTCAAGGCCTGTAAAAAGACTGAAGAGAGCTCATGTGCTTCCTACCTAAAAGAGGGCTGCAGCCCAATCCTGTAGCCACTCTAATCGCCATTCTCCTTATAACAAATTTACTTATAGTCTGGCGACTGATTGTAAATTACAAAAAAAAAAAAAAAAAAAAAAAAAAGACTGAACGAATATTTAATCTATACATATAATAAATTGGTAGGAAAGTCAAAACTGTACATTGGAAATTATTTTAAAAGAATACTCGGGGTGTGATCTACAGTCGATACCGAAGCCAAAAATATAGTTTTTAGAATTTTTGTTTGTTTGTCTGTATGTATGTAAATTTGGCACGAATATTATTAATGAAGTCTGGTCAACATACAGGCTACATATTATCATGCTATCAACTACCGGGTACGAGCAGTGAACCTTTATTTCCTCAACGCATTCTGTAACAACGTGTAATCTAACGACGCATATTTGAATGTTGTTGTTATTATGTTAATAACCATGCTATAAGCTAGCTTCATACTATAAAAATCACGCAATATAAGTAACTAAGCCGATAAACAATTAAATGAATTTATGTAGACAAGACAATTATAAAGCAGCGCCATCTATGAGATTGTTCTGTAGATATGAAATGTAAAGAAGAAATGGGTAGATTAATGTTATTTTAAAAGGTATAATCGTAGGTATTTTTGGTGCTGTATAGCGTTCACGCAGACGACGTCGCGGGCAGCAGCTAGTGAATCAATAAATCCAAAATATAATTATTTTTCGTTATATTCATTAATTTATATACTTTTTTTTATTCCGCGTTCCAGTGGTTATTGTAATCTATGGATGCTTACAAAGAGCAATATGTTGCTCTATGGATGCTTACAACGCCATTGACATAATCACTACATAGTATAAAACAAAGTCGCTTTCTCTGTCCCTGCACATGTATGTACGCTTAAATCTTTAAAACTACGAAACAGATTTTGATGCGGTTCTTTTTAATAGATAGATTGATTCAAGAGGAAGGTTTATATGTATAATAACATCCATTAAATAGTGGAGAAATACTGTTATTTTTGAGTTTTCTAATGTTATGTCGTAAATAATTTTTTTTTTTTTTCGCTTAAATTGCAAACGCAGGCTGAACCCTACGAGATTTATCAAAATAATGTACTAAGTATTGTACACATTGAAAAGGTCTACAGAAAACTCCGCGATGGTATATACCTATCTCTTATGGATATCCCACAATAACATTTTTTTGTCATTTACTTTTTACGACAAATAATGGCTAATTTTCGAAGCGATTTTAACCAATACATCATTAATCCTTATCCAGTTAAATACCTTAAATGTATTTTTTATTTAATATAGATCTATACGGCCCTTTACAGCATATGATTTAAATGAATATTTTCGAAGATATTACAGATTTAAAAATCGCGGTACGTAGCGTTTGCGGCGGTTCCGGCCGGCTTTTACTCTAAGTTAACGCGTGCGGGCCACGGGCAGTAATGAATAAATCAAAACTACTGGATCGATTTTAATCATTTTTTCAGTAAATGACATAGGCTATAATTATATTTTATACCCGTGCGAAGCCGGAGCGGGTCGCTAGTTATAGTCTAAATCCGTCATTTATACAAATTATTAAACCTACCCCACCCCAGCCTGCAAAATAATGCTATTTGTAATAAAAAAAATACTAATTGATAGATTTTGAATAGCTCAATTCAACTACGTTGTCCTTTTAAATTGCTCACCTCAAATTATATAATTAAAAATCAAAATTTAAAAAAAAAATCAAATATTTTCAAACTCCTATATCTTTCGATGTATACAATATTTTAAACTGCTCAAAGTGTTAAAGAACTGCTCAAGTTGCATTTATAATTGCTCAAGTTGAAGTTGAAGCTGATAATAGAATGAAACATACTTTGTAATAAATTTAGTTTATTAGATAATATATTAAAATGGATTGCCTAATAAAATCCTGGACTGACTATTTTAAATTTTTTTTTATTTTAATTGAAAATTGCAATATCAAAATAATAAGAAATTTTTAATTTGTCTTGATAGTACGACGCTCCAGGTATGACGTATATAAAGAATAGGTGCTTTCCAGTAAGGCCCGCAACGTCTTCGACCACGACCGATGAAATTGCCGCTCCACTAACATAAATAACGTCGCGGGCGTTGTAAGTGAATTTTATAAGTGGAATGCTGTGTGCTCGCAATATGGCAACATAGTGAAAACATCCAGCTTTAGGGTTTGTGAGAAAATACTTCGCATGGATTGGAGTAAAACTTAATTTAACATGGATTCCCGGAAATTTATCGTTGCGTTTTTGCCGATCAAATGAGAAGTAAAATTCACAATTTGACATTGACAGTTGATTTTTTTAAATGTTTGATGAAAGCCAACTCTGACCCACCTATATTTTGTGGACGAAGCGGACGACATGTGAACAGTAACGTCATCTATGACGTCGGGTGATCGCTCGCGACGGCCACGAGCCTTAAAAAAGCCTGACGGCCCTTTTTTTCTATGTGGAACGATACAAAGGGCATGGTGATCGGTGCGTTCCTCTAGTGGAACGCACCCAATCTATAAAGACAGATTAAAAATTTCTTGATGTTGCAATTTTCCTTTAATTTTTTTTTTAATAATTGACAATAGTCAGTCCAGGATTTTTTAGGCAACCCATTTTTAATATATTGTCTTCTATCATCAGATCGATGAAGATCAACTTAAGTTCGGATCTTCTACCAATATATCTAACTCGCAACGTGAACTCAACACTACTTGATACTATTTTAGAAGTCATAGTCTGTAAAGTTGAAAAATTTCTTTAGTCAGGCTACTCCAGAGTCTAGATTTAAAGCAAGATATTTCCTGCTGTGCCCTCACTCAATTGATATAACTCCGTCAGTCAAAAAACGGTACTCGGTAGATGTCTGAAACAAAAAGAGCATTTACAACGTCACCGACTCTTCTTCCAACCTACTCAGGAGCTCTGATTCACATACTAACTACTGTAAAAGCTAAAAAGTGTCTGGGCACCTTTTAAGGTGACTGGAAATATTTTACAACTTCAAAAAAAAAAAAAAAATTAGTTCTTTTAGTTGCATGAAAAAATCACAACACAAATGAAATGAAAACATTTATTTCGTCATAAGGTGATATACACACTTTATGAAAGTCAAATAATGTCATTTACAAAAATAATAATACAAATAAATAAAAAAAACTCCATTAATAAAAGAATGTTAAGGTAGCAAAAAAAATCAAACAATAAAATTAAAATTTATATCTTAACATTGGGTACATTACAAACTTAGGTAATATACCCAGTGTTATATGCAACCTTAACAGTCAAAATAATCAAAATATTAAGTTACTTTAAATTTCTAATGTCTCGGTAGACATCACATTCTTATTATGTCCTCGGCTTCATTAAATATTACAATAAATAAGATAAACTAATGTCCCTAGTGTAGGCTGAGAGGAAAAAAAGCTAGAGGAAAAAAACTCTCGGTACTCTTTTAAAAATTTAAAGTCATATACGAGACAAAAAGTAGCAGTATGACCATGAAATGATCAGGACAAACACGAGACAGCCAATCGTGTGTGTCGAAACCACCACATGTCGCCTGCTCACATTGAGATCCTAGACACAGTCTGGTCGAGCTTTATTCAATCCCATACCTTTTCACCATTAAGATATTCATTGATGTTATGATAGGCTTTACTACATAAAGTTCGCTTGATAATTTTTTTAAACTTCAGTAAAGGCAGAGATTAAAGCGCAGCCGGAATTTTAATGTATAATAAGATAGACATTCCTATAAAGGAACTACTTTTTTTCCTGAGCCGGCATTTAGGAAATATTAATTTGTGGTCGTTCCTGAGTGTTACACTTACTTACATCATGTAAGGCATGTCGATCACTACGACCAACAAATAGATGCCTATTTTTCCGTATGTACATTATATTTTCATAAATATAGTGCGATGCAAAGGTCAGGATGTTGATCTCTTTAAATTTCTCTTTCAGAGATTCTTTACATCCTATTTCATAAATATAACGGATAGCCCTTTTCTGCAGAATAAAAATGACATTAATATCAGCCGCATTGCCCCACAGCAAAATGCCATAAGACATTATACTATGAAAGTAGCTGAAGTAAACTAATCTTATTCTTACCTTTACCTTATTCTTTTAACCACGTACATTGCAGAACTCAGTATATCCGTCAATTAACAGATATGGGGTCTCCACTGCAACTTTGAATCAATAGTGATTCCTAGAAAAACGGTTGAGTTTAACTAAGTTCAATTTATTACCATTGAGTTTTGGATGCATATCAGTTTGTTAAACCATAAACATAACAAAAAAATTTTGCCCATACGCAAAATCTATGAAGTGTGGAAAAATCAAGAGAAAAAGATGGCCACACCTTTGTTAGTTTCGGGGAATAACCTCTTAGCTATAACGTAACCAAATTTATGATGCAATCAAGACACAGTATTCGCTTCGCTGTCCATAACTATTCTAATTATATGTATTATACTTAACGACTAAATAGTTTGGTAAAATTCCAGTTATTATTGTTACTTGGAAAACTTCTACTGTGAAAGTGTGCATCTTTAATTAGTCATTCAATCTTAGTTCGTCGTCTGATTTAAAATCATCGTAGCGTGTACTTGCATCAATAAATGGGAAAGCACGCAAAATATGTGAAGCATTATCGCGATGAAGGGGTAAAACTTCCGGAATTTAAAAGTAAGTACTGAATTACCTATACGATCTTTTTTTGTTATGTACGAGTAATATTATGCAAATGTGAAAGTTTGTGAGGATGTATGGTGGCCATGGAGGGATGTTCATTGCTCTATTATGATTATAATAACATATAAGGCTATAAAGTTCCAACTACCACGAACGAACCAAGAAGTAACAGCCACTGCCCCGTATATAATCTTTTAAAGGCTTTTTATCTGAAATAGGCTGATCTTTAGAGTATCATCGCCATATAAACTGATGGAGCTATATAGTAATATTTGTGACAAACATCACACTCTCGTTTCACATTTTTTAGAAGCAGATATACCTATATACAGCTGCTTAAGTGAGTGTGCACTGAATTACCATCTTGTCTAAAATATTTACTTGGAGAAACCAAAAAATTTGTCACAGTCCACCCGAACAGTCTATCAGAACTTATTAGAAACTATTTAATGGTCGCAAGAAACCCTTGAAACCAACTCGATAATCCGCGATTGATGGTAGGCATTTATTGTAGCTGTTAATAATAAAAATAGGTAAAAAAACTTTTTAAGTTAAACGGTTTTATGTTAAACATACATTGCAATGTTTAAGATAAATGTACTAAAAACCAAAAAATAATAAAATAGATACAGTCGTGGGAATTATAAACATATGCATAGACTAGACTAAAATAAAACCGTGGGGCACGTCAATTGTCTACAATCGTTGATTAAAATGTTTGTTTTGTAATGTTACACTATAATTAGGCAGTTGTTCAACCGACAACGATGGACGTGTGATAAGTAGGGCTAGAATGTGGAAACAAGCTAGCAAGCTCGATTATAAGCGAGTTTTAGGGTTTCATAGTGGTGAGCGAGTAGTACTTTTATCATATGTTTTGTCGATTAAAGACAAACTACGAGCAGTGAAACGATTCCTCGCCAGCCAGCAGTGTGAATGTCCAACGATAAACTAGTTGAAACATCTCTTTTATTTACATGGAGTGTATAACTATTGGAATTTCCATGAGCAAGAAAATAGTAAGTAATTTCCTCACCGTCTGCGGGCCAACTGCCTATTTTAACGACGAATTAAACGATTCTTCTATCGCACATTAAGTCGATAATTTGTAGACAATTGACGTGCCCCACGGTTTTATTTTAGTCTAGTCTATGCATATGTTTATAATTCGCACGACTGTATCTATTTTATTATTTTTTGGTTTTTAGTACATTTATCTTAAACATTGCAATGTATGTTTAACATAAAACCGTTTAACTTAAAAAGTTTTTTTACCTATTTTTATTTTCTAGTTTTTAGTTTTTATTTCGCATTCTGTTTAATTCATTTAGTGCTTCATTATTGCAAGGCCCATCTTAAATATTGAGGTTGTATAGTGCACTGTATTCTTCTTGTCAAGCCCTTTTATTTGATACCCATATTGGTGGGATTGATAAAAAATTGTTATCAGACATTTGGTAGCGGCGGCCAGCTTAGATTTCAATTTTGCATAGTAAATTGTATTCTACTTGTTGAGACCTTTCATTTGATACCCATGTTGATGGGATTGATAAAACCTACGTTATCCGCCATTTTGTAGCGGCCGCCATCTTGTATTTCAATTTTTTATAGTATATTGTATTCTGCTTGCTGAGCCCTTTCATTTGATACCCATATTGATGGGATTGATAAAACCTACGTTATCCGCCATTTTGTAGCGGCCGCCATCTTGGATTTCAATTTTTTATAGTATATTGTATTCTGCTTGTTGAGCCCTTTCATTTGATACCCATATTGATGGGATTAATAAAACATAAATTATCCGCCATTTTGTAGCGGCGGCCATCTTGAATTTATTAATTGTATTGTCACCAAAATCCAAAGTGTATACAAAAAAAAAAGCGCGGGAACTTTGAAGTGAAAAGGCGGTCTTTTTTTTTTCAAAAATATTTTATTAATTTTATAATTCATTCACTGGAGTTTTTTATAAATAAATACTTATAAATTAATCAAGAGATGGGGAGAAGTAAGAAAAGGAAAAAGAAGGAGGAAGGTAACGCTGAGGACGACTCGTTGAGCTCCGACTCCGAGTCCATAAAATCTGTTGAGCTAACAGACGCCGAAAGGTATGCCCCGTTTCGGGTAGCCGATTACGTGCGGCACTACCCTGAGAACGGGGGTAATTTTGACTATATTGTATTCCTGGAGAGTACAGAGGCTGACAAGCCAATCGGAACAAGAGACATGATGACACTCGCTAATAGCATAAAAAAATATAATAAAGGCGTGAAACAACTAAAACGCATTAATAAAAGTAAAGTTGGAGTTATCTTTGATAGACCTGCTTTTGCTAACGCGGTCTTAGGCAACAAAAAATATCTTGATGGGTACAAACTTAAAGCTTCCCTTCCGGCTGCCGCTACAGAGGTCACTGGGGTAATTTCTCATGTGCCTATAGAATTATCCAATAAAGAAATATATTCAGCTCTAACTAGCACGAAAAATATTATATCTATACGTAGATTTATGCGACGTGTAAGAGAAAATGGAGAAATAAAATTAATCCCCACAAAAACAATTTCTATAACCTTTTCCTGTCCCAATTTACCAGATAGTGTGGACCTCAACAGCTGGCGGTTCGAAGTACGGCAGTACATCCCGCCAGTAAAGCAGTGTCTAAAGTGTTTAAGATATGGTCATATTGCAAAATTCTGTAAAAATTCACAAAGATGCAGCATTTGTGGCGAAGGTCACAATTTTAAAGATTGTCAGACTCCTTATACTGCAGCCAGTTGCTGTCACTGCTCTGGCAATCACATTGCCATATCCCCTGCATGCCCTGTTAAAAAAGAAAAAATCCAGCTTAACAGAGATAAATTTCAGAAAAAAAGCTTTGTTGATGTTTTAAACAGCTCTCACTTTCCATCATTAAACAAAACTGATCAGTTCTTATCTCTTTTAAATTCCGAAATAATACTCAAATCTATTACAGAAGCTTTAGTAAAACTTATAACACTAAACAAAAATAATGAAATACCTATCTCTTCCCAAAATATTAAAAATGTCCTGCAAGATACATTAAAAAAGGTTACTAATAAATAATTTGTACTTTATGGATACTTTAAATATTGTGCAATGGAATGCTCAGAGTATTCTACACAATCAACATATTTTTAATTATTTCCTTTTGGACAAAAATATTCACATTGCGTTAATTTGTGAGACTTGGTTAAAGCCTTGTCAAAAATTTAAGATACGTCATTACAATGTAATTCGTCTTGATTCAGGAAACACCCACAATGGCGTAGCCATATTAATACATAGCTCTATTTCTTATTCTAAAATTGATACTTTTTATGATGACTCCATTCAAAATGTTGTTGTTCGTATAAAATACTCTAGCAACAAAGAACTTACTATCATAAGCTTTTACAGTCCAACTAATTGCAATCCTGCTTTTTCTAAATCTAAACTAGACAGGTTAATTAAAAGTTTACCAGAACCAATCTTCCTAGCAGGAGATTTTAATGGCCTAAACTCAGCCTGGGGCTGTTCTACTTCTAATTGTCGAGGCAAAGACATTTTAGAGTCTATCAATAACAATAATTTGGTTATACTTAATGACGGAAGTATGACCACTGTTGGTTCGCACATATGGAGACAGAATGCTCTTGACTTAACCATAGTATCACCTTCATTGGCTCTAGAGTGTGACTGGTCAGTACATGACGATCCCTTAGGCAGCTACCACTTTCCTGTAATCACAAAAATTTTACTTAATAACAATCATTACAATGCCACTCCTATTCCCAATAGTAGCTCACTACCCTGCCTCCCTAACCTGAACAACATTGATTGGAACATTTATAATTTAAATGTCCAACTATTGCTCACTGAATTTTCTCTTGATACACAAGACCCCCTTCATAACTACACAAAATTTACAGATATTTTACACTCAGCACTGTGGAAATCATCTTCTATTTCTAAGCACTCTTTGGTTAATACAGCTTTATCTTCATGCTCTCCTTCTAACTTAAATAAAAAAAAAAACTTCTTCCTTGGTGGAATTTCAATTGCACCAAAGCCGTATTAAATAGCAAAAACGCTTATTTGACTTTTAAATCTGATCCCACTGAGGCTAATTACATTAATTTTAAAAGACTACAAGCCACCAAAAAATATATTATCAGAAATGAGAGAAGAAACAGTTGGATAAAACTTTGTGAACAATTTAACAGATCGACTCCTATATCAGTCATTTGGACGTATATGCGAAAATTTAACAAAAGCTATTCTCCACCTTCCCATAACAACTCTGACTATTCTTGGATCTTTGATTTTCTCAAAAAATATACTCCAGATACTGTAGAGCCAGCCTTTAATCTTAATTCTTTCTGCCATATTCTTCCTAATCAAAATTTTATTATAAAATCTTTTACCATTGTCGAATTAAATTCTGCTATTTCATCCAGAAAAGACTCTACACCTGGCCTTGACTACATTTCATATAAAATGCTTAAACACCTGTCTTCTCAATCTAAACTAATTTTATTAAATATCCTGAATCTTCTTTGGGAGCATAATCTTATTCCTATGGATTGGAAGGTTGATTGTTTAGTACCTATCTTAAAACCCAACAAGGACAAGTTTAACTTTGATTCATATAGACCTATAGCATTGACTTCTTGCATGGGAAAAATATTTGAACAACTTTTAAAACAAAGATTGGAACATTTCATAGAGTCTAATCATATTTTACCTTCTAATCAGTTTGGTTTTAGAAGAGGCAGGTCTTCAAGGGAGAGCATTGCTCACTTACATCTTGATATTTATAATGCTATACAATCAAAGCAAGCTCTCGCTGGAGTTTTCTTCGATGTAGTTGGAGCCTTTAATAATGTTAACCATCATATTCTATCCACGGAATTAGCTGCGATTGGTTTACCTGTAAAAGTTATACAATGGATTTTTAATTTTTTGCACAGTAGGAAGGTATTTGTTAAGTATAATAATAGACTTATTGGTCCAAGGCTTTCTCATAAAGGTACATGTCAAGGTAGCATTTTGAGTCCATTGATTTTCACACTTTATATACATAGATTAAACTTAATTCTAGGCTCTCATATATACAATTTACAGTTTGCTGATGATTTGGTAGTCTATTGTTCTAGTAATAATATAACTACCCTAAATCTTAAGTTAAACGAAGCTTTAGTTAAATTAAATTCTTATTTTAATTATCTTGCATTGGACATTAGCTTTGAAAAGTCTAAAGTCATAGTTTTTAATAAAGTAGGGTCTGAAAGAATTAAAATAAACTATAATAATATATCTCTTCTTACCACAAATGAAGTTAAATTTTTAGGTGTTATATTCATGAATAACTTATCATGGAACAAATATGTAGACCACATAGTTGATAGAGCTCTTAAGGCTCTTAATATTTTAAAGTCTCTTGCAAAAACATATTGGGGTTCTGATCCAAAAATCCTTCTTACCCTATATAAATCTCTTGTACGCAGTCATTTTGAATATGGATTTCTATGTTTTTCTGCTAATGACAAGTTGGTTAACAAATTAAATATTATTCAAAATCACAGCCTGAGACTTATCACTGGCGCCATGAAAACAACCCCAATTAATTCGTTACAGGTCGAGTGCAACATTTCCCCTTTACACCTTAGATTTAAATATTTGAAATACTGTTTTTTGCTAAAACTGTTTTCCATTAGTAATCATCCTCTAATTAAAAAGCTTAATTACTTACATAGTAAATATCCTGTAAATGCTCCATTAACTTCTAATAACCCATTTATTCTCTTCGAATATTCATTCATGTTAAATCTAAATAACCAACACAAAATACACAGTTCTAGCAATTGGATGTGTTACGAAAAGGAGTTTGACTGTCTTATTAATCAAATCGATATTATTATTGACCATAAGCTAAAAGAGCGCCAGGAAGTTTACAACCTCATAGCACAATACTCTGATAAGTTCAAACAAGTTTACACAGATGGATCAAAAAATGATATAAATGTCTCCATGGCCTATTATGTACCTCATCTGAAGTTTGGCCAAGGCGTCAGATTGAAAAAGGAGATATCAATATTTACAGCTGAAGCTCTAGCAATTACTGCTGCCCTAGAATTCATTAAAAAACAAACTAATCAATATTGGCTGATCATTACTGACAGTATGAGCGTTCTAAAGGCTTTAGATAATTATCAATTCAGTGCTAATACAAACTTCATCATTTTAGAAATAAGACATCTCCTTCATCAACTATCCAGAAGAAACTACAACATCAAATTATTGTGGACACCTTCACATATAGGAGTAAGGGGAAATGAACATGTGGACTTTCTGGCACGTTCAATTGTTGACAGTGACAGCGGCAGCCCTGTTGATGAGAATGTTGCCGTACCATACACTGATCTATTAGTTGCTATTAAATCAAAAATCCTATCTGATTGGCGTGATCTTTGGCGACAAACCTTGTTAAGAAAAGGATCTTGGTATGCTCAGATAAATCAAGATATTGGAAAAAGTCCTTGGTTTACTAAATCGCATCAACATAGAAGCAGAAAATATTATACAATACTATGCCGCTTGAGATTTGGACATTGCAGATTTAATGCACATTTGAATCGTATGCGTATCATCTCATCGCCCGTTTGCCCACATTGCACCAACAACTCTACACAGTCTTTAGATCACATATTTTTTGAATGCTCCGCTTATAATCTGGAACGCCTCTTATTTATAGCCAACTTGTTATCAACTTCTGGACCAAAAAATGTCCCGCGCAATACACAAGATTTATTGACTAATTTGGATAACTATACTAGTATATTTGAATTTATTTGCAATACTATCAATGATATTTGAAACAGGATCAGGACCTTCATTCATCGGATGTGAAATTTTATTTTGATATTTCAGGCTTCGGCCTATTACAGACTTGGTTTCGACCTCGCCTATCACTTATAGACAAAGAAGAGTAGACGAAAATATGAAATTTCAGACTTGGTTTCGGCCTTACTCTACCAGTCATCGAATCAGAAGAACAATAAAGTTACTTCAGACTTGGCTCCGGCCTTTTGATATATCAGAACGAAACTTACAAATTCAGACTAGGCTGTATGGATTATAGTCCTTTGCCTTTCCCTATTGGGGATAAATTTTAAAACAACAACAACAAAGTGTATACAAAATTTCAGATTAATCGGTTGACAGGAAGAGGGTGAAATTTGAATTACTAAATTTGACCCAAGAATAATAAAAAATAAAACAAACGGGGTGAGCTAAATAAAACCGTTTAAAAACATAAATCAGTGGCTTGAGTAAAGACATTTTAATATGGTTAAATTATTAGAAAAGATATTTGGAGTAGTAAAAAAAGATATTGGCTCTTATAAAATGGCGACACAAGGTTTTAAACTCGTGAGTTGCTTGCAACACTGTTCTGTCCCCTTATATACTCTGTAGGAGTATGGCGACTGAGTTTAGAATCTCACATACTTATATATTGTGAAAATTAACTGAAATAATGTCTTTTAACAAAGATTTAAGACAATTATTAAAACCATATTACTGGGTTAACATTTTACTGAGTATTTCATACGTGGTGTCTAAAAGAACTAATATAATATGCGGTTATTTGTTCCCCGAATCTGATTGTGAGTTAGACAGCAGAGAAACGGAAATCCTGTTTTTCTTAATTATCGTCGTTATGTTGAGGACTAGGAAGGCGGGAAGTGTGACAATGGTCAATTATCTTTCTTCATCTTTCGTGTATACTAAGATTGCGAATTTGATACTATGGTTATATGCGGATGTCAGGTAAGTAGTATTCTTTATTGCACTTAAAAATGCATTATTACAATATTTTGTTACAATTTAATTTTGCAAGATATAACTAATTTTGTACTAAAACACAGTTTATATATTATTTTTATAAATAGTTATTGCGGAGTTTCTTGCCGATTCTCTGCAGTACGTACGATCCGAATCGGCGGCAGCTTCACTTTTAAAAAATAATAATCACTTTAAAATCTTTATTTCTAAAATGAAAATTGTGATTTGGATTAAAATTGCTAATCACTTTATATCATCATCACTTCTTCTTATATCACTTCACTTTGATACAGTCCACTGCCAGGCCTGGTCATAGGCCTCCACAAGTTCGCGCTAAACATGGCGTGAACTCGTGTTTCCCCCATAGTCACGACGCTGGGCAGGCAGGATGGTGACCGCAGGGCTGGCTTTGTTGCACCGAAGACGCTGCTGCCCGTCTTCTGCCTATGTATTTCAAAACCAGCAGTTGGATGGTTATCCCGCCATCGGTCGGTTTTTTAAGTTCCAAGATGGTAGTGATACTGTGTTATCCCTTAGTCACCTTACAACACCCACGGGAAGAGAAGAGGTGCGTAATATTCTTTACTGCCGTAGCCACACAACATATACTTAATATTAGTGTCCCAATAAATACGCCTGTAACTATACATAGTTAAGGAAAAATCATATTTAAAGACAATAAGTTGAAATTTATTTCAGATATGGCCTTCCGTACGGAGCCATCCTCATTTTGACATCTCTACTTCTCCCCGAGCCAACGTACACAGGTCCAGAGCACATTATCTACTTCCGAGGCCCACAAATCCTAGAGGAAGAACTGAAACACCATAAGAATACCACATGGCTTGTCTGTCTGTTTGCAGCGTGGCATCCGGCCTGCGCTAACTTTGCACCGGTTTTCTCTGAACTGTCAGCTAGTTATAGTCTTGATAACTTGAAGTTTGGAAAGCTTGATATTGGAAGGTATGTGAGAGCTTTGTTATTTGTCCAAAAATTAATTGTAACCTTCCAAAAAAACTTTCCGGTCTGGTTAATGTTAGTTTTCTTCTAACTTCTTTTTGATGTCTTAGGTAAGTTTATTAAAATCAATAATATAAAACTATAATTCACCAAAAAATAAAATAACCTTTTCATGTAACCGCACCTTAGTCCACTGTTCTACTGTCCAAAGTGGATTCTGTCTGGTCTATTATGATTCTCTTTTACTTTTAGCACTTGTCATTGGCACAATCAGCGGCAAAAAGCTATGGTGAGATGTGAGTCTGGGTGTGGCAAATACCCCATCTTTTATTTTGATTGTAATAAACATTTAGTAAAAATTATTTATCGTTGTGTCCATTTGTTATAAGTATTCTTCGACGGTTCGCAGGAAAGTGGACATAAGGTGCCAATCAAACCACTAATTGCAAATTCATGCGACGTACAAACCAAAAAAACAATAACTTAAAATTGTGCATATTGTTACCTATTTAAATTTAAATGTTTTAGTATAAATTTTCAATATTCATATAATACAGCTTTAAACGTAACTTAGAAATAATATATAATGCATTTGGATTTAGAATCTTACATAATGAAAGAACTTTAATGAAGAGATGTCGATTGACTGCTACATGTAAAGATGCCTGATGATGGTCCAATAAAGGATCGAAACGTCGCATGAATTTGCAATTAGTGGTTTGATTGGCACCTTATGTCCACTTTCCTGCGAACCGTCAAAGAATATTTAGTAAAAATGTTTTTAATGAAGTTACTGCCACAAATATTTAATACTAGCCATGCCCTGTGGTTTCATCTGCGTTAATTTGATGAAAAAGAGCCAATTCAAGAGCCTTTCTTGGTAAATGAGCTATCCAACACAAAAATAACTTTTCAATTCTAACCAGTTCCTGAGATTGAGATATTTAAATAAAAAAAAACTTTAGCTTTATAACATTAGTGTAGATTAAATAAAATTCTTATTTATTTTTTAACTGACTTCAAAAAACGAGGAGGTTACTCAATTCGAACATAAATATGTATATTCGGAGATGACTTTATTGTTTATGAACTGATTTTGAGAATTCTTTTTTTGTTGGAAAGGAGATATCCCTAGTTTGGTACCATGATAAGGAAACCAGGATCTGATGATGGGATTCCAGAGAAATCGAGGGAAACTCGAAAAGCTGCATAACTTTTTACTGGGCGTACTGATTTTGATGATTTTTAATTTAATCGAAATTCGATGTTTATCATGACGTCACATTTAAATTTCATCAAGATCTGATTACAACTTTTGGAGTAATCTTTGTTAATGCGAATTTACTTGACTGTTTTTTTGTCTATCTACGTTGTATTACTTGTCGATACAATTGAAGTCGGTTTTTTTTTAGTTTGCCTGCAAACAATTATTATGTACTTATTTAATATATGTTTATTCAGATATCCAGAAGCTGCTGCTAAATACAGAATTCAAGATGGACCAACGAGTCGCCAACTACCAACGGTGTTACTATTAAAAGACGGAGAGGAGAAAATGAGAAGGCCCTACCCGGACTCAACTGGCAAATTGCAAAAGTACGTATCGCTTTACATTTTAGCCTGAAATATCCTACAGCTGGGCCTAGGCATCTTCCCCATGCAGGAGAATGATCAGAGCCTAATCCACCACGCTGGTCCACCATTTTTAACCGATTACAAAAAAGGAGGAGGTTACTAAATTCAACCGTATAAACAAAAAAAAAATATGTATGTTCAGGGATAACTGCGACACTTATGAAACGATTTTGATAATTCTTTTTTTGTTGGAAAGGAGATTAGGATAAGTTTGGAATCATGATTAGGAAACCAGGATCTGATGATGGTATGGGATGGGAGAAATCGAGGGAAGCCCTCGAAAATCCGTATAAGTTTTTACTGGGTGTACCGATTTTGATGACTTTTAATTTAATCGAAAGCGGATGTTTATCATGTGGTCACATTTAAATTTCATTGAGATCTGATTACAACTTCAGGAGTAATCTTTGATAATGCATATTTGCTTGACTATTTTTTTGTCTACTTACGTTGTATTACTTGTCGATATAATTGAAGTCGGTTTTTCTTCATTTGCCTGCTAACTCAATTTAAGCAAATTTTGTCCAACTAAAATATTGGCTGTATTTTATTTCGACATATAGTTCATGAAAAATATATATGGCGGTACGAAGTTGATCAGGTCAGTTAGTGAATTTATAAATAAACAAACGCCCATTCATCCGCAACAACATTTGCAATTATGATATTTGGAGGATAAAGATATATGGTTTTATAGTGATCTTGTATTTCATGCAAGATATTACTAATTCGTATCCACGATCTTTAAAACTATGCAACGGATTTTGATGTGGTTTTCTTTAGTAAATAGAGTGATTCCAGACGAAGGTTTATATGTATAATACATGTATAGTATAGTAGAGGAACACTTATAGTTTTTACAATCGTGCGACTACGACGGTTTTACCGATTATTCTCTGCAGAAACTTAAAGTTCGAATAGGTGGGAGAGGGAGGGGAGGGGAGGGGGTGGCGGCTTGCCTAACTACAATTAATTCATTAAAAGAAGTACAATTTTAATTTAGGTAGGTTTTTCGTAGGTCTTTCTTCGAACTGAGGTATTGGATGTCGGCAATATTTCAATGAGTCAGGTTAGATATCTAAAAGAACACGATATTTTATTTAGATAACTAATGCTTGACAAGTAACAAAAGAAAAAGTTGCCACCAGTGTCAGGAAACGGAAACAAAAATGCATACATTTACGAAGACACTCCAAGGGAGTGACCCAGTTTTAGATCAGGACTGACCGACGGACGAAAGATAAGTAAAAATAATTAACCTCGTAACCTCGAGGTAACCTCGAGGCTCGTACACGGACAGACCCTCGGGCCTGTCAAGAAGACCCACACACACGAAGACACTCTTTAACATAACGTTTATAAAGACAGTCACGATCATTGCTTTTTCATTAGTCTTTACTATTGTATATCCTCTTTTAGTCTCCGCTCCTTCAGAAAACATATTTCTCCGTAAATCAGGTACATGTAACACATTTTTAAGTGTAAATCTATCACATGTACCATTAACTTATTTATCTATCAGTATAGTTCCTTCACCACATACTTTGATACTCTTAGTTACCAAGCTTAACAGGATTATTGTACCGAGACTCGTTCAACTCCAGAAATAGTCACTCTTGAAGGTCATGGGCATTGAGGCTCCACTCTAGTCTCCATGCGTCTGCATCATGTGCAGGTGAGTTACCATCGGTGCTGAATGCCAACATATTGTTAGGTTTCTTATACCTTTTGTACGCAAACGAATACGGTTCTCTTCACTCACTCACTCGCTTCAGAATAATACAGTCCACTGCTGGACATTGGCCTCCAAGTTCGCGCCGACAATGGCGTGAACTCATATCTATACCCCTATCTTCCCGTGGGTATCGTAAGCGGCGACTAAGGGATAACAGAACACGGTTTTTGTATTGCGATGTAATGTCAATCTGCGTATAGTCTGGATCGAGCATAAATATACACTCGCTGGTAAATTAGCGGTACACGACTTGAATAATGACCAAGAGATATCATGCACAACTCACCATGCTCAGCAGGTACGGAAGACGGAGTTGTTCTTGATATTCTTGCGACTTTTAGGATATATGCCGTCCGGCTACGTTTTATCTATGAATAGTCCACTAATCACGCCACACGCTGACATTGCTCAAGATGCAGTATATTCATAACATTCAGGTTTTCGGTTTTCAACGGCATCAATGGCGACGCGTGCGGTTAGATTACAGCTGTTGTAGTTGTTGGCCGTCGCGGGCGCTGCTTTCTTTTTGAGGTTCGATTGCGCATGCGCGCCGGTGATTCGAGTGGTCAAATACACAAGCGTGCACCGTTTGAAACGAAATTGTGACATTTCATTGGTTGAAATGAAAAAGGAACACCTTTTCTTCGGCATCCCGTTATCTCTAACGAAGTGACATCTTTTATTGCAATTACGGCATACAAATCTACGACATGAATTCATTTGATCATTTTAAGTATTCCGTTTACAGTAGGGCCTCGGTAATCCGGAGAGGCAAAAACAAGACCCTTTTCGGACTATCGAGGCGTCCGGATTATAGTATGCCATATTTAATGATAATAAAACGCATGTTTAACCTTAGTTTCTTTAATCAATTTTTAAATAAAAGCATAAAGACAAAAATGTACATGTTCAAAATTAAGTAGAAAATTAAGAAAAAAAGTAAGTTAAAATAAAACATTAGTTAATTCTTATTGAAAAAGTCTGAAAAAGTTTATAATTTTTACATCTCATTTCAAGTATTTTGTCTCTAAGTCGACGGAGAAACATAAGTTTATGGCTATCAAATTCATTATCTTCAGCCAATTTTAAAGCAGTGTTTAAAGCTCCTACTGCCTCTGAATTACTAATTTTTTTAGAGGCGAGACCTTCAACGCTATTGTCCTCATCTTGCTCATCGTCCTCACACATTGCCGCTCACACAATCTCCTCATCAGTTAATACTTCATATCCTTGTAACTCACTTTCGGCACCACCAGCAGCCCATTCTTGAGCTTCTGCCTCACTTATTTGAATCATTTGGTCCCCTCAACCTATTTTATTTATTTAACACATATAATGCCTTGTCAGCCACACATGGCTGACATTTTCCAAACCAATTGGGCCGTGTCAGCCATATGTGGCTGACGGAATATGCTTGTTTTGAAAGCACGATTTTTCGTCGTCAGCCACGTTTTTTATGTTAAACTATATGTAGTATGGTTGACAAGGCCTAGTAAATTATAACTGTAATGATGGCATTGACACTTTTACTTACATTTTGAGAAATATCAAGTTTGTAAGTGGAAGTTTCGAAAACAAAAGAGTGATTACAAAAATAGTTGGTTTTTGCAAATAAAATTTATAGGTAAATGTTTTAATTGCTTTTATTTATATTTAAGTTGGCATTGGCAAAATAATAAATCAATTCTACATCAATCATCATGTTCAAACACGTTTAAACTCAAACATATCTATGGTTTATATTGAAACAGCTGATACAATAGTGTGGCTCATTCGGGCAGTCTTCGCAGTATGTTACCACTCTTTTGGTTTTATTTCGAGCATGAACTCTTCCAAATTGGGCACAGTTTTCTTTATAACACCTAACACAATATTTACGACAGGCAGAGGCCAATCCTTGCCTTTTCTTCAATTCATGCTTTACTCGCCTAGGTCTAGAGGAGGCACTAGTTTCCGGGACTCCTGTATGCACGAGGTAGTCAACCAACGCGGTTCTAAACTGGACGACAGAGAGCTTCTTCTTGGTTGTTAATTTATATAAAATATATGAATTTACAATCGCTGTATTCAATAATAACTCCATCGCCAATCTTTTGGGCCATTTCGTTGTCTTCCGAAGAGGGGTTGTGTAAGAGGACATTTGGTCTGACAGATCAACCGCTGATTTTGCATGATTATAATCTACCACAATCTTCGGTTTAATTTTTTCTTTTCCTTTTTTAGTTATTCTTCTGAAACTTACGGAGTGCTTAGTAGACAGCAGCAGTACATCCCGCTTGTCTTTCCATTTCATAATTGTTATTCCGTCGTCATTTTCTTGAGCTGAGAATTCTCCTGTCTTCAGTTTTGTTTGGACAACTGTTTGAGGTAAACCTCGTCTGTTTTTTCTAAGTGTGCCTATGAGATGAGTTTGTCCCGCTAGTAGTTTTCGTGCCAGATCCAAACTGGTATACCAATTATCTGTGCAAACCGTATGTCCTTTATTTAGATAATCGTCACACAAGGCAAGGACAACATTAGTCGGAGTAGTATTGACATTTTCATAATTTTTTGCCAGCATAAACTTGCACTTTTACAGTGTATCCTGGGTTTGAGCACAGCTTAAAAAGTTTTATCCCATATTTGTGTCGCTTATTTTTATTGTATTGCCTAAAAATAACACGGCCACGAAATGGGATTAGACTTTCGTCAACACACATTTCTTGATTAGGTGTATAATGACATTTAAAATTAGCATTTAGCATATCTAATAAGTGTCTAACTTTAAACAATCGGTCCTCCTTATTGTGATTTATTTCATTATTGGCAAAGTGCAACATCCTCAAAATGAGTTCAAATCGATTTCGGCTCATAATGGACTTGACAAATTTCTGTTCAAAACATTTGTTAGTGCTCCAGTACAAAGATAGTTGAGGTAGTTTCACTATCCCCATCCAAATTAAAATGCCAAAGAACCGTTTAATTTCATGGCAATTTGTTGGCATCCATTTCTGCATTCGGTATGATTTTGTTGCACTTTTGTTCAAGGTTTGTAAAGCAAAGCGATTTGTTTCTTCGGCTATGTACTCGAATATACTGTCAGGTACTAGCAATGAATAAAATTCTGCTGGTTTAGCTGAACTCATGCTGGATCGCAATGAAAATGGCTTAAGCCCAGGACATTCAGTATATGGAATAATACTTGGTTGCTTACCCAACGGATTGAACCATACTTCAGTATTTCGTGAGGTTGGTAACACGGGAATCTGATCATCTTCACTGTCGGATAAAATCTGGCGTCGATGATGATTTTTGGTCCGTGCGATTGATACTGTATCATCGAGATCAACGTCAAATACTTGTGTAGCATCACTATTTGATAATGTGTTACATTCTTGATTATACACTGTTAAATCTAATTGCGATAGTTCGTAGTCCAAATCATCATAAAAATCTTCCATTTTTTGTTGAAAATCACAAATCAGTAACTAATAACTTGCTAAATCACTAACTGAACAACTATTTACTGCAGTCTCCTTCGATGCACAGCGACAAATGACGCGCGGGGGGCAAACACAGGCTGCTAAACAATCAAAATGGCGCCGGCGGCGGCGAGCGACGCGTTTGTTTCGCGCGCTTTTGAAATCATATGGCTGACAAAATGGCTGACGCGGCCCCATTGAGAATTTTATTACAGTGGCGCCGCGTCAGCCATATATGGCAGCCACCATTATTTATTTATTTATTTCACTATTACATTATGTAAAATGTAACGAAAATAGTGAATTAAGACATTCCTCACATTCCATGACCGTATTTTACAAAAAAAAAAATACAGTTAGTTCATTTGTTAGTACGGCATTATATGTGTTAAAGGAACATCATCTTCTGGTTCGTCATTGTCAGTAAGAAATTCAGGGTGCAAATTCTTCCTTGCCTTAACATTGGCCCAGCAATTAGCCAAAAGAAAAAGAGTGTCCTTTAAATTTATAGATTTTAATGAGTCCATGAGGTTCTCAGAACATAATGCAAGACAGTTAACCAAAAGTGATTTGCGGTACTATAACTTCAAATTTTGTATAACGTTCTGATCCATTGGTTGTATACACGCCGTGGTGTTAAGTGGCAGAAACATTGCAAAAATGTTGCCGTCTTCAGAGACAAGTTCATCTGCTGATGGACGCCCAGGACAATTATCCAACAATAACAGTGCCTGAGGAGGGAAATTAACAGACAAAAGATGGCGACGGACCGCGGGATCGAATTCCGTTTTAAACCACTCAAGAAACAAGTTTTTCGTAACCCAAGCATTTCTTTGTGCACGATAACAAACAGGAAGACGTGTTGATTTAAATGCCCGCGGGTTTTTTGATTTTCCGACAACAAGCAATTGAAGTTTATGGGTTCCAATCGCATTTGCACAAGGCATGAATGTCACTCTCATCTTCATCATTTTTCTTCCGGAAGCCGACTGCTCATTCCCAGAGGCTAAAGTGGTTAATTTATAATTTTCTTCTGACGTCACAAATGCAGTCTCACTATTACTTGTATCGTTGGCCGGCTACTTCATCAACTAATCGAGAAGTGAGGTTTTGAGTTGTTTGACTACCTTCATCGAGCGACAGCCATGATTGTCTAAGAGGTGTGCTGATGGTAATGTGCTTGGAATCTTTGTCATTACTGCTGTGTCACTAATCTTCTCACCAGATTCCCGTAGCTGCTTTGTTAAGCCTTCCACCTTGGATACATGCTGCGCCATCGTATCACTGGAACCATATGAATATAACTTCTCATTAATTAATATTTTGTTTTATTCTGATTGCTGTTCATAGATGGTTGCTTCTAATTTTGACATGACTTTAGCAGTCTGATATTGGTCGAGGTTCTGTACCGGGAGCGAATTGGACGTCAATCAAAGACAAGAGTTGACATGATAATACTTTTATTTAATAAACCTTATACCATCACATCTCCTTCGCAGAAATAAAAAATTTAATTTTTATTAGATACTAGATGACCCCGCAAACGTTTCTTTACCATATATGTTATTAACCCGCTTAATCCCCCTCCCCCTTATAACCTAGGGGTATGAAAAATAGATGTTGGCCGATTCTCAGACCTACCCGATATGCCCACAAAATTTTATTAAAATCGGTCGAGCCGTTTCTCAGGAGTTCAATGTTTAACACTATGACACGAGAATTTTATATATTAGATATAATTTTTTTTCTTTATAATACAATACAAATTGTTAACAAGTTGCAATCGTTACTCGATCATTTTTGGTCCTTATTACCTCTCCCCATTGTCTCGCTAAATACGTCACCTCTCGATATACCCTTAAGAATGTAGCAGCCTTAGCCAACGGCAGGATTGGATGTAAAAAATCTGGCATAAATATCTCTTCGTTCATCAATATCAGTCAATAGGACCCCGAGCGTAACCACTTTTTCGAATTAATATGAATGCAATTACATTACAATTGCATAGTTGTAGAAACAATTACATTAAACAAGTTCTGACTTTCAGTTAGTTACATACAAAGTTACAAACAAATGTAAGACATTTTTTTTTATCTTATTAAAATAAAATAGTAACATGTTATGTAAGATAAACATATGCATAGGTCTCGATTATGTACTAAAATTCAAAAAAATTTAACTATCACAAAGTGAATAACTTTCGTCATTCAGTAACTTGTTAAAATGAAAGATTTAAATCATTAGATGCGCCCTCACCTTAAAAAGCTAATTATTTTTGAATGTGTGCGTTTGTAAGTCGCTTACGGTAGCTTACGCGCACACACTAATTATGTTACATAGGCTGTGCTAATACCGTGCAAAGTACGGTCAACGAATTCATCAAATTATTAAATATAAGAAATAAGGTTATTAATTTAAATAATTTATGAAAATTGTAAAAATAAAACACGTTATTAATATTACATAATATTTATTCGCCATGAAATAAAATCAATTTATTATAATTTCGCTTGTTTGTTTTCTTAACGTTTTTATGAATATGATGAAGGCGTACATCAGCGTAGCAATTTTTACGGATTTTATTAGTTGTATTTTATGATTCCAAGTTGCTGGTTGTTCTAATGATAGTTTAAATTGTTGAAAATATTGGATTTGATGAACATACTCAGTACTTTTGATTGCAACCCTTTATAATCATGGTCATTATGAAAATAATTATTGCCTTGTATTTTTTATGTAATTTTAAGAATGCTTCTGTTTTGATCTTCTGTGATCAAATACATCGAAAATAAATTAAACGATCTAGGTTTCTTAATGTTATCAAACTATGAAAACTTGGTTTTTGATTACTCATTAAAGTGCTGCAACATTTTTGGCATTGAATTTTTTAAATCATTTTTCTTTCCGACCCACCCTGATATATATATACGACAATTTGCTGTGAGATCTCATTCATACCTATTTCTTCGTCTAATAAAGATGGCAGAATGTCACTGTTAATTTGACATCATCCTCAGCTGATTGCAACTCAATTATCGTGGAGCCAGAATCAGTGTCGCGGAACCCTGAAGTGGTCGCATTAATTGTTTCAAGAGCTGATGAACTAAATATTGAGTAAATTATCTATAGGCGAGCAATTTCCCGTAAAACTACTCCGTAGTTCTAACGATTACCTTAAAACGGGGTAAATTGGTCCAATCTTCACTTTTAACTGGAATTTAAACCCTTTTTTTCTATATGGCATAGGGTATTTCAAGGTATATTTAAGAATGTGTGGTAAGCTCTTTTAAATGTTTTGTAGGTTTAGATTCTCAAATTATTATCGTATTTTGAGAAATTCAACAAAAACCCTATTGGATTCCAATTTACCCCTAAAGGGATTAATAGGTTCGAGTGAGAGGTTAATCGGAATTTTTACTAGGGCTGCCACTCTTATCTATCCAAAGAACCTACTTAAAAAAAGGGTATACATCTAATAATGCTACTTATCTCTTTTAATGTGTTAAATAAAAAGAAATTTTTGTGAGATCGTATTTTTATTGTAGGTACCTAATAACAAAAGTATCGCATTTAGCTTGAAAAAATATAAGTCTATTCGTACTTATTTATGGTCTCCTCTTTGGTTTAACTTATAGCTAACTGTGAAATGTTAAGTTTATAATAATCACATGCATTTTTGTACCCTTTACCATTGTACCCCAAAAGTACATGAGATCCAATACTTGAATAAAATAATAATCTGGTATCTATATAACAAAAAATAATTAAACTTAAATACTCTGCTATCGAATCAATGAAATAATTAATTTTAGTTCCTACTTAGGTAGAAATTAATTTATTCTTCTAAAATTTTCAAAATTTCTTCCGTGTTTTTGTCAAAATTCAATCTCTTGTCTCTTTTTGGGCGGCTTAAGTTACTTCTTTCGCTGTTATGAAGATTGGCATTACTATTTATCTGCTTTAAAGGCATTGGCAATTTAAGTTTTATTCTCATATAATTTTCAATTCTGGCTTTTATGTTTTTCATTTGAAGATTTTCATTTTCTTTCTCCTGGTCTTGTTTACTCTTGTTTTGGTTATTTTGGCCTTCGTCATCAATTTTCACAATAATTTCATGACTATCAAAGTTTTCAGCCAAAATAATTGGCATGTTTTCAATAGAAAAATGAAACGGTTTCGGAATCACTACATCAAAATCGTTTGATACAACAGGCGCCTCAATTATATTATTTTCATTTATTGCTTTGCTTTGACCGCATATTTTAATATTGGAATTTTTGTTTTCACCGTCGCCTATCCTTAATTTGTCAGTTTTAAGTTTAGTTTGTTTACCAATACCCTTCCCTTTTAAAGACTCAAGTTTTGAAATTGATTCATTTGATTGCTTAAATGGTCTTTTCTTTTTTGGTTTCACACCTTTCCCTTTTGAAGACTCAAGTTTTGAAATTGATTCATTTGATTGCTTAAATGGTCTTTTTTTTTTGGTTTCACAGGTTCCTCATCTTCATTACTTTCTACTTCTTCAGCACTTATACTTCTTCCTGCCACTACTTCTAACTTTCGCTTCTTTTTGGGTTCTCTAATATTCATAGATCCGTACCGCATTTCTTTTAACAATTTGAAAAAACTATCATTTGCAGCTATTATTTTTGCCTCTTCGTTCCCTTCTTGCAGAGGAAGCCTTGCTCGACCTTGGTTAGCATCATATGGAACAATTCTACATTTCCTAAATCCGGCTCTAATATTTTTTTCACCATTCACACTTAGCTCATCCATTAGCAATTTTAAAAGCTGTGGAAAGCAACCCTTTGGAACACAGGATTGTGATCTCCCAACGTCGCTTTTTTTCCATTTATCCAATAAGTGGCACCAACTTATCTTCATCGGTCTAAAAACTGCCACGTCTAAAGGCTGGGTAAGGTGTGTCGAATTCGCGGGCAGAAAGACGAAGTGAATATCCTTTTCCTGGCATAGTTTAATAACATTAATAGACAAATGTGAGGACAAATTGTCTCCTATCAAAATTTTTTTACCTTTCGCTTTTCTTTTTTTTTCAAAAAATGTATAACTATTGTTTTAACCCAATCCTCAAAAATATCATCATCGAACCAGCCATTATGCGGCCCTCTCATCGTCCACGAATCATACAAATGAGCTGCCTTGTAGACAATATAAGGCGGCAGGAAATCACCATCTGCTGTTGCGGATATCATTAATGATATTGATCCTTTTGAGTGATTGACTACACGTTCTGGGTAATTGCATCCTCGTCTTACTATTACTTTCTTGCGACCAGGATCATCTGTCAGATTCGTCTCATCATAGTTAATTATATTTTGGGTTGGGACGTTCTCCAAAGACTTTCCCAATTCGCCAAAATATTCTTTTATTATGTCTGAAGACACAGCCGCCCTAGATCTTTTAACCCTTTATAACTCAATGAAAAATATTAATTTAGATTGTCGATTTTTTAGTACGTCTTAATAAATAAAAAGACACGTATTTTTTAGTTTTTAATTATTTTTTAATAAAAGCTAAAAAACTTAAAAAATAGGGAATGTGACAGATATGTTACATTGACTCATAATGTTCCTCTACGTCCTAGGTAATAATTATGTAAGAACAGTAACTCTAGGACGTATGAAATGCTTTAAAGCAGTTATTCTGCTTATTGTAGCACAATGCTACGCCACACTTTTCACAAATGGTTTGTGATACGCCAACACAGTTCGGATACTTGCAGCGAATCCTTTTTTCGGCCCATACAGGCCAGTGCCCAATTTGGTCCTGTCGCACAGCTGTTGGAGGGACATATTGGGCTGGACCCTTACGTTTTTTTGCCTGGATTTCAGGTTCAATATTTCTCCTTGTTGCAACTGCTTTTGTCCCAATTTTGCAGAGCACCGTAGCGATCTCTTCGCGAAAATCTGCTGACGATAACAGATTGTCTTGTGGGTTCTTTATTTTGTGTACTCTTTTATATAACAGCCAAGCATTGGACATGACAAGATCTAAAAAATGGTAAAACATCCGGACCTGCCATCTTTTGCTTCGTAGTTTTATTTTATATCGACCCATTATGCTGTCGATCAAATCGACGCCGCCCATATGGCGATTATATTCCCCAACTATCTTTGGGCAGTCAATGGTCATATATCTTTTATTCACCTTGTCGTACCTTGTGACTTGTGACTTGGGTAGCTCACCCACAAAACTTGATGCAAGTGTAACAACTTTATTGTCTTTCCAGGCGACTGTGGATATCTCCGTTCCTTCGACGCTACCAACGTACTCCACCGAGTAGCCACGTTCTTTTTTTGAGATCTCTTTATCCGTTGGCAGTTTGCAGTCTGGTATTCGGTTACGTCGGATGGTACCAAGACTTAGTATGCCTTGTTTAGACAGGTATTCCAAGAGTGACAAAGACGTAAAATAATTGTCGAAATATAAGCGGTAATTTTTATTTCGAGGTATTTCACGTGAAAGTCTGACAACAACATTTGATGCAGCACCCAAATCAGGCTCAGTAAACTCAACTTTATTTTCTGCTCCTGTTTCCGGCTCAAATTTGTATGCAAATCCACTTACACCACTTAGGACATAGATTTTGTAACCCCATTTATTCGGCTTTTTAGGATTATATCTTTTCAAATTGTGTCTTGCTTTGGTAGAGCAAATTTGCTCATCAATACAAAGATACTTTTCATATGGCACATTTTGGCAGATATCATTTAATTTTTTTACGACCGGTCTAATCTTAAAAATTCGATCGTGGTTAGGATGATCGCGAGGAACATTTTTTGAATTATCATTGAAATGTATGAAACGCCTGATTTTTTCAAATTTATTAACTGGCATTGTATTTTGTACCAGGGGTGTTCCTAAATTACCACTCCAATGCTTTGTTACCCTTGGAAGATGTACTAACGACATAATATATACAAGTCCGATAAATTGTTGTATATCAGTTTCAGTAACACGAAAAGCCATACTCGGATCTTTCTGAACAATATACAGATTAGTTTGATTGGCAATTTCTTCAATCAATTCTTTGGGAAAAAGTTTAAAAAAGAACTGGATAGGACTATTGAGGTCTAAAAACTCTGGTGGCAAGGTTTCATCGCCCGTAAAATGGATCTGGTGGTCATTTAGTTCCAGGTTCTTCTTTTTCCAGCGTACATTCAGTTTAGGCTTGCTTTGACGACGTACCGACGGTCCTGGCTTAAGAGAAGGTTCCGTGGTGTCTAGGTGTTGAGAAGTACTTACATCGTGCTCAAGGTTCTCAATAATTCCGTCGATACTCGATCCTTCAACCGTTTCAAAAGGTCCCTCTTCAAAGGGGGACTCCAGATCGGGAATAAAAGATGGGTCCGCAACGCTGTCATCGTCACCATCAAATCCATCCTCACTAGCCTCATAATCAAAGAGGTACTGCGTAATTTCATCTTCCCCTAAGCTTCTGGAAGCCATTCTGTCAAATAATAAAGAAACGGTCAGTATACTGCACTATGGGAGCATTATTACGCAATGTAACAGAAATGTTACAAACAAAAATTTTATGATTTTGTCACAAATTACGAAATATTATAAGTGACTAACGATAAATAGTTAAAACCATAGACTTACCTACTAGATTCACGATACAGATTCGTATTTCACTTAGTTATTATATTTTATTTTTATTTTTGTAACTGTCATTCGCAAACAAATTCCACAAATTGGCGGTTACTAATTTTCGAACAATATTTGATGTAAGTAACGCCATCTATTAACTCACAAATGCACCAATTTCAGCGAGCAGTCTGTTACCGTCGTGAAACATTGACTTAAAATGGAATAAAGTATCAATTTGAAATTTTATGAGCAATGAATTGGTTTGTTACAGTTATGTCACAAGGTGATATAAAGGGTTAATGTTCCGACATATTCTTTGAGAAATTATATTCGCATGTCTCCTCAAAAACTCATTAATATAGAATATACCGGGGATGTTATTTTTAAAAATTTTGTGCTTAATATTCATTGAGTTTAGGTACATTTTTATTATATATCTAAGGTCTGTTGTATCTAATGGATAGCCCCAATCACCGCAGATATTTAAATGTTCTACTATATATAGCTCTTCTTATTTGGTTAGTGCTGTTGGCCTACCATGAGGTGTCATTTCTCGGCTTTTATGGCGGCATAATACTTATCACGTCCTATGTGACCGAAAACTCGGTCCGACGGTAGATAAGAATGGCCCGTTATGGGGAAATATATTATCAATTGTGACGTGACGTCTCTCAGACGGTTATTTAAATAATTAAAATGAGTTTTTGCTACTCACTTGAATCCACATTATTTAATTGCAATATGATCCGTTTATTATTAATTTACTAAGGAAGTGTAAAAAACAACAATGTTTTCATATGAGTTCAACATTTATTAAGTACTAATCAAACAACTAATATTTCGCTCTCTTAGAAACATAGTATTTATAATCAGGCTGTATTAAATTATTTTGTATTTTTTGTTTTGGTAAATTTCTTATAATTTAACATCAGTCTTTATCGTAGTATTGCCTAAGTAATCATTACTTCTCTAATCAATAAAAATATTTAAAAAAAAATTACTTATTGTCTGCACATTCCACGCATACTGTTTTTGAACATCCGAGACAGATAGCCTTGCGACATTCGATGCAGCTGTACTTAGTACAGCTTTTGAGTCTTGGTGGACAAATTTTACATGTTTTTCTCGCTGCTTCTGTATCTTCAGGGGCAGTTATTTCAGGTTCTGGTGGTTTATCTGTACCTAGTACGCGTGATATTGTCAATCGCAGCTCTCTTGGTAAACGATTATTATGCACTCGACGTTTTAGGTGTGGTAAGACCAAACTGCGAGCAAGATCCTGGAGAAACTGAGCTCTAGAAATATTAGGAACGGCAGTGCAGGTCTTGTACAGAGCATAGGCGTTGACTCCACTCAAGTCCAAGATACTGAAAAAAATAGCGAGAGGCCAACGTCGGGTTCTACGACTTGATGAATAATTCGAACATTTTTTATCGATTTCGTCAACACCCCCTTTTGTTCTATTATAATACACTATAATTTCCGGCTTTTTTGTTAGTGGATCCAATTGCTTTGTTTGGTGCATAGAAGATATCAATAACACTGCTTTTGACTTTTTGGGGACGTAAGACACAATAGTGAAGTTTCGTGAAGCCGTGTAGCGACGATTCAGGCGAACGAGTTTTACATGCTTGAAATTCAGGTGGGATGTCTTATTTTTTTTCAGTGTTCCAACGTAAGTGAGACCCCTATCTTTTAACTGTTCCATCAATTCTATGGAGCTAAACCAATTGTCGGCTGTAATATTTCTATTGGTTTTTTCAAAATCCTTACACAAACGTTATACAGACTGAGTTGGGATGGCAAGCTTTCTCTCGGTTTCTGGTAGTCCTAGCCCATCAGAGTCTTTTCCGTGGTAGATGTATGCATTGTGTACATAAAAAGTTTCTGCGTTACAAACAACAAAAATTTTTAGGCCATACTTGGCCGGCTTTTTGGGCATATAAATAATAAATTTGCATCTGCCTCTAAATGGAACTAGCATCTCATCTACACATAAGTATGCTCCGGGAGTATACGCTTTCTTGCAATTGGCAATGAACAGCCCAAAAATTTCTGAAATTGCAGCCAATGGGTCCGTTTCAAGGCGTTGTGATCTACTGTTACTGTCATCTAAACGAATGTAGTTTAGGAGGGTGAGAAATCGGAATTGAGACATTACGCAGCGAAAAATTTCACGCCCGGAACCATCAGTAGCAAAAATGCATTTGGTATTTTCGTGATTTGATTTGAAAACTGAGGTATAAAATAATAAACCTAAGAAAGCTTTCATTTCTTCGCGATCGGTTGGTCTAAGTTCAACTTTGTCTGGATTTTTGTACTTTGTGCGAACCTGTGAAAGTTTTTGATTAGTACAAGTAACAATTGTATCAATTATTTTCGTGTCAAATAGCTCAAGCCATAAAGATTCCGAGTCGATGAATGTTTTGGGTTGACGTGGTGGAATATCAACAATATTGTGACTTGCTGTACGACTTGATCTGTTAACAGGTTCTTCAGATGACCACTTGTACCCATTTTTTCCGTAATAATACTTTTGATTACCTGATAATATTGAAATAGGACTCGTAGTTTCGGATCTTGAAGTTCGGTTGACATAACAAGAGGCACACTGGTCGGTCTAGTTTGTAGCTGATTCTCATTCTCTTGTTCGTCTTCTGACTGTTCGGATTCGGTTTCGTGATCAGATTGCAAGAAGAAGTCTGGGTCTGCCTGATCATCGTCAACGTCGCTAAAATCACCCTCCGTTGCCTTTTCTAACCAAGTTTGTAGAGTATTTTCGAAGTCCTCACTAGTAGCTGCAACCACTCTTCTTCTTTTGCGACAATTTTTTGAAGTACTTGGTTGATCCATCTAAAAAATAGCATCAATAATGAGGTGACGTCTAATAGACACTTAGAAAGATATACACCACTAATGACCTGACGTGACAGACCCGAAACATTAATACTGACCTTACGTCTCAGAGACACTGCGCAGCCCCACAGCCGAACGTGTTGATGCGCCACTTGCGAGCGCTCGACTGATCAATCGTCACGTTCGATCCGTAAGCTACAGGGAAGGGCGCGGGGGTAACTTTAAAGGCTCATATTGTCGAAATAAGGCTCATATTTGTTTTGTCACCGTCTGTGAGACACCCACATCATTACTTAAAGGTTAAATATATTTTATACCTACGTGTGTAATAAGTATATTATACACATATAGACGTAATAGGTTTGTATTGTAATTTGTACTAATTTATTAAATAACTAGCTGACCCGGCGAACTTCGTATCGCCTAACACAAACTTAATCGTATGGTATTAAAGTTCAAATTGACTTTTAAGTATTATCACAAATCTTTTGTATGGGAGTATAGAAAAGTGTTGTTTTTAGCCTTTTTCAGGAAATTTAATTATTTTTTTTTAGAATTTTTCTCTCCGTAAGAACCATCCTCGTACTTCAAGGAATATTTTAAAAAAAGAATTAGCGAAATCGGTCCAACCGTTCTCGAGTTTTGCGCTTACCAACACATTCAGCGACTATTTTTATATTATAGAAACAACTTTATTTTAAAAAAATATTATTTATTTATTTTTTTGCTAACTGTAAATGGTCGTTTAAATAGTAAATTTTTATTTTACGTATCATTATTTTATTGATATTTTTAAAATAATTACATATATATCATAAATCTTGTTTGTTTTTTTTTGTACTAAGTTTACGTACCCTGCAGCATACTATTGAAGGCCGCGCCCACAGTGATGACGTCAGGATCTAGTTGAAAATCACAGTGCACAGTTGCTTAGGCCGACTCGTATTCGTTTCTGCTCTGTGGTTACAGTAAAGTGCGATCCGACTACGACTACGCCGCGGAGGCAGTCATATAGTTCACCAACCATTAGTGACTACGCGTCCTATCTGTATTGTTTACATTTCTTAATCTATGACTTTCAAACAGAATGTCGGCATGTCGTAGAAAATAATGTATTTAATTAGTTTTGATTGGTTTTAATTTTTTGTGTTTACTTACCGATGATATGTCACATCACTATCTTTTTTCTTTGTAGTAGATCGTTTTTTACTCGTTTTTGACACGCAAGCCGGCATTATAAGATTATCGTTGTGACAGTTCGTTGACGTTAGGTGATTTCTTGATCACTTTATAAGGTTATAAGTAAGTTGAGAAAGCTTATTTCGTTATATACAGAGTGTCCCAGAAATCAACGTCAAGCCGGCAATGGGCGATAGGCCAATTGATGGTGGTTATCAGAAAAATAAGAAAAAAAATATTTATGAATAATTTAAAAAAAATAATGGCTTTTTAAAAAAAATCGAGAAATTGACATCCTGTGACAGTCTTTCAAGCTTTGGGACTAGAAACCTTGACTATGCTTTGTTTTTTTTTTTGTGTAACGGGTCCCCGAATAACTATTTTATTAATTGTAATCTAAATACAAAAATGCCTCAGCTTTAGAAAAACATCATTTTATTGCGCTTTGGGCTCAGATTCTCGCTCTTTCGGGTGATTCTGATAAGCGGATATTTGTTTTGGATGTCTTTCTTCCATGGTTGTAAAATCACTTTGTTGGTGACCGCAGGGCTGGCTTTGACGTTGCTCCCCATCCTGACCTGTGAATTTCAAAGCCAGCAGTTGGATGGTTATCCCGCAGTCGGTCGACTTTTAAAGTTCCAAGGTTGTAGTGGAACTGTGTTATCCCTTAGTCGCCTCTTATGACACCCACGGGAAGAGAGGATGGCTAGGGTTAAAAGAGGGTAATGGGGGTCACTTAAGCGAGAATTCAAATAAAATTTTAATTAAAGATAAGTATTTATTGCAACCGCCCTTAAACATAATTTACTTATTGAACATTAGAGATCAATTTTAGTCACTTTAGCAATCAACTTTAGAATTTATAAAAGAAAAAATAAAAAAGATTTGACTCTCATTACACCGACACCGGGGTAATGGTGATCGCCCTGGGGGGAATCGGAGTCAAAACAAATCTAGCACATATCGCAAACATAACCTTCAGCTGAGTTCCATCCAGTGCACTTTGCGTGAGCCCATAGTCCACACGAGGTACATCTGAACCACATCTCGTTGTTTCTTCCGGATTCATCGCATACTAGTCATCTGTTTCCAGTATCTACTATTTCGTCATCTTCATTATCCTGGCCTAAGTTGTCAGTGTCAACATCTGGTACAGAAGTTTCGTTCGATTCTTGTAATACTTGGCGCTTTGCTTTTTCAACACCCTTCTTCTGTATCTTTAGCCCTTTTTCCCCGTCGTTTGCCTTTCCATCTCTTTTCTTTTCCTTTGTCACCTTTTTTCTTTAATTTATTATTTTCTTCCTCTGACAGAGTTTCTTTTATTGGTGTTCTGCTTCTGCTTCTTTCGGCCCTGTCTTGTATTAATAACAGGTGTTTTCTCTGGCAACTTGATTAAATCGTGCAATGCAGTACTGATTTGGTTTGGTGTGCCAGGAACTGGTGGTGCAACATCTGGTTCAGAATCAAGTGAGAATACTAATTGGTTAGACATCCTAAGAGCTGCTGAATAAATTTGTTTTTAAGTGCTCAGAATTGGTGAGTGAATTTCTTTTGAAGAGCTGGGAATCGTACTGGTAGCTACGAGAAATTAATCGGAATCTTGGATAGCAACGGTCTCAGATTGGAGAATGTCTGCAGCAAGGAAATCTTCAGTGAATACTTTAGGATTTAGTGTAAATATTCCAGTTGATCTAAACCCCGATTCTCCTTTACTAATAGACGCAACATTATTAAATGATTTCCTAACCAATGATGCTACATCATAAGGGGTTATCTTTTCTACAAGACGACTTTTTAAAAAGTAGTTACATTATTTTTTGTAGGCCATTTTGAGCGGACCAAAAAAGAAACATCCAGGGGCTGCATTTTTTGAGACGTGTGTGATAGCAGAGACAACGCATGAATGTGGTTGGACTTGCAATATTCATAGACGGAAAGAGAAATGTGACTAGCATGGTTATCTAGTATTAATAGCTTCATCTGCAGACGGCTTACCGTGCTGTTTAAAATGTATCAACCATTCAACAACGAGATGCTCATTGATCCAACCGTTGTCTGAGCATTTGAAAAAGGGATTACTATTTAGCAGTTTTTCTAATAGAAGAACGTCTATCAATAAGCTGTATCTGCAAGCTTTTTCCAGGCTATCAGAAGACCAGGAAGCTTTTTCAGTTGTCCTGACTCGTACTTTCGGCATCTATAAATAAATAATAATAACGTACACCAAACATGCAAAGTTGCGGGCAATAGTGATCGAATGCGGGTAATGAGAGTCACCTGACTCTCATTACCCACAACGATACGAATGATAAAAAAATTAAAATAAAAAAAATCTTTAATACACTGATATAATCTGAATTGCATATCAAGATTTTGAGTGTAGACGTACTAAGTACGTCTAAATGTCTAATCACATACTGCAAAATATTCGACACTTACCTTCTAATTTGCATTGACGTAAAATTACATAAGCGGAGCACAAAAACAAAAAACGGTAGTTTCTCAGTGGCGCGGGCGCTGTCTGGCGCGAGTCGTTCGGGGCTACGCCAAGGGCCAGAGCGGGGGGTAAGGACGCTGTTTATGCGTCACTCGCATGTACTGTTTCGTGGATATGAGGGTGACTCCCATTGCCCGCTGACTCCCATTATCCAACTCTCCCCTATATTCTTTACTGCCGTAACCACACAGCAGGGTGTATTAACAATTGTAGTGGAATTATTTTGTAGACATCTGGTACAAATGAAGTCAGTGGTATCCCATTATTTGTCTTCTGAATTGTGTTTATTAAATTTCAGGTTTTTATTCTCCAAAGACAACATGAAAGCCGCCTTCGATCTTGATGGACTTTACCAAGAAAGTAAAGAGAAGTTGGCTAATTCTAAGTCCAATAAGAAGACCGAGTAGACCATAGAAGACCAAAGTGTAGAAGGATTTAAAACTTGGGTTTCAATCATTTTAACCCATAATTGTCTAAGGTATGCGTTGTTACACAGTAAAATGTTGTATCTAGTAATAAAGAAGTTTCTATTGCACTGGATAAGGTTGTAAGTTATAGATAATAGTGTCTATTTTACTGGTTATTGATATCTGACATATAAGTTACTGGTAAACTTGATCTGGTTCAAGTTTCTCAACTAATATACTACAAACTTGTATTACAGATTATGAATAGAAGTGTCTGACAGATAAAGTTAAATGACGAAGAATATGTCTTACAAATGTCTTAAATTTTATTTATTAGCTCGATAGCATTACTAAAATCTGTTAGATACCGTTGTTCAGCAGATAATGTTATCAGGAACCGATAAATGACGATTTGACGAAACGTTGACGCAGCGGTCACGCACTGATTTGTGGCTGTTACGCTGACGGTTGCGGGTTCGATCCCTGCACATAGCAATCATTTGTATTGGCCATACATAGTTTGCCGTGGTCTGGTCGTTGTGCTTGTGTATTTCCGGAACCCCAATACATGTGTTGAGTGAAGGTATCGAATGATCAATGTCACTTTAGGGTAATTTTGAGGGAAAACGATTTTCTAATGTTCACGCGAATTTCCCTTATTATAATGAAACGGCCTTTTTGGATCTTCGGTCGTTGTGAAGTATCCGAAACTTCGGACATCTAAAAAACTTAATAAACCGCGATAAAATCCGAAAGAGTTATTTCATTATAATGAGAGAATGATTTTTAAAAATGAAGATGTTTCATAATATACTAAGCAATTATAAATTGTGTTTCGCATTAAATTATATAAGTTATTTATTGTATATTTATGAAATTTGAAAAGAAAATTAAAAGTGTTTACTTACTTTTCTCGAATTTTCCTTATTAAGTCATCATCATCATCTTCATTTCAGCCCAATATAGTCCACTGATGGACATAGGCTTCCACAAATTCACGACAAAAATGGCGCGAACCCATGTGCTTCGCCCATAGTCACCATACTGGGCAGGCGGGTTGGTGACCGCAGTACTGGCTTTGTCGCACCGAAGACGCTGCTGCCCGTCTTCGGCCTGTGTATTTCAAAGCCAGCGGTTGGATGGTTATCCCGCCATCCGGCCTTTTCAATTCCACGGTGGTAGTGGAGTTCCACAGAACACATGTGTGTTATCCCTTAGTCGCCTCTTACGACCCCCACGTGAAGAAAGGGGGTAGTGCTATTCTACTAGGCCGACACCAAATGACGAAAGTTAAACTATAATCTTAATATATATAAATCTCGTGTCACAATGTTTGTCCTCAATGGACTCCTAAACTACGTAACCGATTTTAGTCAAATTTGCACACCGTGTGCAGTTTGATCCAACTTAAAAGGTAGGCTATATTTTATTTTGATATATTATGTTATTATTATATTTCAGAAAAAAATAAGGTGATACGAAGTTCGCCAGGTCAGCTTGTATTATTATAATGGTTTATTTATTATTTAATATTATACACTGTTAGGGTTATTTATATTTATGATGAAATTATCGAAAGCAATTTCTCACTCTGGTAAAACATAGATGTATCTCACATTTCAGACAGTAAACATGTGTCTTTCCTTTGCATCCTGTTTTTTTTTTTACATCTTATAGCTTCTTTTTCTCGATCATATTCCGGCGGATGTTCGACATTGTCATATTGAATTTCGCTAGCTGGTCTTATCTCATTTTTGACACGGTATCGTTTTGGTGTAACTGGTAAAGGTGGACCGCTACCACCAGAGGAAGACGAAAATATGATTTACTTGATCATTTTTACGAGATCAACTTAAAATAAAGATAACTAAAAATCAGGTAACCATTATTAGTTATTAGCATGGTTTTATAAGAATAAAAAAAAATACAATATTATTGAAGTTATCCGGAAGGTGTACATAAGGTGCCAATCAAAATACCAATTGAAAATTCATGCGACGTTTTAGTCTTATATTAGATCTTCTTCAGGTATCTTTACATATAGTGCAGGAGTTCCCAAAATTATAAATATTACACCTCCTTACTGCTTAAAATTAATATGCCCACGCCTCCCTCTTCTTAAATTTTGCTTCTGAAAATAAAAATACGTTCGGAGTGAAACTTTAATTTTAAGAAAGAATGACGTTGTGTAGTAAAATAAAGTCCACAAATACATTTTCAGATGTTTTATAATAAAAATATGTTTTTTACACACTTGAGAGGAATCAATATGATGGATGAGCGTGCATAGTTTTAACAAGATTTCTGAACTGCAACAACTCGAGAAGATCTGTCTTCTTTTTTTCAGCAATGGTTAGTTTTTCCAGTGCATCTAGGTGTGCTATGTTCACTGATTGCCGTTTTTTTTACACTGACTTCATTAAAGAGGACTTCTTCATTATTAGAATACTCGTAGAAAACTGAAAATTGATGAAGTTTACGGACTTTCAACCACTGAATTTTCAACCATTCTACCTTGTTTATTATCAAGCGAAATTTTTCGGTTTGTTATATTTTTTTCTAGTAATTTAGAGGACTCTTGTCATTCTTATTATTTTATTAAATGGTTGTTTTTTGCGATCCATTTTAATTACTTCGAGCCAGTTTTCTGAAATATATATTTCTTTGATTTTTTTTTATTCTTCTCTATTGGGCCAAAATCTTGGTCGTATGGTAAGTATGAATCTGACCAAAAATTTATAATATACTTAAGCTTAGTTATTGTATCGTAGTTTACAATGGATTTTAAATGGTGATTTACAATAATTGTTTTATTCTCATACCTTTGACACAGTGTGGTTAACGCTTTTGAGTAGTTTTCTTTTGTAATTAATAGCGACGAGATTAATCCAGCAGCTTCCCCATGGAGCGTGGACTTTAAGTACTGCAGTTTACTTACTGTTGGTATATCCGCTTTGTCCACCGTCGCATAGAATATGTTCTTGTATGCGGGCCACTGTCGAATGTCCCCACCGAATTTAGGCAATTCCAATTTAGGTAACTTAACACCTGAAACTTGTGTTTCGCACTGTGGTTTTGAATCCTTACTTGTCGACTGCGTGTCTAGGATGGCTTTCATCCGCGCCTTTGCCGAATAATATTTTGCTTCAAATGAACTCCTTTCTTCGTCGTCTTGCTAATCATCCTTGAGTTCTTCTATTTGGCTTTGGATATCCTCAAAGTTCGACCAGATGGTATCGATGTCGTTGTAGCGTAGCTGTACCTCGTGTTCCAATTGCGTAACATTTTCTGATTCTAAAAATTTATGTATCCTTGCTAATTTTACTTTCAAGTTATTCCTCTGCCTCAATAACTTTGAAATTTGAGACATGTTATCCCGTATTGGAAGCGTTGTGATAGTATAATTAATACTATCTAGTCGTTGTAATGGCGTCTGCGCCGTGTTAGATTTTTATTTTTTCTTTTTCTTCGAGAGAGCAGTGACGTGTAGCGGAAGTTCGTAATTCGTATTAATATTTTGCATTATTGTATTTATTTATTACACTGCGGCACTTAGGCAATCACTTTATACTATTTAATTGTTGATCACTTGCTTTTATCTTGTGTTTTATAATTAAAACTGCAGAACCACTTCAAACACGTCTTTATTATAAAATATCCATACAGAGAGAGGTTGAGAGAGAATATGCAACAGATAATTTAGAATGAAATACTAAACAATATAGAACACATTGGCTTTATTTTCGGCGTATATTCGTGCGGCCGGGTGAAAGTACGGCGTGGTCTGATGTATGTGACCAATATGAGACGCTGGTGCGTAATTCTTCCCTCCCCCCACCCCGCGTAATCTATTGCAAAGGTTCATATAATGCTGCAGTCCGTTCTCGTTCGAAAGTTACATTACATTACATTGCATTTTACGACTGGCAAATCCTTACAAAAAATCGTATTTTGGTTATTTTTTCACTTTGAATGCACGGAATAATGCAAAATTAGGATAGTTTTTAGTAAACGCCAAAAGTAATTTTTGTGGCATACAACAACTTACGAGGGAGGTATCGACTTTAACCCTTAAATGGACGATTTTTGTTTCACGTTTTAAAAAAATATATTTGTGTAATAGACATGTATTACTGTCTAGGAAATATGAGTAAAAAAATCAAGACATGAATTTACTATACTTTTTTTGCCATAATGTTAGTGTTGTTTATAAATTACATTGCGCATTCATTGAGATTTTGCAAGTATGGGTAAATTAAGAGTGGATATTGTTTTTGAAATGTATTTATTTATTCTTCATTATGATATTTATAAAAACAATTGCTTTTTTTCGTATCACATAAAGATACACGACATTTTTGGCACATTTTGAATGTAAAGCCTGAACATTTTGGGAATTTGCACCTCTGCTGCTTATCCAGCCAAACTGCCCAATGACATGTCTGATCTAATCTGACGTCTTTCAAAGGAATTGCTTGAGCTGGTCCTCGGAACTTCTTCATTACAAGTTCTCTTTGTATTGTGCTCCCACTAGGTCGACCACGTTTAGCGCCATTTGCAGGTAGACCCAATTTTGCAGAGGGTTTCAGCAAGTTCTAGTCTGAATGTACCCAAATCGAGAAGTTGATCATTTCCTTTTATATTATTTACCTTCTTGAACATAACCCATGAATTTATAACTGCGAGGTCCAGGAAATGATAAAATAAGCGCATGGTCCACTTGCGGCTCTTCATTGTGATATGATAACGACCTATAAATGAATCTAATAAGTCCACGCTTCCCATGTGGGCATTGTACTCCTTGATGACTTTGGGGCATGGAATAGCAACTCTCTTTTTCTTCGATTTATCAAAGCTCGTGACTGTGGTTGCTGGTTCTGCTCCTACGTAAGTGGAAAGAAACGGGCTTGTTATCTTTCCACACAACAGCACTTACGTCAATATCATCCACAGTCGCCACGTTTTCCTCATAGAATCCTCTGGGTACGTTCTTTTTCATTATAGTGTTTTTTTCAGGCAATTTGCAGTTTCTCAATCGGGTTACTCTTACTGTTCCCAGTGAGAAAATTCCTTCCTTAGCTAAATAGGTGACGAGAGGCACAGAAGTATAGAAGTTATCGAAGTATATAATGTGATTCACATTGCGTGGTACTATTCTAGCTAACCTGACGACTGTATTGCCAGACTCTCCCAAATCTGGTTCACCAGGTAAGATGTTATTTTTGGAGCCCCCTCCACTGTAAACCTCAAATCTATGAACATATCCTTGTAGACTGCAGATGAGATATAATTTGAACCCCCACTTGTGGGGTTTATTGGGCATGTATTGTTTTACGTAATGGCTTATTTTGGTTGCACACCTCTGCTCGTCTATGGAAAGCCTTTGGTCTAAGGGAACCTTCCAAAACTGGCAGTTGAGCGTTTCCTCAAGAAGTCTTATTTTAAGCAAATAAAAATATGTTATATACCGAACACAGCTACAAAACTTAGTTTCGCGCCACTAGAAAAGTTTTCTTCAAAGTGACATTTGACATTAACTTATTTTCAATGCATAATAATATTGGATAGTGCCAACATTAAAAAAAGTACAAAATTCGTTCAGAAATAAGAACTAGTTGTCAAAATTAACAAAAGATTAAAAGAAGGTCAATTTTATCTGTGATGTTTAGTATGTTGTTTAAAAACAACATTGTCCATTTAAGAGTTAAGTCAAAGGTGATTACAGTGATGTCAGTCGATGATTTTGCCAAAGCCGCATCGTCTTTTAATCCTTGTCTGGCACTGTCTGCTTTCCTGGTGTAATTCTTGTTCACGTTGCAACTCTTGTTTTAGCTGTTCACTCTCAGCACATTTAATTTTGTTGTTGAAGAGATCACATTTTTTGCAAGAATCACTAATGGGTGTATGGAATTTTAAATTGAAACTTTCATTAAAAATTTTGTTGAACATAAATGATGAAATTAGTTCAAGTGTATCATCTTTATAAAGAGAAATCAATCGTCCAAGGCTCCGGTGAAAGAGATCTCCTATTCTCACTTTTATTTATTTTATAATGAGACTCATAGACTGGAAACGTGCCAATGAATTGTTTAACCTTGCAATCTTACTGTTTGTTATTTTGTTAACAGACCTTTGTCGACCTCTCTGATCAATGCGAGGAACGTGTTGCATACTTTTATGCTTCAACAACCTAGTTACACGTCCATCAGAAACTTGAAAAGATTTTAGAAAGAATTTCTTACACACCTGAAATTCAATACCATCTTCACCCAATAAATGATTAAGGTGTGTTTTTTGCCTTCTTGATTCCTCTCTTCCTGTATAACTTCTGCAGTTGTTTGTCACTCGTAACTAATGTGAACAGTAATGCATTCTGAGATTCCAAGTTTCCCAATGACTTAAAGTTTCTGAATATTTCCATCTGTCGTTCCTCATTCATTTTCAGAAGACATTTTTTAGAACGTGGACATTTACCCGTTTTAGACGTCTTCGCAGGAACAATGGTCTTTTTGTAGTTTTCATATTGTTTGCCTCTCATTGCCAAGCCTCTGGGCTTTTCACACGCTTTCTACTTTAGAGAATAGGCGTTTCGTCTGTAGTGTCAGCTACTGATGTGCTGATTTAAGTTTCTGCCTTTATTGAACTAGGCGTGATTGGTAGTGGCAGTTGTAAAGTTGTGACTGAACTGGTTCTGCTTTGTTGGGCTTCTTTAGAGTCATCGTTGCACGATGAGGGCGCAGGAGATAATAGATATTCTGAGCCAGAATCTTCAAAATCCCAACTTTAACCTGCATTGATTAACCCCTAATTTGGCAAGTACTTTGCTCCCTAACTTTTTGAGTTTTATCTATATATTTGTGTTCTATAGGGTCTAAAAAGGCCAAAAAAATAAATTTAAAAATCTCGTTATTGCAGTTTTTTAGATAATGCATGTCCCACTGACGGTAATAGCCAAAGATATGGATAACTATGCTCAATTTTTAGTGTCCCGTGGATGGTACGTTGCCAAATAGGGGCAAATAAAATACATTGTATTTGATACATAATGGAGCCTTAATGGATTGATTAAAACTCAATATAAATTTTTAAGTTCAATTAATTGCCTTTATTACAAGGTGACACCGTGACAAGTTGAAAAGGAAGGGGCGGAAGAAGTTATAGACAATATAATAGACTATCCAAAAAGACAATAAATTCTATGAAGCAAACTACAGATAATAATTATACAACAGATAAATCAAACTACAGATAATAGATACTACAATAATTCTAACTAATGATGACAATTACTACTATAAAAAAAAATAAAAATTATATTTATATATATATATATATATATATATATATATATATATATATATATATTTATATATATATATATTTATATATATATATATATATAAATATATAAACTAAACTGCCTTGCGCGGCAACATACATACTTTGATTTTAATAAAAACCTCTATTTATTTGTGGTGAATATTCAAAAAACAAATGCGCGATAACCGTACATTGCATTTAATGCAATATACGCTTCTTTTGCTATGACAATGCATGCAACGTCCTGTGTCTTCTTTGGTTGGGATGAAATGCCCAACATTGTCGTATCTTATTGGGCTTACAGGCCGAGCTAATCGTGGCTTTAGAATTTTAGAATTTTCTGTTTTCTCAACATCTTGTGATCTTCCTCTCTTTATCAAACATTGATATACTTCATGCCTAAAACCCTTTAAAGGTTTACCTTTTCCTTCCAAATTCTTTCTGCACATCAGTCATGCATTATTTAGGCAAATTTCAAACAATTGGGTGAAAATTCCAATATACCACCTTCTAGTCTTAAAAGGAATTTTATATAGGGATATTAACATATCCGCTAAGTCGACACCCCCCATGTGTCTTTTTTATTCTTTTACAAGCTGTGGACAATCGACTTCTACTTTGCGCTTTTCTTCTTTTGAATATCTCCTAATTTTTTGAACAGGTTCCGCTCCAACAAATGAACTAATAAGCGTCACTGGCTTATTATCATTCCATTTAACTACAACTAGCTTATTTTTATCACAAACTACCTGCGCATATGAACCTCTTGGTTTTTTCTTCATTGTCTTCTGGTCAGGCAAACGTTTTTCCGCACCACGTATTCTGTTTTCCCTGATGGTTCCCAAACCGAAAATGCAATAATTTTCCCTCAGTATATAAAACAGTTCTGGCGAAGAAAAAAAGTTGTCGCAAAATATTACTGCTGGTTTGTTTTTTATGCTTTGGCATAAGGCATTGATGATTTGAGCCCCAAAGCCTAAAAAAACTTCGTCGTCGGTGAATTTATGGTAAGGAAATGTATCATCACCCCCCGCTCTGACGTAGTCCTTGAAGCCTCATTTATTAGGTTTATCTTTCATGTATTGCTTACGGTTGGTGTAACCATAAAAAACGTGATGGGAGAGTAATTGAGTGGACTGTATTTCTGTATTGATAGGCGGGAAGAAAAGCGTAAAGGAAATTTAAACACACTTGTCACTGAGTTTTTAATTATTTAGAAGTTATAAGGAAATTGGTACAAAATCAAACACACCGTGATACGTTAAATCGAAAAGGGAAGTAAAAAGGAACTGACAGCTCGAGGTATTGCCAGTATTAATTTTAATTTTTATGTTGTTGCCAACAACGGTTACTAGCTTTCCTCCCTTTATACGCAATCATTTCGCCAATACTAAAGTTGTTTTCGGATTCATGTTGCAAGCAATTCCTTCTAATCATTTCTGATATATTTCTTACTTTGTAATATCTATCTGAATCCTCTAGGCTATTATCAACAAAATGCAGGAACTTTCGGATTTGTTGATACCGCTTTAGTGGCATTATGTCAGCAATCTGTTCGATACGAAAACAATTACCCCAGTAGTCTATATAGGAAGGCATTTTTAATATACCCATTAAAAATATGTGTTTCGTTGCATTGCTTAACTTGCTTGTATTTATTGTTGTTGTTTGAAGAAAAGAGTTGGAGATAAATGAAAAATGTAAGCGACTAAATTATTTTATATTGCAAAGCTTACAATGTTTTAGCAAACACTTCTCACGACGAGAAGAAAAATGGGAAAGAAAGTTAAAATGTCAAAATCATTGCCTTTTATACTGAACGTTCTGTCACACCACTGTATTGTCTATTGCACTCACAGTTTATACACTGACGAATTAGGTACGGACCACACGATGTGAACCGTTGCAGAGTTGCCACGCAATAAAAATGTGAGACGTTCCTTAACAAAATGAATTGCTAGAAAATCTTGTAACTCGTTTTCTGTTAGTTGGATAGATTTGCCAGTCAACTGAACGGAGTAAATATTTGTTTGCTCTGTTATTTCATTAATTATGTCCGGTGAAAAGAATTTGAAGAAATAGTCAGTAGCAGCTTCTTTATCAGGTTGTTTGCTAGTGGCATCATGTTCTTCAACAGTTGTCTTATTGGCGATTTTTTCAGGAAGTTGTATATTGGTTCGTAGTTGTATATTTAGTGGTGTATACAGCTTACACTACTCTTGCACTGTAGTACTTGGTTGTAACGGCCCGTGCAAAAACTGTCTCTAGCGCACTTTGTTTTTGGATACAAAAAGGTGGTTTACTCGACTATTGCACTGAACATTTATATTGTAAAGAACATATCTTACACCAGAACTGTAACCAACATAAATTGTGGGTTACACCACTTTGGCGCTGATAGCCTTAATTATGTTTGAGTCTCCGCCTTGTAATTTCAAGTTTAAAGTGTTCAATGAATCAAATATATCTGATTAATAAGCAAATATTACTTGGACACGTGGTTTTTAAATTCCACAAATAATTTAGTTTGTTTTTGAATTTCTAAAAACTGACTTACTTCATCTCGCAGTTTAAACAATCTTGACACCATATTTCCTCTTGTCAGCCAGCGCATTTTTGTATGAAATAACAATATCTTGTGTTCTGTGCTCAAATTTTACAGAGAGCCGCAAAAAGCCGTGTGTTTAATGCACTCTTTTTAATATAATTTACAATTTTAAGACGTCATAGAGTTCATTTAGAAGTGTTTTAGTTGCTAAGGCTTGATGGTGCATAAAACAGTAAATAGTAATTACGTTGGGATTTTTTTCTTTGACCAACTGTACGAATCCTGAACGAGATCCAAGAATTGCCGGAGCGCCATTTGTGTATACGCCTATCAACTTTTTCCATAAGAGTTCATGTTTATCCAAGAATTCAGAAGTTGCTGTCATTATATCAATTGCTGTCGAAGTTGTTGTTAATTCTGTTGAAAACAGCAACTCGTCTTTATTATTTTCGTTTTGTATGTATCGGATAAAAACTAGCAGTTCACAACATTGCGCAACATTTGTACTCTCATCGAACTGTATTGCAAAAAAAAAAAAACATGATTCTTTCACGGCCTCGACTACCTCATTTTTTTATATCTTCAGCCATATAATCAATGCGAAGTTTAACAGTGTTGTCAGAAAGAGGTATTTTTGAAAATTTTTGTTTAGTTTGTGGTCCAAGGACGATATCAGCTGCTTTGAGTAAGCAGGGTTTGACGAGTGTTTCTCCGATAGTATGGCTTTTTTGGGCCTTTGCAATGAGTAGCGACAATTCATATGATGCTTCGAGCACTTTCTCAGATGACTAAGCAAAGGATCCAGTACTATCCAATTTCATGCGCTTCAAACTTGCAGATTTTGAAGCAAAAAACTCCTTCGGCTTGTCTTTTAAAGCGTTGTGATTTGTTGACAAATTTCGTTCCAGACGCGAAGGTTTCATGGCATCATTGCTCAATACTTCATAACAAATAACACACTGCGGTTGGTCGATATCACTTTTATTCATAGAAATAAAACCGTATTTAATATACTCCTCATTATATTAACGTTTTTTGGCCGAGCTCATAGTGAAACAAAAGAAATAATCGTTCACTGTCACTACTCTAACACACAATAGCAAGTCGCTTTGAAACAAAAGTACAGGTGTTTGCAAGGCGCGAGCGGCGCAGGGAGTGAGTAAAGGCCGGCGCCCACTGACGGCGTGGCACGGCATGGCACGGCAGGTTGTGCAGAGGCAACCCGCGGCGTGCTGTAACATCCCGCGGCGTGCTGCGGCATCCCGTGGCGTTCCGTGGCATGCCGTGGCATCCTTCTGAAAGCCCAGTCACTCTGGCATCCATCAGTTTTGCTCCGCGCGTGTTCGATTTTGGTTGTGTCGTTATGGTTGACTGGGATTTAGTTTTAATAGCACTTCTAGCTGAAGATGAAGAGAGACAAATAAGAAGTGCTAATTTGACGAAAAGACAATTCTGGGTGCATAATTTATGGAGAACAAGATCTACAAATGGTGAATTCAGCAACTTGTTTAATGATTTGAGATACGACATGCGAAAATTCTATGATTATTACAGAATGGACTATGAAAAATTTGAAAAGTTAAGTCATTTGCTAAAATCGCATATAAAGAAAAACAAAACTAATTTTCGATCGCCTATACCTGTTACCGAGAGATTGTCTGTATGTTTAAGGTAAGTATATATTACATTACAATGATTCATATACCAACGCGTAATACATACAGCTTCCCAGCTAACTTGTTCTAGCTATTATATATTACAATCTAAGTTATGGTATGTGGATAGCTGTTTGTCATTAAGGTAATTGTATAAGGGTATTCTGTGTTCGCGCTCATGGAAGCAAGACATGCGCTCATGAGCGGCAGGTGACACCACGGAGCATTTACTAATATTAAATTAAAAGTCTTGATATATTTAGTAATTATTTATTTTTATAATCAGCTATCTACCACAACTGCTACATGGTGGCACTTGACCATCAATCCAGTTGTGTACCTACAGTACATTATGACAAAAATGAAAGTATTATAAAATTTTATGAATTTTCATAGTCCGCCAATTCACTATTGGAGTTATTGTCATGTATATCATTATTATTATGACGTCTGGATATAGCAGTAGGTATGTATTCTATATGTGTAGCACCATAGTTTGGTTCGGTGTTATATTGTTGTTCGGCCTTACTAAATGAACAAAAATTGTGTAAAGGATTTGATCTTTCGATTATTGTATTATGGGTTCTGGCAACAGAAGTTGGTACGTATTGCTGAGATGAATGTAATTCATTTGAAATATCGAATCCTGAACTTGATGTTGAAGGACGACTTGGCTGCACAACTGAAGTTAACTCCACATTTTCCAAATGCTTTATTTCTGCATCAGTAACAATATGTAAAACATCGCGTTTTATTTCAGCTTGTAATTTTGGTGACAAAGTCTTCGCTGTTGCCGCCATTGCCTGAAAAAATATCTCCATAGGATGTTGTTCCTTTTTTTGGTTTTCAATGTATTTTTTTAATATTTCTGCTGTTGTTTCCGTATGCTGTGCTTCCGATGACATGTATGATCGCTGACGATCATGTCTAACTGGTCTAGAATCTGATGCCTGTGATAAAAACGACATTGGAGATATAGGTGATTGTGCTCCAGGAAAAGGAACAGTTGATGCTGTTTCGGGAGGTTGTGTATTTTCAATATGCTGCGTATCTTCGGAAAGCTGTGTATCTTCGGAAGAAGAGTCTAAATTTGAGAGCTGAGGTCTATCTTGAAAAAACTTTTGCAGAAATTCAAGTTCCTTTTCAAATTTAATTGGTCGTCTCTTTTTGGCAGCGTCACCGCTTTTGTACACCCTGTTTTTTAAGGCTTTTCTATAATTGTTACGAAGGCAGCTCCACGCCTTCTGGCATTCTTCATCTGTAACAAGAATGAAGTATTTCAAATAACACACGCTTTTAAGTCGTTTACTAAAGCCGGGTCCAGACATGTATCATTTGCACGATCCGATCACCGTATTCGTATCCTCGATGCGTATCATGATCGCATATGTATGTATGTAATGATCATGATCATGATCGCATATGTGGACGGGTAATGACGCGTTTACCCGTCCACATATGCGATCATGATACGCGGATACGGTGATCGGATCGTGCAAATAATACATGTCTAGACCCGGCTTAACCTTCCGTGCACCAGGTGACTAAAAAGCCTGCCCTGCACTAGGTGGGGTGTGACATACCCAAAAATGTAAGATGTCATAAAACTAGTATGTTTTAATTATTTGAGTGTTTTGTTTATGGAATAATATTTGTATATTGTAATCAGTAGGTTTAAATGAAAAAACGAAGTAATTTATTATTTTTATTAGTTTTATCAATAAAAGAACAAAAACACAACTTTTTTTAACTTTAAGAAAACAACTTTTTTTCCCTATACACTAATTTAAAATGGCACATGTAAATTATCACAATTCTTTAAATTTAGGAATCAACAATTAATATACTACGAACTAAACTAGAAATAAACGTAATAAACATTAATTTTAATTGAGATCATTGGTATCAAAATTGCCGCACTCTTGACAAAAAAAATCAGCATGCTCCATACATATTGGCGTGTAACATTTTTTACACGAGTATTTGGTTTTTCTATCTTTTTTTCGAGGACATTTTGAACACCTCTGCATCGTATTGGGCTTTTTTGCAGGAGGCTCTGATAAATTTTCAGATGGATTCCCAAAATATCTAGATATTCTGGTACGCAGGTCTTTTGGAAGTTTTTGATTTTGTCTTCTTGTATTCAAGTGTTCTTTTACTAAAGAAATGCCTAATTCACGAATGAACTTTCCTCTTAAATTTGTTTTATTTTTCTCTATTCCGTTGTTGAACATATGTATAATCATACCATTTATTCCGGCATGGTTGAGTAAAGCAAAAAATATCGTCAGTGGCCAACGTTTAGAATTCCGTGATACATCATAAGTTCTACTTAACTTGTCAACCATATCAACACCGCTTTTGGTGTGATTATAAAACGTTATCACAGCAGGTTTTTGTTTGTTTCCAGTTGCAGAATCAATTTCTTTGTCATGATGTAATGAAGACATCAGATATACCATTTTACGTGGCCTTGGAACGTAAGATACTATGGTAATATCTTTTTGAAATCCGAACATTGATGAATTTACTTCACGATTTTTCTTGAAAACTGGCGGAATACAAGTTTTATTAGCGCGTAAAGTTCCAACTACCGTAAGCTTATGATTTTTTAGTAAATTTTCTGTAGTTTCATAACTGGTAAAAAAGTTATCCATGGTAACATTCCGGGATGATCGTGATACGCATTGTACCAATCGATCCACCAGATCATAAGGCTTGTTACTTACAGCAAAAGGACTATTTTCAGGCTGTTTTCCGCAATATATTTCCATGTTCAAAGTATAAAATGTCTTGCTGTCAACCAAAGAATAAATTTTTATACCATATTTAGCAGGTTTTGAAGGTATATATTGACGGAAAGAACATCTTCCCCTAAAAGCAACCAGTTCTTCATCTATTGTGAGATTTTCATGCGGAATATAAGCATCTTGACATTTTTTTATAAAAAGTACAAAAATATTTCTTATTGGAGCTAATCGATCTGTCTGAATTCTCTCACTTCTTGTGGCTGTACTATCAAATCTTAGGTTGTTCAATAAAAAACCAAATCTATTTCGACTCATTGTATCGCGAAAAATGTCCATCCCAGTGCCATCAGTGGACCATAAATCTATTGTACTTTGACGACCAGAACGTACTAAACCTGATATAAAGAGTAACCCGAAAAGAGCTTTCATCTCCTCCTTTGTGGTTTCAAGTTTTTCATGATCACTAATAGTTTGCATGCGTATTTTTTCATTCGTACAATTCACAATCACGTCAATCATTTCGTCAGTGATAAACAACTCAAAACACTGAAGAGGTGACATCTTGTTTCTAGCAACCGTTTTCACACCGGGTAAATGAGTTATAATATTTTCAGTTCTACTCCGAATATTACTTCTGTATTGCTCTTTTTGCCATTTTGTAACTCCATCTTTACCTGTATAATATGAAGTTCTATTTTGGCGTAGTTCCGAAAGTGGTATATCGTCATCACTGCCCGACTCTGAACAAGGCAACTCAGCTTCAAATTCGCTATTTGTATCACTTTGGATGCTCAAATGATCGGAGTCATTTTCAGATTCTTCCTCAAAATTCTCATTTTGTGACTCAAACTCATTTGTTTCATCTAAAAGTGCTCTTAATATATCTGAGTCTGTCAATTTAGACATATTCTTTTATAAATTGAAATCTGTAACAATTAATACCAATGAAAGACACTTAAACAAGTAATAAAAAACCAAAAATCTTCAATTATGCAACATACCTTTATAACGACGCGCTGAACGAGGTGGGGTATGTGATGCCCATGCGCACTTAAAACGCGCGTAACTAGCTTGGCGGCAGTCACCGGACTAACGTAAATGCGCTAATCGAAGCGGCAACATCGCATCTCCAGCTACTCAGAACATGTACTGCCGCGCTTTTATAGTTTTCAAATAATTTTGAATTATCGAGGACTGGGGTGTGTCACACCCCACCTAGTGCACGGAAGGTTAATGATTTTTTTTTGTTTTGTTACAGGTATTTAATTACAGGAGCTTCTTTTAAGTCTTTAGCTTTTAGCTATCGTATGGGATTCACTACCGTGCGTAATATAGTCCACGAAACCTGTAAAGCAATATTTACTGTATTAAGGTCGACTGCATTGCCGAAACCCACGAGCCAACAATGGCAGTCAATTGCAACCGACTTTGATAAATTTTGGAATTTTCCTAACTGCATTGGGGCAATAGATGGTAAGCATTTCAAGATTAGAGCTCCTAATAACAGTGGAAGTATGTATATCAACTACAAGAAGTTTTTTAGCATCGTTTTATTAGCTGTCGTGGATGCAAAATACAAATTTGTGATTGTAGATGTCGGAGCATATGGTCGAAATAGCGATGGCGGTATACTCCAAAGCTCTAAATTTGGTTCGAAACTACGTAATGGGTTTTTATGCATACCACCGGAAAAGGCTTTACCACATTCAACTCAAAAATTACCCCACGTATTTGTCGCCGATGAAGCCTTTCCACTAACAGAAAATATTATGAGACCATACCCCTCACATCTTTTAAATGATGAAAAAAAAAGGATATTCAATTATCGCTTAAGTAGAGCACGGCGTATTGTAGAAAATGCTTTTGGGATGTTACAAGAAAGATTTGAATTATTTCAAAAAGGTATAAAAGTTCAACCAAAGTACATTAACAACATCATACTAGCAAGCACGTGTTTGCATAACTTTATCATTGATGGTCATTCTATGGAGGCGCTTAGCTCTAATACTAATAATGCAATCGATAGAACCAATGATACAGTGTTCAACAATCTCGAAGGGATGGTTGTAAGAGATTGTTTCACGGAATATTTTTCTAATGTTGGTAACGTGTACTGGCAAAATAAAATTGTTAATAGATGTTAGCTTCTATTTTTGACAATAAATAAGTAAAAAATAACTTACGGGTTTTATTCATTTCTTCTGCAATTTTCAGCCATGCGTTCCTTTTCATATGTTGATCCATGTAGAAACGGGAGGACACATTGTAGATACACTCATGCGAACGAACCAGATTAATAAGCTTTTCTTCATCCATTTTTCCGTATTTTACGTGAAAGTAATATTATTATATCGCGTACGCACGTGCTAATCACTTTTCATGCGCAGTCAGTGTTGTGAGAGACAGACATAAAATGGCGCGCGCCAGTGTGTTTTCTCCCTCCCTTGCCCCCGCGCACAGACCGGACTGCGCCCCACCGAAATGCTGCACAAGTTTCAACCTTATTTCAACTATCTAGCAATCATAATTCCTCGACCCCAAAGTGACCCACACGTCTCGCGGGATGCAATGGCGCGCCGCGTCATCCCGTGGAATGAAAAAGCAAGACACGTCATGCCGCCGCATTCTGTGGCGTGTCGTGTCATGCCGCAGCATCCTGCGGCACGTTGCGGCATCGTGGTACCAAAATAAAGTAACATAAATTCTAAACTCATTGAAATAAGGTTCAAAATAACTTAATTAGTGTTAAAATCCTTTGCTATGACGCACCGTGCCGTGCCGGCAATGGGCGCCGGCCTTAAGGAGCGTGCGATACGTATGCGCGTAAGCGACCGCAGTGGCAACCGCTGCCCGCACCCGCGCCCTTCTGTAGATGTCTGCGCCTGCCTAGTGAGGCGCGCCTCCCACTTTGAAAATCAATGATGTAGTGTTTAATTGACATCTTCACAATTCTATTGTTAATATGCATAATCATATAATGCTATTTAAATTTTTCAATTTTTTTTAACAATTGACAATCACAATAATACTTAAATTTTTCAAGGTTGTAACCTTACAATATGTAAATTTTTATGTTTTAAATCCATTTGTTTCTTTAGAAAACAAAATAATGTTTATTACAAAAACAGAACACATTAAATTTACAAAAAAAAAAAAAAAAAATTAAAATAAATAATCCTATCATAATTTACTGTCCCGTGAAATGTAAATATTTACTAAGTACGTGTCATACTGACAGATTTTATTGGGTTCATCTATCACGGCTTTCGTTAAATGTACCAAGTGATTGGTCGTATTGATGAAAATCTATGCTTTTTAAATATTAAGCTCCCGATGAAATGGTTTAGAGCTTTAGGAATTAACTTGTTTCTTAATATTTGTGTGTCATTTAAATTTTACCTCCTTAATCGATTTTTCGTTTATGATCATTTCCATCTTTTTACATATATCAACTACATCATCAGACGGAAATATCAACCCTCTTTTGTCTTTCAGCTTGATGAATCCGAAATGATATTAAACAATAATGGATTACAAAATATATGTCAAGAACATGGGGCATTATTTTAGTAACTATTAAGAGTCCGACGTACCTACGGTTCGAACTTATGGTATCCGCTAGTATTCCAGAGATGCATAAATCGCATATTATCTTTCTTAGCATTGCGTGTACCACAAAACCTGCTATATATGTGTAAGATATCCTTCTGATTTAAACGACATAATCAATTAATTCAATTCAATTAAAACACACTTTAGTTTCTCTGTAAGAAAAGATTTATTGCGTTAACTTTACGTAGCTACACGAAATTCACATAAATTAAAAAATAGTAACATAACTTTTTTATAGGAAAGAAACTACATTTAATGTTATAGAAATTCCAGTGTCCGAAATCACAAATGATTTATTAAGTTCGTTTTAAATAGTAATCATTAACAAAGAGTTTATAAGGTAATCAGTAATTCATTCGGCATAACAGCTAGACAATCTTTTTTTATGTCATGTTTTTACTAGAGATTACAAAGTAAATAAAAAAACATTTTCTACGTTGTCTATGTTGCGGACGACACCAAATGCGTGGGAATATTTAAAGAAAATAAAATATGTTACAGTCTCGTACCAAAATTTTGAACTATTTCACATGTTCGAATTTTTGTTCGATTTTCGAATGTTTCATTTTCTTCATATAGAGACAATTTTTAAATGCTGCTGTTTATTTTGTTAGTAGGTGAACAGGTCAGTAAAGCTACTGTTTTGAGAGCTTTACAATTTCCAGACTCAAAATCGCGCAATTCTGATTTGACCAACAACTTTTTCTAAATGGATTGGAATTGCCTTGCCGTTGGACTGGTATTGCAACCACCGTGAGCTCGAATATTACCAAACATGAGTTCTAAATGGTGTTGGCTTATTTTTATATACAAAGTTTATTTGATAAGTATTTTAATTCATTAATTATATACTTCTAGTTTATTTTCGGTTGGTGATTTGATTATACCACGTTGCCAGTCTTAAACAAACAATTATTATTAACGAACAATCGATTTTAAAATATTTTTAAATCAATTATTTGTTAAAATCGATTAAAAGTATTGTTAAATCGAATTAATAAGAAAAAAAGTCTATAAAAGTGTCTTTAGTAAAAAAATATTTAACTTTGGTGAAAAATAAACTATTTTAGAAACATTGTTATTGACTACATAAAAAGCAAGCAATTAATTATATTAAATTCGATTATCGATTTAATCGATTTATTTTGTTTATTGAAAATATTATTTGTTATGGCAACCCTAAACTACAGACTTGCGTCATACATTCATTTGACTTCCATATTCTTTCATAGTGATATAGCAACCTACTGAAAGGTTTTCCGTCAACCGAGAATTCATCACTACTGCGACGTAAAATACACAGTAGGCATATTTATAAGTAGGAAAATATATTTTGTATTTATTTTATATGCAAACAATAAAGGTCAGGCAGAGAAGCCTTAAAAAATATATTATTGCAACTGCATGGTTGGTCGACGGACAGTAGGTTGTTGTGCCCATATCATGACAATGATTTGGTTTTTGGGCTGGAAAAGGTTTTAAGATTTTATAAATCTACCTGCCTAGGTTTTAGATAACATTGTGTTAACGTATGAATCCGATTAGTAGAACAAAAACAATGATTTTTTATTTCAGAAACCTTCTTGTAATTATCCACAAAAAAACAAAAAATGAAACACCTGGATACAAAACTATATCATTTTTCTAATTCCTACTTGTTAGTACTACTAACTTAATATATAATTATTATTCTCAGTGACTGTCCACTCGGGGCCGAAACCCCCATACAAAGTGGACAGTCGCCTATATATTTCGTTAATGTTTATATCCACAAAAAAAAAAAAAAAAAAACAAAAGAGAAACACCTGGACACAAAACTATATCATTTTTCTAATTCCTACTTGTTAGTCCTACTAACTTAATGTATAATTATTATTCTCAGTAACTGTCCACTCGGGGCCGAAACGCCCATACAAAGTGGACAGTCCCCTTTCAGTAGCATTTTTATATCATAAATTCAGCGATTTGCAACTCTGAGCAGAATTCTAAGGCAACGCTGTTATTGAATAATTGCGACGCAAGACGCACTTTCATTTTTTGATTTTGGTAAAGTTGATGATCACGGCGCAATTTGTTCGCCAAGCGTAAATGTTGTTTTTATGTTTTTCATTAAAGGATTTTTCAAGTACGACCATTTAATCAGTTGACCATAATCGTTTAAAAAGGATCCATTTAATAAAAAATCGTTTCGAACGAGTTTGAGCATATGGCAAGGGTCAAAGAAAATCTGTATAGCCTTTTTAGTGATTGGCTGTCCAAATCTGTTTTGATATTAAGATAATTCAACACTCCTGTTAACGAGGATTCTTGTAAAACAATAGACACGTCGGTACGAACTTAGTTTATTTTCTATTAACAAGCAAATCGAACATATTTGTTGACGAGGGTTTCTTGTGTATGGCGATGGCGGAGCGGAGTGTAGGTACTAGAGGTCTATATGCGGTCCGAGGAAGGAGCGAAGTTCATTGCTTCTGAGCGAGCTGTGTGGCCGACCGGCGCTCGCCGGTCACCCCAGGTGCGAGGGCGCGGGAGAGGCATCCCATGCGTAGGCCGCCCGAGGGGCGCGGGCGCGGGCGTGGGGAGAGGCATCAGACGTGCAGATCGCCCGAGTTGCGCGGGCGCGGGGAGAGGCGTCCGACGCGCGGACCGCCCGAGGGGAGCAGGCGCGGCGGGAGAGGCGACAGACGCGCAGCCAAGCGCGCGTGTAGCTCGGTCGGCGGCTGGAATGAGAAAGGGTCGATGGCGGGGATCCCACCGAGCCGTGGGCGGTGAGCGGCTCGTGCCACTCTTGGTGCGCGGGCGCGGGGAGAAGCGCAACCGCGCGTTAACAACTCCTAATAACAGGATATTTGAATTTCGGAGAGTTGAATCATGAAAAGTGTTTAGTTGCATTTCATCAAATGAAAAATTGTTATTTTATGGGTGTCTCGGAGTTTCTATTTTGTATACTCGTATTAGTGACCGTATCACATAGTCTACGTGCTCTTGTTATTTATACTTGTACGATTCATAGTTAATATTATTTTGAAGTAATTCAATTACGTATATAGTTACTTTTGAAAAAACTTTAACAGTTCCTACATACGTGCAGCCGGTTGAAAGTACGGCGTTGTCTGATGTATGTGATCAATATGAGACGCTGGTGCGTTATTCTTCCCTCCCCCCACCCCGCGTAATCTATTGCAAAGGTCCATACAATGCTGCAGTCCGTTCTCGTTCGAAAGTTACATTACATTACATTGCATTATACGACTGGTAAATTCTTACAAACAATCGTATTTTGGCTATTTTTTCACTTTGAATGCATGAAATAATGCAAAATTAAGATAGTTTTTAGTAAAAACGCAAATAAAACTTCATTTTTGTGGCTTGCAACATCTTATGCATCTTAAGTGGGAGGTATTGATTTTAATATCAATTACGTGCAAATTGTTTCTCGGCTGACGAAATATATTTTGAGCCATTTTCTCGAAAAATATTGTCATATCTGAACATGAATTCCAATACAGAGGAATGAGGAAACTTCACACTATCAATTATGATATGAAATCAACATATAAATACGCCATGTTTTGTCAAGCACAAAAATCAAAAAATGGCAAGTTCAAATCATGTGTGCCTAATTGAGTATACATTGTGTACCGATCCCACATCGATCTAAAACAAATTAAAATATAATTGGATTGAGATTGCAACTGGGTTGATGTCAAAATATACATCATTTTCATTAAGTTAAAATGTAATGCCATATATATTCAACATGAAACAGTTTTATTTGGTATGAACAATATCAATAAGCCATAAACAAAGTAAAATTAGTTTTATATCGAAATATTTAACGATATCATATTGCTAAAATTATTACAAAAACTGATAATATATTGAATAATTTTGTTACTAATATTAGTGAAGGTATAGAATTACGAAAAAATAAAAAGTTATCGAGCATCTTTATATTAGACCACAAATTATATTTCGTAAATACAAATCACCTGTTAGAAATAAGTTTGTCTTTGACTGGAATAGATAAAGAAAATATCGCACTGATTTATTCATGAAAATACTATGGCGAAATATTTTAATACAAAGTAAAACTCCAATAAGCAATTTATTTGCTTTATTTTCTAATCACTGTCCATATTTCCTAATGAATGGCAGAACTCTTCAGAGACGTGGATATTGAAACCTGGGGCTTCTGATGCAGCATCCATGATTCCGTCAAGATGCTTTATTTTATCTTCTTCTTTTATGATATGTTCGATATTTTTTCTCCACGACACCGCACTTATTTGATTTAAGCTTTCTTTTAAAAGCTTCTTGACTTCTGCCATTTTAAAACTTTTATTATTTTGCCTATATAACCTACTTGTGCCCATATGAGTTCTATAGGGATTAATTCGCAATGGTGGGGCGGAAAACGTGTGACTTATATTTTTGTGGGCTGCCATTTCTTCAATAACTATTTTGTTATAATCATCTTAATAATTTTTTTAAAGTTCGTTTTTTATTTCGTTTTCATCATAACTTATATCATTTTCTAGCAACCACGCTTGTATGTCTGCCTTCCGCCAACTCATGTTAGGCACTTTGACAGCAAGTCTCGAGTGGTGCGCTGTCTAAAACTATTACTGACCCAGGTTCCATTCTATTTAAAATATTAACAAACCACTTCTCATAATTATGTGCATCCATTTCGCCGTGGTATACTTTAATATAAAAGATTGACATTTGTAATATTTTGTAAGCATTTTTTTCGCTCAACAAAAAGAAAAATAATTGAGGAGTGACAGAACAAAACATGATAATTCCATGATGTCTAACTTTTCAGAAAAGGTCAAAAACCGGCAACTACTTTGCCTTTGTACAATTGAAGAAAATATGGGTTCTAATGAATAAATGACTGTAAAAACTTATTAAGCATTTTTTTTTTTATTTTTTTTTATTTCAAATTGTGTATCTATTCTTATGTAAAAAATGGAAATATCATGTACTGATCAGACCAGGCGAAAATATCATGATTTGTATCAAACTGTTTGGAAATATCATGTTTTGAAAAAGTAAGGTTAGGAAATAACATTTTATGTTCTGGATTTAGTATTTATTGATAAATCAAAATATGGGACAAAAACACAATTAATTAATAAAAATTAAATTCTTATGTCTTCTATATCCATCTCAGTACAAATACACGCTTCATCATCATCAACTTGTTCATTTTGTTCTGTAATGTTTCTAGAACAGCTTAATATTTGCTTGTACCATTCTAATGCTGAAAGGTTCTCCCAATCGGCACCGAACTGTTTTATTAATAGACTGGTCACATCATTTTTCTTTGCAAGACTTAGTCCGCGTTCTTCCTGAATTTGTTCTATATTTCTGGGGTGACGTTTGCCCCTTTTCAGTAGTGATATAAACTGTTCTCCGGACTCAAATCTATAGTTTGGTGAAGATTTTACTACGCAGTTCAATTGTCTGCCCTGAGAAGATTTGCACTTCTTGAATATAATTTTTTTCATTCCTTGTATGCCCACAAGTTTTTTATAGTGATTTTCTAAACCTTTTACATCATATAAACACCATTCTTTACCAAGCTCGCACACTCTGCCATGTTTAGAAAATATTTCAAAATATTCTTCCCTCGTAGTAATCACTGGTATTTTTCTCACATCTTTCTCAATTCTACCAAATAAACGGTCTGCTGGCAGAAAACTATGCCCTCGCACTGGGAAAAAAAGTTGTATTTCCTTAACATGTGCAGGAGACTTATTTTGAAGCCAAAATAGCAGCATATGCAACACATGGCTGTTTTTATTTTGGCCCCCGCAGCCATCACAAAAAAGTCTTACTAACTTCACATTAGCCGGTATTGTTTGAGTATTCAAGAAGCAGTATAACGCAGATCCAATTGAAATAGCACCCTTGCCAGATTCTGTTTCATCCCAATTATACAGACAAGAATTATTTTGTTCTGACAGATCCATCACACATAAATTATACAGGCTAATCTGACGGGAATAAAAAGCCTCCTGAATTGGTGTCCTCGGTAGAGGAAACACCTGCTGGAGATCAAAACATATAGTGATACTATTATCAACCTTTTCTTTCAAAAGTTTAAAGAAAAAGTTTGCTCGCAATTTATGGATGCGAAGTTTTGTCATTAGTTCTTGTTTTTTTGATGAATCTTTTTCATTTTTAATACTATTACTCAATAGTATACAGGAACTGCAGGCATCTGATGCAGGTGACCGAAATCCAATGTTAAATTCAAATGTGAACACTTCGTAAAACATTGTTCTCTTAACATTCAGTTCATTTGTGACACTATTATTGTAAAGCATTCTCAATTTTTTAATATTCAAACCGGCATCCAAATACACCCTCTTGCTTTTTGCTCTATTATAATGGCTTTCACTACAAGGAAGGTTTCGGAGAAAATTGCGTAAATGTTCTTTTTTCTCTTGAGATTTAGCTGAACGCCTGTCACCTCCTCTTTCTTCCTTTGGAACTTTGCCATCCATCACACATTTGATAATAGTTGATAACCTCTGCCTTTTGATAGAAAATACTGCCATGAAAAATGATTTGCATACCCTTTTCATTACTTTCTTTTTCCCATATAGGAAGAATGAAGTACTTAACTTTCGAAGTTTCGTTTTACCAGAAGGACGTGGTGTACCTTTGCCTCTACGCTGGGGTTCAAATGCACTAATAAGACGACACAAATACACGTCTTGGTGAACTTTTCCGGATGTTGTATAAAAAGATTTTCGGTTTCGAACGACATCCCGTTGCGATATTTGTTTACATTTAAAATTGCTCCTTGTTCCATGATTACACGTACATTGAATTCTTAAGCCCAGCGGGTCATTGTCTACGTATCTAAAACAAAAGTATGCACATATTGTAATCTTGTAACAGATTGAACATTCTACATACCTACTACAAAAACATAATTGAACGAACTTACTTATTGTTTCTTTCGGATAAAGCTTTCCTTTCTCGACGTTTCTTTTTCTTCGCTCCACTATTGAGTGCACCAACAGTATTTGACTGCTCAGACATGCTTGTAAATCACTTGAAAAAACTTTAAAGTACTCAATTTAGTTATAATTATTACTCGAAGTTTACAATTTTTCACACGAATTAACGACCAACTGCGACCGATCTAATATTTTGACATTGACTTGAATCAAGTCATTTGACATATGTCAAACACACAGCCCAACCATAGACAAAATAATAAACTATTTTACGGCTTCGGCACTCTAGGATTTAAGCTAATAAAGCGTTCAAAAGTCTGTATGACAGGAAACATAGGAAATAACCTATTTTGTGCCAACTTTCAATATGCGTACCAGAAATGTATGAAATGTATCATGTTTTGTTCCGATTTCGTTTATTAATATTATTAAACATGGAAATATCATGATTTGCATCAAACTTTCAACTTTAGAGACGATTTACTGCAGGAATAAGCATGATTTGAACCACACCAGCTTAACGGGCGACGTAATTTATGGTATTCTGTCGAATGTCATTGCTAACTTTTTTTTTTACAAAAAGGGGAATTATCATGTTTTGTTCCGTCACTCCTCAATTGTAACAATAACGAATCGAATTACGATGGGTGCAGCCGCAGGATCCAAAAAAAAATCATCATCACTATAATAGGTTCGTACGGACAGTAGGTTGTTGTGCCCATGTCATGACAATTATTTGGTTTTTGGGCTGGAAAAGGTTTTAAGATTTTATAAATCTACCTGCCTAGTTTTTAGATAACATTCTGTTAACGTACGAATCCGATTAGTAGAACAAAAACAATGATTTTTTTATTTCAGAAACCTTCTTGTAATTATCCACAAAAAAAACAAAAAAGAAACACCTGGACACAAAACTATATCATTTTTCTAATTCCTACTTGTTAGTCCTACTAACTTAATGTATAATTATTATTCTCAGCAACTGTCCACTCGGGGCCGAAACGCCCATACAAAGTGGACAGTCCCCTTTTAGTAGCATTTTTATATCATAAATTCAGCGATTTGCAACTCTGAGCAGAATTCTAAGGCATCAGCAACGCTGTTACTGAATAATTGCGACGCAAGACGCACTTTGATTTTTTGATTTTGGTAAAGTTGATGATCACGGCGCAATTTGTTCGTTTTTTATTTCGTTTTCATCATAACTTATATCATTTTCTAGCAACCACGCTTGTATGTCTGCCTTCCGCCAACTCATGTTAGGCACTTTGACAGCAAGTCTCGAGTGGTGCGCTGTCTAAAACTATTACTGACCCAGGTTTCATTCTATTTAAAATATTAACAAACCACTTCTCATAATTATGTGCATCCGTTTCGCCGTGGTATACTTTAATATAAAAGATTGACATTTGTAATATTTTGTAAGCATTTTTTTCGCTCAACAAAAAGAAAAATAATTGTAACAATAACGAATCGAATTACGATGGGTGCAGCCGCAGGATCCAAAAAAAATCATCATCACTATAATAGGTTCGTACGGACAGTAGGTTGTTGTGCCCATGTCATGACAATTATTTGGTTTTTGGGCTGGAAAAGGTTTTAAGATTTTATAAATCTACCTGCCTAGTTTTTAGATAACATTCTGTTAACGTACGAATCCGATTAGTAGAACAAAAACAATGATTTTTTTATTTCAGAAACCTTCTTGTAATTATCCACAAAAAAAACAAAAGAGAAACACCTGGACACAAAACTATATCATTTTTCTAATTCCTACTTGTTAGTGCTACTAACTTAATGTATAATTATTATTCTCAGTAACTGTCCACTCGGGGCCGAAACGCCCATACAAAGTGGACAGTCCCCTTTTAGTAGCATTTTTATATCATAAATTCAGCGATTTGCAACTCTGAACAGAATTCTAAGGCATCAGCAACGCTGTTACTGAATAATTGCGACGCAAGACGCACTTTGATTTTTTGATTTTGTTAAAGTTGATGATCACGGCGCAATTTGTTCGTTTTTTATTTCGTTTTCATCATAACTTATATCATTTTCTAGCAACCACGCTTGTATGTCTGCCTTCCGCCAACTCATGTTAGGCACTTTGACAGCAAGTCTCGAGTGGTGCGCTGTCTAAAACTATTACTGACCCAGGTTTCATTCTATTTAAAATATTAACAAACCACTTCTCATAATTATGTGCATCCGTTTCGCCGTGGTATACTTTAATATAAAAGATTGACATTTGTAATATTTTGTAAGCATTTTTTTTGCTCAACAAAAAGAAAAATAATTGTAACAATAACGAATCGAATTACGATGGGTGCAGCCGCAGGATCCAAAAAAAAATCATCATCACTATAATAGGTTCTATTCCGTCCATTGTATCGTCATCATTTTCGCTCTCTGAGCTGGTTTCTTCCCCTCCGAGGGATATAATTAGTTCCCTTTGTCGGATCTCGCCAAGTCTATCTTTCTCCCAATATTCACTTTATAATTTTTCTATATGCTTTATTTCTTTTTTCCAATCGGAAGCCGTTATAGAGTTTATTGCGTCTCTTGTCAAGCCCTCTATTTCTTTTTCGTATTGGTTTATATTTTTGGCTGCCACTCTCCCTTTGGATTGGGTTTATGGTTTATGTTCGCAATGGTAGGGTGGCAGCCGTAATACCTCGTGCCCATACTCTCTCACCAGCTCGTCCACAATATATTTTTTTGGTAGTTTATTTAGCAGTATTTTATGGTACAGTTCCTGGTACGGCCCTAGCCAGTCCAGCAGAGCCTCAGAGGTCGGGGCCCATCAGCGACCTCCCGGCGGACTGCCTAGGGTCGGGTACGGAATACCTATAGGCGATAATATTCGCACTGCGCGAGGTTGCTATTTTAGCCTAGTCTAGGACTTACCTTTGGCGGGGAGCCCGGGGCGCGATCCGGTTCAAAGACAGTCAGGGTAGGTGTGTATGTAGGTAGGTGTGTTGTGACGTACGTGTGTAAGATGTGTCCTGAAGGTTCTTGAGAAGGGAGGCCCTCGTGGCCCACACTCTCTAGTGAACCAGCGGCCTTACGTCGCCAGTGAGCAGGTTCCCTTATTCACCACGCCTTCAAAACACCGTCACGGAATTCGATAGTTATTGCACGATCGGATTAATGTTAATTAATTCGCACTATAATACTCGCAATGTAATATTCATTCGCACCAGTAACAACAATTAACAGTATTTGTCACAACAAGCACACAAAAACTTACAGATAGTCACGTAATGGCGGCAAGCCCGACTAGGGCTTATTACAGCAAGTCAAAACTCTCACTCAACAGTTATATAAAAGTTCAATAAAATGTTCAGAAGTAGAAGTTATCGTCCGTAATTAACTCGCGTCTAATTATTCCAAGAGTCCAAAACCAACAGTGGGACTTCTAATGAAAGACACGGACGCGCGTTCAGATCGAGTTCTAATCGAGACTGAATGTGGGTCAAACTACCGGCGCCCGCGCTACGAACGAAAGGATGACGATATAACGAACGGTTAACCGCGGACCGCGAAACTGAGTTCTAACGCAATCGCCTTATGGACGCGATTGGCGTAAACAGTTCCGGTTTTGTCATTTTTTCATCAAAATTTTATATTGTTTTTTCGGAGCCAACTGTGCATATCACCTTTCAGGGACGAGCTCACGGGTGGTTTTTCACATTGCGTTGAGTGGTAGGGAGCATTGTCTATAACAACGAGACTATTGTGAGACAAATTTGGGATTAGTTTTTCTGTCAACCACTTTTTAAAATTTTTGCTATCCATTTCGTGATGGTAGTCCCCGGTATTACTCTTGCATTTGTATAACAATTCAGCACCGGGGGATAAATCCGTTTTCACCGCCCGCGTGCACCAATATCCACCGCAGTCATGGGTTATCATTTTTTTTTAACGCTTGTGTCGTTATCATTTTGCCAACATTTGCGCACGGTATAATGGGAATGTATCCACGTCTCGTTTAAATAAATTACGGGTTTTTTGTTCGCCCTAAGCTCTTTGTTTTCTTGTTTTTTTTTCGCAGATAACGGGCTCTCCAGGCGGCAATCTCTGGCTTTTGTATTGTGGTAGGGTAATTAATATAGTTCTTAAATGTGTGGTAATTAATATTGTTCTTAAATGCACTCACCGGGATAAATAAGCACAATTAAACTTAGTTCATTGATGTCACTTTGCACTATAAGTTGGGTAAACACATCGCTACAAATATATGAACACAGAAAGTGCACAGGCGAAAGTTCCAAGCACAGAGAAGGTTAGCAAATTTATTCGTAGCTAGTAAGCCAATAAAAATATAAGTAATACGAAAGCGAATGATTTTACAAAGGCAAAAGCATGAGCGTCACGCGTCAGAGAATGATCGTGACTGGAGGGCGCGGGCGGCCGGCGCATACGCAATACTCGGGCCGGCCAAACCGGTTTTTAAACTAGTGCGGAGCGTGAAGGCTGTCGATATCCATTGCATCGATAGGTCGATAGGATAATCGATATAAGTACAAAAAAAAGAAGGTGTAAATGTATATATTATATATATGCATATATACTATATTTATAATATTTAATTGTGTATGTGTAGGAGGATGCCTACAGTATTAACACATGTCGTTCGTTCTTACATTTTTTAAACCTGTACCCCAAGTAGTTCACGAGATATCGACGTAACGTGGTCTTTTCACCTGTAAAATAAAATTAATAATAGTAAATGTAAATACTGTAAATTAAAATAACATGCTATGAATGGTTACTTAGCTAATTAAGCTTGTTTTTAGGTATTTTAGTAATGATGATCTATTATACTAATGCTTATAGTAAGTAAATAAAAATATAACATTTGCTTGATATTCAATAATATTTTTGCGTTATATAATATAATAATACTCAATCGATTAATTACTGTAGTGGGGGCGTTCTCTGCGTTTATTCTGTTTAATTAATACATTACAATAAATAATCTTGTTATTTTATACATAATAGTTAAAATATATGGTGCAATTTCGAAAATACACATATAAAATTTGAATAAAATATAGGTACGTACCTGGAAAATTTAGATCGGCTTTTGCAGCCGTTAATATCATTTTCACTATCGGAATTTCTTTCCGTACTGCGTAGAAACTGTCGACTAAGTTTCTTAGCGCACACAAATCGAAACTGTCAAGTTCAATTTTGCTTGAATACTGTTTCCTTTTTTTCCTAGGGTTGACAGTTTTGAATCTGGTTTCGCTTCAGAAGTAGATGGTTCCGACACTGCTGTGTCATCATCACTTTACTCTTGAGGAATTGGCGGAACATTTTTCGCCTCCTTTTTAATTCTTAGAAGTGTTGCCTTAGATATGCCTGTTGCTGCACGAGCCGTCTTTACAGCTTGATCCACAGGAATAAGAAACGTTTTATTAGATTTTTCATCTTCGAAAAATTTTAAAAGTTTGAACAAAAAAAAAAAAGCAAGTGTCCGTGTTCGACTATGTAAAGTCTTTCCTCCCATCTTTTACAAAATTAACAAATAAACAACGAAATAACAAACAACAATAACAAAATAACTAACGAAAGTTTAAACAAAACAACAAACAATTTCCAAAAATATCGAACGAGAGTCGAAGCGCGTATCCGTAACAAAGATGCTATCGGTACTAAGCGCGCAAGGCGAGTGCGGGACGCGGCGCGGGGACTCGGGACGGGGGTCGCATTCCAGCGGAGTCACAAGTTATCGCGTCCGAGTTATACCTACAAAATAATTCCAGGCTTTTTTGAAATATCAAGTAAGGACTGTGTCACCAACATCGTAGAGGATTGACTGTTTCGGATATTCAGTTGTGTTTTTCTGTTCATCTCCTTTCATTTGGATGCCTGCGAAGGATTTGTTTGGATTTGGATTATGGTCACTGTTGATATCGATAATTTTTAGGTTTCGGATTGAATATTTAGCGAAAGCTGATTTATTGGGAATCACTGGAACCGATGAAATTATATTAATTTTCTTTTTTGGCTGATGTGAGTCCTTCATGTTTAGATATTTTCTGTCATTCCTATCTTGAGTTTTTTTCTTGTGGCACTATATTTGTTTTCTATCAACATATTTTTTTTTCTTCATTTTCTTTCCTTCTCGAAACTTTTGTCATTTCTGTATTTTTTTGTGTTGTTTTTTGTAGTCTCGATTTTTTTTTCTTCTGCGCGAATCTCTTTTAATATTCTTTCAATCTCTTTTTCTCGTAGTAACGGTTTTTCATTTCTACATTTTAATAATTATTTTGAACTCCGTACAAAGCATTTACACAAATCACGAAGTTTTTCGGGGAAACACCACAGAGTAAGTGTATCGTCTATGCCACAGACAAGAAGTACATATTCAATGGAAGTTGATTGTACCCTGTATTTAACAAGCCTCCTTGAAATTTTGTTGTTTCCTTAAGTTCAACATTTCTTTAAATTTGATAAATTTAACAATGCCAAAAGACGATAAATATATCATCAATATTTTTTCGTTGCATTGCTTGTTGCTTGTATTTTATTGTAGTTGTTTAAAGAGTTGGAGAAAATGTTATTAGTGTCGATTTTCACATTTAATAATTACTTCACCTCAATGTGTTTGTTTTTCGTAAAATTACCAAAATTGGTAATACTTAAATGTTCCAGAATTATCATCATATCGCTCATTTGCAACAAGGACGACATTTCTTAAAAAACATCATTTTACAGGAGAGCAATTTTATAGTTTCAAGTTAAAATTATACCTTAATTATTGATTTTTTATGTTTCTTATTTAGACAAAAATGTAGTGTGGTTAGTATAGTTTTTTGTTAAAATATTTAATCTTACGTAGAAAGCGCACAAAACATACTGTGCTATTTTTTCCGCAGCAGGGTAATACTTATGTCGTTGTTGCTGATAAATATATAAATATTTTTGTAATATTTAGACTTATGACATTACACTCAAAAATAACTTTAAAGAGGTAAACTTAAAGTAATATTAACAAAATATGATATTGAAAAAACTTTATTAATATATTAATCAAAAGTGAACTACAACACAGTCATATTAAAATCTTTATAAAAAGAAACAGTGGTTATCATAAAATAAGTATTAACAATTATAATTAGAAATAATTCAAAACAACTATTAAAATACTGTTAGAATCATAATATTGCCCTAAACTCTACAAAGAATTGTAAAACCGGGCATAGAACTGTGGAATTAAGTTTTTATTTAATAAATCTAACAAATCTGCTTTTTTTCTGTCCGATATGCCTGGTTTACAATCATAAGCTTTCTTGACGTTTACGTCAATCCTTTTCTTCTTTCTGATAATTTCTGCTTTTTTAAATTCTTCTTCTCCGTAAGAGTTCTTGTAAAATAATATGCGTGGGTTATCCTTTTCAATCTTCAAAATTTTTATATTTCCAATCTTAACTGAATTTCCTTCTTCGTCCTTCGTCAAATTGACTCCCATTTGGGTGCATGCATCTTTCCAATCAACAAAATCTTCTGTGCACATCTCATTCACATGAAATGGTTCAGGGTTTTTTCTAGCCATTTTTATAGCACCGATAAAGGCTTCTGGTGTGTACATTGGTCCAGCTTTTAGCAGTTTTTTTACTTGTCTTTCTATTAGTGAATGAGCTGCATCACCCTCGTTTTGGGTATGCCCTTTTATAAGATATTTATGTGTAATCGTTTGGAGGTTAGGGAACTTTTGTAATGCGAATAAATATATTGCAATAATTGTCTTGTTTTTTTGCTGGCCTGCGCAATTGTCTGAGTAAAAGACAATGTCAAGACTCTTATCACTATTGAGTAACGAAATCTGTTCTAGATACTTGTATACGCAAGTTCCTAAGTCATTCACACCTCTATTAGCACTGGACTCGTCCCAAACAAAACATTCTACTTTGTTTGTTTTTAAATCGCAAATTGTAAAATTAAATACATTTAACTTACATTTATAATAAAAGACTGATACATCACCTTTGGGGCATTGAAATACAGCCTGAAGATCATAGACCGCTGTTACAATATTTTCATTTAATTTGTCTTTTGCCTTCTCTGCGCGACATAGTTCTTTTTCCTTCAGATGTTTATCATGTTCTTCTTTTAGGTTTTCTTTATTATCAGAGTTTTCAAAGGCAGCACACACATCACACATATCCTTTTTTGGGCTAAAAAAAGATATATTAAATTCTTGAGTAAATATTTTGTAAAAAAGGACATAATTGCCGAAAGGTAAATTTTTTTTTTGTTGAATTGCCACATAGTCTTTGTGAATGTCGGCTATATTTTTACTTCCATCTATGAAAACTCTGCTTGTATTGGATCTTGTATAGTGAGACTCGATTTTTGGTATCGCATCTATGTATTCACGAATGCCATTTTTGATTGCTTCGTCAACCCGCGGATGTTTGTCGTGTTTACCGCGCTTGTCATCAGCCAATAGACAATTTGCCACTTGATCTTCTTTTTCTAAAACGGTGCGAATTGGCCGGTCATTAATACCTAAGGTGTTCTTAAAGAATATTTTACAAACTCTCACTGATTTATCGGGTAACTTAAAATGAAATGCGTGATTCTTATTACGAGGTTTTCTTATTCCTCCTTCACGAATGTAACGATATTTTGGTGTAATGATTGACATACTCTTTGAAATGTATTCCCATTGTTTTTTGTTATCACCTAACGCCCAGTAGTTCTTAAATAATAACATCCTTTCATCTTCAGATAGTTTAGATTTACATTGTAAACGACATTTATCTCCGCACGGTTCTTTAATTTTTCTTTCTTCTTTTATTTTATTGCTAGCACTTTTATAAGCTTTACCAGTATTTCGCAGCATTTTGTTTACATTTCTCTTCCAATTTTCTTCATTCCTTTTGCGTTTTCTTCCTTTTTTTGCCTTCGGACTTGCAGGAGATGAAGCTTTGATACTATTTTCTATTGAAGTTGATGACAATGGGTTTACGCTATCGAAATTAGTTGCAGTGTAATTCTTATTTCTCTGTTCAACTAGCGACTCAGGACTACGCTGGTAAGGGAGAGGAGGGGGTTCAGAAAGAGTTATGAGTCTATCTGCCGTTGAAGTAGATGGTAATGGAGTTGAACACTCAATTGTCTCTATGAACTCAGCACGTTTCTGCTGAAAAAGTTGCTCAGGTGGAATATACATCGGATCTTTGACAGAATCATCACTATCTGCAAAATAAATGTAAACATAATAAGTATTTAATTTTAGATCTTCGTAAGCAAATGCAATTCACTACAGTAACATAACAAAACACTAACCTTCAATAAACGTTTCATCTGATGAGTCTGAATCAGCTGATGAATTTGAATTAGGTGACGAGCTGCAAGAAGAACTACTCTCATTAGGTAAACTTTTCACCTCGTATGATGTTTGGTTAGCTTTTTCATCGCCTGAAAAGTAATAGGTTAGTTTTATAATAGATACGCGAAGAACAAATATAATTACAAAAGAAACCAAAAGCACATACTGGTATCATTAGGCGTAACCTCTTCAATGGGTGAATTATTATGCTTGTCAATCAATGCCAAAATTCTTTTGCCTCTTGAGGTATGTGGAAACACCATTGTCGACTAAAAAATATGCAAGAAAAGTGCTATAAAATTAATACATAAATAAGAAAACGTGTCTCGAATTATCTTCTAAAACGTTTTATTACAAAATGTTGCTAAGTTTTACCATAAATAATGCTAATTATTTTAAATTGTAATGGCATAAGTGTAGATATATTTTTTTGAAATATTAATTAATTTTTTTCTTTGTTAACAAAAACGTCATAACTCGTTATAATACTCCAATGGTTGTTAATTTTCTCAGCGATATCGTCATAACACGAAATATGCGTATACTGAATTATTGAAATATAATCAGCACTAACGACTTATTTATACTAAACACATTATTCTTGTAAATTGTATTAAAATCATTTTCATTAACTTACCGGCAATAACGTTATTACGTAAAAAATGACGTTCTTCAAGAGCACAAGTACAACCTGCCGCTCGCACTGTTACAACACCACTAAAATAATGTCGATGTTGTCCCAAGTCGCCGAAACGAAAGGGACAATACTATAACGGCACAAACGCGAATATCTGCGCTCTCTGTCTTACTGGACAGCTTAGAGAAATGACGTTCTTACAGTAAATTGAGCGCATTTATTCCTACACAACTGTATTGTTAACTAAAAAATCATAAATTTTGAGAAATGTCTATCTTGTCGCAAATGAGCGATATATTTTAACAGAATTACAAATCTTTACTCACTCATCATTACGAATACTTATCAAAAGATTTATCTCGGTTACAGTTTCTGACAATGCAATATACTCAGCAAACGACGATGATTTAGTTAGGAGTCCGTCTAAGCCGAAATGACGCGTCCTTACTACTTATTTTTTTTTTTTTATTTAAATGTGTGAGTGTTATTAATGATAAACACTTCTATGTATGGCAGCGTCAACTGTTCCGTGAACTTTGATTTGTAGGCCGACAAATCTGTGAACTAGTTGAGTGATAAATCCGAAAATAGAGAGATTAATTTGAAATATTTAATTAATGATTTAGTAGTTTTTTGAATGTAGGATATTAAACTATTAAGTGGTTTATGGTTTAAGTAGCTATGTCTATAGTAAGAGCTGACATTTTTTTCACTCATTTCAATATAGTCGCTTTCATCTGAATCAGAGTCGTTGACATGAATAATGAATTCATTATCCATGTCAAAATATTGTAAATATCGTTTTTCTGTTTCTTCAACATGCCGACATGTATTTGCCCACATGGTACGATTATTTGTTTCGAGTCGCTCATTTATGGACGCCATAATCGAGGTTCAATTTTGTGAAACGCTTTTACTAGCCACGTATTTTTTTAGTATACTCCATATCTTTTCAATAGGATTTAGTTAAGGATGGTAAGGTCGGAGTCTTAGAATTTCAAATCTTTTTCATCGAATCAGTTCGTTGATATTGAACCTTTTGTGTATATCTTTGTCTTAAAATTAGATCGTAAAGTTCTATTTTTTTCAGTCTCGGCAAACGGAATATTTTTTTTAGCAAGCCATGTTTGCATAGCATGTTTGTTGGAATTGGGAGATTTTTTCCAATAATGCATTATGGTAAGAATCCATATTATTACAGTGTTTTCCGGTAGATTTGGCAGTAATTGTGTGGAAAGTCATTTTTCATAACTATCGACATTCATGTTGTCATGATAATCTCCACGTGTTGAGTTTGCTTTTAATGCTAGATTAGCATTTGGAACATATCCTTCACATCCACCGGCATGAATAACCATGATCCGTATACCCTTAGTTTTTTTTTGCAATGATGATACTCCTGCAGTTTTTCTCCAGCACATGTTTCGAACATGTGTTGTATGAATATAAGTTTCATCTGTGAATACAATATATCGACCCTCGTCGCGATATTTTAATTGCTTCAAATAATGAAAGCGCAACATTGGTATGTCGTGTTTTTCGACTAAAGCCTTACTTACGGTTGTCATCTATTTTCGACCACTTATAACACGATTCCTTCAAAATTGTTCGCAGAGTTTCTATACAGCCATTAAAACCAATTTTATGATTCAATACTTGTTTTAATTTTTTTAATGTTGGTAATACATTATGTTCTGTATAAAACGTCACTATCGTTCTTCGAAGTACACCCATATCAAAATCATCCAGCCTTGACTTAGTACGAACCCTTTTTGGTTTAGATGGCGATTTAAAAAGTTTCTGCGACGTTTTCCTTGATGTGCTTGTTTGTTTTGCTTCTCGTAAAATTCGCGTCGTCGTGGATTCACTAACACCAACAGCTTGGGCAGTTCGCCATCTAGCATCAGTTAATTTTTCTACTCCATGTTCCGCATCATTTTTCATTCGGTGGTAAAAAAAGAAATATAAATTAAATCATCAGAAATAACACTTAGTGATAAAGGTTTATTTTGGAATATTAAATAATATTTTATTTACCTGACTCCGAAGATGCTTTTTAGTTGACATGCTAACACGGTACTTTAGCTATCTAATGATGCGTGCTCCTGCGTCTGTGACTAATTGACGACTGAATGACCAATAGCTGTTGCATTTTTGTATGTATTGCGTACATATTTTAAATTTTCTAGTGTGTGTAAATACGGTAGTGGGGTGCGTCATTTCAGCGTAAACGATCTATACATATTTTTTCTTCTTTTCAATCCCATTTAGAATTCCGTTTTTCTTCTGGTATTCTTACATATACTTTACCGCCTTGCATTCTTGAATTATTTGTTGATGGCTTTTTCTTAAAGAATATTTAATATGGAGTCTTTCTCTCAATGGTATTTGTCTATGTGCAATTTTTAAGTATGTAGCTGTACCTTTGCTTTTGCCATGAGACATCGCGCTGTATTCATAACCGTTACATTAAATCTTTCAGCAGTGCCTTAACTCGTGTATGTATCGCACTCGTGCAAGACGTGGCTTTATCAATATACCCTAATCTCTAGCAAACCCAAATGTTTTTGTATTTATATATTTCTTGCCGCTATCGCATTTCAATTTTTTAATCTTTTTTCCTATTAACTCCTATACCTCAATGACATATTCCACAAAACTATCAAAAACTTGATTTTTCGACTGTACACAATAGACCTTTGATAATGTACTAAAATCATCAATAAACGTTCTTCAGAATTACCTACAGTCCAATAAAGATCCGTACTGCGTCAATTTGTTTATTAGTTAGATCTGAACATGCGTGTTACCATGTACCACTTTACCACATTTGTTACATTCTAGTCACGGGCTTCTTTTATTAATATTTTTTGTACATTTATCGCACTTATTCATTTTTGGTCATTGCCGTCAGGCATTCCGTTTGGATTTGCGACAATGCGTAATACTCTCGCTCACTGTCCCTGTGTCAGGACTGTTTCTCATCTGAAACACAGCAAGGAGGAATTAATCTCATTAATATTCGTAATCCGATCACATCATATATGGACCTTAGTAATGCGTTGGTTGGGATTTGTATTACGACGTTATACAATGTGTTCGGTTTCCGATGTCCGATACTTTAAGGGGTTAAAATACATTTAATTTTATTGGCAAATCAGGGATCAATGATTTTATTTCGCCATCAATAAAAAATGGCATTGAAAAGTTTTTCACAATTAAATTATCATAGCTCCTAAACTATCTAACTTAGAGTTAAGATTTAAATGTGCATTTATAGCAAATATCCTGTATTATTATAAAAAAAAAAAATAATAAAAAAAATTGGTTGACACGATGTTTTCTTTTTTAAACTAAGAATCTGAAAAACAACATCAATTGTCTAATTTATTTTCTCAAAAATGTTTTCTACTAATACTGAAAAATTAAAAAATAATATTCTTAATCTAGATTTACTGGCTACACTATTAACTAACATTTGAGACCACTTTTGTGTTTGAAAGTCTTCTACTTGGGTAGATATTGTTAAATTCATACAAGCGTCTATGCTTCGCAATTTTTTTTAAAGTGCATTGTTCATGTTCAGAATTGTTTATAACATCTGCGAGCTATTCTGGCGTACGACCGACGTTAAATCTAAGTCCCTTGAATTTAAAGCATACTTTAAAACAAAATTCACATATATATAGCTACGATATTGCGACCGGAGGCGGCCGCCAACAAAACAAAAATTTCTTTCTTTCACAAACAAAACATAATAAATGAATATATACAAAATAATGTAAACAAAAGATAAGAAATTTGAAAATTTAAAATTGAAAAATGTGTTACGCTTTTTTGTGCTTATTTAACGTTTTAAACAGTCGATCTGAAGAAGTAAACTGCAGTCGTGCGCCGAAGCTGACACACACGCTTTTTTAGTGGGATTAATAAAAGCTTTTCAATACAATAATTAGATTCGCGCTGCGGCCGGAAATTATAAATAATGGATGCATAGTGCACATACCTGTCGTGGTGCTATTTCTTGTAATAAAAATTCCACTTGGTTTCTATTTCTCTCGAAGAATGCCGAGGAAAGGTTATGTTTTCGGCGCCGTAGCACAGATCGAGCACAAACAACACAACGATTTGGGTTTTCCATTTCAACGAAGGTTCAATTAAATGCAAAATCGTAACAGTCCAATACAAACGATGCCAAGGTAGTAATGATTCAAATAATGCAAAAGATAACGGGAAGGTTCAAATGACGCACAGGTCGCTTTTCACTTAGACAGATGACGTTTGGACGCCATTTCAACGGTTAATAAACCGCGATGAAGTCCGAAAAAAGTTGTTTCATTAAAATTATTAACGTAGCTAATTATTTTTTAACGTTTACTAAAGTTTAATTAAACCAATTTAATATCAAATAATGGCAGCTAGGTATTATTATTCACTTTTCATTGTTTAATGAAGGCGTATTTAAAAAGTGGAATCAGCGTATTTACAATGATTAAAAAATAAAAAATAATTGACAATAAAATAATATTTACAGACTAAATATTACCTCTAAGGTTAAAATCTCTTGCATGTCGGTGCCTATCGCGCACATAGCGTTCAAAATAGTCACCATCGCAACCAACACACAGACCACATCTAAAAATCAGCTGTTCACTAACACGTGCTAACACTTCCGAATTAGTTTTTATTCGATCGAACGCACAAATTATTTTGTCAATGAGCATGTCACGGCTCGTAATTACACTGTACACCATTGTTTTAACGTGTCCCCATAAATAGAAGTCCATTTATGTAACGTCCGGTGACCTTGGGGGCCATGCACGAGGCAGCTGGCAGCGTTTCAGTGAGAAACTAAATATGTTTCACCATTAAGTCGATCTAAGTAAACGGGGCCCAGTACCGTGGAATTTACTATTCCCGCCCAAACATTCACGCTGAATCGGTGCTGATAATTATGTGGTATAGGTTCATGCGGGTTTTCGTAACACCACAAATGGTCGTTACGTGTATTGAATAAACCCACTGTACCAAATGTGGCTTCATCAGTCCAAAAAATTGTAGGCCGTTCAGCAAGCAACCAGTTACAAAAATTCACTCGTGCTGGTTTGTCAGATTCGGTGAGTTCCTGAACACGATGAAGGTGAAACGGGTATTTGCCTTCATTGTGAATGACACTTCACGCGAAGTACTGTGACACGTTGAACCTTCGCGCTGAGTCATTTGTGCTCGCTGCGGGGTCCGCCTCAAAGAACTCCTGGATCTCTTCGTGTTCATGTACAGTGCGCCTTGGGGGACGGCCACTATCCGTCATCCTGTGCTGGAACTGGCCATAATCTCGTAGTCGCTGTGTGGCTGCTAACATTTTTTCACGGCTCGCTGTAGGTAAGTTCGGATACCTAGCTGCATATTACCGATAGACTTCTGACACATTTTCATCACACCTAGCCAGCATCCTCACCATTTCCGTGTATTCAACATTAGAATAGTGGTACGCCATGGTTATAAAATTACTTCAGAGATAAGAGATACCATACAATACATCGATCGATACGAATAAAATAAATACAAGAGGCAAACAAAATCATATGACGCGGGCGCATCGAAGTCGCCGCGCTGACTGCCGCGGCTAGCGAAATAGTTCAAGTTCAAGGGCGCTAGCGCCGCTCCGTCCCTACCTCCCCCCTCACATTCACACCAGCAAGTGGGAATTGTTTACCTAATCTTTAGATGCGCGTAGAGCTTATAACATTCAAACGGAAAATTAAATTACTATTTTTTTTATTTATGAAAATAAAAGCTAACAAATTATCAAAAGTCGTAGAACAAATGTTGTTACTTATGATGATTGAAAATGTAAGACAATTATTAAAACCATATTATTGGTTTAACATTTTACTAAGTACCTATTCCATACGTGGTGTCTAAAAGTACTAATAATTATAATATGCGGTTATTTGTTTCCCGAATCTGATTGTGAATTAGACAGTAGAGAAACGGAAATCCTGTTTTTCTTAATTATCGTCGTAATGTTGAGGACTAGGAAGGCGGGAGGTATGACAATGATCAATTATCTTTCTAATTATTAAGGACAACCAACAGAAGATACAATATAAATGTTTTATCAAATTAACAGGTTAAGCATAACCCGAATCAAAGAGGAAGGAGGTCATAGTCCTCAAGCTGTTCTTCGTCCTTCTTTCCAAACTTGATGAAATATATGGCTTTGTCGTATAAGATTTCCTCATCTGGCGAGAGATCAACTGCTGACTTCTGTAGTTCCAAGAAAACAAATATTTATTCAGAGGAGTCTTGATGTTAGGTATCCTTAGGTACAAAGCTGGGACAGTAAGTCTTGCTATTTTAAGCGCACAGGCTATATGGCTTTGTTGTATAAGATTTCCACATCTGGCGAGAGATCAACTGCTGACTTCTGTAGTTCCAAGAAAACGAATATTTATTCAGAGGAGTCTTGATGTTAGGTATCCTTAGGTACAAAGCTGGGACAGTAAGTCTTGCTATTTAAAGCGCACAGGCTTTGTCATTTTCTGTTTCAAAGCTACCTTTCATCACGGAATTTCTCACTGTTCGGTTTGTTTTCCTCACATAAGAAAATATGTTTCTTGGAATTTCAGTCTCAGTAGTGACCAACCATCATTTTCTACTACAGCTCTCTACTATAGCTTATTTTCTCCTCTGGTTCAGCCGAAAATGGGTTGTTCGGGTTCAACATCGTTTGTGCAGAGTGCCTTCTTCATGCAGATTTCATCGAGGTCGCAGTTTGAAGTATCCCACATGTTCTCTCCTCCGTCAGCAATCAAAAGAACCTTGCCTGACACTTCCTTTCTCTTATTGGGGTTATAAAGTATCCTATATAATCTTGTTCCGTTTTTAACGTTCAAATGTTTATAATTTTTAACTTTCCGTGCGCTCGTTTACTTAACCAATGAAATGTCGTAATTTCATTTTAAACGGTACACGCTTGTTATTTGACCAATGAGAGCGCCCGGATCACCGGCGCGCATGCGGGACGACCAGCGGGATGTTGTCGATTTTGGCAGTGAAGAGGGTCCTGGTCTGTATAATTTCATCTTTAAGTTTCTCTAGGCCTCCTAAGAGCGAGCTTATTGTGCTCCCCACTGCCTTAAGCGACCCCTGGACATCGCTCGTCTGCGAAGTCGCTTCGCCGCTACTCCTAGCCGACGAAAGCACCCTCTGCAGCTCACTGAGTTTTTCGTCCTGATTCGCCTGCACTTCCTTGATGTCACGGATCCGCCGGAAAGGTTCCACCGTCTCGTACTCTAGCCAGGAGCGTACGGCTCTAGCCTCCCTCAACGTCTCCACGACATCAGTCTGCGTTTTTTGCATCCCCGAGAAGAGCGTCTTCTTGAGGTCTGCGAGCTCTTTGGCATGAGCTCTTTCGACCCGCACAAGTTCTTGGGCGTGACGGGTGCGCTCCTTCTCAAGGTTGCACTTGTGCCGGCTGCGCGAGTCCGAGAGTGATAGGATCGTCTCATATAGACCCACCCATAAGCGGTGGTTTTCGCCTCGCGTTTAATGTTGCCGGCGCGTTCCAGAGCTTCTTTCTTCTTCTTAAGATTCCGTCTCCTTGCGAAGGTTGGCAATCATTAGGGCGATTTCAACTTTTGAAACCGCTGCTCTAAAAAGTGATCTTGTGCTCTTCCCGAACCACTGGCGCAAGTTCTTTAGCCACGATATCCTTCTGCGGCCAGGCCTCCCTTCTGCCTGCTACTTGCCCCTGAATGATAAGTTGAAGGAGTTCATATTTTTTGGTGTTGCGCATCACGTGTCCAAAATATTCCAATTTCCTCCTCTTTATGGTTGTAAGTATCTCTGTGGCCTTCCCCATTCTTTGTAGCACGGTGGTGTTTCGTACGCGGTCTCTCCAAGTAATTCTTAGCATACGTCTGTACACCCACATCTCGAACGCTTCCAGTTTTTTAGACATGGCTCCTGTCAGCGTTCAAGCTTCTACACCATAGAGAAGTACAGAAAAGACATAGCACCGCGCCATGCGTGTTCGAAGAGAAATACTTAGGTTCCGGTCACAAAGAACTCTTTTCATTCTCGAAAAGGCGTTGCGTACCTGCTCTATTCTGCATCGTATTTCGAGGCTGTGATTTCCTGTTTCGTCAATCATTGTGCCCAGATATCCGAATTTGGTGACCCGTTCAATGCCCTGGCCATTTAGGGATAAAGACGTGATAAGCTCAGGTGTTCGGCTTATTACCAAGTACTTCGTGTTTTTGGTGTTGATGCTTATACCGTATTCAACACTAACGGAAGCCACTGAATTTATCAACCTTTGAAGACCCGCGAGACTAGGAGAGCTTCTTTGCCACGTTGTAATAGTTGATTGGCCACCGCCGTGACGTGGTCCATCTCAACTCCCGTTCCTCTCCTTGGAGTGGTGTAGAGGAGGGAGGTCCTCCTGCTGGTTTCGGAGGCTGGAGAGCCCACCGAGGACGTTTCAATATCCTCCAAATCTGACAGCGGGGGCTCCGAAGCTGTGTCAGTGTGGACGACATTATATTCCGCGATGTTCTTCCGTTGGTCGCCTGACGTCGACGGCAGCGGTGCGACAGGTGTGTTTGTTCCGGTTACATTCGCGAGTTTCTTGAGGACTTTTTTGCGAAGCGAGACCGATGACTTTGAAGTCACCGATGACGCCTCGGTTGCTTTTTTGGCGTGGGAAGACATTGCTTTTTAACTACTTACGTGCTAGTTTATGTACAAATCTATAAGTACAGTCGACTACTAATAAAAAAGAAAAAGAAAACAAAAGAACACAATAATAAATTAATTTATGAAGGTTGTTGGTCGATCTTAGGGACTCACGTGGCGCAAGGATGGTGTGACGCCGATGTTGCAGTGGCACGAGGACGCCGATGTCGTTGCTTCCTCGTGGAGTACCAAGTTCGTACCAAGTGAAATTCCCTTCACAATACCAAGAGGTAAACTCGCCATAGCCTCTTTTAAAAAACCATGTCTTTTCGGGACTAGTGTTAACCCCTATCATCTTGAGCGATTTCCTATAAATATCTATTACGTCTATTAAATCAGGAGAGTTTTCAGTCACAAACAAGGACATGCTATCATCAGAAGACCGTAACGTAACTTTTGCCTTCCCAGGGCCAATGCCGTACATAACAGGCTAGTGCCTGTGTCCTAAGCCAAGTTTTGTGGTAGCAGCATTCAACATTTTAATATTACAATATTATAATTAATTAAAACAAAACATTCTTTTTCAATAATAAATAAGTTCTATAACTTCTTGGCAATATAATAAACAGCCCCTGTAGCAGCTCCACTAATCACTCCAACACCTACTTTCTTTGCAGTGCTTTTCCACTTTTTTGAACTTGAAGCCGTATTCATAGAGCTGCTGGACCCTCCGCCTTCCATTCTTGAGTAAGGGATGTTACTGTTTGGCCCTATGCAGAAATCATTCCCATTAACATTCCGCCTGAGGACAACACGTCATTATCCCCATATCGGTAGGGTTCTATTTCATTGTCCCATTTCCAAATTTTATCACTCATTGCGAACGTGTGCTCCTTAATCCACTTTATCCTTGAGTATTCCCTTTCATTTTGAACAAGGACCCCATCTCCAAAGGTTCTGAAAGGTTTCATAGACATTAAGTAGTTTCCGACACAAGCAATAGTTTTAAAGAGCTCAGCTTGTTCAGAGGAAGGACTTAATGACAGTTCTTGTCTTGTTTTCTTATCAAAGAGGACATGGTGCCTCAGCAAAGGTGGAGGGGTTCACGCACTCATTCCATTTAATTGCGTCTTCGGTAGCTTGAAGTGATCTTTCATCAGGCAACCCTAAGGGACCCTGCGCTCATTTCTGCAAACATTTTCTTCCTCTTTTCGTCACCACATGGATATTTTGGATCCATATGACTACCAAGTTCTAAATGAAAGCTTTCAATAATATGGAAAAACAGACGAGGATTTACAGACGCTATGGCCCTTCTATCTAATTTGCCTCTTTCTCCATGTCTTACGTATGAACAAAATGACCTAGCAAGATCCAACATATATCTCAATACATTAGACTTGCCTTGAATAACTTTTTCAGAAATCATTGGAGTTTCCACGGCTACCTCTTGTTATTGTTTTTCCCTACTGTTTTACTTTCTCTTCCTTAAGTTGGTTTTATTTATGCAAGAGGTCTTTAGCTGTTCTAGGGACATGCGTCGGAAAAGATATTGGATCCACTCCAAGTTGTTTGAACATACTACCCCTAGATTGTCTTTAAAAAAGTCTCAAAGTTCTGTTGTATGCTACTGAACTAACTAGGCACACTTCTTTGAAGTGTTGGATTTGGAGAAATTATCTTTTCCATTACATTGTTCACTATATTGTCCATTATATTTTGGTGACTGACTAAAAATACTCTAAGCATTTTATTAAATTCTCCTGGGTGTCAATTACTTGATATTGTGTTAAAAGGGAATGGTGAGGTTTCACTTGTCCAGTGCAATTGCTCTGTGCCTATACCGAATACTGTGAGTGGGGCCTTATCACTCTTTTTATTGAATTCGCTTGTCCTATTCACCATCTCGGCAACCTTTGGTACAGGGTTTCCGTATCCCATGGGAGGTGGATTTGTATACAGGTATAAAAAGCTTATAGCTCCCAAATCTTTATTTATTCCCCTAACGTCTATTGTGTTAGACATGTTATCGTTTAACTTTTCTTTCAACAAAAAAGTGGTAACGAGGCTCGAAATCTTTACTTTGGATTTTCTCATGCTGTTTATTTTGTTCTCCATCTTATTGTTTAACAAGAGTCTGTTTAAACTAATTTGTAAGTTTTAATACATACTTAATAGGTAAACAATGATCATTGTACTTCTTTTTATAGGCAGTCACTACATGCTGTACTCAGTCAGCTCAGCCTATTGCAGTCCACTGCAGGACATAGGCCTCCCCAAGTTCAACCAAACATCCCGGTTTTCCGCAATCCTCATCCAGCCTACACCGGCAATCTTACGTAGATCGTCGGTCCAACAGGCCGGAGGACGTCCCACACTGCGTTTGCCAAGACACGGTCTCCACTCCAGGGTCCATCTGCGACATGCTGTACTGTTCAGTGTAAATTAAAGGAGAATGGGCAAATTGGCTCAAAGATACAAAAGTCTGTCCCCAGGGTTGGCACGTAGTGCATTAAAAAGAGTTTTATATACGGACCATTTCTTTATATGGAATCGTAAAAATCCTACCTACAGAAAAAAAAAAATAATGAATAAAAAAAATCCGAAATTACGAATTTGGTAGATGAGTACATTAAAACGCAGACATTTTTATTTAATTTGTATTTCAGTTATTATATATTTTCATCATCTACAATAACAGAGTCTAAAAATGCTGCAGGGTGAATAACGGTGTCATATCGTGCCCATCCCAGAAACCATACAATAGACATTATGTGGGCGCATGAACTCAAGGTACGTCTGCCGCTTTTGCATGAACAGTAATAGTGACCCAGAGCTTCCAGTCCTCGTTGGTCCAAGTTTATTAAAATGTATGTATTATATACGCGACTTCTTGTGTGTCTTGATTGTATTCTTTCTCTTAGTAACCAGAAGTTATTACCAATTATTCATATAGACAACTACCACGTGGAATTGACTTAGATGAAGAATGACAGAAGCTCCAACGCCTCGAGATTTGTCTCCAAAGTTTGTTTTTGCGCCCTGATAAACTTCGAAGTCAATCATCAAACCATCGCTAGTAGTAGCAACGAAAGCTTTTTTAGGCCTTGTGGACGCGGCTTTGTTTTTATTACTTGTCTCAAACCACGTGGACATGTCCCAGAGAATGGAATCATTTGCTCGTCGATGGAATAAAAGCCTGATTGACATTCTAATTTGTCGCAAGCGTTTTTGACTTGAGTAAGTACAGGTAGCACTTTCCAAAATGAATTCTGGTTTCCTGCCGGAGCGTCATCACTATCGACAACGTGGAATGCCATACGAAGAATCTTGAAACGATCTCTAGAAATTTTGTCAGCAATTAAAGCTAATCGCATTTCGTTCCGCCAGTACATGTGAATGCGAAGGTATGGATAACATCCCATGATGAAATGAATTCAGCAACGGTAAGGTCATACAAAGTATGACACCAAAAGTTGCGTTTGAGTCGGATCGTCACTATCGTGCAAACCAATATTTGAGAGGTTATGTTATCCAATACAAAGTAATTTATACCAATAATATTGTTTACTACATGCCATCAGTAACTAAGCAAGCTATTAAAAGCAAAATCATATCAAAATAGTTAAATAAAAAACAAAAAACTCAATACTTACTCCGACCACTCCGCTCAACAAAATACGCCGACATCTTCACCGCAAGGTCAAAGAGCACTGACTGCCTTCTCACTCGCACCCGCGCGTTTAATTCATAAACAGACTCGTGCACGATCGTTAGCTAGCGTCTTGGGCCCGAAAAGTTGGTTAGAAAACGCGCGGGATTTTTTAAAAATAAAATGCACGATCGTGTTCCGGCGTCGTGAAAGGGATATTGTAGTATAAAAGCAATTGATAAATCTTATCTACATTGCGCATATATTTTGTATATTTTACAATAGCATTCGGCTTTAAAGTTCTTAGTTCTGGTCGTCGGGGGTTTTGCACAGAAACCATATCAGCGTTGTGTTCGCCAGACACAACTATGACCTCTCTATTGCTAAATATCTGTGCCATTTACAAAATGTTAAATTTTGTTCATTATGTAGTATTATAGATTCTCCCTTTTGTAATTTTGTGTCAATTTAGCACAGTTTCAAAATTTCTTCTATTATCGTGTCTCACATGTAGTAGATTCAATACATCTTTTGTTAATATTAAATTACATCCTCTAATTAGTTTTAAATTTAATCTTGTTAACGGCCGAAAACACGTCACTCTACACGGATGTCAAAACTGTCCGTGTTTGGACAGTACTTATAACAAATGGACACAACGATAAATAATAAAATTTTATGCCATAACGACTGGCTTTTGATTTCATATACTGCCTAAATGAAAGTCTACCTCTCCAAACCATCAAAGATTCATCTATTGCCAATTCTCTTGTTGGATAGTAAATTTCTTTAATTTTTTCATTATATGAATTAATTAACGTTTTGACTTTTAATAAACTTTCATTGCCATCTTCTTGTTGTACATTTAAGACTCGTAAAATATTCAAAAATCGGTCTCTCTTCATGTGTTGACTAAATACTTGAGGGGAAAAAGTAATACGACTTCTAAAAATCATTTAGTCTGTTCATTTTTACGTTTCCCACGTGTAAGAGCCATAAAAGTCTTTTATTCATCCATAGTCAGCGGATGCCAGCCTTACATTCTACTAAAGTTTTTGACATTTTGACTGATTACTTTAGATGCATACCTGTCAAAACAAGTTAGAATGAGATTCATTATACGATCCAATATCAAAAGGTAAAAATCTACTGGTTCTTTGTTTCTCATGTCTACTTTCAAACCAGTACGTTGTTGAAAATCGAGAGAATTCTGGGAATGTGGGCTTCCAATGCACCAATCATTGACTGGTTCAACCACATCATCTTCCCTATTGGCACAAAAAATGAAAGATTTTCTTAAGTTCCCTACAACCCAAGTGATGTAAACAAAGTGAAACGAGCGTTTTATGATATTGCTGAATTTCCTTGAGTGATTGGTTGTATTGATTGTACACATATTAAAATAAGAAGTCCCGGTGGAATATCTTCAGTGTATCGAAATAGAAAGGGGTGGTTTGCTTTTAATATTTGTAATTCAATTTTTTTTTATCCTCGAAATGTTTTATTCTTAAAACTGCCTCTCTTCTTACGTAATCTGAGGGTTTGCGTTGCTCAGCTCGCTCTGTGTATACACATAGGTGTGGCAGAGGCACAAAATTCCATCGTGTCATGAGCTTCACATACTAAAATATAAGAAAAAAATAACTGTGCATCTCATTTTAAAACTTTATCAACATAATATAAATTAATATGTACCTGTGTTCTGTTCAGAGCCTAGAGCAGTTTCAGTTAGCATAGACTGGCTATCTTTGGTGTTGTTTGTTATATCTATAATAGGTTTCATAGACGGTTTAACTTTAAGGTTTAACTAAGGGTTGGATCAAATATTTCAATTGAAAAATCTAAAACATACCTATGGGGCAGTTTTTAAGGATTTTATATCTTCTAAACCTTAACTCTTTCAACCTCCTTATTTTTGATGGTTAACAAAACCGATCTATCACTGTCAAAAGAATTGTTCACTTCACATACCATTACTGGAGCAGCCTGAAGAACAAAACCAAATATTAATATTGGAGAGTACAACAAAATGAATGAAATTTTTATTAAAAAGCAATTGTACCTCCTCAACCATGCTTATTATGGCTCCCTGCTGTGGAGGATGTGGAGGATTCGATGGTCCACCTCCAGTTTACGGTTTCGGAGCGTTGCGGCTCAAGATGGTTGGTCACAACCACAGAACATTAAATACTCTAGGAGAAGAATAACGACTTCCTAAATAAAAGGTTAAGACAGTATTGCTGCGCGCCATCTAGTGGTAGCCCAGAACAACTGCGTGAAGGACGTGAATAGGGCGGGAACTTTGAAATGCATAATGTGGCGGGAACTTTGAAATGCATAATCAAAACTATTTTTTTCTTTCAAGTGTACAATAGAATTGCTTATCTCAAATTAGCATTACAAAACAATATTAAAATTTAAAAATTAATGACCTATGTAACATATTATGCTAAATTGACATAACTTGATTTCTGTTGTACAACCAGAAAAAAATCGGTATTCATTAATTTCCTACTTTACTAAATATTAGAAAAAAACTCAGGAATTATGGTACTTTTTTATTTCAGTAATTTAAGTATGTATAACCAAATTAGTTACATAGTCCGATATAAAATTAAGTGCATTTATCCATGTTCGTAAAACGACTTTTAACTTGTAGGTATTCAGCAAAAGGAACTTCATTCCAAACGGTTTTTTATTTATGTTTTAAAATGTCAATTTTTCTTTTTAACGAAGCCTTTGAAGCTTCCTCTGAGAACTCACGATTTTTTAATGTACAGTACCTCTTTATGCAAATATATGAAATATTTTCTATAAAATAACTGCGATTTTTTTCCCAATGTACTGGACAAGCCTTTAAAAAATCGTGATCGACCGATTCTTGAACCTTATCTACTACTTTTTTAAGCACATGCTTTTCGTGTCCTATATCTTTAAGCATTCTGTTTATCACCAAAGCACAGGATTCCACATAATTTATAATATTTAAATGAGGATATTTTAAGCTCTGCTTTTCGGAATTGTATTCTTTAAATTGTAGGAATAAATGTTCTACTAAACACTTTTCCTTGGAAAATAAAATGTTATTACAGCTAGAGCAACTACAATCAAGTCTTTTAATTAAAAATCCACAAACATATGCACATGCCTGAGCTTCACCACTTGATGTTTCAGCATTACATATACTTTCAAGTTCCTCAGACAAATTTGAGGAATATGAAAAACTCTGTTGAGTGGAAGTTGTATAATTTGTGCATAAGTTTGTGGATCTGGTCAATACGTCTTTATAATTATCAATTATGGCTTCGCAGTAATCGCTCTCGCAATTCCCAGTGCTTAGGTGAGCTAGGTTGCTTAATATTGATGTTTTTAGTGCTGCAATAAATTGACCAGCGGTAGGATTGTAGTTTGCACCACAATTACTCCGAATGCAACCAAACAGATTTTCTAGTGGGTCCTGCTGTAGCCTGCGGGTGGCAAGACTTTGAATATTTGAATGCTTATTACGGAGTTTATTCCATAATAGTTCAATTGCATTCAGAGTCCACACCCATCCTTCTTTTGAAGGTGGTGTACGTGTGCTGCCTACAAATTTTGAAGTATTAAAAAATATTTTCATTTTCTTAAATAACGTGAGATGTGGTGTGGTTTGTTTCAAATTTGTAGCATGTATTTTCCCGCGGCGCAAATCTTTAGAGTCGCTGTTGACAGAATCAAAAAGTTGATCCATGTTTGATATGACACCTGCAGTTACAGCTGCTTCAGAAGTCAATACTCCTGAAAATATAGTGAAAATGTATTTAGAGTCTTAGATGTCTTTATTGCTTGATGAATAATAAAAAAACAAGGTTGTGATAATAGATTGAAATAATATTATCATAACAATACCTTCTGAAATTTTTGCCATCATCCCAGCAGCAACTGTATGACTCAACGTTTGTGCTGCCAGCTTAACCTTCATTTTTTGCCTGCTGTTCGGATTGAGGTGTTCTAATTTTAAGGCAGGAGCAAAAACAAAATTGGGGTTCTGGTTGTCCAGTTCATAAAAAGTTTTTATGTGGCTCCATTTTGCAACTCCTAAAATAAAGAATTTCATGTAATATATCTTCTAAATAGATAAGATATATAATGATAAATATTCTCACTTCTTATACTATTTTTAATTCTTACCTATTCCACTTTTGTTGCTAGATGTTATTTGTGTAGTGCACTGGATATCATATTTCAGAAATAAATTTCTGAAACACTTTAGAAGATGCGGTGGGTCATACATACTGATAATCTCTATATTATCTATATTAATTGAGGGTTTTTCGGTAGTGGCACCCAAGATGGACAAAGCTCGTCGATTTACCCCATCCATATCGCAAACCATCACCGGTATGTTAAGACCTGCCGCACGACATTCACGTATTATCTGCAAAAAAAAAAAACAACTGGCAATTAATACAATACATAACCTGCAGTTTACGCAGTCATCATCATTAGCCTTATTCCGTTTACTGTTGTACATAGGCCTCCTTCAATAAACGCCAAGACGGCCAATCCCCTGCCACTCCCATCCAGCCCAGACCGGCATAAATTAAGTTTTCACAGTATCTAAAATTATTATTTAACATCTATGTTTCAAATTAGTTTTGCTAAATATGTCACCCATGTGCTGTGCATCTGCTACTTCAGAAAGATAACACTGGAATATAGTTCTGAGTTGTATTTGTACAACTCAGAACTTGTAATTGTTGTGTAATAACATACCTCTTTTATCAAGACTGCTAATCGGTCTGCTGTAACATACTCGCTTGATAAGTAATAAGCCACAGGCTGCTTAATCCTCTTTCTAATGCCAGCTAACATAAATACAAGAGCGTGTGATGCTATTTGTGGTGATCTGCCTTGAAGTCCATGGTCTTGAAAACCTTCTATTATATCTGTCTTTCGGTTGTACATGATATTTTTTTTTATTGACATTTCATCAAACATGATAATGTATTCATTGTCTGATGCAGTTTGAAGTTCTGCTGTTCTTTTTAAAACAGAAAAAATACATTCGTTAACTCCAACTTTAAGGGAGAATTTGCTCAAAAGAAATTTTAGAGTAGATTCAGATGGTAGACAAAATAACCTTCTCAACAGTCTATAACACGTTGGTGATCTTTTATATAATCTGAGAGCTGTTACTTTTTCTTCAGTAGTCCATCTCCTTCCTTTAGTTTTTTTTTTTACGTTTTTGATCTGTGCTTGCAGCAACAAGGCAAATGTAGGAGTAATATTTTTCATCAACATATCAATAGACTTGTTTTTATGTAATACTTTTAACATGTCTTTATTTTTCAATGTTTTTATTCTATTTCGCAGTTGCCAAATATGTTTTAAATGTTTCCTGCATTTTGTCAACAGATATTGTTCTTTTGGGGTTTTAGGTTGCCGTGTTGGTGTCTGAGATAGATGGTTGATTTTACTCAAAACATTATTTTCTGCACATGAAGCATATGACACATGCGAAGTCCCAGGTTGAGGTTTAAGTCTAGGTTTTTTCATGGTGGGTACTGGTTTTGGTTCAGAATAGCAGTTGGTAATGTCATTCAATACTTTCAGATGACAATGTGATGGACCTGGTTGAGGTTCAGTCTGAAATTTAAATAAATAAATGTTGTAATAATAGTAATAATAATCATATAAACTTACTTACTTACTTACTACTACCACTGCAACAATAGTTGTAATAACAAAATAATCTAACATCGGGTCACCTTACTCACCAACAGGAACACAATACTGCTTTAAAACAGTATTATTTAGCTGTGGTCTTCACTGGCTGGCTAATCACAGAAAAATTCATAAATCCATTTTAGCATTATTGAGTAACAAGTTTTCAAACATTGTCATAAACTTTTGCATTTGTAAAATTAGTATGATTCACGATTCAGACTGTAATATCCCACTGTTGGGCATAGGCCTCTTCCCCATGTAGGATAAGGATTGGAGCTTAATCCACCATGCTGCTCCAATGCAGGTTGGCGGATATATTCCCTACTATACTATGAGTAACGATTGCTATCAGGTGTACATGATAACAACCGGGACCGACGGCTTAACGTGCTCTCCGAGGCACCAGAAAACCCAGACCACGGCAAACATCTGTATGGCCAATACAAATGTTGTCGTGTGTGGGATCGAACCCGCAACCTCCCGCGCAATAGCCAATCACAATCCAGTGCTGTGACCGCTGCGCCAACGCGACGGCAGCATTATTTATTTAAAAATTTAGTAGGATATCCCTTAAACTAGCTTAAGTTCTGAACCAACAGACAGAAAGTCTATTGCTTTCCATACTCCAAACATTTTGACATGAAACTACTACAAACAAACCTACTATGTGAAATTTCAAATGACTTTATATTGTTTATGTTAAATATTATAATAACACTAGCTTCTGCGCGCGACTTCGTCCCTGTGGAATAGGATCAAATCTGTCATATATACTTATGATTTGTGCGAAACTAACCTTTTACGCAGCGGAAGCTCTCAAAAGGATAAAAAAACCGATTTTGAAACATTCTTCATTGGTGCTACGCTTCTAATGGTCCTAGCGTGATTATATATAGCCTATAGCCTTCCTCGATAAATAGGCTATCTAACACTGAAAGAATTTTTCAAATAGGACAGTAGATCCTGAGATTAGCGCGTTCAAACAAGCAAACAAACAAACAAACAAACTCTTCAGCTTTATAATATTAGTATAGATTAATTATATACCTCTTTGATGTCATCTGGAACAGCAAATCTGTGAAGCTTCTTTGAAGTTTCAGGGTAATCACTAAATGATGTCCTTGAAAAATGTCTATTACAGAGCATTAAATGTCGTGTATGAAGTTTTTGCTGAAATTCTGGAGACCAGTGCTCTTTATCAGGAAAGCAGTACTTTGCCCATAATTCACAGCTGAAATAAAATTATAACTATATCAAAATAACAAACTGACTGGGATAGTTGATTGTGAAGTAGAATCAACCTAATATAATAAAACACTGCTCTACTTATGAGAGTAGTGATACATAAAGATAAAATTGCATCAACGCTGCCATCCCCGGTGTGCATTGGACTTTACAGAACAAAATGTTATGACAAATGGCTGATTTCATTTTGTTGTTTGGGGCTGTAGTGCTACTCACAAAAATTAAATTGGAAGATTGGGTGGAAGGCTTCATAGCTGTAGTTTAGTAGCTTTGTTGTTGTAACACATACATCTAGTTCTAGAGTCTAGACTAGATATCACTTGTTCGAAGTCCTGGTACAACTCATACAATGTTCTATATATAATTAGATAATTTATCATAAATTTTATAAATACATACCGTAATGTGTTCGTTATACCGGGTTTAGGAAAGCGAAACAATTTAGTCAGCGAGTCCTCAGCCGGTGAACGTCCGCACTTATAACATCGGCGTTGATTTTCCGCGTTATTTACCGAAGACATAGTCACGTCTTAGTCACTTTTTCGAAATAGGTTCATAAAAATCGTAAAGATAACTCAAACCACACACAAGAGTCACTATCTCAAAATATTTCAATCCCACCGAGTCGAAACAAAAATAAAATTAATATAATAAAATAAAAATTCAATTCTTATAACCTTTTATGACAATAAACCAAAGCAATAAACAAAACAACACATTACACAACGATGGACGCTGGATAAACAAATCCGCCATTTTGATGCTCTGTGTTGCCGTCATCAGTGAATTTTTAATTTCTCGCATTAGGTCCCGATTTTTTTTTACTCTAGCCTCACTTGAAATAGCCCTTGAAGGTATGTCGTTGATTTGACGTATAGAGTCGACACCCCCTGGTCACAACGTCGACGAGGTCATTAAATATTTTCTTCTCCAGGTGATCAGGAGCACACAAATCACACATTAAACAGTACGTCGCTACACCCACAATCGTTATCAACATTGGCACTTGTAACTCGTCCTTAATTTCGTTTAACAAAATGAATTGTTTTACCCGTCGTACACACGCTGGCCATTGTTTCGAGTTTAAATCGAAAGGCTCAATTTTACCGATCGGCATAGTGTTTTTTTTTTCTCGCAAACTAAAACTAGTAAAGAATTATAATGTAACAGTTTGTAAAGTCTTTATAACGCGTAATACCACTTTAACCCTAGAACCGTACCCATTTAAGAATTTCATTAACGGTACCCCGGGGTACAAGCACACCCAAAATAAAAAAGACATTTTTCAAAAGGTGATAAAGTTTATTAAAAATCAACGTACATATGCAGTTTTACATTATTTTTAGTCTTAATGAACACAAGGCACATAAAATTAAGAAGTTAAACAATTTTGAGAATTTTTCTTGGTGCTCATTGCATATAAAAGTTTTGCACGTAACACATTATGTGCGTGATTTACGGTTCTTGGACCTTGGACAGTAAGAATATCTTCCAGATTTTGAATGTGTATTGTTACTACAGCTAATGATCGCTTTTTTCCCTAATAGATCCTCAATACTTATTTGTAGGGATGTTGGCAAAGTACGATACTGAAATCTATCTTTCAGGTAAGGTTCGATGAGATGAAATACGAGTGTCTTCAGATAGGTGCCCCTGTTCTTGAAAACTTGATTATCAGTGTCATTTGAAGTATTCTATAAAATACACAGACTTGAGCGTCGAGTTTTGCGTGACACACTATACGTATGAGAAAGTTGGTCAGACGTATCAACTCCACCCTTCGTTTTATTGTAAAATTATATTATATGGGGTAAATTAACAGTTTTGTCTGTCTGCTTCGTCGTGCGTGGTGGAAAGCATAAGGACGTTTTTCTTTTTTCCTTTGCTAAGCTTTGGAGCCACATATGACAGCAGAGTGAGTTCACCATGAAAAACAAACATTGACGTAGTCAGTAAAAAGATTCGGTATTTCTGTTTTTTTTTTTCCAGTGTTCATTAGTTGTAGTTTTTTTAAATAGCTGTAGTTTGTTGCCTACCCTACAGGTGCCATGAAAATTCTTGTGTTGTAGAGTCTGGATCATATTATATAGTTTTGAAAACTCCTCACTAACGCTGTCCTTTCTTCTATTTGCTGCTTCTTTAATATTAAACAGCGTCCTTGACCTTGGTTTTTTTCACTAAATCATTTGAATTATTGCAAAATTGTTCGTCAGTTTTTTTTTTCTTTTCAAATTAACCACTTCTAACGACATTTCTAACGTTTTTCAATACATTAAACTTTGAACAGACACTAATAAACTACGAAAATACTATTATTTTGTATGTATATACAAAACACGACTTAACAAAGCAACGTCTTTACGTCAATAGATGTAGAAACACACTATCGCGTACCCGCGCTAGCGTGCGTCGAGTCTCGCGTACAAAGTTCGACTCGCGGGGGCTCGGAGGAGGGAAGGACACGGTGGGGCGCGGTGAAGGCGGCGGCGGCGCAGGCCGGTCGCCGTGACGTCATCGCGTTTCTTTGCGCGCGTACACTTACTGTATGGGCGAAGAGGGGATGTGAAGGGAGCCGAAAGGGACCATCACACCTGGCGGCAAAATGTGTTTTGTCATTATTTAGGGTCTCAGGTATAAGAAACCGGTCATATTTGCCGTCACTCGGATTTTGTATACTTAACTACCTCTAGCGCCTGGACTAAATAGTAAACTTTCAATTTTATTGAGATAAGGATTTAAAGATATAAGGTTCTATATACGTTATGACCTAACAATAATCGCTATAAAAATTAATATATGTAATTGGTTCAAAATAAATTCCAGGACTATGTGATATAGGAATCATACTCGATTCACCGTGGCTTCGGCTTCCATAGCATAAAGCTCTGAAAAATATTTAAAATGAATTAAATTTAAGGTTTAGAAATAGCAGGCTTAATGTCGTTTGTATGATATTTATTATATTTACGACCTATTTGTATAGTAACTTTTATAATTTTTATATGGACCTTTCCATATAGGTGATAAGCCTTACAGAGTCGGTGATGATGTTTTACATACACCGAGTCACAAGCTTTATAAGAAATTTCGCGTGAACTAGCATCGTAATATTGTTTAGATTTTTCCTTACTATTAATTATGTTTTGAATGGCTTTTTCCCTTAATGTTAGTAACATGGATAAAATAGGTGGTCTTTATATGAACAGGTGAAGGTGGGAACTGAATTGAGATTGTGGGGTCTACTATTCCTAAAAGATTAAAGACAGCTGAACATGCTTTTTCCTTCTCAGTCTGTGCTTTCTTTTCTGACCTTTTAAAGCTCCGGTTTGACCTTTTGCAATATCTAAATATACAATTCGGTGTTTCAAAGAATCTATATTTAAACACCCATGCATCTTTCGAATAGGTTAGTTCTTCATCAATTGAGTCACTTCCTGGGTTGTTTCAAGTCTCCTTTTAAGAGCAATTTCATTTAAGTGACAATCTGAGTAGTTCCATAAGTTGTTTCCTCCGTCTTCAGTTAGTGGCACGTCTAGTGAAACTCCATTTCTTATCTTGGAACCTGTCTCTTTCAATCGCCACAACCTCTTACAAGCTGATATGCCAAGTCTCTATCTTGCCGTAGCACCTAGGGCATTTATAACTAATGTTTGTTGTAAAGTTGATGTTCCCTTTGCTATTGCGTATAAGTCATCATAAGGTGTTTTCCCTTGAGGTCCAATGCTAGGTACTTCTGTTCCGTACTGCGACACAAACTTTTCATCAATATACCAAGATGTGTATTCTGCTATCCCTTCTGGCAGGAAGAAGGTCTTGTCTGGACTTAAGTTTATCCCTGCCATTGACAGGTTTTGCATATTACTGATAACACACTTCTTATTATTTTCCAGGTTATTGGATAAATATTTTGTCGTGGAATCATCACTGGAGCGCATGCACACAACTTTCATTTCGTTATGCGCCATATTATGGTTCATTGAGATTATTCCTACAGTAGTGCTAGCTGCATTCAACATTCCCATTAGCATTCCAGGACTGGATTTTACAAATCTCCTATCTTATGTTATTTGGAACCTCAGTTTCATGTACCATTCTTTTGTTCTGATGTTCATTGACTTTGTGTTTATCTCTCCATTCTAACCCTGAGTAGTAATCATCATTTTGAACTATAGGTTCTGGTCCGATTTGTATTTCTTTCCACGCTTGAAAATGGTGGCAATATTTAGCTATGGCTCAGAACACCTTGCCACAATTTGTGGTAGGCTGAGTGAAGAATGCAACCTTCATGGAAGGTTCAAACTAGGTTACTTCACTACTATATAGTAGTAAAGTAAGAATAATATACCTGGAGATAGGCATTCGTTCCACTTTGTTGCATCTTTCGTTCCTTGGCATACGTTAGTAGCCAATTGGGTGTCTAAAGATGTCATCTCTATATTAAACCTGATCATCGCTTTTTTCTCCTCCCCTTCTATAGAAATCGTAGAACCTGGGAGATCTTTAGACAGTTCTAGATGAGAGGCCTCTACAATATGTAGCAAAGGGCGAAGTAACATGCTGGCAGATGCTATGGCCCTCCTATCTTTCTTTCCTCTTTCTTTATGTTTAACATATGAGGCAAACCTACAGGTCAGCTGCTGCATTTTCGTTCTGACTTTTTGTTTCCTCTCAATTTTTATTTTTCAGTTCTGGAACTGGTTGAGAGCATAATAGTTGTTTTACCATTTCAAATGCTTTTTGACAGTCATCTTACTATATAAATTTTTGATTCTTCCTTAATAAGTTATGCAATCGTTCAATAATTATAGCACTCTGGTATGTATGTATTAAAACCCCTTGAATGTTTTGTAAGTAAAAGCTGCTTTAAAGAAAGTAGATACGATCAACACATACCGAATGCTGCGTGGCTTTTCGCTCGCAATGAGCTGTTTTTGATTTCGTGGAATATAAAGTCCAGAGCGTGCGAACGTTTGCACATATTCTCCGCTACCAGGCATTAAGTAAGTTTATGATTTAGAAAATTCAAAACCACGTTCGTAATTAGTCAACTAATTCTTCGAATGTTATTGTTTATCCCCGAAACATTCACCTCTAGCCATCTTTTTGAAGACAGATATCATAGTTTTCGGAAATTCCACCATACACAACTCGCGTCAAAAGATAACGTCCGAATCAATGGATAAAATGTTTACGGTCCCGGAAGCTCATTATTATATCAATATTGTCTGTAGTCTGCAGTCCAGAGGTCGAAGCAGGTCCAGTAGTAAAGTGCGCAGGAGTAAGCGTACCGATAAAATGGGGAGCCACATTTCCATTCAAGCGATGTATCGTAATGTGTGATCCGTAACACCAATTATCACGTGTAAAGTGGTCGGTGCGACGACGTATAAAGCACGCGTCGCTTTATATGGAACATCTCCATAACCTACCTTTCTCTTGTGTAACTTCCATAGAAAGAATTCTTCGCGTGAACACCTCTTTTCCCCTCATCTCTCCTACAGCGAGCTTCTTTTTCATTCTAGTGAAATGTCGTTTAAGGTGTACTCACCGAGTTCCTGGTTCTGTCCTAGGATAACTCCGATCAGCTCCTTCATAGTGGTCTCTTTGGCTTTGCTTTTTAGGATGGACATAGGCTTGAGTCAGCTGGCCACCTCCGCTGTAACTTTAGTGTTGCCGGCGTTATTAAGTGTTTTAAGTGCGTCGTCTCTGTCGTTGGAGTTGTCGAACTCAACGTTTGTAGTGTGTTAGTGTAATTTTTAGAGTGTTTGTAATCATGTCAAAGAATAATAATCAACGATGACAGCATGACTTATCATTTTTTAATGCCTTGTTCTAATTTACAAGTTAGGCCAAGATCACTCTGTAACAGTAGTAATTTTTTATTTTTATTTTAAGTCTTTTTCAATTAAAATTGCAATAATTTTTTTTATTAATGGGATGGCAAATCGTTTTAAAATCTGTGTTTAGTAGGAATATTTTAAAATGTATAGGCACTGACAGTGTAGTTACTTTTTTTACAAAAATCATAAGTATTAACGCAACTAAATTTTAAAATGTATTTTAATGAAAATCTTCCTTTCTTCAATTAAAATTGTATATCTTTCTGTTAAACAAAGGGATCTGCTATTGTGATACCATTTTGAAATTGGTATTTAGTAGGCATATTTTTAAATGAATGGGCACTGACAGCTTAGTACATTTTTTTTACAAAAATCGCTCTTGAATTAGCATGATATGTTAAAAATTTGGGTTTAAAGTAGAGTAAAACCAATTTTTTTCTTCAAAAGCCTTAAATTTACATTAAAAACGTGTTATTTAACGATAGCTCTAGTGTTCAACAGTAATTAACAGTAATCAAAATGAAAAAATAATGGTATTTGTTAAAACTACAACCAAATTTGTAACAAGGGGTACAAATATCGTAAAAAAATTAAAAATAAAAATATTTCCAGAACCTTTGGGTAAAAATGAATAAAATTGTAATATGTTATAGTAAATTACCTGGTTTATCGAATCCTTAACGGTGGACCACTATTTACGCCACACCCTGTATATTTATATATAAATAGAGGCCACTCTGGCCGAAGCGTGTTTAGTTTACTCAAAAGATTTAGATTTTCGTAGCGCGACGACTGCTTCTTATCTGCTGTTGATGGGGCCTTGGTAGTGACGACGATGGCCGGTCGTGTGACTGGCGGCTGAGACGGGACGACCTTGGTCGGCCGGTGGCTGTGCGAGTCTGCGCTGGCTGTTTTGCTATGCTCGCCTAGGTCGTGGATATGTCCTTTGGTTTGTTGTCTTTTGTTTCGATTTCGTTTGAGCTTGGTATTATTAGACATTTGTTGGCCGCAGTGACACTGCGACTCTCATGAACTGCGGTGTGGATGCCAACCACAAGTTTAATGGTGGTTTTTTCGAGGACGGCGGAGTCCTTGACATCTTTGGAGAATGCTGGCAAGGATTTTGAGGAGCGGGAGAGGCAACTGAGATCCCTCTGCTTGGGGCCCATATGCTGTTTGATAACTATGTTGGGATAGTTGATAATAGTGAATACCGCATTGAAATCGGTTGCAGTTGGTGGCAGTTATGGATTTTTGTGACCTCCTAATTTTTCGTAATTTTTTGTTATAAAATCAACTTTTACCTGTAAAGTAGGGGAAAGTTTATTGCGTTTGTTAAGAAAAAGAAAGAAAAATGTAAAAAATAATATAAGCAATTTATTTATTTGATATTATACTTTATTAATTTAAGAATATTATCTTAACAGTGAAATCAAATACTTTTATTTTTAAGAAGCGTATAATTAATTAAATACCTCGTAACAATTTATGTCCCCATCGATATATTATTATACAACTATAATACTTATCTTTTCTTTTTATTTGTATACATATTTATTTCTTTTGTTTTTATATAAAGTTGTCGAGTTTTGTGATGCCTTTAGCATATTATTTGTTGATGGCGTAAAATTGACGCATCCACCTAGGTCTGTAACTGGTAATTGTAATTATTATTGTCATTGTTATTATTCTGATATATGTTTACATATACACTTGCTATCAACAATATATGTACACTTATTTTCGAGGTACCGTATATGTACACTTATGACATACATAGATAGATAGATAGATACTCTTTATTGTACACAACAACAATCAACACAATAACATATTACAAACAAAAAATAAAATAAAAATAAAACAGTGTACAAAGGCGGTCTTATCGCTAGAGTAGCGATCTCTTCCAGACAACCTTTGGGCATATAGGACACAGCGTAGTGAAAAAGCGGTAGGGAAGTGTATACAGAGAAGTGACAATTAGTGTCACCTAGAACAATATCAATTATCGAGTACAAATACACATACATATACAGCACAATACATACATACATACATAGATACATACATACATACAAACATATATATATATACATATATATATACACATATATATATACACAGACATACATACACATATATATACATACGCATAAAAATACTATACCTACATATAAACGAAATACATATAATATGAATAATAGCATAGAATACAAAATACAAGTGAAGCGATACTAGGAGTATGTTATGCAGAGATAAAAACAATTATGACGTACTAAGTGACAAATAGTGCGCCTTGAGGTATTTTTTAAAGCAAGACAGGGATTGGGCTTGTTTTATAGGAAGAGGTAGAGCGTTCCAAAGTTAAACAGCTTTAACTGAAAAAGAATTGGAGTAAAAAGAAGTAGTGTGAGCTGGGGTTTCGAGCATCAAAGTAGACTCAGATCTAAGGGTGCGTTCGTGTGTATTACAAAGATACTTGAAACGCTCCTTAAGGTACAGAGGTGTATCAGAATGAAAAAGTATACAATATAGTAGCGAGAGTAGGTGAGTATTCCTGCGAAAGCGAATCGGAAGCCACCTGAGACAACTGCGAAATTCGGAAACGTGGTCATATTTGCGAAGACCAAATATGAACCGTATGCAAAGATTTTGAAGGCGCTCAAGCTTATTTAATTGCTCCTCTTTAAGATCAAGATAGCAAGTGTCAGCATAGTCAAGAATTGGTCATACTTGGCCTACTTACAATATACACCTAACCTATGTTATTATTTAGAATTTTTTTTTTATTTTCTTTTTTTATTTTTTAGTTAGAAACGTTTTTATTCGTTTTTCTGGTTTTATATTATTTTATTTTTATTTATTTATTTTTTATTTATTCATTTATTTTTTATTTACTTATTATTATTATTACTTAATCCTGTATTTATGGAGTACAGTTATGAGTCTTTTCATTACATTACACTGTGATTTCATTCCACTTTGATTACTGTGATTACATTACACTGTGATTACAAGTTACTTATACTACTACTATACCTACTGGCTCATCTGGTAGAAGAATAAAAACCTACTCGGGTGAGTTCAGGCAAATTTATTTAATTTAACTTATTTTATATATTTATGTTGATATGTTTTGTATGGATTTTTCAACTTATTTGAGACATTAAGTTATGATTTTGTGAGGCTATAAAGGTGTTTTTAGTCAAGTTATCGTAAAAAAATTGGATACTGTATGACTTCATTATGTAATTTATTTATAACAATTTATTTCCAATACAGGAATTTTATATATATATATATGGCATTACATTTTGACTTAATGAGTATGATGTATGATTTAGGCACACACGATCAGTTTGTTTTGCAGCAAATTTTGCTGAGGAGAGAGGTCTGATTCCAACAGAAACGATTTGCATATACCATCAGAAACCGATGATTCTTTCTAGGAACGAAACGGGCCGACTTGGCAAAATAAGGTGTAAGAAGAGTAATTGCAAGACAAAGGATTTATCGCGTGCTATCGGGACATAGTTTGAAGAGGCGAGATTGTCTCACTTTTGTCTTTCAGATCATGCATTCAGTGAGGGACTATCTTACTATTACACACGGAAAGAACTGGCGCGTGCAGACAGTCAGGTTATTCCTAGCAGCACAGTCGCTGACTGGTTTAATTATTGCAGACACGTCATTGCCGTCCACGTAATACAAAACCAAAGGGTCGATGGAAAGATAGGGCCTAATAAAATTGTACAAATCGACGAGTCAGTGTGGAAGAAGAAAATATAACCGTGGACAGATTGACGGCCATTGGATTATTGGAATCATTGAAGACGGCAACGATGACCTCAGCCTGAAATGTCTCCCGATAACGAGAGGTCTGCAGAGATATTGGTACCACTTATAAAAATCATGTCGCGGAAGGTTCAATTATTCACACGGATATTTGGAGAGCCTCTACGAGCCGTCCCGACCATATCCGATATACCCATAAAAGGATAAACCATATCAATAAATTTGTGGTACCAATTGGGACACATATACAAAGGATAGAAAGCCAGTCGAAGGGTCTGAAGAAACATTTTAGGCAAGGTCAATATAAATAAGATTTTACTCTTTGGCTCGCAACAAGAGCAACAATTAGTTTTTATTTCAATAAACTATACATTAATATATATCAAAAACAATTCTTTGTTTTATTTATTTTAATTATAACTTGTTCAATTAATACTTGTGCACTGTAGGACAAATTAGAATGACATAATATTTTAAAAAAGTCAGTAAGATTGTGTGCTAGAATGTAGATACAGAAATGCGAAAAATACCCAAAACGGAATTGGAGTACCCCCCACGTGGCCTTGGTCTGTCCTACCCCTAGGGTTCCTTAGAAGATGGAGACGAAGAGGAAGGGCAGCCCTCCCTCGCACCACCGAAGCCAAGCGTTATTCTAACCTCAAAGTTGGTAGGTAACATTTTTTTTTTCGTAACGAAATTATGCCAATAAACGGTCTAATTTTGAAGTTAGTAGGTTAGGCTTATTTCTTTTTTTTTTTTTGGAACGAAGTTGCTTACGGCAGGCTTGGCATTTGGCTGGGCGACCGAACTGAAAAAAATGTTATACTAAAACCGTAAGAAAAATATATAACGGAAGTAACGTAATATCATCAGTCACTCGACTGTTTGATTGGCACCTTATGTCCACTTTCCTGCTAACCGTCAAAGAATACTTACAACAAATGGGCACAACGATAAATAATAACACATAATAATTTTAAGTTAGCCAAGTCTTGTTAAAACTTTAGGTGGTTTGTTGGAAGACGTTTGAAAACCTGTCTCGTCCATATTATAGATGCGCATATAGCATCAATTTGGTGCTTCTCAATTTTAATCTCTAGGAGGTCAAAAAATCTATACACTTGCAATTTGTCAAATCCCGGGGCTCTGGCTATAAACATAGGTTCAGGTCATCGTAAAGTCAAATTAGGATGACGCTTGATAAGTCCTTTATAAAAGTCAGTTCCATTCTTAAAAGGATTAGGAATATACTTTGCTTCAGCAAACTGGAAAACAAGATGCAAAAAGTCCTCCTTTGTTAGTCCAAAGAAAAGATTATCCATATAAAATACTTACTCGTAAGAGTTCTTCATGCTGTGGAAAAACGGCTTAAAATATCCCAAGTTTCTTTTTCGCAGATCCTGTCGCAATGTATCTTCTTAGAGTAGTGAGAGGGATATTATATTTAAATGCGATAGACTTAAAATATCCACGCTTATCATTTATCTCTTTGATCGCCCAAGCAATAAGACAGGTTTACGCTTTTTCTTCCCAATACCCAGTGCCCGTTTCAATGGTTCTTCCTTTTCTCTATTAACTTGATTCATTAAAGAAAATCTATTCTTGTCCGAATTCTTCGAAACGTCTATTATAACTATTAGAAAAGTTTCATGGAGGCTACTTACTATCCTCCGTCATATTAATCCTAATCAATTTATAATCACCCTCTTAAATTATTTTCTATTTCACTTATCAACAAATGAACAATTTCTGAGTCTCGTATGTCTACCAAAGGGCTCTGGGATGACTTTGCATTTCCATACATTCCATACACTCCTCTGAAATATTACTTGCTTTCAGTTCCTTTAAATTGTTTAGTAGATCTATGGGTGTTTTAGTCTCAGGAGGTTCTTTTGGTGGGTATAAGTCATTTAAAGTAATATCTTCCATCTTATCTTTCAGTAGATCTTCTTCCCACCGTCCAAGTTCAAGTCCAACATAATCTAAATTAAACATTTTTAAAAACACTGTCTTTAGGCCTTATTAGACGATGGTAGTATAATAAGGCCTAAGACTTTAACCTATAAAATAAAACAAAATAAACTTCTTATATTTGGTAATTGAGATCCATAAAATAATAGTATGGCGATAATCACAGTAATTACTTAAAAATAACATTTTTTTTTTAAATTTAGGAACAGTCTGGACACTCAAAATCATCATCGTCCTCCTCTGTCAAACCAACGCACTCCTAGTGGTACCATTTGCTGCATTTAAAACACATCCTCATAGCAGCTTCTTGATCCCGCTTACATGCATGACAGTACCAACTCTCTCTATCCTCTTTAGTGCTCTCTGCCTTCCCAGTCCTTTTCGTTGTTGAGGTCTTTCTTTCTCTTTTATTTTTATTAAACAGGTCTTTGGTGACGGGAGTTCCTCTATAATTTATGGCTTTTCTTCTGACTGTTGTTGTATTTTCGGTATTTTTAGCTGGTGTAGGCAGGAGCTGCTTAAACGATGTTCTTTTAAATTGAGCGAGGAGTACATTATCCTCATCATCAGAACTGGAACTACAATAAACCATTCTGTAAAACCTTTCGGATGGTCTTTTTAAGATATGATCAATTCTTTGTTCTTTCATTGATGTCGATGGCTGGGGTGTTCCGGGGGGCATTGGCGTGGATGGGACGCGAGGTGGCGAACTTTCTACATCCAGCGTCTGGTACAGGGGCTGCTGCTTCTGACAATACAGATGGAGCAAATGCTGTTTCCGGGATAGCGTGCGGATTAAATGGATACAAATCAGTCGCTCTAAAACCACTTGTTATGTTTTGGCGTTGGACTTTTTTAATTTTATCGGTTATTTTTTTTTAGCAATTGTCATGTCAAGTATTTTCCGCTTAAGAACAATTTTTCTCGGAGAGTCAAAAATTGATTCAGATTCACTAACACACTCAGAAATTGGTTCCATAGTTCCAATGCTACTGTAACCAACTCTGGGCTAAAACAAACATAATATAATGTTAGTGTCGGTTGAAATAACTACTACTTTAATTACTACTACTTTCAGTAATGGTTACTATTTTCATTAATATTTTAATGTTACATCAATACAAGGTACAGCAGACTTCTTCAAAAAACGCCTTCCCGCCTTTGTTAAATATATGTCCTCTTCGCAAAAATGCAACGAACATACATAAGTATGATCGGACGGTAACCAGGTCTCTTTGCTGCGGTTGTTTTGGACAAATTTTATCCATTTTTCCCTGTCTTTGCGCCACAGGCGTGGAAAACTTGAATAAAAAAAGACAAATTATCACTCATAATTCAAGGATAGTTTTTCATATTTTACCTTTTTTCATCCTTTAACTGAAATCAAAATACTTTTCTAAATGACGTGTACATAAATTATATTCCGCTTTAAAAAAAAACATCACCTTTTACTATCTACACAATGTCACATCTCTTAATTTTTATTCTATGACAAATGACGCAACATGGCGTCAACTAAAATGATTATATAGATACTTACCGATGGAACGTTATTCCTTTGCACTTCGACGTATTTCTTGAATTATTAGTGCAATATCGCAGTACACACGGGCATTTTTAACAACTTTTTACACTGTTTCGTTTTAAAAAATGACGACTGCGGACTGACTTCGCAAACGACTGAGTGACGTGAGACCGGCCGACCGCAGTTGAGCAGAACACAGTAGTTATCGGTGATGTCTTCTCTATACGTTAGTAATAGCTCAATGCTGATCCTTTGTCGATTAGGGTTATGTTTGAGTAATTTTTCACATAGCTCCCACTCTTGGCCTTATTTTGTAAATGAGATATTAACTTGTTTTACAAGTTTTATGTAAAATGCATAAGACGCTTGCGTTTCAGAACCGGTTTCACAGTAATGCTCGTACATTATTCGTATATTAATTAATCTGAAGGCATATACATTAGTGCGTGCTCACGTCTGAGATTTTAAATGACATTATATGATCCGTGATTTTAGGAAGATCGATTGTTTTGGGATTCGGGTTTTGTTCACGGCCATCAATAAGAGGTTCTGGGTACTGAGCTTATATTTACTAATCAGAACATTTCTTACTGCCTTACAGTTATTTTGGTTGTAGTCTAGGGTAGTGAGGAAAAACGTTTTGCAAACAGGAACTTTGTTACCGTTTTCATCTGTCAAAAAATGTGTTCGATCGCGTGTAACGTTTACCTTCATTGACATTGCTTTCTCTATTTATTTTTCGGTCTATCTAGTTTTCTTGTACTGGTATTGCATAAAAAAAGTATTTCTGTTCCATCCATGACAATTTCCAAAAGTTGTTATTAATTTTTTGCGAAACTCTTCTAAAAAGCGCCTTGAGCACTGTGTTTCCTGCCAACTTAACAAGTCCCTTTCAATCTTTTAAGCTAACGTTGTAGGTTTTCCGCTTCATTTATTCCTTTCGTACTCAGATGAACTTGGTTTGTTTGTTGAACTATTATTTTTTTAATTAAATTAGATAATTTCATATGAAAAAAGCTCAAACAAACAACAAAAATCACTGAAACGTTAAAAAAAAAAAAATTTTTTTTTTTAAAATGTGTCTTTTGGCTGTATCATAACTTTTCGGTATTGAAAACCACAAAAAGTTATAACGGAGGCACTCTGTATTATAAAGTGTAATTGTGAAAATTATGCAAAATAATAATTACTGTCCTAAAAAAAAGAATTCTAACAAATCCTTTTTATAAAGTTATCGACTTTATTAAGAAATTTTTAATTTTATTAGTCATTTTAAATCATTTTAGCAAAGGATTAAATCTTAACATATTTTTCATACCTGTTATAATATTTTTAGGAACCAGATGTGGAATCGAAATAAAAAATACAACAATGATTACTTACAAGCTTTTATCGGAAGTCTAAACAAAATGTGTTACAAAAATAAAAGAGTACTAATGTTTAAATATTTTTAAGGAATACTACTAAATTACAAAAATAGGCAGAATGACTCTCCAAACGGACAAGGGTTACCCTCATACTACACGAAACACGTTTACAGTTCACGAAGTCCGTCTCGAACTGAAACGCGCACAGCGCACGCGCGTCATCCCTCCTACGGTGACCCTTCTTCACTATTCTAACAATATATATTATCTTCGTATATTAGAAGTGAATTATTTATTATTAATCAATAAAAAAATAATATTTTCTGTCAAAAATAATATCTTTAAAACTTTAGGGACTTAGAAAAAAATTTTGCTCATTTTAAGCCTCGAAATCTTAACTATGAATTTGCTTAATTTTAAATTACAGACCTTACCTTATCACGCCGCGGTATATGAAAACAGTAACGTTCACAGGCGCTTTGAACGGGTTGTATTGATCTTTTAGGGCGCTCTAATAGCTTTGGACTATTAAAGCATCGACATAATTGAGAGAGCTACATGTTATGTTTGATGGCCTAATATGCATCACAAAGTGTTCAAGCGCTTTAAACAAAACAGTCCTCAGCATCCATTTAGAATCTTGAGCCAACCCTAAAGCTCCAGATGGAGCCATGATTTAACATAATATTTTTGTAGTTTACTCTAGGAAAAACAAAAATAGGCGGTAAAAAACCACCAGCAGCGGTTATAAGGACCAGAGTTGACACCAATGCTCCTCGTTCAGCTGAGGTAACTTGCAAAATTTCTTTTGAATCTCTTTCAGCTATGACTTTAGGAGGACTGGTGACGGTGTTTTAGTATGTATCGTCGGCTTTAAAAATCATATGAGGAGTAAAATTGTATTTGCGTAAAAATGTACTTAGTTTCTCAAAAAACGTGTTTACATTAGTTTTATTAACACTTTTTGCACGTGTTAGAGAAGTACTTTCAGGTTTTCTCACAGCTAAATCGTTGTGTCTGCTCAAAAACCCTTTAAGCCTATCATTACTTGCAGTTTTATTTTCCTTCCATTTATCTGGGCAGATATCGTTGGGCATGTAGTTTCCATTTATTTCCTTTCACTTTTTCGCCAGGTTTTCAGATGCAGATGGTAGATGCCTCCTGCATATACCATCATCGTTAAATGAAAGTGTAAGTAGTGTAGTAGTTGTAACACATTTATAATTTCATCTAAGTTTGTTCGAAGATTGACAGAATTGATGACCTCACAGACGTTTTTGATGAAAAAGGATAACTTTTAAATACCATCATTAAGCTTAAGCTGATTCTTATTTAATTCATTCATGGAGGCGTTAAAATTAGAAATAGTTGATTTGGAAATGTAGATGGTTTGTATAAGTATTATTGGAGTTATCAGAGAAGTGGACATAAGGTGCCAATCAAAATACCAATTGTAAAATGCGACGTTTCAATCTTATATTATATCTTTTTCAGGCATCTAAAATTATTTGTTCACATGTGCAAAACCTGCATGTCTTATTATTAATATAAAAGGTGTACACGACCATACGACAATAAATGAAAACACAGGTCGTATTGGTATATAGAAATATCATAAAACTATCAGAATATCTCTTGAACCGTTTTTGAAAAAATGAAATTTTCGAACAAACTTAATATCACAAATTAATAAAATACATAGTACGCCATTTGTAATTTAGATTCACTGACCTCTGACTAAAGGCGGGCGGACAGGTAGCCTCTCGCCGCTGTAACACAATACATCGCAATACTTTGACACTATTATAATTCAATTATTTGTTTTTGATTGTCAGAATAATTAACACATAGAAAACACATTAAAATATATTAAATTTTAAAATTCTCAATAAGTCCACCATGAACTCGAACACACGAAATGTATCTACGTAAAATATTATTTCTCACTTTTGATAACAGGTCACCATTAACTGCCATACTTTTTAATTTATCAAAAGATCGTATTGTACGATGTTTTAAGTCGTCCACATCAGTTACATCCGTGGTGTAAACATCATTTTTAACGTAACCCCATAAAAAAAGTCGAGTGGTGTGAGGTCTGGTGACCTCGGTGGCCACCTCGTGGGGCCATAACGGCCGATCCATCGCTCTCCAAACATATCGGTTAAACGTGCTCTCGCAGAAATCACGAGGTGTGCAGGAGCACCATCCAATTGGTACCACGTCTGTCGATATACATCGAGAGAAAGCTCATCCATGTACTCTGAAACTGTTTCATTGAGTAATGATAAAAATTTTTCCGCATTTAGATTACCATCAATAAAAATGGGCCCAATTATTGTATTTCTGTGTATACCAGCCCACCCATCGATGGCAAATCTGTACTGATGCGAGCTGTCTCTCGTCAGTCGCGGATTTTCAGTGCTCCAGTGCCTTAAGTTGTGACGGTTCCATAAACCGTTCTTTGTAAAAGTACTTTCATCCGTCCACATTACGTTGAAGAGGAAGTCGGGGATTTCTTCATTTTTTCGTAACATTGAGTTACAGAATTCTTCTCTGGTAGACATATCTCTTGTTAACAATGCCTGTACTTTTTTGTATTTAAAAGGCTTACGTTTGTCGAGTTTCAAAATTTTGTGGACAATTGAGTGGGGCACACGAAAATGACGAGCTACTCTACGTAAGCTCGTAGTTGGGTTTAAAGTAAAATGATTTAGAATCCGTTCATCCAAGTTCACTCTGACTTGCGGAGGAGCACTATCTGAGTGTGGGTTTAAGGGTTGATTCTCCCGAAGCCTCTGGATAGCTTTGACAATAGTTCGACCATTTGTTGGACAAACACGGGTATGCCCATACCTCTCTTGATATGTACGAATCGCTAAAGCAGCGTTTGTGTGACATTGTCCATAAATTAATATCATATCGGTGTACTCTGAAGCCGTATAAATATAGCGAGGCATTTTTATTAAAAATATTACTATTTGCACACAAAATAAGCGTCTAATTTCGCACAGTTAACCTAATAAATATCCTAAATAATGTGTCTTCACTTAATCTCACTTCACTTAATTCAAGCGTCTAATATCTCACAGTAACAAAAAATATACTTGAGTACCTATAAACAATGGCGTCACTAGATTGAATGTTGCGCGAGCGCTGAGGTATCAAATAGCTTAACACGTCAGGCTAACGGCAGTCGGCGACACACTAACCTACTTACGATTACAAATTACGATGTGCGAAATACGAAAGAAATCGGTCGAAATATTTCAGAAAGTAAGCGCAAATCAATTATTACCTCTCCACATATTAAATTTAGTGTCTTATGAACAACGGTATAAGGTTTATTTTGCGTTAAATTGTAGCACGATTGGTGAAATTAGATTATTTACAATTTTTATTTAAATTGTTTTAAATACGTAACTTGTGTCGGCCATGACAGCTTAATAACAGATATGGGGTGATGTTTTAGTTATAAAAAAAGAAAAGTGTTTTGTGACTAAACTATGTTAATTTAATTTTTGCATGCTAATTGAGAATGTTACTAGCTATACTCGGTATTAATTATTGTCGTATTATCACGACCACCTTGTATATAGAATAATAACAAATTTCCTTTATTTACCTTTACACGTAGTGTTTAATTGACATATTTATAATTCTATTGCTACTATGTATAATCATATAATACTTTCCAAATAAAAAAATAAATATATTATTTAATCCAGGTAACAATATGTGCATTTTTATTTGTTATAAATCCATTTGATTCCCAAAATTTAATTTTGTTCCAGAATCTAAAATATTAATTACATATATGATAGGTATATAATATGATATATAAAACGCTATGTTATATGCAATGTGACCAGTATGTCACACCCAATTATCCTTCAACTGTAATAAATCACATCATCAAAGCCATTTTAAATTTTCTTAACAATGAAAGGTACATGTTGTTTGTGTGTTGATTGTTGTCACTTTACCATACCAACCATGAAAAATTGTTCTGGAGGAATCAAATAATGATTTGATTCCTCTTTGACGTCTTGGACTGGATAAGCAGATTCTAAAGATCTAATATTGGATCTATTGGAAAGATAATATTTTACAAAAGGTCTAATTTTGTGACATTTTACACCTTAATTCTGACGCTGGACATTTCTAACGATGATAATGTTGACTACAATGAGTGTATATCTTGTTTTTACCTGTCTTTGGTATCGGACTTTGACTACGTCGACTAGCAAATCTCTTGACTGTGAAAGTTTTTTTATTTGAGTTACTTACGTTACTCGTTTATTATTAGTTTACTGTGACTTTATATAAGATTGTGATATATGTAAAACAGTATCAGAATGTTGGATATTGTTTGTGCATTTCGTTGTGCCATAATGACAGTTTTAGAATTTAATGTAGCTTTTGCAAGTGTTAGGTATGTGAGAATTTATATGATATACCTAATAGTTCGGCATATTTAGGCTGTTAGGCCCCTACGCAACACACTTAATTAAAATACTTTTTTCTTGTTTCTTACATTATAATTAAAACCAACACGTGAAAACTTAAAAACCGACATCTCGTATTTTATATAAACTTTTTAGTACAGAGTTGGATATTCAGGGTAATAGCATAGACTAAAAAAAACTAGTTACATAGATAAACAACTACATATTATTCTAACAAGGTCAGTCTCTTGTAACGATCTTTGTCGAACATGTGTTAATCTGGAACTAATGTTAGCTATAAAAATATATTTTATTAGTGGTGTACTAAATTCACATCTATTGCCAGTTTTTTGTAAGTCCGTAATAGATTCGTCGATTCCCTCTTTGGGTTTCTGCATTCTCGTAAAAAAGGAATGTCTGATAATAGTCAAGTTCTTTTGTGGCTCGAAATAGTGTTCGGATTTAGTATTAAATTCTTTCAAGTCACTTTGTTCATGTCTGTATTGAAATAATTATAAATTTTTATACCATTTTCTGCAATTGTTTGTAACATTTATTTATTTATTTTATTAGGCATTGCAACAGCGTTACGATAAAATAGTATGTTAAAATATAAAGTATGAATATGGCTAAAATAAGATCACACTGATATGAACAAATTAATTATTATGAAATACATAACTAGGCATTATGTAAAAAAGTAAACGGTTATGTTCAATCTTATCCATTGTAGTTAGAGGTTGTGTGGCATGCCTTGTAAAGGTGAATGCGTGTTCGTGTAGGTGTCTACATGTAAGACGAATGAGTATTAGTGTGGGTTTGTGCATAAATATGTAGGTGCTGGTTTTGAATATTTTTGTTAATACTAGTTAAAATGCATCTTTTTGATTTAATTTTTACGTGACGTATTCGTTCATAAGTAAAAAAGGTCTAAGTTTGAATACTGGGTATTGTATGTATTGTCAATACGGCACAGGACTGAGTAAGTGCGTAATTAGTTACATTTCTTAGTTTCTTTTTCTTTATAAAAAACTGCACAGTGTTTAGATAGAGACATATGATTGCCTTGACAGTTGATGCATTAAAACACTGCTGTTTTGCAATTAGCGTGCATACCACCACATTTAGGGCAGACGATTTTACCGTATGGACATCTTTTGGACATATGAACTAAGCTCCAGCGTTTCGAAAAGTGAGACACAGGAAATGCGTAACGGTTAACTTTTACATAAACCATCTACAGACACATAAGAAGGTATTTATTTACCTTCTTATGTTAACTACCTGTCAAACCTAAACGAATACACTCATTCGGAATTCACCCACTTTCATGTGGAGATCCACGTCGCTTAAGAGCCATTTCACAATTTTACGCTCTGCAAGTTTAGGTAAATTTGGTCGCATCGCGCGAGTCGTACGAGCCGCGCGATCTTTGTGCTAGTACGTATAGTGTGACAACCAAAAGACCATCGTGATCATTTTCTGATGTATAATAAAAATTATAACTATGGTATAAAATGTTTTTTACATAATTAATTTGTTAAAAATTTCAAGTATGTTATATAACAACAGTCAATAAATTTAAAATAAAATTAAAAAAATCAATTTTATGAAACAATTTTTTTAAATTGATTTAGTTTTTTCAGTTTACGAATGAATCTAATATTTACGATATGAATAAAAAAGCATTTAATGACATCGACACCGACAAACATATTAATTAACAAATAACAAGACAAACAGATTGAAATGCCTATTTGTATTGATAGTGTGAGAAAAGAAAATTAAATTATACATTTGTTTACAGAAATTATCATTATATTATTTTACAGTCATTTTCGTAATATGTTTATTTTATTTATATTTTATTATGAAAGTATCAAATGCGTTTTATCCGCTATAACAACAGGCGCTTGGCGCGTGTGAGCGAAAGAGACGGCTGCGCAGAATTTGGCGTGGACCTTACCTCTAAGAGCGCTAGCGCTCGACTGATTTACCGGGCTTGATGCGTGGCAATATATACTATCTTTTTATTATTTAATATAAAATGTATTAAAAATAATTACATCTTTTAATTATTTTTTTTGTATTCCTTAATGATGTAAGTTTACTTTGATGAAGATAGTTCGTAAAAATTTCTTAGTTTTCTAAGAGAAATATCGCTTTTAAAATTGTACTTATTTGGAAAATATTCGTAACTTTAAATTTTTTTTATCGTTTAATAGAGATACAAATGGAATAAAAATCTATGATAGTGGACAACAAAATTATATTCCACATATTATGATATTTTTTAAAAATGGTTTCAATGTAGAGGTTATTGAAAAGTAGGACTTCAAAGTATACATTGCGACCGTTTACCCAGGGAGGAGGCTGATGAAAAGGTTAATAATTTTATACACATAATATAAATCAAAATTCTGATCTGACTATGGACTACAACAAAGGTTGCTCTATTATATTTCAAGAATATAAATTACATTATTGCATCCAACACTGAGATTAACGACGTCAAAATATTACAATTTCGCGGATTGTTACCGATTTTTGTGAAATGGCTCTTAAGACGAAGAACGGATACAATTTAGACGTTATTTTAGCATGACAAACTTTGCAATATCGCATCTTCTGACAAATCATCAATTTTAATAACTTCGTATGAAATATATTTTTCCATGGCTTTGTATAGTCTCCAACCTTAATCAAAAAAGACTTGACAATTTTCAATCCTCTCAACATTAATTTAATTTCAATCTTATTTTCTGTTTATTTTGTTTTAAAGCTTTCCATTCGCGTTTGCTTGTAGTTGCCCTACTTACGTCATCTCGAATATAAAATTCTATCATAGATTTTTTGATTCTCGAAATACTTTTAATCGATTTTTTGTTTCTAACTTGTACACCAATTGTTCTTGAAATAAACGTCTGTTATTTACTATCCATCACTAGATCATTTTTGCAATTTTTTTTTTATCAGGACTCTTTATTACTTTCACAATTTTTCTGAGTAATTTCAAAGAAGCTTTTAAGACTTCTATTCTGCCTTTTATTGACTTTGGGCTTTATTATATTCTAGTTTCAATTTATTTCTAGACTTTCGCAGACTTGCTGTAGCTTCGGACAATCTTAAAATAGTTGATGGTGTTACAGTTGACATCTCGTCCGGTGGTGTTTTTTCCGTAGCCGATGTTTTGATATTATTTACTGAGTCCGCTAAAACAGCTGTTCTTGATAAAGAGCTTATACTACTTGCTTCTTTTTTAGATTCTCTTTTGTCCTTTTGGTTTTGTTTTGCTATATCCATATTTTTCTTTGCATTTTTTCCGTTTCTGTCATTGCCGATATCTTTTTTTTATATATTTATATTTTGATTTTATTCTTTCTAGATTTTTCTTCCTTATTTGTTTCATCTTATCGGAATTTGGTTTCAACTTTTCTCTGTAATGTTTTATTTTTTCAGGCGAAGTGGCATTTTCTTGCGCTGTTGAATGCAAACGTAACTTTGTAATTCTGTTTTTGTTGCTGAAATTTTATCATAAACGTTTCTACGCCAAAGTAACAAAAAAAAAAAAAAATACATAGTAACAAAAGACTCGTTTAGTTTATTTTAAATAATATTGTAGTGGTTAGAATTAGAGTTACGTCTATTGTAATTCATTTCAACATGGAACGTTCCTTAACGATGAAACTGTCTACAAGCTCATCATCTTGTTCCAGAGCACTCTATGGATATTATCATAGGCTGATATGTATCCGGAAGACCGGAGAGTAACAGTGTTCCCAGCCACTCGTCATCTATCTTAAAGCCTATGAGAGCATATGAGCCATACCCATTATTTTGTACTCCTCTACATTTTTACATTCACTTAGCGATGTTTTACACAGATCACGCAGCAGACCAATTAAGAATGTTATCCTTGAGTAGTCGAACGCCGAGGACAATTTCTCCCATACTTCTTTGGCAGTGCCAGCCTCTTGAATGTGCGCGTCATTTATTGGATCGACTGAGAGTATAATTTTAGTCTTAGCTTTAATGTCCCGTTTACTATCTGCAGTTTCTGAGTTGTTTTCTTTGCAGTCCCAGAGTTCTTCATGTTGCAAGTAGGTTTGCATTGTAAAACGCAAACTCGCATAATTCTCACGGCCAGACAGCTTTTCAATAAACGTGGTAGTATTATTTGATGCCATTTTCAACCAAACTCAAATACATAAACACTTCACAAAAGTTACAAAAAGTCAAGGATGATAGATATATAAGTTAAATATTCCTAACCCGATCCCCGAGCCCATATGAAATATGCGCTATACCGAATGCACGTTTGGAATAATGAGTAATTAATGGCGAATATTTCGTAGACCGATAGATGTAAACATTAATTTCGCGGAGAATACCATTAAAGCTTGCACAATACTACACACAATTATATTCGAATACGTGATGGTTATAGATATGAAGACACACTTTATCTTTCACCGCTACAATCTATTAATTTAGAAAATGTACCACGAGGTAGCTTGTGTGCTAGAACTACAAGAGAGAAATTCGCCAATTCTTTTGTGAACGAGGGAAAATTACAGTGGCAAGACAACATGATTTAAGTACTTACCGAATATGACATAATTATAGGTAATATCAATAAATAATTATACATGCCCAACAGTTTTTTCTTTTCTAAATTGTCTTCACAATCACAAATTTCAACAATCTCCTCCCAATTTCTTCTTTTTAATATTTTGTGTTTATAATCAAGACTTTCCATGTCCCATATTGATACATGGACGCTTTTGGATTTCGTCGATAAATAAGTCTGTATCGAAGTGCTCGGTCTCTATTTTTGTGAATATGCGTCCACTCTACACGACAGCGCGCGTTCAAATGTACAAAAAAATGGCGGCTCATGTATCTCGAAGCGCGCGGCTGCTTCAAAACGCCTAATGTGTACTCGCTCTTAATGCTTGTGTTTTAGGTAACAGCCGACTTGTATGGCTACATTTTTTTTTTCGATAAATATACTTATAAATATATAAATAAATATTTATATTACAGCAGAAAGCAGGGTCACTATAAACTGCGCCAACGGGCTAGTTGACATATGAAACTATTTTGTTTTGATTAATGCGAACTATATCACTGCAACTCAAGTTTAAACACATATAACAACTCTTTCACGTGCGACCGCTGCAAAACAACTAAGTCACCAGAAACAATAAATTTTGTACATTATTTTCCCGTGCATAAAAATATGATTGACAATCACCAGTGTTCAAAATGTCCTTTTAACAACACGACATAAGGTTATGTCATCGGAGATGTGAAACGACTTGATCTATTCAAATCTGATTTATTACTGCCCTGACTGCCCTTCAATATAAAATATTAGAAATAAAGAAAAAATATTTATTTGATCACGCACAAGAGACAGCAACAAATAGTTTAAATCGACTACAGAAAGCAACATACACAATTCTCTTACACTTATTGTTACGTCCGACCTGGAGTATATTGAAAACGAGTGGAAGCGTGATCTCAGGTACGAACGGGACGAACAATTGTCTGCAGTACGCAGAGCTAACACTCAATGTCTTAAATAAAAATCCTACCTTAGTTTCACTGAATACTGTTCGGTGAAGCCTCGCCAGGTATAACTTAATTAACATCAAACTATAATTGGCCAATCATTACGTCTAATGCTAATCAATTATACTTAACTGAAGTGGCGGGCTGAAGCAGGAACCAGCAATCAAAATGGCCGTTGTTCGGCGTAGTTCCCTCACGTTTTTCACAATAATTCAACAAGGAATACAAGGAATACAATTTGCTATTAACAATTAAATTACTTCAAACAACAAAGGATGGTTCGATCAACAAAAGGCGATAATTTTTCGCGAGAACGAACAAGTACAAACAAAAGCGTAACTTTTATACGGAGACCGGAAAAACGATGCAAATTTTTAAATTCAAAAGGTGACGAATGACAGCTCATAGATAAAAACCATTTCGTAAACTATACTAACTGTCATAGATAATATAATAGTTTAGTGTTGCTACATTTGGTTCATAACACTTATTAATATATCGTGCAGTGCAATCCATGCGCCGTTTATAAGTTATTTTCGAACAGGAGTACAGTACAGTAATAGCTTTGAGCTCCGCGTCTGACTTCACCTTATCTCCGGCGCTGCGGGCAGTGCAATCCATGCGCTGTTTATAAGTTATTTTCGAACAGGAGTACAGTACAGTAATACCTTTGAGCTCCGCGTCTGACTTCACCTTATCTCCGGCGCTGCGGACAGTGCAACCCATGCGCCGTTTGTAAGTTATTTTCGAACAGGAGTACAGTACAGTAATACCTTTGAGCTCCGCGTCTGACTTCACCTTATCTCCGGCGCTGCGGGCAGTGCAATCCATGCGCCGTTTATAAGTTATTTTCTAACAGGAGTACAGTACAGTAATACCTTTGAGCTCCGCGTCTGACTTCACCTTAGCTCCGACGCTGCGGGCAGTGCAATCCTTTAAATGGTTTCATTACTGCCAAGTCAAGCGGCTGTAAGACGTGACTAGTATGTGCCGGTAGTTTCAGTATAGTTACATTGGCTTTTCGAGCTTCCTCTATTATATTTAATCCGACGTGGGTCGCGTGGCCATCGTAAATTAGCAGAACTGGACGTTCTTCCCCAATTGCGGGCAAGAAAGATGTCTTGAAATAACTATCAAAAACATCACTCCATCCATCCGTTTTTAGTAGCTGCCTAAGTTGTGCCAGGGTAAGCTTCAGGGGACACTCATGTGTCCCACATGTGTTTTCCTTTGTATATTATTAGCGGCGGTAGTTTGTCTCCTTGTGCATTTGCTCCTAGTAACACCGTTGTATTTTCTTTTCCTGGCGAAGAAATGACTCGAGTTGCGGCGTGCAATTTGACTACTACAATTCTAGTTTTTGCAGGGTCCCTGGAAAAGCTGGTCTTATCCATATTCCATAATGCAGAAGGTTTTTCTAGTAGCTTCGGTTTTTTTAATGTTTCAATCAAGTACAATTATGACAATGATTTGCAAGTATGAAGTGGGTAATTATCCATGGCCACTTTTTTTGGGTTAGTGAAACACAATCTTTTCTTCTTAAAAATCGGTCAATTTCCAAAAAGGCATTCTCAGTAACATATCCTGAAAAAAAAAACACTATAAATCTTTTATAGCCAACGTAAGAGCGCGAAGTAGCTCTTATTCTCTAAACATAGTTCAATTCATAAAATAATAATAGACTAAAAGATAAAAACCATCAGAATGCAATACAAAAATACGACGCGCTCGAACACCTTACTGACCTCGTCAAGGAGCACGATCGGTCGATGGGCCGAAGGCTGTTCGGCCGACCGTCCGTCCTTCAGCAGGACGAGCCTGCCCGTCTTCCAAACCTGGGGAAACCGGCCCTGCTCCAGGCACCTGTCGAACAGGGCCCGAATTCTGCCACCCATGCTACCCGTCGCGAGGCTCAGCACCTTTCCCGGCACGCCGTCCGGGCCCGAGGCGGTGCGCTTCGATTTGAGCCTCGCGACGGCCGCACCGAGCTCCGCCTCGGTCACAGGGGGGACCCCGCTCTCCGCGAGACGCGGCTCTGCGACACCCATGCTCAACGCCTCGATCTTGGCGTCGATCGAGGCGTTGAGCATGTCGCTCAGTTTGGACGCGAGAGAGCGCTCGCTTTCTTCCCAGTCATCGGGACGCTGAGGTTTATGCGCCGCAGCCTGCGACAGCATGAACCTCTCCATCCTCTCTTCGAGGGCGTTGAATTTCGCCCTCCACTCCTCCTTCTCCTTTCGGAGTTCGGCCACCAACGCCCTGAGGTGGACGATCTCGTCAGTCGCGTTGCGACTGGCGAGTTCTTCCACCACCTCCTTCATGCCTTTACGGACTTGCTTGAGGGCCTTGATGTAGGTGCCCTTGAGGTTTCTCGAGCTTCCGGTCACCTTTTGCAGAAGCTCGAGGTAACCTTCCGCTCGAGAAAGCGCGTCTCCATGTCTTTCGGCGTCGTCGCTGAGCGACATGTCCGACTGACGTGAGCTTGTCCTGGATTGGACCGCCCGCGCCATGTCGGCCAACTCGCTCTCCGCCTGGATTTTAAGTTCACGCTCCTTTTCATCGTTAAGGCGACGTTTGGCTTCGGCCAGTCCGACGTATTGGCCGGTTGTAGCCGGTCGACCTAGGCCTCTGCCAGGCGTCGCCCTTTTCCTCTCTTTTTCCTCCTCCGAGGAGCCCGGAGATAGGATCCTCTTTCTAAACTGAGGTTTTCGGCGGCGGGAAGATCCCAACGACATGTTGCCGTCGGAATCTGATCCCGTCCCCCAAAACCTCCCGTCGACCGAGGAGAGAGAGCCGACGCTATCCACACGCGTGAGGACAACTCGCGGCTGTCTCGCCCCGTCAGTAACTCCGCCCTTCTCGGACCCTACGTCTTCACCGCCCTTCTCGGGCACAACGTCCGCTCCGCCCTTCTCGGGCCTCTTGTCGTGTGTATAGGAAAATTCCGAAACACAAACACGTGTTTTGCCCAACCCAGATTCGACAGAGCTGCGCGCCGAAGCGCGAAGGGATTCTCCATTGCCTGAGGCGCCGGTACCCTCCTGGGTTAATGAAGTTTTTTCGCACTTGTCCATGTTTAAGGGGTGACACAGACCGAACCTCCCATCGGCCACGCATCCCTTCGCGCTGTGTCGCCGCTTAGGATTCGGGGTAATTTTTATAGAGGTCTTCTTCCTCTAGATCCGGCCGGTTAAGGCAAGACCCCTCGGTCCCGCACGAAGCCGCGAGACATGACCACGACACCTCGCACGGGGTTACGAGCTTATGAGGCGTAGAGCAGACGGGAAACCCGCCCACTCTACCCGACGGCGGGGTCACCGCCGCCGAGGTCGCCCGTCCACTAGGAGCAGGGGGGAAAATCCCCACCCCGCTTCTCCGCGCCTTCGCAGCGCCAGACTCACCAACAAATCACCAAGGGGGGCGAGCGATGACGATAAAATAAATAAATAAATGACGCTCACACCGCCCTCTAGTGCCGGGGGGACCGCCAAGGTCCACGTCCCACTCCGCGCCTTCTCTTCTGGCGCCGCGTGAAGGGCTAGGCCACTCCACGCATACCTCATTTTTTTTTTATATGGTGAGATGTGATTTGCATAAAATACTGTTACGTGTTAGGGTTCGAAGGATTTGGAGAGAAAGACCTGCTGACTCTTTTCAAGACTTTATTCACAAGCACTAGGTCCAACACAAAGCACTAGGTTCAAACACTAAGCACTAACGATGTCCTCAGTCGTAGCCAATGTCGTAGGTTTCGCTGGTATCACTCTTGATCACTAGTTTTCACTCTTGAAGTCGCCTCGAAGATTGCTCAAACTGAACTGCACTCGCTCGCCTCCCTGCGGCTATTTATATCGGCCGAGACGAGGCCCAGATTATTCTGGAAAGTTCGCGCATGTACCCGGTTTTCGAGACTATACTTCTATATAGTTCCACAGTAGTTCCTCTAACGCCATCTAGTATTGAGTAGAGAGTTTCATGCTATCGCTGTCTTTGAGTGGTTTCAATGGTTGCCGCTAGATGGCGCTAGTTTCTTTGTGTGTTCGTAACAATACGATCTGTCATAAAGGTTGACAATATCTGGAATAAAGGCAAGACCGGCATATGACGGTCTTCCCATTCATAGGTGCCTATTTAATTTTAAGGTTAGAAATTTCACACCGGCATAAATATGAAACTAAAGCAATATTCCTTAATTCAATTCCCACTTATATGTTAATTAAACATTAAACTACTTACGTGATCAGCGAAACTGTCAAAATTAGTCCAATTTACCACTTTTTTTAAAAACAAAAAAAAACTTGCTGCACACCGCCGTCTAACTCGCAAAATAGTGAAAAAAAAAATGGCGGCTTCACATATTCTAAACAAGTGATACTAGCGACATCTATGCTATGATCGGACGACCACGATAAATACTTTTTTATCAACAAAGACTCATGGCGCGCGCTTTTCAAAAACAGAAGTTATTGCCACTAGACGGTCTTTTACCCTAGACGGTCGTACCCACATTGATCTTACTTATAAACAAAAAAAGTTAAAAATTCTTAGAAAATGAAAAATAAATTGAGTATATCTTCTTCTTTAAGGCAAAAAAGACTTATCTAATAACAAATTATAATTTTTCAATAAATTTAAATAAACTCAAAACATAAAAAAATAGAAATATTAAGTAATCAGTCTCGAAATAGGAACTACTTGCAGTCTAAGCAAGTCAATATCTTATGCTCGCCACAGACAGGTTTTTTACATTTGTTGCACTCGGCTTGTGTTTTCCTTCTAAGTTTCCATGGACAGAAGGCACCTTTACTTTTCAGGAGGTTCATCCTTCCTTGTACTAGGTTAGTTACAGAAGAATTTGGTATAATATTTTGTATGTTCTCACGTAATATTCTCCTCAGGTTAGGAATTTCTAGCCTTTTCTCCATCCATGGTTTTGCTAAGTCGGTGTTCAACTGATTCATAAATGCCCGTCTATTTGCCCGGCTTTTCATTTTTAGACTGCATGTTGCGGCAATAAATAACATAACTGTTGACAAAAGCTATATTCAGCATGCCATAGAATAATGCCATAGGCCACCTATTTGTTTTTCTACTGCATGACATCTGCGTACACATTTGATCGAACGAATCAATACCCCCCTTCGTTTGAATATAGGATTCAATCATATCTGGTTTTCCGGAGCTAGATTTGACGACACCGACTTCGTCACAGGATGACAATAGATATACCATCTTCGACGGTTTAGGTTTATATGACAGTAACGTTAATGGACCATCATAACAAAACATAGAGGTTCCAATGGCCCTCTGCTTTGAGTTTTTTAGCTCTTCCGACAGTAACGTTAACGGACCATCGTAACAAAACATAGAGGTTCCAATGGCCCTCTGCTTTGAGTTTTTTAGTTCTTCCGGTATTTCCCTTTTGTTTGAGCGTATTGTACCAATTATCGTCAGTATGAAAGGTTCTCTGAGTAAAGATTTAGCAATAGGTACGGACGTGAACCAGTTATCGCAGGTTATATTTCTACATGATCCATGGATAATCTTCAATAACTCTTTCATGAAATATTCCCCAAGGGGAAGTCCATTTGTTTCTATTCCTTTACCTATATAGGGAATGAATGGCGTCAAACATATATTTTGTGAAACTGTCACAGATCCTAGGTATTTTCAGGCCATAGCAGCCAGGCCAGGAATACACAATGTAATAATGACAAACTACAACCGAGTACACATTCAAACTACAAAATACTATAGAAAGGCAATGAATCCACAATCAACATTGGATTTACTAAATATTAAGAACGAAATTAATTCACTGTTGGTTATAATTTACAGATGTTTCGAAGTTTGGAAAAGAAGATTCCCAGTTTTGTCATTAAAAATAAGGCTATCTATGGAAACAACACAGGCTGTAGTTGTTGCTACTTCTGTATTGCATAACATTTGCAGACAAAAAAAATTACAGGAAGTCGAACCAGTAGTAGGTATACCCAATTTGAATATAATTATTAATTCTGCAAATGTTCCGGAGTCTCATTCTTTAAATCAGATTCGGTAACGTCAATCGTTAATTAATAATTATTTAAGGTAAATAAAACAAATGTTTTAAAACACTTTATTTATGTTTTTCCAATTTCCTTTCCTTCTCAAGAATATCCAATTCTAACTTTTTTTTTTTAAACAAAAATTTCCTCTTCTTGCTTTCTTTTTGAATCGTAATATTCCGCAATGGCCCGATTCCTATTTTTGACTGACATTTTTATGTCCTCAGCCAGAGTTTGGCGTTTTAACTTTCCTAAAAATCATATTAAGCAATTATATTAGTATATAAGTACATCACTGATGTAAAGGATTTTGTGGTTATGTTCTAAAAGAAATATTTCTACCTTCTACACAGACAACAGTTATAAAATATTCATAAATTACAAAAATTATATAGAAATAGAAACATAATGTTTGAACAAGTCATTTATTATGGAAAAATTACTTAAACAAACATTGTTTACTATAATTTACCATCACCACCACTATGATTTTAGCTAAAATCAAACTAGTTCCAGTTAAATTGCTTTGAAATTAAAATATTTTAAACATCAAGTAAAATAATATATATGAACCTTTACTAAAATAAATAAAATAAATCAAGTACATATAAGCATAAAAAAGTAAGCTTAATTTTTCCTAATAAAGAATCGAGTTGTCTGGAAGAAATGGCTAAATAGGCATAAGTCCGCCCATTGTACTTGTCAGTCTGTAAATATTTTTTTAAATGTGTTTATTGTTTGAAATGTAGTTGTGGTGTACAATAAAGTATAAATAAATAAATAATTCCCAGTGTCGTGTACAGCTCACCAAATAACATATATGAAATAAATAAACAAATAAAGTAGTTCACAAGTATAGACTTGTCTATGACTTGACTATGTAGAACCCAATAACAAGCAACCATATGCACCTTTGCTAATGGTGGATGAAAAAAGAAACTTTTTGGACTTTGGGGTGTGCGGGGACAAAGCAGGCGAAGCAATAACTGGTAGAGTGTTCTCAATATAAGGTACATCCACAACCACTGCTTCTTGCACCATTTCTTCCACATCCTCGACCACAGCATCACCACCAAACGGAACGCTATAACCTTCACAGGTCGAACCTAAAATGGCTGCTACTTTATCCAGCGCTTCATCTGGTGGAATGTACTCTGGTTTTCCACCTCCAGTCTGAAAGTTGAAGGGTGTTATTAGTAATGTTACTGTCGGACTGTATTCACAAGTAGTCATTTCTTATTAAAATATACTTTACTTTTGGAAGACAAATTGCATTAATTTTACATTTACTATTTACATAATACAGCTTCATATTAGGTGTCTACATCAATGATATATTCTATATATTATGTACACCAAGACAATATGAAGTACAAAATACAATACCTATTTAATTATATGTATTATACCTATTTAATTATATGTATTGCTCATACATGATTGATGCGATTTTAGCGCCTTATTGTGCATATCAAAACTTAAAAAGCATTAGTATTTATATTTTTTAAGTTTCTAATACATACCTTCAGGTTATTCATCCTAATTTTAGTACTTCTTTTTCGAGAAGCTTTTTTTAAATTTTCCCATTTAAGCCTTAGCTGCTCAGGTGTCCGTGGGCTACTGATTATCAACGAATTGAAACGGTCTGTCATTTTAGACCAAGTCACCTCTTTCAGCCGGTTGTTGCTGGCGTTAGCGGCTTTACTAAAAATAATTTGATGAGCCTCCACTAATGGCACCAACAGCATGATCTCCTCTTTGGTTAATGGCATTCCTTTGGACTGAAGTACAAAATTAAATGTTAAGATTCCTACGCAAATTTGAATAAAAATAATAAGTTTCTTGTGAAATAATACTTACTTATCTTGTGAATAAAACAAACAATTTGGTATCACTTGGGTCGCAAATTATACAAATTCAAACGAAACGACGATTCAATAAAGCGTAATGGCCTCGTAGCGTCTTGACGGGTCGTGTAAAAACGTTCCGTTACTAGATTTACCGTGCATTCCATATTAAAATAATATGATTTATTCTAAATTAAAAAATCTGTGTAAAAATTAATATGTCCATATTTTTATAAAACAAGATTAATATGAATAAAATATGTATGACAAATTTAAATACTACAAAACATCTATGTAACATAACTGAGGCCGTCTGTGACATTGCGTATACTGGAATGTAAGCGATTGCTCAGGTAGCCGGTCTATCTACAGCTAACTGGAGATAGTGGTCCCCTATCCGAATTATTAGGACAACTACAAAGGATAGATAGTTAGTTATTAGCAGTCGATAACTACTCTATCTTTAGATTGAATATTGGGTTCGGCCGTAAATCATCCTCATAATCACTTTGTACGTCATCTACACTCAAATGACCCTCTTCGTCCTCACTGCATGCATCAAAAGTTTCTGACTCTTCCTCCAACAACAAATTTTCAATTTCTAATTCTTTCAGTGGCCGAGACGATATCATCGTGGAGTAGGTTTAGCCGAACAATCAACTATAAAACCTAAAACAAGAACATAATCAAAAAAATAATCATCATTATATTAAGGCGCGTTGAAAATGTTACGTATAACATAACATGGAGTCATTCTGACTCACCGTGTTACTATATCTACGTAAATACAATGCTTACCTGCGACACACGTGCACCGTTCAGGACGTCGGGCCGCGTACTGAGTTGGCTCGCACGGACGACGCGATACATAAAATGGTTGGAGAGAAAGAGATGAAAACGTTTGACGCGTGAGTCGTTCTGACTCACGTTATGTCTCTAGGGTTAGAAGAATAAATAATAATAATATAGAAGGTTTACATTAGTATTATAATATTGATTATATTTTTATCATTCAGTTTGAAATAACTTTAACAAATTTACTTAGGTATTAAATTACATAATATTAATAATATAGCTTCATCTAACTTTCGTTTTAAAATATTTAAGGTTCTTCTAGCATAACTAAGCTTTGTAAAATTATCTTTAAAAGATTTTAACTTGTCATATAAAGGATGTCTCAGCGCCGATTTTAAACTTTAAATATTTATAAAAAAAAAAACAAATTGTATTTGAAATATTTTAATTACTGTAAATTATAATGTATTGTTGCGGATTTTAAGTACGGAATATTACACCATCAAGATGTCTTCCATCACGGCGAATGCACTCTTCAAAACGGACAAGCAAATTTGTAGAGACACGCCGTAAAACGTCAACTGATATGGCTCTCACTTCTGTCGTTATTTTAGCCTTCAGCTGCTCCAAACTCGAAAGGGGGGTATCATAAACTCTTCCTTTGAGATAACCCCATAAGAAAAAGTCAGCTGGGGTTAAGTCAGGAGATCTAGGTGGCCACAATATGTCTCCAAAGCGGCTGATGATTTTACCCAGAAACAACGCTTTTAGTGTGCCCATGGAGACCCTAGCTGTGTGGGCTGTGGCTCCGTCTTGCTGAAACCACACACTTGACTTGTCAATATCCTCTTCTTGCAGCTGCGGTACAAAAAAAAATATTAATCATATCAATATACCGCTCGCTCGTCACTGTAACCGTTGCACCTTGGTCATTCTCAAAGAAAAATGGCCCAATGATTTTCTTCGTCGATATTGCACACCATACAGTAACTTTGGGGCTGTGTAATGCTTTCTGATGTTTTTCTTTTGGATTGCTTGATGACCAGTAACGGCAATTTTGAGCATTGACGTACCCTTCGAGGTGAAAATGTGACTCATCAGTAAAGTAAACATTGTCGATCCCATTTTCCTCTGAAAATTTCTCTAACATCTTCCGACAGAAAATTTTACGCTTGTTGTAGTCTTCCGGTTTGATTTTTTGAACTATTTGGATCTTGTAAGGATGTAATTTTAAGTCTAAGGCCAAAATTCGTTGAAGACTTGAACGGTGGAGGCTCAAAGAGGCAGCATGTTTTCTAACTGATCTTCGTGGATGCTCCGCGACCGCAGCGGCGACGCGTTCGATGTTTTCAATCGATCGCACAGGTCTATTTCGAGGGCGAAATGAATGATTCAGTAAACATCCTGTCGCTCTAAACTTTTCTACCCACGACTTAATTAACTGAATACTCGGTGCGTCACTTAAGCGACGGATTTCAAAGCGGTTACAAAACTTGCGCTGTGCTTCACTCAACGAAAACTCATTGCAAAAGTACGCCTCCACTGCGTACGCGCGGTGCACGCCAGACCACTGCGACATAGTGACTAACAAATCCACGCTCGTTTGCGATCGAACGCTACCCCTCCCCTCCCGCTAGCCCCGCAGACTCCCGAGAAATTCGTGTTTAAAGTTTAAAATCGGCGCTGAGACACCCTTTATATCTTAATATATGTTCATGTGGTATGTGGGTGTGTTTATATATTAAATGAACTAAAAATAGCAGTCAACAAGGATTCCAATATACATCATTGGCTTTTTTACTATTAAGCGCAAAGTATTCTGCGAACATTGCATTTTTTCAACATCTTCATTTGTGCATGCAATGCTCGTACTGGATTCAGACACCTTTGATGTAGTAGCTGTAAGTGAGGAAGAATCTTGTTGTAAAGGATTTTCTTTATACAGGGTTACAGGAAAAGTCGACCTAGATCCGTTAAGGGCGTGTAATACACACCATTTCTGAATGATTTCACTATGGAACCCCCCATCCTAAACTTAACCGTTTTCGAGATATTCGAGTTTTAATTTTTTTAATGAAAATGCCCAATTTTTCGGCTATTGAATTGAATATTTTGAATTTTTTTGACTCTTATGATTATTTTTTTGGTTTTTTACATGAAGAATGAGATGCTTAATGACCTTAATGACTAAAATTGCCCGTAAGTTAACTAAATAGGTCGTTGTAAACGATCGAAACTTAAGAAAATAAGTACAAATTATAAAAAAATATTTTTCTTTTCTGGATATCTCAAAAAATTATTATGGCACTTGCTCTGCAGATGTGCTTAAAAACATCTAAATTTTATCAGCTATCCAACGAGGTATAACACTCTAGGATATTTATTAACCTCAAAGGTGAAACTTAGTTTCTAAGGCTACATGGCAGTCAGAATAAATAGCGCTTATTTAATTAATTTGACTTATGTTCAGCATCATCATCATTACAAGATCGTCGGTGATTGTAGTAAGCTAAATGAAACAATAAATCAGTTCAAAAAAGCATTTATTCACCTAATGTTTTTGAAGTTCATGTTCCACGTGTCCACCTCTATTTCGCACATATTTTCTCATTTTTTCACGTAGTCCACTTTTCACTACACTAATGGTTAATGTTCTTCTTATGTCGTCTTATGAGAACTTCCACTGACGATAGGGGGTTGGGCTCACTGTAAACGAGGCTCTTCATGTGCCCCCATACATAAAAATCCATGGGGGTCAGGTCGGGACATCTGGCTGGCCAGGGTAAAGGCCCACCTCGTCCAATCCATTTGTTAGGATAGTTAGTGTCCAACCATTCCCTAACGCTTCTTCTGAAATGAGCAGGGCAGCCATCATGTTGAAACCACATGTCCCGCAGTAATTTTAATGGGAGATCATCTAGAAGGTCACCTAAGTCACTTCTTAAGAAATTTTCATAAGTATCACCATTCAGATCTTGTTTTTGCACATTATTTTTCTCACTCTCACCTGCATACATCTTAAGTTGTCTCGCTCACACGCACCGGATTAACTTGAAGGACAATAGCCGACCCGTTAGACCTATTACCTGAACCTTTTCAACTATGTTTTTTTCTATGAGTTTAAATACAACCCTAGGTTGTTATACCTCATTGGATAGCTGATAAAATGCAGTTGTTCTTAAGCACATCTGCAGAGCAAGTGCCATAATAATTTTTTGAGATATCCAGAAAAGAAAAATATGTTTTTATAATTTGTACTTATTTTCTTAAGTTTCGATCGTTTACAACGACCTATTTAGTTAACTTACGGGCAATTTTAGTCATTAAGGTCATTAAGCATCTCATTCTTCATGTAAAAAACCAAAAAAATAATCATAAGAGTCAAAAAAATTCAAAATATTCAATTCAATAGCCGAAAAATTGGGCATTTTCATTAAAAAAATTAAAACTCGAATATCTCGAAAACGGTTAAGTTTAGGATGGGGGGTTCCATAGTGAAATCATTCAGAAATGGTGTGTACTATACGCCCTTAACGGATCTAGGTCGACTTGTCCTGTAACCCTGTATAAAGATACATCACTCTTCGGTGCGGCGTAGCACTACAATTTTTTGAATTCGATATGTTGTGGCACAGCAACCAAACTTTTAAACATAAGTATGGCCAGCCACTGTACCATTTCGTCGTGCTCAATAAATCGGGTTTTTGCTGAACGTTATAGTACGTTGTGCCATATCATATCTAACAATATGTGACGTACATATAAGTTGTTCGCATGAAAGTATTAATTGGTGTAATACTTTCGAACAATTTTAATGGTAGGTCATTTAGTAGTCTCGGTACTAAATAAGCTGTAATTCGCTCACCATATGTGTTGTGTATTCGCCTAGTAGTCCACATGGTAGTGTAAGTAAGTAAGGTGTTTAACACGTTGCCAGAATTTTTGATTTAAATAATTTTCCTTTAACATTAAATACTTAAAATTTAATGTTAACTGGTAACATATTACAATGTTTAAAATATTAGGTCATCATCACAGTGTTTATGTGTATCCTTAAAATTTAAAATGGCTTTTATTATATTTTTTTATTTGAAGTTTCAAGATTATTTTAGTGTACGTTTTATAAGTCCGTCCTTAGCTACTTGGACCGTATCTATTTATTTTATTTATTTATGCATTAACAAAAACTTAAAACTAACATTACAGTAACCCAATGCGTTAGTTAAGTTGATCACAACAAATAACATTAAATTTAACAAACAATTTAAACAATTCAATAAAAACAAAATAATCAAAAAATATAAAATAATCAATGAATTCTAATGAGATCCAGCAATTGCGTTGTACAATAAAATTTTGATTTTAAGCGGTATCCTCTTTTTTAATATCAAAATATTAGCTAAAAACTGGCGGAGTTTGTTGCAGACGTATTCAATGTGCTACTTCCAATTAAAGCTGTTGTCTATATTCGTTTTACCACACATCAGTTTTTATGTTTTTCATTGAAAGAGCTTAAGCAGAAGGCTTTGATCTTGCACTATTTGTTTATTGTTTTGCATGAAGGGGATTGCCTTGAGCTGCTTTTATATTGAAATAACGGGCAGAACACCGCTTCCGAACTAGTTTTCCGTCATTCCTAGAGATTTCTGTTAGTTGATGACTTGTGATGGAAGTATTTCCTCGCGTTTGAGGCCTTGGGTGGTGCTTTTTAACCGCTGCTTCTCTGAGCCAAGACCGAAATAATTATTTCTTGAACTTGCAGTACAGTCATTTTTATGACGGCTTGAAAAGTGAGATCATATGCAATTTTCTTATACCAAGTTAGGCTTTTTCTAAGAGGGGAATAATAGGAACCAAGCTGATCTGAAACGTCAATCCCTTCTTTAGCGGTATTGTATTCAACCGTCATTCTACAGCCAATGGGAAAAATATTCTCCGACCATTGTAGTTCCTCATGCCCACTTCCTCTGGGTTTAACAAATTTTCTACTAATCCTATCACATTTTCTTCGACCGGTATTCTCAAACTAACTGCCGAAAGTTCTCGAAAAAACTGCATTTCATTATTGATAGAACTGATATCTTCAGATTGGTTTCGCGTAGTATCCGAATCATCAACATCAGTTCGATTTGATAAGTATTCTTCTCCACTACCACCACTAAAATCTTGTCCGTCATCACTACTATCTTCCAACATTTTTCTAATTTTGTCGTCCGTATAGCGTGAACATGAACCCCTTTTTTCTGTTTTCAATTCGCACCGGCAACAAAACGTGTTATAAACAGCTATCTTTGTCTATCACTCTTTGAGGGTTTGATTGCGCTAGGAACATGTTTTAGGAACATGTTTTGTTGTCGGTGAGAACTGTTAGGCTGGCTCTTTTAAAAAAAAAAAAAAAACTTTATTTACTGCTGCAAATTAATGTAATTACTGACAACTGTTCTAACACAAAATCGAAAACGAACTTAACTAAATACAATAGTCTTAATATAAAAAAAAAATGGAAGCGACGGGGTTTATCGCTGACATAATAATTTCGTATAAATTTCCCAGGCTTACATACTGCATGTGTTGCATTTTGTTAATATATTTGTTCATAACATCCCCTTTTCCCGCTTCGCATTCGCTTAAACCGAATATAAAAATCATCATATCAAAAATTTCGATCTAGCGGGTACATCGTTCCATAGCTTAATTGGCCAGACCGCCGACACGGTCAGTCGGAGACGCGGGTTCGATCCCCGTTTGAGCGGTCAATTTTTGATATGATATTCAAAAATCTTTAGAATTTCTAATGTGTGGATAGCACGAAAATAAAAAGGTACATATTAAAAATAGCATGGTGTCGTCTCCTGTCAAAGATTTTCATTGTAATATGAAACTTTGAATAGTTACGGGTCTCTGTAAAGAACTCACTATAGACGGCGCCACGGTTCGCTTAAACCGAATATAAATCATCATATCAAAATCATCATATCAAAAATTTCGATCTAGCGGGTACATCGTTCCATAGCTTAATTGGCTAGAGCGCCGACACGGTCATTCGGAGACGGGGGTTCGAACCCCGCTGGAGCCAGTGCCAGATTAAGCCAGCGCGGGGCCTGTAGCAAATTCTGTCAAGGGGCCCTTGGTTTACTTTAGGTTCTCAAGTTAAGGGGAATTAAATAAAACAAAACTGTTACAAATAAACGTTTATGGATTTAATATGGGCAAATTTAGATATAACACTTTCAATATCGACTTCTTTAAGCAAATTGTGCTCTATATTCAACAAAGTGAGATGATTAAGACGTTTTTGACCCATCGTGTTCCTTCATTCATTTTTAATACGTTTTAATGTTAAAAAGAACGTTCGCCACTGCAGTTAGTGATCATGAGAGATAAGTAAATGCGCAAGGCAATTTCTAAGTTTGGAAAACACGATTCTAAAGAATTATTTAACACATATAATGCCTTGTCAGCCACACATGGCTGACATTTTCCAAACCAGTTGGGCCGTGTCAGCCATATGTGGCTGACGGAATATGCTTGTTTTGAAAGCACGATTTTTCGTCGTCAGCCACGTTTTTTATGTTAAACTATATGTAGTATGGTTGACAAGGCCTAGTAAATTATAACTGTAATGATGGCATTGACACTTTTACTTACATTTTGAGAAATATCAAGTTTGTAAGTGGAAGTTTCGAAAACAAAAGAGTGATTACAAAAATAGTTGGTTTTTGCAAATAAAATTTATAGGTAAATGTTTTAATTGCTTTTATTTATATTTAAGTTGGCATTGGCAAAATAATAAATCAATTCTACATCAATCATCATGTTCAAACACGTTTAAACTCAAACATATCTATGGTTTATATTGAAACAGCTGATACAATAGTGTGGCTCATTCGGGCAGTCTTCGCAGTATGTTACCACTCTTTTGGTTTTATTTCGAGCATGAACTCTTCCCAAATTGGGCACAGTTTTCTTTATAACACCTAACACAATATTTACGACAGGCAGAGGCCAATCCTTGCCTTTTCTTCAATTCATGCTTTACTCGCCTAGGTCTAGAGGAGGCACTAGTTTCCGGGACTCCTGTATGCACGAGGTAGTCAACCAACGCGGTTCTAAACTGGACGACAGAGAGCTTCTTCTTGGTTGTTAATTTATATAAAATATATGAATTTACAATCGCTGTATTCAATAATAACTCCATCGCCAATCTTTTGGGCCATTTCGTTGTCTTCCGAAGAGGGGTTGTGTAAGAGGACATTTGGTCTGACAGATCAACCGCTGATTTTGCATGATTATAATCTACCACAATCTTCGGTTTAATTTTTTCTTTTCCTTTTTTAGTTATTCTTCTGAAACTTACGGAGTGCTTAGTAGACAGCAGCAGTACATCCCGCTTGTCTTTCCATTTCATAATTGTTATTCCGTCGTCATTTTCTTGAGCTGAGAATTCTCCTGTCTTCAGTTTTGTTTGGACAACTGTTTGAGGTAAACCTCGTCTGTTTTTTCTAAGTGTGCCTATGAGATGAGTTTGTCCCGCTAGTAGTTTTCGTGCCAGATCCAAACTGGTATACCAATTATCTGTGCAAACCGTATGTCCTTTATTTAGATAATCGTCACACAAGGCAAGGACAACATTAGTCGGAGTAGTATTGACATTTTCATAATTTTTGCCAGCATAAACTTGCACTTTTACAGTGTATCCTGGGTTTGAGCACAGCTTAAAAAGTTTTATCCCATATTTGTGTCGCTTATTTTTATTGTATTGCCTAAAAATAACACGGCCACGAAATGGGATTAGACTTTCGTCAACACACATTTCTTGATTAGGTGTATAATGACATTTAAAATTAGCATTTAGCATATCTAATAAGTGTCTAACTTTAAACAATCGGTCCTCCTTATTGTGATTTATTTCATTATTGGCAAAGTGCAACATCCTCAAAATGAGTTCAAATCGATTTCGGCTCATAATGGACTTGACAAATTTCTGTTCAAAACATTTGTTAGTGCTCCAGTACAAAGATAGTTGAGGTAGTTTCACTATCCCCATCCAAATTAAAATGCCAAAGAACCGTTTAATTTCATGGCAATTTGTTGGCATCCATTTCTGCATTCGGTATGATTTTGTTGCACTTTTGTTCAAGGTTTGTAAAGCAAAGCGATTTGTTTCTTCGGCTATGTACTCGAATATACTGTCAGGTACTAGCAATGAATAAAATTCTGCTGGTTTAGCTGAACTCATGCTGGATCGCAATGAAAATGGCTTAAGCCCAGGACATTCAGTATATGGAATAATACTTGGTTGCTTACCCAACGGATTGAACCATACTTCAGTATTTCGTGAGGTTGGTAACACGGGAATCTGATCATCTTCACTGTCGGATAAAATCTGGCGTCGATGATGATTTTTGGTCCGTGCGATTGATACTGTATCATCGAGATCAACGTCAAATACTTGTGTAGCATCACTATTTGATAATGTGTTACATTCTTGATTATACACTGTTAAATCTAATTGCGATAGTTCGTAGTCCAAATCATCATAAAAATCTTCCATTTTTTGTTGAAAATCACAAATCAGTAACTAATAACTTGCTAAATCACTAACTGAACAACTATTTACTGCAGTCTCCTTCGATGCACAGCGACAAATGACGCGCGGGGGGCAAACACAGGCTGCTAAACAATCAAAATGGCGCCGGCGGCGGCGAGCGACGCGTTTGTTTCGCGCGCTTTTGAAATCATATGGCTGACAAAATGGCTGACGCGGCCCCATTGAGAATTTTATTACAGTGGCGCCGCGTCAGCCATATATGGCAGCCACCATTATTTATTTATTTATTTCACTATTACATTATGTAAAATGTAACGAAAATAGTGAATTAAGACATTCCTCACATTCCATGACCGTATTTTACAAAAAAAAAAATACAGTTAGTTCATTTGTTAGTACGGCATTATATGTGTTAATAAAAATTTATAAAATTGCTGTTCCAGAGGCTCCTGTTTCTTGCTGTTAATAACATTAGCCACATCAGTTTTCAGCAGCTCTGCAAATTGCACTAATTCACCGCCTAGGCTGTTCTCCAAATCATCTTCGTAAGCACTGACCATACTTGGGGATTTTTCCAAAATTTCTTCTGTTGTAAGAGATTTTAGCTGTCGAAAAACTTAAAAAACACTTGTAATTTTATGATATGCTTTCATACGTTTAGTTAAAGCAGACAGTACGTTATCAATAATGACAATAAACACGTTAAATTCGAAACGTTGTCCAGGTGTTTGATTTTCAACAAAGTTGTCGAGTGTAGTAGAGCCGCTGAAATGGTCGTACCTTGTATTTCGCTTGATTCGTCTTGACATCTGTTGCTGGTATTCTTTTTTTTATTACATCCTATGTAGTCTAGTCAACAAGTTCAAAAACCTGTGAAATAGAAATAAAGCTCCTAAAAATATGTGCGATAGCTCATTCGATTCGGAATGACGTCTAGAAAAATGTTTTTAAGGGTTTATTAGCACATAAAAAATGGCGATTATTATTATTAACAAAATAAGATTAAAAAATATGTTATTTAGTTTTTCGTTAATTATTTCTAAAATGGTGATATTTAAAGAATTTCGAAATAAGATCCTGAAAGAAGAGGAAAGAAGGCGGGCGAACGTCCATAGAAAGTTGGGCCTGAACGTTACATTAATGATTTTAGTGTTATTCTATAGTAACTATAGTCCTTTATCAAATACAGAACATTTTGCATAAATCCTCCATGGGAGAAAAGTTAAGTTAGTTAAGTTACAAGATTACTTTGTTTAGTAAAAAATAACCTCAAATCGTTATAGTCACTCAGTACTTGTGTTATTTAAAGTACAATTACACGACTATGGACACCTACGGTTCAATGATAAAGCATGTTTATTACAACTGAATCTATGTATTTCTTATTTTTCATTTGTCAATAATAAAGGGGATAGTTAATTAAAAAATGGTTAATTATTTTAACATTTATTTAATCATCATCATAAATTAATAGAATGTTATTTAAAAATTGTGCAGGTGGTATTAGATTTTCTTGATGTCTTGCCCAGCCTAGGTACCATATTACGGACATAACATGGCAACAGCAACCTACTGTTCGTCTCCCTACAACACAATTACAATAATAAGCTCCGATGGCATCCCTTCCTCTGCGAGAATTGTCAACTAATACGTATACAAAGTACGTTTTTGCACTTATATCATCATCATCATCATCATTACAGCCTACACAGTCTACTGCTGGACATAGGCCTCCACAAGTTTACGCCAAAAATAACGTGAACTCATGTGTTGTTTAACGTATTCCACTTAGGCCCCGTTCACACAGACCGGCTCGGAGAGCATCGGCCTGCTTTTTTCTTTTCACACAGACCGGGTCGTATACGCTTGGAATTGGCCGGAGCGGAGCCGCCAACTATTTCACATCGACCGGCTGGGAAGAGATCTGAAAGCGGGTGCGGTTGGATGTGCTCGGAGCCGGTCGGATGCGCTCGGAGTCGGGTGGATACACTACAAAGGCAGTGCCAGTATTCCGCGCAGTCTAAGTTTTGTTTTCGGTGTGTTAACGTGTGCTTTTCGAAACATGGATTTAGATAGCTCCGACGAAGAAATATATTTGTTAGCAAGATTACTTGAAATAGAACATAGGAAACGTAAGCGCAAGCGGAAACAAATATGGGTAAAACATATTTGGAAAAACAGACTAATCCATGGGGAGTTTCACACCATTTTCGAGGAATTGAAGAGAGATAGCCTAAAATTTTATGAGTATTATCGTATGGAATATTGGCAATTTTTGAAATTGACAGATTTGTTAAGAGTACATATAACAAAAAAGACTACAAATTATCGTTGCACCATTACAGCCGAAGAAAGGTTAACGGTAACTTTAAGGTAAATAAAAAACAATTATTTATACTAATCATGTTATTTAGATCACAAAATCACAGCCCTCCATTTATTAAGCATTGTTTACGTTAATGAAATGTAAATTACTTATACTAATCATGTTAAATAACACAAACATCTAAATAGATCACAAAATCACAGCCCTCCATTTATTAAGCATTATTTACGTTAATGAAATGTAATTAAATAGTACAGATTTGTGTGTGTTTAATTATTATTATTATAATTATTATTGTTTTTGATTGTTTATTATTTTGTATTTTGTGTGCTGGTATTGTACCCGTAAGTAGTCTGATCTGGATAGTTTTGAGGAATATAGGTTTCGTTTGACACTAGGTAAGTAGATTGATTAGTCGATGGCGGTGAATTTATAGACAAAGAATAATTCAAATCTGTACTATTTTCATACAGACTTAATTCAGCTTCATTAACAATGTTAAACACGCGCCTTTTAATTCGTGCTTGGACTTCTTTTGGGAATGTTTCCACTGTATCTGACATAGACAAAAAAAAATTACGTAATGCCTTGTCACGGGGTGTAGTATTTCTTTTTTCTTCAAGATACTCTTCGAAAACCGTAGCAACATCTTTGCTTAAGCGTGGTCTCTTTTTCGAGCCAGAAGTACTTGCAAGCGATTCAACTTCAGAATGGTCAGAACGTTTAGATGATGTCGATGGTGGTGGTATTGGTGTGCCTCTGAATCATCCGATGATAATGTTACATTAGATATTTGGTTTCGATTGCGAAAAAATGGTATTATAAAAGAAAGTTCTTTTTCAAATTTTATCAATTTGGACGTAGTTGCACCATCGCCACTCTTGCCTTTTCGGTTATAATAGGCTTTTCTGAAGTTATCTCGCAGTTTCTTCCAACGATCCTGGCACTGCGTCACTGGAAAGAACAGAAATGAAAAATTAATAACATAACTCTTTTTTATTTTATAGTTCGTTTTGGTACGGCAGTCTTATATTTCTATTTTGTGTGTTTGTTTTATTTTTACAGATTCCTCATCACTGGTTGCAGTTTCAAAAACTTGTCATTTAATTTTCGAATCGGAATTTCTACAGTTCATTCAATTATTCATGAGACAATCAGAGTAATTTGTGATGTTTTGATGCCCATAGTTATGCAGATGCCAGATGAAGAAATGTGGGAAAAGGTTTCACGTGATTTCTTTAATATTTGGAATTTTCCTAACTGTTTGGGCGCTATAGACGGAAAGCATGTCAATATACAGGCACCAGATAATAGTGGAAGCTTATACTATAATTATAAAAACTTTTTCAGTACAGTGTTACTAGCTGTGGTCGACGCGAAATACAGTTTTTTAATTGTTGATGTCGGATCATATGGTAAAAATAGCGACGGCGGAATTTTACAGAATTCAAAATTTTGGAAAAAACTCAACACCAATAAGTTAAAGCTGCCCCCAAATAAACCTCTACCTAGTACCACTGAAAGCTTACCACATGTTTTTATAGGAGACGAGGCATTTCCTTTGAGCAATAATATATTGCGGCCGTATCCAAGAGAACAAGCAAGAACAGAATTATCAAAAAAAGTATTTAATCTACGTTTAAGCAGGGCAAGAAAAGTCGTAGAATGTGCATTTGGAATGCTAACTCAAAGATTTGAAATTTATCAAAAACGAATGAAAATTCAGCCGAAGTACTGTGATTTAATTATATTAGCAACTACATGTTTACATAATTTTTTAATAGAAAATCGGACGCCAGGACAAGAGAATGAATTTCACAGCAATATAAATTTATTAACAGCAATAACAGACAATAATAATGAAAACAGTTCTAATAGCGACGCAGTTCTAACCACAAGGAATAAATTTAGGGATTATTTTTCATCAAGTGGTGCTTTAGATTGGCAAGATCAAGTGGCTACGCGAGTTTCTTAAGTTATATTTAATAAAAATTGTCTACTACATAAGTATATTCTAACGATCAGATACTCAAACGAGTTTTTAAAGTAAGGGCGCATTTAAACTCATGTTATTCCTATTTTGACTTTGAATCTAACACGTCGCAGCACGAGTTTAAGAAGCCCTTGCTTTAAAATTCGTTTGAGTATCTGGGGGTAGGTGTAAAACAATGAAAACCTTACTTACCACTTATTCCGAGACATTTGCTAATTTCCTCCCATGCATTGTCTTTCATTATCCGATCGCTATATGATGGCTTGGTTATGTCAAATAAACACTCATATTTTGACACGAGTATTATTAATTTTTCATCATTCATCTTTTCGTACAAGTACGCACAACTATTACGTTCAAATGTTGCTATCAAAATGGCGGTCGGCGCGGCCGCAGCGGGCACGCAATCGGAGCCGATCGGCTACGCGATAGAGAAAGAGCACGCAATCGGAGCCCATCGGCTGCGCGAGCGAGAAAGAGCACGCAATCGGAGCCGACAGGCTGCGCAAGCGAGAAAGAGCACGCAATCAGAGCCGATCGGCTGCGCGAGCGAGAAAGAGCACGCAAGCGGAGCCGGTCGGCTCCTTTTATTACTTCACACGAAGCGCGTTCAGGCATTTTTAATGACAAAAAAGGTGCAAATGCAAAAATAAACTTTACTACAATCACTCAAAACACTGTTTCCAACGTGATAAAAATCTGCTCTCCTCTCCGAGCCGGTCTGTGTGAACGGACCCTTATATGCCGGGACTTTATTCGCCCTCTTAATAACCAACAAGTACTGGGTGTTGACAATTCTCTCTGTAGGTTGCTGTCTGTTTCTCGACACACTTCGACTTCATATCGCCCATCATGCCTGATGTGCTCTCCGTAATAGGACCAGGCTTGTTTGATCTGGTATGTCCCCAAAGATATTTTAATTAAATCACTATATGTGAGCTGGGAAAAATCATTGAGATTATCATTATGTACATTCATTCTAATAAAATCAGCTCTGCGTCTATTCACATTATTTTGATTAACATAATCTCCTAAATACATTTTCTTTGAACATATTATCATTAATAATCTGTAATATCTCCCCAGCATCATCACGGTTTCTAATAGGAGGGTGAAAAGTATTAAGAAGAGACGCAGCCACCTTAAAATCTTTCATCAAGTGCCTGGAGGCAGTATTAAAATAATCTTGCCGTAGCAATATAAAGTCTCTTTTAAACCAGCCATTAACCACTTCTACAACCCATCTACATATGGTGACTGCCCTCGACTTATTCGCTTCAATAGTGGAATGCTGCCATTCACCCTCCTGTAATGTTGGTGGGACATACATTCTGTAACCACATTCGTTTAACAAGAGCAAGGCATCTCTAAAGCCCATATCCAATATAAAGGCATCATCTGATGTAAAATATTGGCGTAACATTGAATTAGGGTCACGAAATTCTTGATTAATTATATCTGCATCAGATGTCGTTGCCCGATAGGGGCCCATCACATCAATAATATGACCATCTGTACAAACAATCATAAATGGTTTTACTATATTGTCATATTTATGTAAACTATAAGTTCTTTTTTGATAAAAATAATTCGAACTTTTTTGAACATAACAGTACGTTCCGTCAATAATTATGGCAGGATTATTTACGCCATCCACAGTTCCAAATAAGCCCTGGGGTATTAATAATGTTCTTTCTACTATTTATTGCCGGTTTGTGTGGTTAAGACCCAAATGCATCGGCACAAAATAATCATATAAAAGGTCTCGAGCTTCAGACACATAACCATCTAGAGTTCTTTTGGGAATATTAAATAATTCTGAGATTCTTTCATTAGAATCACCAGTTCTCAATTTCATCAAATAAGCAGTCAATCCAATGCGCCCTGAAGGTTTGCGACACAATTGGGGTACTTCATTTAAAATACTTTGGAATTGATCTTTTGTAAGACCTATCCAGTGGTCGACCGAGTGGTCTACCATATTTAAAATGTCCGAAAAATTGAGCACAGCACTTGGAAGGCCTTTCAGTAGAAGCATATCCTGAATATGAAATGCTGTAAACACATTAACATAATTTTCTAAAGCCCCTGCTAGAAAATCTTTACGTTGTTTCCTAATAGGTTTTCGAGGTAAAGCTTTAGGAAATGGTCGAATATCTTCCGGAGTTATAGGAGGGCAAACAGAATTTGAAGCTTTACCATGTGAATCTTCAGTCTCGGAATATCCAGCTTGTGACGTTTTTAAAGTAGAGGGTCCAGGTTGTGACTCATTCAAAGTAGAAGATCCAAGTCGTGTCTCTTTTGTGGTAGATGTTCCAGGTTGTGGCTCATTCGAAGTAGAAGATCCAAGTCGTGTCTCTTTTGTGGTAGATGTTCCAGGTTGTGGCTCATTCGAAGTAGAGGGTCCAAATTGGAACTCATTTGAAGTAGATGTTCCAGGTTCCGGTTCGTTCAAAGTAGAGAAACAAGTATGTGGCTGACTTAAAATGGAAGGTGAAACGGTTCGTGCATTTAAATCAAGTTCAAGATTAAGGTAAGAAGATCTATGGGGCAGTTCTTCTTCATTTGAGGAAGATTCGTCAGAGTTTTCAGCTGAAACAGTGGGGGTCTTAAGAGACTGTGGTCGGTATGTTACGACAGCAGGCAAAAAATGTTCATCTGTGAAAATATTTTTATTAATTGGCCATATCCCGGTGTTCTTAAAACCAGAAGTCACATTATTCATATTAAAAGCAGCATAAAAAGCATCTTTGGCAAATTGAGCCACATTATAAATTGTGACCGTTTTGCCGGGATTCGAAGTCATCCAGTCATTCATGCTAGCTCTATACCGAGCTTTGAATGGTCCGAATACGGCTACATCGAGGGGTTGCAGGCGGTGACTGCAGTGAGGTGGAAAGGTTAGTATGATTATGTTATTTGCTCGGGCATACAGCACTACATTAATAGTTATGTGTGTTTATGGTTGTCGAGAACTATTAAAGCCGGTGATTCGAGCACTAGGCTTGACGAAGTGAACAAAATGTTTCAAAGCTTTTAAAAAACAATCTTCGGTTACCCAACCAGATACATTTGCGAGGCCCAAAGCACCCGTAGGACCATTTTCAAGAATATGTTCCTTAAAATGAACACGCGGAAATATAAAAGCAGGAGGAATACTTCCACCAGTAACATTTGCGAAACCCAGCATAGTTACAAGCGAGCCTCGTTCTGTTGAGCTGATTTGACCAACTCTCTTAACACCTGCTTGGGCAACTATCTTGGGTGCATTAGTGACCGTCGTGTATGCAGTTTCATCTAAGTTCCATATCATATTTGGAGGGAAATTATGCTTTAAGTAACATTTGTCTTAGATTTTCGAAAAAGTTTTGAACATTGTGTCTATTAAAGCTAGAAGTTCTTGCTAGTGAAGTATTCTCTGGTTTTCTTACGCTCAGCGATTCGTGCCTTTTTAAGAAACCCTTAAGCCAATCTAGACTAGCTGTATTATTTGCTTCCCAAGCAGATAGAATAGTAAGATTTAAGCGAACAGCATACTGATATGCTAGTTCTCTGACTTGTTTAGTTGTCAAGCCATGGCACATTTTTGCGGAGGTCTTTAAATAATCTGCCAGAGAACATTCTTGGTCAACAGTAAAAACTTTTTTATTGCCAATATTTGGTTCATAAACAAATGAAGTACATTCAGAAGCTTTAGCTTTTACCAGCTATTTGAATTGTCCCTTTCAATACGTGTCTTCATGCCACCTCTCCCCTACTTCCTATTTCACGGACACGTCATACAAGTTTCGTCTTACTTCAATTGTAGTCGGTATGGTTTCGTTTAAACTAACGTAAGTCATTATAATACTAAAAAGATTTTGACATTCTTCGTAAAACTGAGGTGGTGCTGAACCTTGTGTAAGAAGTGCCAGGTTTCGTTATAAAGCGAAACCTCATCGCGCTGGTTTGCAAAATTGTTCACAAGGGCACTACGTATTCCTGACCAGTTTACTGGAACTTCATTGGAGTTTATTGTACGAGCCGCGGGGCCTATTATTTTATTTAAAATGCCGTTTTTTATAGCTACATTACCGAGCTCGTGTCCGGGTTCAGCTTTCATATACTGCGCTACTATTGCATCGCAAATATTAATAAATCGCGTAAGCACGGCGGAATTCCCGTCGAAGTCGGGAATAAGTCTGAGAACTTTATAAATTTATTCTACGTCGGGCACTAGCACTGTAAATGTTTTCAGGTGTATGCGACTCCATGATCGTATCTAAACCTATAGCTATATGCGAATTTAAGACTAAAAATCTATTCGTATTATTTATACTAAGTGACCGAGATTGCCGTGGATGGAAATCTAGGTAAATAATTGTGGAAAAACACTCGGAATAAGAAAGGAGAGCAATTCTAGTAGTCTTTGTCTCTTTTTTCTCTCGTCATCTTTGGTTTCTGTGATTTGCTCGATTTCTTGATCTCCTCCGGGCTGCAGCTTCCGTAGATTATGGACCGCCGTTAGAACGTGATCCATTCACTGATTACAGCGACCCTACCGACTGCGCCAAATATAAAAGCGACAGCCGAAGGTTGCAAAAAAATCAAAGTTTAATTAAAAATTAAATTTATTATTACTAAATTATAATTAATTAGACGTGACAATTGTTTGATGTGAGAAACAAGAGTGACTTAAAATTAATGAAGCATCGTTCAGTCGGGGCAAAAGGTTGTCTTGCATTCTTCGTGTTAAAGTCGTTTTCACACGGTGCCCAGGTGCAATGTCTAGGTGGGAAAGTTTTGCAACGAGCTCCGGTTAACGATTCGAGTCGTGGGAATGTTTCGGAGCAAACTCCGGCCAGCAAATCCTGGCGTAGAGCGTTTCGTAACACGAGATAGGCCACTTCAGCCGTAGTATTTTATAAATAGATTAGAAAAAAAATGGTTATAGGCCAACTGTTTATTAAACACTTAGCAAAAAAGTAAACCTAATCACTATCAATATCATCCTCAACATCTATGTCATTTCTAACTGACACATTATCTTTGATACTTGGATAAAAGCTGTGATGTCCTGGAGGTATAAAAGGCAAAAGATCTAGTAAGTCCTTTTTTTTTCTCAGAACTGATGTGTTTTACATCAGGGTATAAAGGATCCAGCTTAATACCAGTCAAATGTGTAGAAGTCAAATACGTGAATATTAATCAGACTCAGAATCGCTTTCACTGCTGCTGTTATCGTTTCTTACTTGAATTATTAATTCCTCTACATCTTTGTATAATGTTCTACCTCGTTCATAATAATCATTTTCTATTTTTTTTACATGTTCACAACAATTTTTCCAGTTTTCAACTGTGATGCTATTAGATGCTTCTTCTGCAAATTGTTTCACGTCACAAGACCCAACATTACTTGCAGCTACCTTTTTTTCGCAAGTGCCCAAATCAGCTCTATTGGATTAAGATCACAGTAGTATGGTGGAAGCCGAACTACTGTGTGCCCATGCTCTCCCAAAATAGTATCTATCTTATATATAGGATTAGGGTTTGTTATTTTTTACTAAATTTAATAAATTGGGCTTCCTTAGCGATGAATCAAATTGAATATTATTTTCTAACAACCATAATTTTATAACATCGACACGAGTACTGGTGTTTGGTGATTTTTTTGTAATTACTGAATGGTAAGGAGCATTATCAAAAACTATAATAGATGCCTCGTGTAGATTGGGAATAAGTTTTTCTGTAATCCATTTAGTGAAATTATTTGCATTCATTTCTGAGTGATAATCTTCCATCTTATTATTTCTATTAAATATGAGTAGGCAGTTTGGTACAAAGCCTTTTTCACTTTCAGCATGTACAATGATGTATCTTATTAATTAACTGCCAGCATTTTTTCACTTTGTATGAGTCATGAATATAACTCTCATCAATATAAATAATATTTTTTTTGCAATTCTTCTGGTAAAAGACATCATCCATTTTGGTCCAAAAGTGAAAGTGCTCCTCGTTGACCACTTCAACCACTCATCGACAGATAGTTATCAGCCGTGATTTATTTGCCTGATCAGTAGTTAATTGTGTCTCATTGGGACATTTTGTTTCCGGCATGTGTGGTATGTAACCGCAACTCAAAAGATTTTCCATTGCATCCCGAAATCCGCGGTCCAAAATAAACACATCTCCACTCCTATAAAACCAGTGGAATGGACTGTCCTCGTTATTTACGATATTATTCATTATATCGGCGTCAGATGTCACGGCAGCGTATGGCTCCATTACTTCGAAATATGTCCATCAGTAGAAACCAAAAGGAACGGTTTAAGGAGGTTTCTATGTTTATGATGGCTGTATGATTTTCTTTGAAAAAAATAATTGCCACTTTTTTGCAAATACACGTATGTGCCCTCACAAATCGTTATTGCTTTTCTTTCTTTTTCTGGACTTAAGGGGTTACCGAACAGATTGTTGGGTATTAAAAGATTTCTTCCAGCTACGTCCTCACGTGATATGTGATCAAACCCAAGATTAAGAGGTACAAAATCGTTTAGCAATGCACCACGTCCGGTTTCTAACCATCTGTGGAATATTGTTTCGCCACATTTGAAAATATTTGCTAGTCTCTTGTTTGAGTCTCCAGTTCTTAGCTTAACTAATGCCGCCGCCAATATAGTTTTTCTTTTTTTCAATAATCTCAAACTTGATAAATTCTCCAATAACTCTGCTAACTGCTCATGACGGAGACCTGTCCAAGTATGAAATTCGTCTGGTGCCATATTTTCGTACTCTTCAAAATCAATCGTATTATGAGTAATATGTCTTTGTAACATTGATACTACGTTGATTATCTGAGCAGCAGTGAATTCGTCTGATGTTTTGTCTTGAAGAGTGAGTAAATGCCACAGATTTTGTTCCAAGTGTTCATTGCATACACGTACGCTATCTGGCAAATAGCTATATCGGCAGAGCATGCGAACAATAATATTTTCTGGAACACGATGACGAGATTCATTCAAACAATATTGAAAAATGCAACTATTTGCTGTATTGGGCGCGCGAAGAAGACCCGGCAAGTTCAAAGAAGTAGGTGTTGGATTTGGATTTTCAGGTAGATTATCTTCTCGGTCAGCTTACTCTTCGACTTCTCGAATACGTCGACGGTGTTTTTTAAAATTTTTTTTTGGCCGGCACTTTCTCTTTTGGACCAAAAATGTATGAATCGTGGATGATGATGTCCTTTCTGTTGTTCATGATAATATTTCGATAATCCTCTCTTTGTGCTGCAATGTGTACTTTTTCAATCAAAGCAGATCTATTTGATTGACATATCTTGTATGAAAAGCCAATACTTGTAATAATTTTTCGCAAATGTTCAAGACTGCAATCAAAAGCAAGTTCTGTTTTAGCTACAGTTAACAATTTACATAGTGTTGGTACCTCTTTCCGTACAGTATAAAAAAACTGTATTTTCTGTCGGAGTGCACAGATGGTCATCCATTTCCTTCTTTGGTCGACCACTTCTATGTGTACCAGGAGAACGGAAAGTGCCTTTATTTTTAAATCAAATCCACAATTCTGATGGTACTATCGGATTTACCCAAAAATAAATAAAAAATATATTGAGATGTGGCCTGCATTTTCAGCATCACCAGGTATCGGGAAACGAGTTGAATTTCACTTACAAGATTTGACCTGAACAAACACGTATATGTTTATACATAATTAAAATAAAAGCTTGTCAAAATATACTCTTACACCTACACACTACAAAACTCCATTTTATACCAAAACTTTATATTAATAAAAGTGCTACCTGTGTAGACTAAAGTATAGGCAAAAAGTATCAAAAAGTATCAAAAAATATTGGTCGCTCTTATCTTTGTGTGTGGAGGTTATATGTGTTATTTTTTGTTTCGGAGCCATATTTACATTCATTAATTTTTTGGTTACATTTCATCCAATTCTCTTTCATATTGGTCCACTTCTTCATCCCCGCTTGCCCTGAAAATAAAAATATTATTATTATTTTATATTTCAGTTACCTAGCAACCGGAGATACGTTTACAGACCTCCACTTATAGGATTGGAATAAAAACCATAAGTTTCATCGTGCGTGAAGTTTTTTACCACATTTGGTCAGAACTATGCAAAGAATATATCAAAATGCCATCTAAAAAACACTGGCTACAAATTGCTAACAAATTTCAAGAATCTCTCGACTTCCCGCTGTGCTTAGGAGCGGTCATTGGTAAACACATAAGAGTTCCATGTTGTAGGGTGCCTGAGCCTTAGCAAAATGTTTTATGTTTAAATGTTACAATTAGAAAGAACTATAGGTTCAAAATGTTTATTAAAAAATTTTATTCATGTTAATGAATGTTAATGAGCGCATCCGAGTAAAGACACGGTGAAATATGCACTGAAGTAACATGCACGGCGTTGGCCTAATGTATTTAGTGCGGCGCCTTGCATGTGCGATGTTTTTTTTGCTGAGCAACACCTAAATGCTCGGTAATTGACGAACATATTCCCGAGCGGGAAAAGAACACAAAAAACTTAAAAATTTAAAATATGATACAATGCTGGATGAGGGTTAGTATGCGACAAATGATTGAGACAATTTTTGTTCTAAAATAATGATTGTTGTTAGGACATTGTTTTGTTGATGAATATTAAAATTAAGTATAAAAAATATATGTATGTAATAATTAATCACTGTTAGTCTGTTTGTTCAAAAACACTAATTTTCGCGGAACCGAAAGTGGTTTTAAAAACTTTAATTCGGATTCACTGTTATATTTGCGCACTTCCGCACTACACTCACTAGCACTACACTGACACTGTAGTTCACTCGTGCTGGTGGAGCGGGCCGGCGGCGGCACCGGCACCTCGGTGTGCGACCGCCGCTGCAGGCTCGGCGGTCGCTATAAATGTTGTTTTCTAGAATTTTTCGGGTTTTATAATGGATCCTTGTTTTACTTTTACTGACGATGAGTCTGGTGTAAAATTTTGGTTTTTCGAGTTAATTGGGAACCGGGCCAATTTCACAACAGGCCTTTTAATATATCCGTTTTTTTGTTTTCAAGGTGACGACTCGAACATAGCCGTCTTGGCCGGGGTGCGTTTCGGTGACTCCGCCCATTGCCCACTTGCCGGCTGGCAAATTATCTTCGTGTATAATTACGAAATCCCCTCACGTAGATTTTCCTTAGGCTGCCACCACATTCCTTGGGCTGTTATTTAGCAAAGATATTCAATTTTCCACTTCTTCCAAATATCTTGAAATAATTTTGTTGTTAAATGCTATCTCATGCGAGCGTCTTCAATATTTCCGCTTGCTCGTCCAATCAAAAAGTATGCTGGTGTTAGTATTTCAAGGTCGTCGATGTCTTCCGTGAGAGCACAGAGAGGTCATGAGTTGAGGCAGGCTTCTAACTGTGTCAAGATGGTAGCATACTCTTCGAACGTGAGCTTTTGTTCTCCAATCACACGTCTAAGGTGATGTTTGAGGCTTCGTACGGCTCTTTCCCACAGACCTCCGGAGCTAGGCCAGGATGGTGCTGTGAAATGTCAAGAAATATTCCTCTCTGTCAATTCCTTTAGAAAACTATCATTAAATATTTGTAACAGTCGTTGATATTCTTGTTGTAAGATGTTGTTTGCTCCATGAAAGTTAGTTGCGTTGTCGCTGTAGATATGTGCAGAGGCTCCACGGCGAGCAGTGATCCTTCGCAGTTCTGCTAGAAATGCTGAACTCGTGAAATCTGTTACCATCTCCAAGAGCACTGCTTTAGTCACCATACACAAGAAGACAGCCACGTAACCTTTTGCGTCTTCGCCCCACAACCCTTATTAAACTTGACATCCAGAAAACCTGTAAAATCTACCCCTGTGTGGTAAAAAGCAGCATTGATTCTTGCTTCTGGAAGGTCACCCATGATTTGGTTTAATCTTCTCAAATCTTGTTTTCGGCAAGTTACGCAATTCCTAAGTTGCTTTTTTACTGTGTTAACGGCTTCTGGGCTCCATTACTGTTGTTTAAGTCTTGCTAGAGTCAGGCGTGGGCCACCGTGGAATGTGTTCAGATGAGCTTCATCAACGAGTAACGTTGTCAGACGGCTGTTTTTCGGAATTATTGCTGGATGTTTTATTTCAAAATTCAAGCAGCTGTTTTTTAATCGACCTCCGACTTTTAATATGCCTGTTTTGTCAATGATTAGATGTAGATTTAATAATTGAGTATTTGATTTCACAATTCCATATTTGTTTAATTGTTCGATCACTGTTCTAAATTCTGAAAACTATATGGCGGTAGTACTAAGTAGATAGCAGCTTATATTTGCAAAAAACAAGACAATTGTAAATATAATTTGAATTGGCATCGTTAATTTCATTTGTGAAATTAAACAAAACAATCATTTTTTTATATTTTATTGTCAGTGTTAAAATTTTATCAAATATTATTTTCTATTTTTATGATTTTTATTCTTATTATAATATTTTTGGACTACAGTTTTGATTTCATCTTCACCATCATAAATTATTTTTCCGTCCAAAATTCGATTAACTGATCGACATCAACTGTAAATAATTACATTTAATGACATATTTAAGAAATATTTCTTAAATGTATCATTATGAGCTGGACATTTATTTGGACAATCCCCAAATAAATCCCTAAAGGATATTATAGTTTGTTTCACACATTTTTTGGGTACGTTTTTCTTTAGGCATGATGTTGCAATGTTCTGAATTTCATTGAAATAATTTTCAATTTCCTCGCTCGGATAGCAAAGGCATTTTTTATTTTTATATTCTTTGGTTTTAATGAATATGTGATTTGCATTACTTGTGTTCTTTTGGAGAGTGTTTTTACAAGTTTGACAACCTTTGACAACATTTTTTTTAGAACCCAACCACAGACATAATTGCTTTGACTTGCATCAGTTGTATTTGACTGATCAAAGCAAATGTCACTATTGAAATTAATTATGTCATTTTCTTCAGGAACATCAGAAGTAACAACATTCTCTCTTAAAAAAATCCAGTGTCTGAAGACACTCATTTGAATCCTCCTCACAGTTTGCGCTCTTTGAATGAGGAGAATTAAAATTATTTAATAACAAAGCTTTGAATGCTCCTTCAAACGCCACTATATTGGGTGCAATATTCCTTGCCCCATAACTCTTGATGTTCCCAAAAAAATTTTCAACAGGATCTTGGTTGAAGTTCCGTGTTAATATTGCATCTAAATCATATTTACTAGACAACACAGTCCAAAGAGATTCCATGCCTTCTATAGTTTTTATTAAATTTGTCACAGATGGTATAGTTGTCTCAGTCAAACGGATTTTGTTTCCAACTTTATTTTTTTTTATATATATTTTACAGTTCTAAAAACTTTTTTGCTTTTTGCCACAATTGATGATGAGGTGAATTGTGTTTAACAGGCCCTTTATAAATTTTACCATTTGGTATGAACATACTGCTAACATTTAAAGAATCAAATAAATTATCTATTAATAATGTCATGTCTATTATTTGACGACATTCTTGAGGAAGATCTTTCCTTGCTGTCAAGTGTTCTGTCACAACAGCTACACTGTGACTAAAGATTTGTGTCGCCGATTTTACACGCATTTTATTTATTTTCTCTGGATTTACGTGTTCTTCTGTAATTTTGTCAAGGAGACGTAATTCTCCATAAGATTTGTCAGCAGCATATACCATTTGATAATATTCCCACTTTATCGTATTTTTTGGCTAGATGTAACATTTGTCATATCTTTGGTCAGCAAATTATTTCTAAGACCTTTTATTAAATGAGGAATATTATATAATGGGATTATGCCCCGACCATTTCCACTCGGAACATTTCATGACGCCACTCTTTGCCTTGACGAAGATAGGCAGCTTTAGTTTTATTAACCAATTCTGTTATAGCGCCAACATTAACGGGACTTTGGTCACATACCGTGTTATCCACAATGAGGCTATTTTCTAAAGCATGTTGGACAACAGATTTTATTAAAAATTTTAGTTCATGTTTCTTTAATCCCGTTGTGAAGTAGTAAGCAATTGGTTGCTTAAAATTATTTTTTACACCCTTAACCATAAAGACAAGGGCATGATCAGCAAATAAGGCCTCTTGATTTGATGCAAACCCTTCCAGTTTATCCTTATGTGCATTATACATAATTCGTGGCGTAAGAGACATTTCATTGAACATGAGGCTGCAGAGTCTATCTGGCACATTCTTTTCAGCTAGCACTTTTTAATCTTTTCAAAAATGATAGGATTTATACCTGGAACTAATTTAATTTGACTGAGCAAACGCTTCATAGCTCTTGCTGATGGCAATGCAAAATACAGGGTGGACCAAAAGTCCGTTAACATTTGAATCGGTTGCGCGTCTAGCAGCGGTGGCGGAGGGGGGTGAACGGGTTACGCATTGCAAGAGCGGCCAATGGGAATTCAGTAACATGGCGTCGTTCAGCGGTAGTCAACTTGCGTTTTGTGTACGCGAGTATTATCGAAACAACAATTCTGCGACCTTAGCTCAACGAAAGTTTTGCTATCAATATAAGATACGACACAAAAATCAAGCTCCATCAGGTGTTTTAATTAAAAAATGGGTGCTCAAGTTTGAGAACACGGGTTCAACAATGGATTTACCTCGCTCTGGCCGACCTAAAACGTCGAGGGACCCCGAAAACGTGGAGCGAGTAAAATCGTCTGTTCGTGACCAACCTGAACTTTCAACTCGTCGTAAGCGGTCTGCTGTCCTTAACGTGCCAAGAACATCATTAAACCGCATTCTAAAGGAAGATTTACGGCTGCATCCCTATAAAATTCAAATGGTGCAGGAATTAAGGCCTGAGGACCATACCACTAGGCTGCAGTTTGCAAACGAAATGGTAGAGCGGTTCACCAGCTTTACAAACATTTTTTTCTCAGACGAGGCACATTTCCACTTAAATGGGCATGTTAATAGACAAAATTGTCGTTATTGGAGTGATACTAATCCGAAATTAAAGCATCACAAACCCCTGCATTCACCCAAAGTCACGGTATGGGCTGCTTAATCAGCAAGAGGCATTATTGGTCCGTACTTTTTTGAAGCCTCAAGAGGACGTGCGGTTACGGTGAATTCCGAGCGCTATATCACCATGTTACAAAACTTTTTCGCTCCAGCGTTGCAGGATTTTGTTGGTTTTAATCAACGCTCATGGTTTCAGCAAGATGAAGCCACTTGTCATACATGTAATGACTCGTTAAGGGCAGCTCAAGACATTTTTGGCCCAAAAGTGATATCGAAAAGAGGGGACATTAACTGGCCACCTCGTAGTCCGGATCTATCTATCCCCAATGGATTTTTTTCTTTGGGGATATCTTAAGGCTAAAGTTTACGACACCAACCCAGTAACTCTTGACGAATTAAAGGATCGTATTCGCACAGAAATCCAAAACATTTCAACAAACACATGTAAAGCTGTTATCGAAAATTTCCGCTCTAGATTACAGCAATGCGAAAATAATGAAGGATTGCATATAGATGAAGTGATTTTTAAAAAATAAATTCCCCTTTTCTTTACTGTCAAAAACAATAAACAATTTTGATGTACTGTAATTCGTTTGTTTTCTAACATCATTTCAAATATAAACGGACTTTTGGTCCACCCTGTATTTGTATAATAGCCTGTAGCACTTAGGACTCTTTTTGAAGAGTGACAAGGACATCACTTTTTCCTCAATAGAAAACCGTCTCCCCTTGGATTTCTTTTTAGACTGCAGTTGCATGTGAACAAACAGTTGTGCTGCCTTAGTCATATTTTTTATCACCATTTGAAATGCAACTTTATTGCTCAATTTCTCTGCATTACCTAATCGTGCTTTGAATGACTTTCCTTTTTTGCATAAACGGCTTATTTCATTTTGAAGGTACTTCAATTTTCTCTGTAGTGGTCTCATTTGTATGCAATCGAATTGCACACCTTTTTTTTCACTTTACCATTACTTAAAGTTGCTATAATATCGTTACTGATTTAGTGCTATATTTCTCTTGTACTCTGTCGTATTATTATATATTATTATATATATTATATTTATATAATATCTATTAGTTGTTTATATTGTATGTATGTATCTATGAATCTATGTATGTATATGTATGTTTATGTATGTACTCTTATATGTAGTTTCATGCCTGTATTAATATCTATTCAAGTGTATGTATAGTGTTTACATATATTATTTTAAAGTACACCTCTGTGCCGCTTTATTCTTATTCATGTCCTTTTTCTAAAGGTTGTCTGGAAGAGATCGCTCTTTAGCGATAAGACCGCCTTTTGTACATTCCTTTTTGTTATTATTATTATTGTTTCTCGCTTGTTTCTTTTTCTTTTATGTTATTTGTATTGCTTTTGGTTGTACAATAAAGTATATTTGTATTGTATTGTATTGTATGCTTTTAACTTCATATTTTTGTCTCTGTATTCGTTATTTCAAATTTTCCAAAGACAAGGGTTATTTCGGAAAGCTTTCATAAAGTTGGTTAGCAGTTCATTCGAATAAGTTCGGAAATCATTAATTTTGAGAAATTTCTGAATCAAAATTAACAAAACTAACGTAACAGATAAAGTCTATAAATACTTTTAAGAATCGTTTGCACAAATACTACTACATTGTATAGATGTGCCAACTCGGAAAAAACAAAACTCGATTCAACCCGAGTTAAAATTCACGTAACTCGGGTTGAACTCGAGCTACGTAACTCAAGTTAACTGAATAAAACAGAGTAAATGTTTTTTAAATTTTTTTACCAATATATTCCTCAGCTTCGCATAAGCTTCCTAAGAGATAAAACAATGGAACAGACAAATGATATTTTTATCTGTTTCAATTCTTTAATTTTCATCATATCAGGGCTCGCAACTCCGAGGACATGATTTCCACCTTTTCGTTCAAGTCCTGGAATAGGAGTGTCAGATCCATTTGCGGGTGTGTTTGTGTACTGGATGGTTGAGTGTTTGTTACTTTTATGTATTCTTTTATCTAATCCAGGTGTGTTTTCAGTACTGTGTCGATGTTTATGATTGCTTGCTTGGCTTGATGGCTTTTGTCATCCAAGACCAGCGGGATGTTGTCGATTTTGGCAGTGAAGAGGGTCTTGGTCTGTATTATTTCATCTTTAACCCTAGACACCTAACCTTCGAACATATCCCTTTTAACCTAACCATTCGTCGATTTGACGAACAGTTTTTGGCGGCGTATAATTTTATAAAAATATGTATTTTTTCGGTAGTTTTAAAAGTTAATAAAGTAAAACATACATTATTTTAGTAAAATAAAACAAAATATTTGTAGTTTGGTAAGAAAATATTTATTTTATACTAAAGTTACAAAACACTAGACTTTTTGAGATCAATGATGAAGACAATTACCTACAAATAAAATTTAAAAAACATAACAAAAATAGCCTTCTTTTCTTTGGCAAACATAAATTATAATAGTCTTGTTACTTGGTAAAACACAAAAAAACTAATTATTTTGAAGCGCACTGTACACAAAAATCAACTTTATGTTCACCACAAATTGCGGTATTGCATTTTGAGCAGTAACATTTTATCATGCGCCTTTTTTTGTATGAACATAGGCCACAAATCTTTCTTTTTCTGTTCACAGCCTCGAGTGGCTGAAGATCATTGTTAGATGATGATGGCTGACCTTGACCTTCCTCGATAGACACTCCTAACACATTTTTTATCTTATCCTTCACGTGTCTTGGCATAGTACGAATTTCCAGACGGGTTTTGAGCCACGATTCTACCAGTTGCATATGCAGCTTCTTCATAAAATCACGTCGAGTCATTACTTTTTGTCCTATTACACAAGTATTATGGCAGTAAATTATATAGCTGTTAATACATGATATGTTCAACATACCGTAGAAAACACAGAGTGGCCACCGACTAGTTTTTCTGCTGCAAGACATTACTGAACACATTTGGTCAAACGTATCCACGCCACCTTTTGTACTATTATAAAATTGAACCATGTGAGGTTTCTTTGTGTGGGGGTCAACTGTGCCGTCCTCGTCACACGAAGAAAGTAAGTAAACCATTTTTGATGGTTTTACCTTGTAAGAAAGAAGCGTTAGGGGACCATCGTAACAGAACATCGACGTATTGACGGCTCTTGATCGATAGTTCTTCATTTCTTCAGGGATTTCCTTTTTATTGGCTCGTAAAGTACCTACAAGCGTCATTTTATAAGGTTGCTGGAGTAACTGCTTCGCCAATGGTACTGATGTGAACCAGTTATCCATGGTTACATTCCGGTTTGTACCATGAATACTGCGAGTAAGTTCTTTTACAAAATACTCCCCCAATGGCACACCTCTAGTATTGGTTCCTTTCCCGAGATATGGTGTACTATCAATCATATACCTTGTGCCGCTATCACATAGCATTTCTAACTTGACCCCATATTTCGCAGGTTTATTCGGAATATACATTCTAAACTTACATCTGCCACGGAAAGCCAATAGCTGCTCATCAATGGTGACATTTGTTCCAGGCACATAATTTTGGCGGCATTGAACCATAAGCATCTCCCATAGGTCTCGTATAGGTGTAAAGGGATCGTCCTTTTGTCGTTGCAAGCGGAATGTCTTGTCATCGAAACGCAGACATCGTAGGAGGAAATCGCATCTTTCTTTACTCATGCATGACACATATCTTGAGCCAGAATACTCGGTGTTGAATAATTCATCAAGAGACAGATGATTGTCTTTGAGAGCTGCAGATAAGACTAGAATACCTATGAGAGCTCTAATCTCTTCTTTGGTTGTCTCATTCTGAGTTGATGTATTTTGTTCATAGTTTTGCCTTTTTATTGTAATTTCAGCGTTTGTCCATTTTACAATATCTTCTTGCATCTGATTAGTTATAAAATGTTCAAATAACAGCAGAGGATCCTCTATACCCCTTAGACCACGAGTAGGTCCTCTGTCAACACGCACTATATTTATTGCAGCTGCTCTACTCGAAATACGACCTTTGCTCGTAGTCCAAACATGACGGGACTGACTTCGAATATTTTGTTGGGGTAAGGTCAAGATAGCTGAATTATTACCTGAACCTTCTTCAGATAGAGTTGAAGGAATTTCTGGCTCCGGTACATTGTCGTTCAGATCAAGCGAAGAAATATTTTCATGGTCGGAAACCTCATCTTGAGCGTCACTTTCTGCATCATCCACCTCTAAATTATCTTCTGTTTCGCTGTTCGATGACTCCTCTAACGCACTGGGATCTTCCTCATCCATTAACAGTTGTGTTATATTATCCTCAGTCAGCCATCGCTTGGAAGCCATGGTAAAAGCTGTAAAAAAGAACAAACACTATAAACAAACGAAAGCAAACACTATAAAAATTTTATACACAAACCCTAACCATTCGTCAAAATGACGACTATTTTCGTAATATTTCGAAAAGAGAAGTACTTACCCGCCAGGCGCGGTCGTCACCCGGAAGAGCTCGACGAATACTGAATTGACAAGTGAAGATTCTGTGATCGGCGCGCGTGGCGAAAAGAAATAGCGATATTAGTGCGGCGTACTCGTCGATTCGACGAAGGTTAGGTGTCTAGGGTTAAGTTTCTCTAGACCTCCTAAGAGCGAGCCTATTGTGATCCCCACTGCCTTAAGCGACTCCTGGACATCGTTCGTCTGCAAAGTCACTTCGCCGCTCGACCTAGTCGACGAAAGCACCCTCTGAAGCTCACTCAGTTTTTCGTCCTGTTTCGCTTGCACTTCCTTGATGTCACGGATCCGCCGGAAAGGCTCCACCGTCTTGTACTCCAGCCAGGAGCGTACGGCTCTAGCCTCCCTCAGCGTCTCCACGACATCAGTCTGCGTTTTTTGCATCCCCGAGAGAAGCGTCTTTTTGAGGTCTGCTAGCTCTTTGGCATGAGAGCTCTTTCGACCCGCACAAGTTCTTGGGCGTGACGGGTGCGCTCCTTCTCGAGGTTGCACTTGTGCCAGCTGCGCGAGTCCGAGAGTGACAGGATCGTCTCGTATAGAGACCCTGCAAACACTCATAGGTGGTGGTTTTCGCCTCGCGTTTCATATTGCCGGCGCTTTCCAAGGCTTCCTTGTCGCGTTGTAATAGTTTATTGGCCACAGCCGTGACGTGGTCCATTTCAACTCCTGTTCCTCTCCTTGGAGTGGTGTAGAGGAGGAAGGTCCTCCTGCTGGTTTCGGAGGCTGCAGAGCCCACCGAGGACGTTTCAATGTCCTCCAAATCTGACAGCGGGGGCTCCGAAGCTGTGTCAGTGTGGACGACACTATATTCCGCGATGTTTTTCCGTTGGTCGCCTGACGTCGACGGCAGCGGTGTGGCAGGTGTGTTTGTGCCCGTTACATTCGCAAGCTTTTTAAGAACTTTTTTGCGAAGCGAGACCGATGATTTTGAAGTCACCGATGACGCCTCGGTTGCCTTTTTGGTGTGGGAAGACATTGTCTGGTAGCTACTTGCGTACTAGTTTATGTATAAATATATATGTACAGTCGACTACTACTTAAAAGACAATAATAAATTAAATTATTTAAATTATAAAGGTAGTTGGTCGGTCTTAGGGACTCACGTGGCGCAAGGATGTTGTGACGCCGATGTTGCAGTGGCACGAGGACGCCGGTGTCGTTGCTTCCACGTGGAGTACCAAGTTCGAAGGATGTGGTGACCGGTAGTAATAGATGGTGATGTTATTTGAAAGTATCCCGCTCCCAAGGTGTTGTATCCGGGAATTTTGTTGGAGCCAAGTTGTTCCTCTTCTTCTCCCGAGTCGATTGATACCAAACACGGCGTATCTATCCCTGCTGGTTCCGAAGATATGGCCCGCGGGGGGGGGGCAAAATCTCGTGGGGCGTTGATTTAGGGGGGGCCACAATTAGTGTGGGTGAGGGGGTACGTATCGGTGAGAGGTAACTCCTCAGGTTTTCCCCTCTTGAATGAGCCCCAACATTGAGGGTCTGGGGTGGCTGTTTTCGGGTTTACGCCAAGGGGTAGTTTTGGGGAGTAATTGTAATTTTTAGGTGGTGGTCTTCTAGGGGTAGGGGGTGGTTCCTAGGAAATTGGGGGTGTCATCAACTACTAATTAATAATTAACAAATTAAAAGAATAAAAAGATCTTATGTAAATAACTAAAACACACTTTTTATAAGATAAAACAAAAATATCCTTTTCTTCTTAAAATTAAAGTTAAACAGAACATAAAATAACAATATATTCCTAAAGCACTTTAAAAAAAAAAAAAAACAGAATGCTGTTGAGAAATAAAATGTTTCTTATATCATTGCACAAAATCCCAGCTTTTGAAAATAAGCGCTCTGAAGGGACTGATGATGCTGGTATACAAAGATATTTTAGGGAAATTTTGGATAACCTCGAAATAAACATTTCTTGTCATTCCAAAATTGAAGTGGATCGCATTTTCTATCAAGATATGGTAATTCAATATACTGTTTAACCATCATAGTTGCTGAAGTGTATGGAGTTGGGTTAGTACTAGTCTCCGTGATTTTTTTATCTAAAACTGTGTCGACTTTCCCCCAAAATGTCGTCTTTTCCCCAAGCAGTAGCATCAAAAGCAACTGAAGTAGTATGACTATTTGGGCTAGATGAAGGTAGGACTACTTCGGTGCTCATGTTTGATAACTCATTTATAACCCACATTTGTGCATTATTGGCGTTACTTTCTAACGTAAAACCTTTTTTTTAAAACGTGGGTCAAGGAAGGTGGCTTTTGATGCTGTTCTATTAGTCTCATATACTGCAAGTCGTTTCTCTATTACTGTAGAAAGTCTTCGTTTTAAATTCTTGACCAATTCTGATACTGGCGTCTTGTTTTCTAAAGCATTTCGTAGTCGAAGTACAAGAGGAATAACAGATTACAGACTTGGATATTTTTCTCCTGATAAAATCATAGTAACATTTTCGAAAGGGCGTAAAATTTCCACCACGTCTTCTGTCATTATCCATTCATTGGAATCCAGATTTGGCGGAGGTGAATCCAGTAGCGGCAAATTAGCAGAAAGAGATATTTTAACTTCCAATAGACGCTCGAGCATATAAAAAGTACTATTCCACCGAGTACGAACATCTTGCTTAAGTTTTAACGTATTTAATTTTAACTGCTCTTGCATTTTGAGTAAGCTATAAGAAGCTTTCGTGCTATATTTAAAATGCGAAACAATTGCTCGACATTCGAATCGACACAGACATCGAATTGTTAAAAAGCAAATATATTTGGATTCACACTGTTGTTATTTTCCTATTAAAAATTACACGGTACGCTTTTAGTCGGTCCACCGTAATATTGACTAAAAACACCGTATTTTTACCTTTGCAACACGTAATTCTCGATTTACATATGGAGACACTGCTACTATCATTGAGTCAACAATTTTATTTCATACTTAACAGGCTTAGGACTGTCAAATAAACGCCAGATAGCCCCCTTAATCATAAAAAGATATAATAAAACGGCCATAAAACAAAATGTTACTACTGTCGTATCATAAACTTAAGGTAGTTTATAGGTTGGCGTATTTAGAAATCGTTGGCTATATACAATTATTTAAATGTAAAATATTTACAATCATGTAGATATACATGTTATTTTTTCTTTATCTAGATACAACTTTTAGCCCTCGGATAGATGCGAATTTGCACTGATAAATAATAACTGTGCCAATTTCGATGACGTCATCTTCGATCTTCTTTCCGTCATCGTTTAGCCCGCTTTCGAAATTACCCGCTCGCAGGGTACAGATGTCGCCCATAGGTTCAGCTTTCTTAGCTTTTTTATAAAAAAATGTTTTTTTTCTTTGAAGCGACCATATTAGTTTTCTTTCCGCGCCAAGATTGTTTCCTGCATATATTTGTCCAATTCAACAATAACTGCAGCTTCATGTGACGTAGATGGCTAAAGATTCGGTGGTTGCTGCTGCAGTCTCCGTCCTACTTTAAATTTTAATGTTTGTAAGGCATTTTTAAAATTTATATCATTTATAAAGCCACGGTTCTTCAATCTAGGATCCAAAATCGTAGCTTCTGCATACATCTCATGACTCTAAATGTCCTGAATCTACGAAAAAGTTGTTCGTCCAACGTCGCTATTATGTTCTGAATTTGGGGAAGGCGACGACTATTATTTGCATTTAATATTTTTAACAAAAAATAAAAAATAAATAAATAATGGTGCCACCTTCGACAACGTCACATTTTTTTCTGTGCAAATTTCTGTGGTCACGTCATAGAAAATCATTAAGCTTGGTGTCGCTTCTTCAATCACTTGCCAGTCTTCGGAGCTTAGAACGAGGTCACTGCGAAGTAGCGCTAAAGTACCTACAACAGCCTATTTTACTGCTAATATTCTAGTCAGCATTTCGTATGTAGAATTCCAGCGAGTCTGAACGTCTTGTTTTAGCTTTAGGTCGGGGACATTTAACTGTTTTTTTTTTTATTTCTTTTAATTTGTTTTGTGCCAGCGTACTTCGCTTGAAATACTCAACGATTTCTTTGACTTGGGCCTGACAGGGCCTGCATGGCCGTGTTAATGCTGTGAGCTAAACAGGCTATATGGCGCAAGTTGCCTTTCTTTACAGCTGCGACGATATTTGCCGCCTTGTCGCTCGCTATCGCAGTTACTTTATTCGATAATTTCCATGTTTCAGTTTCATAAGTTCCAGGTTTAATAGTAAATTCTTGCATAGAAGGATGCGAATTCTGCGTACGCAGCAATCGAATTCTGACAGGAGCTGCTAGTGGCACTATATTTATTGGAAACACAGCTGCACCAGATGTAGTGGCAGCACCTGTAGAATGATCAGCATCTGATGCAGGAGCTGCAGGGTTAAAACTGTTGGAGTCTGCCTGCCTAGAACTAAAGGTACAGTGGGATGTTTACTCCTCATGTGTCTCCCAAAGTTCCCAATATTTTATTTTGGTATCGACAGCACTTGAGAGCAGTAGCAACATTTAGCTTTTTTAGATCCATCTCTCGGTGTCTTTTACTCCCGCTCAGTGCGTCAGCATCTCGAAAATGAATCATAAACTTAGTGAGCTAGAGGTATATTTGAAACGCAAACGAGCTGGTGAGAGACTAGCTCACTTGAAAAGATATGTTTCATTTATATCTTTCTTTCATGAGTTACCCAAGTCTATTTGATAACTTACAAGTAATCACCAATGCATGATCATTTCAGGTATGAGATTATGAAAGGATGACCAATTAGCATGTAGTTTGTATTCTAAAAGAAATCAGTTTGGAATTCCCGCGACAAAAAACATTACAATCTTTAAAGATTCTGTAGAATTTTTGGTGTATATGAGGATCAATCAGTAGATTCAATTCTAAAATTATTTAGGTAACAATTATTTTAAAATTAAAATAATTTATTAATTATTATTAAATTTTATCTTAAAATACATTACTAAATTGTAAAAAAAAAATAAAATATTTGACTCCGACGGCCTTACTTCTTCAGAAGACGGCAAAGTTGAATGAATAACGGGTATGGGTGGAAATCGGTAACATTTTCTGGATTCAAAAATCCCGATCTTTGTAAACTTTTACAATTTTAAGTGGATAGTCAGTACCAGTCCACACTACAAATAAACAAATGTTTTTATTTGCAATGTTAAGTTGGTCTTGTATTTGGTAATACCAATCGTGGTTTTTATTCAACATTACTTCGCCTTGTTTATCGATTTTGAAGCATTTTAATTTTAACTTTTCTAGAATTGCCGTATCAGGATCCATATTAAAAGCAGATATGGGCCACTTTATCTCAACAAGACCATCTTCAAATACTCCACCAGGTGTAGCTCCTAAAAAGAAATGCTCTGTACTTATAAATAGGCCACACTTTTCTATATCTATATTCATTTGATCGCTAAGTTGAGCTTAAGCTTTTGACTCGTTCTCCTTTCCATGTTTGATGGCAGGCATATGATCTAAATTATAAGAGTACAGTAATATTTTAACCAAAGGCGCAGAGTCTGTATTAGGGCGCCTCTTGCATATTTTAGTAAACTTGGATGCAGTCAATATGCATCTGCGCAGTTCTAGCCATAAGGCGCTTTCTGCTTGAAGAACAATATTGCGCTCAATTTCTTGGCGATTTAGTGTTTGTTGTTGCAAATTGGACAGAAAGATTGTCTTGGCATTGTCGTAATTATCGCAAGTCATGTCGGGACGTTGGCATTGACTGCCATATTGGCCATCTTTGCTACTAAATTGCAGCTGCCTGCGATAACGCTTAGAGCCTGTTTCGGTTCTTTTGCTGTTGGCCAAATGTCGTTTACGCTCCAAAGTTTTTAGAGATGTCCCGGGTGGCTTTTTTTAAATTGATTTATAAAGACTATACTGAGGGAGGCCTGTATTAAAAATCACAACAGCTGCGTAACAGCGTGCTGCATATGAGTCTTTAAAAGAAAAATTAAAATCAATAATTCGAAAAAAAAAAAAAACTAAAATCAATAATTCGTCTCCTTCTATTTCTTGAAATTCCTGAAAAATGAAAACCAGGAATGTAGATACCAAGTGTAAAAAAATCAATTATATGTAGCTGTATTACGAGTAACAAGAAAATACTCACCTTGTAATTTTGTACTGGTATCAGATTGATCCTGATAATCTATTGTTAAACTAAATATGCTTTCATTATCTTGTAGGAAATAAAGAAGTCTATAAATTATGCCGTAGCTCATAGATAATTTAAATCTGCACAAAAGAATTTAGCTAATAAGAATAATTAAGTATAAGTATAGTAGTATTGGTGACTATGGGCAAAACACATAAGTTCACGTTATTTTTGGCGTAAACTTGTGGAGGCCTATGTCCAGCAGTGGACTGTATAGGCTGTAATGATGATGATGATAGTAGTATTAGAAATAAATTATTACTACCACGTTATTTGTATTTCTGTCAGAATGCATTGTAAATTCTCTCGGTGGGTCAAATGTACTTTCCTTCTCCTGTAAAAGTTAAATAATCTGATAAATGTTCTTATATTATATGGTAGCAGTAATATTAATAGCGCATGAAATAAATTGTTTAGATAAAGTTGGGGAAAATTAACCTTTGGTAAATCAGAAACAATATTTTCATTTGGCGAATTTACTTGCACCTGCTGCATTTCAGCTTTTTGTTGCCTATAAATAGAAATATATGTTATATGTTTTTGAATAGAACGGAATAAAAAAAATGTACATACAAATATAAGTTCCCGAGAAACATAAATAGTCCTTTTTGAAGCTGTCATGTAAAATATATATATATATATATATATATATATATATATATATATATATAAAATACAAATATTAAAAAAAACCGACTGCATAAACATAACCGAAACGAAATAAACAAGCATTATAATTTAAAGAACTTCTATCTTTCTCGTTCTTATTCTTATCTATCACGAAATTGTCAAAAGTAGGTAATTTCGTGCGTATTGTTATGTAAATGTTTGTTAACTACAATATTACAGATTAAATCTTACCGATTAGCTTCTCTTTTGCGTTTCAAATTATCGGCTAAAACCTTTTTTTTTTTGGTAGCACCAAAAATTTTAATTTTTTCTCTTTTGCCCATTAATAAAAAAAAAAATAATTAAAATTTTCAAACAATATAATACGGCCAATAACTTTATTAATAACACCACTTTCCTCACAAAATATAACATCAAGGCGTTCACACCGGCAGCGCAAATTGAAAAAACCGGCATCATTAGATTTGTTCCAGCGAATCGATCTAACAAAGAACTTTACACGAGACTTTCTTCAATTTATGAAATAGTGGAAATAAGAAGTCTATTGTATTCGGTTTTATATCAGGATAGGCAAAGCGGGACGGGCGAGATAATTAATAACCAACTCAAGCTACGTGTCGACCATTGTATTATCCGTTCATCGTAACTTGACGCGTAATCTGATTGGTAGCACTGAAATTTGCAGTGTTGCATGTGTTTATACGAAAAGCGATCCCGAAATGTAGGGACAAGTCTAAAGAACCGGAATAGCATGTACATATATCTACAAGTAAGGGCATTAATTTCGTAATTCACTGTTACTACGATTACTACTGACGTACTTTTAAGTATACACAAGACTTATTAAGTGTGTGAAACATAATTAAAAATTTAAGTAGTGATTAAACTAATTTATTCACAAGATTTCATTTCTTATTTACAATTCTTGCTATTTTATTAGTTTAACCTCTACTTAAATTTTTGGATTTTTCCCACAACTCGGTGATAGTGTACTCTTTAAAATTATTCATACATCACTAGGAGCATTCAGGATAAATTAAACAAAACAGGGTAAAAAATAACCACTTTAATAATAATTATGATCAATAAGGTGTAAAGGAATCATATCTTCTTCAATGTTGCTTGAATGCTCACTGTCACTATCACTTTCTTCACTACCAACCCACAATAAAAAGCGATCGCTTCCTTCGTCTATTATTTTATCTTTAAGTATGTAATCATCTTCAATTTTTATTACATGAGAGCACTCTTTTTTCCAAATATCATTGCTTATTGAGCCAAATGATTCTCGTATAAGTGATTCCACTTGATCATCCCTCTGGCCCACATTTTTTTCTGCAAACCGTCTCTTCATTACACTCCATACTAATTCGATCGGATTTAAATCTGCATGATATGGGGGCAGTCGTAAAACATCATGACCATGTAATTTTATTAATTCGTCGGCTTTATATATAGGCTCTGGTTTATTTTTTTTAATTAATTCATACAAAACATTTTTTGTCAAATTTGGTGAAAACAACAGCCCCTTGTTTTGAAGCCACTCTACCATATCTGCTTTGAGGCTTGTCATATTAGGGCTTTTATTTGTTTGCACAGTATGATATGGGGCATTGTCCATCACAATCACACATTTAGGTGGCAGGTTTGGTAAAACTTGTTTTTCCAGCCATTTTATAAAGTTATCGCTATTCATGTCGTCATGGTAGTCGGATGATTTTGTTTGCGATTTGAATAGCAGTAATGCTTTATTAATGAAGCCATCTGTAGTTCCTGCGTGTGCAATTATCCATCGCCTACCCATACCATAATCTCTGACCAATGCACCTTCTTCAGACTCTGACTGCCAACATTTTTGCACACTATATGACGAATGTATAAAAGTTTCGTCTAAATAAACTATAGTCCGCCCCTCTTCTCGGTATTTTTTAATTTCACTTAAATAATTAAATCGCCAGGTAGCTATATCTGTTCGCTCCACTAACATTTTTCGTTTTGATTGACACTTTTTATATTTATATCCAAGTTGTTTTAATATTTTCCATAGTGTAGTACGCCCACCTTCAAAATTTATTTCCTCTCGTAATTCGACAAGTAATTTGTTTAATGTAGGGATTTCTTTTCTTACAGCGTAAAATGACATAATTTTTTGTCGAATTGCACTAGCATCGAAGTCATCAATCTTGATCTTCTTATCGCGATTTGGTCGCGTCTTTCCTGGTGTCGTTACTTTTGACGGACCAGGCACACCCGAAACAGAACTGGACTCTCTTTCTTGTCTCAAAATCCTGGTCACAGTAGATTCGGATACATCTGTAATCATCAAAAAAAATAAATAATAATGCAATTTTATTTTACTAGATACTTAGTTTATAAAATTAGAATATTTTAGTAAAGCGACGTTTTAAGCATATTTGATTACTTACGAGTAATCAAATATGCTTAAAATGCAGATCACGACAAACTTAAATGAGCCTCGATTCAAGTTGGTAAATTACTTCCTTAAATAGGTACAAATAGGTTAGGTTATTATATTATTGTTAATTTTAGTATCATCTATGAAATGAGATTAAAGAAATTAATAAAAAAAATGTCTCGCCACTATGGGCTAATTATCTTTTTAACTGGTAACCCTATAAAACATACCGGTCATGGCGGCAACTCGGGCACGAACTTGTTGCAATGGAATAATCAGCTTGTTCTCAGTCTTTTCTTTCTCACAAAATGCGTAAACTTGAAGAATAGTTTGTCTTTTAACACTTTTTACCACCTTCGGCATTTTTAACACTCAGATTAACTTATTATAAACCAAAAGAGCACACAAACAGCAAGCTATCAAACTGAAAGTAAGATGGCGACTGAGGAAACAGTGCTACCAATTAGTCACGCGTCAAGTTACGATGAACGGACAATATTCCAAGTTTAGCCCTTTTACATGGTGACAGGTGACATAAAGTTGCCATGATTACAGATCACGACATGCCCCCTTTTATAGAAATTTTGAAGACTTTTTAAAGTACTAATTTTGACTCTATCAGACTTGACTTGAAGTGCATGGAGCTATCTCTTGACCAGTACAATGATAAAAATTAAATTAATTACTCGACTAAAACTTTAACATTACAATTTATATAAACTATTCTAATTATAAATTTAGTCTATCAGGAGGTTTAATCTCCTTCCACTTGAACTATATCTTATTTGAGACGTATTACTGGCAATTGATATATCACACATTTCTGGCAATAGTTTTACTTAAATTACTTTCATTTTCTGACACAAATAAATTTTCATTATCGGGTTCTTCTAATTTCAATTGGACTTGACATACCTTCACTTGAGGGTGACTGAAAATTATCATTATTTTCTTGACTAGTTAGACATTCTTGAAAATCCATTTCGACTTAACATTTTTCTTTACATTTTTACTAACATCTGACTTATGACTAACATCTAACTTAAAACTACTTAACTTTTCTACTGGACTCGACAAAGTATTATTACTGACATTTATGTTACTAATAACAAAAACCTATATACCTTACGTTGTTAGTTAAAAATATATTTTTGAAATATTAACTTGACTGCCACGCGCGTAACATTTTCCGCGGCAGACAGCGCATTCGGTGCGCGTTGACGCCCGGCATACGAAAGATTACGAATATTGGGTTTCAAAAAATTTTTGTTGCAATATTTGTAATGACGTCTCTGATTTTGATTGATATGTTGAACACAATTTTTCCCATATTTGTTGAGCGGTCTCACGTTTGACACTTGTAAAATATTTTTATTGTTCAGTTTTGTTACAATTATAGATTGTGCCTTTGTGTCACGTGTCGGCCATTTTTCATCTTTTCCGTCACTCAAATGGGATCCGTTTACAACTCCAAATATTCTTTGTGCTTTTAATATTACACGAATTTGAAACTTCCAAGACATCCAGTTCGATAACCCTTCTAATATCAATAAATTTTGGTTTTCTGAAGTAGCCTCCATTTTATCTGTACTGTTTACCCGGCCCGTTCTTTCTTCCCACCACGCTTTACCGCGATATTATAACTATAGCAATCCAGTATTCTAAGATTTCGCAGAATATATGTGTAGGGATGGAAATAATGGAATAGCTTTCTCTACTCCTTGCTTATAAGATATCGCTGGTATTATTACATCGTCAATGAATATCAGGACTCCTTCCTCAGCAATCTGGTTCCTAAAAATAGAATTGGTGAACCGAGTAAAATAGATACGCCAAAATGTGCACGGGTGAATTCATATTGTCCATTCTGTGTTACAAATGATGTATACTTTGTAAACTTTTCATTAATTTTTAGGTGGAAAATGCATCTTTCAAATCTAGTTTACTATAAATCTTTGCTCCTAGTAATTTATCAATGTGGTCTTCTATTATTGGAAGCGGAAATTCATCCTTTACTATTTTAGCATTAACTTTTCTGTAATCCACGCATATCCTTGTCGAACCATCTTCTTTTCTCACCAGTACTAAAGGACTCGCATATACTGAATAACTGGGTTTAATGGGTTTACTTGATCATCTACCAACTGTTGTTCTTTGATAGCCAAACGCCTTGGTCTCTGTGCTACCGGAACGTCATCCTTCATAACAATGTGCATCTCAATAGGTGCCTCCTTTGTTTGAACAGGACAATATTTTTTCACAAGATCCCGCACTTCAGTCTTTAGCTTCTGATCTGGCACATACACGATTGGTTCTTCTGTAACACCTGTGACCGAGCAATGTGATACACTACCATTCCCTTGTGACCAAATATTCACTATCCCTTTATTAAAAACAAGTTTTGTGTTTTGCAGAAATGGCTGACCTAAAATTACTTTATATGGCATAACCCCTTTGGGCACAATATAAAATATATAACTAAAGCTGCTAACTCTTGCTATAAGTAATTTCGATAACATTTGCTTTGTAATCTATGTAATTCTGTGTATTCGTACGTTGTGCCTTGTAAGACGAATAATAAAGTAAAGTGGGTTTTATGAGTTCCTTTTATTGGTTTAACACAAAAAAAGCAATTTAAACCTTCGTTACAATATTTAATTATACAAAATAAAAATCCTACATATGTGTTCGAACAGTGGAAGTGCATTGTATAGAAAACACTTGTATTGGTCTAAAGAACGTTTATTTTATATTATTTTAAAACTATTACAACAAACAGTGGATTTTACTCTACAGACACACAAGAAGAAGAGACAAAGTATAAAATCATAGACACAGTGCAGTGAAGACATCATAGATTATAAAACATTTATAAAAATCGAATGTTGCCTTATTTTAACAAATCCTTTATTTTCTGCACTATCACAAATATAACAGTATTTATTTTTTACATCAAAGAACAGAACTTCTCCTAACCGTTAAAAAGTGCCGTATAATTGCTTTTATGGGAGCGCTTAGACCAGCAGGCATCAGCAATAACATTAATTACTGCTATTCCACCTATCACTCTACCTTCTTCTATCGCAGCCTATCTTTCACGTTCCGCTGCATGCGCCATAGTCTGTTGAGCAGTTTTTAAGTTATAGTGTTTGCAGTGGGATGTTAATATCAAAGCACAATTTCAACACTATCTTCTGTCTTTATTGAACTAAGGTTTTTAATAACATACACAAATAATAATAGCAGTATATAATATGCACAAGAAAACAAACACTATAGTCACAGAAGGAGAAAAATTATTGATAGGATGTACAGTTCGTAAGCTAGAAGCACTATAGGATATTTAACAATACAAGCAATCGGTTGTAAGCGACACAGGCTTCGCGCGGGAGTGCGGATCCGGACTTGGCTCGACGTTCCCGAAGAGCCAGTGTCCACCAGGAATTTGGTATTTGATATGCGGTCGGTGACGAAAAGACGACCTATGGATAACGGGCAATCGTCGGTCGTCATTATTGACTGCCCGTGGAGTTTCCCGCCTTTTTGTAGTCGCAGGGCTTGACGCAGTAGTGAGCTCTTTCCCCGAACTTAGCGTGGCACCAGCATATCGGGTAGTTTTTGTAGCTGGAGTTGAACCGACTTCTCTGCCGTAAAGGTAGACGTCGTCGTCCTCGTGGCCTAGAACGACTAGTAGAACCACACGAAATGCGAGTATATTCTTCCAGCTTGAGTGTGAGGTACTGGACCATCTTCTTCAGCTCTGCGATCTCATCAGATACGTCGGAGTGATGTACACCACGGGAGGACGCAGGGGCGACGTTACATGGCGAGGTCAACTCCTGTATGCGATCTGCAAGATCCGCAAGCTGCTCCAAGTGTGTCGGTTGAGATGCCAGCACAGTCTGGATGTTGTGTGGCAGAAGATTGCTCCATATTGTCCGGATGAAATCTTCTGGAACGGAAGGTCCTGCCAAATCTTGTGTCTTAAAAACTGTGAAGGCTTTCTATCTCCAAGTTCTTCTTGAGTGAGCAATTGCTTGATCTTCTTTTCATGCGAAGCAGAAATTCGCTTGATAAGCTCAAACTTTATCCTGTCGTATTTATTCTTTGCTGGGGGGTTAACTATTATGTCCCTTACAGCTTTCGCGTATTGCAAATCAAGGTTATTCATCACTTGGGTAAATTTTATCAAGTCATCAGTGTCATATTATGACTATTGAACTGACCTTCAATTAGAGCAAACCACAGCTCAGGATCTTCAGGTGAAAATGATGGTACGCTAATTTTTAATTTGCGCACGTATTTACTTTCACTTTCTTTGGAAACGCGCACTCTTTGTGCGCGCCGCACAGTGGGACAGAACCGTGCGTACCGTCTCAAAAATCTGTAACTTTTTTGTTGATTGAAGTAAAGTATTCAATTCGGTGAAGTATACATACTCATACCAGTTTCTTTCTAAATTAACATTATTAATATTAATTATATACATATGACACGACTCACTATCGCTGGACTCGCTTTCTTGAATAGCTTTTACAGCGTCTCTTGCTCTGCATTTTATCGCAAAGTGGTTCATCTTCCCGTATTTCATACACTTCTTTTCATATGCTGGGCATCTTCTTTGATGAAATCCACATCTCGAACAGTCAAACTTCTTCTCAGCTCGCTGTCCTTCTTGTTTCTTATTCTTCTCTGGATATCTATCTTCTGTATTTCTCTGTTCTAGTCTGTGTCTTGAATCTCGGTCTGTTCTGGTATATCTTCTCTTATCTGTTGGGTTTCTTGTTTCCCTTTCCGACACTGATCCTTTTCCATTCTTCTTTCTTACACTCTGTACTGCACTCGTCCCTGGTTCGTTTGCAATTTTCTTGATTTGTTCCTCTGCTAGTTCTGATGCTTTACATATCTGGATCGCTTTACTCAATGTCAGGTCATTTAGTAGTCTATCTTTCAATCTCTTACCTAAAATTCCTGTTACTGTTCTGTCTTTTAACATTCTATCCAAAAGATTTCCAAATTCACATTCTGTGCTTGACTTTTTTATGTCAGTATAAAAACCATCAAAAGTTTCACCTTCTTTCTGGTTTCTTGTAAAAAACAAATGTGAATTAACACTTTCGTTTTTTCTCGGGATAAAATACTCGTTGAATTTAGTTATCACTTTTTCATAATTGTAGGCCTCATCTTTAGCAAAGTCAAAAGTAGCATGTATGTCTTGAGCTTCCTCAGCGCATGCAGTGTAATAATAATGCCGTCTGGACCTCACTGGATTCACTATTAGCACCTGACACTAATCTATATATTTCAAATCTCTGCAGAATTTTTTTATACTCTTCCATGGACAGGTTTTTTAAGCCCGTAGGGGTTTTTAATCCCTTTATTCCACTTGTTTTTGTAATTTCTCTTTGTGCAGACTCCGCCATTTTGTACTTATCTTGTACGTCGTAGAACTCAATAGGACCAGTATACAATTATTAGTTTATTTCACGAACCTGTTTTTGTTTTTTTTTTTTAATTTCGCAGCGCCATATTATGTGTTTATTAATTAAACATCTTTAGTGTCTTCAACAGATTTATTAGTTTAATTAAACTTACATTACAAGCTTAATCAGACAGTGGGTGCTCTCTCTGTCCTTCTACCGAAGTGTCTAGATTGATTTCATGCCATAAACTATGAACTGTCAACAATATTCAACCATTGACTAGCATGTGTATAACAAAAACTATCATTTCTACTGTTAGAACCTATTTTTATGCGATTAAATCTTTTTATAAAATTCCATATATCACTAATGTATCTATTAATTGAACTGCATAAATTTTTCCAACGTTTCCTTTTTCCTTCTTTAATAATCCTCTTTTTCTTAGCTTCCATTTTTTTATAGTTAAGATAATTTTCCATATTCAAATTCCGTCGGTAATTACTTAAAGCTGATTTACAATCTTTTACAGCTTTTGCACAAATGTCGTTCCACCAAAGGGGAAGGGGCTTTAAAGGCCTTCTACACGGTCGGGACCGACCGCCGACCGTCGTGTCCCTGGTCGGGTCAACCAATTTTTGTATTCATTCTACACGGTCGGTGGTTGACTCAATTTGTCAGTTCTTCTCTGGTATTTGAAGCGATGGCTCCTTGCCTTTCAAAGCAACAGAGGGTGGGTTTAGCAATAACTTTTTTATGCTTAAGTGAAGAAAAAAAAAAAGAACGAAAAGAAAATGGATGAAACAGTGGCTCAAAGAGCGAATTACTTTGAACCACCTTAATATTTTACGAATTCTTGATTCTGATGACTTTCTGAATTTTCTAAGAATGGATCAAGACACTTTTAATGAATTACTTGAAATGGTGCGTCCAATGATTACAAAGAAAAATACAGTTATGCGTCAGGCTGTGTCTGCTGAAGAACGGTTAATAGCCACATTACGATTTCTGGCTACGGGAAGAAGTTATAAAGATCTCAGATTCAGTACAGTTACATCATTTCAATTGCTTTCCAAAATTATACTTGAGACTTGTTGGGCGATATATAAGGTTTTAAAAATAACAATCAAGGTAACGTATTATAATATTCATTTATTATTATTAAAAATTAAAAAATCATTTATTTCACTAGCAGGTCCTTCGTATAATATACTGTTTGTGTTATTTGACATGGCATGACTAGGTGAGGGTATGGAAATTTGAACGATATTTTCATTTTTGTCATAAGTTGGAAACTGTTTTTGTGTTGAGGTAGATAGCAAACTGTTTTGAGCTGGTGGTGACGCCTGTATGTCTTGTGATGTAGTCTGAAAATATTGTTTGGACGATGGCAATGGTAACAGGGATGGCTGAATTTGATGTGGGGATGGTGCTGGCTGAAAGCCCTGTGGTAATATTTGAATGTATGGGGATGGTGATAGCTCAATATGTTGTGGGGATGGTGATGACTGAATGTGTTGTGGGGATGGTGATGGCTGAATAAGTTGTGGGGACGGAGATGACTGAATGTGTTGTGGGGACGGTGATGGCTGAATGTGTTGTGGGGACGGTGATGGCTGAATGTGTTGTGGGGATGGTGATGGCTGATTATATAGTGATGCTAGAGATGTCTGATAATGATTACTTGGGAGAGATGCATGAATTATTTGGTACGAAGGGACTTGCTGCGTATAAAAATTATTGCTAGAGGAAGATCGCGAAAAAGCAAAATTTTGAGATTTAGCAGTTATTTCAATTCGTTTTTCGAAATTAAGATTTCCCGTTTTGGCAAGAAACATAATATCGGATATAAGCTTCTCAGCCACTTGGCGTTGAAAAGTTTCCACTTGATCTAGTTGTTCTCCTACATAAAATCCAAACGAGTTAACTTTCTTCTGGTTTTTTTCTTTGTCATTGCTTTGCAACAATAATTCTTGCGCAGTTTCTATCAACGTGTCTTTTTTTTTCTCCAATGTATTTCTCTTTTTGTTTCCGCCTTTCTCGTGTTCTGATGACCTGGATTCCTAAAAAAAATGTATATTTTCAGTTACCCTCATCGGAAAATGAATGGAGAATAGCTGCAAAATCTTTTCAAGAATAATGGCAATTTGACAACTGTGTAGGTTGCATGGACGGCAAGCATATTATAGTCGAAAAACCGAACGGGACGGGATCATTGTTCTACAACTATAAGGGTACATTTAGTATCGTATTGTTTGCTATCGTAAATGCAAACTACGAATTTATTTATGTTCATACGGGTTCAGATGGAAATATGTCAGATGGAGGAATACTGAAAGCTACCAGATTCTATGAAAAACTTATCAACGATGATCTTAATTTACCTGAATCATTACTACTACCAAGTACAAATGTGTCAGTACCGTATGTTTTTTTAGGAGATAGTGCATTTGCACTAGAAACAAATATAATGAAACAAAAAAGATTTTTAGAAATTACAGAATTTATTTATTTGGTTTGAACAATATTTCCTTTAAAATAATAAAATAAAATACACGGGAACTGGTATGGAAAAAGATGTGTGACCGATATGAGGGATCCGAGCAGACTGACTGCGAGGTCCCGTCCCTACTGCTTCTTTAGAGACAAAATGCTGATGCAGCATCTAAGGCTTGCACCACAGCGCAAAGGGGTGCATGTGCTAGCTATAACAGAACGGAACCATCCACGAGTTTAACATACGTATTTTCGGCGCGAAAAGTCGTACCTGAACGTTTGAGAAGCTCGTAGAGGGAATAACCCGCGATACTACGTTTAGCTGCAGTGTCAAGCAAAGCGGTACCATTTGGACCTTGCATAGTTATGTATATAGCATGGGTCGACTTAGCGACTGTTTAACCGAGCGACTGTTTAAGCGAATAGAAACCTTTAGGCTGAGGGCTTACATTAATTTTACATTTCGGACAATTACTCTTAACAAAACCTTTCTCACCACAACCATAACATGATACAGTTTTATTATTATTACTTCTCTTAACACATGTATCGCGGACATGTCCACGCGACTTACAATATACACAAAATAACTTTATCACTATCACTATCACTTTTCACATTATGCGGGGACGACGACTGTAAAGGCGACGCGTTCCTTGCCGCTACGTAAGCGCGGGAACCGCGAACGGCGACGCGTGATCCACGGCATGCTCGCCGGAAACGGTCGGTGATGCCTTGTGCGACTGCGACGTTGTCGATACATTTTCAGTAGCTGATGATGTGCTCTTTATGAGCGACTCCTCCACGCTACGTGACTTATCGATGAAAGATTCTATAGTCATCACTGTATCTCTGGGAATTCTTTTCCGTATACGTCTATGTAATAACCCATACATCATATCTAACGTGGTTTCCTCCGGTAGCTGATAAGGCAGCCTGGACAACATGGCGCGTAGCTTTATTTCTTTCTGTCTAGCAGCTTCAGGGCACTTAGGATCATTCGCTGGATGGGACCCGGAACAATGGAGACAGGTGGGAGACTGGGCAACACAAGAATCACCTTCATGTGATTGAGAGCATTTGAAGCATCTTGGAGATGATCTACAAACAGTCTTGATGTGGCCAAAAGTACAGCATCTGTTACATTGAATTGTGGGGAGTATGTACGTTTCAACCGGAAGAGAAGTGTAGAAAGCGTATACGTGAGGAGGGAGTTTTTGACCAGAAAAAGTTATGACTATGGTTTGTGTAGGAATCCACACAGTCGTGTTGGATTCAGAGACTGATTTGACTGACAGAAGGAAACTGTCTGCAAGCGCAGGGCGTGGCACACCATACATCGAGCGTAATCGCTTGAGAGCGTCGGGCCACGAGGAAACTTCTTTCCGGACCCCTCTCCACCATATAGCAGCTTCTCCTTGCATGAGCATCGGTAAACCACGCAGTGCAATATCCTCAGGAACTGATGCACTTTCTTTAAATATTTTTATTGAGTCGATCCGAACGCCTTCACCGGGTGACACACATTTCCTAATATTTCTTGTTAACCTAAAGCGCAATACACATTGAGCCCGCCGGGCCGCCGACATATGTCGGCAACTTTTTGTCGGTGGTCTAGTTGGCGGCTTCACTTATTACAAGTCGGAAAATTTGGTCGGCGGCATGTCGGCGGCTTGAGATGAGAAATTTATTTGGCAGTCAGTGATTGCCGTGTGTCGATAAAAGGTTGTGTGGTTGTGTCATATAATTTTGGTGGTGTATCTTCGATAATTCAGTAAATAGAAATAATCTTAAAAATGGACGATGGCAGTGATCTGTTGATAGCAGCTTGTGGAATGTTTATTGCTGGATCGCTCCAAAGGGAACGAAGCTGTTGGGTTAGACCTAGTTTACTGAGTCGCAATTGTTATAGCAATCATGACAGATTAAAAGATTTGAAAGCAGATGACTTGATTGTACAAAATCCCATACATTTCAAAACATTCATGAAATTAACCAATAGCGACTTTGAATATTTATTGAATATTGTTGGGCCGAGAATAGTTAAAAAAGATACAAATTGCAGAATTGCAATTTCTTCACAAGACAGATTAGCAATAACATTAAAATACCTGACTACGGGCGAATCATTCATTAGCCTATGTGACGTGTTCAAAGTATCTCCTCAAATTATTTCATACATTATCCCAGAAGTATGCCAAGCTATAATCGATGGCCTTTCGGAGTATGTAAAGGTAAAGTTAAATGTTTATCTTTTTTAAATAAATATAAATATTAATAAATATAAATGTAAATTTTAAATAGATGTATATTTTTTGTGCTGTTTGATTTAGTTCGAAGTATAATTTAGTTAATGTTCTTATTTTAGGTTCCGAGAACTTCAAACGAATGGAAAAAAGTTGCAGATAGATATCTGAATAGATGGAATGTTCCTAATTGCCTTGGATCAATGGACGGAAAACACGTAAAAATTCAATGTCCACCAAGAAGTGGAAGTGAATATTTTAACTATAAAACTTATTTCAGTATTGTACTATTTGCATTAGTGGATGCAGATTACAAGTTTTTATACGCTAATGTGGGATGTCAGGGTCGTATTTCAGATGGCGGTGTTTTTAATAACTCTGCGTTATGCAGAATGTTAAATAACAATTCTTTAAATTTGCCGGACAACAAACCTCTACCTGGGAGAAATGTACCAGTGCCATATTTTTTTTTGGGTGATGATGCTTTTGCATTACAAACCCACATTATAAAACCTTACAATGGTAATCACACAAAAAGATCTCCCAAAAGAGTTTTCAACTATCGTATATGTCGAGGACGAAGAGTAGTTGAAAATGTGTTTGGGCAGTTAACCAGCAAATTTCAAATATTCAAAAGACCTATCCAGCTATGTCCACAAAAAACTGCTATTGTGACATTGGCCTGTGTACATTTGTTCAATTATATAAAAAAAAAATATACAGCGAAACGAATATGATTCTGAAAATGATAACGGAGAAATCATACCAGGTGAATGGCGCACAGTAATTCCTGAAAATAATTGTTTTGTTGCCTTGCCAAGAGAGGTCAATACAAATCTGTGTCCTGAAGATACAAGGAACGAGTTGGTTGAATATTTTCTCTCCGATGTCGGAAGCTTAGAATGGCAGTATGATCAATGATCAATTTAATCAACATCTAAATTTAAAGATTTAATAAAAAACATAATAATGATAGTTATATTTTAATTTGTGTTTACAATTAGTGACTCTTACTTAATCATAACATTTCAAAAGACAGATTTATTTCATGATTACTTTTCTCATGCTAAGCTATATTTATTTCAAATTATAACAATATAATAAAGATCTTAAAGAAAGAAAATTATTTTTCATGTAGGGATTTAAAAACGTTCTCTAAATCTTGGCTGCTTATACGTTCACTATTAGAACTTTCATCAAGCGCTACTGGTACTGAAGATTCAACTCCAGGAAGTTGCGGATGAGGGCTTATGTTGATGGGATATAGAGATGAAGGGTTTGTATTTGGCTGATTATCAGGATTTGTGGTGGTAGAATGCTGATGATTCGGGCTCGTTATAGTAGAATATACAGATGATGAGCGGTTAGAAGGATATGCATTTGGCTGATCATTTGGAGAACCTGTATAGTAACCTGGATGACTACGGGAGCTAGAGGGTCTTGCGTAATCTGCATACATATCTGTGTGATATCCAATTTCGGTTTCAAAAATAATGTTATTAATTCGATGTTTTACTATTGCATTTGTTGCTTTATCCATTTTTCTCAGTTTTGCTGCAATATATTCTCCAAAAAGAGTGTCTTCATCTTTTTCTTGTGTTTGATTTTGTCGATCGGAGACAGATTTCATAATATTCAGAGCTTGTGAAATCATTTCATTGTTTAGATTTTTTCTGGGACGTTTAATCGTGTCATCGGCAAATGAATGAGATGAATCATTTTGCTGGGGTTGTACAACACTGCTCTCGTTTGATGTCTCCTGAAATTAAAATATTTTTAATCTGTTGTATTGTGTTACATAGAAAGTAAAGATAAATAATTTAGTCAAGATTTAAATCGGATGTATACAGGGTTATTTTATGAACAGTGAGCATACGTAAAATATTGTATCATGTGTATGTGTGTCGATAATGGAACATATGAAGCGAAAAAAAACATTTTTTTTTCAATGATATTTTTATTTTATTCCCTTTAAAATATCTTAAAGCACGGTGACCTTGTGGAAGTAACAAACAAGGACATTTGTAACAAAGTAAAAACCCTAAAGCCGGGTCCACTGCGCATTGTTACGAACAATATATTGTTTTGCTAACATGTTAGTTAAACCGTCCACTGCGATTTTCGAGTATAGACAATTTTAGTTAGTAACATATATTTTTAAAATGAGTTCCGACGAGGAAGACGTGTTCACAGTTTTGGCAATAGTGGATTTAATTCTTTAGTTCTAGTGAATTTTTATGCTCATAGAAAGAGCGTCCCAAATAACGGGTCTTTCCCGTATTAATTGTATAAAATAAAAAGTATTCTCCATAATCAAATCCATTAAACCGATAGACTAAACAAAAAAATTTGACGAGTTGTCTCTGGCGAGCACAAATCCGAAATGAATTAAAATGTCCCCCCGGCCCCCCCGCAGGCGAACGCGGGGATGTTATCCATCCGACTCTGCAAACAAAAACACTTTCAAAACAGTTAGGCCACGCCCCCAAATAGCATGACCTTGGTTATAATTTAATGTTTGTGTTAGCAAAACACGATAAAATGGCGCAGCGGACCCGGCTTAATGGGAACTAAAAAACACGTTTTGTCTTAAATTCGATGAACAATATGTACATTCGAATAACCCTGTATAACACTATGGTGGGTCAGCACTTTTGAACTTGTTCTCTTCTGTACAATAAAAAATTTTGGATAAAAATTATAAATGCATTTTTACTTACAGAATCGATCGTGGCAGTAGTAGTATTCTTGTTTTGCAAAAAACTAAATGATTTATATGCAAACCACTTGCTCTGATAAACACAATCTGTACCGATACCCGACTTTTTTGAGTCAGTCACTTTTTTTTTCTCTCTATAATACTGACTTGTCAAGTTTTTAATTTTTCTTTCTATTTCTGATACATTTGTATTAAAATGGTTTGCTATTTCATTCAATGAGTCGAAACGCTTTGGTCGACTTTTATGATCTGGGTGTTTTGAATTCCACAATACCTCCTTCTCATGATAAAGATTAATTAACGTAAGACATTTTTCGTCGTCCCACTCCATGTCGTAAAAAATACAAGCACGTCACTACAGGTCGAGCGTCGCCGGGCAACTGAGCGCAGGCGTACCCAAGCCGCCAACATGTCGGCGGGTAACACGCGCGGGCGCATGTTGCCGACATGATTCTTTTCATACAGGCCGCCGGGTTGTGTCGCCGGGCTTTGTCGGCGGCCCGGCGGGCTCAATGTGTATTGCGCTTAACTAAGTCTATTCTAGAACTTAAATGTTGTAACACGTAGTTATAAAAAAAAAACTCTAGCTATAAGTAATTTCGAGAACATTTGCTTTGTAATCTGTGTATTCGTACGTTGTGCCTTGTAAGACGAATAATAAAGTGGGTTTTATGAGTTCCTTTTATTTGTTTAACACAAAGAAAGCAATTCAAACCTTCGTTACAATATTTAATTATACAAAATAAAAATCCTACATATGTGTTCGCACAGTGGAAGTGCATTGTATAGAAAACACTTGTATTGGTCTAAAGAACGCTTATTTTATATTATTTTAAAACTACGAGGGAGCGTTTTTATGTTCGCGGAATGAAGGGTAAGTGGTTGAAATAAAAAAACCAAATGATTTTTCCTTTTCAATATATTCACCTGCAAGACGGACACATTTTTCAGATCTTTCAATTAATTTATTTATACCCTCATAAAAAAATGTTTTGTCTTTGTCCTCAAAATACGCTGAAACTGCCTCCTTAACTTCATCATCGGTGATAAATTTTTTACCCCGCAGCTCTTTTTTCATTTTTGGAAAGAGATAATAATCACTCGGGGCCAGGTCTGGGCTGTAGGGTGGGTGGTTCAAAATATCGAAGCCCACTTTAAGCAGGGCAGCCAACGCAACGCGGCTCTTGTGGACGGGCGCATTGTCGTGCAAAAGCAGCACACCTTTCGTCAATTTTCCCCGTCTTTTCTGTTTAATGGCTTCTTTTAATCGCTCTAAGATTGAAGCGTAATATTCTCCGGTTATAGAAACACCTTTATCTTTATAATCGATCAATAATATTCCTTCTGAGTCCCAAAAGACCGTTGCCATGAGTTTCCCAGCTGACTGTGACACCTTAAACTTCTTGGGGGGTGCTGTGCCCTTTTTATGCCACTGCATAGAGTCTTGTTTCGACTCAGGTTCATAATGATGAACCCAAGTTTCGTCTTCAGTAACAATTTGACTCAATACACCATCCTTGTCTTGATTGCAGAGGTCGAAAAATGCACATGAACACTCTACGCATTGTTGTTTTTGCGGCGGCGTGAGCATTCTCGGTACCCATCTTGCGCTGACCTAAGTCATGCCAAGATGATCGTGCAGTATTTTAAAAATGGTTGTATCAGATACGCCAACCATTTCTGCAAGTTGTTTCTTCTTTAGTCGAGCATCGTTGAGTACAAGTTTTTCGACTTTTCGGATAAGTTCTGGCGTGGTCACCTCGATGCTACTGCCCGGCCTCGGGTCGTCTTCAAGGGATTCCCTTCTCGTTTTAAACAAACTGTGCCACTTGTACACCATGGTTTTTCCTGGACAAGAGTCACCGTAAACCGATGAGATCCCATCCATTATGGTCGCAACTGATTTTCCTTGCTTGGTAAGGAACTTTATAACGGCACGATATTCGATTTTTTCCATATTTAACTTTTCACTCCTGATTATGTTGCTTGGTTGGCGATAGCTCAAAGACTAATAGTCTAATAACAATGAAATCTCGTATTTATACTAATTATGAGTCACTAAACACTTTACGATCCTAATGAGCCTAATCACCCCCCTCCAACCCTCTCATTCCGCGAACTTAAAAACGCACCCTCGTATTACAACAAGCAGTGGATTTTACTCTACAGACACACAAGACGAAGAGACAAAGTATAAAATCATAGAACCAGTGCAGTGAAGACATCATAGATTATAAAACATTTATAAAAATCGAATGTTGCCTTATTTTAACAAATCCTTTATTTTCTGCACTATCACAAATATAACAGTATTTATTTTTTATACCCAAGAACAGAACTTCTCCAAACTTTGCCGTTAAAAAGTGCCGTATAATTGCTTTTGTGGGAGCGCTTAGACCAGCAGGCATCAGCAACAACATTAATTACTGCTATTCCATCTATCACTCTACCTTCTTCTATCGCAGCCTATCTTTCACGTTCCGCTGCATGCGCCATAGTCTGTTGAGCAGTTTTTTGTTATAGTGTTTGCAGTGGGATGTTAATATCAAAGCACAATTTCAACACTATCTTCTGTCTTTATTGAACTAAGGTTTTTAATAACATACAGAAATAATAATAGCAGTATATAATATGCACAAGAAAACAAACACTATAATCACAGAAGGAGAAAAATTATTGATAGGATGTACAGTTCGTAAGCACTATAGGATATTTAACAATACAAGCAATAGGTTGTAAGCGACACAGGCTTCGCGCGGGAGTGCGGATCCGGACTTGGCTCGACGTTCCCGAAGAGCCAGTGTCCACCAGGAACTTGGTATTTGAGATGCGGTCGGTAACGAAAAGACGACCTATGGATAACGGGCAATCGTCGGTTGTCATTATTGACTGCCCGTGGAGTTTCCCGCCTTTTTGTAGTCGCAGGGTTTGACGCAGTAGTGAGCTCTTTCCCCGAATTTAGCGTGGCACCAGCATATCGGGTAGTTTTTGTAGCTGGAGTTGAACCGACTTCTCTGCCGTAAAGGTAGACGACGTCGTCCTCGTGGCCTAGAACGACTAGTAGAACCATACGAAATGCGAGTATATTCTTCCAGCTTGAGTGTGAGGTGCTGGACCATCTTCTTCAGCTCTGCGATCTCATCAGATACGTCGGAGTGATGTACACCACGGGAGGACACAGCGGCGACGTCACATGGCGAGGTCAACTCCTGTATGCGATCTGCAAGCTGCTCCAAGTGTGTCGGTTGAGATGCCAGCTCAGTCTGGATGTTGTGTCGCAGAAGATTGCTCCATATTGTCCGGATGAAATCTTCTGGAACGGAAGGTCCTGCCAAATCTTGTAAGTGTCTTAAAAACTGTGAAGGCTTTCTATCTCCAAGTTCTTCGTGAGTGAGCAATTGCTTGATCTTCTTTTCATGCGAAGCAGAGAGTCGCTTGATAAGCTCAAACTTTATCCTGTCGTATTTATTATTTGCTGGGGGGTTAACTATTATGTCCCTTACAGCTTTCGCGTATTGCAAATCAAGGTTATTCGTCACTTGCGTAAATTTTATCAAGTCATCAGTGTCATATTGTGACTATTGAACTGACCTTCAATTAGAGCAAACCACAGCTCAGGATCTTCAGGTGAAAATGATGGTACGCTAATTTTTAATTTGCGCACGTATTTACTTTCACTTTCTTTGGAAACGCGCACTCCTTTTGCGCGCCGCACAGTGGGACAGAACCGTGAGTACCGTCTCAAAAATCTGTAACTTTTTTGTTGATTGAAGTAAAGTATTCAATTCGGTGAAGTATACATACTCATACCAGTTTCTCTCTAAATTAACATTATTAATATTAATTATATACATATGACTCGACTCACTATCGCTAGACTCGCTTTCTTGAATAGCTTTTACAGGGTCTCTTGCTCTGCATTTTATCGCAAAGTGGTTCATCTTCCCGTATTTCATACACTTCTTTCCATATGCTGGGCATCTTCTTTCACTGTGATGAAATCCACATCTCGAACAGTCAAACTTCTTCTCAGCTCGCTGTCCTTCTTGTTTCTTATTCTTCTCTGGATATCTATCGTCTGTATTTCTCTGTTCTAGTCTATGTCTTGAATCTCGGTCTGTTCTGGTATATTTTCTCTTATCTGTTGGGTTTCTTTTTTCCCTTTCCGACACTGATCCTTTTCCATTCTTCTTTCTTACACTCTGTACTGCACTCGTCCCTGGTTCGTTTGCAATTTTCTTGATTTGTTCCTCTGCTAGTTCTGCTGCTTTACATATCTGGATCGCTTTACTCAATGTCAGGTCACTTAGTAGTCTATCTTTCAATCTCTTATCTATAATTCCTGTTACTATTCTGTCTTTTAACATTCTATCCAAAAGATTTCCAAATTCACATTCTGTGCTTAACTTTTTTATGTCAGTATAAAAACTATCAAAAGTTTCACCTTCTTTCTGGTTTCTTGTAAAAAACAAATGTGAATTAACACTTTCTTTTTTTCTCGGGATAAAATACTCGTTGAATTTAGTTATCACTTTTTCATAATTGTAGGCCTCATCTTTAGCAAATTCAAAAGTAGTATGTATGTCTTGAGCTTCCTTAGCGCATGCAGTGTAATAATAATGCCGTCTGGACCTCACTGGATTCACTATTAGCACCTGACGCTAATCTATATATTTCGAATCTCTGCAGAAATTTTTATACTCTTCCATGGACAGGTTTTTTAAGCCCGTAGGAGTTTTCAATCTCTTTATTCCACTTGTTTTTATAATTTCTCTTTGTGTAGACTCCGCCATTTTGTACTTATCTTGTACGTCGTAGAACTCAATAGGACCAGTATACAATTATTAGATTATTTCACCCTGTTTTTGTTTTTTTTTTTTTAATTTCGCAGCGCCATATTATGTGTTTATTAATTAAACATCCTTAGTGTCTTCAACAGATTTATTAGTTTAATTAAACTTACATTACAAGCTTAATCAGACAGTGGGTGCTCTCTCTGTCCTTCTACCGAAGTGTCTAGATTGATGTCATGCCATAAACTATGAACTGTCAACAATATTCAACCATTGACTAGCATGTATATAACAAAAACTATCATTTCTACTGTTAGAACCTATTTTTATGCGATTAAATCTTTTTATAAAATTCCATATATCACTAATGTATCTATTAATTGAACTGCATAAATTTTTCCAACGTTTCCTTTTTTCTTCTTTAATAATCCTCTTTTTCTTAGCTTCCATTTTTTTATAGTTAAGATAATTTTCCATATTCAAATTCCGTCGGTAAATACAATAAAAGCTGATTTACAATCTTTTACAGCTAATGCACAAATGTCGTTCCACCAAGGGGAAGGGGCTTTATTATCTCTTTTTTTTTTGTGTAATATTTCAATTTGGGAACACATTCCTCTTTTGAATTATTTAGCATATTACAAAATTTGTTGTAAGATCCTACAGGATATTCATTAGTCATTAAAATTAATGAAATTACTTTCTGAGAGAAAATAGTATTTTTCCCAATCAGCCTTATTATACATATATTTATTTACATTTTTATTAAAGTCATAAGTATTTGGAGATGCAATCATATTAGTAAATGTAGGGTAATGATAGCTACCTAATGGATCCTCACCAACAAATCAGTCGCATATGGGTGCTAACTCTGAACTAACTTAAGTAACATCAATGGCAGATATGTTGTCATTTTGCCTACGTACAGTAGTGACACTACCAGTATTAAAAATACACAAATTAAGATCATCTATCAAATCATATAGATTTTTACCCCTAGTTTTAGTTAAAGTGCATCCAAATGCTACATAATGCACATTGAAATCACCTGATATTATATATGATTTAGGGAGACTGGTTTTAATATGTTTTAATTTAGAAATATAAATTTTATTTTTAGGTGGACAATATACACATAGAATAGTTAGAGGACCGACTTTTGTGTCAACAGAAATGGCAATCGTTTGAACATCTTCGAAATTTGCAGTTGAAAGTTGGACATATTTTATAGAACTTTTAATTAAAAAGGCCACGCCACCATGTTCTTTTTCAGCATTTTTAAAAATAGAATCATACCCAGGCATGTAAAAGTGTGACTGGGAACTTTTTAACCATGTTTCATTTAATAAACATATATCTCGCTAGTGACTATTAACATCGTCGGAACTGCAAAATAGCATTTTTTTGTTTATTTCATAAAACGTTCCCAAATAACCATTGTTCTATTAAATCAGTTACCTAAAAATTAATGTTTGAGAACAAGCACTAAATTTTAAAACATAGCATACAATGTTCATGAATTGAAACTTTTGAGAAGTCTAACATATTCACCTTAAACCTTGATGGCAATTTATATCGAGGACATGCTATATGAACAAATTGTTTCAATCCATCTTTTTCAACACAAGAAAGAGGTAAATTATACTAAGTAGTACGCACGTCGCGCACTGTTGTGCGACAATACCAAACATGTTGAGCGTCAAGTGTTGCGTTTCAAAGGTTGCCTAATGATATACATTTAGCATGACAGCTTTACATTTTAAATTTAAAATATTATTATGTATTATCTCAATAAATAGTAATTAAATTAGTTCTCCGATGTTGATAAATTTTAAAATTGCTTAATCGGCATAGGCGTAATAATATAACAGACTTACTTTTGAATTTTATACCTTTTGAATTGATCTGTCTCAAATGGGCATACCTCTTGCATTTCTACTGTCTACTATTAAAGGCAGCAAGCAATTTATATAAAATGTTAATAATTTCGGTTTCATATTAGTATCTAAAAAAACATCATCTTTTTCTATCAATAGTGTGTAAATTTTTTCATTCTCGCCTGCCCATATGGCCAAAAGACACTTTTGTCGTTCTGATACGTACACTTGACCTTGTGTTTGGGAGTACCGGTAGATTTTTTTATTAATTGTGGTTGTTTTAATATTTTTATTATACTTTAAAATTTGTATTTTGTTTTCTTTTACTGCATTAGAAAGTCCTTTTTTGTATCCTGCAATCGGACACTTGACTTCGACAATAGTATCATGTCCAATTAAGCCGTCAGGCGTTGCCCCTATAAAAGGGTAATCTTTGTCAGTAAATAAACCATAGGGTGCAATGATAACACCTTCCTGCTGTTGTAATTGGTGCAAAGCTTGTTGCTCATACTTGACTCCGTGTGCAATATTCGTGACGTGGCCAAATTTTTTCTGTATAGTAAGTTTTTTACCTGCGGAGCTGTACTTGAGATTACCTTTCTTTTGCATATAAGGCCAAAGTTTGAAGCAGTTACTAGGCTTTTTCTGATTTGCTTAAATTTTATGATTTGCATTAATTTTTTATCCCCTTCTATCAATTCGGGATGTTCTGCTCTTCTTTTCCTATCTCCGTATTCTTTTCCTTTTTCTTTTTCCAACTTATCCCGATCTCCTACTTCCGAATCAACTTTTTTGTCAATGTCTTGTAGCATCGGAATCTTATCTCTATTCCTTCTTTTAAAGAAAAGTTCTGAAGGAGTCTTTCCTGTTACTGAGTGAGGAGTAGAGTTATACATCATAAGATACTCATATAATGTTTCCCTCATATCTCTTTTTTCACTTACACTTATTCTGAGGTGCTTTAAGATGCCTCTATTTTGGCGCTCAACTTCCCCATTCATTGCGGCCAATAACGGGGCACTCTGAATATATGTCTCCGAAAGGAGCGGACCCGCTTGATGAAATCTACTCTCCGACCTACGCTGCCCCAAATACTATGTGGCTCCGAGCAGTTTCAGTTGGAACTCCAAAACCGATTCGATTCGCTGGAAACTACTAGCGACGTGGACGAGATAACCGACAACGTGGTGAAGACGGTGTGTACACTGGGTCGCAGGCACTTTCCACCAACAAAGCCAACGAAGCAGTCCAAACTTTCTCCCGAAGCCTTGGATCTGACGCGGCAGAGGCGCGAGTTGCCGGCTGCTTCGCCAGAACAGAGGGCTCTTTCCAAGAGGGTACGGAAAATTATTCGCCGAGACCTCCGCTGCTCAAATACGAGAGAGGTTGCTACTCTGATTGAGCAGAATAGGGGGTCCAAAGTTTTCCAAAGACCATTGGGGAGAAGCCTTCTTGCGAAGCTTAAAACAGCAGATGGCAGAACCGTCTGCTCTCGCCCTCAGGTCCGAGAAGAGGTTGAGAATTTTTATGGACAGCTGTACTCGTCGAGCGCACGCAAGCCTGCGACTTGGGACACCGAAGATCCACGGGCACCATTGTTGCGCCATTATTCGGAGTGTATCCCGGACTTCGAAGAGGATGAGATTGGTGCAGCGCTCGGGCAGCTTAAAAACGGAAGGGCCCCGGGGGATGACGGAGTTACCACTGAACTCCTTAAAGCCGCAGGGCGACCTGTCCTGAAAGCCTTGGCAAGACTATTTAACGCCGTCATCCACCGAGGTACCACGCCGGAGGCGTGGTCCAGGAGTGTGGTGGTGCTGTTCTTTAAGAGAGGCGATAAGTCTCTGTTAAAGAATTACAGACCGATCTCACTTCTGAGCCACGTCTATAAGCTGTTTTCGAGGGTTGTTACGAATCGTCTCGCCAGAAGACTCGACGAATTCCAACCACCAGAGCAGGCTGGGTTTCGAAATGGCTACAGCACCGTGGACCACATCCATACTGTTCGGCAGATTATCCAAAAGACGGAAGAATATAATCAACCGCTGTGTATGGCATTTGTGGACTACGAGAAAGCCTTCGACTCCGTCGAGACCTGGGCTGTCCTGGACTCTCTGCAGAGATGTCATATCGACTGGCGATATATCGAAGTACTAAAATCTATGTACGACGCGGCGACGATGACCGTTCATGTCAATGACCAAAGAACAAGACCTATTTCCCTCCGGCGCGGGGTAAGACAGGGTGATGTAATATCACCGAAACTGTTTACCACTGCGCTAGAGGATGTTTTTAAGACCTTGGATTGGGGGGAACGGGGCATCAACGTCAACGGTGAATTCATCTCTCACCTTCGTTTCGCCGACGATATTGTCATCTTTGCGGAGACGCTGGATGAGTTAGGCCAAATGCTGGCCGGCCTAAACGAGTCCTCCCGACGTGTCGGTCTCTGTATGAACTTGGATAAGACGAAAGTTATGTTTAACAACCAAGTCATACCGATACCGGTATCGGTCGATGGTACCCTTCTCGAAGTTGTTCAGGATTATATTTACCTAGGCCATACTATCCAACTAGGCCGCAACAACTTCGAGAAGGAGGCCGATAGGAGGATTCGGTTGGGCTGGGCGGCGTTTGGCAGACTTCGTCGAGTCTTCACTTCGAAGATTCCGCAATGCTTGAAGACAAAAGTTTTCGAGCAATGCGTCCTGCCTGTGTTAACATACGGAGCCGAGACGTGGACACTGACCAAGGGACTGGTCCACAAGTTTAAAGTCGCTCAACGTGCAATGGAACGGGCTATGCTTGGGGTCTCTCTCAAAGACAGGATTAGAAATGAGACTATCCGCGAGAGAACGAAGGTAACCGACATAGCCCACAGAATTAGCAAGTTGAAGTGGCAGTGGGCTGGTCATCTGTGTCGCAGGACCGATGGCCGTTGGAGTAGACGGGTCCTAGAGTGGAGACCGCGTCTTGGCAAACGCAGTGTGGGACGTCCTCCGGCCCGTTGGACCGACGATCTACGTAAAATTGCCGGTGTAGGCTGGATGAGGATTGCGGAAGACCGGGATGTGTGGCGCGAACTGGGGGAGGCCTATGTCCAGCAGTGGACTGCGATAGGCTGAAGTGTTGTTGTTGTGTTGCAATATGGGATAGTACTAAAAAGTTTAATGTTGCAATCTTCACAAAAAGTTTTAAATTCCTCACTCACAAACTGCCGGCCATTATCTGCAGTGATTGATTGTGGATAGCCCAGTCGGCTAAAGAGTTCTTTCAGGATTTTAATAATTTGTGAACTTGTTATGGTCCTGGTGATTTTTACTTCTTTATATCGACTTCAGTAGTCAATGATCACTAAAATGTAATCGTTATTTGGCAATGGACCTCAGAAACAGAATAGGTCAATCGCGATGTCTATCCAGGGTTGCTGTGTGGCTACGGCACTAAAGAATTTAGCCACCCCCTCTCTTCCCGTGGGTGTCGTAAGAGGCGACTAAGGGATAACAAGGTTCCACAACCACCTTGGAACTTAAGAAGCCGACCGATGGCGGGATAACCATCCAACTGCTGGCTTTGAAATACACAGGCCGAAGACGGGCAGCAGCGTCTTCGGTGCGACAAAGCCAGTACTGCGGTCACCAACCCGCCTGCCCAGCGTGGTGACTATGGGCAAAACACATGAGTTCACGTTATTTGTGGCGTAAACTTGTGGAGGCCTATGTCCAGCAGTGGACTGTATAGGCTGTAATGATGATGATCCAGGGTTCATACGGAAGCTACGTTATTTTACGAAGAAACCCTACGTTTCATAGGTGCTGGAAAATTCGGTAAGTTAACGAGGATACAACTTTTGCACGATTTCACCATCACCTCGACGTCTTTGTCTATTCTAGGCCACCAAACTTTAGACCGCAAGCGACCTTTCATGGCCACAATTCCTGGATGGCCTTCGTGAGTGACAAACACGGCAGCCGAAAGGTCCGTTGAGTGGTTTTGTGATGCGGGCTCACACTTAAAAAGTGGAGGCTTACCGTCGACCACAAGGCAGCAGGAGGTGTTCGGGGGTGATGCGGGCTCACGCTTAATAGCGGAGGCTTACCGTTGACCACAGGGCACGAGCAGCGCGGGCTTAGGCTTATGAGATGCCCAAGGCTTATCGTCGACCACTGCACTAGGACTTCTTGACAACGGAGCCAACAAATATAATGGTGCAGACGAGTGGAACGAGTTCGCGACGCCTACACCTATTAATCCCAGTACTTCGGTTTTTTCCTGGGATCCCACTTCTGACACCAAATTTGTTAGGATGGCTCTCCGTTGGTTCTTTTAAAAAAAAAACACTTTAATTACTGCTGCTAATTAATTTAATTAATGACAACAACTGTTCTAAACCAAAGTCGGACTCGAACTGAGTTAAATACAATGGTCTTTTTAATATAAAATAATGAAATCGGAAGCGATGGGGTTTATCGCTGACTAAACAGTTTTGTGTAAAATTTCCAGGCTTAACATACTGCATATGTTGCATTTTATTCATATGATATTTGTTCATAACAGTGTGGAGCTGTACTTGAGGTTACCTTTCTTTTGCATATAAGGCCAAAGTTTGAAGCAGTTACTAGGCTTTTTCTGATTTGCTTAACTCTTTATAACTCAATGAAAAATATTAATTTAGATTGTCGATTTTTTAGTACGTCTTAATAAATAAAAAGACACGTATTTTTTAGTTTTTAATTATTTTTTAATAAAAGCTAAAAAACTTAAAAAATAGGGAATGTGACAGATATGTTACATTGACTCATGTTCCTCTACGTCCTAGGTAATAATTATGTAAGAACAGTAACTCTAGGACGTATGAAATGCTTTAAAGCAGTTATTCTGCTTATTGTAGCACAATGCTACGCCACACTTTTCACAAATGGTTTGTGATACGCCAACACAGTTCGGATACTTGCAGCGAATCCTTTTTTCGGCCCATACTGGCCAGTGCCCAATTTGGTCCTGTCGCACAGCTGTTGGAGGGACATATTGGGCTGGACCCTTACGTTTTTTTGCCTGGATTTCAGGTTCAATATTTCTCTTTGTTGCAACTGCTTTTGTCCCAATTTTGCAGAGCACCGTAGCGATCTCTTCGCGAAAATCTGCTGACGATAACAGATTGTCTTGTGGGTTCTTTATTTTGTGTACTCTTTTATATAACAGCCAAGCATTGGACATGACAAGATCTAAAAAATGGTAAAACATCCGGACCTGCCATCTTTTGCTTCGTAGTTTTATTTTATATCGACCCATTATGCTGTCGATCAAATCGACGCCGCCCATATGGCGATTATATTCCCCAACTATCTTTGGGCAGTCAATGGTCATATATCTTTTATTCACCTTGTCGTACCTTGTGACTTGTGACTTGGGTAGCTCACCCACAAAACTTGATGCAAGTGTAACAACTTTATTGTCTTTCCAGGCGACTGTGGATATCTCCGTTCCTTCGACGCTACCAACGTACTCCACCGAGTAGCCACGTTCTTTTTTTGAGATCTCTTTATCCGTTGGCAGTTTGCAGTCTGGTATTCGGTTACGTCGGATGGTACCAAGACTTAGTATGCCTTGTTTAGATAGGTATTCCAAGAGTGACAAAGACGTAAAATAATTGTCGAAATATAAGCGGTAATTTTTATTTCGAGGTATTTCACGTGAAAGTCTGACAACAACATTTGATGCAGCACCCAAATCAGGCTCAGTAAACTCAACTTTATTTTCTGCTCCTGTTTCCGGCTCAAATTTGTATGCAAATCCACTTACACCACTTAGGACATAGATTTTGTAACCCCATTTATTCGGCTTTTTAGGATTATATCTTTTCAAATTGTGTCTTGCTTTGGTAGAGCAAATTTGCTCATCAATACAAAGATACTTTTCATATGGCACATTTTGGCAGATATCATTTAATTTTTTTACGACCGGTCTAATCTTAAAAATTCGATCGTGGTTAGGATGATCGCGAGGAACATTTTTTGAATTATCATTGAAATGTATGAAACGCCTGATTTTTTCAAATTTATTAACTGGCATTGTATTTTGTACCAGGGGTGTTCCTAAATTACCACTCCAATGCTTTGTTACCCTTGGAAGATGTACTAACGACATAATATATACAAGTCCGATAAATTGTTGTATATCAGTTTCAGTAACACGAAAAGCCATACTCGGATCTTTCTGAACAATATACAGATTAGTTTGATTGGCAATTTCTTCAATCAATTCTTTGGGAAAAAGTTTAAAAAAGAACTGGATAGGACTATTGAGGTCTAAAAACTCTGGTGGCAAGGTTTCATCGCCCGTAAAATGGATCTGGTGGTCATTTAGTTCCAGGTTCTTCTTTTTCCAGCGTACATTCAGTTTAGGCTTGCTTTGACGACGTACCGACGGTCCTGGCTTAAGAGAAGGTTCCGTGGTGTCTAGGTGTTGAGAAGTACTTACATCGTGCTCAAGGTTCTCAATAATTCCGTCGATACTCGATCCTTCAACCGTTTCAAAAGGTCCCTCTTCAAAGGGGGACTCCAGATCGGGAATAAAAGATGGGTCCGCAACGCTGTCATCGTCACCATCAAATCCATCCTCACTAGCCTCATAATCAAAGAGGTACTGCGTAATTTCATCTTCCCCTAAGCTTCTGGAAGCCATTCTGTCAAATAATAAAGAAACGGTCAGTATACTGCACTATGGGAGCATTATTACGCAATGTAACAGAAATGTTACAAACAAAAATTTTATGATTTTGTCACAAATTACGAAATATTATAAGTGACTAACGATAAATAGTTAAAACCATAGACTTACCTACTAGATTCACGATACAGATTCGTATTTCACTTAGTTATTATATTTTATTTTTATTTTTGTAACTGTCATTCGCAAACAAATTCCACAAATTGGCGGTTACTAATTTTCGAACAATATTTGATGTAAGTAACGCCATCTATTAACTCACAAATGCACCAATTTCAGCGAGCAGTCTGTTACCGTCGTGAAACATTGACTTAAAATGGAATAAAGTATCAATTTGAAATTTTATGAGCAATGAATTGGTTTGTTACAGTTATGTCACAAGGTGATATAAAGGGTTAAATTTTTAATTCTGAAAATGTAAATTCTGAATTTAACATAGTTTTTTTTAAGTAGATACTCTCACGTGAAACACACATGGCATATCAAATTTACAATATTTAATACGTTTAAGCATTTCGTTGTTAACATTGACTATAATTATTTATTTCAAGATCAAAATATCCGCGAAACTTTTGCTCGAGCAATTAAGCAAATGCAATAAAGACAAGCAATTCAGCAAATGCAATAAAGACAAGAAAAAACAATAACAACAATTATTAACAATAAAGTACCACGTTATTTGTTACATATAGGTCTTTTCCCAGTCTCGCCGCGTACGCGACAAGCGACCTGTACCGTTTACGTAGGTATTCATGTTTCTTGATGTCATACGCGTTGATTTGTCAATTTCATTCATATGCGCACGAGTTTTGTTCGTTTTAATTAATTATTAGATCATCTCGAAAGACTCTTGAAATGAATTGTGCGATATCTAATACTTTTTTTTTATAGTGACAAGGACATAAACGTAGAATAAATACCTAGTTTAATAGTTATTGAGTGAATTGTGCGAAATTAGGCGCTTATGTGTTAATAGTAACAATAGTTTTTATTTTATTTATGAATGAATGCCACGTAAATGCTAATTTAGCAATAAGGAAGTACTGTGAGAGATATGGGAACACCCGTATTTATCCAACCGATGGCCGCACTAGTACAAATCCCGAGGATGCGAGAAGATCAATGCTTAATCCCGCATTTTCTATGGATTTTTATAAAAAAACGATGTGTACTCATCAGATGTACATACAGTTGATGAGAAAAAAAATAGAATTATTAGAGCTTTTAATAAATTAAAAAATATGTACGTCAATGGCGACATCATGTCAAAATTAATAAATAACATTATAAGAAGATAATTATAATATGTGCATCAGTGTTCATAGCGAACATATCGAGAATTTAAAAATTTAGTAACCTACTATCACTGACCAAACAAACCAACGCAACGAGTAGTTCATTGTGTCACTGCATCAACAGGTCAGTGAACCTATAGTTACACATGATGTAATAAAATTTTATTATATTTATCTTATTTAGTTCGTTTGAAAATTTTTTCTTTTTGTTTTGAAATACTCCTATAAACTAGTATTAGCGGCTTTATCAATTATCATTGTATTGTCATCCCCACCCTGCAAATTAGTACATTATTATATTAATAAATAAAAAATAAAATAAAAAAAAGCCTTTTATTTCTTCCAGAAAATAATAGTTTGCAAGTTAAATTGGTTTGTTAGTATCGAGTTCATTACATTATTATATTACCGTTTGGTTATTTTTTAAGATCTTAGCATACAGACTGCGGGAAGCGACTTTGTTTTATACTATATAGTAAAGTATAAGTATTCATGATACTCGTTCGGTATTGACTTTTTGGATTGAAGGCAAGTTATTACTTAATAGAAACATAAAATAATAGTAAGGTGTTTGGCAAGGTATATTATGGGTACAGTTTCCATGGTTTTCAAAAGTCTAGAACCGGTCTCATATTGTGACTTATCAGTCACAATATGATAATATGCGTTTCAATCATATTGTGTACTCTAACTTTGTTCCTGATATTTCCAGTTTACATATCGCTCAAATCTAAATATCGACTACATTTTGTAGGCATTTTTACGCCAGAAAGTTCGTCACCTTTACTTCTCCTATCTATGTCTGATGTCAGCTCAATCTCTTTATTTCATTATTATTTTTTTATTCGATATTTTCTTTACTTTTTTTTGGTTGTCATTGCCTCTTGATGTATGAAGGATTTCTTATATTCATACCTCGAGGACAACGGGGGTCGACTAATTCTGGCAGCATAAAATCTATATAAAATGATGTAAGCTTTTCTTTCATCTTCTCTTTCCAAAATTTTTCATCTCTATTAATTCATTCTGTTTTAAGGGGAGAGTTGTCATTTGACCAAACAGCAAATAAGCACTTTGATCGTTTAGTTACGTGAAGTTGCCCCTGCACTTGATACTACCATTGGTGGTTTTTCTACCCCAAAATGAGCCTACCCCTGGGTTCTAAACCCAATTTATATGCCGTTATCAGGCACATTTCAACGACAATGTCATCGCTGCATAGCCCATCTGGAGTTGCTCCTAAAAAATGGTAACTCTTCGTCAATAAATATCCCACAAGGTTCAATTTTAATTTTTTCTTGCCTTTCTAATTGCTTGATGCTTTCACTCTCTTTGCCATGTTTAATTTATGGCACATGATCAATGTCACTTTTGTACAATAAATTTTTTACAAAGTTATGACAACTTGTGTTACTTCGCCGCGTTTTAACTTTTCCAAAGTTGGAAGCAGTTAATAAAGACCTACGCAACGCAAATGCAACTACTTTCCTAGTTATCTTTAAATTTTCCATAAAATTTACTTTTATTTTATTAAAAACATTGATTGGCAAGTCAGCTTTTGTGCAGTCTTGACCGTAATTGTGGTGTCTTGTTTTGATTTTTCTAAGAACAAGCCTCTTTCTTTTGGTTTCCTATTTAGTTTGTTTTTCGCATTTTTATATATTCTTTTGTTTTTTAGTCGTTTTATTTCCCTTGTTAATTGATTTATATAGCCGAAAAATTGTTTTTATTTCATTACAAGCTACCACAGCGTCATTACATCTAGTTTGATAAGAATTTTTTAATGAAAAGTTTATTCTTGTGCCACCTACCAACTTAGCCACTAGGCTGTTATATCTCTCAACCACATTGCTATCAACGTCATATAATAGACTCCGAGCATGCCCTGCAACATTTTGAACAATAAAACATATTTTTTTGCCATAAGGGACTTAAAATTATTTGGTAGGTTGGTTTGGCCAAAAGTATAACATTAAGTATACAAAAGTATAATCGGCACTTAGTGCGGTCCCCGAAGCCATGGTGGTGGCTAATTAATAAATCGTCAAACAGAAGTTGAACATCTGAGTTAGATTTATGTTTTTTAATCAATTTATATATAATCGACCTACTTTGTAGTATAGCTTTTTTTGTTATGTATTTTCGATATTTTAGGTTGAATTTAGTGTCTATGGCGAGTGCTTGTAATTTATTGCAAAAATTCCGTAAGATGTGGTTCCGGCACTCCATTTTTTCTACAGTTATGTTATAATATAGGCGAGCCTGTAATAGTTTGGAGTAGGTGCCAGCATCACCATCGGATATGAGTTTACCGTAAATTAAATTATACATTCTTATGGATTCTTTAAATCCTTCCACAATTATTACAATCTTCATGTTTGTGGACCATTGGAGTTGTTAAAACATTGTTGTATTCTGGTGGATCAACACTTTTGTTTTCTGCACGAGCACAGATTAAGCACTATTTATTTTTAATGCCTAAAAAAAGAAGTTCTCTTTATATTGAGCATTATAATTATTTTTATAACTACGTTTGAACCAGCAACCATCAGCAATGACATTATTATGGGAATTCCATCTTTATTCACCCACCACATCTATGTTCTATGTGGAACTAACTACATTTCGTGGAGTGGTACGTAAGTCGAGTAAACCGAGATAAAAGTCAGATCCTGACTCCAATGACTTCTTAATAATATTTTTAACCGTTTGCACGGCGCGCTCGCTCAATTCGTTAGCTTGAGCATAGTAAGGAGAGGTCCTAGTATGAGTAAAACACCAAGTACAACAAAATACCCTTAACTCCTTTGAAGCACCTATATACAGGTCCATTATCAGTAACAAGTTCTACCGGAATCCCATGCCGTGCAAACTGATCTTTTAAAGCCATAATAACAGCGCGCGTGCCAATATTTGTTAAAGGACACACCTCTATAAAATTAGAAAGATAATCGACAAGAATCAGATAATACTTTTTTGAAAAACAAAAATATCTGAGCCTACCTTTCTCCAAGGTAATTCAGGAACATCGTAAGGGATCATGGGTTCCCTAAGAGGATTAACCGCATTTGCGGCACATACAGTGCACTACACGCTCGACATCCCTAGACATGCCGGGCCAAAACATGACGTCGCGTTGATGTTGATGACGTATTTGTTTTTCACAAATAGTAGTCTATGACAGAATTAACAATACATGTAATTAGGGGGATAACACAATAAAACTACGTATTTATTTGTTCTTTTATTATATTATTGAGCAGCTAACATATGCAATTTATCATTTTCATCGTACTGCCTGATTGAGCCTGCGACAATTTTATTCAAATCTCTACACCAATTATTCAGAAATATCATACAAGCCGTATGATATATTTGCTCAACCAAATCCGAAGAGTGCTCTTCACATTATAAATAATGAGTTTCGACTCTGGCGTACGTAGTCTTTATATGATTAGCTATGTTTTTCGTTGTCCCTTTTTTTATATTATGGACTATGTCCTGAATTAAAGAAAATGTTTTTACAAGTTCTTCAGAAGGATAAATTTTAAATTCGCGAATTTTTATGTACTCGGCCCTGTTTGCGTCATATAAATTATTTTTACAAGTCACACAATTTTTAAATATTTTATTTTGGCACTGGCGTAAAATGTAACCTGTTACGTACTGCAATGTAGCAATTATTCTGGGGTCCCACTTTTTTAACTTAAACTTACATGAAATCATTATCGTAAATGTGGCTAAAATCAACTTCAATTTGTTCATCACTTTTTGTGCCTTTGCTAAAAAATAATTTACTTATAAATTTAAATATATGGCATGAATCTTCTTCACAATTGGATCCCAGTGAATAACTGGTGCTTAAATTATTTACGAGCAATGACGCAAACGCAGCTTCAAAGCCTGCACATGTGGGAGAATTATTTCTGTACCCATGACTCCGTACGCTACCAAAAAATTTTTCTAATGGATTCTGATTAAAGTGTCTATCTATACCATATAAATTTTAAATTATATTCGTAAAATAATTTATTCCGTAGGCACTCCATATTTTCTATGGTTAGCAACCAATTGCTTATAGATGGCACTACACAAACTTTTCCTTCTTTGGAAATAAATTTCATTGTTTTTAAAATCTGTTTAGCTTTTCTCCAGATTTGGTTGTGCTACGAAAATGGTGCTAAAGGTTGTAGTAGCTGTTTGCCACTTCTTTGAGAAAAAAATCATAAAACTTCCGTTCATTGAATGAAACAGTTCGTCGAAAAAGATAATTATATCAGCTGTGTCTTGGCATTCTTTTGGTAACAGCCCCTTGTCTGAAAAACAAAAAAAAATGCATTCAATTGACAAGCATCACAATTATATTACCAGATAAATAAGAATAAAAGAAAAAGGTTTTATTGTCTGTTTCATGAATTAAAAGCTTTTAACTTCATGGATTAAATTTTGGAAACTCACCTACTAAGTAGTCCATATTTACTCCAACTGTTTGGCTAAAAAGTGATGCAAACTTCACCTTAATTTTCGGAATTTTGTAAGGATTGCAATGGTATTCAGTTATTTTTTTACCGATTTTATTCCTTTGTATGTAGTAACATTTTCATGAAAATTGACAAAGTGCTCCCATTTAGTTTATTTTTGTTCTCCCTCCATTGTACATATAAGTTTTTTGTTAATAAATTATTGCGTATTCCCTTTAATAAATGTGGGACATCGAAGAGTGGGATTATCTCATTGCCATCTACCTCAAACGTTCTGTATTTCATTTCTTTGCCATTCCTTAAATAAGCAACTCTTGTCTCTTCTATTAAATAATTTACCGCACTTACATTTGATGTCCCCTGATCGCAGACTGTCGCCAGAACTGTAAATCCTACTGAACTCACCTTTTTTGTTTAAGTCGTTATTAGTAAGCACAGATCGTCTTTTTTTGTGCTGCCTGAGCAAAATGTGTAGCTAATAGGCTGTTTATAATTTTTAAAAATACCTCTTATCATTACCACTAACGCATGATCAGCAATTTTATTTTGTGTTGAGATACAGTTGTCGACTAAGCCGATGATTCTGTCGCTTTTTTTGTTATAGTCAAAATGTGGAGTTAGGCCCATTGCATCGAAGAGAAGACAGCACAACCTGTCATCTGGCTTCATTCGTTTTGCTCGTTTTTTTAGTTGATTAAAAAAATTTTCATTCAGGCCTGGCTTCAGTCCTGCACTTGAAACCATGCTACTTAATGTTACTGGTGATGGCAAAACAAATATTTTTTTTAAAAATCGGTAGCATCTAGATCCTAACTTGTACACAGAAAGTGCCATAATTTTTTTTTCTTGGGTAAACCGTCTAGTCATTTTGAGTTTACCAATTTCTCGGAACTGCATAGAAGTAAAAATTGCCGCCAAACTAGTAAATTTCTTTAAAGCATCTTGAAAACTCTTGTTTTCTGATAATTTCAAAGCTTTCTTTATTTTCCTTCCATATTTAGCTTTTGTCTCGGTCAGTTTTTGAATTTTCCTCTGAAGGACATTTAATTGTTTAGGCACCTGAGTCTTCTTAGGACGAGGAGCTTTCAAATCTGCAATCAAAGAAGATATATGTAATGTTGTCAATGATCGGTAGATCTAACAGCAATTCTAATGTTATGTATTATAATCAGCATCCTGACATACCCTACCTATGTAAGCTACTTATTTTAAATAATATTTATAATTTTATAAAATTATTGACTGGGTCCTCTCAAATAATTATAATTATAGTTTTAGAAATCATGCCATCACCACTCTAGAGCAAATACTACTCACATTGAGATTCTATGCTACCGGCACCATGGAACAGTGCTCTGGTGATTTCTTCGGAATTCCAAAATCAGCAGCATGTAAAATAATTCACCTGGTGTCAAGAGTGATTAGCACAAAATTAAATTATTTAATTTCGATGCCACGTACAACAGAAGAAAAAAGGGAAGTTGTAAAAAAGTTCTACTCTATAGCAAAATTCCCGAGTGTTGTTGATTTCCAATTGATTGCACACATATACACATACTAAGTCCAGGTGAATATTATTTAGTTATTTACATTTGAATAGTTAATATTTAATGTACAAACTTCTAAAAGTTGATACCTACATAATATAAGCTTTATTACAGGCGGTGAAAATGCTGAGTTGTACAGAAATAGAAAGGATATATTTTCTACAAACACCCAAGTTGTTACTGACGCTGATCTCAAGATAAGGGATATTGTAGCACGATGGCCAGGCTCCGTACATGACAGCAACATTTTTAATAATAGCCGGTGTAGTAGGATAATTAATAATATATAGTTCTTAAATGTGTGGTAATTAATATTGTTCTTAAATGCACTCACCGGGATAAATAAGCACAATTAAACTTAGTTAATTGATGTCACATTGCACTATAACTTGGGTAAACACATCGCTACAAACATATGAACACAGAAGGTGCACAGGCGAAAGTTCTAAGCACAGAGAAGGTTAGCAAATTTATTCGTAGATAGTAAGCCAATAAAAATATAAGTAATACTAAAGCAAAAGATTTTACAAAGGCAAAGCATAAGCGTCCCGCGTCAGAGAAGGATCGTAACTGGAGGGCGCGGGCGGCCGGCGCATACGCAATACTCGGGCCGGCCAAACCGGTTTTTAAACTAGTGCGGAGCGTGAAGGCTGTCGATACCCAATTCATCGATAGGTCGATAGGATATCGATATAAGTACAAAAAAAGTTGTAAATGTATATACTATATAATTATATATATGCATATATATATTTATAATATTTAATAATGTAATGTGTAGGAGGATGCCTACACCGGGTTAAGCATTTGTTGAGCTCTCAACAACTAGGTCGGTGTTGTCTTTTAGGAGATCGAGGCTATGCCCTTAGACAATATTTGCTGACACCATTAGATCCTCCAACAGATGCTGAAAAACTTTATAATGAGAGTCAGATAAGAACTAGGAATGTTGTGGAGGGAACCTTTGGTGTTTGGAAGAGGCGATTTCCCTGTATTGGATCTCAACTTAGAGTAAAACTAAAAAACGTACAGGCTATAATTGTAAGCACAGCAATATTACACAATATATGTATTATGAATAGAGAAGATTTGCCAAGCGGTGAAGATTCACTACGTGAACTTGAAAGTGAAAGTAATATAATACTTCCAGATTCTGAAGCTGAGCAGTAGTATAGAGGAGATATAATCACTACTTACTTCAATTCATTATTAAACTCTGATGAAATCAATAATAGTATCAATTAATATGGAATATTTTACAATAATGTATAGATGTGAAAAGAAATTAAAGATTATTATTACGATTGAAATACTTTATTTATTTAAATACATTATTTAACTCTAACTTTGCTTTTTCTGCTTCATATTTACATTTCTCTAAAACTAATTCATGCATTTTTTTTCTGAATAAAAGTTCGAGCTCATAAAGTTCTTGTTTATGTTTCATGTTGAGCTCGTGTTCTTCTTTGGCATATCGGGCTAAATCCAGTTCTCTGCCCTGCTTTTTATTTAATAAATCAATTTTTTTTCTGTATGTATTATTATTCGCTTTCTGGTCGCTAAAGGAGTAAAAGCAGTCTTTTTATTCTTTTGAATGAATGCTGAAACATCAAATGAAAGTAATTACTTTATGATGCATTACAATAACAACAACCTCATAAATATGATTGTCTAATTACACAACTCTTTTGACACAGGTTTTCGCAGCATAGCTTTTGGAGTGGATGTGTCAAATCCACTAGAACTTGGTAATTCTGAAACACATTATTAATTGAGTAGTCCACTTGCAAACCCCGCTAAGTCAATGCCGCAATTAATTGAGAAAACTAATTAAAACGTTTAGTCTTAAAATTACGATATTTAGATGCAATTTTTTGTGTATTAAATAAACTTAGTAGCATATCGAAGTAAATGGTATTAGCAAATAAAATCACAGTTTCATAATAATCATTTAATTTGCATTTCAAAATCAAACATAGCTAGTTTTGCAAAAGAATTTTTAACATAGATAGTTTTGCAGTTGTATGCAATCAACATAGGCAGTTTTGAAAGTATCAAATATAAGCTTCTGTTTTACTATACTCTTAATAAATTAGGATTTTTATCTATTATTATACTCTAATATCTATTTCTTCATGTATTATAGTTTCTTCATTATCAGTCTCATCTACAACAGTCTCATTTCGTTCTTCTTGAAGAAACCTGTAATATTGTAAATAATCGTAAGAAGCCCAATCTTCACCGAAATGTTTTTTCAGAAGATTTCGCACATCATTCAACTTGACTGCTTTTACTGGAACTCCAACATTCATCATAACGGGCACAATATTTTCGAATGATTTGCCTCTTTTACAAACGTTGCCATAATTTATTACCTCAGATATATAATTAGGTTCCCCTTTAATGGCAATTCTATTACTTCTATCTTTTCTTAAAAATAATCTTTTAGAGGCATTAAATTGAAAGTGCCAAGATCCAGGTAACTTAAGTACGTTCTTTACGCTTGATTTCCAATCATGAAAATGAAAGTCGCTGCCTAGTCTCAGAACCGTTCCATACTTTTTAAAAATATCAAAATATCTTTTAGGTTCCACGATAACTTCTAAAGGACGTATTTCTCTTTCAATATTTCCAAATACACGGTCGGGGGGCATAAATGAATGCCCCACTACAGGGAATATCAGCGTAAGTTTCTTGATTTGACGTGGAGCTTTTGTTTTTAGCCAATATGCCAACATTCCCAAAACAATTGAGTTTTTATTTTGCCCCCCACAACCGTCGCAAAATAATTTAACATGACTAACAGTATCTTCAAAATTGGTATTCATTAGCCGATGAAATACCACCGAAGCAATCTGATTAGATCCTTTCTTTGCCTCGGTTTCTAACCACGTGTAAATAAATGTGTTTGAACAGTTTTGAGCCTCACGAGATGGTCCTTGACATACTGTTAAGTTATAGGTATACAATTGTCGGCTAAAGTAGGCACTCTGGTCTGGCACTTTTGGTAAAACCAAATTCTTTTGACAGTCAAAAGAGAAAATTATTTCGTTATCGCCTTGTGTTTTGAGGCTTTTGTAAAAGCATTTGGCCTTTAGCTTGTGAATACGAAGCTGAGCTATTTGAAGCTGTTTTTTTGCTGTGTCGCGTTCTCTTTTAATAACTTCTTTTAATTGGATGCATTTAGAACATGCGTCTGTAGCGGGAGACTTAAAACTCAAATTAAAGTATTTGTTAAAAATACGTCGAAAATTTTCATATTTCACCGGCACATTCTGAGCGTCATCGTTGTAAAGTTTATGTAATTTTTTTATACTTAGATCGCTGCTCAGGTATTGCACAGTAGATCTATCTCTTACATAATGCGATTCCAAAGCTTTAAGTCCCTTTAAATACGATTTTACGGATTCTGTGCGATCAGAATACAGATTGGACTTTCTATCGCCTCCTCTTCTTTCTTTCGGCATTGCCATTGTCATTAAATGCTGTTTACAAATTCTTTGTATTCTGTCCCTAGAGATTCCCAGAATTGTAGTCATTGCTTTTTGACACACCTTAACTAATTTGACGCGGCGTCTTACAGCCAAATTTTCGTGCTTTGGTATAAAATAACATATAGTCTGGGTTTTTTTCTTACTTTCTTTTTTAGGAGTTTGTGCTGTACAGTATTTTAATAAAAATGTATCTTGCGTAACTTTATCTGAAGTTGAATAAAAATTCCGATGAAATTTACTGTAGTCTCTAACCGTTAACTCGTTACACTTGTATCCCTGTTTTGAATTTCCATGTTCACATTGTGGTATAACTGGCAAGCCCTTAGGCATATGTCTAAAACAAAACAGATAAAAACTTTAATAACTAACAACAGACAAAATAAAAATAAGTAAAAAAACTTTTTAAGTTAAACGGTTTTATGTTAAAAATACATTGCAATGTTTAAGATAAATGTACTAAAAACCAAAAAATAATAAAATAGATACAGTCGTGGGAATTATAAACATATGCATAGACTAGACTAAAATAAAACCGTGGGGTACGTCAATTGTCTACAATCGTTGATTAAAATGTTTGTTTTGTAATGTTACACTATAATTAGGCAGTTGTTCAACCGACAACGATGGACGTGTGATAAGTAGGGCTAGAATGTGGAAACAAGCTAGCAAGCTCGATTATAAGCGAGTTTTAGGGTTTCATAGTGGTGAGCGAGTAGTACTTTTATCATATGTTTTGTCGATTAAAGACAAACTACGAGCAGTGAAACGATTCCTCGCCAGTCAGCAGTGTGAATGTCCAACGATAAACTAGTTGAAACATCTCTTTTATTTACATGGAGTGTATAACTATTGGAATTTCCATGAGCAAGAAAATAGTAAGTAATTTCCTCACCGTCTGCGGGCCAACTGCCTATTTTAACGACGAATTAAACGATTCTTCTATCGCACATTAAGTCGATAATTTGTAGACAATTGACGTGCCCCACGGTTTTATTTTAGTCTAGTCTATGCATATGTTTATAATTCCCACGACTGTATCTATTTTATTATTTTTTGGTTTTTAGTACATTTATCTTAAACATTGCAATGTATTTTTAACATAAAACCGTTTAACTTAAAAAGTTTTTTTACTTATTTTTATTTTCTAGTTTTTAGTTTTTATTTCGCATTCTGTTTAATTCATTTAGTGCTTCATTATTGCAAGGCCCATCTTAAATATTGAGGTTGTATAGTGCACTGTATTCTTCTTGTCAAGCCCTTTTATTTGATACCCATATTGGTGGGATTGATAAAAAATTGTTATCAGACATTTGGTAGCGGCGGCCAGCTTAGATTTCAATTTTGCATAGTAAATTGTATTCTACTTGTTGAGACCTTTCATTTGATACCCATGTTGATGGGATTGATAAAACCTAAGTTATCCGCCATTTTGTAGAGGCCGCCATCTTGGATTTTAATTTTATATAGTACATTGATTATACTGGTTGAGCACTTTCATTTGATACCCATATTGATGGGATCGATAAAACCTACGTTATCCGCCATTTTGTAGCGGCCGCCATCTTGTATTTCAATTTTTTATAGTATATTGTATTCTGCTTGTTGAGCCCTTTCATTTGATACCCATATTGATGGGATTAATAAAACATGAATTATCCGCCATTTTGTAGCGGCGGCCATCTTGAATTTATAATGATAATGAATAAACATAATTGTATTGTCACCAAAATCCAAAGTGTATACAAAATTTCAGATTAATCGGTTGACAGGAAGAGGGTGAAATTTGAATTACTAAATTTGACCCAAGAATAAATAATAAATAAAAAATAAAACAAACGGGGTGAGCTAAATAAAACCGTTTAAAAATATCCCCAGCAAATATATATATACTACTTAAAAAAGGTAACAATAAAATCTTACCGTTTTGACTTCTCAACTTCTCTCTTCCATGTAGATTTATCAGCTATCTTTTTACGTCCTTTTCTGTTTGGTGCCAAAACAACTTCTTTTTCTTGACATTCCATGATAATTTTAATACAAAGTACCTCGTTTTTGAAAGCCTGTAGTATCTAAACAAAGCAACGCGTGCATGCACTTCGACAGTATTATGTGTACTGGGCTACTGGCTCAAGATGGCGGCTTTTGCACGAGTTACCACGCAACTTAGCGTCGTTTGCAAGTTAATACAAACTTAGCGATTTTTGAAAGTGGACTGCCGATCAACATAACGACTTTTGCAAGAGTATGAAGAATTCAATCGCATTTTATTCCTACTATAGCGAGTTTTAACATAGTATTGTTAAATACACATGTTAATATTTTAAGTACTTAACCGATTGCCGCCATTGGAAAAAAATGTTGTTTTTTTAACATAGCGTGGTTTGCAAGTGGACTACTCAATTATTAAATTATATACTTGATCAGAAAATCATTAAGTTTAAAAGAAAAATTTTTTGTTTGCCAATATAGTTAGGAACATTTTCCTTCATCGCCTGCTCGGACTCTGGGCATACGCTATCAACATCTGATGCAACTGTAACAAAATGGTGAAAACTAAGGAAATCGTAATTTTAATTAAGTAAATATACCTGGAACTATTAATTACTAGTACACAGTAGTTACAGTCTTCTACATATTTGTCTTTTGATAAATCCAAATGTATGTTTTCGGTTGTTTCCAATTCCACTTTGTCAATTGGTACGTTTTCAGGATTATCTATAACAATACATAATTACAGCTAAATAAGAATGTTTGATGAAATTTTGGTAGCGACTCACAGTAGGTTTCTTTAGGTTGCAGTGACTTTAGCTCTATCAGAGCTGCAAAGCCCCAACAACTCAGATAAATGTAGGATTATGTCAATCAGAATATGCATAATACTTACTTATCATAGCATCACTATCACATACCGCTGGAAGACCACTGATAGACTCCCCCATAATGGTATTTAACCACTCTGTGGTTTCAGATAGCTTTGGAGGAGCTGGTCCACCTCCAGCTTGCCGTCTCCCATATTTTTCTGCAGCCATTTCCTAAACATATATAATATAGTTATTATCTGCACTGCATGAAGCAAAATTAAATATCACATGTCAAAACACTAACCTTCCTTGCAGTTTTTTTTTTTATATTGTTATATTTTTGCTGCAACTGCTTTACACTGCGAAACTTCGTCGCATCCGAATTAAATTTATCTGCAAGCAATCTCTAAGCGTGAACTCGTGTTTTGCCCATAGTCACCACGCTGAGCAGGCGGGTTGGTGACGTTATTTTTGGCGTAAACTTGTGGAGGCCTATGTCCAGCAGTGGCATGTATAGGTTGTAATGATGATGATGATGATGAATCTCCAAGCAGCTTCTTTTTGTTGGTTACTTGTATGGTCCGTTTTTTTTTTTTTTTTGCTTGTTATTATTGGGTAATCTTTGAGCAACGTCATCAATTTTATGTTTTCTTCTTTTGAAAAATTAGAGCTGCGGTCCCTTAAGCGAATAAAAAACAACATTGTTAGCCTTACATGCACATAAATATGTGAAATTCATAAAAGTTACTTAACAATCTATTAGGTACTTACTTGTTTGATTGTTGGCTGTTTTGTGACATTTTGACGATGATTTTAATTTTATCACAATTACAATTGAATATGTAATTATTTTCAGACCAAGCTTAGCGTGTTATTAAATTTATTTTGTATCTGAAGCTTTGACATGACACTAATTGTCAAAAAGCGCGTTTCGTTTTTCAAATTTAGTCTGTGCTGCCACATAGAAAAAAATTACCCACGAAATAATTCCAACATATTTATTTAAAAGAAATGTCTTAATCATCATCATCATCATCACTTCAGCCTATCGCAGTCCACTGCTGGACATAGGCCTCCCCAAGTTATGTCTTAATACTGGCAATAAATTAACAAATGTTTAAAATTGACTATAGTTAAAAAGGACATTGAAAAACGTAAAAGCTACTTAACCACTGGTTAGAAGGTTAACAATAGTTAATTTAACTAAGGGCGGAGTTCACCAACATTTAAAACGGCTGTTTATCAGTTAAACAACTGATTAAATCATTTTTACTGTTCACCATACGTTAACCAGTGTTTACAGCCCTTAAACAGCCGATTACTATAACCGTACTCTACAGCATTGTTTAACCGTCCATCAATGCCATATTCGGACATCTGCTCAACAGATTCTGCTGTGACTTTACAACAGTTGCAATATTACGTTATTAATTGAAAGTTTTTGGTAAACACGCTGTCAGTGTTCAATTTCAATGTATTAATTGATAACTATCAAGACTTTAGGCGTTCTTGAAAATCTAGAAAATATAGAGACCAAAACAAGGAGACCTAGAGTACCTGTTTCAAATGCGTCGTAATTATTACGAAGAATACAATGATTCCTCATTTAAAACTAGATTCCGTTTGTCAAAATCATCGCTTGAAAAATCGTTTGTTCTCTTTTTTAGCCTGCCATTTTTCAAGTAAACCGTAATTTAAAAATTAAACACTCACAACAGAACAAAATAATAATCAACACAGAGAATGTTAGCACGTGCAAAGAAATAATAAAATAAAAAAATTTGACAATGGCAGCGCCGTGACGTTATTACCCATCCAAATTGGACACTACATGCTAACGTAACAGTATCCAATGCGTTCTCGAACTTCTCAAGTTGAAAGCGTTTTATTTTATGCTACTAACTATAGATGGCACCAAAACTCGTGTCGACTAAATAAAAATATGTGACTTCAATAATGAGTAGACTTATAGCATTCATTAATTAGTGGTTCAAACACTCTGACAGTATGGTGATTGCCTGATTAACCATAACCACGGTTAAAATATTCGTGGTGAATAGTGAATACTTTACCGGGTGCATAACCGATGTTTAGGAATTCATCGGCTGATTGGTTAAATGATAGTCGGTGAACTCCGCCCTAAAAGGTAACCATAACTTGACTACGGATCAAAAAACCGGCCCTAACTTGGGTTGCAATACAGAATATTTGTATTGAATTCCATAGTGTTTACACAGTAGAAAGGTGTTTACTGGTCCAACTTTGGATAAAGGATGGGTGGTGGTTTTTTAAATCCAGTAAGACTATAGACAATCGGAATCTAATTATATTTTCGTTACAAAAAAAATCCAAAAAGAATGCCAGGTTAATATTTATACGACGATGATCGGAGTCCAAACGAAGCCAAAGGTCACAGGTAATACACGAGGAATAATTGGAATTGTTAATAAAATCTACTTAATAAACGCAAAGAGTTCAGAACGCAGTAAATTCCAAAAACAACATAAAAAAATAAAATAGCGGTTTCAGAGGCTACAAATCTTTTCGTTTAGAAATCGTGATTTGAAATTTAACGATTTTTGATTCCATAATTAAATAAAATAGATTTAAAAAATGAACTACCATTTACTCATCTGATACCATTTATTAAATGTATAAAAGTTACCAAAATCAAAATCAACAAATGTTTTTGCACGATAATTTTGACCGTGTGGTACGTTTGCTGCCATCTACATTCGAGTTGACGAACTAATTTTAAGCAGAAATTTTATATGGAAGGCAAAATGTTACTAGTGAACGCCGTGGTCTAGACCTCCCGCGGTGACAAGCCGTATTGGGAGCCGAGAGGTGGGGGTGGCGTTAATTGCTATTCTGTATTTTGTTTTGAGGCAGATGTTTGAGAAGGAGTTATATCAGATAATGTGAGCGTAGGTTTCTTTTAAAGTATAGCTATGCAAATTGTTAGTCTTGTTTATCGAATCGGTTGACTGGCTTCCCAGAAGCGGGTTCCACTAGTTAAATTGAGAAGGCGCAAACAAGGTCGCACTATCCACTGTGGAAGAGGCCTGGACCCCTGAAGACGGTCCTATTAATTATATCAACATCATAATAAATGATGAAAATGGAGGGATTACTACAAATTTCAAATGCCACTAAGATCTCACCGACGGATCGAGGTCAGGCAACAGAATTAATGTCACTTCAAAGAACAAACTTCCGAGCTTTTCATCGACAAATAAATCGCTTGAAAGTAGATGAAATCCAAGACAAATGGGAGCTGGAAGACGAGTTACGCAACATACAAACGCGCTGGAACGCAATAGACGCTTTGCACTTGCAAATAGATAATATCCTACAAGGATCGGATACCCAGTATGATAGTGAGTTTTACGCCTACGAAGATTTATACAAGTCAATCAAAGGGCCGTAGAATCTTAAACTCACATCGACCATTCATCATGAAAAATCGACACCACAGATCGACTTGCCTACGTTTACAGGCAAATATACGCAATGGCCTACGTTTTACGACTTATACGTAGAAAGTATTCACAATAACAATTTGATTACAAAAACTCAGAAGATGCAACACCTAAAGAGCAAATTACGAGGAAATGCTGAACGAATCATCCAACATCTAACTATCTCAGTGGACGACTACGACACAGCGTGGAAATTGTTGACACACAGTTATAACAATCTACAATTGTTATTTACCAAACAAATCGAAATCTTTATCAATTTGCCAGCCGCTCAAAAGCAATCAGCGTACGAGATTAGACGTATTTACGACACGTCAATGGAATGTCTCTACGCTTTTAGAAACCTGGGTATCGATACAAGTACCTGGAACCCATTACTAGTTCATATTATTACAAAAAAGCTGGATACAGACCTATAACGACTACAAGGAAGCCTGGAAACTCTTACCTTTTTTTTCTCTAATTTAGCTGACTTATTACGAAAATGTTATTTTACTGATGCAGATTTCTAATGAAATTGTTATTTTTTTGCTACGAATGACGTCAAATGACGTCTGTACTTCTGCCTATATACATATACTCAACATAATCTTAATAAATTTGGTGTTAGATCGACTTTCATTGGGTTTGGTTTCCCTCATACCTTCCCTCACATGTCATCTCTCACTCAACCATAGACTGATCTTATTACATCTTCCTGATGAGAGTCTGTAAGTTTGTTTCTATAAACGTCCTCCTGTGTATTTCATTTTTGAAAAAGACGATTCGCACACATACGTAGATCCAAAAAATGTTAGTAGGATTTGGGCACATCTTTGGACGTTTTTATACTTTTGGTACTCAAAAATTCTACATATTCTCAATTTTTCCCTTTTTTTCTTTAAACAAAACTTCAAGATTAGTGTCGTTTTTAAAATCAATGAACTCATCGAACAACTCGTAAATGTATCGTCTCAAATTTTTGATCCGAACGCCCGTTTTCTAATGGACACAAAATTTAAATTGGTAACGTCAGGTGGGCCAACAACAAGAGCCCGGCGGGCCGCAGTTTGAGTATAACGGGTCTAGATGATATTATTACTGTATTTAAAACAGTGGATCCTGCAGATACCAGTGTTTATGGCTTATGATCTACACAAATTACCACCCATTTGTTTCGATCATGTGGATGTCACAAAAATATCGAAAATTGTTAATTTTACAAGCTGAAATTAAGCAGATAAAAAGCAACTATGTTACTAGAAATATATTAGAGGACATGAAACCAAATTTTTAAACATCAAGGCAGCCGTTATCGTTTTTAAACGACGATAATATTAATACGCGAAGAGGAGGGTATTTCAGAGACAGCAGACCGATAGGCCTAAAGAGGAGGGTATTTCAGAGACAGCAGACCGATAGGCCTACCGCACGTGACGTCGGAGTTAACAGCTGATACGCACGTCACAGCGCCTGTCAAGGGCAATGAGTCGGCCGCAGTTACGAGTGCTCACACTAACGATGAAAACAATGATTCAATGAATATGCCTACGTATCGTTCTCTCTTTCGCTCTCAAGCGAATTATGGCGTTAATAATAACGTTGTTCCGGCTGCATCGCATGTCGAAGCTCCTATATTAAAGAAAGATATATTTACTGAAAACAGACACAGATAATGATGGTTGGACTTTAGTCCAGCGACGTAAGTCGCGGAATCGTTTTACTGGCAAAACAGGAAAGGCAGCGGCATCTCCCCCAGAAAAGTTTAAAGCGGCGGAGACGAAGATTCCATTGTTAATATGAAATGTAAAAAAGCAAACTACTGAACACGATATCTGTGAACATATTCAGAGTAAAACATAGGAACTTGTACATCATCATTACAGCCTATACAGTCCACTGCTGGACATAGGCCTCCACAAGTTGACGCCAAAAATAACGTGAACTCATGTGTTTTGCCCATAGTCACCACGCTGGGCAGGCGGGTTGGTGACCGCAGCACTGTACTTGTTCAGGAACTTGTACAACTGGAAAGGATTATTATGAAAAGAGAAAAGCCTTACAATGCTTATAAGTTATTTGTGTCTAAAAATAAGTTACATATTTATCTTAATGACAATTTATGGCCAGAAGGTATTATATTTCGACGTTTTATTTTCTTTAAGAAACGATTAGAAAGAGGTAACACTCAGATTATGAATGATGTTTCACCATCATAATGGATAAACTGGATAAAAGAAAAATTATTCTATCAACTTTTAACTGTAATATAAGATCTACGGAGTGTGTACGGAGCTTATGCAAAACATCTGACGTCGCCTTACAAGAAACTTGGCTATGGCCCCATAAACCATATCTGGGAAGCCTGGATGACAACTTTGCATACACGGGCAAGTCATCCATGAACACGACGGTGGGAGTCGTCAAGGGGAGGCTTCACGGTGGAGTGGCCTGGTTGTGGAGAAAAGGAGCTTTCCAGTCTGTGTCTTTGGTGTCGTGTAATTGTGATCGCCTAGTTGCAATAAAAATTGTGCATGAAAACCGTACATTATTGTTATTTTCCGTGTATATGCCATTTGATAATAACCAGAGTGATAATTTAATAGAATTCAGTGAATGTCTCAGTGAAATGTCCGCAATAATTGACAGTGAGAATGTGGATTCGGTTGTCATGGTCGGTGATTTCAACGCACATCCTGGTGAAAGATTTTCGAGGGAACTGCTAAGTACATGTGCCGATCAAATGGTATTGTATAGACTCGGAACTTTTACCTTGTGATACACACACTTTCGTTTGTCAGGCTAGTGGGTCTCAGCGGTGGTTAGATCACTGTATAGTAACGTGTGCAGCGAGAATTCTGTTTATAAATGCATCTATTTTATACGGAGTTTACGCATCTGGTCATTATCCTGTTACTTTTGAATGTGACATTACTATTGTTAAACCGAAAGTATTTACTACTAATTTTATTTGTGATAAGGTGAAATGGGGTGAAAGAGACAACATACAAATCAATAAATATCAAGAATTTTGTAATTCAAAATTAAAATTTATTAACATTCCCCCTGAATGTAATTAATGTTCATTTAACATATGTAAAAACCCTAGTCATCATAAATTAATAGACGAAATGTATAAAAATATAGTGCGTATACCGAGGGAGAGTTCATATTGTACGTATGTAGGAAATAGTAAAATAGGAAAACGTAAACGTGTGTTAGGCTGGAACAGACATGTGGGGACAGCTCACAGGGAGGCTCGATTATGTTATCAGGAATGGCTTCTGTATGGTAAACCAATAAAAGGAAATGTTTACAACAAAATGTGTGACTCTAGAAAAATATTTAAGGCTAAATTAAAATATGTTTAAATAATGAACAACAAATAAAAATGGACATGCTAGCACAAAGTCCTGCAGCTAAACAGTTTAGTAAGTTCTGGAAATCTGCCAGTAAACTTAATGTAAAATCGAGCTTACCTGTAAGTGTTAGCGGTTTCAGTGAGCCTAAATATATTGCCAACCTATTTTCAGCATTTTAAAGTCGAGTCACCCTTGCCACGCGTGCAGAGGATGCTCGGCGCTGAGTCCAGAGCTAAGAAGGTTTCTAACATGTTCACGGCGGAGAAAGTTTTTTTTTTTTTTTTATAAATAAATAAATAAATAAATATTTACACAATACACACACGGTCGTCTGTTCCTAAAGTAAGCAACTTAATGCTTGTGTTATAGGTAACAGCCGACTGGTATATAGCTACATTTTTTTTTTTTCTATAAACATACTTATAAATAATACATATATAAATATATAAATAAATATTTATATTACACCCAGACTCAGGGTGGAAATCGAACCCTCAACCCTCGGAGCAGAAAGCAGGGTCACTACAAACTGCGCCAACGGGCTAGTCAAAAGTTGCCTCTGTTATTAATACTATGGTGAGAGGAAAGTCACCAGGGCACGATGGTCTCAGCGTTGAGCACCTTAGGTGCGCTGGCCCGCATTTGCCACGGGTCCTTGCTTTATCTTTTAATCTGTGTCTTGGTCACGGATACCTACCGCAGGATTTGATGCATACTGTAGTTGTACCTATTGTTAAAAATAAGACTGGGGATGCCTCTGACATGTCCAATTATAGACCCATATCCTTGGCTACTGTTATTGCTAAGGTATTGGACAGTTTGCTTGACAAACAGATGGCTAAGCACTTTGAACCCCATGACGCTCAGTTTGGGTTCAGGCCCGGACTGTCTACTTTTATCCCATTTTAGCCTTTTTTCTTTTGGGGTACGCACTATTCCTACACTCCCGAACACTCTCAAATGGCTTATATCTGGCTGTTTCAATGTCCACATCTCGAAAGGAATTTTATAATTTAATGATGTGATCACAGTCCTGTTCTGTAAGTACACTGCAGTGTGTGCCACCTCTACCCAAAACCTTTTCTCGAGACCTGCATGGAACAGTAGACACTTGGCTTTCTCAACAATAGTCCGATTGTATCGTTCCGATAGACTGCTCAGGTTTGTATGGGTTCGTTTTGTGATGTACTATCCCATGCGACAGCAAAAAAATCGTCAAATTTGCTGTTGCAGAATTCTCTTCCATTGTCACTTTTCAAGTTCTTTATGGTGCGATTAAGTTGATTTTCAACTTGGGATTTATACTGTTGAAAGCATTTCAATGCCTCATCTTTCGTTTTTAAGAAATAAATGTATGTCATATGATTAAAATCATCTATAAACAGCATAAAGTATCTAGACCCACCTATAGATTGGTTTTCCATCGGTCCACAGATATCAGTATGCACAATATGCAGCAACTCAGTACTTCTGCTACCTTCTTCGGGAAAAGGTAAGCGACACATGATGACTTTGATATAATCAGTCTTATTATCAAGTGTCAATCCCTGTACAGCATCTTGCATCTTGTTCAAATACTGACTGTTGACATGACCTAGAAGTCGACGGTGCATCAAACTAGGACAATCGTTTATTTTGAGGCTACTAAGATAAACCCTCGTTTTCTCTAATATTTGACCACACCTCAATATTTTCCATGTGCATTGGAGATATAAAGTTTTTTCCAAAAGATTGCTTACAGTTGAACAAATCAAATATCCGATCTAATATTCTTATATATTTTACGGTAGCCTCACTTCCTAAGAAATTTAGATCACATATCACATAATAAAAAATCGATTACGTCGGCGACTGATGAGCCCGAAACTTGAGTAGCTAGCCTAACGTTCATTTTTTTCCATGAAAGTTAATATGAGTGCTAAATAATTTGTTAGCTAATTTTAGGCCTTCGTCGTCCTGAAGTTTATGCAGTTTTTTAACAAAATTAAAATTAATATCTCCTTTTTCAAAACTCATTTTGGTTTCCACAAAAACATTTCGAGCTAGCTTGATCATGTGAGGTGGGTCCAATAGACAATATACTTTATAATTTTTCTGAGGATGTTCGATATATGTTTTCATGTTTTGTAATGAAAAATTGCAACGCAAAAGTTCGTAGGACTTCAAATTTGTGATAGTGCCATCACATGTTAGAGACCTAACGCTTCTATTCATATCTCCCAAATATCTAATGGCAGCGAGCAGTAAATTAGCATGAATATGAGCAGATATTTTATTAATTAACAAATATGCTATTGGACATTTCAATTTGGAAGTGTATGACATTATTTGAAAAATTAAAACTTCTGTAGCCAATGTCTCAGAATATCCGCCACAATACCAAAATAATCAATGTAACCACAGTATTTATCCGTTTTGTATCAAATTTAAATTCAGCTCGTATGGACATTGCGTCAAAAACTAGTGCGACATTTTTTTAAATTGCTATTTTCACTAACTGCATTTTTCAAATAACTTAAAACTTCTGATATAAAACCTACATTGCAGTTATGAGTTGACAAGAACCTTCTCAAAGTAGAAGGATGAGGTATGCACGCGTAATTCCTTAAATGTCTATATGCTTTTGTAGAATAAAAATACAAAGTGAGAGCAAAAGATTTTACATCATCACTAAATTTCATCATCACACTTTTTGTGAATATTGGAAAAGCAATTGCTTATTACAGACTCCGCCTCTTCAAAATTGTTACATTTTTGCTTACAGATATTAAGAAGTGACTCTAAATTATTAATTTTTGTATATCTTTTGATACGTTGCTTCACAATTTTTGCTCCCACTTTAACTCTGCTTCTCTTGGTGACACAGGCGATGGAGTTGTTTGTGTTGATATATCAAGTTGTATTTTTACTTTCTTGCTCGGTTGTCCTTGGAAACTTCCTGGTTTAACATTTTCAGCACCAGAAAAAGCTACTTGAATGACACTCATAACTTGTATTCTTTTCCTTTCAGAAAAGATCTAGAATAAAATTAATAAAAATGACACACACACTTAACACGTTGGATACCAAAAAAAAATGCATTTTCCCGTTCAGGCCGTGTCGGTCAGTGATGGTCGACAACTAGACTTTCCATTCAGGCCGCATCGGTCAGTGCTGACCACGTTTTACGGGTGTTTTTGATCCACTCATACAGGCCGTAGGGCAGCGCTATAACTACGATTATCAAAAACTAAAAATTTCTGAGAAGCGAAACTGGAAAGTGAATGTGCTTGACACAGTAATGTTGAATAATTATTTAGCGAAAAATATAAATAGTTTGGAATTTTCCAAAAGCGCACGCTTCATAATCTCATTTTTCAAAATAAAATTGTTAAAAACAATGAAACCACATCGCATTTGACCGTGAAATTAAATAGGGTACGCGTAATAAATGAAAAATAATTTGATTAGTGAAGTCTTTCGGTCGTTATCGTGACCATATACAGGATTCGCATAGACACACGGACGTCAAGACAAAAAAAAACAGTTTTTAATTAGTTAAATTAAAAAAAATGGCATTAATTGTATTGTGAATGTTAAAAATAGTTCGTTATTTATCGTTGTGTCCATTTGTTATAAATATTCTTTGACGGTTCGCAGGAAAGTGGACATAAGGTGCCAATCAAACCACTAATTGCAAATTCATGCGACGTTTCGATCCTTTATTGGACCATCATCAGGCTTCTAAAATACATACAAACATTGAAGAAAGTTGTACAACTAATTAATCCATACAACAACAAAACAAGGAAAACCAAACCACTAGTACCTTTACATGTAGGAGTCAATCGACATCTCTTCATTAAAGTTCTTTCATTATGTAAGATTCTAAATCCAAATGCATTATATATTATTTCTAAGTTACGTTTAAGGCTGTATTATATAAATTTTGAAAATTTATACTAAAACATTTAAATTTAAATAGGTAACAATATGCACAATTTCAAGTTATTAAGTTTTTTAGTTTGTACATTTTCAAGGCATCAAATTCTCAGAACTTGACTATTGAACTGTGTGTGTGCGAGTGCACGACCAAATATGCTTACATTATTCTTGTAACATAATACACACATCCGAACACCTTAAGAGAAGGTCCTTCTTTTTTCTGAAGTACGTGTTTCTTTCTTATCGTCCGTTCTAAAGGCGCTTCAGATGTTGATGGTTTTTCCAAAAAACTCTTTAGTATTTCTTTTCCCAAATCTACTATAGGTATATTTTTATTAGTGACGGTTTTATACAAAGCTAAAGCATTGACCATGGCGATATTCAAAATCAGATCAAATGCCATTTTTTTGTACTATTATAAAATTTTTCTTAATGGTGTCTGATATGCTGCCATCTGATCTGACAGATTCACAGCTCCTTTTGCTCTGTTACAATCTACGATTATAGTCTGTATCATTACGGTTTTATTATGTTTGTTAATGGAAACAGAACGCGTTGAATATTTTGTGGAAAGCACCAAAACATCTTGTTTATTTCTCCATCTCAAAACCGTTATGTCATCATCACTTTCTCTCGCTATGATCTCGTCTTTTTTTAGCTTAGTGGAAACTATGACTTTAGGAAAATGCTTACTGTTTTTTCTTAAAGTTCCAATCAGATGCGTTTCGTTTTTCAGGAGTTCTCTAGCTAAATCTACGCTTGTGTATCAGTTATCTGTGTATAAACAATGACCTTTATTAAGTAGGTCCTGGCAAAGATTCATTACAACTCTTTGAGGGGTGACATTGATTTGTTCATGCTGTTTATTCGAGGATTTTAAAAAAGGCACTATCATTTGCTTTAACATCGATTTATTACTAATAAACATCTCAAACGCTTCAAACACTTCATTCTTAAAATATGGAAGTTTTCTATCTTCGTCTTTCGAAATTTTTAAAATAATATTTTTATGTCCTTCTTTAAATTCGCTCCACAATGTTTCCAATTGCTCCAATCTAGTTTCTAAATATGGTTTTTTAATTCTCTCCTTCGGTGTCTTTCTTAGATTTTTCTCACAATTTTTTAGGTTATCAAATAACTCTTTTTGATATAAAATATATTTTTCCATTGTATTTAATCCAAATTATTCAATACTAACACCAAACACTGTATTTAACTTCGTAAAAATTCTTAATAACTTTGTAATATCTTTGTAATAACTACATAATAACCTTGAACTAAACGACACGTTTTGCACACTTATTGCTGTAGAATGTACTTTCTTTGTTCTCGACGCGCGCTCGACGCACGCCGTCCGCTCGATAGATCAAAACTTTATGTTCATGAGAATAAGGTTCAAATTATAAGGAAGTTTTTTGACGGTTTGAATGAAAGATGCGTGTGTCCAGCTTAGAGGTTTATTTTAAACTAAACTTGACGTTTTGTAACTAAAGTGACATATTGCACCATCAAATTAATGGCCTGAGCCTTAATGGATTGATTAAAATTCAATATAAATTTTTGAGTATAATTAATTCCCTTTATTACAAGGTGACACCGTGACAAGTTGAAAAGGAGAAGCCGGAAGAAGTTTATAGACAATATAATAGACTATGCAAAAGACAATAAATTCTATGAAACAAACTACAGATAATAATTACACAACAGATAAATCAAACTACAGATAATATATACTACAATAATTCTAACTAATGACGACAATTACTACTATAAAAAAAATATAAACTAAACTGCTTTGCGCGGCAACAGACATATTCACATAGACACAGCGTATATGTCGATTTTGTATGTATATCCTGGCAAGCTACACAGTTTAAAGAGTTTTATCCCGTACTTGTGCCGTTTTTGTTTATTATATTGGCGTAATACACACACATTAGATATAAGTATCTAATTAAAAAAAAACATTCAGTAAATTTGGATCACCCGCACACACTTTATTACCACCAAAAAAAAAGACAATATCGTTTAAATACTATTTTTATAATATTTCTCAAGTAGATTTGCATCTGTTATGTACGTAATGTATGTTATGTCTCATATCTCAGAGAAGAAGACGCAGGCAGCTGAATCACAGTCTATTATGGCTGCCAACGTTAACCTGTTCTGTTTCTGTTTAAAATGTAAATAGTTAATGTGCTGTAAATTGTTTTGTTAAAAGGAGTGAATAAAGAAATTATTATTATTATTATGTCTGTCCTTCAAGCGATAATTGCACTGTATGCGGATCATGTTCAATAACGTCCGGCAGTATCGTACCACCTGCCTGAACGGTGCATCTCCGGGGTTATAAGATGCAAGTCAATGCCCAACTCTGATACGAACTTCATAAAGTCTGAGCTCTGGAACATTCTGCCTCGGTCAGCTACCATTAATTTTGGTGTACCAAATAAGGAAATAACATTCGTAAAAAGTCGTTTTAATTCACTACAGTCTTGACTAAACGTAGGATACAACAAGCAATATTTGAAAAGGGCATCTATTACAATCAGAACATATCGATAACCATTTGATTGAGGCAGTGGGCCTAGTGTGGGTCAACGTGAATGATTTCAAACGGAGTACAGAGTTTTTCCCAAGAGTGTATTGGTTGCTGTGGGGCTCTCGGGACTTATATTTTTGCACGAATGATTTTAAGAAAGGAAACTAAAAATGCTAGTATATCCCTATCGATGCAAGGATAATCACGTGCGTCATAATTCTTAGTAGGCTAAGCCTGTGACCTTTTGGTATAAAACATAAAAGTCTGGGTTCTTCTCCGACAGGAGAGTGTTTATAGAAGAGTAAGTCATTCTTATGTAGTGAGTGTCGTCTGTCTGTTCGTCAGTCTTTGAATAAGTTGTTAGGTTTCTTCATCAGCAGCCTGTGCTACTCGAGCCCAATGCTGCTGTTTGCGCTCATCGCAAACGTTAACAGGATTTCGGCTCAAATAGTCTGCATGCGACATCGATGTACCTTTGCGGTACTCCAAGACAAAGTTAGTCCTGCAGATACTCGCGGCAGCAAATCTTTCTTCTGCTGTGTGGATTAAAGGGTATTGCAGTCGGTTATCACTTTAAAATTAACATCAACCAGATAGGGTCTATAATACTGGAGGGCATTAAAACGGCCAAAGTCTCGAGCTTATAAGAATAATATCGAGGCTCGGCGCCTTGAGTTCGCTTGCTAAAATAACCAACTGCTGTTTCTTTTCTCGTGAACCTGGAGCAGTACCGCACCATACCCAATCGAACTCGCGTCCATGTGGACTCCAATTGGTAAAATAGGATCATATATCGCCAATACGGGCTCATTTGTTAAGTGCACGATTAGTACTTGCCGTGCTTCTTTTTGTTCTCTTCCCCAGACAAACAATGCGCCCTTTTTTGTCAGTTTAGTGATCGGGGCGTTTCTAACAGCGAAACTTGGTATATACCGGCGAAAATAACTAGCCAAACCTAATAACTGACGAACTCGCTTGACCGTTTTTGGGATGGGGGGGCTCTACAAGAGTTCTAACTTTAAGTTCGCTCGGCTGTACCTGACCTGAAAGTCATAGCCATGGCGAAAAACGTCATGTGCGCTGGGCCAACGTGGAGATAATTGATGATTGAAAGAAATAATTAAGAAGTGATGAATTGAATGATCTCCTTCTGATGTCGTATTCATTTCTTGAAAACCATTTACTAAATTCGTCATTTTCAGCATATTAGCACCATTGTCTGTCGTTATGCAGTATATTTGCTGAATATCAATATGATATCTATATGTTTAAGTTAAGTAATAATAAATCTTTTAAATGTTCTGAAATATGTCTGAAAAATTTCTGTCACTGCTAAATTCTTTAAGCATGTGTGACCTCCGTCATAGCTCTAAACTGCGAAAAACTCCTGCAGCCGAATTGGCTTCACACGTATCGACTCGTCGTTTCTGTGGGCCTAGCCAGTGAGGTCGAGAGAGTGGCGCAGAGCTTAGGCAACTCTGCGTTTTCCTGAAGAGTGACACAGAGTGACTAAATCGTCTGCAATAGACGGATTAAGGCCAATGAGAATGTGGCCTCCGTCAATATATTCGCAATTAATACCAAGAAAAAATCTGGGACCAATTGAGGCGATATCAACTTTTAAACATATAATTTTGTTTTTTAACATGTCTCTTATTTCGCATCTAACTTTCGATGCTAGAGTTTCGACGTTGTTTCGGACTTTTTTGGCTTTAATGGGTATTGAATTATTTGGGATCATCTTTCATAAATTTTGGAAAGGGGTGTCGTCAATCATGGAAAACGGACGCCCATGTATGGCAACTAGATTTGTATATTCGGCCATTATTGCATTAAATGCGGATTGTTTCTCGCATTCATTTTCTGTATTTGTATTGTTATTAACACATTGAGCGCCATAGAAATGAGAATTTTTTTACCTTAGAAACCAAATTTTTTTTCTGTCAATTTTCTTAAGGTATACATGAATGACTAATATTATGCCTAAAATATTAATTTTATTATTGTTATTATTATAAAATTGCCTTTATTCGGATCCGAGTAGTTGGCATGCTATATGCCTGGAAGCCAAATACTTGGATCCGAGTAGGAACTTATATTTAGGAATGGGAATATTTTTAAAGAAGAAGCACAGGTACTGCAAAAATTCTGTTACAAGAAAACTACAGTAGTTTCATAGGCAAAGAGATTTATTAAGGTTATAAATTACGTATTATTACCCTACACTACCTATCTAAAAAAAACAATATAAATCAAATTTAAAATTATCGAATGACATAACAAATTAACATAAGCGAATATTATTAATCATTTGAAAACGAGTCCAAAATAAAAAAATATATTTTGAAAATGACACAATAATTTATAGTCGTGTAATATAAATAAATAACAGAAAAAGAAATAGATACAAAAAACAAAACGCTTTAGGAGTGTCCCTGAGGTTATCAATTACTTACATGAAATATAAGTAAGTACGTAACTAAAAAAAACAATCAAAATAAAATTTTAAATTATCAAATGACTAAAATTAATATCAAGTTAACATAACCAAGTGCTACTTACAATCATTTGAAAACGAATTCAAAAATTAAAAAATATATACAAGTATATATAATAAAAATGACAATCATTTCTAGTCTTGAAATAGAAGACATAGAAACAAAAAACAGAACGCATTAGGAGTGTTGTTCACTAAAACACTTTGTGCAGAACCCTGGAGAACCTTCGCATTGTTTACATTCATAAATTGTTTGGACTCGCTTTTTCAGGGCTCTACATCCTCTGCATTCTTTTCGGACAACTTCAGTTGTTTCTTTCTCGATTCTTCCAATTCTCTTTATCCTCGTTCGGGTCTTTTCAATTTTGGTAAGCACGTGCTTTTTTTTGAGAACTTGGCGCCGGTTGATTTCATTGGGATCTGGTAGAAGCCTTTCCAGTAATTTCAAACGGAAATCGTAAAGGTTAAGCTTATCCACTGAACTATATTTATTGTAAAGATGCCATGCATTGCTGAGGCTCATTTGCAGCATGTGTATAAACAGCTTCTTATACCAACGCAGCGTCTTTCTTTGTATTGGATAATAAGACAGCATCTGATCTTGCAGGTCTATACCTGACATAAAATTATTATAGTGGACAATTGCCGACGGCTTCAACACCACAGAACCCCTTTTGGATGTAGTTTCCAACATCTCGTCATCATGTTCCGTAGATAAATACAATACGTAACGTTTGTCCCTCCACTTACCAATATGGACGCCGTTCGAGAACAAAGATTTGTTTTCACCTTTCTTCAACGGGATAGTTCCAATTTCAACCGGATTATCTTTTCGATTTTTTCTTATTGTTCCTGTGCAATATGTCTGTCGGTCCAGCAATTTGAGAGCCAACCCATAAGAGTTGTAATAATTATCCATGTACACATGGTGGCCGCGATCTAATCTTTCTTCTAAAAGTTTGAAAACAATTTTGCTAGCATGACCTTGGCCTGAAGTTTCATCATTGGCACCAGCGTACACTTGATATTTTAGAACGGTGCCATCGGGTTCTGCTAAAACATACAGTTTTATACCATATTTGAATCTTTTATTTTTTATATACTGTCTGAATAGAAGTCTACCACGCCACAAGACCATGGATTCATCCAATGACAGTTGTTTACCCGGACTGTAAATAGATTTCATTCTGTTATTAAAGTGATCCATAAAGGGGCGAATTTTAACAAGACGGTCTTCATCACTCGTTTCAGAAGTAAAATGCAGACATCGCAATATCAGCAAAAATCGATTTCGAGACATTAATTGGCTGAAACACGGGATATTAAATAAATAATTTTTTTTCCAATAGTCGCAGATACGATTCAGACGAATCGTTCCCGTATGTAAAAGAAGGCCTAAAAATGTTAAAAGTTCGTCATGAGTCAATTCCTTCCAATCCTTAATTCTTGAGTGTCTAGAGACATTTTCTCCAGATAACACCCTGATTGCGTTATAATTAGTCTCTCTAACAATGAGGTCCAACAGATGGTCATCAATAAATAATCGAAATGCTTCGTAAGGGTCTCGTGGGGCTTCTACTAAGAGTTCCTGCTCCCCGGTGAACTCAAATATTTTCATTGAATCTGAGTTATTACACCAGATGCCAGTAGCTCCTTGACGAGAAGGTGAGTTATTATTTTGCTGGTCAGACAAAGGCTCTTCGTAGTCACCAACTGTTAAGTTAGGAGTAGATCCACCAGCAGGTAACAAATTTGGGGATTCATGATCATCATCAGGTAAATCAGGAGTTGACAAATCAAGTCTTGTTGGTACTTGATCAGAAGTAGTTCCACAAGTAGGTGACAAATCCGGAGATTCATCGTTATCATTAGATAAATCTGGAGTGGGTGCATCAGATCTCAGCAGAGATATGGTAGGTGTAGAAATGTTAGAAGGCAATAGACTATCTGTTATATCAGGGAGGGAACAAATGTCTTCTATAAGAGATGGTGATGGGGACGATGAATGACAATCAAGATGAGGTCTAGAATTAAGTTCAGAGATGTCGTCACTGTTTTTAACGGCTACTGTAGGAACCATTGGCATCGTTGATGAGGAATCAGAAGGTTCAGCTGGAGTCTCATTGTTGTGGGAAACTGTCACAGATACTTCCATAGATACTTGTCGTGGAATCGTAGGCTTGGGTTGCTTTTTGAATGATGACGGTCTTGAAAAAATAGCTGATGGCCTTGAGGGTTGAGCTGGTACGTTATGGTAAGGGGTATGTGGTTTATTCTTGGACATCTTCACAATTTGACCCGCAGTTTGTTCTGACTTCGTAGTTTTATTAAGCAAACTTGAGGGTTGATCTGATGATCGTGAGGACTGGACTGATGACCCTGAGGGTTGAACTAATGCATTAGGGTTAAAAATAGCTGGCTTCTTCTTGGATATTTTGATTATTTGGCCCACAGTTTGCTTTGACGCTAATGACTTTGTGGTTTTGTCAATAACCAACCTTGTGGATTGAGCTGATGACCCTGAGGCTTCAACAGGTTTACTATTCTTAGATATCTGAGTATACGAACGTTTTATTTTTGTATCAAAAATGCTAAAATTACTGTCATCACTATCACAATCTTGTTCACTCGAAGATATTTCTTCGTCAGGACATTGAGAATATACCTCTTCCTCACTACAATCTTCATAAGAAAACTCCGAGTCGCAATCATCACTTTCTCGACGCCTTTTTTTACAAAGAAATGTTGAAGAAATTGGTTTGGATCTATTTTTAGACGGCCCTGCTTGTCTGTCCATTTTGGCGCGAAAAACACTTTCGTGTGTTTAGACACACAACTAACTATAGACACTTCACAATAAATCCAATAATTATTTTCGTAAATAAACGATATTCGTTCGTGCGTTAAGCGACGTGCGTTAAGCGACGTGCGTTCTCCACGGATGCCGTGTTTCGACTGGCTTATGCAAAATGAACGAGACAGAAACTCGGATCCGAGTGGGCGGTACCAAGGAACTCCGAGTCGCAATCAATGCCTATTTCTCGACGTCTTTTTTATGCCCGGTTTACATTTTGTTAAGTGTGAAGTGCGGGTGTGATGTGTGAAGTATTTAGTTCGTATGGACAGGCACTGACAAGCAAAAACTATGGGTTTACTGATGATGGTCTACTACCATTTGTCACTTCTCACTTCTCACCTGCACTTCACACTTAACAAAATGTAAACCGGGCATTACATATATCGAAATGTTAAAAAAATTAGTTTAGTTTTATTATTAAACGACCTTGCTTTTCAGTCAATTTTGGTACGAAAATAACTTTCGTGTGATTGGACACAGAACGCACTATAAACACGTTAGAATAAATCCAATAATTGTTTTCGTAAGTAGACGATATTGCGAGAGATGCCACGCAAAGCAACACGCGATATCCATGGACGCCGAGTTTCAACTGGCCTAAGGAAAATGAACGTGTGAGATACTCGGATCCGAGTGAACGGCATCTAGCTAATGCACCTAGCCCCACTCGGATACGAGTGGCCGGCACCAAATGTCTAAAGCGAATTTATATTCTGATTGATGTACGTATTTCAGGTGTTTTAATAAATTAGCAACATAGTGAGTATGGCAACTACATTTGTACATTCGGCCATTATTGCATTAAATGCAGATTGTTTCTCGCATTCATTTTCCGTAGTTGTATTGTTGTTAATGTCTGAAGCGAATTTATATTCTGATTGATGTACGTATTTCAGGTGTTTTAATAAATTAGCACCATAGTGAGTATGGCAACTACATTTGTACATTCGGCCATTATTGCATTAAATGCAGATTGTTTCTCGCATTCATTTTCTGTAGTTGTATTGTTATTAATGTCTAAAGCGAATTTATATTCTGATTGATGTACGTGTTTCAAGTGTTGTAATAAATTAGCACCATGATGAGTCTGAAAAAGACGTAAAGAATGAAGGCTATTGTATCAATCTTTTTTTCTATATAAATTACACTGGCTCACAAAATATGAATGCATTCGAGGCTTACCATTGTGCTAGTTTTCCAGTGATTCCGGGTATTGCCGCTTTTCCGGGTATTCCTGGAAAAATTCCAAGGGTTCTTTACCTTCACAGTGTGCGTTACAACTTTGGTACAAGTCAGTGTCTAGATTAAATATTTATTATTTTATCGATTTATCGACGCGTTGGCGCAACAGTATCAGCACTGGTGTGTGACTGTTGATCTGACAGTTGCGGGATCGATCCCCATTCCCCACACATGATAAACATTTGAATTAGCCATACAGATGTTTGCCGTGGTCTGGGTGTTTGTGCAGTCCTTGTGGGCAGGGCCGTGTTTACTCGGGGGTTCAAGGGGTGCAGTGCATCCGGACGCGGGGGCACCGAATGCTAGAAATCGGAAATTTTATTGACCTCTAAACTCATTAAATGTCAACTTCATTGCACCGTTTCGTACACTTTGTTACGTCAAATGCACGCACATAATAAAAATATTGTATAAATTAAATACGCTTAAACAATGCCGCTTTCGGCACGTGGCATACCGCTCACAATGTGGAAGTTGAAATAGCTCTTACTGTTACTCGTCTTACGATTAAAATTTATTCAACACGCACCCGGCTGCGGTTATCAACCCGAGTAGCTGTACATGTAACCTCACCGTCTTTAACAAAATGACAACCAATTTTTGTTGATTTCATAACATAACCTTTATCTATAGCACAAACAACAGAAATTAAAACTGTTAGGTCTGGAACATAGAGCACTTCAAGTAAGACTGACTCTTCAAAACTGTTAACATTAAATGCTAAAAATTTAATGTTACCTTTTCCTTCTACTCTTAACTTGTTTCCGTTTCCTACCGTTACATATTTATTGCACTGAAGCTCTCTATATTCTGTAAACAACTGCATATTTTTACACATATGTTCGCTTGCACCTATATCTAGTATCCAACAACTATCATCAAAATTTAAATTTACACTATATGCTTCTGAGACACTGTTATTACTCTTATTACATTCTTTCCTTTATTTATTCGAAATTTAAAGTCATTATAAAGATGTCCTATCTTACCACAATAATTACACGGCCGTGAGTTACACTGATTCTTGAAATGTCCATATTTACCGCAATGATAACACTTAATACCACTGTTATTCACATTATTTGAAAGAAACTTTTTCTTTGTTAAATCTCTTCTGTATCTGTTATTAAATTTATTTACCACAAATGCTTCTGTAGTATGTTCTCTGTTACCGTTAATTTGCAGTCTCTCTTCTTCAACCCATAATCGAGCTGTTAGATTCTTTATGGTTTGCTCCGAACTCTGAACACTTTCCCACGCCGAGATGAAACGTTTATATTCTTGTGGTAGACATAATAATATCTTAGTAATAGTCATATTTTCTGATATCTCTTCCCCGTGTATTTTTAACTGATGCAATAACTCTTCTATCTGTGCCATAAAAGCCATAGGCCCTTCATATTTTAGATTGTAAAATTTTTGTTGTAGTAAATGGATTCCTACCTTAGATTTCGCTTCGTAGATAGTAGTCAATTTCTCCCACATGTCATAGGCTGTTGCACAACTTGTCAGCAGTGTAAGAATATTCTCATCCACTCTCGTTACAATTAACTCTTGACCTTTCTGATCTATTTCGCTTTCTTCTTTGGTACACTTCGCGGTGACCATGTTGTATAAACCTTGCGACTTTAAAACAATGGATATCTGGAATCGCCATTTTATCCAGTTTTGTTCGTTTAATATAATCGCCCGTTTCATTTCTCTTTACTGTTATTTTGTTTTCTATATAAATATTCCTTTTCGTAACTATCTGGGTTTCTTCTGTATTGCAATATTTTGTTGCAACTTTAACTTCTATCGTGCCTCTTTTTACTTGCAAGCACGCTATCAAACCAAAATGAATTCCTTATAAAAAGGAATCATTAATTATCCGGTTTTATTATTCTTCTTTTCTGCTTTTTTGTCTTGGCCCATAACCTATTGGGTTTGGGTTAATAATAGGCGTTTATATTCTGACTCCTCTATACTTTATTCTATACACGCGGACTTTACAAAAGCTAATAAACAGCAGAGCAATTAATTAACAGACATCTTTAGTCGCCATGGACAAAATAACAGTGAATGATACCATATAAAAAAATATAAATTAGAGTGAATGGGCACAATAACAGCATAAACAAATGTTTTTACTGTACTATAGCCAACAATTAGAAACAGAATCCGATTCTGGTCAAAATGAAATCGTGATGACAAATGATGGTGAAGACATTGATGCCATATCCGAATCAGAAGATGAGGTTAATCATGAAGTTGTTAACTTTTCATGAAGTTGTTAACCCTGAACAATAAACGTCGGAGATTTCTTACCTATTAAATTCGAGAAGAGGAATACTGTAATTTATATATATAATAAATTATGTTGCCAAAATTCTATTAACCCTTTATAAGGCAGAGAAATCTACTGAAGGTATGGGTATAAAAATTAAAAATATAGAATATTGAGGAACTTTTTATTATATTTTTGAGAAAAAAAATTTAAAAAGTAAAAAAAAATTATGGTGTCCATTATATGGACAGTGCCTCGCTAGGGTTTGTAAAATTCTGCAAAGCAGGGTACAATACAGAGAGCAACTCCACATGTACTGCACTGAATTTTTGATTTCTTTGCAATCTCTGTGCTGCTGCAAGCTCGACATCTCCTGAACGTCGGAAGTGGGCTCGGAAGATGAGATCCAACATCAGTTAGACGCATTTCGTCTGGAATCCCATATTTAGCCTTTTGCCTGCTTTCAATTTTTGGTTTTTTGGTGGCAAAACATGGTAGACTGGAAATCCTCCTCTTTCTACTGGTGAAGTTTCCAATCAAGTTCCTTCCCAATGTAGTGCGAAATTGCAGATTGCTAATGGGGTACCGGATTTTCTGTGCATATAAAATGTATGCATTTGTGATGGCAGCATCCACAAAGAAATAAAATAACCGCATCCACCATCTTTTGCTCTTTCTAGCTATTTGATATGTGCCGCGTTTCTGGTCGAAACGGTCAACTCCTCCCATTCTTTTTGTGTATTCGAGAATACCTAGAGGGCAAGTAAATTCCTTCTTACTGCCATCCTTCTGTGTTCTCTTGCACGTCACTTTGCTCTTAGGGTGGTAAGCTGTGCTTAGGATTGTTACAAGTTTTGTGTCCATCCAAGTAAAAAACGAAACATTTCTATTCACTCGCCACTTATACCAGCATAGTGGCGTGGCATAACATCGGTTGGCAATTGTGATCAACATGTGGGCAATGGTGATCAACATATATCACACACATAATTGTCTGCAAAGTCCCATCCAGTACATTCGTCATGAGCCCAGAGCCCACAAGAAGTGCACCGGTACCATTTTTCATTGTCTCGTCCGAATTCACCACATACTAGACACAAGTTACTTGCATCTCTTGTCATTATCGTCATCCTGGCATAATTCGTCTGAGTTCACGTCTGACGTTGAAGTGTCATTGGAGTCCTGCAGAATTTTCTTCTTAACCTTCTCACGATTAACCTTCTGTGGCTTGCTCTTCTTTCCTGCTCCTTTTCCTTTGTTTTTTTTTCATAGCTTTTGTCTTCCTTTTATTTCTTTTTCAATTAGAGCGTCTTTGATTGGGGTAGATGTTAAAACCGTTGCGTGCTGTTTTTTTCTTCCTTGTTTTGTCTTGACAACAGTTACTTTTTGAGGCATCTGAATGAAATTTTGAATACTTGGCACATTATTAGATGTTGATGGTGTATCAAAGAGAGACAACGATGCAATCGCTGGTTCAGAAGTAGTAGAGCTAAATGTGGATGTACTTGGAATATTAATATTTCGTTCTGGTTAAATAGTAACATTCCTGGTTATAAAGCCATCAAACCTAACTCGACCAGCCAATCTTGAACTCTTATTAAAATTGTGTTTTAGCATTAGGGCTTCAGCGTATTCAAATGCCGCTCTTTTTATTTGGTATGGGGTGCACCCGTAGAATACGTTGGCCATTTTCTTGATTATCTGCTAATTCTGTTTCCATCTCAGGAGTGAAGACAGTATTACGGCCGAGACGAGGACGAGGGAATTAAGGCATTAATTGTATTTTTTCTGTACCTCTTGTAAAGACTGGCAAATGGAATGTTCATGGTCTTCATGGCTTTCCTTATTAAATAATTTTGTTCATCAATGAGCTTTATAGCCTTTTCCAGGTGGTCTATAGTCCAGTTAGCTTTATTAGTCTTTCTAGAACTTTCGGCATAACAAACTATAAACAAACAACAGTATTATTATACTGGTTTATTGAGGTTAGGTAATGTGGACAATGGGGATCACTATGTAGGTAATCGGGATCACCTGACTCCGATTACCTACATTGGCAAAGACACAAAAAAACAATTCTTAACGAGAAATTTTAAGTTATCATACCAATATGGCAGCTGAATTACATGCTAAAATGCTATGATTATTACATATTAAAAGTACAAAAATAAATATTTGTTATTTTGTGACTTACCTTCGTATTTATCAACTCGAAAAATTACATTAAACTGACGTAAAAGCTTCAAACACCCACTACTCTCAAGCACGTCGCGTGAACTGAGGCAGTCACCGGTCGCACACGGGAATGACGTAATACTAGCATGTAGGTATATTAGCGTCGCTTGGTTTCGTTTGGTTTTTGTTATTTTGAGGTGATCACCATTGCCTACTGACTCCCATTGCCTACATCTCCCCTATCATTTGTAATTGGACTATAATTTCTATCTATTTGATTAAAGCAAAATTCTTTTATGATGTTGTCATGTGCAGTTTTATCATAACCTTTTCCAACTTTTACAGGACGGGAAGATTTAGATATTACTGTTTTCTTGTAAGATTTTTGAGGACTGGACAAGACTTCAGCAAATGATTTATGAAGTGTAGGGAAAATTTTACTTGCTTCTTGATAAGAAACGCAATTTTGGGACATATAAAGCTTAATTTCTTTTTGTCTCTTAAGTTCTGGACATGGTCTGTTTGCCATGTGCTGGCCAGAACATTGACAACAGTAATAATCATCTACAATATTACATGAGTCGCTAACATGATCTTGACCGCACTTTAGACATCTAGGTTTGGAACGACATTGCAACTTTGTATGTTCATAACGACAGCAATGATAACATTGAATGGTGGGAAAAACATATAGGTCCACGGGCAGGGAGTTGTAACAGATAAATATTCTTTTTGGTAGTACCTGACCATCAAAATACACTACTACCGACTGGGTGGGTTTTCACGGTGGAGACCCATTTACAATAGTTTTATAATTTAAACGTCTAATTTTAACTATTTTGCCACAGCCAACAGGGGTTGAGATATACGACATTATTTCCTCAGGAGACCAATCTGTTGGAACTCCTCTAATAACACCTATTCTTAAAACGTTAAATGAAGGGACGTATGCTTTATAATTATTTTCTGTCATAATACTATTGTTTATAAAGGAGTTGGCATCAAGGTAATTTGTAAAAGAGACAGACATACGGTTTCGACCAATTCTTTTAACACTACCATTAACTACATTATAGATTTTATTTTTTAAAAGAAAATTTCCAAAGGTAATTGGGGGCAATATAGTTCCATCATTATCGGAGGATTGAATCTTCTGAATATGTATAATGTAGGAAGGAGCATCTAATTCATTATAAAGATTTCGACTAACAGTAGAATTTGTTTTACTGCGTGAATCAACACCTACTGAATAATCAAATTGTAAAATAGGCTGCTTTGTCATTGAAGTATTTGTTATGTCTTTACCCTCATCAGATTTATCGGACTCTATACAGCGACATCCAATGTCTTTTTGGTTACCTACATTTTTTCTTTTGTTTTTATTGCAATTTTTGCATATTTTATGTAAGCGACCACGTTTTAAACACTGTTTTTTCGATGACTGGTCAGTGTCCATGCTAGAATCATCGTATTCTACGGTGATATAACTACCTACTTTGGGAACTTTGTATGTTCCCCCGGGATCGGGTGGATCATTCATTTTAAGATATAAAAAAAAACTTACCAACAAAGATTGCTAACTAATTATAATATATACAAACTAAACTAATAAACAAATACTATATAAAACTGTTCTGAGTGAATAAAATAGAAAAAACGATTAATAAATGAAGAACAAAAAAAAAGACAACCGCGCGCCTTGAAATTTCCCGCCGTTTTTCCAAAATTTTATTTACGAATTTCTGCGACAAGCTCTTTTTTCAGTAAAGATCCACGACACAACATTACGATTAAAATCGAATGAATCTGGTTAAATACAGTAATTAATTAGTTACAGCACTAGTGTTAAAAAAAAACCTAGAACGTAACTGTTTTTGCTTTTTGTCACGTTTTGTAATAATTAGAAATTGCATGCTACTGTAAAGTAAGCGCGAAAAAAATACTTCCAATATATTTTATTATATTATTTAATGCGCCAAAAAACGTATGTATGTTTTAAAAACACTTAATGTTATTAATAACTATTTAATAGTTTCTTGAAGTTTCGTGCCAAGTTACGTTCTTGGGCATTTTTCAAATGTCCAAACCGGTCTCTCTTATTTTGTGACGACTATGGACTATGGAAAATGTCGATTTATAATTTTAAAATAAAGATCCGCTGTTGGGTGGTGCTTCGATTACTACATGTTTACCGTCTAGTGCTCCTCAACAATTGGGATATTTCCACAGTAGCCAGAAGTCTTCAGCAACAGTTTTTCACATTTCCGTAGTCATCTCTGGTAAACCCTCGCTCATTAATTCGTCAACTATAATTTTGCATGTCTCTTTGACAATTTTATTAACTATGGTATGACCTAAATGATAACTAAATGAAATTTGTCAAATGTGAGTCACCAGTAGTCAGATATCTGAAAAAAAATCATCATCCAGTAATGAAGAAAATCATTTTATGAACCATAAATAATATTTTAGTGTCGTTATGAGCAATTTAATTTTTAAATATTGTCGATCTAATTAATATTCTAATCTCGGTTTATTTAAAAATTTCGTACTAGTGGGTGCCCGTGAACTTCCCCCTAGGTATTTTAGGTCAAGTATTATTTTTGCGTTAACTATTTTATTTATTTATTGGGAAGGCAGCGTATATAACCATTCTTATCCATAATCGCAGTTTGCAATATTTTATAATAAATATTTTATGTTATAGATTAGGTGATCTGCAAACAAAGATGGACCAATATAAGAGAAAAATGAGTTTGAAAAGTTTGAAAACTGTCACTGGTCAACAAAGAAGTCACTGCAAAGAAGTACAAGTTTTCTGAACAATTAAGATTTCTCACGGACATTGACAAAGACAGAAATGTTATCAGTAACTTTGTAATAAACGAGCGAGTACAATCTACGAGCAACGATTTTATTAATGTCTTCAACGACACCCTGGGAATTAATTTAAACCCAAATAATGTAGGTACCTTGAAATCTAAAGTAAGCGAATTGAAGCAACTGAGGCAACGAGTTACTCGCCGACGCTGTAATTCGCAACAACAAATCAGTAGTCTAATTCGCAGTCGTTATTGTAACACCTGCAATGTCACCAGCTGCATCTTCGGCTGCAAATGAACACGGTGAGTTCAAATGTTTTTTATACAAATAAATATTTACAAGTACTTTTGAATCGTCGAATGATGTCTAGTTCGGAATGTCATTCCTAACGAGAAGAGCCAACGAGAAACTCGGTTGTTGCTCTTTTTAATCAAAAATTAAAATATTTATTATAACACAAGTAACTGCAACTTTTTTTTCAGATACGCAGACAATAAAAAGATGTATGCCCCTAGTTCAGAATCCACTTCAGCTGCTCGAATGAAATATGTGCTCGAGAACAAAAACAAAAATAGCGAACAAGAGGAACGACATCCTATCGACGCATTTTAAAGTGACTCACGCCTACATTAAAATCATGTTCACCATATTATCAATATTTGGCAAAAGGGCAATTTTTAAACTCATACCACTTCCAATTCTAATTAATCTATGCTTTTCTGTTAAATAGTTAACAACAGTACAAAGTATTCACAGGTACCCTCTTCAAAACAAAAAAATATTTTCTGTATGTTTTGCGATTATTGCTTTGTTTCGCAGCACATCGCTAAACGATTTTAATTGTAAACTTAATTTAGTTCTCATATAAGTGAATATTGTATTCTTTTTAATAATAAAGTTACTTTAACCCCTATAGAAACAAATTCAAAATATCAAATTACTCCTGTTGCGTAACAGGTGTGTGTTCCTATAATATTTGTGTTTAGTTTTATAGAACTTTTAGCCCATGACTATTAAAAACGTCAGATGTGAAAAACAGCAACTTTACAGGAAAGCGATTCAAAGTGTGAATTGCGTGTATCTTTTTACTTATTTTAAGCAGGATCATGAAATTTTAAAGTAATGCTCTAGAGGCTATTTATGTTTAATATTATTACTAGCCGGTATTTAATGTGTAAATATGAGAAAAATCACTTGTTAAATTTTTTAAGGGGTTAAGACTAATAGGTACTGATTTGTCAGAAGTACCACAACTAAATAATATATGCATAAAATAAAAAAAATCTCTTCAGCTGATCATTGACTTTGTTATTTGGGAACGTTTTATGAAATAAACAAAAAAATGCAATTTTGCAGTTCCGACGATGTTAATAGTCACTAGCGCTTTATTTCCCAAGAACATTACAGTTCACTTACGGGCATAATATTGTACATATAGATACTTTATTAATTAAACTTTTTAATGTGACGTTCTAACAGATTTCGACTTGTTTTGATTTGATTTAACTTTGTTTTATTTAGTTAAGTGCATTTTACTATAATTTTAGTCTAAGTAAATTAAAAAAATTAGTGTGTATAAAAGAAATATTGTAGGGACATAATATATAGAACTAATACAAAATGTTTGCTGCTAGAAAAAGAAGTCCTCTTTGGAATTATTTTGAACCTGATGGTTCTAAAACATTTAAATGTTGCTACTGGTCTCAAGCGCTGCCGACACCAAATCAAAATATTGGGAATTTGTGGAGACACATGAAGAGAAGAACTTCCCGCTTCCTACTACTTTTAGTTCTAGAGAGGCAGACTCCAACAGTTTTCAATCCTGCACCTCCTGCATCAATTCTGAATCCTGCACCTCCTCAATCGATGCTGATCATTCTACTGGTGCTGCCACTACCAATAAATATGGTGCCACCAGCATCTGTCAGTATTTAACTGCTGAGTACGCAGAATTCGCATCCTTCTATGCGAGAATTTACTATTAAACCTCTAGCTCCACGACGTACAGAAGTAATAGACCGGCAACTGATGACCATGATAGCCAAAGAGTACCATCCACTACGGTTGGTCGAGGATAAGGAGTTCCGCGAGTTTGTGATGCTTCTGAACCTTTCTTGTCTAACCATTGTATATTGGTGACTACTAAATGATATACTTACTTAATCACATACGTTATAATGTATAACAGCTTGTAATTAGGTACTAAACTATTGTAATAAGTTTCCTATCTATGTATGGGTTGTCTGGAAGAAATGGCTAATTAGCCATAAGTCCGCCCATTGTACTTCACTGTCTGTAACTATCTTTTTGCTTTGTTTGTAATATATTTGTGGTGTACAATAAAGTATAAATATAAATAAAAAAATAAAATTAATATAAGCGAAAACTTTTAATTGTCCTTATCACTGTCGTAATTTCATATTATATATGTTTTACTAGCTGTAAGTTTTCCAAAGTGTTAAATAAATAAATAAACCTTAGTTACTCTTTGCCGACTAGAAAAACTTTATCTGAAAATATACTGTCAAAACAGTATAAAAAGCTTTTGGAAGTTTCTGAAAAAAAAAGTAGAAGTGGCTTCTGCGGTTTGCATGTCAACGGACGGCTCCATGAACGAAAGTTTTGTTGCTATGACAGCGCACTTCGTGTCCTACGACGAGGCACAAATTAATTTGGAAACTATGTTGTTGGGCTGTATTGAGTATACTGAACGCCACACGGCAAAAAATTAATGCGATTACCTAAAATCTAAATCTAGAAGATTAAAAATTATCGAATAAAGTAACTGCAATAGCGAGCGACAACGCGGCAAATATCGTCGCAGCTGTAAAGAAAGGCAACTTGCGCCATATAGCCTGTTTAGCTCACAGCATTAACACAGCCATGCATGTCAGGCCAAAGTCAAAAAAATCGTTGAGTATTTCAAGCGAAGTACGCTGGCACAAAACAAATTAAAAGAAATAAAAAAAAGACTTAAATGTCCCTGACCTAAAGCTAAAACAAGACGTTCAGACTCGCTGTAATTCTACATACGAAATGCTGACAAGAATATTAGCAGTAAAAGATGCTGTTGTAGCTACTTTAGCGCTACTTCGCAGTGACCTCGTTCTAAACTCCGAAAACTGGCAAGTGATTGAAGAATCGATACCAATCTTAATGATTTTCTATTACGGGACCACAGAAATTTGCACAGAAAAAATGTCACCTTGTCGAAGGTGGCACCATTATTTATTTATTTATTCGTTTTCTTGTTAAAAATATTAAATGCAAATAATAGTCCTTGCCTTCCCCAAATTCAGAACATAATAGCGACGTTGGACGAACAACTTGTTCGTAGATTCAGACATTTAGAGTCACACGAGACGTATGCAGAAGCTACGATTTTGAATCCTAGATTCAACAACCGTGGCTTTATACTTGAAATAAATTTTAAAAATGCCTTAATTATGTACATTAAAATTTAAAGTAGGACGGAGACTGCAGCAGCAACCACCGAATCCTCAGCCATCTACGTCACATGAAGCTGCAGTACCTCCGGCAGCAACTTCCACGCGGTCTATATGGGAAGAGGTCACAGAGAAGTGGCTGCACTTCAACCAGAAAACTCAACTGCTGCAGGCATTGTAGAATTGGACAAATATATGCAGGAAACAATCGTGGCGCGGAAAAAAAACCACTAATATGGTTGCTTCAAAGAAAAAATGTATATCATCTGCGGATATACATTTTTTTATAAAATAGTTAAAAGAGCTGAACCTATGAGCGACATCTGTACCCTACGAGCGGGTATTTTCGAAAGCGGGCTCTACGATGACGGAAAGAAGATCGAGGATGACATCATCGAAATTGGCGCAGTTATTATTTATTAATGCAAATTCGCATCTATCCGAGGGCTAAAAGTTGTATAGATAAAGAAAAAATAACATGTATATCTACATGATTGTAAATATTTTACATTTAAATAATTGTATATAGCCAACGATTTCTAAATACGCCAACCTAAACTACCTTAAGTTTATGATACGCCGTAGTCAGTATTAACATTTTGTTTTATGGCCGTTTTATTTTATCTTTTTACAATTAAGTGGGCTATCTGGCGTTTAGGTTGACAGTCCTAAGCCTGTCAAGTATGAAGGAAAATTGTTGACTCAGTGATAGTTAGTAGCAGTGTATCCATATGTAAATCGAGAATAAGCGTATTGCAAAGGTAAAAATGCGGTGTTTTTAGTCAATATTACGGTGGATCGACTAAAAGTGTACCATGTAAATGACTGTGTAATTTTTGATAGGAAAATAACAACAATGTGAATCCAAATATATTTGCTTTTTTGATAATTAACAAAAAAATATATAAAAAAAATGAAATTCTTCAAAAATCTTCGAAATCAAGACTCTGGCAAACAATTGATCTTGAAACTACTTCTAATAAAACGTTTTCTAGTCGTATCGCACATTCAACAACGATATTCATTAAAGACGCTCATTTAGAATATACCTACGTATAAATTACATTTCGTTGCTTCCCTTTAATGTAAATAATATTGTAATAATTCGTAAGTAAGTTATATATTTTTATGTAAAAAACTAATATAACGATTCTTCAATTATCAATTATTAAAAAAAAAAAAACATCTTCAATTAATATACTAAAGCAAACATACCAAATAATTTATTTTCTATTTTAAAACCCTCTGAAAAATAAAAACTAATAAAAATAATGTGACTGATTTTTAAATTGTATTATTGTGGTTTATTTAAAATAAAATACTATTACTTTTATCACTATATTTTATTAGTGTGCAAATAAAGTTATTATTATTATTATTATTAAATATATTATCTAGTTATGAGCTAGTTATAAACATGTCTCTCTGTATTCCGGCTATATATTTTTTATGACAAGGACAACACTTTGTGCTGCGTTCAGGAGGACATTGTAAAGCTGCGTTCGCTATCGCTACATCTTTCCCCTTTTAAAAAAAATTATATAAACTAATTAACTGTATACATGACTATTACCTATGACCCTATTTATTTAAAGAAATATTCAACTTTTCTTCCCCTTTTACAAAAGAAAATATATATGTATACTTTGTTATTTCATAAATGACAAATCTAATTATTTTATACTACAATACAAGAGAGAGAAAAAAACATTATTATAGCTCCCAATTTCTATTGATCACCATTAATATGTCAATCAATAATGTGATTATTGATTGACAAGTTGATTGTATGTGTATTTACACTCAACAAAGTTCTATTTAGGTACTTACTTATTACTAATTACAGAAAAGAAAAAAAAACTAATTATAATTGACACTGCCCCAAATGTTCTTTTCTTTACTTAATTAAAGTTTTATATGACTATGTTTTTCAGATCACACAAGGACAATACATTACACTGTGCCCCTGTGTCACACTTAAACTTAATTTTTTTATTTTCTACGGGTAATATCACTGACCACTCTTTAATTTTATTAATATTTAATGAATGCACTTTAGCTAGTCATAGATCATTCTCATTACCGTTTGACATATTGTCAATGTCAATAGACTGACATTTCTTTTTAAATTTACACCCCACACTGAAGTGGTTAAGTTTTTTACAGAACGAACATGTTTTGCCATAGGCTGGGCATGACCTAAGGCCATGTTGAGTATTACATTTTAACTCTTTCAGTCACGCTTTTACATTGACATTAGTTTGTTCATTTATATTTTAGTTTTAGCATCATTTATCACTAAAATTTCACAGAAAGTAGGAAATAAAAATTTAGGTATTAAGGCTTTCGAGGAATGAGGTGGTTAGTGACACTAACCACCATGACTATTGATACAAATAAAATAATGATAAATTATGTATATTATTTATTGATATTACAAGTTATAATGAACTTTCCCACCGGCAAAACTAACCAAAAAATTATTTATTATGAAAATCTGAAAAACATGTTTTTCCTTTGCGTAGGCAAAGGGGCACTTTACATGTATTGCACTGCCATATAGTACGCACTGGAGATATTTTAGTGCTACATTTGCAACATCTTCTCGAAGTGCTTCTCTCAGGTTGATGACGACTGCATTCTAGACGAATTTCCTCAGGAACTGTAGGCTTGTGACGTTTTATAAATGCAGGTCCTGGCGAAGAGGCCGCAGAAGAACGGTTGCTGTTTACTGAGTCGGGCCTTCGTTTGTCTTTGACATATGCTGGCGCTAATAGACCCTGGTATACGCTTCGTCTAAACTCTTTCAAAGTCAATGTGCTTAGGTCCGGACGTGAAGAAGACTGCAGTTCTTTATAAATTAAAAAGGCATTGACAACACACCAATCGAGGAAATGAAAAAAAATCCTATGCCACCACTTATGAGATTTTCTGTCAATAGCATAACTACTTTTTAGTTGATCGAATTTGTCGACAAAATTCATATTGGCGTTGTAGTCTTTCACGGCTTCAGGACAAGAGACTTCAACAATGGTACCATCGCGCTCTCTGCGGTTAACTTTTCCGACATTTTTGGGATCATGATAGTTTGACAAAATAAATACGGATCTCTTGTCTTTCTATTTCACTAAACTTACTTTTGTATCACTGCTCCGGTAATCATGTTCCCCTCTACGTAAATGCTTGTCTTCTTTTAGGGTTGGCAAAAACTTTCTGTTTGAATTCACCGTTCCACAGGCGAAAATTTTGTCCTGTTGTAATTTTACTTGTAAAGGGTAACTGTTGAAATAATTGTCAATATAGACTTTATAATTTTTGTCTTTTAAATTTTTGCGAAAATTTCTGACAACTTTACCACCTAAGTCAGTTTCAACGTTAGTACCATGCTTGCCTGTGTAAATATCAAAATCTAGGCAATAACCTGACTGTGCACACATCATCCAAACCTTGTACCCTCGTTTAGTCGGTTTTTTTGGCATGTATTGTCTCAAATATTTTCTGCCTTTGAATTTGATCATGCTTTCATCAATCGCAATTCTTTCTGATGGCTTGTAGTTTTTTTGAAAATTAAATAGTAGAATATTGAGTAGAGGTCTAATTTTATAAAGTTTGTCAAAATCTGGGAAATTTCTATTGGGCATTACACTATTGTCATTTACGTGCAAGTAATTCAAAAGCCAACTGAATCTATTGAAGCTCATAAACTGCGAAACATAGCTGTCATGCAAATCAGGTGCTGAAGACCAGTAATCTCGGTAGCTCGGCGATTTTTTTATACCCATCACCAAATTCAAAGCAATGAAAACATCAAGTTCTTCTGTTGTGGTGGATGTATAAGGTTTTCCGGATTTAGTAGCGTAAAGGTTACTTTGAAAACATAAAATATCTTGTAAATGCTCTGTCCAAAAAAGGCGAAACAGCCAGAGAGGTGTAACATTCTCCATGCTAAGACTTTCAGAAAACTCACTGGGTATGTCCATCCTATAATTCTTCTTCCATTTTGGAGCTTTTGTAGTCGGTCTGTTTGAATCTACGGTGTTAGGCTCTGTAGAATCAGGATCCCGGCGTGCTAAGCTAGACAAAAGGAGATCATCATCGCAATCGAAGTCGTCATAATCGGTTACTCGAACTTCTTCAATCAAATCGCCTAACACCAGTGGATTTGGCTGACCTTCTGTATCTTCTTCGTCATCCTCGTCGCTGCAAATACTTTCGCTACCTGAAGGAATGTCTTCCAACAAGTATTCTGCGATTTCTCTATCGTTTAGCTGACGCGGCATACTGTAATAAATTCGAAAAAAACACATGCATAAGTTTCGTGTAGATTATGACCATAAATCATCAACAGTCACGGTGGTTAGTTTACTAACCACTGAATTTTCGTTGTGAAAACACAACGAAATCACAAAAGTAATAGTACTTTAATGATAACACGTATAAAATAAATACATGCGAATACATTGAATAAAAAACATTAAAGAAAAAAGCTTACTTACCTTTTTTACAGTTATTTTTATTATACACGCGAATAAAAGTAGGCTGACGCAATATTCAATTCAACACAAATGAACTGTCATTAATTCAATATACTGTCAATCGGTCACATCTTGTCAATCATGGTTCAAACTTTTATAATCGTTCAACAGATTGTCGCTAGATAGCATTGATTTTAATTTAAAAATTCCGTAAGAGGTGGTTAGTGACACAAACCACCAAGACTGAAAGAGTTAAACATTTGTAAACGTTATTTTTATACTTATCTTGGTTAACTGTATTTAACTTGTTTAAATGCATCTTTCGACCACCTGCACCGCCTGGCTTGCTCTGCACCGCATCAACCGCCACGGATGGCCTCGACATCAGCTTTATATGTAGCTCCAATAGTTCAGACGACCTGCAGATGTCTACCGCTTTCTCCAGCGTTAAATCTTTTACTTCTAGTAGCCTTTGCTGCAATTTTTTTACGTGTAGTCCAATCACAATTTTATCCCGCAGAATTTCGTTACATAAATAATTTCAATTTTAGGCTTAGGGGGTTTTGTTTTTAATTTAAGGACTTTTGTTAAAAGATTTAGGTAACAGTTTTTTCAAGAGCTGGCAACGCTGGCATAAGTACGTCGCTCTTGTTCTAGGATGAAGTAAAACTGTAAGGAATGAACATCAGAGATTCTGTTGGTCACAACTGTCACAAGGAAAAGTTGCGACCAACAAATCAGTTGAGACCGATATTTACTTCGTGAATTTATATGATTTAAGTGACTTACAGTTATTTAAGTAGTGAAACTAAGACGTAGTTGAGTGTTGTATGAGACTTATCATGGTAATATTTTATATAATCGGCTGTAAAAGCCGTACTGAGGAGAAATTACGAGACATAACCTTTCATACGAAAGTACAATTTTTTTTGATAAAAAATACCTTCTTAAGCAAAAATATTAATAGAATGAGAGTCGTAGCATATAAACAAGTTATTATAAATAGAAATAATGTATGAAAACGGCATTTATCAACATAATAATAAATATATTAACCAACCAAAGTAAGTGGTAAGGTTAATTTATCATCCTCGAAACTAACGTCAGGCTGGTTCGCCATCTTTAACTTCTTTATAATTTGATCAGGTTATGGATTATTTAGGTATGCTAGCTAGGATACTGATCAATTACCCTAAAATTGGGGTATTTTTTAATTCAATTTTAAATTTCATATACTAATGAAACTGTTGTTACAGATTTCCAAAGGACTCTGCAATTCGTCAATTATGGATTCGTGCCACTGGGAGACAAAACTGGCAACCAACCAAACATACTCGGATATGCTTGACATTTTAAACAAAGTTGTTAAATCAATAAGTTAAAAATATTTGAATATTCGTATTCATTATGCAACAAAATATTTTACAAACAAAATTGACAACATAAGAAATATGTACCCAAATTAATTAGATTCAAAGGACAATAAAAACTTAAATTTGGAATTACTTGTTTCATTTTTTTTTTTCATGAAATCATACTAAAGTAGTTCCGTTCAACTCGCAGGTTCGACTAAAAGTTATACAGAAAATTTTTTCAGGCCACATCGTCCAAAATATTACTGTCGTATTTCATGCGAACATCAAAACTCAAAAGCAGAATGAAATAAAATGATTAAAAATCGAAAAACCCACCTATGTTTTAACGTACCATCGAAACTGAAGAGAAAAACAAAGGCGATTTTAACAGTATGTACTTTATGTTTGTCACTTTCGAGTGTACGCGTTTAGCAAATCTAGAGCGTACTTGATCCTAGCTCTTATTAAACCTACCTATCTATTTCTTCCTATGTAATATGTTACTTGTATTTCTTTCTATGTAATATGTCACTCACTAACCCTTAAACAGGCCCCGAAGAACTGCTGTAAGAAATAAAGTGTTATATATGGATTTAGGCTTTGAATAGCGGCCTGTATGATTCCTTATTTATTTATTTATTTATTTAAACTTTATTACACAACTCCAAAAAAAGAAAAAACAACATAACAACACATCAACATAACACGTTGCGCAAAAGGCGGACTTAAGGCCGTACAGCCTTATCTACCAGTCAACCTTAAGGCGTAAAAAATAGTAAAAGTAAGTGTTAAGGTAGGACTATAAAACAATACAAGCAAAATAAACATACGCATATAAATACATAAATATACTTATATATATACATATATACATACTACAAACAAAATATATAAAAAAAAAGAGAAAAAAAAATACGTTCAAACAAAAGTAAACACACGAAGAAATGTCATGACATGAAGTTATATTTAGTGTAAGCCTAAGATGAGGAGAGTAAAAAGATAAATAAGGAGGGGCTATTGACAGAGTTTTTTTAGGTACCACTTTTTAACCTGGGTTTTAAAAGAAAGTTGAGAAGGAGAGTTCCTGATGTTGACCGGTAACTCATTCCACAGTCTGATGGCATTAACTGTAAAAGAATTAGACACAAAACCAGATTTATGAGAAGGTATGCATAGAGTAAGGTTAAGAGAAGAACGAAGATCCCTAGAATGAGTGTTAGAGAGAAAATTAAATTTAGATTTTAAATAAGAAGGAGCAAAAGGGTTGGAAATTACAGAATAGAGGGTACAGAGAATTCTCAATTTTCGCCTTTCTTTAATCGGCAGCCATTGCAGTTGAGACCGGTAGGACGAAATATGGTCGTATTTGCGCAGCCCATAAATGAAGCGAATGCAAGTATTTTGCAGTCTTTACAGCTTGATCAGGAGCTCCTCGCTTAAGTCAGGGTAGCAAGCATCGCCGTAATCAATAATAGGTAAAAGAAAACAATTTACTAAATCAATCTTGGCCTTCGCGGGAAGAAAATTTTTAAAGCGCAAGATAGAATGAAAGAATGCATAAAACCTGCGAGATATCTCACGAACCTGATCTGCCCAACTGAGAGAGCAATCCAAAGTCACACCCAAATCCTTAACCTTAGAGGAAAACGGGATAACCACGTTATTGAAAAAGAGAGGTGATGTAGGTTGTTGAATTTTTGATAGTTGACGAGAACTCCCAACAATCATAGCCTGACATTTAGAGGGATTGACATTAATTCCAAAATTTTTGGTCCAGACCGAGATACGCGAAAGATCATCATTAAGCTTAGCAATGGTATCATCAAGACGGTCGATGCTAGTTTGTGCATAAAGCTGCAAGTCATCAGCGTAAAGGTGGTACTGACAGGAAAGTATAGAAGTAATAGAATTAATGAATAGTAAGAATAGTAGTGGGGAGAGAATTCCACCCTGAGGAACGCCCGCAGCAACGTCGCACCAATCAGAACGCTTAGAGCCAATGCATATCGCTTGCTTGCGTCCCCAAAGATATGAAGAAAACCACTGAAGAGCAACGTCAGAGATGTTAATTCGAGATATTAGAGCGAGTAACAAATCGTGATCCACCGCGTTAAAAGCGTTACTAAAATCTATAAGTGTTAGAATTGTCACTGTCCTTATCAATACACTCTGAAAAAAAACACTGAAAGTCCTGAAAAAAAATGTGGGAAAACATAATCCCATTGCCTGGGTAGAGACTACCCTTTATGTGTGATAACTATATATAAATGTCGAATGTTTGTGTGTTCATAATTTTAGTGTTTGATTACTAGATCATTATTATTTTAAATTGTAATTGCTATTATTTAATTATTTATTTGAAAATTAATAAATAATTTCGACGCCCCCGGGGAATAAAGTGGTAATAGAGAAAATTAAATTTTACAGGACGAGCAAAAAACAGTTTTTCTGTTATATCGCGTCTCCTAAATGGGCTATAATATTGTATTATACATCATTATTTTCAGCATTTTTTATGTAACATGTAGCTATAAAAATAAATTAAGTATCACGTGTACTTTTAAAGTTATCGCCAAAAATGTGTAATACTGATTTTTATATTAAATATTTACTAAGTAACGGCACATAACCATTTTATTCCCGTGAAGTTGTAATGTAATGAAAACTATTTGCATGCATTACGATACTCTTCTACAGTATTTACACGAATGAAATGAAATTGTAATAAACTAATACAACTTTGTTCTTGTAAAAGTTACCACCAACTTTTTTAGTATAGCTCTATAACGACTATGTTTTTGTATGAATATACGGAACCTGAACATCGTAATATATTGTAACTTTCATTAATTTTGACTGTTATTATTGTTACTTGTTACTGTTGGCCTCTGTCATCGTACTTCTAGGTAAAGTTTTCATAGTCAGCTGTACTTATTGTGTATAATAAAAAAATAATAAACATAATCTTTATTTTAGGAAATTAATAATAATTATTATTTTTGTAATAATACCCAATCAACCGGAATAACTTTAATGAGACATCATTACAGTCATTCATTTTCAGAGTCATCTTCATCAGGAACTACTTCAGTAATTGTACTTAACAATGAGTTGTAAAAACTGTGATAATTGTGAGGTATGGCGTTAATCCTACAAAGACTCTGCAGATCTTCGTGCAGAGCTTTGGAAATTGGAACTGGACCGGTATATGCTGGTTCTAAAATCACATCGGCGACAGATGAAGTTGTTGCGTTAGTTTTTCGTTTTCGTGTGTTTTTAGTAGATATTGATGTTGTAACTATTAATTCGTTAAAATCTCCATCATATTCATATTTATAGTAAAGTGAATGCGGGTTTGTGTAACATACTTTTATTTGTTTGATCTTTGACCAATATATTTTTATTCCATTTGAATCCTTTAACCAATTTTGTCCGGTAATTAATTTTTTTAAGTCGTAAAAGTCAGTTTGTCTCATTTCTTTCACATTGTATTTTTCACCAGTTTGTTTAGCATTCATTACTAAACCATAAAGTTGGTCAGGTGTATAAATTTTTTTATTTTTTAGGGCTCGTTCTATGCATGTGTACGGTTCAGCCGCACATACCTATCGCCCGATCAGCAGTTTACGTTAGTTGCACGATTCATTAGTTAAATACATCAGTTCACGTTCACATATCATCATCGTACAGCGCGTTCGTGAGCTCATTCCTAGCAATTAAATATTAGCAAATATATTTATATTTTAACTTTTATTTTTACATCTTTTATCTACCATAATCAGCAGCAGCAATTCAGGTGTAACATACATCTTTTTGGTCCTTCGAGCTTATCGTGAGCGGGACTTATATCGCGAGTGACTTTTTTACGAGCGCAGTAAGGGCCGCCACGTAAGTTAACCAGCAGCAGCTTTGGTGAGTCTACAGCTCTCTATTATCAGCAGTATCAGTATTTATATCATTTCATAAAAATGGAAGATCTTCTAGCTAGCCAAAGCCAGATCATGGAGGCTATGAATCAATTTTTAATTAATTTTAAAAAAGACGGTGCCGAACGCAAGACACCGGCTCATATTAAAAAGCGTCTCAGCACTTTAGAGAGTTATTGGCAGGAGTTTCAAAACAATCATTTGAGGCTTTGCGATTCTAGCGACAAATCAAACGAATATTTCACTAGTAATTACTATAAGAAAACATCCGATTTTTACAATGACACACGCAGCTATTTACTCACATTTTTACCCAGTGAGTCTAAAGAAAAAAGCGTACTAAAGCCAGCCACCCCGTTGCAAATGCCAGGCTTTACAGCTATACCGTCGTCTGGCAGCGTGTCACGTCCGGTGACATCATCCGATAAAGAAACTTCGCGAACCCAAGGTAATAGCAGCAAATTAGAAGAAATGTTGAGACGGCAAAGAAGCAATTTTAAAGCATTTCAGCGTACAATTAGCAGCATCGATCTCGACATTGTCTCAGAAAAATGGGAATACGAAGATATTTTGAAGTCGGTACAATCACGCTGGACCATCATTGACGCGTTGCACTGGGAGATAGACAGCGAATTATACGAAGACGATCAAGAATATGAAGAGATGTTTAGCAGCTATGAATCCAAATTTAACGAAATTAAAAAAAGTATCAACAGCAAGATGTGGTCTGATCTGTATCGGGAGAAAACCACCCCGAAAATGGATATCCCTGTGTTTAGTGGGAGCTACCACCAGTGGTTATCCTTTAAAGACTTGTTTGTCGAAACCATCCACACGAATCGAGCCTTATCAAATAGTCAAAAAATGCAGTTTTTAAAAAGTAAATTAAAGGGCGAAGCAGAAAAGCTAGTGCAACATCTACACATAACCACAGATAACTATCAAGTATGTTGGGATCTTTTAAACAACCGATACAGTAACACAAAACTTATTTTTAATTCTCACATGAGTGTCCTATTTAACCAGCCTATTATGCAGCATCAATCCGCAATTGCAATAAAAAGGATTCACGACACCACCAACGAATGCCTTAATGCTATCAAAAACTTGGGAGTCAGCATAGAGACCTGGGACCCTATCATCGTATATATAATAACGCAGAAATTAGATGCGGACACTCACAACGACTACATCGAGTCACTCAAGCATCCGAGAGATTTACCAGTTTTAAAAGATTTATTACAGTTTTTAGAAGCCAAATTTACCGCTCTAGAGTCCTCTAAACGAAAACAAGATCCCTCAAAATCTATCCCGCATCCGCAACATATTTCTCAGCCCTCAAATTTAAAAAAACCATATACATTTAAATCATATGTAAGAAATGAAAATCAATTATTTAAATCAAATAATTTTAATAGCAAAAGTAGGTTAACGTCAACAGCGAAGACAAAATGCCCCGTTTGCAATAAAGATCACGCCATACCATATTGCGAAACGTTTTTAGCGTATCAACCAAATATCAAGCGACAAACAATTCAAAAACTATCGTTATGCCAAAATTGTCTTTATAATCATAACGGTAATGAATGTTTTTCAAGAAAAAGATGTCATAAGTGCCAATTAAATCATCATACTTTGGTTCATGAAGCCTTTGCCGCATCAGCAAACACTGCAACGTCGAATACAAAGTCCAACAGCACCGTTTCTAACTCTATTGCGTCACTAGATGACACTCAGGAGATTTTATTAGCAACCGCTCTGATCAACGTCCAAGCTGTTGATGGCTCTCTTCATACCATGCGAGCGCTTATCGACCAGGGATCTCAAACGTCGATTATCACCGAGAATGGCGCTCAACGGTTGGGACTACCTCGTAAGCACTGCAAGGGAGTTATCTTAGGAGTAGGAGCGAAAGAAAATAATTGCAAAGGTACTATGAACATCACCCTATCATCTTGTCATGACTCGTACCAGCTTAATCTAGATGTATTTATCATGCGCCACGCTGTAAACAATCTCCCTAACAAATCATTTTCAAAACCATCATGGGAATATATTAAAAACATACAACTTGCAGACCCTGAATTTTATCGTAGCAGAACAATAGATTTATTACTGGGCGCTGATGTTTATTCTTCTATAATTATGGGAGGAATCATCAAAGAAAATGACAACATGCCTATTGCGCAACAGACGCGGCTAGGCTGGATTTTGTGCGGAAGTGTAAAATCCTACAACTGTAATGTCATCATGGTTGACTTAGACAGCATTCATAAATTTTGGTCCATTGAAGATATTAACGAAAATGAGGAAATGTCGTTTGAAGATTATCAATGTCTACAAAAATACAAGGAAACTACTTTTCGCCAATCCGATGGAAAGTATGTGGTACGCCTTCCACTTCACTCTGACGCTGGGGAGAAGTTAGGATTATCTGAACCCACAGCTTGCGCACAATTTTATCAGCTTGAGCGTAAATTTGACAAAAATAAAAATTTAGCATATAATTATAAGCAGTTTATTAATGAATATATCAATTTAGGTCACATGCACTTAATAACAAAAGCGAATATGACACCATTATATTATATGCCGCATCACGCTATTGAAAAACCCGACTCTATTACTACTTCGCTTAGAGTTGTATTTAATGCATCGGGTAAAACGACATCGGGTGTAAGTCTGAACGACGTTTTATACAGAGGCCCAAATTTACAACAAGAACTTTTGATTTTGGTTTTGAAATGGGGACAATATAAATACGCCTTTACAGCTGACCTAGAAAAAATGTTCAGACAGATTATTTTGCATCCCGATGACCAACGTTATCAATGCATAGTTTGGCGAGATAATTCAAATCAACCTTTAAACAGATATCAGCTTAACACAGTGACATATGGCTCTAAATCAGCCCCATTTTTAGCAATGATGACGCTTATGCAGCTAGCTATTGATGAGCGTCATCGTTTTTCTAGAGCAGCAAAAGCGTTAGAACAGCATTTCTATATAGATGACGCTTTATGTGGTAGTTATGACGTCATCTCAGCCACAAAATTATGGTCCAACCGGTGGAAGCCTTTCGTTGCCAACAGAGTTAAGAAAATCACTGACGTCATGCCCCCCGTATGCTGGCGTTATGTAAAAAGCACAGAGAACCCAGCTGACTGTGTTAGCCGTGGCATGAAAGTTGAGCAATTACAGCAGCACAATTTATGGTGGAACGGACCTACGTGGTTGTCATCATTTTCGGATTCCCATGAAAATAAAATAACTTATCAAACCGACTTAGGAACTAATGTAAAATTAATTAATACTTTACAAACAAACAGCAGTAACAATAACGAAATTGATATTATTAATTTAATAATTCACAAGCAAAGCAGTTTTACGCGAGCGACGCGCGTACTTGCATGGATATTGCGAGCGTTTTCAAACAAAAGCATTAAATTACAATATTTAACATCGACCGAATTAAGCAACGCAAAACAGAAAATTATAATGTACGTTCAAAAATCTGAATTTGAGCAAGAAATGAATGATCTTTCTAAACAAGGAAAAATTAATTCTAAGAGTAAGCTTCTCTGCCTAAATCCGTATTTAGATCAAAGCGGGTTACTGCGCGTTGGAGGCAGACTCAAAAATAGCAACATCCCTTACGATATGAAGCATCCCTACATCATTCCACACAGAAGTCATCTTACTAATCTCCTGATCGATCTAGCTCACAAATCTACTTTTCAACTAGCAGCTCGAAGCAAATGGCGTGAGTCGCGAGAAAACATTAATATCGACGACATAGTATTGATACATGACGCTAATTTACCGCCTGGTAAGTGGGCTCTAGGCCGAGTGATCCAATTACATCCTGGTACCGACAACTTGGTGCGAGTAGTCTCCGTCAAAACAAGAAATGGCTCGGTTATCAAAAGACCCGTCATAAAGCTGTCTATTCTACCCGTCAACATCGAACCGTCAAATAAAAGCAGCGAAATAATCGTAACTACAAACGAAATATCATCACGTAACAACAAACAAAAAACATCAAAGAAAACCTTCTACAGCTATTTTTTATCGATTCTGATGATCTTTATGTTATTTATGTCTTCAACAGTGCAAGCCAACTACAACATCACGAGATTGAGCGATAGCAAATACATATATTTTGAAAAAATCGGAAATATTCGCGTAATACAAGATCAATGGAAGCTAGTGGCATACTACGATATGGAACCTTATCTGTACGGCACAAGGATACTTAACAATTATATTAATCACTTGCAAATTTTATGTAAAAACTCGACTAAAAGTATACATTGTAACATAATATTACAACAGCTGATCCACGAAATCAACGAGCTCAAGTACAACGACCGCATATTACTAAGTCAGCATTTTGATAATCGTAAGCGCAAGCGCCGAGGCCTTGTCAATGGTGTCGGTTACATCGCGAATACATTGTTCGGCGTCTTAGACGAGCGTTTTGCAGCTCAGTACGAAAAAGACATTAATTTAATTCGAGTCAATCAAAACCATCTAGCACAGCTCTGGAAAAATCAAACATCGATTATAGAAGCGGAAAATAACGTTTTAAAAAGGATAGAATCCACAATGGAAAGACAGTACAAGACTTTTAATCAACACCTTAACAACTTAGAAAAGGAGTCATATGATATTAAGATTAAAATGTCGGACACAGAAAATACTAATGACTTCATCATGTCCAGCATCATAGCAAACAATGTCCTGTCAAATTTGCGTACTATTCAAGATACTCTTCTGAATACCATTACTAACCTTCAACATTTTAATGTGCATCTTTTGTCACCTATTCAGGTGGAAAACGAGCTAAGTATCATATCCAGCCAGATAACAAAGGATTTGTCATTACCGTTAGATAACCTCCGAAATAATTTATCCAACCTATACAGGATTTTAAAGGTCAAAGCCAGAATGACGAAACAATATTTCATTTTTGAGATCCAAATACCTCTTATAAGTAGAGACGACTACGAAATCTACAATGCCATACCTCTCTATCACCAAATCGCTAACTCATCACGTACTATGGTTAATCTTCTTCCAATATCTGATCACATAGCAATAAATTTAAAGAAAGATACCTTTATACCTGTAACTGAGAATGACTTTAAGAACTGTATAGAATACAGCGATAATATTTTATCAAATTATCTTTGCCAGATTCAAACGCCCGTCTACGAGAGACAGACGGACGAGAACCTTTGTATAAAAAGTAAACAAACGAACAGCTGTGAAATCATAACTAGCGCGTGTCAAACTACATGGAAAAAGCTTACTAAGTTAAACACATATCTAATTAATTGTTGCGGGCAATGTACCTTTCGTTTCATATGTCGAGATCGGGTTACCGTCGAACAGGTGACGGGAATTAATATTATAATTCTCGGTACCGACTGCATCATTCGGGGAAATACGCTAGTGATAACGCCTCATAAAATAATGACTAATGAGTTAAATATCGAGCCGGTAATCTTCGCACCAGAGATCGCACCCGGCAATAGCATCATCAATATATCCATTCCTATCCACATGATAAATATATCAGACGGTTTCGGACAAGATATCGATACCATCGAAAACAACATAAAGCAGCTAAAGTCGGCTTCGGACAGCCTAGAAAATGAATCCAATAGCCTGAGCTATCATGACGTCCATCACTACGTCGCCATCTACTGCCTGGCGGCCGCAGGGCTGGCGGTTGCGGGCGGCGCGTGGGTGCGCGCGACCTGCAGACGCGCACGAGCCGCGCGCCCGCCTCCGAGCAATGGTCAGCAGGACACTACGGTACATTGTGTGTGTTCCAAAAATTTAAAGTGTACAAGTGTGAGTGAAAAAGCAGAGCAAAGTGAATACAGTGTCAGTGTTCTCGGTCAAGACATTCCAAATCAGACTAATCGATCGGTTCATAAAAACACTTCGCCTGTTTTATTAAAATGTAATTTTAGACGTACTCGCTAACTAAAAATTGTCGGGTCCATTTTGTAAATTAGCCGTTAAGATTTTATGTCGGTTTCATCTTTGTTTTAGTTTAGCTCACATCATCCATACCTCACTCATCTTCTCGCCCGGGAGCATGTACGGTTCAGCCGCACATACCTATCGCCCGATCAGCAGTTTACGTTAGTTGCACGATTCATTAGTTAAATACATCAGTTCACGTTCACATATCATCATCGTACAGCGCGTTCGTGAGCTCATTCCTAGCAATTAAATATTAGCAAATATATTTATATTTTAACTTTTATTTTTACATCTTTTATCTACCATAATCAGCAGCAGCAATTCAGGTGTAACATACAGCATGCGTGCATAGAATCACCTTCGTTTTGGCTGTGACCTGATTCAAAAAACCTATGAGTAATCTCCAACTTGAATTTAATAGCAGCATACAGATAAAGTGCAAACACGAATCGATTTTTATTTTGTCCTGCGCAGCCATCGGAATAAAATGAAATTTTATTTATTTGTTTATTGTGTTGTTCCTCAATGAAATTGTATAGACAGCTACCTATCTCTATTGATCCTCTTTTAGCAATTTGCGCATGCCACATGTAACAGTATCCCTTTTTTCTTGTCGCATCAAAAACGGTGAAGTTATAAACGGGATACTTCCGCTTATAGTGAAATATCCCTACTTCTGACTGAGGTACGCCCAAAACCTTTTCTAAATCAAATATAGCCAGAGTAGAGTTAGCACCAAAATTTTCCTTTTCAGAATTTTTGATTTCACGAATCCTTTCTTTATTATTGATATGTTTTATGTATTTATCTGTTAAAGATTTTTTGATCTCGCCTTCAGCTTGTTCATAAAGCGTGCAAGTACTACATAAATCTTTCTTAGGATGAAAAAAAGAATAATTAAATTTTGTATTAAATATAGTCTCGTACTGTCTTTTAGTAGCCATCTAAACATCACTATAATGTTCGTCTGTCTGTTTTTTAAACCAATCTGTATATAAACGGTACATTTTTGAAATGTTTAAGGTTTCACATAAATATTTTCTTTTAGAAGATTTTCTGAGATAGTGTGATTCTTTTGTTGGAAATAATTTTATGTGTGAAATTATACTCTCTTCTGTTGGAACTGACATTTTGCGTGGTCGATTGTTATGTTTACCCCTATTGTCCATTTTGTCAAAATCACTACCGTTCTTTTCTATAGCAGTATAAACAGTTTTTTCGGATATTTGTAAAGTATTAAGGAAAAATACCTTACATACACGTACTTTGTCACTTTCTAATGGCAAATAATAACTAATAGTTTGAGTACGATTATTATTCCGAATAATTTGAAGTTTTTTCACAGATTCTGAAGTTACATATTTACTGATATACTGCCATTGAAGCTCACGGTTACCAAGTTTATAAAATTTTCGCATAATATCATTCCTAATTTCAAAAGAAAAGGTTTCACCACATTTCAATTTACATTTACAAGAAGGCCCTACTGATTTTGCAGGGTACTGCTTTTTAGAATGACATCCAACATAAGCTTGGCCAGAATTTTTTAATCTTTTACATTTATTGGCTATCCAATCTTTTTTATTTCGACATCGCTTACGGGTTAATTTTTTTATACAGAGAGAACCATCATCATCATCAATAGATTCCACGGAACTACTTGGTAAAGATCCTGATACTGAAACTGTAGATAATGTTCGTGATTCTGGTTCAGATGTAACTAATATTTGCGTTTTCTCAGAATCATCATTCTCGAATAAATCATATTGCGTTGGGCTTCCATCTCTACTTAAAGTTATAACTATATCATAAGGGCTTAATATAGATCTATCCTGGGGCGTTAAAGTCTTACTCAGATTAATATTGTCATTACTTTCATCGACTCGAGACTCTGCAATAATGGTGGAATCTTCAACGGATTTATAAGGTGATTGTATAACAATATCTTCATTATTTTCAATGGGTTTCAAAGTTTCATCAAAGTTTCTTTCAACTGAGTCTAAAGTAGTGACATTGAAATCACAATTAGCGTGAATAATGTAACCATCTGGCGAAGCAATAAAATCAATATTGTCTAAAATATGTGAAAAGTTCGAGATTGATGATGGTGTTCTTATAACCCGTTCATTAATGATGTCTATATTATAATCATTTCTTCCTGAACTCGATGGCAAGTCTTTTTCAGCGGAATTTTCAAGATTAAGGTTTACTGTTCGTAGTTCAAATATATCAAGAGATGGTTCTTGTTTATTGTCACCTTTTCCAGTATAAGAAGTCGTTGGTTTATCTAAAATAAATAAAATGAAGATATAAAAATTAAAATCATAAAATACAACCAACTTACCAATTTTATTCAAATTGAGCAGGTATACTTTTTAAATCTTTTGCTGCTTTATCATCACGAGGAAGAATGTCATTTTTTTCAAGATTATTATGTTCATCCTCTGAAATGAATAAATTTAAATCGTTATTAACAAATTCATAATGGTATTAAAGTCAGGCTGGAATGCTACCATGAATGGGGCAGCTCGACTGGGGATACCATCACACCATATCGAAATAAAATTAATCGGTGAGTGGGCTACCAGAGGCCCAGTACCTAACCTTCCTTCGGTCCTCCTCTACTGTAAAACCCAATACCTACAATGCGCGATCCTACTACCTTAAAAGTAACACTACGCTACTATTGCGGTTAATTAGTCAATTCACATCGAGTCAACAATATATGCTTAATTAAATCGACTCTAGGAAAATTATAATCCTGTGGAGGATTATACAAACAATTATTAAATCACGGATATGAATTACGCCCAAACTAAGAGCAACCTTTTATGACTCACACAAAATTTCGTCTCGTGTGAGAATCGAACCCGCAACCAATACAAGTCAGACGTCAGACAGATTTTCTGCTAAATTCAATGCAAATAATTATGATCCCTATGCTAATAAATATTGTATTCATCTGAAACGCTTTCGTTTTTGCATTCATAGAATGAATCAATGGTCATAATAGTACAGTTAACGTCACGTCAGTAGAAACATTTTAACATTGATAGTATCTTTATTACGTAAGCAATAAGGGCGGTTTTTGAACTGCAATGTATTGACTGTACCTAAAAACACGTAAGTACTTGGTAATTTGTGAAAGGATAATTTCGTCACTATTTCAATAAATATTTAGAATTAAAAAAAATACTTACCACTTTCCCATTCGTCAACCATTTTAAGAATCCTTTTGGCTCGTGATCCTTTACGCCAAGTTGCCATTGTATATAATATCTCAAGCAATTCAGTGTCACACAATCTTCAATTTTATTAAGATCGAGTAATTAATAATGTTTATAAACAATTTATAATATTATAACCCAACGCTCACGACAACATCAAATTATGTAATGATTGACTAAAATGTATGGCCAAGTCGCTCACGCACTGTAACATGAAAGAACCTGTCGCATTCTGAGTAAAAAAGACAATAATAGCCAATTACTCTACTACTAGAAAGAGAAAAAAATAGTATCACACGAATACATCACTTAAAATTCGTAATGAAATTTGTAAATCATGTTTACGTGAAATTGTATCGAAAATTAAGCTAATAATAAAGTAGTAATGTACGTTTACCGACCAACACTTACCGAACGTTTTGCGGTAACGTGTGTTACAGAAATTAATCATCAACTTATTTACGGGAATAAAATGGTAAAACGTCTTACCAGCTTATTGAGACAGATGTTCGTTCCGTATTATATGACTACGATATTATTATGGGTTATAATTGTGATTTGATTTCCGAAGAATAAAAATGTAAATTGTTATAACTTAATGGATTTTAAAAAAAAAAATCTAAAAAAAAATCAGAAGATGTATTACTACCTATAGATGCCGAAAATGCAAAAACATTAAAACAGTGGTAATAGCACTTTACGACTTTATTCCCCGGGGGCGTCGATTTGTTTTAAAAACAATTATATTTATTTTTTTAAATTCAGGTAGAGGTTATTTTGTGGTAAGTAAAACAAATTATTTTTATTATGAATCACTTATTTATTATTAATGTTATTTATTACGAAATAGTTTTAATCCCCAGAATGAGATTGGTGGAACGATTTCATACATGGATCAACGCATAATGCAACATTACAAATTTCGCATACGTATTTTGAACGTTTTTCTTGGTTGCGTGTACTGCAGAATCTGCAACGTTTGAAGGTCGACAATTTTAAAAAATGTTGTCCTTGCCGACTCAACCTTATCTCGTCAGGCACGCCAAAAACTCCGCCTTTTTTATTTTTGAACAGCACTGGATCTTGTTTTTTTAGTGACAGATGAGCAGATTTCAGACTTCTCGCCAAACGCAATCTAAAATCCCTGTGTATGTTTTGTCGGGTTTCATTCTTGTGTTTATACAAAATATATGAATTAATCACAGCGCTCTCGAACAAAAACCACAACATCCTAAACCAAGATTTATTAGACCTTCGACCAATGCTATACGAGCTTCGGAAGTGATCAAAATGATCTACTCCACCCATGTATCTCGTGTATTCGGCAATAGCAGATGGGCAGTACATGTCCTTTTTTCGCCCGTCCTTTTGGGTTCTTTGGATTACTTCAATTCTTCTAGGATCTACTGCAGTGGTAATTACGTAAACATCTTTTGTGTCTTTCCATTTTATAACCGCTGAAGGAGGGCAAACGCGGAAAGTAAATTCACCTGGTGCGAGTTTATTTTCTTTGATCTTTTGTCGCTCTTCCGGAGTTCGAGGTTTTTGAACAGCCAAATCTTTGGGAAGACCTTTTCGTTGCATTCGAACAGTTGAAATTGCAAAAAGTCCTCTATTATAAAGGCATTCCATGAGAGCTACGGATGAAAAAAAATTGTCAAAAACCAGTAGTGTATTTCTTGGTAGCCCTTGACTTAATTTGTTTATGACTCTGTAACCCAGCCCTTCTTCGGTGGGTTCATTATCTTTTCCTACGTATATATCGGTTTGATATAGATACCCAGTTTCTGAGCCACAACGGCACCATGCTTTGAAGCCCCGTTTTATGGGCTTATTCGGCATATATTGCTTTTTGCTGTCACGTCCCTTGAATTTGATCATACTTTCGTCTATAGACTGGCTTTGTGAATTGGTTGCGTTCTCCTGGAACGTTCTGTTTAGTATGGTCAGCATAGGTCTTATTTTTTGGAGTCTATCGTGATCTATGTGATCACGGGGTAAATGGGTTGTAATATCACATGCATGTATGTTCTCCAGAAGTTTCTTAAATCTTTTGCAAGTCATGGTACTACTAATTTCACCGTTGTTGTAAAATGGATCAGAACTCCAATATAGTTCAATATCTGGCAAAGGGTTTAGACCCATAAGAATTATTACAGCAAGAAATGCTTTAACTTCATTAACGTTTGTGTCTCTCCAAAACTTGCTCTGTTTTACTGCAGCATATTTATTCGTATTTAATACAATAATTTCAAAAAGTTCTTGTGGAAAAATATTATTGAAATATTGAATAGGAGTACTTCTATGATCATATTCTTTTGTTGGTGCTAAACCTTCGCTGAACTGAGGTTCTACCCAGCACGGTTTTGATAAGGAGCAGGTAAATGCGGCGGCATCTCTCTTTCAGCGGCAGAAGCACTGGCCTGAGGAGAATGTAACGGCAGCGGCATCTCTTCATCGGCGGCAGAAGAAGCAGGGGACTGTGAACGAGCAGGTAAAGGCGGCGGCATCTCTTCATCAATACCTTCTAATATATGTAACAATTCGGAGGATGACATACCCTGCATGTCATCCAACAACATATCCATTGATTTAGGTACATAGTCTAAAGCTGCAAGTTCTTCATCTTCTTCTGATGATGAGTCCCAGTCTTCCAGAATATCTTCTATTTGTTTATCTCTAAGCGGTTGCAGTCGCTGTTGGAAAAATAGGCTAAGATTTAGATTAGGTAAAATCGAATTTCGGGACCGTGGGGGGATGGGGGGTGGGTGGGTGGGGAACACTACCCCTGGTACCACTATCACACCTCGGAACCCCATGGTTATGGAGATATCGATGGTTAAAGTTTTGAGGTTAGAAGAAGAATTTAAAGCTATTATTATACCTTTGAGCTCCGCGTCTGACTTCACCTTAGCTCCAACGCTGCGGGCAGTGCAATTCATGCGCCGTTTTGCAACTTTATAAGTTATTTTCGAACAGAAGTACGTAAAAATAATCTCGATTTCAAGATCAACAAACGATACAACTTGCGGTAACTATGCTTCGATCCGTAGCTTTAAGATGTTATATTCACATTTCGCACTTGATATTAGCATTTTAAACGTTAAGTTATTGTTTTTACACGATTTTTTTTAACAACTGAGAAATAGATGTTTTAATAAAAAATGACAGGCCACTTATCGTTTCGTTCTAAAACAATATACATTGTTTTTGTTTAAATAACTGTAAAGGCAAAAGTCTTACACCATACAGCCTTGTTTCATATTATATTTTTTAATTAAATATATTTTATTTTTAATTATTTACTGTTATAAACGAAAAATACTCAATATTTTAGTTCATTTTATATAACAATAAATAAATATAAAAATATGTTGAATATAGGTGAAACAAATCATAGAGAACTAGAGTAAATTGTCTTTGAGGTTTTTTACTTTATAATGTTTGAAAATGTTTTTCTTTTACCTACATGTTTTGTAGTCGGTATTGTTTTCGCGTACTGTTTGCATTTTGTGATTATCATGGCTTCTTCGAATCCCAATACTTTTGTGTCTGAAGAGTCGAGTGTAGTGAAAGCGATGGACTCAATAGAGCCGCTTGTCACGGCCTCCTCTTCTATGCCGTCTTCAAGTAGTGCGCGAGTGATGGACTCAACAGAGCCGCTTGTGCCTATTGTACAATCTATTGATGAACCAGTTGCTGGTCCTAGTGGTATAGCATCTGGTTTCGGTGATAGTCAATCGGTTATCGCTAGTTCTTTGGACGAGGACGAATTTGCTACGATGCCAGTGTCTGGATTTACTGGGTCATCTGGTAGAAGAATAACACCTTATTCGAATGAGTTGAGGTAAATTTATTTTATAGACGATCGGATAAATTTTCAGAAACTGTTTTTAATTAATCTTTTTGGATACTTATTTTCATAAAAATTAAAATTTCATTCTTTATAGTCTGTTAGGTAACTTAGGTAGGTTTAAAAATCCCGGCAAAACGCCATTTTATGTTTGAAAGTGCGCGATGTCTTTATACGCGTAGATTAAAAATATAATAAATATTCTATTTCTTTATTTAAAAATATTTAATGAATTATATTAAATTATTATTCGATAAATAATTGTAAAATAGTATTAGAGATTATTTTTCATTGTAGATTTTAATCGGAGTACTGTCTGATCCTCTATTTGACTTATTTTATATATTTATGTTTATCTGTTTTGTATGGATTTTCAATTTATTTGAGTCATGAAGTTATGTTTTGGTGAGGTTATAAGTGTTTTTATTAAAGTTATCGTAAAAAAAATAGGTATTGTTTGACTTTATTGTGCAATTTATGAGTACAATTTTTTGACATCAACGCAGCTGCAATCTCATTTTAATTATATTTTTATTTATTTCAGATCTATGTGGAATTGGTATACCATATACACAATGTTAGGTACACATGATCAATGTGTAAAATTTGCTGAGGAGCAGGGTCTCATTCCAACACAAAAGATGTGTCCATACCACCGGAAACCAATGGTTATATATGAGACAAGTAGCGGTCAAATTGGCAAATTTAAGTGCACGAAGTGTGATTGCAAATCAAAAGTTGTGTCGCGTGCTGTAGGGACATGGTTTGAAGAGGTGAGATTGCCTTTCACTTCCATTTTTCATATTATGTATGCATTTAGTGAAGGGCTGTCTTACCATCAAACAAAAAAACAATTAGCACGTAGGGATAGTCCTGTAATTTCCAGCAGCACAGTCGCTGATTGGTTCAACTATTGCAGAGAGGTCATAGCTATCTATGAATTAAATAATCAAAGGGTCGATGGAAAGATAGGGGGCCCTAATAAAATTGTGCAGATTGATGAATCAAAGTGTGGCAGGAGAAAATACAATCGTGGTAGACAGATTGAAGGCCACTGGATCATCGGAATGATCCAGAATGGTAGCGATGACCTTAGACTGGAAGTGTGTCCTGATAATGAACGATCAGCAGACATATTGGTGCCACTTATAAAAAAACATGTTGCAGAAGGTTCCATCATTCATACCGACTCATGGAGAGCTTATACAAGTCTTGCTGAACACGGTTACATACACAAAACAGTTAACCATAGTGATCCAATTCACAAATTTGTGGCACCAGATGGGACACACACCCAAAGAATCGAGAGTCAGTGGAGGGGTTTAAAAAAACATTTCAGACAAGCACACTATAAATTAGACTTCACTCTTTGGCTTGCAGAGTACTCATGGAGGAGGCGAATATATATATATCATTTAGATCCCTTTGATGAGCTTTTAAAAGCTATTAAATATGTATATTCAAAATAATTTAATTATTTAATTAGCGTACATCTCACCTGATGGTAAGCGATTACCGTAGCTTATAGACATTTGTAACACTAGAAGCATCGCAAGCGTGTTGTCGACCCAATCCCCAATCCCCTCCACGAGCTCTGGTCACCTTACTCACTAACAGGAACACAATAAAAAATTTTTAATCGGAACACAATAAAAGCGATTACCGTAGCTTATAGACGTTTGCAATACTAGAAGCATCTTAAGCGTGTTGTCGACTCAATCCCCAATCTCCTCCATGAGCTCTGGTCACCTTACTCACTAATAGGAACACAATATTGCTTGAAAACAGTATTATTTAGCTGTGGTCTTCTGTAAGCTCGAGGTACTACCTCAGTCGAGCTGCTTCATATTTTGAGCAGGAAATTCTTGCTATTGTTCTACTTTAATTAATTTTAAAATACAGTTTATATATTATTTTTTTATAAGAGTAACTGCAGAGTTTCTTGTTGATTCTTTTATGCAGAAGTGGGTCACCTTTATTATTTATGAGTATAGCAATAGGATATTAATTAAGTTTCGAAGGAGTGTTGTAACTAATATTGTGAAATGAGAACTTTATATATAAGATATTGTATAAAAAAATAAATTCATATTTTCTGTGTAACAACTTTATTTTTTATTTCAATAAACTATTTATATTAAATGTTTTTTTTTAATAGGTGTTAGGGAAATCAATATTTCACAAAATAATTTTACAATAAGTAAGTAATTTTTATTCTATTATTCTTAGTATACATAGTTTTTTTTTTTCAGTAAAATATGTGTTAATAATATAAATATGAAATAGATAGTAGAACTAGTATATACACATATTTTAACTATAACAGTTTACATATATTAAAATATAATAACTTGAATAAATTTTCAAAACAAAAGAAAAAACTGCATTTCTAAATTGTTCATAGTTACAGAAACAGTATAATCTATTTAAAATTTACTATACATTTACTAAAAGTTCTAAATATTTATCAAAAATTATGAAAAGAAATAGTAATTTGTAATAAATTCTTTGCTTGTATTTATATAAATAAAAGTGAAACATTTTTACATATTTACTTAAATTAAGTGTAATAATGAGACACTAGGTAATAATTATTATAATTTTTATTATTTTTAAACTTTTTTTTTATTATTTAAATACATACTTTTACTCTTTAAGTTATCATTCTTTTGAAATATACAATCTCAACAAACAATTGTGTAAAATATTCTATAGAACTAAAATAAATTTATAAATACCTATGTAGTTAATTTTCAAAATTTATGGTCTATAATTTTAAATTATAGTATCAAAATTAATTTATATTTAGTAACATTGCGTGCTAGAATATAGGTTTAGAAATTCGAAAAATACCCAAAACCGAATCGGAGCATCCCACTGTCCACGTGGTCTTGGTCTGTCCTACCCCTAGAGTGTTTTTTTTGTGTCGCGGAGGCGCGGAGGGAGGGCAGCCCTCGCCCGCCGTGCGAAAGCGCGCGAACGAATGCGTAGAGGAGCGGCTGAGGCTGGTCGCCGAAGGCGACCAGCCTCCGCTGCGGAACGGAGCATGAGTGAGCGTGCTTTCGCACGCAAGGGCGGAAGGGCTGCACTTCCCGCAGCGCCGGAGCCAAGCGTTCCTCTAACTTTAAAGGTGGTAGATTATTTTTTTTTGTAACAAAACTGTCTATAAACGATATAATTTTTAAATTAGATAGGTTAGGGTTATTTTTTTTTTTTTTTTAGTAACAAAATTGTCGATAAACGGTGTAACTTTTAAATTAGATAGGTTAGGGTTATTTTTTTTTTTTTTGTAACAAAACTATGTTTATAAACGATATAATTTTTAAATTAGATAGGTTAGGGTTATTTTTTTTTTTTTTGTAACAAAACTATGTTTATAAACGATATAATTTTTAAATTAGATAGGTTAGGGTTTTTTTTTGTAACAAAACTATGTCTACAAACGGTGTAATTTTTAAATTAGATAGGTATGGGTTTCTTTCGGTCTCTTTCTGAAGTCAGATTATTGTAAAAAAAAAATTATTCATGTCATGTTTTTTACTTCATTATATTTTATTTATTTAATTAAAAAATATAATATGAAACAAGGCTGTGTGGTGTAAGACTTTTGCCTTTACAGTTATTTAAACAAAAACAATGTATATTGTTTTAGAACGAAACGATAAGTGGCCTGTCATTTTTTATTAAAACATCTATTTCTCAGTTGTTAAAAAAAATCGTGTAAAAACAATAACTTAACGTTTAAAATGCTAATATCAAGTGCGAAATGTGAATATAACATCTTAAAGCTACGGATCGAAGCATAGTTACCGCAAGTTGTATCGTTTGTTGATCAATCAACCTCAAAACTTTAACTTGGATATCTCTATAACTATGGGGTTTTGAAGTGTGAAAACCGTGTGAAACCGTGTGAAAACGTTAAATTAACGTGTGGAATGTTAAAATTAAGTGCGAAATGTGAAAATAAGATGTGAAAACTATAGAATGGAGCATGAGTATCGAAGTTGTATTGTTTGTTGATTTTGGAGTCGAAATCGTTTTTATTTTTAAAATAGCTTATAAAATGTGAAAATAATGTGTGAAATGTGAAAATAATGTGTGAAATGTGAAAAAACGCGTGTGAAATGTGAAAATAACGTGTGAAAGGTACGAAATTCTTCTTCTAACCTCAAAACTTTAACCATCGATATCTCCATAACTATGGGGTTCCGAGGTGTGATAGTGGTACCAGGGGTAGTGTTCCCCCCCCCCCCCCCCCCCCCCCCCCCCCCCGCCCCGAAATTCGGTTTTACCTAATCTAAAGCTTTACCGAAAAATAAATAAAGGTATTCATTTCTAGATAATAATTTGAATAGATTTTGCAATAGAATCCCGAATTTAGTATAATTTGTGTATAACATAATCATAATAAATTTGTGTGTAATCGAAATGATGCGTAGTTTTCAGTAAAAAAATTATATTTTTAAAAAAACACAAGAAACGTCGGGTGCAAAGGCTAGTATAAAAAAATGGGTGATTTGAACAGGCAAAGGATATATAGCTCCCACAAATAAGTTCGACTCAACAGGCTTTGGTCACATGTTCCCCACATTATTATTTGCCTTGTTTTAGACAATTTGGCAAGAAATCGACTAGAAATAATGCAAATCCTGCTAGGAAAACTCAAAATCTCTAACATATCAAAAAATTGCACGACTTACCTTTCTTTGTTTCGCCATAATCTGAATAAAACTACCACAGTCACTCAAAAACACCTCCTTAACGGACCGACGAAACTCGAATGACTGTCAGTGTCACATACGTTCGGATACACAGAGTTTGCAAATTCGAAACCATAGAGTATGTATTTACGATTAAATTTTGACAGATTGTGGGCTCTTCATTACCAAAACCTGGCTACAGCATCGAAAAATCTATGTGGGACGCATACGTCCGTGGCCTGCTTAAGGGCTAAGCTAAATGAGCTGAAGAGCTAAATGAGGGATATATGTATATCCTAAGATCAAAATGTTATATCTCTCTTTTCTTTTCAGTGATATAAACTTCACAAGGCAATTATCGACTTATTACTTATATTTATTTATTTATTTACAGAAGAAAAAAAAGATACAATTTATGTGATAAACAGTGCAGCAAAAACAATGAACAGTTTAACAGTGCACTGTGTTTCTGAAGTAATAATACTAAAGTACATACGATATTATATACTAACATAAAAATATGATATAAAGATATACAAATATAGATTATACATGTGAATATAATTGGAAAGAAAAAAAAACATTAAGTGGTTAAAAAATAGTAACAATCACAATAAAAATAATAAATGCGGTCATGCCAATCTCTCTAAGTTGGTCTAAAAAGAATTTTTTAAATATGTTTTTGTAGTTATTTTTTTGATTTTTTTTTTTAATTCGATGGCAGATTATTTATTTAGAAGGGAATAATATATTCAAGCGTACGTTTTCCATAAAAATACTATGCCTAGGTATTTTTAATGTGTGATTTGTAATATTTCTTGTTAGTTTATAGTGACTCATTTTTATTTGAATGTTTGAATTAAAATATTGTTCTATTAATAATGTATATTTTATTTTAGTATGTATTGGCATTACTTTGCAGTAGTTAAATAATTTGAATGAGTTGTTTTTGTATTTATTTCTTAGATTTAGCAATTGTTAAAACCCCACAAGTAACTTTGAGTAAATTTTTCAGGAGAGACTAAAATCTATTTATTTAAATATAATATACTGTATATAAATATTTATAATTGCTATATGTTATAGTTCTTTTATATACCTAGCCATAGCTTACTTTTTTTAAATTTTTAAATTTGTTTAGTATACTAATTTTAAACATTTTTTTTTCACTTGTGTTGTTTTAACAATCAACGTGTTACATGTTTTGTTTTAACACACAACTGAAATAAATCAAGGCAGTTAAAGCAAGAAAAGTTAATGAAACACAGCAGATTACTTATTAATTTTATTGAAATACCTTTAAATTTTGCACATAAACACACTAACAGTTACTCGCAATCACTTTCCATGTCATTTGTACATTCTAAATTAGTAGTGGGCCATTGTAGGAGATCTTCATAAAATTCTTTGTACTTTATAGGAACATAGGGTATTAATTTTCTTACATCCCCAATTTTTTTTAAAGTTTATTGGCTTTTTTGTTGAATAAGCAAGGTTGATGGGAAGGGTGAGCTGTTCAGGCAAACAACTTTTTTTGGACATTCTCAAATGGAAGTTTAAAGCATTCATTGTATTGTCAATATATTCCAATGCTTTAATTTTTCCAGGATTATCTGCTGTGTGGATGACATGAGAATACTTTGAGATCAAAAAATTTATCTTTTGAGTTTTGGGCACATTTCTCCCATATGAACATTCTGACAAACAAGATTTTTTAAACCATGTCTTCCACCATATTTTAAAGTTGATTATGTCACTTGGTTGTACAAGATGGACAAGAAATTTTGATGGAGAGCTACTACACTCAGCGGCACGGAATCTTGGCCAAACTCATAACATGCGATAACAAATTTTTAAGTGTGTCTAACTTTTTTCTTATTGTATAAGTGGGTAGAAATAATGTTTACGTTATTCCTAAGAGGATATTTAACTGAGTTGAAGGGCATATTGGTTTGGATTCTGAAGTTTAGTTGAATCGTGTCATTTATCCGACGAACTCTACGTTTTGAATTGTGTTGTGGAATTTGCGAGTGTTAAGTTTTCGAAGTTCTTTGGTTTTGTTATGATAAATAAACATCTAAAGGCGCCTAAGAATCCATAAAAATGCCTTTGTCACCAAGTCAGATAGCACAAGCAGTGGCATTACTCGAACAAGGGATAACCCATCATGAAGTGGCTACTACCCTTAATGTACCGCGTTCTTCGATCCAATGTGCACTAAAACGGTAGCAAGAGACTAGTCTCTGCACACGCAGACCAGGTAGTGGTGGTTTACGTTGGATGTCAGCTCATGACGACCGCTTTATTGTGTTAGAGATTTTAACCCTTTGACTGGTAGAGACGTTTTTCAGTGTCATTGAAATAATAAGTAAATTTTTCGGTTCATTGCACCTTATTTTATTTATAAAAAATGTTTAAAAAATTTTTTTATTCTTAGTTATAGAAAAAAACATGGTGGCAACAGGATTGCCACTGCTGGTACAGGGGATACCATTATTGATCATTTTGATGAAACAATTTGAAACAGGGTGTAATGCAAAGGGCTACTTCGCACCGATCACACTGTATTTTAGACCTTTTATTGTTGACTTTGGTGCTGCAGTAGCGACAGCGTTTATATCCATCTGTTTCTTCAGGCCAGTGCTCACCAAGTCTTCCAAATCTTACTTCATGTGGAACTCCAAACTTCTGTTTTTGTCTTTCTCCACTTTCATTTACTTTTTTCTTTTTAGACACATAATTGGGCAATGACTTGAATGGCCGTTTTCTATAAGTAGTATTATCCACCAACTCCCTTGCAAGAGCCAGTCTAAAGTCTTTTTGTTTCATTCTGTTGTGGACTCTTGTATTATTTTTGTGCAAAATATGAGCATTGGTAATTGCAACATCAACTAAAAAATAAAAAATTCTTTTCCACCATTTTCGACTTTTTCTACCAACATTGTACTGACCTCTTTGTTGGTCAAAACGGTCCACCCCTCCCATACGAGCTGTATATTCTGTTATCAATACAGGGCACTTGATAGATTTTTTAGACCCATCTTTTTGTGTTCTATTACATGTTTTTTTTAATTTTGGGTGGAAAGCTGTGCTCACCACAGTAACTGGCTTTGTGTCTTTCCAAACAGCAAAACCAACATTCCCTCTGACCCTCCATTTCCACTTCCCCTTTTTCATTTTCTTGATTTTTGTGCTTTCCTTTTTTGCTACCTCTGAAAGTCTTTGATCTTCTTCTTTGTCACCAGTATTTTTAGGTTTTTTCACTAAAAGAGGTAAACCAACACGCTCGGTTCTAATTGTGGCTGTACTGTAGACGCCATTTTCATAGAGGTATTGAAGAAGGTCAACACTGGAAAAATAATTATCAAATGCAACATGACCTAAATAATCTTTTGTAAGAAGAGATTCACACAAGGATTTTACTACTTTCTCCCCCAGTCCAGTTTCGCTTGTATCTGTTTTGCCAGTATATATTTCATATTGGTATAAATATCCAGTAGTGCTGTCAGCTCTGCACCATACCTTGAACCCCCTCTTTATCGGTTTCATTGGCATGTATTGTTTGAGGGTTGATCTACCCTTAAATTTTATCATACATTCATCAATGCTTTGGGAATTTGTTTGTACTGCATTTCTTTGACACAGAATGTTCAACCGATCAACAAGTGGTCTCACTTTATACATTTTGTCGAAATTTGGACTATTTCTAAGTGGCATTTGTGAGTTATCATTTACATGTAAAAATTTTAATATTTTTTGAAATCTCTGTAAAGTCATCGTTTCAGCTATTTCTATAACTTGTAATATGGGGTCACTGGACCAATAGTCTTCAATTGTTGGAAGTTTATGAATACCCATCTGTATGATCATACCAAGGAATGCTTTGAATTCGCCCTCTGATAACTCCTGCCAGTTTTGTGCGTTACAAGATGCTGCATATCTGTTTGTCTGTTCAACTATATTCTTCACAACTTCTTCATCAAAAAAAAGTTCAAAATATGTTATAGGTCTTGTTCTATTAGGTAAACTTCTACTTGAGCGTAATGGCACAGAATCGAAAAATTCTATAGAGGGACTTTGTTCCCAATCTTGTTTTTTCCAGTCGATTTCATCTTCATCAGAGTTTTCATCTGATGATGAAGAAAAATCTGAAAGAGTGTCTATAATATCTTGTCTGTCAGCAGGAGTAAAGAAACTTTCATTAGACGTTGAAGGTTGGACTAATATAGAAGGTGATTGTGATCTTTCAGGCAAATCAGTAGAACTGTTGGTAATTGTTGTACTAAGCAATAAATCTTCACCTACTAAAATTCGTTCCAGGTCAGTATTATTAGCACTTTCATTATCTGATACCTCAGCATCGTCTTCAGACACCATGCCATCAGGAAACCCAAAGAGATCTTCGAGCTCCTCTTCTATTTGACGGTCCGTCAGTTGCTTTTTTCTACTCATTATCTGAAAAAATAAAATATATAGTGATAACTAATTAATTAAATAAGCACACAACAATGAAATTCCTCAGTAGCACTAAAATATATATTCAAACTAAAGGAGTGAACTTATAGTTAGTGGTAGGTACGAAACTGGTAGTGGCAGCTCTATTGCCACCATATTTGACGTCGTTTTACAAGAAAACTATGAACTAATTTGCTGAAATAATGGCTGAAATGCTTAGTATATATCTTCTAATATAAGAATTATAAAAATACTTACGAAAACTGTGGCACTTTTCAGAGATTTTTGTTGATTTACTGGTCATCGAAAAACAACCTCAATACTAAACTTCGCCGTCGTCTGTCACAAATCGTAAACGTCAATCACCTGTTGCTTTTTTTTTAGATAGCGTAAGGGTACGTTCGAAAAATAGTTTCAAAAACATTCTAACGATTATGTGTTACCAGATGTAAATAATATTTTTTTAATCATGGTGGCACACATATAGCCACCACCAGTCAAAGGGTTAAGAAATCGCTTCCTTACTGCTGTCGAGATCCAGCAGCGGCTTCAAATCTCCAGGAACGTAAATGTTAGTGAGCGTACGGTGAGAAGATGTATAGAGGAAGTTAATTTAAGGGCAAGAAGACTAGCCCGTGGCCCACAGCTTCTCCCACAGCATAGAGCACCTCGACTTTAATTTGCCCGCGAACATGCTAACGGTCTCATGAACAAAGGGCAGGGGTTTTGTTAAAGGATGAGTGCAGGATCGCTTTAAATGCATCTGATGGTAGACAACGTGTGTGGAGAAGGAAAGGTGAACGATATCTGGCGATTAGTAGCACTCCAACAGTGAGTTTTGGTAGAGGCTCTATAATGGTATGGGGTGGCGTTAGTTCTGATGCATGTACAGAATTGGTCATCGTCAATAACGCTCTAACTGCAACACGATACGTCGAGCATATCCTTCAAGAACATGTTTTACCCTTTGGAGGGTTTATTGGATATGACCAATTCATTTTAATGCATTATAATGCACATCCTCACGTCGCTCAAATCGTAAATGAGTACCTTCAAGAGGTTGGTATTCAAAAATTGCAGTGGCCAGCTCGCAGCCCCGACTTAAATCCAATAGAGCATATTTGGGATAAGCTAAAAAAGACAATTAAAACAGCATCGAACCCACCACAAACTCTTAACCAGCTTCAAGATGCTGCATTGATTGCCTGGCGCGACTTGTCGCAAGTGGACATCAAAAATGTCATCTAAAGCATGCCAGACCGAATGCAGGCAGTCATAAGGGCTAGAGAAGGAAACACGCAATATTAAAAAGCTCACCAAAGATCAAACAGTTCAAACAGTTTTTATTACTAGTGCTCAAAACTGCAGTGTTTAATTTTGTGTAAATGTGATTTTGCGCTTAAACTTCATTATAAACTAAAAAAAAACATTATTTATGTTTAATTACGTATTAAAGACGTTAATTGGATGAACAACGATCAAAATTGGCTTAAATTTGCAGTGTAAACTGAAAAAAATTAAAGTTATCACAAATTTTATACTTGGCCAAGTTTCCGTGCCGGTGAGTGTAGTAATAATTTTCATGATGCGAAGTGACGGTGTTGCCAACTTGAGTGTCAAAACAACATATTTGAAAAAGTTATGTTGTTTTAACAATCAACGGCATTTTGACGATCGTTTTTTTGTACTGATTTGACTGCAGTTGTGTTGTTAAAATACTCATTCTAAATTTGACCATAGACAAGGGATACAAATTGCAAAAAAATTAATTTCAAAAAAAGTGTTACTTGTGGGGTTTTAACAATCACCGATTCTTATGTATATGGGTACGATTGTTTTTAAGATTCGTAATTGAAGATTATAGATTCTATCGAGATGTGATTTAAATGTAAGACCGTAGGTGCTTAGTCCATAAGATATAATAGATACACCTAAAGATTTATAAAACATTTATAGTATTGTGAATGGAATTTTGGGTTTAATTATGGTTAATTTGGCTAATAGGGCACGTAATTTGTCACAAACATTGTTTATATGTTCCTTCCAATTGAGGTTAGTATCTATAGTAATACCAAGGTAACGCTGAGTTTTAACAAAGTTAATGTAGTTACAGTTGCAGGTGCCAGTATATGAATTATGAAAACATTGATGGCTATGTGCAGTGATTTGTATGTCCACAGAGAATCTATTTTGCGTTGAGCTTATATAGATGGCTTTTGTTTTTTCTCTATTTATTACTAGACCAACATCATAGGACCATTTTGAAAGTTGGTCAAAATCATATTTAATTTTTTTAATTGCTTGTTTTATATCATGATGGGCCGACAGAAGACATGTATCATCCGCATATTGATACATTTCACAGGTTTTTACAACGTTGTTAAGATCGTTAACATATCGCACCTTCGGTGGAACAAGGGCGTATCTTACAAAAAATGGTAAAATGAGTTAAATATGCAGAAATGCCCAAAAAACACTCTAGTATCTAGTGGGACAAAGACTCCCATTAGATTCACTTTAAAAGTCGCTATACGGCAATAGTGTCTTTGTCATTTTGGATCGAATTGGTGGGCGTTTTGGCGCGACATCGTCTCATTGGTCAGTTGCGCCGTTGCCCCCGCGCGCAATGTTTTTATCTTGGAGCCGCCAAAGCCGCGAAGGTAAATATGCCTTTTGATATTTGATATTCCTGGAGAGACAAAGTCATATTTAGCACACTTATGCCTTTTTCGTGAGCAAATGCTTGGAAAGACAAAGCCATTGCAACATTTGTGACTTTGTACTTCCAACATTTTTATTATTTTATAGTGTTATGAACAAATGTGGTGTTGTTATTCCAATACATGTTTTATAAAATAGGCATAAAAACAATTCATACTTTCTCATACCGAATTCCTTTCTAACTCTGAGTAGTTGATTACACTGTGACAAACAATTTTTTTTTAATTTTAAAATGGTGTTGCTGTTTAAACTCTGAAGCTTTATTCTAAGTTATACAGTTAAATTTTCAGGGAAAAATGGGATCCCGAAGTCGAAAAGTTTTGATGATGTTAAATGATGACAAAGACATTCAGAATATCGAAGAAATGCATGTGCCTCAAATTGATAGCATCCAAGCCACCTTCGTTGAAGACCACCAGAATAAAAAAATCATCATCATCATCATAATACCAGCTCATGGACGCCCACTGCTGAGCATAAGCCTCCCCTAATGCTTTCGACGACGATCGGTCCTGCGTTGGTTCTTTTTTTTTTTGGCAGCGGGTCTTGAAGAACTTAGACCCCACCGCACGGGCAATTTCCACCAGCCCGTCGTTGAGCTCGTCTACATTTACGCAGTCGGCCAGGCGACAGGCTAAAGCGATTTTGGAGTTCGAGTTGAAAGCTCTCGGGGTTTTGAATCTGAGCAGGCGCAGGTCGGAGCGCAGACCCTATCAGCCGACCCCTCTCAAACTTGACATCGATATTCAATGTGCCTCGGACAAGTCGGTGATCACTTCCTGTTTTCACAACATTGATCACTGAGACATCACTAAATATGTGCTTGTTCGTCGACATGATAAAGTCTATCTCGTTCCTGACGGTGCCGTCGGGACTCAACCAGGTCCATTTGCGCCGTTCCGGCTTCCTGAAGAAGGAGTTCATTATAAAGAGTCCCTCCTTCTCCATGAAGTCAGTCAGTAGCCAGTCCCGGGTGTTCCGTTGCTCGTATCCAAATTGATCCACTCACAACTCATCACCGCATCGTCTGCTTAGCTTCGCATTGAAGTCCCCCATCACAGCAGTGTAGTGGCATGTAGAGCTATGTATGGCTGTAGAGATTTCTTCATACATAGCTTCCACTTCATCATATGGATGTGTCCAGGTCGGTGCGTAAACCTGTATGACCTTTAGCGAATACCGCTTGGATATTCTGAGTATAAGGTACGCCACCCTGCTCGACACTCTCCTGACGACGTCGATGTTGTTGACGAGAGCCTTGCGGACGAGGAACCTGACATCACCCTGGGACTGTTAGTCGCCCTCCCGATAGTACAGCAGGTTGCCAGACTTGAGACATCGAGTTCTCTCCCTCTCTTCGGACTTCAGATAAGCCTATAATATCCCAGCTCAACCTGCTGAGAGCTTCTTTCAACTCAATGAGCTTCGTGTCGGTCCACAGCGTCCTAACGTTATATGTTGCCAGGGCCAAGTGTCGTCGTTGGGTGTTGTGGCCTGGCTTCTGCCGGAGATTATAGCCTCTTGCCCCGCCGTTATCGGGGCCGCCGGGAACTGGGGGACAATTTTTTGTCGTGTCTGCCATTTAGGGGGATTTGGCGTAATCGCCACGCTTGCTAGGCTGTGCTTAGAAGGCGCTGCTGCCCACCCTCTAGTGGTTTTTCCTCTATCGCCTCTTATGATACCCACGGGATGAGATGGGGTGAAATTACAGATACCTCTTTAAGGGATAGATCTCGCGCTACGTGATTCATTTGTTTTCTATGAAAGCATCGTTGCTATTATTATTTTAGTTTCTTAGATACGTTTTCTTTTTATCGTTTTTTTTTGTTAAATATTTACTATAAAAGCCAAAGTGGTCTGTACAACAATAACTATGAAGATTGTTTGTAGTTTTATGTTTATTAGTTTTGATTTGTTCAAGTGGAGTTAGTGAGTAAGTGAGTTTGATTTGTAAGAGTAAAGTAAAAACGGACTGATTACTATGGACAAAGATTTTATAACGTTAATATTGACGCTAATTTTAAAGGCAAATTCCAAAGAGTTTCGCTAGAGTTTTTTTAAGATTTTTCAACAGAAGTTCCTAAAAAAGATGTTTAATTATAAAATAAAACATTTTTTGCAACAAATAAACTAATTTTTATTTTTCAAAATCTTTAAAACACGAACGATAAATATGGTCATAATTACAAAACGATTTAAATGTTGGTGGAACAAAGGCATAAATGTACACCTTATTTTGAAAAAAACATTAATAGCAATTAACAAAAAATATTTGGCACTTGCAAACTACATGGCCATATTCACAAATAAATAGGTCGTATTTCATGCAAAGAACAAACACTTTGAAGCAGTACAAAGACGAATAACGACTCGGAATGTAAAAAAAACTTTAAAATGGCTCTCCTGTAAAATTACAAAAAGTGGAGTTGAGCCCTTGTTCCACCGAAGGTGCGATATGTTAGGTAATGAAGGGGTCCTAAAACTGAACCCTGTGCAGTTCCTTCTGTTATTGGTATTTCGTCACTGAGGGTATCAGTAATTTTAACGCGATATGTTCTATTTGAAAGATAACTATAACACCAATTTAGAAGTGGGCCCCTGATTCCGTTATTTTCTAATTTTTCAAGAAGAATGTTATGTTGTAAAGTATCAAATGATTTGCTATAATCTATAAATATTACTAAAATGTGCTTTTTATCCTTCAAGTGTTTATTTACAGAATTTGAAAATATTGATAAAAGTTGTGTAGTACTTTTTTTTGGCTGAAAACCGAATTGATTACTATATAATATGTTATTTTTATTATAAAAATTTTCAATTTGTTGATGAATGTATTTTTCCGTTATTTTATCAATTATTGGTAAAATAGTTATAGGTCTATAATTATCATATGAGTCAAAGTTTCCTTTTTTTATTATAGGTCTTACAGTACCTGTTTTTAAATATTTAGGGTACATTCCTGACATGACACTACCGTTTATAAATTTCACAATAATTGGAGTTAATTTTTCACATAATTCTACGATATCAACTCCGCGAATATTATCTATCCCGGGTGCTTTTTTAGTATTGATTGATTTTATTATTTTAGATATATTACAATTGTCGGCTTTAATGAATCTACATGTAACATCTCATCATCATCTCATAAATACTATATATTTATTTTTAAAGTAATTTATTTTATAATTAGCATAATTTCTTGCTTTTTTATACTCAATTCTTAATATCATATTATTAACATCTTTTTTCCATTTTCTATATAATTTATCTCTAAATTTACATGCTTTGATTACACTTTCATTTATCCAATTATTATGAGTACGCTTCGGATTGGTGTTTAATTTTATTTCGACTTTTGATTTATCATAACAATCATTAATTCTTTTATTAAGTTGTGTGTAGATTTCTAACGGGCATTTTATATTTTCAATCGCTTTCCAATTAATATTTTTTAAAAGGCTTTTTAGGCGGCCGTTTTTAATAATAACTTTATTTTTTATTCTATTGTCATGTATGGATATTGTACTAAGGCACTTCATTGCAATCATTCTATGGTCGGAAAGTACAGTGTCAAGTGCTGTTGTTAAAATGTCTAGTGTGCGTGATTTAACATATGTTTGGTCAATGCAAGATTTACTAATTTTATTACGAGATATTTCTATCCCTGTGAAATCTGAGATCCCACACACTAGGCCTAAGTTAGACATCATATTATTATAACTATGTTTAATAGGACTGTCTAATTTTAAATCAATATTGACATCACCTATTAAAAACAGTTCGTGTTTACAGTCTATATTCTTAACAAGTTTTTCTAGTTCATTAATAAATAAACATTTACTATTGTTCGGTGGACGGTAGATTGCACACAGTTTTGCAGAATAATTATTTGGTGTTTTTATAGACGCTAAAATACATTCAAAACTATTAGTTATTGGCTTATTGACAGTCGCTTTAAGATTTTTATTAATATATATAATAAGTCCACCTCCTTTACGCGCTTTACGCAATGCTGTGTGCATTGTATAACCGTCTAAGTTAATCATATTACTTATGGAGTCCGAAATATTTGCTTCAGTTATAATCATAATATCTAAAACTATATTACAATGTTTTACTATTTGTTCTAAGGCTGAAAAATTTTGATCATTGATCTTATATTGACATGAATACATGACAAAGTTATATTATTTTTAGTTGATAAACAATCTAAAAAGTCATTCTAGTTTGAACAATTAAACATTTCAGTTACTTCATTATTAATTTCATCCATTATTATGTAAAATTATAATAATTAGTACAGTTATATTAAAATTATAATAATTATAATAAATAATAATAATAATAATAAATTAATTTTAAATTATCAAATAAGCTTATTTATATCTTCTAATGACCTCAAAATTATTGGTTGGCTGTCGTTGTTTTTTCTAACACGGATAACTCCTTTTTTGCACCATATGAATTTGTATGTCTCCTTTAATTTATGTTTAGCATTCCATAAAAGATTTTTATTATAGGGTGTAAGGGACTCTTTCATAAATACTGTTTTATTAGAGGATATTTTATGTTCAATAGCTACAAGCTCTTTTAATAGTATTTTGGTAGATTTGGATGCACTTATCCATTTCTGTGTTGTTTCCGCATTTTTCATTTTAAGTTGTACTGTTCCAGGGAAATCGTTTTGTTTTGTTTTTCTTTTTAGCTTTATGTGAATAATATCATTGCAAGGCATTTTTAGTTTTGTTGCTATATTTTCAACAATAACCTTTGTTTCCTCTATCTCACTATTTGGTATATTAAAAATTTCTAACTGATCATTTAGTTTATTTTGTTCTGTTTCTTGTTGAATCTGCTCTAAGGCTCTAATTCTATTTTCTAAATTAGAGTTTTTATTTAATAATTCTGTATTTTTTCTTTTTAATTCTTGAATTGTTTGTTTACAGAAATCGATATTTTCCACTATTTCGTCCATTTTGTCACTTTGATATTGTAACGTTTTAATAAAATCTTTCATTTCTCTTTGTATAGATTTTTCTATATCTTTTGTTAATTATTTTACTATGTATTTCATATTCATTGCTAGGCTTGGTGAATCACGAGGTAATTCATCGTTGTTCATATCATCATCATAATTGGGTGTAAAGAATGAACTTCGTCTTAGTGAGGAATTATGGCAATCTTGACATGTCCATTCCAGATTCTCTGTTGTGCGTAATGCGGTAATTTGCTTATTCGTTAAATCTGAACATGTAGTGTTACTGTGACCATTTTACCACATTTGTTACATTCTAGTTTTGGACTTCGTTTGGTAATATTTTTAGCGCATTTATCACACTTATTCATGTTATTTAGTCACCGAATTTATACTCTCACAAGTCAAATAAATATAATTTTATTATAATATACAAGAATTAATAATATTTAAATTAAAATATAAAATCAATAAAAATAAATTGACATTTACTTGACAACTTTCTTTTTCTAATTGATAGAATTCATAGAAGTTGATTATTATTATTATTATTATTGATTTATTCATTCATTCATTCATAACAAGTACATTCATCGTGTTTTTAGTTCTATCATCCTATTATCTTGTAAAAGTAGTTGGGATAGTAGAGAAGTTGCCATAAAAATGTCATTATATACACTCTTAAACCACAACTGTATCTGTTTACTGTTCCTTTTACTAATACATTATGTTACCTCTAAAATCTCGAGTAGCAATGTGGCGCAGATGTTAAAATTCGAATAGCAATTTCACACATACAGCCACTGATTTCGATGATGCCCCCTATGTAATATTTAATTACTTATTTTTACCTATATTTTGAGTTACATTTCTTTTGCGCCGGGCCTGGGTTTTATTCTCATACTTCATGAGCATTGTCCTTTGTCTAGGTTAGGTTTGGTATCTTATTGTTAAGTTAACCAATAAATACTACACTTTTTTGTTAGCTGTTTTTGGTTTTTCTACGTTTAACGTTAAAAATAACTAAAATTTTGTTTCGTTTTATAAGTAAACGAAGTTAATAATAGCGATTAAGGTATGTTTGGTATAAGTATATTACATTTTTTGTTAGGTATTTATAGTTTTCTATGTTTTATTTAATTTGTTTAATATAAAGATTTAGAAATAACGTTAAGGTTTCTATAATAAATCGTAAATTTTTAGTAGTAGAATGTTACACACATTGATGTGCATAAAATCTTAAGAAATCTTTTAAAATATATTATATTATAAAATCTTTTAAAATATTTACGTAAATTTTGTCTTAAGTTTTTATTTGTGTAATATATTTTTACTTCCCACAACTAACTTCTTTTTGTTTGTTGTTGTTAATTGGTTTTGTAAATTCGAACTTATATTACTGAGATGCCTTTATCTCGGAAAACAAAACGAGCTAAGGCTGATAAAGAAAAGACTAAAACAGAATCTCCTCGGTCACGTAAAATACGTCTTAATAAAATGAAAGAGAGAATGAAGCTAGTATACAGTAAGCTTTCTCAAAACGAAAAAAAAACATGTGTCGAAAGAAAATAACGCCCGAAAAGCATTCAGGCAAGGGAAGAAAACTCGGACTGAAAGAGAGCAAAGGCACAGTCTGAGAGAGAGTATATTTCTCAAAGTCGGGAAAACGAATCTCCTTCGTCTCGTAAAGCTAGACTAGAGTCTATGAGAGGATACGTGTCTCACAGTCGAGAAAATGAGTCTCCGTCGTCTCGGACAGTCAGACCAGAGTCTATGAGGGAATCCATTTCTCACAGTCGAGAAAATGAATCTCCGTCGTGTAAGGTTATGTCATCGGAGATATGAAAACGACTGGATCTATTCTAATCTGATTTATTACTGCACTCCATCTCAAACATTAGACATTATTATATAAGTACTTATTAAGGCACTCTTACGCTACTACTACATATAATATCTATATAACATTTACTTACACACTACACGCCCACCGGCAAAAAAAATAAAAATAATGGATTACATTTATTTTTATTTGAGTAAAAAGGTATATTAATTTATATAAGTATATGAATTAAAACAAAATAATTAATAATTAAAAGATATTAAACATATTAATAGGATTACATTAGTATTACAATATTGATTACATTTTTTTTTTTAATTCTAAACATAGTTAATTTGAAATAAATTTAACAAATTTACTTAGATGTTAAATTACATAGGTACATTTTCAATGGCAAAAGAATAAAATAAAAAAATACAATAAAACAAATCATTTGGTATAATATGGTCTAGTTCTATTTTTATGTACTATTAATTCTTTACCTTTATATTGTATTTTTACATTAGGATTACAATCTTCTATTACTCTATATGGTCCAATGTACAAAGGATCTAATTTGTTTACATTTTGTTCATTCTTAAGTAGTATCATGTCACCTGTATTATATGTTATAGGATTAGTATAGGAATCATATTTACATTTTCTAATTTGTTTACTGCTAATTAAATTTTTTCTTGCATCATACTGAGATTTTTGAAGTCTATATCTAAGTTGTTGCGGATAGTCTTCTGGATTATACAAAGGCGCAACATCTGATGTTAAATTACTTGGTAAATTACATATTTTTCCGAAAACGAGTTCGTATGGAGTATATTTAGTTGATGTGTGTACGGTCGTGTTAAAAGCGAAGCACCAATATGGTAACCATGAACTCCAATTTTGTGGTTCATTGTCTGTTTGTATGCGAAGGAATGACATTAAATTTTTATGGGTATTTTCTAAGCTTCCTATTGACTGATGATGATACGCTGTCGAAGATATGTGATTGATTTTAAGAATTTTACACACTTCATTCATAACATTCGAAATGAACTCCGTGCCCCGATCAGATATAATGTTTCTCGGAATTCCATAGCGTAAAATAAAGTTATTAATGAAAGCTGTTGCCACTGAAATTGTATCCTTATTTCTTAACGGATAAGCTTCTACGTACTTACTAAGATCACACTGTAATGTGAGAATATATTTATAATTATCACTATCCTTACTTAAGGGCCCAACTAAATCTAAGTATATCCTATCGAAAGCCGAATATCCCGTATCGGTAAGGACCATTGGCTCTTTAATATATTTAAAATGTTTCTGACGTTTACATTTATCGCAGCGATTTACGAAATCCGCGATATCTTTTTCTAATTTCGGCCAAAAGTAACGACGTTTTATGTTACTTATCATACGACGTATACCGGCGTGACCACTACTCGGTAGTAAGTGGTAATCATTTAATATTACACGTTTCGTATCGTGATCACTTATCACTTTTACACCTTTTAAAATATATAAACGCGGTCCGGACCAGTTAGGTGCAATGTCTATACTCTGACTTAAGTCTTTTATTAATATGCTGTTCTCATCATTTTGTATTACATACACATTATTAATTTTTATTTTTCTACAGTAATCCGCCAACTTCCTTACAAAGGCATCTCGTGCGTATTGTAATCGGAAATATGGATTTACTATTAAAATACCATTTGATGCATCATAATTAAATAAATTTTTATTTTGTCCTTTTAAGAACTTTAAACTTTTCCATTGTTTTTCATTTAAAAATCTTAACTCAGTACACTCCTCTGGTTTTTTAAGCAACTCCATAACTCTTGGGTGATCAGTCCAATCGTTAGCAGTTCGCTCGGAAACCTCGGGGTTGTAACTGACATTCTCTAAACTCTTTTCATTCATTTTCTTCCTTTGAGCTCTCGTCAACACTGACACAACATGTTGATTTATTTCCTTCAATTCCTCACTAGTTATTTGGATACGTGACAACGCATCTGCAGCTACATTGTCAGTACCTTTAACATATTCTATTATATAGTCATACTCCTCTAAGAGTAAACGAAATTTTGTCAAACGACTAGATGGATTTGTTTGATTGAATAAATAAATCAACGGTTTGTGATCAGTTCTTATAATAAATTTTCTTCCGAACAGATATGGCCTAAAATACTTGACGGACCACACAATAGCGAGCAACTCTTTTTCTATCGTGGGATACCTAATTTCCGCTTTATTGAGACTACGGCTAGCAAAAGCTACGGGTCTGTTGTCATTATTGCATAATACGGATCCGATTGCATATCCAGACGCATCTGTTTGTAAAATAAACGTGTTGTCGTTATCAAAATTCGGATATTGTAATATAGGTGGAGACATTAATGACTTTTTTAAAAATTCAAAAGATTTTTTACATTCATCTGACCATTCAAAATGAACATACTTTCGACACAACCTATTAAGAGGTAAACATATTTCCGCAAAATTTGGTATAAATTTTCTATAAAAATTAACGAACGCTACAAATCTTTTTGTTTCTTCAGCATTTTTTGGAACGGGATAATTTTTTATTATATTTATTTTTTCTAAATCTGGTTTTATTCCTTCAGAAGAAACAACGTGACCTAATAATTGTATTTCTTTTCTTAAGAAATCGCATTTACTCGGATTAAGTTTTAAATTAACTTTTCGCAGTCTAATTAAAATATCTATCAAATTTTTGTTATGCATTTCTAAATTACGTCCGAAACAAATTAAATTATCTAAATAAACAAACAATTTGTCGTAAGTAAGACCTGACATAGCAATTGTCATTAAACGGGAAAAAGCACTAGGGCTAATTTTTAAACCCATAGGTAAGCGCGTCATCTGATATTGTCCAGAAGGTGTAGTAAATGCTGTGTATTTTCTACTTTCTGGTTTTAATTTTACCTGATAATAAGCTTGTGACAAATCTAACTGTGAAAAATACATTGAACCTGACAAAGAATCTAAAATATCGTTAATATTAGGCAGAGGAAATTTATCGTCTAAAGTTCTAGAATTTAATTTTCGAAAATCTATAACAAATCTCCACTTCTTTGAATTATCATCGGATTTTTTCGGAACCAGTAAGACAGGACTCGACCACTCGCTTTTTGCTGGTTCAATTATATTTTCAGAAAGCATTTTCTTAACTTGTGTTTCAATTTCCTCACGTTGAGAAAATGGTAACCTGTACTGCTTAGTATAAACTGGGTCTGCACCTGGCTTTAGCTGTATGCTTTGATCGTAAAGGCTAGTGGTGGATAATTTATCCTTAGGCAAGTGAAAAACATCTGAAAACTTTGCACATATGTTTTGAATTGATGACGTTTCCTCGCTATTTAAATGGTCAAAATTTATAAGGTTCAATAAAATGCGCACCCTGTCTCCGTCAATATTACAATTTCGTTCAAAGTTACAAATATTATAATCCGATAATAAATGTACCTCTGGTCTAAAATAATTAATATCTACTTGTGTTTCGCGTGTATTTAATATCTGTATATAAACTTGTCCATTATTCGGCCTACAAATGCTTCCGGCTATAAAAACTCCATCGCATAATTGATACGGTAAAATTACACAATCCTCGTTAAAACTAGTCTCCAATGTAAATATCTTTTCGCATCTCGGTGGAATGCTCAAAAAAAAGCTTTTATTTCCTATACAATTATTTATCATAGGTAAGGTTATAATATTGTTATTTTTACTAATAGTAATCGTATTATTTTCGAAATTTAAAATAGCGTTATACTTGTTCATAAAATCTATACCTATAATACCATCTCTAATACCAGGCAAAGTTTTCATAACATAAAACTTGTGTACGAATTCCTGATCATTTATGGTCAACGTAATGAAAACATAGCCTAACGTTTGCACTTTGCCTCCTATGCCATTTATGTAAATGCATTCCTTATGAATTGGAATGTTCCACTGTGCTACCGTGTTGTATTTCAATACGGATAATGATGCTCCGGAATCTATAAGCAAACTATATTTGGCACCTTGTATTAAAAATTCTACCGAGCTATTATTGTTACACGCATAAATGAAATGATTATCGAAAAAACTGCAACGAATTATCTCTACATTCTTCCGAATTAGCCTTGTTACGATTTTCGTCGTTAAAGTTCATATTATTAATGCCTGTTTCGATTACGTGTACATTATTAGTACGCGTATATGTACGTCCAGGCCTGCCGCGATTTGAACGAGTCGATCCGCGCTGCATATTAGTCTTACGATAATTTCCAGACTGATTCTGAAAATAATTGTGTGGTGGCCTATTAAAAGATACTCTATTATTACCCCTACGTATATATCTATCGTTCGTACGATTAGGGCGTCCATTATCAAATTTACGGTAATTACCGCGATTTTTAAAAGAATAACCTTGGTAACCAATAAAAGCTATATCGTGCGATTGAGGACGATTGTATGACAACTCCTCGTCCTGCGCAGCTCTGATAGTATCTTTCAAGGTGTCATAATTACGCGCCGATAGAATAGTACGGATTTCACGGTTTCGTAACCCGTCAATAAAACTTTTTATGGCGATTTTCTCATTTTGAGGACGTAGTATTTTATACGCATTTTGATCACCATCCGCTTGTGCGACCGTCAAATCCACAAAAAGTTGTTCAACTTTAGACCCATACTTGTCTAAAGTCAAACCATTTTGACTAATAAACGACAATTCCTTATGTATAGCTGTACTCGACTTTTTGGTGAGCAGATGCTGACGCATGTCTCTAATAAGCGAGTCACAACTATCATACGAAGTAGACATTCGTAGTTTCGCATTTTCGTGTAATCTCGTCTTTAAAATAAATTTAATGAGCATTTGCTTACTTTCTAAAGTGAGTGACGAGCTATACAATTCTATGGCATCTATCAAGGATTTGGTGACGTTTTCATCCCCGTTCATAATCGGTAATAAAGCGACAGCAGTTCGATAATCAAAAGACTCCATAGTTGCTTCGTTTTGAATTTCGACCGTACACTCAGCACTATAAGACTGAGAACTATATGACTTTGTACAAAATGTTTCTATCTCTATAAAAATATTCTGAATCAAATCACAGTATGATTGAATTTAAATTATCTTTAATATATTTTTTTTTACTTGTCATATATCTCTTTAAGTTCATTTGCCATATCATATAAAAAAATATATATATAAAATTAAAATATTACTTAATTATAAACATAAAATTAAAATAAAAGCAGGCTAAAATTAGGTCCCCTCTTAATTAATTAATTTAACAATAGAACTCTCATCACTGCACTTTTCACTAAATGCTTTTTGGTTTTTACGATAACAAATCACTTACTGCTCGGGTGTCTCATACCGGCTTCCTGGTGGTGGTGCTCGGGCTCCTGGCGTTGCTGGCGGCACTCGTAGCAGACACGAGCCTCCGGCGTGAATCGTCGGAATGACCTTCTGAGGTTTTGGGCTAAAACCTCATTATGAATCCAGGAATAATGGCAACTTTGGTATAGCCGAAGCCGAATTTGAATCGCCACTATTTTGTGTAATAAAAACGTCTTCTCTCTGAATATCTGACCGGCACATCGCGAAAATTTAATAAAACTATTAATTTTTTAAGAATTTAAAATTTCGCGACCGGACTAGGCAGCCCGTCTCGGATGGCAGGGTCGCCATGTAAGGTTATGTCATCGGAGATATGAAAACGACTGGATCTATTCTAATCTGATTTATTACTGCACTCCATCTCAAACATTAGACATTATTATATAAGTACTTATTAAGGCACTCTTACGCTACTACTACATATAATATCTATATAACATTTACTTACACACTACAGTCGTCTCGGACAGTCAGACTAGAGTCTATGAGAGGATACATGTCTCACAGTCGAGAAAATGAATCTCCGTCGTCTCGGACAGTCAGACTAGAGTCTATGAGAGGATATATTTCTCACAGTCGAAAAAACGAATCTCCTACTTCTCGATCAGCTAGACTGAACCAAGTATCTCAAACTTACACTCAGTTGTCTCCTGTTTCTCGTAAATATAGACTGTCTGTCATGAGGAATAGATCTCGTGCCCGAAGACAACTGTATAATGAATTTGAGGAGGAAATTTCGCAAATAGCTGCGGTACCATGCTATGTTTGCACGAAATTACTATATCAAAAACAATGTCGTAATATCAATGTTAGCGCTAGTTTAACAATACTACCTTCTGATGTGCCTCAACGTATAACTTGTTGTTACAAGATGTGCAAGTAAAATAGCAAAGAATCAGTGCCCTTCAAATGCATTTTGAAACAATATGATCGTTTCTCCTATCCCAGAGCAACTTGATTGTCTTTCTGAAATCGAATTAAGATTGGTTTCGCGAATAAAACCATTTATCAAAGTTTTACGTCTAGGTGGTCGCTATGGTCAACAGAGTTTCACAGGACAAGCCATACTGTTTGCTCAACAAGTTGAAGAGGTAGCGGAACAGCTTCCTTTATGTGGGGCAAATATGGGCATTGCGATTGTGACCGAAAATCTTGAAAATATAACTGGCAATAAAAGGTACAGCGTAGATACAGAAAAAAATTAAAAGAGCGCTTACGTGGCTAGTTCAAAATAATCATTTGTACAGAAACGTTCAAATTAATTTTGATATTAGTGATGAAGAATTGCATCAAAGTATACAACATACAAGCTATAACAATATCACAAGCTCAGAGGAACATTGACTTCATCCAGACTCCACAAACTCATTCCAAACAGATAGATGACAATAAGACTATTTTGCGTGGGACATTTCATCAAGGTAATGAAAGATTTGCGAGTTCGAGTGGACGTCAATGCACAGCCATGGCTGCTACGGCTATTGCTTACTCTGAAGTACAGTCTGTTTCACAATGGAATACATCTGATGTAGATCGTGTCCTTTTAGCTGGAAATACATATCTTATTCAGTGTTTATCAAGTTTATCTAATGAACCACAATACTTGAATACTGAAGAGTTGTTGCCCTTAATTTGCGTTGGTTCGTCTGAGTTAAATTTAGAAATACAACCTGCTAATGCTAGAGCACCCAATGAAATAATAGAAGGTTATTTCAATGGATTGATTGCAGAGAAAAGAGCTGAAGAGGCATGAAATTGAAGGATAAGTCAAATCATTCTCTCTTTGTGCATGTCTCCGACTGCATGTTATGTACGACGTTGCATAAAGTTTCGAAGGACTACCGTATGAATACATTTTAAATGTACAGCACAAAATGTTTGATATTGTTTCTATTTATTTCGCTGACTTTGTGTGCATATTGAATTTTTATCTTGTTCCAGCTTTTTCAGTTGATTTTCTATTAGTTGTTCTTCACGCAGGCGGGTTTTTATGTTTTTTTTTTTAATTATTGTTTTATTCTTCATTTATGAGTAGTTGTTATTTTTGGAATGTTTTACATTGGACCCGGTAAACTGCGCTACCATCGCAGCATCAAGTATTAAATATTATTCTATTTTAATTTCAGTTTGTCCCGACAGTTGGTGCTGCGATCAAATTGAGAAAAATATTTGAAATTTTGTGTTATGGCAAAACAACGTTAGCGGGGTCAGCTAGTCACTCATATATTTTTCAGGTGATGCTAGCGATAATCATTATAATATTCCGAATTCGATTACTGGCACAGATGGCAGTAATGGTCAGTAATATTAGTGTAATTTATTGAATTTAAATGATTTTAATTTATTTTATCAAAAACCGCCGTTTGTTTTGATTGTGAATTTTATAGCAAAATATAATAAAAAATATAATAATAAATAAATAAATACTAAAAGGGCTATGACCAGTCCTTCATAACTTTTATAAGGCTTATTATAATACTCAGGCTGTGCTTTCGGGAGGAGATTATCAAATAAAAACTTAAGAAAATAATTATAATATTTTTAATGATAATTTATTTAGGGGAAGGTTTGGTATATTGGACCACTCGTTAAGTTGGACCACCATCAAATAACTGTTTAGTAGTTTATTTATTTTATAATTGGCAACACCAAACAACAATTAACTAACTTCACTACACATCGGCCATTTTGGATTTCTCATAACATAGCGCGGCATAGTTGTCATTAACGAAAAACGAATTTCATTGTTTTTTAATGTAAATTTTGGTGTTCTTTCCTAGTGGTGTAATTAAAGCAAAGGTAAGCTGTCTATATTTATATTTTTAATTGTGATTCATTATTAATTAACAATTAACTTGTGATAAACATTAACCGGCTTAGATAGGTTATGTTCTTGTCAAATTCATTTTTTTTACGAGTAAACGGTTTGCTTAAATGGACCATACATAGTCGATTAAAATGGACTGGTCCAATTTATCGAACTTTTTCCTGTTTGTTATAGATGACTGAACAAAAATATTTTAAATGGAAAGCAGAAGATCTACAAAACGCTATACATGATTATAAGAATTCAAATATTGGTTTGAACGAGTGTGCACGATTATACAAGATTCCTAAAGCAACATTAAAAGGACATTTAGATAAAAATTATTCAGAAGAACGTGTTGAAATTAATAAAGGAAGACCAACGGTATTTGACAGCAAATTTGAAAACGTTCTAGTAGAGCACATATTATTTTTGGAGGAACACATGTTTGGGTTAACTATCACAGATGTTAGGAGACTTGCTTACCAAATTCCCGAAAAAAATGGACTGAAAAACAATTTCAATAGAACAAAGAAAATGGCTGGGAAGGCCTGGTATTACGCCTTCATGAAACGGAAGAAGTCATAGTCTTTGACGATTCAGAGAGTTGCGATTCAGAAGATAAAGAAAATGATTGTACGAAATGTGGGCGAAGTTACCAAGATAAGAAAGGGGCAAAAGTAGATTGGATACAATGTGTGCGTTGCCATAACTGGAATCATGAAACTTGCACCACTAACCCCAATGTTTGTGATGATTCTCAGAATTAATCTTTTTCAAACTTATTCAGAATTTTGTTTGTTTTTTTTTTTAAAGTATTTTTAGTCTAAGTTAGATTTTCTATCATTTTTGTTTGTAGTACGAGGGATATTTTTCTTAAAAGTGTTTGTGTTTAGTTTTATAGGAAGGTTTTCTCTAAGTCCAAATTACCAACCGTGTGGTCCAATTAATCCTACCGGTTGGTTAAATTGAAACAAATATCTGATCTCATAAAATGATAATTATCTTAAGTGTTGCTAATATTATGTTGATTATTATTAATTATATGTGAAGCCAAATAAATATAGTTTCATTTAATACAGCTGTTGTCTCTGCTTTTTTCAAAGAAACATTTTAAAACCGCATTTTTTTTTAAATGGCCCAAAATAACAGACTCTCCCCTATGTGAAAAATAAAAATAACCAACTAAATAGGTATTTCTTTTCAGATTTCACCGAATACAGCTATAATGGCTCAGAAAACGAATCACAATCTTTTAATATAGATAGACAAGATACAATATTTATAAATAAAAGGAAATAATTATGTACCAATGACGACAATAAATGAAAATAAAAAATCTTGTTTTAAAAGTGATAATGATGAAAACGGAAATCCAAAGAGGAATAAAGTTGAAGAATCGTGTGATAACGTGACAAATAATAATCAAAAATGTTTGTCACTGTGTTTTTGATAGCGAACTGGATAAAAAAATTATTATTTTGGAAATTTACTTATAGGAGAGCTTCAGTTTTTGCCTCCGTGTATGAGATCATACGCCTACATTTGCTTGGAATTGGTCGTCTGCGTTGGTAGGTGCTCGCTTGTGGTAGTATGTAAACTCAATATCAACAGTAATACAATTTAATGAGCAAGTATAAAGAACGGGATATCGTGCTTTAAACAATTTATTACAAGTTCGGATTAGATACAGACATTAACAACGCAACAGAAACACGTTAACATTCAATTACAATACAAGAAACAATCACATGCGCTCTAGACGACGGCGCGGGACCCACTGTATCTATGCGCCGTGCACCGACTCGCGCGGTGCCGCGCCGCACGCGCCGCTACCCTTACCCCTCTCTAGCCGCCGCGCTCGGTCGGCTGCGTAGCAACTGCGCGCGATCGCCGCGCTACTACCAGGTCCGCGCGTTTCATCCTCCCCCTCTAACCCAGACGTTACGCCCTCGGAGTCGGGTTAGCCTTTCGCGGTCTTCCCCTCCTACGCTTTTCTCGAATCGGAGCTTGGATGCGACCAACGAACGGGGTTAACAACGAGACGTGATACTTACCCAAGGAAACACCATCGCTAATACGCTCCAACACATAAGTCGTGGCACTTACGACCTCTCGGACACGGTACGGTCCATCACGACGGGGTATAAATTTAGGCGTCTGCCCTCTACTAGCGTCGTTGGAGCCTTGGGTCTTCAAAAGTACGTAATCGCCAACCTTATAATCTGGCGCGGGCCGACGGTTCTCATCGGCGTACTTTTTCTGAGTTGCCTGGGCCTTCTCCTGGACGTCTCTCGCGTCCATCAACACGACGGGCAACTTCTTAAGGAATGGCGTTATTGACGCGACTACATTCTCATTCTCGACGATTGTCCGCATATCGGACACCACGTCGGCAGGCGCGCGCAACTCGCGCCCGAAATTCAAGTACGCGGGTGTATGACCCGTACTTACCGTAAGTGTGCATAGCGAAACGAATCGCTGCCAAGTGTGCATCCCAGGCATTATGATCTTTACCCACCAGAATAGCCAACTGTGGCTTAAGGTCCCGGTTCTTGCGCTCAACAGGGTTGGACTGTGGGTGGTAATACGACGTTAGCGCTTGCTTTATGCCTAGGACGTGAAAGGTTTGTTGCATTACCTCGCTGACAAACTGCACTCCATTATCGCTAACGAGCCTTCTAGGCACCCCGTAACGCAGGAACACTTCATTAACCAGGATCCTAGCACACTCTTCGCTGGTGGCGGCCCCTAGAGCAAACAACTCTACCCACCTGGTGCACGTATCCTCTACCACGAGGATCCACTTGTTGCCGGCTTCGGTCTCTGGCAATGGACCGAACAAATCGATTGCGACAACTTCAAATCTACGCGACGTGGCGGGCACCTGCAGCAGACCGGCAGGTTTCCGCGAGTCCACCTTGTACCGCTGACAAGCCGCGCAATTCTTAACATATTGGGCCACGTAGGACCTCATTCCAGGCCAATAATACTTACCGACGATGTGCTGCAGCGTCCTCTCTACGCCAAAATGACCAGCCGTAGGGGCGTCGTGGTACTCGGCTAGCACGGTCTCGTGCTCGTGCTTCGGCACCACTAAGCAAGCATCGTCGTTATCTTCATTTTCTGGGCCATAACGGTATAACACACCATCGGCCAGCACATATCCCTTATCTGCCCACGCTCTCCCCCTAAAGGGATCGTCGGACTCCATAGCCTCGACGATCTTACGTAGCTCATCGTCCTTAATTTGGTTCTCTCGAACATCTTTGGGGCTGCGAGAGGGCAGATCAACAGCTTCTGTGAAACATAAGTCACAATCGACGCCCTCAGTACACGCGGGGCGCGATAACGTATCTGCAATTACATTAGACTTACCTGGAGTATACTCTATTTTGAGGTTGTACTCTTGGAGACTCAGAGCCCACCTGGCCAGTCGACCACTTGGCAACTTCAAGCTCATGAGCCACCTAAGCGGTTGGTGATCGGACCTAACTACTACTTCTGCCCCATCAATATACCCACGGAACTTGGATACAGCCCACACGACGCACAAAGGAGTATTTGCATTATAAAACCGGTCAAAAGTCAAAAGCAAAAAGTTACTCAAAATATTCTTTAAACCATTTTTTGTTCAAGTTAGATAACCAATCTAACAATTGGCCGCCATAAAACTGGTATTCGTACTTGCTTATTGTTGTAAAGTCAGTCCGAACTCAGTCATTGTGGCAATCGCACGTCTTTGTTCGCGACGCTTTTGTTAGTGGTGTTTAGTTCTCTTGCTATTGTGTTTTCGTGGGGTTGACAACAGATTTTTTTAAAATTTAATATGGAAGTGGAAGGTATGTACTATATTTAAAAATACTTTTTAACTGTTTTCTGTTTTCTATTAAACTTATACGAGCTATGTTTAACGTGTCTTATTTGAGTATTTATTTTTACTTATAATTTTATTATAATAGTGTTTTTGTTTAAGTGTCTGGTCTTGTCGAGCTAAATTTCTTTTATAGGCATGAAATTTAGGCTGTTGCCAATCATGTGTCACAACAAAATTGTCCGCCTCTATCCGCCATTTTGTTTTTTGTCCATTCGAAGTTAATTTACATAAAAGTTATCTAAAATTATCATATGTACTATTATTGTGTATTGTATTACATAGATAGGTATTTAAGTAAGTAGTATGTATGTATGTGTGTATGTATGTATGTATATATGTAAGCATGTATAAAATAGTATATAGCATATATTGTATTGTACATATAACATTTAAGTAACGATTTATTATTATTTGATAAAATGTATTATCATTATATGTATTATATACATCACTCTAACTGCAATAAAGCCTGCTTTATAACACTATTTCTCACAAGCTTAGGTTGGCTGGAAGAGATCTCTTCTAGAGATAAGTCCACCTTTGCAAACTAAAATTGTAACTAAATTACTGTTTGTATTTTTTCTAAGTGCAATAAAGAATATATATAAAGTTAAATTATTTCAATATTGTAATGATTTGTTTTTTTCTCTTGTAGATGCCTCTGAAACTGTCAGGAAGTTTACCAGAAGAGCATTGTATGACATCCTGAAAGAGTTTAAGGGGAAGAAAATGGAAGAAAAATTTTCTTTAATGGAAGAAAAACTTGTGGAAATGACTAAATGTCCAGCTGAGCAAAAAACTGCTTTAAATCGGGCCTTAAGGTGTTTCAAGAGTGATTTTAAGAAGAAATGGACAGCTAGTAGTTATAAGGATCAACGTTTCTTGAAGAACAATGAACAATGGCTCACATCTTCGATCGAATTGCCTTATTGGTCTGCAGAACCTACACAAAAACCAGGACGACCAACTAAAACATTCGAAGAGTCAAGTGACCGCAGCAAACGTCGAAAAACAAAAGAATTACGGGAGCAGGTACCTGTCGAGGAACTGACGTATGCGGCTAGCATGAGTCAGCGCACTTCAGGAAATAGTGACGCGTCAAAATTAATAAAAGAAATAACTTCCTCGCCAACCAGAGCGACTAAATTTCGAAAAGTTATTTCTTCTGCTCACAAGCAAATAGTTGTTAGGAAACATACACCGGAAGAGGCACTGGCAATTTTTGTCGAAGGCGATTTCAGTCGAAGACAGTGGGAAGTAATTCACGGGGCTAACAAGAGTATCTACCCTTGTTATTCACTCATAAAAAAGGCCAAAAACCAATGTTACCCCAATGCGCAATCGATTCGAGTGACTGAAACCTGCTCTGAGGTTGAACTACAAGCTTTACTTGACCACACTGCATTGCGCCTGTATAAATACGTAGCAGAGGTTATAGAAACTTGTTCACACGAAGAGAGGCAAAACATGGTTTTAATTTCAAAATGGGGCTGTGATGGAGCGCAGCAGTCGCAATACAAACAAAAATTTGAAAATAATATTGACAGTGACGCAAATATTTTTCAAAGCTCATTTGTACCTTTAAGACTAGTTATAATGGTCGATGGAGATCAAAAGAAAATCATATGGCAAAACCCAGTCCCATCCTCTGTCAGATTTTGCAGACCCATACGCATACGGTTTATAAATGAATCAAAAGATGTGACTAAAAATGAAATAGCGTACATCAAAAATCAAGCTGCAAATTTAAAAGAAACACAATTGTCTACACCTAATGGATTAGGTAAAATAACGCATAAAATGATGTTAACAATGATTGACGGAAAAGTATGCAATGCTGCAACTGATACTGCATCCACTATGAGATGTTACATTTGCGGACAGACTTCCAAAGATTTTAATAAATTAATTGTAGCAGAGGAAGTCAATGAAGAAGCACTGAAGTTTGGACTGTCAATCCTTCATGCTAGAATTCGTTTCTTCGAGTCACTGTTACATTTAGCTTATAAATTACCACTTAAAAAGTGGCAAGCGCGGACAGTCGAAGAAAAAAATATTGTTAAAGAAACGAAAAAAGTAATTCAAATGAAATTTAAAGAAAAAATGGGTCTACTCGTAGACATTCCCAAGCCAGGATTCGGGACCTCTAATGACGGTAATACGTCTAGAAGATTCTTTGCTGACGCGGAATGTTCTTCTGAAATCACAGGTATAAATGTAGGTTTAATAAAGCGATTTAAAGTAATTTTAGAAGTGATTTCGAGTGGGAACAGCATTGATGTAGATAAATTTGGAGCCTTTGCACATGAAACTGCAAAAATATACACAAATTTGTACGGTTGGCATCCTATGTCACCAACTATTCATAAAATTTTAATGCATGGTGCCAAAGTCATATCGACTGCAATCCTACCTATCGGTCAATTATCGGAAGAGGCAGCCGAGGCCCGCAACAAGCACATACGATATTACCGACTTAATTTTGCCAGAAAATTTTCACGACTTGATTGTAACAGGGATATATTAAACAGACTGTTACTGACTTCAGACCCATATTTAAGCTGTAATAGACCTAAGCAGCACAAAAAGAGTAAGCCGTTTTCAACGGAGGCAATCAATCTAATGGTCGCGAGCACACCAAATTTACCTCCAAATGAAAATGATAGTGACGAAAGTATAGAAGAAGACGAAGAACATGAAGACGAAGAGTTAGAGTCTGACTATTAATTTTTTTTTTTTAAATATTTTTAGTCAAAACATGTTTTAATCCCAAATATTATGTGAAGTTACTTTAAAATAAATATCTAATATTAATAAACTTTGTCTTTCATTCGATTACATTGCAAAAAACACGCAAAATAATTTTGACCGGTTTTATCACGCAAATACTCCTATGTGCGACGGCTAGAGCTTCGCGTTCAGTCGTGCTGTAATTCCGTTCCGCCGCTGTGAGGAGGCGACTGGCATATTCCACGGGACGTTCGTCGACGCCCTCCCCCTGGAGTAGAGCTGCTCCGAGAGCATAGCCACTGCTGTCAGTCCTGAGAACGAACGGCTTCGACTCATCAGCCTGACGCAGTATCGGCGCTGACACAAGAAGAGACTTAATAGTCTCAAAAGCGCCTTGCTGCTCGGGGCCCCACTTCCACACACTCGTCTTCTTCAACAAAGACGTAAGCGGCTTGCTAACTTCGGCATAATTAGGAATGAAGCGCCTGAACCAGCTCGATGTCTGCAGGAAACACTTCAGATGCTTCACATTTTGAGGGGCTGGCATATTAGCTATAGCAGCCGTCTTATCTGGGTCTACATGTATACCACCTGGTACGATGACGTGACCAAGAAACTTCACGGAGTCCCTTGCAAAATGGCTCTTCTCGCGATTCACTCCTAGGTTGAACATGGCGAGGCGATCAAACACGGCCTCCAGGTCTGCGAGATGCTTCTCGAAGGTCTCGGATAACACTAGCAAATCATCTAAATATGCGACCAAAGTTATACCTGGCAAGTTGGATTTGAATCGGTCGATCAGCCGCTGGAAAGTTGCGCCTGAGTTGCGGAGACCCATGGGCATGCGCTTGAATCTGAAGGTGCCCAGTGGAGTCGTAAACGCAGTCATATCTCTATGATCGGGATCGACACTCACCTGAAAGTAGCCAGATTTTAAATCTAGCGAGGTCATGAACTTGGAAGTTTTTGCAGCGTGGAGGATGTCCTCTATTCTGGGGAGCGGGTAGCGATCAGCTTCTGTAACCGCGTTAAGCTTGCGGTAGTCAATACAGAGCCTGAAGCCACCACTCTTCTTCTTCACCAGAACGACATTGGAGGCCCACGGGGACTCACACTCCTCTATGACGTCGGCGCTGATCAGGTCTCGCAGCTCTTTCTCCAAAGCTTCCTTCTTGGAAGGCGACAGCCTATATGGTGGTGAAGCGATAGGTTCTTGGTTTTCACTCACCTTGATCCTGTGCGTGGCGAAGTCGGTAGGAGGCCCTTCGGCAGCGAACCGGTCCGTCCTACGACATAAAAATGCACTGAGGGCGTTCCTGTGCTCTGGCGGCAGCTTCGTCCCCTCATCATCACGCAAGGTCACATTGGAGATGTCCGCTCGCAGCAGATCTGCGCTATTCAAAACAAAAGATCGAACAAACGGGAATACAACATCGGGATTGTCCGAAAAATACCACGACTCTTGGGCTAAGTCTAGCACTAAGCCAGCTTCGCTAATGAAGCTTCGGCCTAAAAGGGTTCGGGTGTTTTCACCGGGGAACACCACAAACTCGGTTGCTACTTCTTTACCTTCTAAGGTCACGGGCACCGTAGCGGTCAACACCACCTTCAGTTGTCGGGAGCCGTCCGCAAGCCCGATGGTGCGTTCTGACTCCTGAAGTTGTACCCCGCTCGAACGTAAAATATCGTATAACATGGGACTAGCAATATTACACGTAGCCCCAGTATCGACTATCGCTACGCCTTCCTTGTTCGCAACGACAACCGACACCATTGGATGTGACCGCTTAGTCACACTCGTCGCGCACAGCGCGCGGTCTACGTCGGCGTCGGCTGCGGTGCCGACGACGATATTAAAATCCGAAGACTTCGTAGGTACATTTTTATTAAGGCATGTCTCACATCTAGATCTCACTACGCCCGGTTGGCCGCATCCATAGCAACGTATCGGATTATTATTATTTTTACTTACATTAATATTCGAACTTACAGTATTCGGTTTACCTTTCTTATTCTGTAAATTGCGACAATTATCGACAATATGTCCATAAAATTTACAATATGAACAACGAACGCGCTTATCGCGTTTAGAATTCTCGTTCGAGTTAGGAGTGAGTTTCGCTCCGGTAGTAACGCTCGGACCGGTGGTAAGGGTAACGCTGCGATCGATCGTACGATTCGACTTCGGTTCGAAAGATGGCGCGCTCGCGCCGGAAACGGAGTAGGTACCATTCGACAATACTTGGACCTCCGCTACCGTGTCTTCGACACTCCTAACCTTATCTATAAATAAATCTACAGTCTCACCAACATCGTCTCTATGTAAACGCTTTCTTACACGTCGATGCAATAGTCCGTATAATATATCTATCTGCATACACACAGGCACTACGTAAGGCAACTTTGCTAATAACGACCGCACTTTACACATAAACACTTCAGCTCGCTCGGAGTTTTTTTGTTCTTCGGCGAAGATTTCACGTAAAATCTTGTAAGCCGGCCGCGGTGTCCCGTACATGGAACGCAAGCGCACCACGGCGTCCGTCCAGGAGATGGCACTGGTGCGAGCTCCTCGCCACCACACGGCGGCATCACCCACCAGCAGCATCGGGAGGCCGCGCAGCGCGTGCTCGTCGCTCACGTTGTTGCACTCTTTGTAGATAGTTACGGCGTCTAAAAATGCTTCCAGTACTTCTGCGTCACGTGAACTTCCATCAAACCTCGCCGTACACTTGCCGAAGTTGCCGCATCCGGCGGTGGCGGCTGTACCAGCAGCACCGGCGCGGACAGGCGGGAGGTTGTTTGATGGGGAAGCTGCAGAGTTCCAGGGGTTGTTGCAGGGCAATGACCTCAGGGTTTCAGCCAGAGTCCTGTTGGTTTCCGCTTGCATTCTGGCAAAGGACTGCATGACATTCGCCAAGAGCCTCTCGGTGTCCACACTCGTAGATGCGCCGGCAGCGCCAGGGGCAGCGGGGGCGGGGGCGCCACGGGCGCGCGGCTCCGCCGTGGTGTCGTCGTAGACATCAGGGTCGCTTGCGTCGTCGCTAAACGGGTCGCTAGCTTGCCGATGCTCATCGGCAGCGCGTGTGGACCTCGTTTTCGGCATGGCGGTAAGTTAGTAGGTACTTACTTCTCGTTTATCTTGTTGTTCGTTATAGATTCGTATCTAGCCGCTGTGTTCGTCGCGTGTTTTCGCGGCAAAACACAAGTAGGTATAGTTCGCGTCATGTAAAAAGAACGCGTTTGAGTTCGAGGCCACTATAGTTGGGCGCCACTATAAAGAACGGGATATCGTGCTTTAAACAATTTATTACAAGTTCGGATTAGATACAGACATTAACAACGCAACAGAAACACGTTAACATTCAATTACAATACAAGAAACAATCACATGCGCTCTAGACGACGGCGCGGGACCCACTGTATCTATGCGCCGTGCACCGACTCGCGCGGTGCCGCGCCGCACGCGCCGCTACCCTTACCCCTCTCTAGCCGCCGCGCTCGGTCGGCTGCGTAGCAACTGCGCGCGATCGCCGCGCTACTACCAGGTCCGCGCGTTACGCAAGTATAAATAAGATACATAGACGTGTTTGTACAATCGTCAACGAGAATGAAGTGAGCGGTAGGCTTGTCGAAAAAATATCGATACATCGATATATCGATATTATTTTTTCAATGTATCGATATTTTTGAGCGATATTTAATTTTTCGATGTATCGAGGTATCGATATAAAATTACAAGTATCGATAAGGTATAAAAATCGATATTTGTTATAATTAAAAAATCCTAAAAAAGAATACTTTTTTATACTAACATTTTTTAACAAATTACATTTTTTTTGTCTTTGGTCGACTCGATTTACTGCGTTTTAATTTGGTACTTAAGTTGGCTTTTAAGTTGGCAACTCTGTCTGTCAATGTCATTTCAGTGTCAGTGTCAGTGTCTGTGCTTCAACTATCCGTCTGTTATCCGTATTATAACCTCAACGCGAGCATATTTCTGCCTCTGCCTGCATTTGAGTTGATTATAGTTCTCAAACAATCTAACTAATTAAATCAATAATTAATTCACGTATGTGAACAAAATAATTCGAGCATTCCAGTCATGTCTAGTGTTGTATGGAACTTTTTCAAAAAAATAGACAGACAAAACGTTTCATGTAATGTGTGTGGGAAAATATATAAAAGCAGTGGCAATACGACGAATTTATCTACACATCTTAAAAATAAGCATCACCATGCGTTTTTGCAACTTAAAAATAAAAACTCAAGGTCAAGTGAAGTGAATATTACACCAAGAACAAGAACTAGTTCACCTGTTTCGTCTACTAATTCAACTATTACCAATACTAATAAACCTGCTGAGATAGAAAATAACTTCATGGAATTGTCTGAAATTGCGATTTACGATGATACTGGTGTAAGTATTTTATTTGTGCAAGATCAAACGTAGCTTTAGAATTAAATATCAATTGTTCATAACCAATAACCAGTCAACTAATGATGTGTAATTACTAAAAGTATCGATATCGATAAATTTAAATTTTGGTGTTTTCACTTAACCTTAATACTATTTATGACGACAAGTGTAATGAAATATATACAAAATATTCAATAATTTTTTTCAGATTGAATCCTCCAAAGATGGTCAGAGTAAAGACTTGTGGAAACAGACTACACTCATAGATATGTTTGAAAGAAGTTCAAGCTATGAAGGTATTTTTTTTTTGATATTAGATTACTGTATTGTTTACATTTTAGTTCTATGAGGATGTACTAATTTTATTATTTTTCTCAATTTAGCAGGGGGTCATAAAACTAGCCAAATAAATCAAGCTTTGATCTACATGATTCGCAAAGACAACATGCCTCTATCTTGTGTAGAAAAATCAGGATTGAAAAGATTTATGAGCGTCATTTGTCCACGCTATAAAATTCCATCACGAACTACTGTAAGCGAACTATAATATTAAATTATTATCTATCCTTTTTATTTTTAAATGTTATTTTATTATTCATTTCTCATTCCAGATAACTGGCCTCATGGAACAACGATACGCCACTACCAAAGCCATTTTAAAACAAAAATTAAGTGAGATAAATAATATTGCTTTAACAAGTGATATATTAACTCTTACTAACTCGACACGAAGTTTCCTCGTAGTGACAGCACATTTTCTTAACACAGCTAATAACTGCACTCCTGAGCATGAGATGGTGACATTGACAGCACGAAGAATGTATCAGGTAAGTAAAGTATAAAATAAATGCATCAAATTATAAAAAATAAAATAAATAGTTAATTATAATAAATTTAATAAAGTGGACTAATATTGGTCTTCTTTCCTGCAGGCGCACACAGCTGATTATATAAAAGAATGCTTTGAAAATATTACCGACGAGTTTACAATAGAAAAGGATTGCATCTTATCAATTACCACTGATGGTGGTGCTAACATGGTTGCTGCAGTGAAGAAATTTTTGGAAGATGGAAAAAGAATTCCTTGCATGGCGCATTTGCTGAATTTAATAGTAATAATAATAATAATAATAAATATTTATTTTATTTTCTCTCACACAAAACAAAATACAAAATTCAACATAACGAAACACAATCTGTGTGAGAGACTGGCGACTGTACTAGGAGACCTGTATTACAGATTGCCAGTCCCTCCACATCCGGACCGAATTTGATCAATAAAATTATTAAATATACTCACACTTTAGTGTCATGGTGTATGTATGGGTTAGTGTATGTATTTTTTAATGCATGAATGTGTAAATGTATGTAGTAAATGTGTTAATGTATGTAGGTCTTAGTATATGTACATGTATGTGTGGCAAAGAACATAATATGTGTATACGCGTGTTAGAGTGCTTAGTATTAGCTGAGGACCAGTAACAACTTCTCAGTCTCATTGTAGTCTAGATCTTTAAGCCATTTTACTATAGCTTTTTTACATTCATATTTAGTAAGCGGATATATGTTGATCAACCTGTTTATCTTGTTATATAGATGACAGCCCATAAAACCAAAAAACCTCCTTGAGAAAGCGGTGGACCAACGGGTATCTGAGGTGCAGACTTTATATTTGCATCGTTTGTTGTTATTTAAAAAAGGATCATAGCGAGTCATAGAATGTTGTTTGAGCACTGTGTTTAGTATATATAGTTGGCGAACACTGAGTACGTCAGATAAAAGATAAATATCTTTGGTAGGGTAAAAAAATGGCTTAGAATAACTAACTTTCAATAACGCACGCTGAGCCCTCTCCAGTTTTATAAGATTAGTTTTACAAGCACCTCCCCAGACTGTAATACAATAGCTTAAAACGGATTGGCAGAGGGACTGATACACCATTTTAATGGTCGATTTTTCAGCAATATTACGGAGATTCTTAAAGGTGAAGATAAGTTTCCGAGTTCGCGATTGTAGCAGGTCTAAATGGTAATTAAAATTTAGCGAACTATCAACAACTACACCTAGATACTTAGTGCTGTTGGCAACAGAGATCCTTTGACAGCTACAAGATTCATTGTCAGAGCATACATGAGCAGTTAAGCCAAGGCTAATACTAGGGGCAGGAGTTTTTATGAAGAATGGTATACATTTAGTTTTATTGACATTGATAGTTAGGGCATTCATTCTGAGCCAGGCGTTAACAACGTCGAATCCTTTTTGCGCAATATCGAGAGTACCTTTCCATTTATCACCATGAAACACAAGCGCAGTATCATCTGCAAATGTAATAATTTTACCATTTTGTAACTGGAGGTCACAAAGATCATTGATAAATATCAGAAACAGTGTTGGACCCAAAACACTACCCTGTGGCACACCATAGCTTATCGGCAGGTCGTCACTAACAGTGTTGTCCACCTTTACTCTTTGCTTTCTGTCACTCAAGTAACTTTCAAATAGTTTGAGCTGCACACCACGAACACCCAGAGCTTCCAATTTATCCAGCAGAATAGGACCAGCGACCGCGTCAAAAGCCTTTGCAATGTCCAAAAATACAGCTAATATTTTATTTTTCTTATCTATTTTAGAAATGGGTCGATAGTTACCAACACAATCCCTGCTACCACCCTTATAAACTGGAATTACTTCAGCTAGCTTGAATAAATCCGGAAAGATCCCAGTAGAAAAGATCAGATTAAATATATGTGTAAGCGGGGGGACTAAGATTTCATGATAACGTTTAAGAAAGGCTCCAGAAATGCCATCTCTGCCCGCAGCACCGCTCTTCTTCAGTTGTAAGATAAGAGATTGAACTTCAAATTCATCAGTAGGTAGCAAGACGAATGAGGACAGTGTAGAATTGATTGGTGCTTTTTTATAAGAGCTATTGGAATAGGCTTTTTCGGCAATATCCTTCCCGATAGAAACGAAAAATTTATTAATGTTATTGACTGAGAGTAACGGGTCCACTGGAGAGACCAATTCATGTGCAGAACTAGTTGTATTATTAGAGTAGGTTAGTTGTTTGATAGTGTCCCAGAGAACTTTTGTATTAGTCTTAGCAGCTTTAAGTAGGCGGTTGCTCTCATAAGTATTTTTAATATTTTTTAAAAGTGAATTGCAAAAATTTCTGTACCTCTTGTAACTTATCATTAATATTTCATTACTAGGATTTTTTCTTGATTTTTGATGTAGTTTGTCACGATGCTTTACACATCTTAGTAGACCTGGAGTCATCCAAGGCCTCTTGATCCTCTTACGATTTGGGATGGTGATAGTTTTTGTATTTGCTTTAATTACAGTGTCAAGCACAGTCAGAAGAAATGCTGTTGCCTCATTAGGATCAGTCATTCCATATAGAATATTTAGATTCAAGTTCTTCATAGCATCATCCAAAGACGGGTAATCAATCTTTTTCAGTGAAAAGCATTTGTCAGTCATTGTGCTAAATTCAAGTTTCAGGATTAAAGTGTCGTGATCCGTAACTGAGGTTTCAGCAACACAACAAAAGGCGCGATATGAGCATTTTAATATTACATGGTCAAGACAAGTCTTGCCATGAGTTGGAAATGTGTGGGCCGGCAATAAACTGTGAGAAGCCAGCATATTCAAATACGATGAAGAATTTACATCCTTATTGTTATCCAATATATCAATATTGATGTCACCTATCAGAACTTTATGAGTACTACTAGTCTCAGAAAGAAGTTTGTCAAGGGATACCAAAAACCGTGGAACATCTTTGTAACCAGGTGGTCTGTATACTGCAATTATTGTTATATTATCCTCAAGGTTAATCATTAAACAGTTGGCATCACAAAGGTCAGGCTCGGATACAACTAATTTCAAATGTTTTTTGAAAAATACCACAACTCCTTCGTTCTGTGTGAAGTTTTTCTCAGTTAGAACACTGTTGTATCCCTCAAGAGATGGTAAGTTACGATTATTATGCAGCCAACATTCCGTTAGTATTATTAAATTCCAATCAGTCATGGATCTAAACAATAAGGTTTGAAAATCGGAAAAATTACGATTTATACTACGAATGTTTTGATGAATAATTTTTAGACACTTATTCGGGTAGTTCATAATTCTTTGACAGTCCTCAATTTTACAAAGAGAAGATTGTGCAACTTCAAGCTTATCGATATCATTTATAATTGCATTAGTTTTATCGAATTTTATTTACTGAGTCCGAAACTGTAGTAACACAATAAGGCATGCGATACAGCACACCGAGAATTTCCCAATTTCAAAAACAAAGCTACACAAACGCAACCAACACAAAGCACATACACAGGGCACGAAAACAGACTGAGATAATTGTTAGTAGTTTCATTATTTCCATGAGTACACTTTGTATAAATTGAGTACAAGTGGTGTATAATTTCAGTGAATGTGAGTATACAAGTTAAAATAAGTGTAAGAGCGAATACAAATTCAAACGTAAACACATTATAAACTAAACAAAAAGTTAACATGAAAAAACTGATCAAAGTAATTTTATCACTAGCAAGACAAAAGCAAAACAATAGATATAAATAATAATATACAATTAATTGGCAATATAGGTTGATGAAAAGGCAAAAGAGTCATGATTTCTTTGCCAGCTCAGACAAACATTTTTCTGATTGGATTAAAATCGGATAGTGGATGGCGCAACAAGAGATAATGCACCAGTTCTTCAAATTGCCAATCGTGTCAAAGCCATTGTTACATATTTTAAACAATCTGTGAACGCAATGGACGATTTGCGAGCAGAACAAGAGGGACAAAAGAAAGAGGGAGAAGTGTTAACACTTATACAATCAGTAAGCACAAGGTGGAATTCTTGTCTTGATATGCTGGAAAGATTCAATACATTATCAGCTATTGTGGCTAAGATTTTAGCAACTAGGCGGAATGCACCTGATATGATAACTTCTTCAGAGTTAAGTGTCATACGAGATCTGATAATATTGCTTACCCCATTTAAGCAAGCTACTGAAGAAATTAGCGGCGATCAGTACGTGACTTCTAGTTTGGCGATTCCCATTGCAAACTTACTTCAGAAAGGACTTGAAGAAGTAAAACCTTTCACCGAATTTGGTGTTGCTGTTCAGAAGAGTTTGCTAAACTTAGTTATTGCCAAACTAGAACCACTAGAGCGACATTTACATCTTGCTATAGCAACAATTTTAGACCCTCGCTTTAAGCGTATTCATTTTAATTCAGCACTAGCTGTTTCCACTGCAATAACCGTATTGTCAAAAGAAATACGTTTAGAACATAGACGTAGAAGACAACTTTCGCCTGAACTCAGACCCACAACCACTACCAGAATTCCAAATTCAGAAAATTCTGCGCCGTCGTTGTGGTCCGGACATGAAAAAATTATGATAGATATAGCTGCAGTAACCTCCAGTTTACTTTCAACCAGTGATGGTATGCCTAGCGAACTAAAGCAATATCTAGATCAGCCTATAATACCCAGAAAAGAGAATCCTACAAAATTCTGGTTTGATTGTCGTCATTTTACTCCAGTCCTTTCCGACATAGCTCTAAAGTATTTGATATCGCCTGCGTCCTCGGTTTCCTCAGAGAGAGTGGCATCTGCTGTAAATCTCGCAGTACCCAATAACAGAAGTCGGCTTACAGCCGAGCGTGTAAATCAAAGAGTTTTTCTTATGTCTGTATCAGATAAATATTGGTTTGATTAATAAATAATTAATATTTTTTATTGTTGTCCTTGATTTAAAAAAATTAAAAATGATGTCTATTGATTAGTATTTATCTAGTAATGTAAGATGATTGAAGTAGATTAGGCCACATATTTTTTTTTCCTATCACACCGATATATCGATATATCGATAATTTTTCCGCGATATATCAATGCCAATATTGATATTTTTTTAAATATCGATGTATCGAAATATCGATATTTTTTTTCACTTTCGACATCCCTAGTGAGCGGGTCGCCGCAGCGGGCGCGTCCGATGAATCGGTCGACGTATGCAAATGTGTGTGTGACACACACTTGCCAGGCGTTAACAACATTAATATATTGAAATATGTCGAAACACTTAAACATAAGCATTTAAATAATAATCAATAAATTTTGTTACATAATTTTTTTTTCATACAACTAGATCGGCAAACAAGCGTACGGGTCACCTGATGGTAAGGAACCGACTGTTCGTTTGCCCCCTCTTCTATAATAAGTCTTTGATTTATATTGTCATTAAAGTGAAATCACATATTTTGTCAATAATGGCGAATAACAGCAAATCTTAATATGCAAACTTATAATGAACTATAAGATTTAATTAACATGTTGTTACTAATATTAAATTATAAGAATTGATTAAGTAAATAAATCATGATTAGAGCGGATTAACATTATATCTTGTAATAAGCTGCTGCTAATATTGCTTCTTAATGAATTGAGTATAAATTTTACTGAAGAAAAAAGCCTTTCCACGGATACTTGCGTTGCTGGAGCAGCTAAAACGTAATTTGCGACATTTAACAAGGTAGAGAGCAGTGAGCTAATATATTACTTTCCAAGGGCACTCTGGGTTCATATCTCAATTTCCGAAGCATTCCATGAAAACTATCAATTGAAGTTCTTCCGGGCAGCCCACGAAGTGACTCAGCGTCTTGTAATTGTTTTTCTAAAATATCATTGACATGACTACTCGTAGAATTTTCACTATCATAACGACTAGTGCATGTCACTTCTTGAATGTCAGTGTCAAGCGATGTTACGCTTTGTAATTGTTTATATGTTTCCAATATTAATTTTTGAGCTTTTATGCAATCTTGGTCCGATAATAATACATTTAGGCGACCATCTAGGTACAAGCTTTCCAAGACTACATCAGCATTTAATAAGGTTTTTTCTCGTAATTTCACATTCGTTACTAATTCATTTGCAAATATGCTTGGAATCAATTCAAGCTTGGCTTTGCAATTTAGCCATGCTATGTAAAAAACGCCAATTGTTAGCTGTTCTCGTTGCCAGGCTTCTGTCGCCTCATTAATAGGCTGAACAGAAATTCTCACCCGCCTTAGCAGATGAGAATTTCTGTAATTTGTGTCCAGAAGTCGTCTCAGTAAATACCCGTTAATTCAGATTGGCTATCACATATATCTTTTAGTGAAACCAATCTAAGAAACATTTGGTAAGTGGAGGACCATCTAGGAGGGCAATCGATTATCGGTTTGTTTAAATTTTGTGATTTTATAACAATTTTAATGGTTGGGCGACGTAAAATTTTTACCGCCTTTCTTGCAAGTTCAACGCAAAGTTGTACTTGGAAATTGCCAGCAATAGCGTCTTTAACAGAGATTTGCAATGTGTGTGCCGCACAGAGCGTATGTGGTTTGAACGATTCATTTCTCATTACGTTAATAATGGCATCGACGTTTACTTCCAACGGTGTATCCGTGCCAAATGGAACGCCATCATTATCTTCGTCATCATCATTTTCGTCGTCGATCTCACAATCGATATTCATATCAGTATTAATATCTTCTGTTATTGCAGTAGAACAATGAGATGCCAATAATTTTGCCATCCTTTTAAAATTAGTGCCATTGTCAGTGGTAATGAAATATATTAGAGCCGTCGATATCATAAAATCCTTCAAGACCCCTAAAACTTTTTCTTTTAGGAAATCGCCTGTTTGTCGTTCTAGAATTTCTAAAACAGCAATTTCTAACTGTTATCTGGCTTTCTTTGATATGTTGTATATTGCTGCCTAAGAAATTTTTATCTAGATATGAAGCTGAATCGAGGCTTATTAAATTATTTCTGATTTCTGACGCGATGTTTAGTTTTATTTGGTATGCTTTTTCCAGTATCATTCTTTTTATTACTTTTGTATTTATGTGTTTATTATGAATATTGGAAAGAACAGCTATGTTAATTATTTCTTGAAATGCTTTGTCTTGTATCAATGCAAGTGGTCGCCCATGTACTGTTACTAATTTCACACAATTGCTTATAACTAGGTCTGACGTCAAAGAATGTCGGGATGTACTTGGTTGTTGCTGGCGATTTTCCTTATTTATATTGGTTATATAAGTACTCTTGTACATGTTTCGATGAAATATGATTTTTCAAATTGGTTGTATGGCTTACCTTAGAACAAAATACGTAAGTAGGTAATAGGGGACTTTCGGTAGTGAAAAATAAATTATGGAATTTGATAAATAATAAAATTTATGTAGAAATAAACTTAAATGTTCTAATTTTGAGTCATAAAAGTTCATTATTCTTTTATAATATCGTAATTTTTAATCTGTATATCACGTGATCTAAAACGCGAGCCGCCATGGTGTGACGTCATATAGACAATGTTCCGATATACACTGAGAACTGCTCAATGCTCTCACTGGTGAAAAAAATTCGTTCCTTTATGGAAAACCACTGCCACACACTGCCGCAATACCATAGAGAAATATATGACGTCATAAATAGCCGCCATTTTTGTACTATGAGCACTGGCGCTTTAGAGGTAAGGTACTCTCAGTACTTTGATCACGTGATCAAAAAATATATAAGCGCGAATGATTGTTATTATTATTAATTAAATAATCCACTTTCCTGCGAACGGTCAAAGAATTATTAATTAATATTGTTATGAGAGAGCGCGGGAACGTCTGAAGTGAAAGGCGGTCTTTTCAAAAAAAATTATTTTACGCGTCACAATAGAAATCAACGATTTTTTCTTCGTTTCCTTTGCGTACTCTTTAGAGGTTGAACCTAAATCCAGACGATTTTTCGAAATTGTTGGGTATAGTTCAATTTGATTACATGTTATCATTTATTTACAGGTTATCATTATTTCTCCTGTTCTCTTTATCATTTTCAATGTTTAGACGCTCGTTATTAAATTCTATAAAGCCGTAATTTTCTTTTTCGTCTTTTTGTCCTGATTGTTGTGGTAGGTCATCATCTCCTATGCATATAATTGGCAAGTCAGAAGCAATGTTAATATGGTTTGCGAAAACGGTGTCACCAATTGTAGGTTCTAGGTTTGGTAGCATAGATGATTGTATTTCGTTGTTTAGGACTTGGTTATCTGTTTCTTCAACTCCATTTTCATCACGTTCATCTACTACAGCACTACAGTAGTCTTCGTGTACAGATAGTGGCACAATTTTTTAAACATTTGCAAACGTGTGTTCAGTTGGGTCATAGCAAGTGCAAGATATTTTAGTTTTAGCACAAAAACAACTCAAAATACGATGCTGAATTTGATCATTACCACGTAAACAAGTAACTTGATGAATGTTCATGGTTCCTTTTATAGTTTTAAGATTATTAGTTACAAATACTTTAATAGCGTCAATTACCATTTCAGTTATATAAAAAAATTTAACAGCTTTAACTGAAGACTGTAATGTCGAATACACATCTGCAGCACTTACAATATCATGCCCGTGTGAAACTTGCCTGTCAAGACACCTCTTTACTACACCTCCAATAGCGTCAGCCACCCCTTTCCCGTAACCGCTTTCGAAATTGACCAAGTGATAGCAACATTATGTAATGAAGAAAAATAATTGATTAAAAAAAGTTATTCTTCTGTCGATATTGAGAGCTGGGTCCGTCCGAAAATATGTGAATTTTTTGAAGATCAGTAAGCAAAGTTTTACCTAAGTCTATAATTGGGTTTAAATGAGCCCATATTGCATGTGGCTGATGCACATTGGAGGGTGAAACGGTACAAAATGATTTCTGTCCACCTTTAAAAAATATAACGCCAGTATGCAAAGTAACTTGCGTTTTCGACGCACCAAAGTGCATTGACTGCACCTCTTCCGACATTTTACATTCATAATTTTGTGAAAAATCACAATGGATAACTACTTCATCATCCAACAAGTTGTCAATACAGTATTTGTAACATTTCGCTTGATGCGAAGAATTAAAACTGTGTTTTTTAAATGCTGCTATGTCAGCTTCAAACAACTTTATTAATTCTTTTACTGTGTTGTTCTTGTGTGACTTAACAGTCTTTTCGACTTTTATTTCTTTTTCTCCGTCATTGGTATTTTTTTTTTTTTACGAGTGGATCTCACTTTCCCACATCTGCCATGTAATATTTTGATAGCCTGAAATATTTTCTAAATCATAATGAAGTGAAATTTTGTTACAATTTTAACATTTGCCATACATGCAATCAATATTTTCTACATTACAAGCTACTTTTGCCAAGAGAGTATGCGAACTACGGAAATCGATTATTTTGACGATATAGTGCTTCTATTTTTTTTAAATAAATAAATAAATATCTACACAATACACACACGGTCGTCTGTTCCTAAAGTAAGCAACTTAATGCTTGTGTTATAGGTAACAGCCGACTTGTATATATAGTTACATTTTTTTTTTTTTTCGATAAACATACTTATAAATAATACATATATAAATATATAAATAAATATTTATATTACACCCAGACTCGGGGTGAGAATCGAACCCACAACCCTCGGAGCAGAAAGCAGGGAGTTAGTGGCATTACTTCACTACAAACTGCGCCAACGGGCTAGTCGATTGCGATTTTGAAATTCATGTTTGAGTGCTTAATGCAGAGGCATGTATTTCGATTGTGTATGGTTGGACTTGAAATGTAAAAAGGTTTGAATCGACAAAATGTACTTGTACTTCTCATGTAAACCTCGCAAAGACTTATTAAGATATCTTATTTGCTGTTTATTTTTTTTTTTGAAGTTTTGCATTCGCGTTTGCCTGCAGTTACTTACTTACATCATCTTGAATATAAAACTCTATATAGATTTTTTGATACTCGAAATACTTTTAACCGATTTTGTGTTTCTAACTCATACACCAATTCGTCTTGAAATTAATGTCTGTGATTTACTATCCTTCACTAGATCATTTTTTGCAATTTTCTTTATCAGGGCCCTTTCTTTATTACTTTCACAATTTTTGTGAGTCAATTTCAAAGAAGCTTCTAAGACCTCATTTCTGGCTTTTATTTTTAATAATTCGGTCTCAAACTTCTTTCTTTCTTCCCTTATACATTTTTGTAGTCTGTATATTTTTTTGTTGCAGTTTCGTGAGATCGTTCTAGATAAGTAATACGACTTTGAGCTTTATCATATTCTAGTTTCAATTTATTTCTAGACTTTCGTAAACTTGCTGTAGCTTTGGACAACCTTAAAATAGTTGATGGTGTTCCAGTCGTCGCCTCGTCCGGTGGTATTTTATCCGTGGCCGAAGTTTTGATTTTAGTTACCGAGTCTGCTAAAACAACTGTTCTTGATAAAGAGCTATTACTTGCTTCTTTTTTAGATTCTCTTTTGTCCTTTTGTTTTTGTTTTTCTTCTTACCACTTTTTTCGTTGCATTTTTTTCCGTTTCTGTCATTTCCGATATTTTTTTATATTTATATTTTGATTTTATTCTTTCTAGATTTTTCTTCCTTATTTGTTCCATCTTATCCGGATTTTGTTTCAACTTTTCTCTGTAACGTTTCATTTTTCAAGACGGAGTTAGTGGCATTTATTTGCGCTGTTGAATGCAAACGTAGCTTTATAATTCCGTTTTTGTTACTTAAATTTCCGTTTATACGTTACTACGCCAAAGTAACAAAATAAAATGGTAACAAACACCTGTTCAATTTTTTCAAAATATTATTGTAATGGTTAGAATTAAAATTACGTCTATTGTAAGTCATTCAATTTTAGTGTAATTTGTTAACTATTATGACATGATAAAATAAGGTGGTAAATGTTGTCAATTTACCTTGAAACAGCAGTAACAAATGTCGGAATGCGATTCACTTTTTTAACTGGACTGGACTGACGCCTAAATCAATATGGCGGCATTTAACGGAACCTGTAGTGTTGCCAAATCGCAATTATTTAACTAAATGGAAGTTTTTTAACTTATAATGTATCGAAAATGGGTAACAAAATCTGAAATCCATTTTTGGAACGTTCTCTGGGACAAGTTTAAAATTAATTTATACCTAGTAAAGTTATGCAAACGACCAAAAAAAGCAATTTAAGTAGATCCCCTCACCTCGCAAAACGGTTTAATATCAAAATCTCACTTTAGTTTTATTGAACATTATCAAAATAATTGTGTTTGAAATAACGGATGGCAGATTGGGACATACGAATTTTCATACATTGCCATTTTTGATAGTTTGTATTTCATTGTTTTTTTAAACTAAATACGATGTTTTTACAATTTATTTGACGAAGACAACGAAGGAGTTATGGTCAAAACTCAAAGCTTTATTTGATGACGCGGGATTTTCAAGAAGAATAACTTTGTTACGTCATTTAATCTCCATCAGACTAGAAACATGTGAAAATATGACTAATTACGTTACGCAGATTGTGGAAACTTCGCAACGATTAAGCGGTACTGGATTCATTATAAACGATGATTGGGTTGGGTCATTGTTACTAGCTGGTTTACCAGATAAGTTTATGCCAATGATCATGGCAATAGAGCATTCCGGGATCCAGATCACGGCAGATTCCATAAAAACAAAATTGTCAGATATGGAAAATGGCGGCTTTGTTGAAGTGAATGGAAATGACAACTCAGCATTTATTGCTCGAAGTTGACAGAAAAAGAAACTAGGTAAAGTTGGCAGCAATACCAAACATGGCGGAACGACTCCGAATATCCATGCACCGAGTACGTCAATGTCAAACTTAAATGACAGAAATAACAAAACAATAACATGCTACAAATGCAAACAATCTGGACATTTCATGTCTCAATGTCCATTTAGAAACGAAAAAACAGAGAATAAAAAGCAAACAAATGCATTCAGTGTCGTTTTTCTGAGCGGTAACTTTAATAAATGTGACTGGAATGTTGACTCGGGAGCCAGTACACATATGACTACAAACGAAAGTTGGTTGACAAATAGGACGGATTCGTCAAATTTACCTGAAATCACAGTAACAAACAACATGAAAGTGCCTGTATTATGTGCCGGCGACGTAGATGTCACGACGAGTTTCGGTTACGAGGTTACAGTGAAGAACGTGTTGTGCGTACCGACTCTTGCGACTAACCTACTATCAGTCAGTGAATTGATAAGAAATGGAAATAGTGTTGTGTTTGAGCCCGACCGATGCCTCATAAAAAACAGATTAGGCAATTTAGTTGCGGAAGCTGAACTTGTAAATAATGTATACAAGTTAATCTTGCAAAATAAGACTTGTTTGTTATCATCATCAACAGTAGATGGACAAACATGGCATAGAAGGCTTGGACACTTAAACAGAAAAGATATTAACAAGATGAAGCAAGGTTTAGTCAATGGAATGGATTACTCAGATAAATTTGTGACAAGCAAGTCTAGCTGTCAAATTTGCTGTGAAGGCAAACAGTCAAGATTACCATTTACGACTGTTCGATATTAGAAGAGGGTTCCTTACCTTTTCCTTATTAATAACAATATTTTGTATTTAATGATACCAAGGTTAAATTAAACTTGTGTCCCTAAAGGATCTTATTTTGTGAACATGCTGTGTTTTACATTTACGTCTTTGTTTCAAACTTTGCGTCGACTAGGTTTATTTGCACTTTAAACTTAAAAATATTCTCTCTTCGAAGAAAAGAAGGGATTGTAGAGTTATTATCTGTGGTTATGACATATGTCACTAGAGCCCGGTACGTGCCACTGTATCTGTCAAGTAGTGGAGGTCTTTTGCTGAAATAAATCGTTACATTTACAGTGATTAAACTGGTGTTTTATTGGTTAAATAAGAAGATTCCTACAGATAGCAGAAGTGAGCTTAAGTACGGACAGTTGAATTCGTATCAATGTTGCGCCTTTGGTTCTCATTTATTAAAACTTACTAAATAATTTGTTTTGTGGACGGCTGTTATGGTTGTTGATCAATCGAATAGTTTGACCCTCATAGAGCTCAGCTCGTAGCGAGCAGGGGCGGATCTACTTAAAGGCTTTTTGGGCTGCAGCCCAGGGCCCCGCGAATACAGAGGGCCCCCAACCGAACTGAAACCAATAGACGATATTGTCAATAATAAAAATTATCTAGAATTTTAAAAAATCCGATCATGAGGTTGGCAACACTGCGATCAATCAACCCGAGTGCGCATCTATCAAACGGAACGGGGAATTCCCTGTCGCTTGTTTTCAGTCGGTGTATTCCGTGTATAGTAGTGTCTATTACTGGGGACTTCCCTCCGCTTATCGCCCGACGCAATTTTGTTATTTTTCCGCACTTCTGCTATAGTCGACTATATTAACGAATTGACTTTGTTATTGTTAGAAATGTGTTTAGTGCGTGTGTTTAGTTTACTAAGTAATAGATAACTTAAAAGTTATAAGGACCGGACCTTTCTTTTAATTTACTAAAATTGAAAGTCTTCAGCATAACTAGACTTCCTGCTTTTAATAGGCAGTAGGTAAGTAAAAAGAATTATAAAACATGACTTTTTATTTCAGTTTTCAAAACTAAATGAATCAAACTCGTTCGATATTTAATTATAATTTGTGAATTGCTACACTCATTACAAAGTAGGTATTAAAATTAAAAGTTCTATCCAGTTCTTTGTTTATTTTCAGAAAAATATCTTATTTTACAATATGTCTGCTAGAAAATATAAAAGTGGAGCTGAAAAAAGAAAATTACAGTTTAGTCGAGAACAAGAAAGAAATAAATGCGCAAAAATTGAAACTTTTTTTAAATCGGAACATATAAACGCGAATGAAATAGCTATAAATCCATTCAAAAACGTAAAGGAAGGTATTTTATGCGAAGAGAATCTAACCGATGGCAGCAAAAAATCGCAAAACGAGGAAAAAAATACAAGTGATGAAAATATGCAAGATTTTGAAAACCAGAAAAAAAATACCAACGATGAAAATGTGCAATATCTTGACTTCCAGCAACCCTCTGGTTCCTCTGAAAATGAAATTGGTGTTCAGCAAAAGGGAGGTAATACCGATACCGAGGTGGAAAGAAATTTAGAAAATATTAAGTTTGAGTTTGAGAAATATGTTGACGTGGGCTTGTGGCCAGATTTGCTGAATAATGATTTTATTAATTTCGTCCTCTCACATGAAATGACTGACTTTCAAAATAAAGATCCGAAGAATATATGTATATTCAGCTTCAATGAAGAAATATAAAGAACAAAACAGATCTTTTTCAAATAGGTATTTCACTAGAAAAATGAAAAATGGCCAATTACTGGAAAGATCTTGGTTATGTTATTCAAAAAGGGTTGGTACTGTTTTTTGTTTGACTTGCAAACTTTTTTCTAAAACTCCTTCTCAATACACAACCGGATTTTCTGATTGGAAACACATAGGATTTTGTTTAGAAAATCACGAAAATTCTAATGAACATAAGAATTCAATGTTAGTGTGGTTGACACGAAAAGAAAATAAGTCTGTTTTAGACAAGCAGCTTCAGGAGCAATTAAATAAAGAAACAGAATATTATCACAATGTCCTAAAACGGGTTATTGCAGTGCTAAAATTTCTGAGTATAAGAGGCTTAGCACTTAGAGGTTCCGAGGAAGTATTTGGTTCTCCACATAATGGTAATTTTATGGGTGCTCTAGAGCTATTGGCAGAATTCGACCCATTCATACGTGACAACGAGACACGTACATATTGAACAACGAGAGCTGCGACCAAACCCTGTAATATCATATTTATCAAAAACAGTATATGAGGAAATAATTGAGATTATGGGTAAACAGATAATTAAACAAATTATAACTGAAATAAATAACGACGACACAAAGTATTATTCAATTATGATGGATTCAACCCCAGATCTGTCTCACGATGACCAACTTGCTATTGTATTACGATACTGTTTTCGGGGAAAAGTGTATGAAAGATGTGTATCTTTCATTAAAATTAGTAGTCATACTGGCTTATATTTACTTAATATTCTACAAGCCTTTTTGGAAACAAATGGACTACTACTGGATAATTGCAGGGGACAGTCATATGACAACGCTGCTAATATGGCCGGAGTCTACAATGGTGTACAAGCACTACTAAAAGAAAAAAATAAATCCGCGGATTACGTGCCATGTGCTGTGCATTCCCTTAACCTAGTTGGTCAAGAATCCGTGAAGGTTGCAACCGAAATTGTAAATTTTTTTGGAATAGTGCAACAAATATACGTTTTCTTCTCTGCTTCGACCCATAGGTGGGAACTGTTAAATCGTGAAACAAAACTAAAATTTACGTTAAAAAGTTTAAGCCAGACCAGATGGTCTTGTCACTTTGATGCTGTCAGAGCTTTGAAAAGTAATTATGATGGCATTATGAAAATTCTCAATAGTTTCGGCGAAAATGACGATGAAAAAGTTGATTTCCGAAAAGAAGCACGAAATTTATTTAATAAACTGGCGAAACTAGAAACTGCAATTTTGATTGGTTTTTTGGGAAGAAATTTTGGAGAGATTTAATGTAGTTAATAAAAAAGTACAGAGCCCTGGTTTAGACATTGGTGAAGGCAATAAGTTAATTGTGTCATTAAAAGAGTTCGTGAAAAACATAAGGCAACAATCAGATCAGAAGCTAAAGGAATACGAAGAGAAAGCTAAAAAATTAAGTACTAGTGTGGGAACAGACTACAGTGACATAAATAAGAGACGCATTACTTTGAAATTTTCAGATAAATCTACAGATAAAGTCTCAGTGAACTGCGCAGAAAAATTTAAAAGAGACACGTTTAACGTTGCGTTGGATAAGATGATTATGGATTTAAATAATAGAAGCCAAGCCTATGAGACCTATAGCAAAAAATTTAAATTTTTAATGGATTTGCAAGACAAAAATCAAGAACACATAGATCTGGAAAGTGTACGTAATATTATTGATTATTATCCAAATGACGTAGACGAACATTTAGTGAATGAGTGCATTCAGTTGAAATCTTACTTACTGCAATCTAAGACAGAGTCTTACACCTCTTGCAGTGAAATTTTTTGGCTAATTTATGAAAAGAAACTTGTTGATGTTTTCCCAAACTGCTATACTATCTTAAAGATTTTTTTAACGATGCCGATCACTAGCTGTGAAGCGGAGCGTTCTTTCTCCAGGATGTCGTATATAGAAAACAAATACAGGACAACAATGTCGAACTATCGACTAAATCATTTATCAGTTCTTTCGATAAATTGCGATTTAACAAAGGACCTACAGTGCGATGACCAAATAAAAGAATTTGCAGCACAAAAATGCAGAAAGGTTGCTTTATAATTTATTTAACATAACCATTTATAACCCGTCAATTTATTTTGCAATAAATAATGTTTTAATAAATAAATAAAATATTTTGTTTTCCTATTTTCTTCCTGTACTTAACATATATTACATTACATATACTTACATCACTACAGAAAACAGTTTCTTGTCAAAATGGCAATTAGTTGAGTAATTAGGTAGGGCCCCTAAGCAGTATTAGCCCAGGGCCCCACAAATTCAAGATCCGCCTCTGGTAGCGAGGAATATTTCCGGGAGTTGATACAATTGTTTTTAAAGAAGAAAAAGCGATTTGGGTGGACAAATTTATTGTGATACACCTACGAAACCTAGCAAAAACTACAATGTTATTAAATACCGCTCCCGAAAAGAATAAAAAGAAAAATCTCCACAGTCAAGTCACACATAACGACTCGCGTGGAGTCTGTAACTCCAGCAATACAACAATTTTACCTAGAAAACTTGTCGGTATCAGAACTTAAACGTGTATGTGAAGATGACAGTGTTGATAACACTGAATTTAATCCAAGAGAAAACGAAGTTAGACGATACGATAATTAATAACTTTGGCAGTGTTTTGAGCAAGTCGGAACACTCATCTATGGATTTCCTGAATGAAAACGAAGATTTTTACGGTTTTACAAAAAAAACATAACCGATCCAACTCAAACCACCCCAAGAACCAACAAAAAAACGATACAAATATTTGACACCGTATCCCGATATCAAGAATCTACGCGAGCGACCAAAATTCTGTTCGTCTTTTCCTTTTCTTATTAATGGTAATAGCTTGTGCCATAAAAATTGGCAAACAAATGATTGCTATGAAAAACACGTGTGCATTTGACTGTATCACTCAGAGTATGCTAGCTGCATACCACGATTTCTCTACATATAACCAAAACATAACTAATTCTAAGATTGCTATTAATAAATAATAATATAATGAAATATATAACGAGAGGTGTGAAATTTTAAAACACAACGATTGTACAGAATGGAGTGGCGATTGTGAAACCAACGCATACATTGTTGCAATCAAACATTTTAAACACTCTCATTTTATTTGGGACATTACACAAATCGCAGACAGTCTTTTTACACAAAAAGAATAACAGCAGTAATATTATAGGATACAAAAAAAAAACAAGAAAAAAAAGTCAATATCATCAACAACAAAAAAACAATTGATTGTAACTATAAAAACAAGTGGCATTTCTATCCTCGACATTATTCCTGATGATATTTTTATTAATGTGACGAGGGGTTTACAGCAAGCTATAAATCAAGCCACGGAATATTATGTTTCGAAAAATCAAAGCTGCTACATTTGTAAAGAAACCCAGCTTAACACGACGGTTATTGGAGGAAGTCACATTTTTCTCAGTCTTGAGACTGTCCTAATCGAACTGATTACTGCAAGTGTGGCTTTGCTAACTGTAGGAAACAATTCACGCTTTCAGAAATTCCGGAAAACTTGAATTACTGCGATCGTCACTGTAGAATTATTTCAGTAATCGTCTTCGACTCTGGTCATTATTATGCTTGCGTAAAACGACCTTCAGACGCGTGAGAAGAACACAACGACCTTTCTTCATCGCGGAAAGTAAGAATAATTTGCAATAGAGAAATACTGAAACAACGTCGACCCCCGTTAGTTTTCTACGTCCAGGCGCAACAACAGGCGCTTGGCGCGTGTGAGCGAAAGAGACGGCTACGCAGAATTTGGCGTGGACCTTACATCTAAGAGCGCTGGCACTCGGCTGATTTACTGGTCTTGATGCGTGGTAATATATACTATATTTTTATTATTTAATATAAAATGTATTAAAAATGATTACATATTTTAATTGTTATTATTTTTTTTTGTATTCCTTGATGATATAAGTTTACTTTGATGAAGATAGTTCGTTAAAATTTCTTAGTTTTCTAAGAAAAATATCGCTTTTAAAATTGTACTTATTTGGAAAATATTCGTAACTTTAAATTTTTTTTATCGATTAGTAGAGATACAAATGTAATAAAAATCTGTTCTAGTATTCAACAAAATTATATTCCACATATAACGATATTTTCTTTAAATGGTTTCAACGTAGAGGTTATTGAAAAGTAGGACTTCAAAGTATACATTGCGACCGTTTAGCCAAGGAGGAGGCTGATGAAAAGGTTGATATTTTTATACACATAATATATATCAAAAAATTTTCACCGTATTCCCTTACAACAATGGTTGCTCTATTAAATTTCAATAATAGAAATTATATTATTGCATCCAATACTGAGATTAACGACGTCAAAATTCCGCGGATTATTACCAATTTTTGTGAAATAGCTCCTAAGTTTTTATATAAAGTACACCTCTTTTATAGCAGTACTGATATGTTTTGTTTATAAAGATTTTGACAACTGAATTGTATATCGGACTAACAATTATAAAGTAATTATTTTATTTTAATTTAATGGAATCGGTAAAATAACTTTAAATATCGTTTCTTTTGCAGAGCAACACATGGTTTAATTTTCCTATTCCATTTCTGAATATTAAACTAACGGCTTATAAATTGATAAAGATTGATGGATAACATTGGAAATCCTCTTCTTCTTTGCGGAATTATGAAACTTAACAATCATTGCGAAATTATGAATTAATATACGTCGATAAAAATGTAACAGGGTCGTCTGTTCCGAAGATTAGCAATTTATTACTTGTGTTGTAAAATTTGTACCATCCATTGATAATGGCTTGCAGCGAATCAGTCGAAATCGAGTTTAACGTTGTTTTCCGACTTCCGAATCAATTGTCATTTTTTTCCTACTAGAAACGAAAAATTCTTTACTACAGACCTCTTTGAAGTCCCTCAACAATTTTAGCCGTTCTCATCGGTAATGGCTTGCATCGCAAGGTTGCACATAACACTGGGTATATTACCTAAGTTTGTAATGTACCCAATGTTGAGATATAAATTTTTATTTTACTGTCGAGTTTTTTTTTTAATTTATTTGTATTATTATTTTTGTAAATGACATTATTTTGACCTTCATTAAATGTGTATATCACCTTATGAAGAAATAACGAATAATTTTACGAAATTTTACCTTTGAACTTTTGCCGAGGAAGGCAGTAAGTTATATAATATTTTAAAACGTTTTTGATGTGATAAATCTATAGGTGAGGGTAAAGCTCATTGTTGGCGTGGCGATACAGGCCGTGGCGACGAAATGTATATACTATATTATATAATAATTGAGTTGTCGCGATTGTAAGGAATTTTTGAATGTAAAATTTTTGTATATAAAGAAAATAAATGTTTATTAAGTAAAGCGTCATCATTTTCTGGAGAAAATTCGTAATATTGCATTTTTTCATCGTACTTTTATGCCTATGACATGTAAAAAATAATTTTGCCTATTTCGTTCTACAATTAGCACAGGTGAATCCGTGAGGCACATTTAGTTATTATATAAATGTGTAGGTCTAGAATGTTTACTACAATGATCACATTTTATATCAACGCCTTTTCAAAAGAGTAACTGTCGAGTTCTTGGCGAAGTTTTTAAGAAGAATCTACATTTTGAGACGATGGTAGCTTGATATTATTTTATGCTTTATAAAATTGTTGTTTTCTTTTTATTTTCTTATAATTATTGATGATAGCTCCATGTTATTTTATGCTTTGTAATTTGAACCGTAAAATGTCATTTTAAAATCTTAATGATAAAGAAATTATTGAAGTCTACTTATTTTACCGTACGTATCATAATCTTCATTCCAAGCGACGCTTGTGTAAAATGGCCGCTGGCTGCGGCCATTTTGTTCTTTGTTCAGACACTGCACACGGAATCAAAACAACGGCACAAAACTTATAAATAACTTGAATACCTAATTATTATACTTTTTAAGACATTGATTGAGCAGCGTGTGAGACATGACATGAAGCGAGAATGGCGCATCTGTTGTAAACCGTGTTACAAAAATAAAATTAGTGAGTTGCTAATTTAACCAGTTGTATTGTAGTTTTAATATCTAATTCTGTAAATATCATCATTATATATATTAATACGCTAAGGTTAAAGATATTTGCCTCCCTTTTTAGAAAAAGTCTCATGATTACTCCTCATAAATTATATATCATTTTATAGATAATTGCTTGCTCTACCGGCGACAACAATTATAAGATTAACTAATTAAAACGGATGTTTAGGTATGCTTTATTTTAAGGCTATTGTTTTCCTGAAATCAACGCGGGTGAAGCCGCAGCGCCCAGCTAGTCTTACTTATAATAAGTTACGATATTTAAAGACCTTTTACATACTCTAAAAGAGTTTTATAACGCTGTATGTTTCTTAAAAAAATTAATTTCTTACAAGTTGGCAGTATTTAATCGGAGACAAAGGCGTTTCTTACCAACTATAAGTAGTTACAAAATGGCGTCTAAAAAGTGATGAACAAGATCTGTTTTCTTTTTAAAGTATTTTATGGTTTTGTCGGATTATGGGTAATATGGGTACTGTATTTAAATATCAAGATTGGATATTTGCTGAAAAATTTTTTTTTCGTTTTCAATAGTTTCACTGCACTGCTTACCTGCTGCATACACCGGTACGGGCTAACAATGAGCGCCCATGTAACACCCCCGCCCGCACAAGACCTCTTCTCCCTATTGTACCTTTACCACCCGCGCAAGATTTCATACCCTGTGACTGATACTTATTGTTAAGGCGTTAGTATTGTTTTAAATATCGACAAGCGCACACGCCGTGCAGAATTTCGCAAGATCGCGCGCTTATTTGGACTTGATCTTGTTATATCTTCATCAGTAAATAAGATTTTACCAAATCTGTGTATCACTGTTTACTTAAGTGTAGCCATTTGTATTCCAGTGAAATCGGAGAGAAATCTTTTTCGCGCGAATTGTGTGTGTGGCCGATATTTTATTAGCAATTTTTTGTTATAAGAAAATGACATTAAAAAGGAATTCTGCTGTAACAGTGTAGTGAATTTGTGTCGTTAATTTAACATTGAAATTGTATTTTCTTTTAAAATGAAGTGCGCACAATTTTTAAAGAAAAAAAATAAAGTTGTCGTCATGACATGGCCGACGCGATTTCCGAACTTCGCTCATTTGAATTTGATGGGAAAGTCTTGCAGACTTCTGAGTGCTCAAAGAAAGAAGAATCAAATGTATGATAGAAGAATAAAAGCCAAACCTTATGGGTTTCAAGTCCTCATCATCAGGGGTGAGCATTTTGAGCTATTTTTGCGATTTTAGATTTATTCAGAAAATATGTGTTTTAAATTTCTGGTTATTTTTTTAAATGAAGTAAATTGTTAAGATTATTCAATATTAATCTTCGAACTGCCTATCAGCGTCAATTTTAAGTATTAAATGAACATTTCCACCTTAATCAGCGTCAAAAAAATGGACGCCTCTTTTCAAAGCGCTTGCAAATGGCGCTACCGTCGCGGACTCCCGCGCGATACAACGGAAACTCGTTTTGAATTATTTTGAGATTTTCTTATTAATTATAATGTATTTTGTTATTTTTTCTACCATATATTCCACCAATTAAACGAACTTAATAATTTATTGTACACCAATGACGCGCCAGCGATAGAATTGAACATATTACAAATAGTTTCTCGCTCACTCATATGGCATTCAATAGTGTTAGAAGAGTACGGACGATTGTGGCAAAATCACGTGATATTGGGAATGCAAGAGATTGGTTCTTTTTAATCTTTAGAATTACAAAGTATATAGCGAAATATTTGTAGATACGTATCAAATGTTGTGTCTGTATTTTATATACAGAATGATTAAGGTTTTAGCCAAAAACAAAATTGAAATAGTGAAAAAACTTTGTTGTAGCGTTCGCCATTTTTTTTCTGTCAAAATACAAAATGGACGCTACTAAACCACAATGCGATCTCATCAGAAGACACCCTTATGATGATTTTTTCTTGAGGAACAGGAGAAAATTAACCGCTAGCTCCGACATTAAATTAATACATTAAAAAAAATTAAAATTTCGTACTAGTAGGCTAGAATTTATCCAATAATAATTCTTATAATGTGCGGTGAGTCTTAAATTACTAAATTAAAGAAAGAAAGACGAAAAAGGTTTATTTCCTGTATTTCCGGTTATATATAAATATATATACTTAAAAATTAATTAACAAAAAAAATTAAAGTTAACCTGATTTAACAAACGGTTTAAAAGATTCACAAAAGACAAATTTTATTTATTTTGAAAAATACACAATCTTTATATTATGTACATCTTTATACATAAGAATAAAAAAACTCGTCGTTATGAAATTTAATTTCATGAACTAATATAAAAAAGAAATATATTAAAATCAAATGTCAAACAAAGTACTATAAAAAAATAAATTCAGACTAGGCTGTATGGATTATAGTCCTTTGCCTTTCCCTATTTTAGGGAATTAAAATTTTCCTAAATTTTAAAACGACAACTATATAAAAAAATTCTTAAATCAGTTCCTAATTAGGTATATAATTCCCATATAAAACTAAAATTAAATAATTAATTATTGAAAAACCTTTAAAAAGATATATAAAGATATAGGGAGAGTGAACAAGTAGTAGTAACATAACTAATCAAAGATATTCATTAGCTAAACTTGGTAATAAAAGGGCTAGTGATAGGATCATAATTACAACCAAAGCTTGTGAATTCTTTATGGCAAGCATATTGATACAAAATAATACAGGCTTAGGCTTTAGGTTCTAATGGTTGCTGTTACCGCTATCCAATAGATAAAAAGTTTATTTTACCATCGAATTCCACTATATAAGATTTTTCTGTTCGCATGTATGTATCAAAACTTGGAGTTTATGAAGTGAAAAAGGTCCTAAAGACCTATTCTACCTTCTACTGAGTCTAATCGTAACTTTATTTCCAAATAATCTTTATCCACTAGTGCAACAGGCTTTTAAAAAACATTGAAATCAAATGAAGACTAGAGCTGTGACTGTTGTAATATAATTTGAAGACATTTGTGATTTTATTCATTACTAGCGACCCGACCCGGCTTCGCACGGTTGCAAAAACTATCAGTGTTCCTCTACTATATTATGCATGTATTATACATATAAACCTTTCTCTGGAATCACTCTATTTACTAAAGAAAACCGCATCAAAATCCATACACGCCGCGTTGGCGCAACGGTTACAGCCATGACTTGTACCTGTTGCGTCGGCGGTTGCGGGTTCGATCCCCGCACATGACAAACATTTGTATTAGCCATACAGGTGTTTGCCGTGGTCTGGGTGTTTGTGCAGCCCTTGTGGGTCTCCCCACCGTGCCTCGGAGAGCACGTTAAGCCGTCGGTCCCGGTTGTTATCATGTACACCTGATAGCGATCGTTACTCATAGTAGGGAATATATCCGCCGACCCGCATTGGAGCAGCGTGGTGGATTAAGCTCTGATCCTTCTCCTACATGGGGAAAGAGGCCTATGCCCAGTAGTGGAATATTACAGGCTGAAGCGAATGATTATTTTGAAATAGCTAATACGACGAATTTAATACCGTTTTTCCACGTATTCTCGTTGAAGTGTAACTTCTTTAGGCATATGAGGGATAATATTTTTTTACGGATTAATCGCGACACGATTTTAAACGTTATGGACGTTTAACGGTTCTCGTCCGATCACCGAAGTTAAGCAACGTCGGGCGCGTTCGGTACTCGGATGGGTGACCGCCTGTTAACACCGCGTATTTCAATTACTTTTTATTTATTTTCTAATTCCTTACATTTCACATATGGTAAATTTAAAAATAAATAGGATGATCTAATTTGAACTATTCACGGAAACTACCGTGATACTTTTAATTTTTTTTTAATTAAAATAAAAAATATGTTGTTTTTGCTAAGTAGAGCCATCTAGCGTGTACTGTAAAAACTACAATGGTAGTTAGTTACATTACATCGATAGTATTACAATGCAATCTAACTAGATGGCGCTAAAATTAAATATTTATAACAATTTTGACAACATAATTTATTCTTATTGCAAGTTTTTTGTAATTTAGCCTAACATAAATTATATTATGAAATTCAATTTTTATTAGAATGAATACTCAGAGTAAAGCGTATTTAAGAAATTCGAGATACGAAATGTAGTCCAATCTATAATCTAACGTAATTTATCAATATACATCATGATTCTTTCATGACACCAGTCCTGGATTTATAAATAGGCCGTATAGGCCGCGGCCTTGGGGCGGCAGATTTCAGAGGACGGTCACTTGATTTCAGAGGATAAAAGTCAAACACGTCCACTGGTTTTCTAATGGTTTTTTATACTTTCTTATCTTAAATAATAATTTTCCATTTGTAGTAAATTCCATTTGTAGTAAAGGAGCCTAGTTTACTTCAAATGGAAAATTATTATTTTAGAAAGGTATGTACATGGGGCGACAGAAATAAAGTGGCCTACACTTATAAAAAATATAAATCCGGCACTGCATTACACACAAAAGAATGAAACATTAAAAGACTTTTATACAACTTACAGAAAACGACGTATACAATTATAGTACCTAGTAGACCGAGCTTAGCTCGGTATTTTTAGTAAATCGTGTTTTTTCGAAATTATATTTAAATATGAATTACATATTGATAAAATATGAATAGTATTTTCCGATTTTACCGAAATAATAATTGATACTGTGGATTATTATTTTTAGCACGGGATTCTCATCGGAAGCCATTTAATTTAATTTATAAAATGTAATTGTTACTAACCCTCTTTTTGTTTAATTTTATTTTAAGTGTATTTGTTACTAACACAATTTAGTTAAATTTTATTTTGAATATGAATTTATTTTTGAAATAAATAGTTATTATTATTATTATAATTATTAATAAAAAAATATGAACTGGTTATTTAAATAAATAATCATAAGTGCAATTAAAAAACAAAAGGAAAAAAATTATCGATCTGGAGACATGGGGATTTAAACCGTGGTCTTCTCGGTCGATCCCGACTGACCGGTCTCCCACCTGAGCTATTACAACTTTATTGACAATTGCAAATTTATCTTCGTATTCTAACGATATTGTAGCCATTTTTCATTACCTAAAAACAGGGATAAAAACATTTTCTAAAAATGAATCCTAGCTATAACGATTTATCGACCCCGAAATCCCCTGCATACTAAATTTCATGCAAATCGTTGGACCCGTTTCCGAGATTCAGATTATATTTATATAGGTATATGGGTATTTCCATGAAACTTTACCCTACTGTTACAAAAATTCAATTGTGTTATTAACTAAAATAAAAAACATATCTGGAGTTCTAAATAATCACACTCAAAAATTTGTAAAATAAAAATTTTTGCTCTTTTTCAAAATTATATAAATTAATCAGTTTGTATGTCAACCTCCTTTGTTCTACGTAGCGCCTTCTTTTTTTAAATTAGCTCGCTATTGCGCCATCTTGTGTACAGCTTGTCAGTCTGCACAAGTATTACTGTTTGTTGTGTCTGTAGTTGTTTTTGAAATTCCTTTGCAGGTGATTTTAATAATTTCAAGTAAGTATTACTTTTGATTTTCTACGCTTTTATGAGTGTAATAATGTCGCACCCGTTACAAAAAATACACAAATAGTTTTACTGCGACGTAAATAATAATCTTAAAATATTTATACCTTGTAATAATAAGCTTACTTCAATAGTCAACACGGGGAAGTTTCAATACTGGATAGAAACTTTATGTGTCTTTCTTTTGATGATAAATATACACGGTGATTTTATAACCGTTTTGGAAACGAAATATTTTACTTTGGAATCATCTATAGTACCTATAAAAATTGATAAATCAATTGTAATGTTGACTAAAAAAAAGTTTCAATTTTAATATTCATTTTTACTCGATCGACTTGGAAAGTAGTAAGGCACTGACCATTCATTCATTATTTTATATGAATGAAACACGTCCGTGCGCGTTTCGGTTGATAAAAGTATACCTATAGGCGCGAGCTAGCGAGTACTTACGTAGATAGACTCGTTTGTCCTTCATACTTTACACGGGCTTAGGACCCTCAGAAATACCTATTTTATTTAAACTTCTTTTCGATTATTAACCACGATTGTTCTTTTCACAACAAATCAATTTATAAACGGGCTGTAGGTATAAATTTCAGGCGTATTTAAAAAATTGGAGCTATCTACAGAATAATTAACTTACATACCTATTAACAGTTTATTTACACTATTTACACTTCTCAGTATCGAAGCAACTGCTCAAAATGGAGTCTGCTGCGTTCAATACACAAACGTACACGTTTAATACAATTGTCTTTTCATTTTCTTAACGTGTCTTTATCACTTTTCACTTTATCAAAAGCGTCCACTATCGCAATGCGTAAATCATCACAGCTTTCACATTGACGTGTATAACTTTTTATTTCCGATCACAAGAATAATACCGGCCTACACGTGTTCATACTGAAACGAACCTGGTGATGGTTTTCTCGTATCAAGTGGGGGTTAATTAGAGCCCAGTAATGCTCATTGTGCACATTGTATAGTCCCACTCGAGTAAACAGTGACTCGTCCGTCCAGAGTATGTTGTCGTTTGTATTATTTAACAACCGCTGGCAAAAGGCGATTCTTGCCGGTGCGTTGTTTATTACGTGAGCCTTACGAAAATGATACTGGTGTAATCCTTGTGTACGTAATATCTTCCATACGAAGTTTTGGCTAACATCGAATTCTCTTGCTGCCATCCTTGTCCTCCGCCGGGGATAGCGCTCGAAGTACTCAAGAACATCTTCAAACTCCGGCGAATAATAATTTAAACGTCCTTGACCTTGTTTACGCATGTACCGCTATGGTATTACTGACCGACTGAAAGCCAGGGACGCGGGACGCCGACGATTACAGGTGAGCAACGCCGTCATTGGTCGACTCCGGCGCAATTCGGTAGCTTTGTTGCTATTGGCTAATACGATTTTGTGACGCGATATTAAAACGTATAGTATTTCTATTTTTAGAATGTACCTACCGTGTAGCGCTACTACTGGTTCTCACTTTTTGTCTGTAAACGATATGAATATCGACTTTGATGAAAAAAAAATTACATATATTTTTAAATTAACGTTATATATAGCTTCTGTTATTGATAAGTAATTCAAAATTTTCGTCTCCAAAACGCTTTCAAAATCACCCGGTATATCACAATTTTTTTTTTTTTTTTTTTTTTTTTAATTTTTATAGGTACAAGTTTTGTTTTACGTATAATTTGAAATTTATTTGTTGCCAGATATGAAAGCCACCAACAGAATGGAAAAACGTCGAAAAAAAAACTGAAAGAAAATAAAGAAAATTACGAAACACATTTGCTAAAAAAAGAGAAAAAGACAAGAAAAGAAGAGATGCCAAGAAGGCTTCAGCGGATGCAAGAGATAGAGATGCGGCGCAAACGTGACCGAGAAAGACAGAGAGCACTGAGATTAAAGAAGAACGAAATACTCCATCTGCCTACCCAGTCGACGTCATCATCTATTGGGACTTATAAGTCAAAAAGATCATTTAAAAAAGTTATAACCAAAATCAAACACCTGCCTGCTAGTCCATCTAAAAGAGTGGCAGTTCTAAAAGAATTTGCTATTCCGATAAGTGCTTAACGATTATTGTATCCAAAGGAAAAAACTTCTGCTAGTCTATCCAAAGAGACAGTAGCTCAGATAGAAGCGTTTTACCAACGAGACGGTATAAGTCGTGTAGCACCTGGCATAAAATATTATAAATCGGCGAAAAAACCCACAACGGGAGAACGTCAGAGGCTGCAAAAGAGACATTTAGTAATGAGTATCGGCGAATGTTACAGATTATTTAAAGAAGAATATCCGACGCTCAAAGTTGGCAAGACAAAATTTTAACGCCAAGCCAATCTCGCACGATGTTTGCATATGTCTGTACCAAGCCAACTTTAACTTTCTGATTGAAACAGCCAGTCATACATTTGCTACATTCCCTCCTTCCGCTTAAAAACTTCTAGAAGAAGTTTGTTGTAATATAGAAAGTGAAGAAAGTATGACAAATAAGTGTACACAGTGTGATAACGTAACTGATACAATGCCTCTGACATTTGATCGTGACGCAATCATATCATGGAACCAGAAAGAACATGAGGGTCGTTTACAAGTTTAATTGAGGCCCAACTAAAAAAGTTTAAGACTCACTGGTGCGTGAAAAAAGTTCAGAACAAACACTTCAAATAAATCAGAGAAAGAATATCCGAAGACGAGGCGGTGCTGCAAGTAGATCTGGCCGAGAACTTCGCAATTATATCGCAGGACGAAATTTAAGGCGCACGTTGGCGACATCAGGCCACTGTTTACACCGGATGTGCTTGGGTACGAGAAGGAGTTATAGAATCACGATCTTACACAATCATTTGCGATGATCTTAAGAACCTTAACCACAAAAAAGTATGTATTTGGATGTTCATCAAAAAGATTATTATAGAACTGACAACCTACAAGAAAATCAGGGACATCTTCTCGGATAACTGTGCGGCACAGTTCAAGAATCGGTATAATTTGTACAATATTTGTACAGCTCCAAAAGATTTCGGAGTAGACATAACTTGGTCATTGTTACCGACTAGTCACGAAAAGGGTGCCGTTGACGGCATTGTTGCGGTCGTTAAGAGGACGTTGTGGATTTCTGTAAAAGCTCGGGAAATCATCCTCAATATCCCACGAGATTGCTATGGACGTCTGAAGAAAAAGGGACCAGGAACCGTCAAAATTTTCTACCAGTCCAATGAGGACATTAAAGAACGTCAACCATTGTTGGAAATACGATGGAAAGGCCTCAAATCGATCAGAAATCTACATGGAAAGCACTATTTTCAAATGTCACACGAATCGACAAATTGCATCAAAGGTGGTCGTACTCTTTCTTCCAAAATGGAAGAAACCTGCCTGAAGATCCTACGTCAAGACACCCATTTGCGTTATTCTGACATCTATACGGATGCAGAAAGTGATTTAGAGTAGTAGAGAGAAAATTGGACAATTGTCAAAAGAAATTATATTAATTTTAGACCAAATCTCATATTAATTTCCTATGTTTTCTTACCTGGAATGATTTTTAGTAAAGCAATGTTGATTAGAACATTTTTTATTTTACGATTAAACTTGAAAAACCATACAGTGTCGCACCCGTTACATTTCATACATTTTTATAATTTATAAAGTAGATTATACATGTTTGTACATTTCGAATAACGTAGTTATTAGAAGTAAGTAGTAAAAAAACCTTTCTGTATACTTTCAGCGAAGATTTTACAGGTGTTTAACTTTTTCTAAGTTCACACCCGTTACGCGATTCATGGCGTAAAAGTTTCTATACAGATTAAACATCTAATTTTTTATATTATTTGTCTGTACAAACATAATTTGATATATCTGAACACTTTATTATCTTGAAAAAACGTCAGTCAGCACCCGTTACAACGGAAATACCCATATAAACAAGAATTGCTCGTTTATTAGTATTAGATTTATAATATACAACGTTGACAGATCGACCAAACGGAGCCACCTAGCGTGTACTATAGAAACTACAGAGGTCGTTAAATGAATATCGATAGTATTACTTTGCAAATTAACTAGATGGCGCTGGAACGAAATCTAAAGCTTTCGATTTTTTGTTTTTATTTTTTTATAAGTTTTTTTTTTCAATTAGTTCGCCAAAGAGGTTTCACTTCTGACATTTGTGTACTTCGTACATACGCAATTTATTTTTTCATGAATAATATTTTTAAAACAATGCTTTAAGTGCTTTTAAGTATTCTGTAATAGTAACTTTTGATTTTAATAATCGCCTAATTCCCAAATAAACCGAAATAAAAATAGTTATATTTTTTTCACATATTGTTTTTTTAAATTTAAAAAAAAAAACAGAAACAAGGAATTATTTAATTATGAGCGTACATACATTTCCTTGAATCATTTTAAATTAAGTAAAAAAAAATCATGTCAGATTTTTAATAAATAATAACCTAATTGATTGGTAAAATGTCCCAAACGTCCCAATTGTATATGTATAAAAAAATTTGCTTATATTTGTAGTCTTTCAAACAGATAATAATTATAACCCTGTTTTCATTTACATATTTTATATAAAATTAAAAAATCATTTACTAAAAAAGTTATTTCATTTGTTAGCAACAATATAGAAAAAAAAATAAAACTATTTTTAAATAGTATTCCCGCCTTTTCTGTGTTCTTAAACAAATATTCAATTCATTTTATTTTGCTACTTAATGTGGAATAAACTTAAAAATAATATAGTTTTAGCTAAGCATATACATTCCTTACTAGCTATAGCTCATGTTACCGGAGCCCGTCATACGATTTCCTACTGGAAGCCATTGATTTTTTTTTTATACAACTAGGTCGGCAAACAAGCGTACGGCTCACCTGATGATGAGTGATTACCGTAGCTTATAGACGCCTGCAACACTAGAAGCATCGCAAGCGCATTGCCGACCCTATTCCCAATCCAGGAGCTCTGGTCGCCTTACTCACACAGGAACACGACACTGCTTGAAAGCAGTATTATTTATCTGTGATCTTCTGTAAGGCCGAGGTACTTCCCCAGTCGGGCTGCTCCAGATTTTAAGCAGGAAATTTCCTGCTGTGCCCTACCTCAATGAAATAATGTTAAAACCCAAAAACCTCCTATTCAGACCTCGCTGAAATTAAAATGGGACCCCATGATAAGCATAAGCTTTACACCCACTAAAAATTGATTAGTTAACAAATATAAAAATTACAGTCAAAACGAGAATGTTCATCTTTTTTTTACAAATTCTCTCGTCTCTTACTTCATTAATTAGTCTGACAATCATTACTCATTGGTTTCATATATTCCGTTGCTCAAAGGATGGTTAACCGATGGTCTATAAGACGAACATTTCAAAAATCATGTCTAAAATATTGATCAGTTTTACAAATCTTGGTTTCTCCTCGTCCATCTTCCTCGGTACAACTTTTTCTCCGATCCTTTGGTTGTTATCTGGAAAAAAAAAAAGCATCAAATCTAATATATAAAATTCTCGTGTCACAGTTTTCGTTGCCATACTCCTTCGAAACGGCTTGACCGATTTTGATGAAATTTTTTGTGCTTATCCGGTATCTAAGAGAATCGGCCAACATCTATTTTTCATCCCCCTAAATGTTAGGGGTAGTCCAACCCCTAAATTTTTATTTTTATTTTTAGACATTTTATGATACAACATTAAAAAATACATACAACCCTAAATTTTCAACCCTCTACCATCAACCCCTATTTTTAAATAGCGTTTAGCGGCAAGACAACGTTTGCCGGGTCAGCTAGTGTTAATTAAAAAAATCTTGAACTATTGTGGTGAGACACGATAGGAGATACCTTGCTGACAATTTCGAGCAGACTGACTGGGTAAGTATTTCTGGTATTATGCTGTGATCTTCTGTAAGGTCGAGATACTGTCTGCTCAAGATTTCCAGGATATTTCCTGCTGTGCCCCATATCATTAAAATTTTTTAAAGATAACGTCTGCTTTAATATTGACAACGCTTTGGCGCAGCAGCAGCAGCTGTGTGGCTACGGCACTAAAGAATTTAGCCACCCCCTCTCTTCTCGTGGGTGTCGTAAGAGGCGACTAAGGGATAACAAGGTTCCACAACCACCTTGGAACTTAAGAAGCCGACCGATGGCGGGATAACCATCCAACTGCTGGCTTTGAAATACACAGGCTGAAGACGGGCAGCAGCGTTTTCGGTGCGACAAAGCCAGTAAGTACTGCGGTCACCAACCCGCCTGCCCAGCGTGGTGACTATGGGCAAAACACATGAGTTCACGTTATTTTTGGCGTAAACTTGTGGAGGCCTATGTCCAGCAGTGGACTGTATAGGCTGTAATGATTGGCGCAGCGGTCACAGCACTAACTGTTGCACTGGCGGTCGCGGGTTCGATCCCCGTTCACGACAGAAATTTTGGTTTTTATTTTCTTACTTTCTGATGATCCAGTCCAGATTTGCGCAATGAAGAATGCACGCAGTATTATTAGCTGCACCTCGTAGTCAGTCAGAACACAATTTTAACTGAGGTAAGGTAACTCAAAATCTGGAGCAGACTACTGCAGTGTGTAGTAGCCTTGATCTTACAGAAGATCACACCTAATAATACTGCTTTCAAGCAGTATATATGTATTTCTGTTGGAGTAAGGTGACCAAAACTCCTGGGGATAGGGTCGGCAACGCGCTTGCAATGCTTTTGGTGTTGCAGAGAAGTTATATATGTATTTACAAAAAAGGGGCGAGGTACTTCCCCAGTCGGGCTGCTCCATATTTTGAGCAGGACATGTCCCGCTATGCCCTACGTCAATGAAACAATGTTGGTTACGATAATATAAAGCTGTATGTAACTTCTCACCAGTTTTCTCCGAGCCAGTCGACTGAGACTGCTCAATCGCCAGCAGTTGCTCCTCGGTAAAACGCATCACAGCGTTCCCGTCCAGAAACACTTGAATAACGTACTCTGATATTGAACTGGACCAATCACCGAATACTCCTATCCCTGGAAGAGTGAAAATTAATATCGATTAGGTGAATAAGGTTTTTTGTTTGTTCCACCACCACCTTGGAACTTAAAAAGCAGACCGGTGGCGGGATAACCATCCAAATTGCTTGATATGAAATACACAGGCCGAAGATGGGCAGCAGCGTCTTCGGTGCGACAAAGCCAGCCCTGCGGTCACCAACCAACCTGCCCAGCGTGGTGACTATGGCAACACACACGAGTTCACGCCATTTTTGGCGCGAACTTGTAGAGGTCTATGTCCAGCAGTGGACTGCGATAGGCTGAAATGATGATGAATGATGTATAAGGTGGTGATCGGCTTATATTAGGACTTCGGCCTGTAACATTCCACTCTTTCTTCGTATAGAGCGTCGGTTTCATATGATTTCATGTCTCATACATTTTTCATACCACGATGTTCATATTATTTCTTAATCAGTAAGGTTACTGTAAATATTCATACCTATACGTGAGCTCTCGCACTACCGGAAGAATAATTCATATGTTAGGGGACATCCATTAATAACGTGAACTCAGAATAGGGGGGCGGGGTCCAATGTAATCTCACCGAATCTCATGTAAACCAAGGGGGGATAATCTAAAATCTCACATAAGTTCAAAAAATATAAAATATTACAGATATTAAAAAAATATATATTTTGAGTGTTCATTATGCCCGCTAAAATAAATGTCATCGCTATTGAAATCATTTAGTTTTTGCTTTGAATTTTATTTAATTTAAATAAATTAACTATGGTATACATCTAAAGTTTATTATTTTACCTATAGGTCTCGGGAATTCCATGGGTATGTGGACGACGTCTGTGCCGCACGTCGCTGAGCTGAAATTGTTTTTGTCAACTTCATAACTCGGCCTGAAAACACATATACAAAATCTAAATTTTTCTGACTCAAGAACTACTCAGAACTTATTCAAATTCAAAAGGGAACCACATGACAAGCATCAGCTATTTAATAAAAATCATCTAAATCAGTATAACCAGTAAAAATTTATGTATATTATAACTGTATTTGAACCCCCCCGCCCCTTTATTTTGCTGTTATTTATAACACAAGAATTAAATTTGTGTGTATCAAAGATATTTTATTTCACGATTCCGTCAGTGAGATCCCACAGCTGGTCAAAGTTCTCTTACTCCGTGTAGGAGAATGTTCAGAGCTTAAATCACCATGCTGCTCCATTACAGGCTGGTTAATATATTCCGTATTATGAGTTATAATCTCTATCAGATGTCTATGATAACAACCGGTACCAACAGTTTATCGTGTTTTCTGAGGCACGGTGGGGAGACCCACAAATACAGATACCCAAACTGGATAGAATCATTTGCACTTATACAAATATCCATGCCGAGTGAGATTCGAACCCAGAATCACCTTTGTTTAAACATACATTGGAACTTGTGGAGGCCTATGTCCAGTAGTGGACTGCGTAAGGCTGCTGTGATGATGATGATGATGATGATGAGAATACATGACATCAGCACCACAATATACAAGCGATGTCAATATTTGATAATGTAATTGTTGCCAAACTGACCAAAGTATTTGACCATTGAGTTGGCAATGTAAGAAAAGGTATCTTTATCACAGAGAACGTCTTACATACCATTTTATTCATAATTAAATAATATTATTAATGTCTATAGCTATACTTTTTTCTTTATACAACTGGGTTGGCAAACAAGGGTACAGTTCACCTAATGGTAAGCGAGTACCTTAGCTTATAGATGTCTACAACACAAGAAGCGTGGCAAGTGCATTAGCAACCACTATATCTGCACAAATCCACCCAGGAGCTCTGGTCACCTTACCTACCACAGGAACACAACACTGCTTGAGAAGAATATTTATTATTTGTCAAGGTGCTTGCCCAATCGGGCTGCTCCAGATTTTGAGCAGTATCTTTGACTTCCATACAGTACTAGAACTTAAATAGTTTATTTATTTACTTAATATTTGTCGTAAAATCAAGTATACTGACAATGCGTCAATGCGACAGTCACAGCACTGGCTTTTGTTTTGTTCAAACAGACGTTCACCGTGTGTTTTTAAAAGAGTAACAGCGGAATTTCTTGCCGATTCTTCTCAGTAGAATCTACATTCCAAATCGACGATTCACATTAACTACAATTAATTCATTAAAATTAAATTTTAATTTGTAATATGAAAATGCTAAAGTACCTTTGAAGACAAATTTGAAAAGGTAATTTTTTGATTGACTGTTTCACCTGATTGTATCCGAGACGTAGAGGTCTGCGTCGCCGTTTAACGATGTCAGTTCTATTAATAACGGTCCAACGTATCCCAACTGCCAGTACGAGAAGTTTCCAGCCCAAACGAAACCGTCAACTGTGTCTAACAGGATTTTATCCGGGATCACGGGTTCCATGTAACTGGATAGAAACGATGATAATGTTGAAACACTAATGATACCTAACAATAACAATATGAATTCCCTTCTCATTTCTTAGATTAAACGCAAAATTTTGTAAGAACTGCAGTTTTTGCGCTCAAATGTATTTTTGCATGTTGACACTTTGACAGTGTCATTTTGACAACTAAAAATGACTTGTGCGTCCAAAAAATTTTACAGTGGAGATCAAATTTTTTAAAAGTTTTAGTAAGTAATTAAATTAAATCTTAGGAATAATAAGCTATTTTACTGTTTTCAATATATGTAATAAAAAAAAATATTATGAGAAAAAATATGACTGGAACAGTTATCAACAAAAATAGCACCCATAACTAGACAGAGAAATTTGTTAGAATTTTTGTCTGTTTGTCTGTGCGATTGAAGTAATGGAGCGTGTGCCATGTCGGCGGTCACACCGACGATCGCGGGTTTGATTCCGGCTCGGCTTCGGTTAGTCCTTGTAGAGCACGTTAAGCCGTCGGTCCCGGTTGTTATCATATACACCTGATAGCGATCGTTACTCATATTGGCGAATATATCCGCCAACCCACAGGAGGAACGTAGTCGATTAAGCTCTGATCCTTCTTCTACATGGGGAAAGAGGCCTGTACCCCACAGCGGGATATTACAGGCTGAAGCGAGCGCGCTGTGAGTTTGTGCACGCTAATTTCAGAAATGGCTTATTCGATTTAGATGTGGTTTTCATTAATTATGCTAATTTAAAGAATCACGTTGAACATGTAAATACCTAAACGATGGTGTTTATAATCGAAAATATACCAAAAGAGTCATATATCCAAAAAAAATCTCTCCAAAGTCACAATTCCACGCGAACGAAATCGTGAGCACAGCTAGTATTCAATAATTTTTCACGTGTAATACTCTCCGTTGTAGTTAGTTTATAGTACTCTCGACGACGATTCAAAACGGCTTTTGGAAGCACACTTAAATTAAATAAATACAAAGTACACATGTCAGAAGTGAAATTTCTTTGGAAAACTAATAAAAAAAAACGTATATATATATATATAACAAAAAGCCAACGTCATTCGGTTTTCCCAGGCGGTCACCCATCCAAGTACTGACCGCGCCCAAAGTTACTTATCAAACTTAAGTAACTTTGGGTGCGTGTGATCGGACGAGAACCGGTGTATTCAACATGGTATGGACGTTTAAAAATTCATGACGCGTGACGCGTTTGACCCCTAAAATTTTACCCCTCATGTACCTAAAGAAGTTCAATTCAAAAATATTTTTCAATGTATTAACATTAAATTTTAATTTAACTACGATGTTATGTTATGAAAATCTTACGAAAAATAATCCAATGTCAGATAGACAGGGCTTGCTCAGGATGTTCATGCATGTATGATAGATGCATTAAGATTTTCAGTCAAATTCTCTCAATTTTTGTTGAGTGGCTAAAGTCGTATGTGATCGGGCGTTGTCCTAATGAAAGACCACACCTTTTCTGTTGATAAATTCTGGCCGCTTAATATTTCTTGCTTTAGTCTAATCAACAATGACAGTTGAAATTCGAATCGATGGTTTAGCTTGGCGGTCATTACAGCCTATACAGTCCACCGCTGGACATAGGCCTCCACAATTTTACGCCAAAAATAACGTGAACTCATGTGTGTTGCCCATAGTCACCACGCTGGGCAGGCGGGTTGGTGACCGCAGTACTGGCTTTGTCGCACCGAAGACGCTGATGCCCGTCTTCGGCCTGGGTATTTCAAAGCCAGCAGTTGGATGGTTATCCCGCCACCGGTCGGCTTTTTAAGTTCCAAGATGGTAGTGGAACTGTGTTAGCTTGGCGGTAAAAGCTTACAATGAATGATGCTCTTTCAATCCTACCATACACTCAACGCCACCTTATTGCGTGTCAACCCGGATTTCGACCTTTGAGTACGATCTCTTTCGTGCATTCTTAGCGTACGCGATCCCGAAATGAGTAAACGCTCAATTAGGTTTCTTCCGTAATTTCACGTAGCACTATATACCGAAGTTTTTTGTGTTGCAGCCTAAGTTTTTTGTGTTGCAGCCTTTTTAAACTGGGTCGAAACTGTTTTATGGTCAATTCTCAGATCTTCAGCTATATCGTAAATACTCAAATGTCGATCTAGCTCCACTTTTTCAAAAATGTCGTCACGTTTATCTGTAACTGAGCGGCATCAAAATGTCCTAACTGAAATGCTTAAACCAATTTTGTACTACTCTTACTGACACTGCATTAGATCCTTAAACGCCACCATTTTTTTTTTCACGGCTGGAGTCGCATTTTTCCCTTTTTTAACCGACTTCCAAAAAAGGAGGAGGTTCTCAATTCGACTGTATTTTTTTTTTTTTTTTATTTTTTTTTTTTTTTTTTTTTTTTTTTTTTATGTATGTTACATCAGAACTTTTGCCCGCGTGGACCGATTTCGACAAATTTTGTTTTAATCGAAAGGTGGTGTGTGCCAATTGGTCCCATTTAAATTTATTTGAGATCTAACAACTACTTTTCGAGTTATATCTAATAATGTGTTTTTACTTGACGCTTTTTTCGTCGACCTACGTTGTATTATACCGCATAACTTTCTACTGGATGTACCGATTTTGATAATTCTTTTTTTGTTGGAAAGGGGATATCCCTAGTTTGGTACCGTGATAAGGAAACTAGGATCTGATGATGGGATCCCAGAGGAATCGAGGGAAACTCTCGAAAATCCGTAATAACTTTTTACTGGGTGTACCGATTTTGATAATTTTTAATTTAATCGAAAGCTGATGTTTATCATGTGGTCACATATAAATTTCATCGAGATCTGATAACTACTTTTTGAGTAATCTTTAATAACGCGTAGTTGCTTGACTATTTTTTCGTCGATCTACGTTGTATTACTTGTCGATGTAATTGAAGTCGGTTTTTTTTTCGTTTGCGAGCAAACACAATTATTTATAGTAAAAGTTTAAAACATTCCGAATTTTTTCGATGGACTCACCCATTTTGGGTCCAAATGAATAAGTGTTAATTAGGGAACTCTTTTTTACGCTTTTTTTTTGCCGACTTCAAAAAAGGTTACTCAATTCGACCGAATATAAATATATATATATTATGTATGTTCGGGGATAGCTTCGTCGTTTATGAACCGATTTTGATAATTCTTTTTAGATAATTCTTTTGAGGAAACCCTCGAAAATCCGTATAACTTTTTACTGGGCGTTGATTTTTAATTTAATCGAAAGCCGATATTTATCATGTGGTCACATTTAAATTACATCGAGATCTGATTACGACTTTTGGTGTGATCTTTGATAATGGTACTGGGTGTACTAAATTTGATAGTCCCAGCTAAATTTGAGGAATACCTAGCCAGGACTTTTTGAGTTTTAATTAATAATGAGCACTGAATTTACTATATTTTCGACTTGTCAATATGAATTGAATTCTGTTTGTTTATAATAAAAAAAAAAATTATTTTGACTCCTCCAACTTTTTGGTTCTAATTTTAAATTGCTTAGACAAAGAAGCCAAAAAACTTTTGATAGAATCGATATTATACAAAGAATTTTGCAAATGACATATATCTATTTCATTATTTTCGTCCAAGATGTGTATTACTAATTTGTAATAAAACACAGTTTATATATTATTTTCAAAAGAGTAACTGCGGAGTTTCTTGCCGATTCTTCTCTGCAGAATCTACATTCCGAATCGGTGGTAGCTTTACTTCTACAAATACAATAATTTATTTTTAAAGTTTTAATTTGTAAAATGACGATTCGAAGGTGCTCTTGGGGCCTATTTGAATAAAGCTGTTTTTGATTTTGATTTTGACTTTATTGATATTGTTAGTGACACGTTTGTTGTTTCTATTTATTTATAGAGGTGATAAAATAAAGTGATACTATCAATGACAATTGCTGTTATCATCGTTGACGCAGAGGAAATGATTATTAAGATCTTTGTTTTCGTAGTCTAAAAATATATGACACGAGAGATAAGTAGTTCGTTTTACATAAGTATTAACATAGTTCTGATTTCTGTACGATTGAAATGGTTTGATTTTTTAATCAAAAAAAAAAAAAATACAGACTCAAAAACAAATTGTCAAAAAAAAATTGACAGATAAATCGGCATAAAAAAGGCAAAGTTCAATTGACATATCTTTTTAATTCCTGACAATCGAGTCACCTTGTTTCATCATTTTCTGACTGATAGGATTCATCACCAAAAATTGTGGTAAAATAAAATTTTGGACTCAGTGCCTGCTTCACCTGTTATGGCCTTAAGAACTTGATTCTTCTCTAGTAACTAATTACTTTTAGATTTTTAGATTTATATTTATGAATAGAAATGTTTTATTCGTGGAATTCATTGGTAATGATTGTGTTTGTTCGCAAACGAAAAAAAACCTGACTTCAATGACATCGACAAGTAATACAACGTAAGTAGACGAAAAAATAGTCAAGTAAAGTAAAAAAGAAAAAATAGTAAGTAAAATACTCGTTATCAAAGATTACTCAAAAAGTTGTATTCAGATCTCGATGAAATTTAAATGTAACCACATGATAAACATCGGCTTTCGATTTAATAAAAAATTATCAACATCCGTAAAACCAGTAAAAAGTTATGCGGTACAATACAACGTAGGTCGACGAAAAATAGTCAAGTAAAAACGCATTATTAGATATAACTAGAGAAGTAGTTGTTAGATCTTTAATAAATTTAAATGGGACCAAATGACACGCATCACCTTTCGATTAAAAAATGTTTTGTCGAAATTGGTCCCATTATCACATCCTGGTTTCCTTATCATGGTACTAAACTAAGAATATCTTCTTTCCAACAAAAAAAGAATTATCAAAATCGGTACACCCAGTAAAAAGTTATTGCGGATTTTCAATAATTTCCATCAATTTCTCTGGGATTCCATCATCAGATCCTGGTTTCCTTATCATGGTACTAAACTTGGGATATCTCCTTTCCAACAAAAAAAGAATTATCAAAATCGGTACATCCAGTAGAAAGTTATGCGGTATAATACAACGTAGGTCGACGAAAAAAGCGTCAAGTAAAAACGCATTATTAGATATAGCTCGAAAAGTAGTTGTTAGATCTCAAATAAATTTAAATGGGACCAATCGGCACACACCACCTTTCGATTAAAAGAAAATTTGTCGAAATCGCTCCACCCAGTCAAAAGTTATTGATGTAACATACATAAAAAAAAATACAGTCGAATTGAGAACCTCCTCCTTTTTTGGAAGTCGGTTAAAAAAATACAATCGAATTGAGAACCTCCTCCTGTTTGGAAGTCGGTTAAAAAGAATAATATGTCAATATTTTTATGGATACCGTAATCTGTCAAAAAGCTAATATATAAATGGTTAAACAGGCCCTCACTCTTGTATTATAAAATTGTATCCGTTGGATACCGTATCCTTCAGATAGCTTTATCACCAAGCAGTGATATAGGAACTAATTGATAATACGACGATCATTAAAATTCTCCTGCTTACAACCATGAAACAGATGCTTTAAACAGCTGTCGGAAGTCGAAAATAAATTCACCGTATAAAAACTAGAGGACACCGTGACGCCATTTTGTAAACTTAACGTGACTTTGTTTTTCGTCTTCGTGTTTCAAAATGAAAAAAAAAAATGCTAGTATTTTTTTTTATTTTTTTTTTATTTTCTCTAATGCAATGACGCGTTATTCGTAACGATCTCAAAAAAATTTGTTTATATTTGTATAATTTGATGCAGTAGTTCGAAAATTTTGCGTGTACATAATTATATTACGGTGATTAATTTTTATTTATATGTTCAGATTTTCGTTTTAGGACAGTACAGCCCTCCTGATAATATCCTGATATATAATTATATTGCTAGAAGAAAGGAATGATACTTGTCGCGTTCGTCATAACATCGTATCACTGAAAATCAGTGTTGGTTTTAATCTTTATGAAAGCCAACTCCAAGCTTTCCTTTTTGGGGCACAGCACTTAACTGCAGGCGGTATTATTTGGATATTAAATTATTTTCACATTTCTTATTTATTCGTCTTTTTTCCTAACTTTTTGGAAAGTGTTAGATTAATTTTTTTTGTTTTTTTTTGAATTTTTTTTTTGTTTTGTTTTGTAGATTGTGTGACTGTTCTTTTAATTTTTTTCTATATGTATTTACTTATTAATTATTATTATTTCTATTTAGCTGTATTTTTTTTGTAAAAACTGTCTACGATTTGTGTGATGTCTCGAATAAATAATAGCCTGTAATATCTCACTTCGAAGATTCCGCAATGCTTGAAGACAAAAGTTTTCGAGCAATGCGTCCTGCCTGTGTTAACATACGGAGCCGAGACGTGGACACTGACCAAAGGACTGGTCCACAAGTTTAAAGTCGCTCAACGTGCAATGGAACGGGCTATGCTTGGGGTCTCTCTCAAAGACAGGATTAGAAATGAGACTATCCGCGGGAGAACGAAAGTAACCGACATAGCCCACAGAATTAGCAAGTTGAAGTGGCAGTGCGCTGGTCATCTGTGTCGCAGGACCGATGGCCGTTGGAGTAGACGGGTCCTAGAGTGGAGACCGCGTCTTGGCAAACGCAGTGTGGGACGTCCTCCGGCCCGTTGGACCGACGATCTACGTAAGATTGCCGGTGTAGGCTGGATGAGGATTGCGGAAGACCGGGATGTGTGGCGCGAACTTGGGGAGGCCTATGTCCAGCAGTGGACTGCGATAGGCTGAAGTGATATCTCACTACTGGGCATAGGCCTCTTTCCCCGTGTAGGAGAAGGATCAGAGCTTAATTCATCACGCTGCTCCAATGCGAGTCGGCGGATATATTCCCTACTATGAGTAACGATCGCTATCGTTCTTTCTCATGGCAAGCGAATACAGTAGCATAGAGACCTGGAACACCAAAAGCATCTCAAGCATGCTACCGACCCTATCCCGACCCTCCCAAGGAGCTCTGGCCACCTTACTCACCACGGAAACGCAACCCATTTAGAGCTGTGTTATTTAGCTGTGATCTTCATGCTTGTCTTCCAGGAGAAGCTTGTAAAAAAAAAAGAATGAATTATTGTTTGTTACTTATGTATTAGAGTATTCGAGTGTATAGTGAAGTCGGAAAGCATATCTAATGGTTTCGATCAACAGGCGACCATTTTTTTTCAAATAGCTAACAGTGCAATGACCTTTTTGTTGTCAACTGAAGTTTTTTTTTTTTATTTGTAGATATTTTTCTAATGTTAGCGTAAGGGTTTTAGGAGAACTTGAAAAAAAAAAAGAAAATATTTTGTTTTTATATTTTATTAATAGTTTTAATGTTAAAATATGTTTTGGTATCGTAAAAAATTAGAAATACGTAAATATTAATTTTACATATTATTACTATTTATTATTACTACATTATTTTTGCTTGTCTGTGTTAGTATTTTTTACTTTTTTAATTAATAATAAAAAAAAATAAAAAATACTTGATTCAAATGGCTTCAAAATCACTTCTGGATTGACCTTTTTATTTTTTTATTAATCCAGGCACAATATTGAGTAAAATAACACACAAAAATCATATATTTTATATATCAAAATTATTTATTAATTTATTATTTCGATTTCTACTAACTGACAGCTATATTTAGAACCTCATTTTTAAACTACAAAATAAATTACAATAACTATCATGGGGGACAAATTCCATGTTTTATGGTTTCTATGGCATATAAGTTGAACGTAAGGAGTAAATACAAACTCTTAGCTGTACTCTTAAAACAAAAAGTACATCCCGTACGCTCAGCTGTTGATATAGTCTGGGAGATAGTACACGCGTGATTCCGACTTTGATTAAGCACGGGTTTCACCAGTTTTGGATAATTCTGTAAATAAGTTACGAATAGACATAAAAAGCAGGAAGTAGAATATACGATTAGGACCTGTTTCATGTCAATTAATAAACTACAAACTTTAGAGTCACATTTGTGAATAAAAATATCTCATAAATGCATTGAAGCTATATGGTAAAGAAAAAAATATATATTGAAAACTTTTATCTGTTGAATACCGTCCGAGAACGTCTGTCAGAATGCTCTGAAATTAGCCGTAAGAAAAATTACGCTTCAGCCTGTAATATCCCACTGCTGGGCAGGTCTCTTTCCCCATATAGAAGAAGGATCAGAGCTTAATCGACCGTGCTGCTCTAATGCAGGTTTGCGGATATATATCCCTACTATGAGTAAAACTCGCTATCAGGTGTACATGATAACAACCGGGACCGACGGCTTAACGTGATCTACGAGGCACAGTGGGGAAACCCACAAGGGCTGCATAAACACCCCGACCACAGCAAACATCTGTATGGCCAATACAAGTGTTTGTCATGTGCGGGGATCGAATACGCAAACGCCAGCGCAATAGCCACAAACCAGTGCTGTGACCGTTGTGACAACGCGTCGTCAAGAGAATTTACTAAAATTATATTAGATATGAGGCCGTGACATTATAAAAAATATTGGCAGTGACATCGTGTAAACCAACTAAAGAGTATCGCTGAGACTTACGTTTTACAGCGCTTTTAGCAGTTCGTGTACATTTATGTCATTCCGACATTGTGATAAATGATTATGCCCAGCAGTGGGACGCTACAGGCTGAATCAGTTTTTATATCTATGCGATCATGACTACCCCTTAGTGCAGTTAGTGGTGGTTATTCCTGCCCGAGTCTGGGTGTAATATTTGTGTTTATGTATTTATTATATCACAAGCATTAAGTTGCTTACTTAGGAGCAGACGACCGTGTGTGAATGTTATAATATACTAGCTGACTCGGCAAACGTTGTCTTGCCGTTAAACGCTATTTAAAAAATAGGGGTTGGTCGTAGAGGCTTGAAAATTTAGGGTTGTATGTATTTTTTAATGTTGTATCATAAAAAAATAAACAATAAATAATTTATCTAAAAATTAAAAAAAAAATTAGGGGTGGACTACCCTTAAAATTTAGGAGGATAAAAAATAGATATTGTTCGATTCTCAGACCTACCCAATATGCACACAAAATTTCATGAGAATCGGTCAAGCCGTTTCGGAGGAGTTTAACTACAAACAGCGCGACACGAGAATTTTTCATATTAGATTTATTTATTTATTATATCACAGTAATTAAGGATTAACGCGATTTTAGCTTCTTATATGTATAGCACACAAATTATGGCGTATAGTAATAGCTGTAGGGTGGAAAACTTGCGATGCTTCTGGTGTTGCAGACGTCTATAAGCCACGGTAATCGCTTAACGTTAAATGAGCGTATGCTTGTTTGTCGACCTAGTTTTACAAGTATAAAAAAGAATACCTTGAGAGTTTGAGATTTGCATGTCATCGCATTAAATTCTCAATAACGATTGCGCGACTGGTTTTATTGGTTTTATGACGAAATGAATTATCTATTTAGACAGACACATTTTTAATGTTAAATTATTAAATAAAAAAAGTGTGAGTATATATACGCACGTAACAAGTAATACTTCATTCGTTAGCTAACTTCACGTTACTAACTTCTTTTACAATTTTACCCGTACATAATTTTTCCCTTACGTACTAAAAGAAGTATAACTTCAAAAAAATTACTTCATTCTTCTTCGTAATTTTTGTCTTTCTACAAGAAAGCTACAAAAGCACTTTGCATCGTCATTTTACAAATAATAATTATATTTTTATAATGATTATCTCTGAAACGGCTGGACCGATATTGACGGGACTTTCACTGGCAGATGTAATAAGCAGTAACTTAGGCTAATTTTATTTTTGAAATTTATTTATTTTGTAGCTCTGCGAACTGAACAATTTTTTTTTAATTCCACGTGAACGAAGTCGCATTCACGGCTAATCTATACAAATAAATAAAATTAGAATGTCTGTTTGTTATATTAAAATAACCGCGTTTTACTAAATGCGTATGGATGTTCACGGTACCTATACCAAAATAACATTTTTTACCAATTTTTGTCTGTCTGTCTATCTGTTAGTTCCGGCTAGTATTTAATATTTATTTATTTTTCGACAAAATACATTTATTTATTTGAAGTATTTTATATTTACAATTCACAACTTAAGAACTAAATATTTACATATAGTTACGGTATAAATCGTGTACAATGTGCCAAAAATTCTGGCAGCATTTCCCCGTTGAATCGCTATCCCAATTCTCTGGGCAAAAATGCGCCAGCCCTCTTGTCTCCAGTCTAGGCAAAAAAAATTAGCATTGCTACTCCAAGGCCCAAGTGTTTCGAATGCAAACGGCACAAAGGTGTCATTTTAAATTAGTAACGAATATTATAAATTAAATAAAGCTAAAAGTGAAGTCGGTGGTACCGATTCGAAATGTAAATTCTGAATAAAAGAATCGTCAAAAAAATTAAATTTAAAACATCCAGATCAATACCTAGATCCCTCAACATCATTCCTTCTCTTACATAGAGAAAGAGCCCATGCCCAGCTGTGGGACGTTACAGAGTGAATCGTAGATCGTTCTAATTGACTATGATTCAATTGGTCAAGGTGACAGCAATACGTCACCATTTTCTTGCCATATATATAACTAACTACAAAATGTTGCAACCAGCTCTTGTACTAAGCGTAACCTGTTCCCAAACTGGGTTGAAAAAAAAGTTAACAGCTGATTCGTAAAAGAACTTTTATCTCTTTCTATCTCGCGTAAACACATATCTTTTTATCTTCTTTTCTTTCTTTCTCATGTAAACAAATAATGTTTGAAAGAGACAACCTCAAAAAAAAAATCGTTGCGTGGGAGACTTGTACCATTAATTCATGGCTATGGCTTTATATAAAAGATATGTCGATGATGTTCTTTGTGTTAAAGCCCTGTTTCAGCGTTTCTGGGTAAAGTTTATCCTCCACATAAGTTACGAAAAGACTTTTACAGCGGGAGGTAGAATAGACCATTAGGACCTGTACTCCTCAATGAACTAAACATTTAAAATTCGCAATCGACTACCAATATCTCATCAATACACTGGAATTCTATGGTGGAAAAGAATATATCATAAACTGTTATCTATTGGATACCGTAATCCCTCAGATAGCTGACGTTTTGACAACCGGTAAAACAGACCCTAGATATTCCTTACAATATTATAGGGGATAAAGAGGGTGAATTTTCTACAAAAGATCTTTTATTTTTTATTTGAATTAATGTAGTATTTAAATTCTAAATATAAAAAAAGAATAATAATCTGTGTGAGGAATTTTTACGAATTGTATTAATATGTGTAATTTTGAGGTTCAAATTAATAAATATACATGTGTAAAACACACACGGTCGTCTGTTCGTACAGTGGGCAACTTAACGACTGTGTTTTAGGTAACTAACAGACGACATAATTATATAAAAATTTTATTTTGCAATAATCGTACACACAAATAAATTTACATTACGCCCAGACTCGAGGTGGGAGTCGAAACCACAATTCCAGACCAGAAAGCTGGGCCACAGCTAGCTCCAAAAGTAAACAATAAAATTACTTGAAATTTAGTCACTTTTTCTTTTCCATATTTCAGTGGTAAAAAAATTACTCCCTATAGGTATATGTTTTTTTTTATCAGTTATCATTTTTAATGTATTTCATATAAAATACACGTTTGCTATGGACTTATTATTATAACATATGTGATAACCTCAAAACTTAAGCAAGCGGAGACACGGATAGCGACTAGTATATAAGTTAAATGACATTAACAAAGTAAAACTATATATTTTTCAGTATTAATGTCATGTGATTACTTTGATAAATATACATTTACTACAGACTGTAGGTCAGTTTGTCCTAGATATTTGTATTCAAATCGCATATTACCTACCTTTTTTATTTGTGAAACAATAATAAAAGTAAGATTATTTAAAGTTCTCAAAAAAACTAGCAAAAGTAACCTATAATCTATCAATTTATTGTTAAATCAAAATTTCATACATAAAATAATGCATTGTAGTGATGTGTTTATTACAGAAAGTAGGCATTTGATCCACTACAGTCGGGATCTTTAAGTAGGTAGCTATACGACCAAGTACAATGCTTTGTTTTCGTTAATACTAACTGAATTACGACACGTATCTTCCAAATCGGGTTGCATAATACGTGATTTTTATAATGCGCAATTACTGCTTCGAGCAGCGATAACATCATTTATGTCGAATGAATGTAAAAACTGTAATGTAATTGTCTGTGATAAGTAAACTTGGTTGTTATTACAAAAACAAACAAAGGCGTTATCATGTTTCTAGCTGAAATCGAAAATAACACGCCATTTGTAAATAACGCGGCCGAATCGGGGAGTCATAGTAACGTACTGGATATCTTTGTATTTATAGTTCGTTTAATATGGTCGGGTTATGAACCCAACCTCCTTGTTTTCGTCGTTTCTTTTTTTTTCACGCAACTCGCTACGCGGCAGTAGGCACGGCACGTACGATAAAACTTCCATTCAATAAATATTATTGCGACAAATTTGTCGACGTGTCTTATTTACTGTTTTTTTTTAAATGATTATGCCGCTAAAATATATGGTTTAAAATAAAAGATATATTAATTGAAGCATGTCAATAGTTTCGCGCTTCAGCCTCTAATATCCCACTATGGGGCATAGGCCTCTTTCGACATGTTGGGGAAGGATCAGAGCTTAATCCACCACGCTGCTCCAATGCGGGTTGGCGGATATATTCCCTACTATGAGTAACGATCGCTATCAGGCGTAGATGATAACAACCGGGACCAACGGCTTAACGTGCTCTCCGAGGCGCGGTGGGGAGACCCACAAGGACTGCACAAACACCCAGACCACGGCAAACACCTGTATGGCCAATACAAATGTTTCCCATGTGCGGGGATCGAATCCGCAACTGCCAGCACAACAGGCACAATCCATGACTGTAATCTTAAGGAAAATCATTTCTAAATATGTATTTTTGTATTTTTTGCATAATTAAGATTTTTGAAGTTATACATACCTCATTTGTCACGTAAGGGAAAAATAATGAGAGTAAATTTTTCCGATGCTCGCACACCGTCACAAAAAACCGACACCTTGAACGTGAAGCTAACTAGCCAATGAAGTGTAACTTCTTACGAGTGTGGAAAAGTACACACATTTTATTTTATTTTATTTATTTTTATTTTATTTATTCAAGGCTCATCAACGCAAGGTACACAGCAAACTATCTAGCGTACGTACATTATGTTAAAATGTTCGTGTACCCGCAATTACAGATGGGCACAGCATTTACAATAATGACGCTCGAATAATCAATCAAATAGTAATACATATTTTTACAATCAGTCACATTTGATTATGATTGTATTGTACTATAATGTTAGCAAAGTATCAAAACGTCGCATTTGTTAATTATATTAGTACAATAAAATTATTCTAGATTAAAAAGAATTTACAGTTGGGCTAACTTAATAATTTAACAATTTCTTAGATCTTTAAGACAATGATTAAAAAAAAGTAATAATAATTATAACAAATAGAGAACACAGAAAAGATCCAAAGTGCAACATAGTCAATAAATGAACAACTGTAGTTTTTCGATTAGTAACAAAACAATAAACAACAAGAACAAATATGTAAAAATCTCAGAATAAACTATAATACATTATAAAATTAAGAGAGCCCCTCCATATGTTAATAGATATACACAATTATTATAAATTTCATACAATCAAATAATAATAAAAAGATTAAATTCACAATCGTAATATTTTCAAAATGTCACAACGTGTTCACAATAATTAATGACCAAACATAAAAATAATTGAAGATTAAAAGAAGAAAAAAAGAACTTATTTACGGCTGATTTTTGATGATTTCGTCAATAGTACTAATTAAAAATAAATTTTAGAATTTGAGAAAAAGGAAACCATTTACATCTATTTTTTATCAAGTTATATAATAAATAAAGTATACCTGCAATCATTTGTAATGTCGGCTTTTATGATAAGACTAAATTACAATGTCATTCTTTACAATTAATTAATATATTATAATATCATTCGCTCATTCATCAATCAAATAATTAATAACGTCACATTATTCTGACCATTTCAATTTAATTATTATATGTAATTATTTAAGAGATAATTTAAACAGTAACTATACAATATTCTAATGTTCTAACAGTTACATTAATAGTATTATTAAAAGTGTTTTTCATATAGAAATGGTAGTATTTTTTTCTGACGAGACATCGTGCACGAAAAAGAATGACTCATTGTAGGGTTACGCTCATTGTACGCTTGCACTGCATCTCTCTCTCTTCCACTCAATTGACCTATGTGTTCGAGGAGATGTTTTGTTATGACGTTGTCACGTTAAACTATTGTCCGTAAACCAACTTTACAGACAACCAATTTTTTGTTTTAGGTAACTTTGGAATAAGGTGAAATGACTAGACACGGTACCTTTATTCCGAGTCTGGTTGAAGGAATGATATATAAAAAAGGAAACGAAAACAAATAGTTTGAAAAACTACTCCAACCTAGAAATAGTTGCGCAAAAATCTAAAATAAATGAATTGACGTCTGAGCTTTCAATTGTGACAAAAGGCTTGGTTTACTTTTTGTTATTATTTTTTTTTTTTTTGAACAGAAGATGGTACTATGATTCATGCGGACGTTATTTGTATGATAATCATCTGTAAAGAATTAGTTTTTAAGTTAGCATTGTAAATATGTATAAAGTTGTGAAATTCCAAAGTTATATAATTATATATTGCTAAAATTATATAAATTAATATGATCTTTACTATCAAACAATGATATCATTTTAGTCCAAATTCGTGCATTAAATTTTAATTCGAACTATTTGCTAATCTGGTTGTGTACACAGATTTTATATGTATTGTATTGTTTTGTTTTGAACCCGCCAGTTTACTGCTAATCTTACATTACAATATCCTAACATTATTTTAAGCAAATTTTATTCTAGTTCAAAGTTAAATAATTTTTTTAAATATCAGACGAATTGCAACTTTAAACTCGAGTTATTCCAATAATTATGAACTAAAAATTACGGTTGTTTTACTTGGAGAGAATTATGTTTATATATATATATATATATATGCTGTTACAATTTATATAGTTTATATTAATTCTTATTTTAAGTTTATTTACTTAAGTGACTTAATAACTGTGATTACAATACCATGCTCTTTGAATCATATACAGACATAATTATGTTATTTGAGACAAGTATTTATATATAGTGATAACATTATATAACGTTACGAAAATTATTATGAAGGAGTCAAATCAAACAGACTCATAAAACTTTTTCCTGAAAGATGTTAAACAAAAGTACTGCAAAAAATTATCTACGTTCTCAACAACTTTTTTTTTAAGATTGAAGGCACAATAATAACGGCAATGAGTAAAAAATAATAACATTGCCGTAAAATTAATAGTTTACTACAGTCGTGTCGCCAATGGTAAGCTTTATATCCCTACTGCGCATCCAATGCGCGCAGCCGCCATTGCGCTATATAAGCTGCGAGCGCCGTCGACGTCACGTAGTCGAAATCGAGAGGTGAAGGTGCGAATAATGGAAAGGTGGCGTCCATATTATGTTCAATTAATCGATTATCACCGGAGCTAGCAGTGCGACCGTCGACGTTAATAGTCGTGAAAGTGAAGCAGTAAAGTGTTTCGACGTGTCATCCGCGGAGATCGACAGCGGCTCGAGGCCGGAACGCGGCAGATTGCTGAGTCGACAAGTGAGCGTTTATCGGCGACCATCTTGTGAGTCGTGCGTCTCGTACAGAAACTTTATCCTCACACCGCGCTCTGCTCCGTGCCGAGCTTAGCTACCGCTACAGTGATAAGTGAACTGTCCGTAGTAGTCTGTATCCAGATCTTATTAGAAGTTAAGACGCGCCGGACGGGGTCATGAACTGTCAGGTGCAACAGCAAGTCCGGGGGCGAAGACGCTGCACCCGGACGGCGCTGCCTGCGACACTGGGGGCGCGCCGGGAGAGGGAGCGCGAGCGCCGAGAAGAGCGCTATGCGGCAAGTAAGTGGGGCGCCGCCCCTGCAGCAGCCGCCCTGCCGCCCCCGCCCACGCACTGGCGCCGCGAGGGCCGCTGCCGGCCGGAGCCCGACCGCGCACTGCCACTCAAACTGCTCCTCAACGTCAGCGTCACAGCATAGACACCGCCCCGTACGGACTCTAGTGTTAGTGCCCGAGGGCGCAGCCCTCCGCCGACTCGCGCCGCAGGACTGCGCTCTCGCCTCTCTCGTGCTAAGTTTTTTATTTTGTATAACAAATGTACGTCACTATGTGAAAGGAGAGGTGGCGTCGCACGATCTAATCCGAGCGACTCCGCCTCAACGTCGACAAAATTCCGGCGTTTAGGTATTATTTTGAGAAAATTTTAGTATTTAAGAGCAGACCGCGCCGCCGCGAGTCCGCTGTCGTCGCCTCCGCCGCATCCTTTTTTAAAACATGATAAAAACACAAAAAAATAGGAGGAGCGGCGGCCGCGCCGGCTGCGGGCCCGGGGCGGCGCGGAGCCCGGCGCCTCGCCCCTCGGATCCTCGCCTCGCACCGCCAAGCGGCCGTAGGGCGCTTCTGTGATTTTTTTTATAAAGGTTCCTAGCGGGTCGCACCGTGCCCTCGCCCTCGAAAGATTATTTTTATTTTATTTTTTCACGTGTCTCCCTAAGATGCGTCTAACCGACCTAAGTTTGTGAAGTTCGCGAGGGCGCAGCGCCACGCGGGGCCGCGCCGGCCGAGAGCTTGTCGCTGCGAGGCGCACGAACGTAGCATTTCTTTTATAAATGAGGCGTTTATTATATTTTCTGAGTGCGGGCCGAGGCTCGGGCGCCGGGCCACCCCGCCTAGTCGTATCGTTTATTTATCTGAGACCAATGTATTTTATTTGCCGCCGGGCCCCGCATCGGCGAGAGGCCCATTACGCGCCCGCCATGCGCGCTCACCTCGCTGGTTGAGAGCTTTAAACAAATTATTAGTAAGCGAGGGCCCGGCGACCTTAATTCTAGTTGTAGATTTTAAAATTTAACGATACGGTAACTAAGCCAACTGTTAAATCATTCGAGGATATATATGTACAGTTAAGTAGTATATTGATCTCAGCTGCGGGCGTCTGCGGCCCGCCGTAGACTCTGTGATGTACAAAAAAAGATTTAAAACGAAATATTTGGAATTTTACAAGTTTTTTATAATATTAGTTTGTAAAGTATACTTTTAAGTGAAGATGGTGGTGCGATGGGGCGACGTCCCGTCGCACCGTGATCGCTCGCAGCATCCCCTCATCCCACCCGACCCATCCTTCTTCCTTCCCACCCGGGGCTCCTCGGAGCCCCACAAATGTTTCAATGTTTTGAGACAGACGTCAATCAAAATCCACTTCCAGTGGTATTTTCAGCTCAATTCGCAAGATGTGACAACAAGAAGATTCAAGATCAGAATTGTGATTATTTTAATATTATGAATGTCAACTCAAGAAGAACAAGTCGTCGAACCAAGATAATGTGCTTGAGTTGATCTTCAACTAGTGTGGTGAGTCAATAAAGTTTACTGTTTGTTCATAACCCATTATTCCCCTTGTACACAGTTACACAAAATATAAAATATTTTAAAAGTACATATTCTGTCTAAAAACGAAAATTTTACATAAAATCCACAAAAATGTGGTACACAAGTATCAGAATCAAATACATAATGATATATTAAATAATTGCTGAAATCTACAAAATTTAATAAATACAGATAAGTTGATAATTTTTCTGATATTAGACTTGATTATTTACATATCGTGTATACTTTAATTACATAAACAAAAATATAAAAAACTTATTCCGGTGGCAGGATGTGGCCGAGGCCATGTTGTTAAGGCTTCCAGGCTGAGAAACCTTGTTATAATGCAGGCTGGTTTACTAATTTTCTACTATAAACTATTATTTCTTCATATTAAAGGGTCAGAGGTTAACCACCACGCTTAAATTCAGTTAAATGTAGCAATTTATACAAAATATGAACTAAATAAATATTGGTCCTTTGAGTAAAGTTATTTCATTATAAGGTTGATATTCGCGTAAACATGAGAAAACAATAGATGACAATATCCAACTGATTATAAACTTGATAATTCTTCTTTACAAAAGCTTGTTTTTGTCTGCCTAACAAACCTAGCAGGAGAAACAGGCCGACTATTTTTTTAACCTTATAACTTTCTACTGAGTGTACCAATAAAGCCAAGGTTACGCTGTATTACTTTTGTTAGGCGGTGTCTTGTAACAAATTTATGAAAAAAAGTTTGTTATTTAACCGACTTCCAAAAAGGAGGTTCTCAATTTTTGATTGAGTGGACCGGTTTTGATTATTTTTTTTTAATCGAAAGGTAGTGCGTGTCATGTGATGTCATTTAGGTTTGAGATCTGACAAGTACTTTTTTAGCTATATCTAATAATGTGTATTTGCTTGATTATTTTGTCCTCGACCTACGTTATATTGTATCGCATAGCTTTTCACTGAGTGTACTGATTTTGATGATATCTGTTTTAATCGATAGCTCATGCTTATCTTGTAGTTCCCTTTAAATCTGATGATTACTTTATGAGTAATGTTTGATAACGCGGAATCGCTTGCCAATTTTTTCGTGTGCCTATTTTTTATTACTTGTCGATGTAATTGAAGTCGGTTTTTTTTCGTTTGCGAGCAAACACAATTATTAATTATGGCAAAGCGATATGACGTCATTTTGAATTCCCCGTTGCGCGGACGCACCGCTGATCAAATAGTCACCATCAACCGTTAACACGTGGTCATATTTTGTTTTAGTTTCAACCACGTGTTGTGTGTTTAAGTATATTTCAGCTTGTTTTTTTTAAGAACTTAAAAAAGCAGGACGTAATCAATTCGACTTTAGTTTTGCTTTTTTAACTATCTCCAAAAAAGGAGGTTCTCAATTATTTCAGTTTTTTTTTAGTTCGGTTCAACTTCTTAACACACGTGTGACTTGGGGAGTAAGCTGGTGAATGCGTAACGAGAGAGTTACGAAAAGTGTGATCGAGCGAGGCGAACGGAAGTTGAGAGTGACTATAACTTAAATGAAGAAGAAGTTTACTTCAAAAATACTGTTGAATTGAGAATCTCGTTTTTTGGGAGTTAGTTAAAATGTCGTGTAGCCTAAATAAAGCACGCTCGTTTTTTTTTTTTTACTCATAACTTTCGAAGTATTCGAAATCGTGCTTGTCACGTGGTCTCTTTTTCCTCTTATCGAGGTCTAACGAACAGTTTTTGAGTTATCGCCGATCATGTGTTTCGTGCTGTAATTGTCGATGTTAATGGAAGTCGGTTTTTTTTTTGTTTGAGAACAAAGAACTCAAGTAAGTAATAAAGAATGTTGTGTAAATACTATCTGACTCGGCAAACATTGTCTTGCTGCTAAACGCTATTTAAAAATAGGGGTAGAAGGGTGAAAATATAGGGTTGTATGTATTTTTAACGCCAAATCATAATAAAATAAAGAATAAATAATTTATCTAGAAATTAAAAAAAAATAGGGGTGGACTGCCCTTACCATTTAGGGGGATAAAAATAGATGTTATTCGATTCTCAGACCTACCCAATATGCACACAAAATTTCATGAGAATCGGTCAAGCCGTTTCGGAGGATTTTAACTACAAACACCGCGACACGAGATTTTTATATATTAGATGTACTTTGAATCATTTATAACAAAAGACTGCAGACCTTATGGAGTCAGATGTGTGGCTTGTTTAGGTCTTACAAATATATTTTGGCATTATTTTTTTCTTTTTTATATAAAATTTTAAAATGTAGTATACTAGCTGACCTGGCGAACTTCGTATCACCTTATTTTTTTCTGAAATATAATAATAACATAATATATCAAAATAAAATATAGCCTATCTTTTAAGTTGGATCAAACTGCACACGGTGTGCAAATTTGACTAAAATCGGTTAAGTAGTTTAGGAGTCCATTGAGGACAAACATTGTGACACGAGATTTATATATATTAAGATATTTAATATAGTATATATTAGATCAAATATATAAATTATTTTAATAAAAATATTAGTGTTTGAAACAGTAGACAGTATTTATATTTTGAGAATTAAATATTCATTAGATTTATTTACATGTTTGCCATATAACTTAATTTCCTATGTAGAATAAATTTAATTTTAAATATTGTAATGTAAATAGTACAAAACTGGTTATTTTGAAATCGGTATCTACAAAATTAAACTTTTTTAACTGATTTTTTAAAGACTTCCTTAAAGGTAACAGTTGTATGTATTCTAGAAGGATAACAATAGACAAAAATACATTTTTTATATTAAAAAGATATTCGAGCTTAAATTTTTTTTTTAATTTGTAAGCTAATGATGCAATGTTTATATGCCTAGTAAATTATACATTTGTATGAGTTTCCTTATTTTTGTTCATGGAAATTAAATTTTGTTGAACTTAAAAAATATTTTATTATATTGAAAAATTGCAAATAGTCAATTTTTTATTTTAATTTTATTTCTAAGATTGTATTAAGTAAAAATTCTTTTACTCTGTTCACGGATACTAGATTTTGCTGTAACTACATCAATAATGCAAAAATTTCAATGGGGTGACTCGAACCCCTATTTAATAAACAGGAGGGTCACACCCTTTTTGAATCCCGTTTAAATATTACTATTCCTCTTTACAATTACGTTTTTAACCGATTTCAAAAAGGAGGAGGTTTTCAATGCGATTGTATTATTTGTTTGTGCTACCTCATAATTTTTTCCTGATTTTGATGATACTTTTTTATATTCAAAGGTGTTGGTTGTTTCATTCAAATTTGCACAAGATCTGACGACCACTTTTTGTTACTCTAACAATTACTTGACTATTTTTTCCATCTATCCACGTTTTATTACATCGTTGTAAGGGGACACCATTATTTACGTGAGCTATTTTTCGATCATTTTAGACCCCTAACCCCTTAGATGAGTTTAGTGAGATATGCCTGGACCCCCCCCCCTCCCCTTACATGATATTAACGCTGAATATAATAGAGATTGATGGGAAATAATAAACTGGTCAAGTATACAATAGTTAATTTATTTCAATTAAATTAAATTTAAAGCAGACCAAATGATTTCAATAGCCATGAGATTTATTTTAGCGGGCAAAATGAACACTCAAAAGATTTTTTTTAATATCTGTAATATTTTATATTTTCTGAAGTTGATGTGAGATTTACGTTTATCCCCCCTCGGTTTAAATGAGGTTTGGTGAGATTTCATTGGAACCCTCCCCCCATTCTGAGCTCACACAATTAATGGTTATGGTGAGAACTAACAATAACTCGTATACTTACACAAATAGACATTTTAGTTAGAACAACCTTTTTTGTGTAACTTCGCTTATATGACAAATTATTAGTTACAATGAAACAGAGTCCCGGAGCAAGGTCAAATCTGGTCGATAATGAAAGTCACCTTACAGATCTAATTCTGATTTCGCGGCATTGCATAAATATTTTGCGTCTTGATATGTTTTCATACGTATTATTTATAATGAATTATTATTACTAGTGACCGTCCAGTGGTCGAAATACGACCGTAATTAATTTAAATTATAAGTTTGAACATTATTAAGGTTCGATTGTCAAAGACTATACTTCTATAATATTAAACAAAAGAGTATATATGCGTTTGTGTATCGATATTTAAAAAAAAAGTAACTGCAGAATTTATTGTTGCTTCTTCTCTGCAGAATTTACTTACATTCCGAATCTGTGGTAGCATTACTTTTAATTATAATTAATTAATTAGCTATTTAATAGAGCTATTTTTGATTTTGAGTAATCGTTGAGTATGCCGTATATTTATATACGTATCGTAGTATATTTATTAACTTCACATTAATTAAAAATGAAGGGAAATTTGTTGTATGCCTCGTAAAATGTTGATTAAAAAATGATTTGGTAAGGCATTTGAATAAAAAAGTTTTTGATTTTTGTTAGTATTTAAATGCGTGGTGGAGTAAGCTCTGATCCTTCTCCTACATGGGGAAAGAGGTCTGTGTCCTGTAGTGGGATATTATAGGCTGAAGCGCTAGCGTTTAAATGGGATCACGTGACAAGCAAGCACCAGCTATCCAATACAAAAATATAAATTAATTGCAAGACAAAAAAGAAATCATCAAAATCAGTACACTTGGTAAAAAGTTAGTATTTTACAGATTAAAAATACAATCGAATTGAAAACCTACTGCTTTTTTTTAACTCAGTTTAAAAATATTGGAAAAACGTCAACTAGCTTTTTAACCGACTTCAAAAAAGGAGGTTACTCAATTCGATACATATATTTTTTATGCATGTTCGGGGATAACTTCGTTGTTTATGAACGGATTATGATAATTCTTTTTTTGTTGAAAAGGAGATATCCCAGAGGTGGTACCATGATAAGGAAACCAGGATCTGATGATGGAATCATAGAGAAATATAGGAGAACTCTGGAAAAGCGTAGTGACGACTAGTGCGTTTGTTAATTTTTTTCCTCAACTTACGTTGTATTACTTGTCGATGTAATTGAAGTCGGTTTTTTTTTTCGTTTGCGAACAACACAATCATAATAATTCCCTTTGTAGGAGTTTTTTAGCATATATCGTTTTAGATCTTGAATAACCTTTACATAAAAGTTGTGTCTTATCGTTATATTCTTACTACCCGTGCGGCTTTACCAGCGTCGACCTTTAACACGTTGGACGCCATGACGGACACCGTATGTCCGACAGCATACTTTCGCCTGGGGCCACACCAATAAATCGAGAATCGTCAAAAAATTGTTAAGGTGTTTTTCTGCAAATATTGTCAGCGAAAACCTCAAAAATAATGGGCGACTGACGGAAACAGTTATTTACCCATTATTTTCCAAGATCTCAAGTGGCAGACACCAGCTATAACATTTTTGGAAACAATTTGTTAAAAAGCCTATAAATTCAAAGTGTTTTCGATTTTTTTTTTGTGCTATGTGGCCTTATTGCACTGTGAGGCCGCGCGGGTCACTTGCCTTAGTAAAAACAGTCGAAACACTGTCTGTCGGCTCCCTAGAGGCTTCTGAAGCGATCGAGGGCATGCGGACACATGGTGTCCGACACGGCCTCTTGGACCCAATATAATGGCAGTCACATGGTGTCCGTCGCGGCCCACAGGACTAAACATGGTTTTTGGTCTGGCGTTCAACGTGTTAAGGATGGCTGGTTCCCGTATAATTAATATTTTTTGTACGATATTGTAACCCGCACGGCGACGCGTTGGCGCTACGGTTACAGTCACACGGTTTGTGGCGGTTGCGGGTTCGATCCGCGCACACAACAGACATTTGTATAGGCCATGCAGGTGTTTGCCGTGGTCTAGGTGTTTGTGCAGTCCTTGTGGGTCTCCCCACCGTGGTATGTTAAAGTTACTCATAGTAGGGAATATATCTGTTATCCCGCAGTGAAGCAGCATGACGGATTAAGCTCTGATCCTTCCCCTACATGGAGAAAAAGGCCTGTGTCCAACAGAGCAATGTTACAGTCTGGATTGCAATAGAATAATCTATTAAAATATATCTTGAAAATCATTTTTGTGCACTTACCATTATTATTTCATCCTTTACTTGTTGCATAATTATATAAATAAAAAATCTTATCCCCATTATATAAGGTTTTACAGGACGATGTTCAAACATACAGACTAACTTTTTAAGTAAGCTGGTGAATGCGTGACGAGAGCGTTACGAAGTGTGATCGGGCGAGGCGAACGGAAGTTGAGAGAGATATAAGTTAGATTGACCTAAAGGAGTTTTACTTCAGTCGTGTGGTCTAAAGCATACGTTTTTTTTATGTAGATTGTATCTTTTAATTTATAAGAATTTACTCAATAAAAAAACAATTGGTACAAAACAACTTCGTCCCGGTTTCCCTACAATTGTTTATACAGTAATTACGATATTTCTAGACGGTGTGAAACCTACGCCAGTTACTGAGTTAAACCTCCAGAATCACAACTGAAAACGTGTCATTTTCAGTGCTTTGTAATGCAAATAATAAGTTAGGTTAGTTTGGAACAACTTTTTCGGATTTTATCGTTGTTTATTAAGATCTTAGATGCCGTTTCAGATACTCCACAGCAGCCATGGCCATGGAAGGACAGTCCTCCGATAGACTTAGTACCTAACTACCTAAACCGCGATAAAATCCGATACAGTTGTTTCATTTATAATGAGTGAAATTCGCGTTAAAAAAATCGCATAATCATTAGAAAACAATATTAAGTTAGACTTATTAATGAAACTAGCTATATAATAGAAATGTTTTCATATTTATAATTATTTATAAAAATAAATCAAAAAATATGATGCCAAGTACAAAACTCGAGTCTGGCTGGATTAATTAAGGTTTTTATTGCAAGTTTTTCCAAACTAAAAAAAAAAAAAATTTGAAATGGTTGTGCAGAATATTGCATAGTATTTGAGAAAACGGTTTTATTTAAACGTCACGCTTTGAAAGTTCGCAAGACAGACTATCGTCTTGCGGGTCAGCTTGTATAATAATAATATCAAAAATTTCACACGTCCAAAATTAAATTGCGAACACAAGGTCGTTTATAACGTAAAACTGAATTTTATTTATCAAATATTACAGTGACACCACCATGGTGTAACAACCGCCCAAAGACCCTATCTTAAATCCCCACAATGTCAATTAAGGGACCTTGGCCCACAGCCGAAATAAAATGACCTTCAAAGGACCTCGCAAGGACATGCCCGGGCATAATAGCTCAATCTACAGGCCTTTACCCGGGTAGAACTTGGTCTGTCAGGAAGAGACATTATTTATTTAAAGCAATTTATTAGTAATTATTTAATTTGAATAATTACATACAAAAATATTTCGCTTGCTAAATAAAATCTAACTGTAATACAGATTCTGCCCAATTGTTTTAAAAATCAATAAAAATAAGACCAATACGTACGCCTACTTATAAATACTTTTTAGTTGTAAAAGAAAAAACTAAAATAGGTGAAGATAACTATTGTCTAGTAAAAGTAACTGTTTCGGCTGAAATCGTGAACGAATTTTTTTTAATCAATTTTGAATTTTGACAGTTGGAGATTGGATTTTTAGTATTACTTTGAAAAGTAGATTAAAGACAAGATTTCTTTTTATTTTTGAAATGAGATAAGCTGTTTACTAAAGCATAAGATGATTGTAGTTATAGCACGTATAATTCGTACTTACATAATAGGTACATTGAAATTGTGCATATGGATTATATGGACATGCGTCAATTAATAGGTATGAATAAAATTATGTTTATAAGATGATAACAATGTTTTATTATTGTTATTATATATGTTATATATAGTATCTTTAAGATTAAATTGTTTATTAAACAAAATAAATCTACTATAATAATAACCTACATACCTAAAGAATCTTTATACAAATGCAAGTTATACAGTGCCGGATTTATATTTTTTATGAGTGTAGGCCACTTTATTTCTGCCGCCCCATCTTCGCCCCATGTACGTATGCCAATAATTTTATTTAAAATTATTATTTAAATAAACGAATGAATTAGTCATTAAGAAAGAGAGCGTAAAAAATAAACAAGATATACAATTTTTTATCCTCTGAAATCAAGTGACCGTCCTCTGATATCTGCCGTCCCTAGGACGCTGCCGCCCCTAGGCCGCGGCCTGTACGGCCTATTTATAAATCCAGGACTGAAGTTATAACTAAAACAAATACTATACTAATTACTTTGACCTTGCAGAAGTTCACAGCTAAATAATACTGCTTTCAAGCTGTGTTGTGTTCCTATGTAAGGTGACCAGAGCTCTTGGGGTGATTGGGGATAAGGTCGGCAACGCCTAACTGCTTTGTAAAATATACATTTAAAATTGTTAAGCTTTTGCATCGAAATGATAATGTGAATTTTTATGTTAAGACAAGTGCTAATTTTTTGTTGTCTATCTGTATGTGGACGTTGTTTCATACCAACACAAAATAACAGTTTCAAAGTACAGAGGTATTTACGCATAGTACTAGCTTATTAACATGTTGAAAAACAGCAGTTTAAATCTATACAAATAAATAAAATTGGAGTGTCTGTTTGTAATATTAAAATAACCGCTTTTACTAAATGCATATGGATGTATACACGGTACACATTATACCAAAATAACATTTTTTACAATTTTTGTCTCTGTCTTAGTCTTTGTTCCAGCTAATCTTTGAAACGGCTGGATCGATTTTGATGGGACTCATTGTTAGGTAGCTGATATAATAAGGAGTAACTTAAACTACTTTTATTATTGAAATTTATTTATTTTATAACTCTGCGAACAATAACTTTTATGTTAAAGTTCATGCGGACGAAGTCGCGGGTACATCTAGTATGAAATAAAAACTAAAATTAAGGATAGAAGTCGGAAATGTGTTTATTACGGCAAATTAAATAATCATTATTATACTCGTATAAAGATTTACAACGCAAATATTCCAAAACTAAAGAGACGCCATTACGTAGTAACTATTTAGTAATCTGTGGCTATATTCTTTACTGCCGTAACCACACAGCAATTTATTAAGCAAGGGTAATAAAAAAAAATACATACTAAGCCTTTATCTGTTGGATATCGTCACACGGAGTAACAGGCAGTGGCAAATGTCGGCAAAACAAAAAATTGGTGAATATATTATATGGTTTTCAATTGAGGGGGGGGGGTACTGTGCCCCGGGCGCGAGTTAAGCTCGCCACGTCACTGGAAACAGGCCTCAAATCAATTTATCAAGATTTGTTATTAACTTATATTCCATTCATCATTACAGCCTATACTACTATACTGCTGGACATAGGCCTCCACAAGTTTACGCCAAAAATAACGTGAACTCGTGTGTTTGGCCGAAGACGCTGCTGCCCGTCTTCGGCCTGTGTATTTCAAAGCCAGCAGTTGGATGGTTATCCCGCCATCGGTCGGCTTCTTAAGTTCCAAGGTGGTAGTGGAACCTTGTTGTCCCTTAGTCGCCTCTTACGACACTCACGGGAAGAGAGGGAGTGGCTAAATTCTTTAGTGCCGTAGCCACACAGCACTATTATATATTCCATTGTAAGACTTTAATCTTGGTAGACTTCGAGAAAGGGGTTTCCCAATCTGACAATTACTTGTTTGACGCAACAATTTCTTAGCGGACGAGATCCGGTTTTAAGATTAATTTATTCACACATTAATATATACTTACATATAAAAAAATTGAATAACCGAAGTGTATGTGTACGAAAAATATGACAAGCACTACATTTCGATTAAAAAATAATCACCAAAATCTGTCCGCCCAGTAAAGTTATGATAATATTATGTATGTTCGCGGATAACTTCGTCGTTATGAACCAATTTTAATAATTCTTTTTTTGTTGGATAGGAGATATCCCAACTGTGGTACCATGATAAGGAAACCAGGATTTGATAACGAGATCCCAGAGAAATCGAGGTAAACCTTCGAAAATCGTAATGACGTGCTAGCAAACACAATTGTAACATGAACTTTTTTGCCGCATGTAGGTACCGACCTTGATTTGCTTTCACATAATTCACAAACAAAACCAATTACTTTAATTATCATCAACAAGAATAGTACAATGCAAGTCATTGAGAATAAATCTAGCTTAAATTTAAATGGGACCACGTGCGTACCCGCGTTAGCTTTCGATTAAAATAAGAATCATTAAAACCGGTACCTCTGTAAAAAGTTATGAGGTAACACGTGTAAAAAATACAGTCGAACGCTCCTCCTTTTTTGAAGTCAGTTATTAAGCATAAATGCAAAAAAAATAACAAAAAGAGACCTAATCGCTAAAAATCTTTGAACCTACCTTAGGAAATGGTATATTGATATTATAGAAAGAATACATAAAAAAAAAAAAAAAAAAAACTAAACTCCAATTGAGAACCTACTTTTTTGAAGTATATCGTTTAAAAACACTAAAATAATTTTGTTATACTTATTTAATAACCACGTGTTGAAACGGTTCACTGTGAGTTTGTGACACGGTCCGTCCGCACAACGGGGATTTCAAAACGCCGTCACCGGACTTGGCGTAATAATAATTTTGTTACAATACACTTATGGATCAAGTATACTTCATCCTAGCAATACATTATACAGTGCATAACAATAATATTATAGCCTGAACTAATTTGTACAATTATAAGAAATATCAAATATGTATTGAAATTAATTACTATTATTCGTGTCCTATATTCAAGTTAATTGTATAAAATGAATAACTAAATTTATTATAATTTGTAGAATTGTTAGAAATATGTATTAAAATTATTACTATTCTTCGTGTCTATATTCAAGTTATTTGTATAAATAAAAATAATTTATTATCTTATTTTGTACAGTAATAGTTATTTAATAATAACGTAGAGAATAACCTCGGAGCATATTAGGTTATATTCTCGTGGTTATTTCCGTCTTCACATATGTATTTAGTTATAGTATTAGCGTGGCTAAAGCTTTCTTAATAATTGACTTTAAAAAACGGACGAGGTTCATTTCGACTATATGTTTTAACGTGTTTTTACTCATAACTTTTTACCGAGTGTACCAATTTTGATCATTTCTTTTTTAATTCGAAAACTGTTCCCATTTAAATTTGACCGAGATCTGACGACTGAGAATTTTTTTTCGAATTTAATAGTTCTCTTGGCTGATCGGAAGGAAAAAGGGGAGCCCTGTAGGAGGGCTCGGGATGTCTGTTTGTCCTAAGGGTGTCCGTATCTCCTAACGAGATCACACCTCGGCTTAGAACGAAGTTACTAAGTCGGTATGGAGAAAGCGCTGTGCGCAGCGCTGAGTCGGGGTTACTGACGAGTTGTTTTTGAGTTACCCCTAATTATTTGTATTGTATTATACTTTTTAATGTAAATTAAAATATTTTCTTTTGTAATTAAACGATTAGATGTAATTTTAATGTTGTCGTTTCTTGTATCACGTTATGGTTTAACAAAGAAAGCCTATTTGAAGTAAAACTTCTTAACGCACGCTTGACTTGGGGAGTAAGCTGGTTAATACGTGACGAGTTCGTTATGAAAAGTGTGATCGGGCAAAGCGAACGGAAGTAGAGAGGGAGATATAAGTTAGATGGAGCTAAAGAAGTTTTACTTCGGTCTTGTGTTCTAAAGCACACTCGTTTTTCTTTTTTTTCTGTATTCAATGTAGCTTACAATCATCGTCTTTTCTATCCCGTACGTGACATTGACGAAATCGCCAGTGCCGACACAACCGAAAGCCACTTAAACCCGAGAATTTATTAATTACTAAATTAGTATCGGTTTTTTTTTTCAGAACAGATAAAATTATCTTATTTTTTTTTTTTAAGTTTTTAGGTGACGCTTGCGATGCTTCTGGTGTTACAGACGTCTATAGGCTACGGTAATCGCTTACCATCAGGTGAGCCGTACGGTTGTTTGCCGACCCAGTTATATATAATTATGTTTGCTCGCAAACGAAAAAAAACCGACTTCAATTACATTGACAAGTAATACAACGTGGGGAGACGAAAATATAGTGAAGTAAATACTTTTTTTTTTTTTTTTTTGATTTCGCAGGGTAACCCATTTACGGGTGATATCCAGGATGCCCGGGTTGGCATTCCTAGACCGTATGTCGGCTTAGCACTTGGGGGTGCACTACCGACCAAAACCCCTGCGGGAGCCTTCAGCCGCTTTAATTGGAGGGTCCCGGATCTGCAGGCAACAGGATCCCTCCAGCGACATTCTGGTCTCGGCGAAAAGACCAGACTTCTCCTCCATGGGACTGTCCGGCTCACCTCTGAACAATCCCGACGACGCCATGTCTAGCAGGACCGGGTTCCCATCCCGGCCCGACATGGGCACAGGGGCGTTACTGGAAACGCATTAAGTAGCGCCTCCTACGCACCCCCGTTCGTCGCCTGCGGACGGAGGCCTCGTCGGCGGCCCCCTCCCTCATCCGCTCGTCGTTCTCCTTCTGGGACATTACTGTCTCGCAGAAGGAGACCATCGCCTTCCAGGACTCGTCGTCGCCGAGCATCGCGGTGAAAACGCTCGGCAGTGACAAGTCCCCTCCGAGGACTGTCGTCAGATCGCGACGTAGCGCCGCCCATCTCGAGCACACCTCGAGGGTGTGCTGGGCAGAGTCCACCGCCGCGCCACAATCGTGACATTCAGTCGTCGGCTCCCTTTGGGCCGTCCGACACAAGTATTCACCAAAGCAGCCGTGCCCGGTGAGAACCTGCGTCAGACGGAAGGTGAGGGGTTTGCGCTTACGGCGCATCCACCGCTCAAGGACCGGGCGCAAGGCAGCCGTTACGCGTGTCGTGCCATACGGCTGCTCCGCCAGGTCCTCCCCCCACCTCCGCATTAGTGCTTCTTGCCCCATCCGGCGCACCCGTAGGATCCCGTCCAACGTGGGGTTCTCACCGAGAGCCCTCCTACCCGAGACGTATGAGTAGGTCTCGGCAAGGACCTCCGCCACGAGTTCCCACGGGGGATCGCCGGCTAGTGAAGTACGCGTTATCAAAGATTACTCAAAAAGTAGTTATCAGATCTCGATAAAATTTATGTGACCACATGATAAACATCAGCTTTCGATTAAATTAAAAATTATCAAAATCGATACACTCAGTAAAAAGTTATTGCAGATTTTCGAAAGTTTCCCTCGATTTCTCTGGGATCCCATCATCAGATCCTGGTTTCCTTATCATGGTACCAAACTAGGGATATCCCCTTTCCAACAAAAAAAGAATTATCAAAATCGGTACATCCAGTAGAAAGTTATGCGGTATAATACAACGTAGGTCGACGAAAAAAGCGTCAAGTAAAAACGCATTATTAGATATAACTCGAAAAGTAGTTGTTAGATCTCAAATAAATTTAAATGGGACTTAATTAAAATTAATTAAAATTTTAATTTTTTTTAAATGGGATTAAAAAAAATTTGTCGAAATCGGTCCACCTGGTCAAAAGTTCTGATGTAACATACATAAAAAAAAATACATTTTTGAATATCATATCAAAAATTGACCGCTCCAGCGGGGTTCGAACCCGCGTCTCCGACTTGCCGTGTCGGCGCTCTAGCCAATTAAAGTCGGAGACGCGGGTTCGAATCCCGCTGGAGCGGTCAATTTTTGATATGATATTCAAAAATGTTTAGAATTCCTAATGTGGGTAACACAAAAATAAAAATCTTAGATAAAAAAAATACAGTTGAATTGAGAATCTCCTCCTTTTTTGGAAGTCGGTTAAAAAAATATCGATATTTTTATACTTGCTTTTATACAAATCTTGTCCTAACAAAAAACGAGCACAAGTTAAAAAAATATATCATTTTAGGGCAATCGTTCGAAAGTTGACAACGTACATAGTACATACATTCCGGTCAATCATTTGATTTATATATCTATACTAATAAATGGAGACCCGGTTTTTTTCGATCGGTATAAATGTGTAATACTTATACCAAAAGATACGTGTTTCGGAGGTTTTAGTATATGATAAGTTGGTGATTACTTATCATGTAAAAAACATGGACGGACAGAGGTCGCTGGTATTTATATAGATAAACACAGTTTGACGCAAAGGAACAGTTCAGCGAGAAGAATAATAAATAATAAAAAAATGTGATAAAATTCATTAGCATTGGGCATTTTTCATTTAAACTGAATGAAATATGGATGAATTGATGAATGAATTAATTAACAATAATAATCAAAACATGTATTTTACGAGTTAGTAAGTGTTACAAGAAACAAGGGAATTTTAGTAAAAGTCATTTTATTATTTCGAAAAAAGAAAGGTAGTGAACTTGTTTATTGACCGTTCACAGTTTAAAAATTCAGACTAGGCTGTATGGATTATAGTCCTTTGCCTTTCCCTATTGGCGATAAATTTTAAAACAACAACAATCAACTAACGTTTCTTGGCAATTGGCAAATGTAAAATTTTATGCGTGTCATCAGGTCATCACGAAATAAGTATGTTTAATTAATCATAAAGAGTTCAAACGTTGGTTATCAAAAGAATAATGTTTTAAAATTAATATTTTTTTATTACTATATGTTTATATTGATAAGACATCGTAGGTATTTTGTTAGAAGTGGAACCAGCTGTAACCTAATAATCAACCGATAACATAATTAAGTATATTTTAATAATATTTTTAAATAAAAAGAAGTTTATATTTTTTTCAGTAAATTATGACTTTTCCATGGGTTTGAATGTATACAAAATGTCTGACTGATGGGATGAGATGGGTATTGACCGAGAAAAAAAAATATTATTGTTATATATATCTGTTGGATAGCGTTATATTTACGTCAGATAGCTTTATCGGTAACCAGTAAAATATGTCTTGATCTTATCCCCGTCCTGCAAATATTGTCTTTAGTCCTCATTGTATATTCTTATGTAGGTATCATTACAGCCTATACAGTCCACTGCTGGACATAGGCCTCCACAAGTTTACGCCAAAAATAACGTGAACTCATGTGTTTTGCCCATAGTCACCACGCTGGGCAGGCGGGTTGGTGACCGCAGTACTGGCTTTGTCGCACCGAAGACGCTGCTGCCCGTCTTCGGCCTGTGTATTTTAAAGCCAGCAGTTAGATGGTTATCCCGCCATCGGTCGGCTTCTTAAGTTCCAAGGTGGTTGTGGAACCTTGTTATCCCTCAGTGGCCTCTTACGACACCCACGGGAAGAGAGGGGGTGGCTAAATTCTTTAGTGCCGTAGTGGCTATATTAAAACGTAATAGAGTTAAATTGTAAATATATTTGGTAATTGGCCTAATGTACAATATAGGTAGATTTTTTATCGGAGGTTAAATTTTTATTATTTCTGACTTTACCTTAATTCCGGTGCTGCGGTAAGTGTACTCATGCTCCGTACTGCGACTATCACGCGTTATTTTCGAACAAATTTACGTAAAAACGATCTTTACTGCAAGATCAAAATACGATACGAACTGACCTTTAACGACTGACAAATCGACACTTTTAAACAAAATAATGCGTCAGACATAATATTCTAATAAAATTAGTAACATTGCGTGCTAGAATATAGGTTTAGAAATTCGAAAAATACCCAAAACCGAATCGGAGCACCCCACTGTCCACGTGGTCTTGGTCTGCCCTACCCCTAGTGTTTTTTTTTAAGCCGCGGAGGCGCGGAGGGAGCATGAGTGAGCGTGCTTTCGCACGGCGGGGGGCGGAAGGGCTGTACTTCCCGCAGCGCCGGAGCCAAGCGTTACTCTAACCTTAAAGGTGGTAGGTTATTTTAACCTCAAAACTTCAACTACGATATCTCTGTAACAGCGGGGTTTAACAAAAATTTAACCTCCGATAAAAAAATCTACCTATATTGTACATAATAACCCTTGTGTTGTTCATAGATTGATCTAAACTACCTACTATTTTAGCACTCATCAAAATTCTATTGAGGTTGTTATATGTACCTCTAATTCACCGAACAATCTCCGTCGTGTCTTCTCCATCTTACGTGACATTGTCGAGATTATCTGTGCTATCCCGGCACTAGTAAAAGCCTAATTATGGTGCAATTCAAAATTCATTCATTCTTGATCTTATTTAATTACTTATTTTCAAAAGTTTTTGGGAATAACTAATAAGTAGGTACGTCATTGGAATTATTATGAAATAATAAAATATTGTGTTATCTTTCATAATATAATCGTGATTAGTTCTCAACAATTTAATTATATTACTCATGAGTACATACGTATGTCATACTAATATTTCAAATTGGTAAAGATTGTTGGTTCGTAAAGACCTAATCTTAATACTGAACTGATCAAATCGTTTTACTAAGTATAAAATTAATTATCTTGAGTGTCATATTTAATAATACCTTTTTTTGTCAAAAAATTATATATATTCAAATTTGTCAATAAATGTAATTGTGTTTACTCGCAAACGAAAAAAAAACCGACTTCAATTACATCGACAAGTAATACAACGTAAGTAGACGAAAAAACAGTCAAGTAAATACGCGTTATCAAAGATGACTCAATAATTGTGTTTGCTCGCAAACGAAAAAAAAACCGACTTCAATTACATCGACAAGTAATACAACGTAGATCGACGAAAAAATAGTCAAGCAACTACGCGTTATCAAAGATTACTCAAAAAGTAGTCATCAGATCTCGATAAAATTTATATGTGACCACATGATAAACACCAGCTTTCGATTAAATTAAAAATTATCAAAATCGGTACACCCAGTAAAAAGTTATTACGGATTTTCGAGAGTTTCCCTCGATTTCTCTGGGATCCCATCATCAGATCCTGGTTTCCTTATCACGGTACCAAACTAGGGATATCCCCTTTCCAACAAAAAAAGAATTATCAAAATCGGTACATCCAGTAGAAAGTAATGCGGTATAATACAACGTAGGTCGACGAAAAAAGCGTCAAGTAAAAACGCATTATTAGATATAACTCGAAAAGTAGTTTTTAGATCTCAAATAAATTTAAATGGGACCAATTGGCACACACAACCTTTCGATTAAAACAAAATTTGTCGAAATCGGTCTACCCGGTCAAAAGTTCTGATGTAACATACATAAAAAAAAAAAAATACAGTCGAATTGAGAACCTCCTCCTTTTTTGGAAGTCGGTTAAAAAGTAATCAACACATATCGATAAAGTTTAAATGGGACCACATGACGCGCACCACCTTTCGATAAAATAAAATAAAAAAAAACATAAAAATCAGTCCATCCAGTCAAAAGTTCTAAAAATAGTTAAATTGAGAACCTCCTCCTTTTATGAAATTCGATAAACAAAATTATAATGAATGATTAAATTATTATAATGAATACGATTATAAATAAAACAATATGTAATCTGTGATTATTACAACAGAATACATCAAAATTGTGAAATAATTTAATACTAAAACTAAAACATGCCTCAAAAATCGTTTCCTTATTATAATATATTAACACCATAATATTTAAATTTCCATACATGAAAGACACGCTAATTTTATGTATATCTTACATTTTTTACGTGATTCAAGAACGTGGACATTTAACTGACATTTACACAATATAAATTTATTAATCTGTGACGTACGAGTTACTCATATATAGAATAAAGGCAAGTCATTAATGCGTTGTTTCCTGTTCTTATTTCCTTATTTAATTTCCTCGAAACGTGAACAGAATTTCAATTATATTATATTTATTAAATTACTAGGCGACTTCTGTCCGTCCAAATTTTTTACGCGATAAGTAATCACCAACATATCATATACTAAAAAAATTCTCCAAAACGCGCTGCATCTTATGGTTTAAGTAACTAAGTATTGTTGCGATCGGTTCAGTAGTTTTCGCAGTATGACCGAAAAGAAGCAGTGGCATAGCGTAGTTTTTTTCCGAAAAAAATACCGTCAAATTTGCCGCCATTTTTATCAAATTTTTCATTGAAATGAAATGGAATGAAAACATTTATTTCGCCATAAGGTTGATATCCCTGTACACACTTAACGAAAGTCAAAATAATGTCATTTACAAAAATAATAATACTAATAATTAAAAAAGAAATTGACTAATAAAAGAAAGTTAAGGTAGCAAAAAAAAAAAAACAAAATAAAAATTTATATCTTAACATTGGGTACATTACAAACTTAGGTAATATACCCAGTGTTATGTGCAAACTTATGTTAATTAAACGTTAACTTGTCAATTCTACTGTATTTTTAATTTTAACATAGTGGACGCAATCTGGATCTTTTTTTCTGAGCTCTCGATAGTGTTGTGTTCCTGTGGTGAGTAAGCTGACCAGAGCTCCTGGGATCGGGAACATGCTTGTGATGCTTCTTTTGCGTCTGTAGACTCCGGTATGCGCTTACCATCAGGCCGAATGAATAATTATATTGCCACTTTTAAAATATGAAATAATAGTTTTGTATTTGAGTTATAATGAGGTCTGCGGAGCTATTTTGGTGACTAGTATTTTTAGATTTTAGATTCCATCCTTTAACATTATTGCCCAATTAAATATTTTCTCTCTCTTTCTTATATGGAACTTGATTACAAAACTTGGGCTTGAAGTGAAGCGAATAGCTATTATCACATAACTAGCTGTGCCCGCGACTGCGCCCGCGTGGAATTTAACAAAAAAGTTATTTTTAGAGTTATAAAATACATAAATTTCTAAAATAGAAGTAACCTAAGGTACTCCTTATTAAACCAGCTATCTGCCAGCGAAAGTCCTGTGAAAATCGGTCCAGCCGTTTCAGAGATTAGCCAGAACAAACAGACAGACAGGCAGAGAAAAATTGTAAAAAGTGTCGTTTAGGTATATGTACCGTATATACATTTAGTTAAAAGCGGTTATTTTAATATTACAAACAGACATTCCAATTTTATTTTTTTGTATAGATTATAATCACTAATATGTGTTGCTAAACTAAGCCAGGAAAAACTGCGGGGAAAAGTTAGTAAGAATTATTATAATGAAACACAGGAATCACTTCTCATATTATATTTAATAAAACAATTAATATCACATAGAAAATTTTAAATTGTATCATAAATTGTTTTTTAACTGATAACATGGCAAGTTGTTGCTTAGAGCCAGTTCCACCGATATCTGATAGAGTTTATCTCGCAGATAAGTTATTGATAAATTATTAGAGGGATGTAAAGCGGCCACGGCTACTGCCTATGTCCAGCAGTGGACTGCGAGAGGCTGAAGTGTTTAATTGCCCGTCACCGCTCCATTTCCACCACTTCGTCGGTCATATCCATGTTGGATTTAGTAAATGAAATAAATTTTATATTTCTCATTGGAACTGCAGTCTCTTAGTATTTACTGCAGCGTAGGGCAAATGCTAACCATAAATTTGATTAATTACCGGTAGCTAATGGGTTTTTTACAACCGCAACTTCGACGCCCCTGTTGAGCTTAATCGCCATTATTTGGTTGATTATATCCACCTGTAGCTTCATCCAAACATCTCTTGGAATCGACTTGAGCAAACTCGTGATGTATCTCCCGAAGTTCTCGATTTCATCATCATCATCATCATCATCATCGTGTTCTGTTCTTCGTTTTTTGAGCTGTATCTGAGATGTGGATCTTCTTCCTCTATGTACGCTACTTCTGGTGTGTACTGTTCGTCGTTGGCGCTGTCTTCTGTATCATTTTCTTTTTCCTGTTCGATTATTAAATATAGTTTATTTTCGTGCTACCCGCACACGAGGAAATTATAAACATTTTAAATATCATATCATAATCGAACGTTCCAGCGGTGATCAACCGCGTAACTGGTCGCTTAGAACCGAATATAAAATCATCATATCAAAAATTTCGACATGATAGATACTTCGTTTTATAGCCTAATTGGCTGGAGCACCGACACGGTCAGTCGGAGATGCAGGTCGATTTTTGATGTGATATTAAAAATATTTATTAAATATAAGTTTTGAGGACGAAAATACCTCAATTTTACAGAAGACCGCTAAACGATTCTGTTCTCGTGTAGTGTTGTGTTCCTGTTGCGAGTAAGCTGGTCAGAGCTCCTGGGATCGGGTCGGCGAGGCGTGTACAATGCACCTGGTATTTCAGACATCCATACGTACGGTAGCGTACAGTATTCGCTTACCATCAGGCAAACCTTACGATTATTTGACCCCATGGAGGTATAACAGGAGGGATAAACCTGGCTCAAAATCATCAGGGTTCTGGAGAAGGAAAACTTCATTGGAAACCCGTCTTTACTGGTCTCCGTCAAGCATTCGTGGCATAGCTCTAAAATGCGAAAGACTCCTGCAGCCGAACTGGCTCCACACGTATCCACTCGTCGTTCCTGTGGGCCTAGCCAGTGAGGTCGAGAGGGTGGCGCAGAGCTTAGGCAACTCTACGTTTTCCTGAAGAGTGTCCTAGGCGACACAGTGTCTATCTGACACTGTCTAAATCGTCTGCAATAGACGGACTAAGGGCCGATGATGATGATGGTGGTACAAGACATAAAAAAGTGTGTGTGTCAGCTCTGACGCACGACTGGAGTTTACTTCTACAGATCGACTGTTTAATTAGGCACAAAAAAAGCTTACTAGTCTAAGTAAATAGATTATTACCATATCGAATGGTAAATAAACGAATCAAATAACGTCAACCCTATTGCACTTATCCCCATTAGTTTTCACATCCCTATTGATTTTGTTAACGCCATCGATGATAGATGGCGTTAACAAAAACGTAACGAGTTCATTCGTTCAGTCGATTTTACATCTCATATTTTTTTCATAATGGGGGCCTTATATGAAAGTCGATGTTTCAAGAGTTAACTCCAAAAAAGTGTAACGATTAGGTAAATCGTGTCGTGAGAACAACCAGAGCTGGGAAACATTACGCCGTACAGACACATATCTTAATATATATAAATCTCGTGTCACAATGTTTGTCCTCAATGGACTCCTAAACTACTTAACCGATTTTAATCAAATTTGAACACCGTGTGCAGTTTGATCCAACTTAAAAGATAGGCTATATTTTATTTTGATATATTATGTTATTATTCAGAAAAGAATAAGGTGATACGAAGTTCGCCAGGTCAGCTAGTAATAATATAATAATAACATTTATTTCAGGACTAGCCCATATAGTGTTAGTAACAATGTTTCTTATAACCTAGTGATAGTACAGAAAATTTAAGATTGAAAATTTATAACATTTTTATATTTACATTCTATTACATTATTCATATTACATGGAGCTTTATCCAATGTCGCAGCATAGGACTCTCCCATCGATCTACAAACACTTTCAGAATACTATTGTGGCTGCCGCGGAAACGCTTATGTAATGACGCGCACCTCTTGCGCATGATGGCTTTAAAGTTATCGACGCGCCATTATCCATAAACCCAAAAAAACGGCGTTCCAGAAGAGATATTAAAATGAAGAAAAATTGAAGTGCAGACAATAATTGATATAGATATGGTCCGTCCATAGAATACGTCACGGGGAACTTTACCGTTTTGAATACACCAAGTCACACTTTCATCAACCCCCCCCCCCCCCCCACATATACACAAATAAACCTAACAAAAGCTACCCCGCTCTGTACAATATTTAGTAATTAAAAATAATAAAATATAACAATAAATTAAATATGAGTATATTACATTCCGGTCCTGAAAAAATCTTAAAGTGCAAAATACGAAAACCAAAATGATGAAGTGTTAATACCGCATTTCTTAGACTCCCTTACCTTTGTCGTCATTATGCTAAACAAAGACCCCCTTTATATGCAAATATATTTTATAGACGACCCCCTATTAGGCTATTACCTTTAAGGCCGTGTCCTATACTGAACAGGATGAACATAGCCGACATTATTATTTGAATAGTCATTTTTTAAAGTTGGTTTTCACTTTCGAGTTTTTAATTTTCTTTACAGCTATGAATGCAGCGTGCTAATAAAATAAATACCCCTTACCCCGTGAAGTTTATTGTGTTTTTCCTTCAAGTGTTTCCTCATGAGGGTAGTGGATATCGCCACCGTATGAAGACAGAGCACGCAGCGCGCTATACTGCTGGATTCCTTCTCGAAATACGTCCATACATCACCTTCAACTGGTTCTGGTTCCTCTTCTACATACAAAATGTACAGTTACTAAAATGTCATATAAATATTAGTTTCTATGTGTGTATGTGTGTTTAGTAAGTGAACACTCTTTTTTTTTAATAAATAAATATAGATATATACACAATACACACACGGTCGTCTGTTCCTAAAGTAAGCAACTTAATGCTTGTGTTATAGGTAACAGCCGACTGGTATATAGCTACATATATTTTTTTTTCGATAAACTTACTTATAAATAATACATATATAAATATATAAATAATTTTTTATATTACACCCAGACTCGGGACGGGAATCGAACCCACAACCCTCGGAGCAGAAAGCAGGGTCACTACAAACTGCGCCAAACGGGCGAGTCAAACTCTTCTCCTCTAAATTTAATTTTTATAACAATCTGACGCAGCCCGACTGGGGAAGTACCTCGACCTTACAGAAGATCACAGCTAAATAATACTGTTTTCAAGCAGTATTGTGTTCCCGTTGGTGTGTAAGGTGACCAGAGCTCCTGGTGAGGATCGGAGCCACGGGGGTAGGGTCAGCAAAACGCTTGCAATGCTTCTGGTGTTGTAGGCGTCTATAAGCTACGGTAATCGCTTACCATCAGGCGAGCCGTACGCTTGTTTGCCGACCTTGTTGTATATATAAAGGAACACTTCCACTGCAGACTGGAATCCATTTAATTCCTCTTAAACTAAGTCTAATATAATATTTTTTAAACACTTTATGTTTGTCCCTGATTTAATAAGTCGAGTCACAAACGAATTTAATTTCAAATGTCATCGAAGGTTCTGGTCGACTTGAATAGTTTTGAAGATCACCTTTTTAATTTAATCATATCTTTTACTTTATTTTTAATTAAACGGTACGGGACTTTCTTAATAGTAACCAAAAAGATTAAAATATTTAATTTTATATTATATTGTCAACTTATTGGTTTGTTGTCCGAAAAATAAAGAAAAATTAAAACAAATAACTATTTTTTTTTTCTAATTAGGTAAGAACATGTCTACTAATATTATAAATGTGCGAAAACTACTTAACCGATCATCGTGAAACTCTATCCACATATTATTGGAGGTAAATAATTGTTAATTAGAAGTAACCGAGGAAACTTTTTCGAAACCCGAAAGCCGCGGGTAAAAGCTAGTTAATAATACTATATAATTGTCATATATACTATGCCTTTGTGTTAATTTATTTAATAAGCATAATAAAATTAAAATTAAAAACCAAATCAACAAGATAAAAATATTTAATTGTATAATTTATCTATAAGATAAAACGGTGAAATAATAAAAGTCCAGAAGATTCCACTTATAGATAAATAAATACAAGTAATATTATTAGTTCAACCGTTACGAACGAACGTGTTTTGTGTGACGCAATACGAAGTGAGTCAGTGTGACGTAGCGGACATTATGTGTGACGCGTGACTGACGAAATTTTGTGTCTTTTTTTGACTACGGAATATTTATATTGATATTGACACATACGTATAAACACATCGATTTTCCTATTACTAATATGAGCTACTGTACCTGTAAATATTATCAAAATTTTAATAATGCTTGTTTTAGAAGTTATTGACATTTTTTTCTTTATTTTATTTTATTATAACTCAGTTCCACTACCACCTTGGAACTTAAAAAGCCGACTGATGGCGGGATAACCATCCAACTGCTGGCTTTGAAATACACAGGCTGAAGACGGGCACAGCGTCTTCGGTGCGACAAAGCCGCCACCAACCCGCCTGCCCAGATCCAGAAAAATACAAGGAGGCTCAAGATCCACGACAGCGTTTCACACGCTGTAGTCGCAGTGACTAGACACACCAACACCTGTGTCTATTACACCGACGACCGTGACGACGCAATTGGTCGCTTTGTGGCGAGGGCAGCGGAGATGACGGACAAGAAAATCCTTGAGCATAGTCTCAAGATGGCCATTCACCATAGAGATGCTGCCGTCATTGAGAATGTGCTCAAAATGTTGGTTGATTTTTAGAAATTTTAAGACTAGTTATTAAGGCTTCTAGGGTTCTAAAGTTGCGGTGATTATACCGATGCATGTTAAAAAAAAAAGATATACCTATATATATGGAATAACAAAAGCACGGGCATGATAAGCCTGTGGATATATATCTAAAATAAAATAAAAAATAAAAATAAAATAAAAACCCGCCTGCCCAGCGTGGTGACTATGGGCAACACACACGAGTTCACGCCATTTTTGGCGCGAACTTATGGAGGCCTGTATCCAGCAGGGGACTGCGATAGGCTGAAGTGATGAAATGATGATGTCCAGCAGTGGACTGCAATAGGTTGAACTGACTGACTGATTGAGCAAACACAATTATTATTTTTTACTCCTAGTTTATTATCTTATAAATTTTCAATATATAATATCCTAATTTATTGGGTTTATTTAATGATTTGACGACACGCTAGCGCAATTGTCACAGCGCTGGATTATAGCTGTTGCGCTGGCGGTTACGGGTTCGATTTCCGCACATGGTATGAAATTGTATTGACCATGCAGATTTTTGTCGTGGTCTGGGCGTTTATGCTCGTGTGTGTGCTGTGTGTATTTCCAGACTCTAGTCACAGAAGAAAATCCTAGTGGGGGCGTTGCACGGCGTTTATATATTACATACATATATATTATTATTACATATCTAATATATATATATATTATACGTGAAGCGAAAACTTTGTACCCCTTTTTACGAAAATTGCGCGGACGGAGGAGTATGAAATTTCGCACACTTATAGTTTATATAGAGAAGAAGAGGAGAATGGTAATGATTTTTTCGCCTCTTACGACACACACGGGAAGAGAGGGGGTGGCTATATTCTTTACTGTTGTACATAGGCCTCTCCAAGTTCGCGCCAGGCATCCCGGATTTCAAATAAAAATTATCTAAAATACTGTAAAAATAATGTTTTAGAACAGCATCACAGGAAAAAATTCTATTTTATTACTTTACTAGTTGTACCCTGAGCGCGTTCCTACGATTTTTTTAAGTCAGAAACCTTTGTGGGCTTATGCACAACACTGATGAGGACCATGACATGATCATAATTTACGATTCTATAAAGGACCTACAGACAAACTTTAATTTATATATACAGGGTTACAGGAAAAGTCGACCTAGATCCGTTAAGGGCGTGTAGTACACACCATTTCTGAATGATTTTACTATGGAACCCCCCATCCTAAACTTAACCGTTTTCGAGATATTCGAGTTTTAAATTTTTTTATGAAAATGCCCAATTTTTCGGGTATTGAATTGAATATTTTGAATTTTTTTGACTCTTATGATTATTTTTTTGGTTTTTTACATGAAAAATGAGATGCTTAATGATCTCAATGACTAAAATTGCACGTAAGTTAACTAAATAGGTCGTTGTAGACGATCGAAACTTAAGAAAATAAGTACAAATTATAAAAAAATATTTTTCTTTTCTGGATATCTCAAAAAATTATTATGGCACTTGCTCTGCAGATGTGCTTAAAAACATCTAAATTTTATCAGCTATCCAACGAGGTATAACACTCTAGGGTGTTTATTAACCTCAAAGGTGAAACTTAGTTTCTAAGGCTACATGGCAGTCAGAATAAATAGCGCTTATTTAATCTAATTAATTTGACTTAAGTTCAGCATCATCATCTTTACAGATCGTCGGTGATTGTAGTAAGCTAAATGAAACAATAAATCAGTTCAAAATAACATTTGTTCACCTAATGTTTTTGAAGTTCATGTTCTACGTGTCCACCTCTATTTCGCACACATTTTCTCATTCTTTCACGTAGTCCACTTTTCACTACACCAGTGGTTAATGTTCTTCTTATGTCGTTAGCAGCATTAATTATCCTTTCTTTGAGAACTTTCACTGACGATATGGGGTTGGGCTCACTGTAAACGAGGCTCTTCATGTGCCCCCATACATAAAAATCCATGGGGGTCAGGTCGGGACATCTGGCTGACCAGGGTAAAGGCCCACCTCGTCCAATCCATTTGTTAGGATAGTTAGTGTCCAACCATCCCCTAACGCTTCTTCTGAAATGAGCAGGGCAGCCATCATGTTGAAACCACATGTCCCGCAGTAATTGTAATGGCAGATCATCTAGTAGGTCACCTAAGTCACCTCTTAAGAAATTTTCATAAGTTTCACCATTCAGATCTTGTTTTTGCACATTATTTTTCTCACTCTCACCTGCATAAATCTTAAGTTGTTTCGCTCACACGCACCGGATTAACTTAAGGACAAAGCCGAGGGACCCGTTAGACCTACTACCTGAACCTTTTCAACTATGTTTTTTTCTATGAGTTTAAATACAACCCTAGGTTGTTATACCTCGTTGGATAGGTGATAAAATGAAGATATTTTTAAGCACATCTGCAGAGCAAGTGCCATAATAATTTTTTGAGATATCCAGAAAAGAAAAATATTTTTTTATAATTTGTACTTATTTTCTTAAGTTTCGATCGTCTACAACGACCTATTTAGTTAACTTACGTGCAATTTTAGTCTTTGAGATCATTAAGCATCTCATTTTTCATGTAAAAAACCAAAAAAATAATCATAAGAGTCAAAAAAATTCAAAATATTCAATTCAATAGCCGAAAAATTGGGCATTTTCATAAAAAAATTTAAAACTCGAATATCTCGAAAACGGTCAAGTTTAGGATGGGGGGTTCCATAGTGAAATCATTCAAAAATAGTGTGTACTACACGCCCTTAACGGATCTAGGTCGACTTTTCCTGTAACCTGTATATAATACTTATTTACATTAAAAAAATAACTTTTTTAAAATTTATCTTGATATACCCGTATAGGTCTAAACAATCTAGAGGCGTCGACATCACACTACATAACCGTAGAATTAGTCACGAGATTTAAAAATACATTAGTCCCGATGTCACGAACAACGCGAACTCTCTTGCCCGAGAATAGACACACGTACACTTAATTACCTTGTTTACTCATTTATTTCGAGATTCGTCTAAAATCAGGGGTGTCAAACTCGATTTTGCTGAGGGCCATATATCAAACTAGCTGTACCCGCGACTTCGTCCGCGTGGAATTTAACAAAAAAGTTATCGTTCAGTTCGCAGAGTTATAAAATAAATACATTTCTAAAATAAAATGTAGCCTTAATTACTCCTTATTAAATCAGCTATTGGCCAGTTCCCGTAAAAATCGGCCCACCCGTTTCAGAGATTAGCCGGAACAAATAGACGTTCCGGTGACTTCTTCCGCGTGGGATTTAACACAATAGTTATTGTTCAGTTCGCATAGTTATAAAATAAATAAATTTCTAAAATAGAAGTAGCCCAAGTTACTACTTATTACATCAGCTATATGCCATTGCCGTTATAATCGGTCCAGTTTCAGAGATTAGTTAGACAAACTGACAAACAAACAAAAATTGTAAAAAATGTTGTTTTGGTATATATACCGTGTGTACATCCATATGCATTTAGTAAAAAGCGGTTATTTTAATATTACAAACGGACACTTCAATTTTATTTACTTGTATTGATTCAAAATGTAAAGGCGGGCCAGATTCAAATTTGTAGTGTGTAAGTAAATGTTATATAGATATTATATGTAGTAGTAGCGTAAGAGTGCCTTTATAAGTACTTATATAATAATGTGTAACGTTTGAGAGGAGAGCAGTAATAAATCAGATTAGAATAGATCCAGTCGTTTTCATATCTCCGATGACATAACCTTACATGGCGACCCTGCCATCCGAGACGGGCTGCCTAGTCCGGTCGCGAAATTTTAAATTCTTAAAAAATTAATAGTTTTATTAAATTTTCGCGATGTGCCGGTCAGATATTCAGAGAGAAGACGTTTTTATTACACAAAATAGTGGCGCTTCAAATTCGGCTTCGGCTATACCAAAGATGCCATTATTTCTGGATTCATAATGAGGTTTTAGCCCAAAACCTCAGAAGGTCATTCCGACGATTCACGCCGGAGGCTCGTGTCTGCTACGAGTGCCGCCAGCAACGCCAGGAGCCCGAGCACCACCACCAGGAAGCCGGTATGAGACACCCGATACCCGATACACCGCAGTAAGTGATTTGTTATCGTAAAAACCAAAAAGCATTTAGTGAAAAGTGCAGTGATGAAAGTTCTATCGTTAAATTAATTAATTAAGAGGGGACCTAATTTTAGCCTGCTTTTATTTTAATTTTATGTTTATAATTAAGTAATATTTTAATTTTATATATATATTTTTTTATATGATATGGCAAATGAACTTAAAGAGATATATGACAAGTAAAAAAAAAATATTAAAGATAATTTAAATTCAATCATACTGTGATTTGATTCAGAATATTTTTATAGAGATAGAAACATTTTGTACAAAGTCATATAGTTCTCAGTCTTATAGTGCTGAGTGTACGGTCGAAATTCAAAACGAAGCAACTATGGAGTCTTTTGATTATCGAACTGCTGTCGCTTTATTACCGATTATGAACGGGGATGAAAACGTCACCAAATCCTTGATAGATGCCATAGAATTGTATAGCTCGTCACTCACTATAGAAAGTAAGCAAATGCTCATTAAATTTATTTTAAAGACGAGATTACACGAAAATGCGAAACTACGAATGTCTACTTCGTATGATAGTTGTGACTCGCTTATTAGAGACATGCGTCAGCATCTGCTCACCAAAAAGTCGAGTACAGCTATACATAAGGAATTGTCGTTTATTAGTCAAAATGGTTTGACTTTAGACAAGTATGGGTCTAAAGTTGAACAACTTTTTGTGGATTTGACGGTCGCACAAGCGGATGGTGATCAAAATGCGTATAAAATACTACGTCCTCAAAATGAGAAAATCGCCATAAAAAGTTTTATTGACGGGTTACGAAACCGTGAAATCCGTACTATTCTATCGGCGCGTAATTATGACACCTTGAAAGATACTATCAGAGCTGCGCAGGACGAGGAGTTGTCATACAATCGTCCTCAATCGCACGATATAGCTTTTATTGGTTACCAAGGTTATTCTTTTAAAAATCGCGGTAATTACCGTAAATTTGATAATGGACGCCCTAATCGTACGAACGATAGATATATACGTAGGGGTAATAATAGAGTATCTTTTAATAGGCCACCACACAATTATTTTCAGAATCAGTCTGGAAATTATCGTAAGACTAATATGCAGCGCGGATCGACTCGTTCAAATCGCGGCAGGCCTGGACGTACATATACGCGTACTAATAATGTACACGTAATCGAAACAGGCATTAATAATATGAACTTTAACGACGAAAATCGTAACAAGGCTAATTCGGAAGAATGTAGAGATAATTCGTTGCAGTTTTTTCGATAATCATTTCATTTATGCGTGTAACAATAATAGCTCGGTAGAATTTTTAATACAAGGTGCCAAATATAGTTTGCTTATAGATTCCGGAGCATCATTATCCGTATTGAAATACAACACGGTAGCACAGTGGAACATTCCAATTCATAAGGAATGCATTTACATAAATGGCATAGGAGGCAAAGTGCAAACGTTAGGCTATGTTTTCATTACGTTGACCATAAATGATCAGGAATTCGTACACAAGTTTTATGTTATGAAAACTTTGCCTGGTATTAGAGATGGTATTATAGGTATAGATTTTATGAACAAGTATAACGCTATTTTAAATTTCGAAAATAATACGATTACTATTAGTAAAAATAACAATATTATAACCTTACCTATGATAAATAATTGTATAGGAAATAAAAGTTTTTTTTTGAGCATTCCACCGAGATGCGAAAAGATATTTACTTTGGAGACTAGTTTTAACGAGGATTGTGTAATTTTACCGTATCAATTATGCGATGGAGTTTTTATAGCCGGAAGCATTTGTAGGCCGAATAATGGACAAGTTTATATACAGATATTAAATACACGCGAAACACAAGTAGATATTAATTATTTTAGACCAGAGGTACATTTATTATCGGATTATAATATTTGTAACTTTGAACGAAATTGTAATATTGACGGAGACAGGGTGCGCATTTTATTGAACCTTATAAATTTTGACCATTTAAATAGCGAGGAAACGTCATCAATTCAAAACATATGTGCAAAGTTTTCAGATGTTTTTCACTTGCCTAAAGATAAATTATCCACCACTAACCTTTACGATCAAAGCATACAGCTAAAGCCAGGTGCAGACCCAGTTTATACTAAACAGTACAGGTTACCATTTTCTCAACGTGAGGAACTTGAAACACAAGTTAAGAAAATGCTTTCTGAAAATATAATTGAACCAGCAAAAAGCGAGTGGTCGAGTCCTGTCTTACTGGTTCCGAAAAAATCCGATGATAATTCAAAGAAGTGGAGATTTGTTATAGATTTTCGAAAATTAAATTCTAGAACTTTAGACGATAAATTTCCTCTGCCTAATATTAACGATATTTTAGATTCTTTGTCAGGTTCAATGTATTTTTCACAGTTAGATTTGTCACAAGCTTATTATCAGGTAAAATTAAAACCAGAAAGTAGAAAATACACAGCATTTACTACACCTTCTGGACAATATCAGATGACGCGCTTACCTATGGGTTTAAAAATTAGCCCTAGTGCTTTTTCCCGGTTAATGACAATTGCTATGTCAGGTCTTACTTACGACAAATTGTTTGTTTATTTAGATAATTTAATTTGTTTCGGACGTAATTTAGAAATGCATAACAAAAATTTGATAGATATTTTAATTAGACTGCGAAAAGTTAATTTAAAACTTAATCCGAGTAAATGCGATTTCTTAAGAAAAGAAATACAATTATTAGGTCACGTTGTTTCTTCTGAAGGAATAAAACCAGATTTAGAAAAAATAAATATAATAAAAAATTATCCCGTTCCGAAAAATGCTGAAGAAACAAAAAGATTTGTAGCGTTCGTTAATTTTTATAGAAAATTTATACCAAATTTTGCGGAAATATGTTTACCTCTTAATAGGTTGTGTCGAAAGTATGTTCATTTTGAATGGTCAGATGAATGTAAAAAATCTTTTGAATTTTTAAAAAAGTCATTAATGTCTCCACCTATATTACAATATCCGAATTTTGATGACGACAACACGTTTATTTTACAAACAGATGCGTCTGGATATGCAATCGGATCCGTATTATGCAATAATGACAACAGACCCGTAGCGTTTGCTAGCCGTAGTCTCAATAAAGCGGAAATTAGGTATCCCACGATAGAAAAAGAGTTGCTCGCTATCGTGTGGTCCGTAAAGTATTTTAGGCCGTATCTGTTCGGAAGAAAATTTATTATAAGAACTGATCACAAACCGTTGATTTATTTATTCAATCAAACAAATCCATCTAGTCGTTTGACAAAATTTCGTTTACTCTTAGAGGAGTATGACTATATAATAGAATATGTTAAAGGTACTGACAATGTAGCTGCAGATGCGTTGTCACGTATCCGAATAACTAGTGAGGAATTGAAGGAAATAAATCAACATGTTGTGTCAGTGTTGACGAGAGCTCAAAGGAAGAAAATGAATGAAAAGAGTTTAGAGAATGCCAGTTACAACCCCGAGGTTTCCGAGCGAACTGCTAACGATTGGACTGATCACCCAAGAGTTATGGAGTTGCTTAAAAAACCAGAGGAGTGTACTGAGATAAGATTTTTAAATGAAAAACAATGGAAAAGTTTAAAGTTCTTAAACGGACAAAATAAAAATTTATTTAATTATGATGCAAGAAAAAATTTAATTAGCAGTAAACAAATTAGAAAATGTAAATATGATTCCTATACTAATCCTATAACATATAATACAGGTGATATGATACTACTTAAGAATGAACAAAATGTAAACAAATTGGATCCTTTGTACATTGGACCATATAGAGTAATAGAAGATTGTAATCCTAATGTAAAAATACAATATAAAGGTAAAGAATTAATAGTACATAAAAATAGAACTAGACCATATTATACCAAATGATTTGTTTTATTTTATTTTTTTATTTTATTCTTTTGCCATTGAAAATGTACCTATGTAATTTAATACCTAAGTAAATGTGTTAAGTAAATTTATTTCAAATTAACTATGTTTAGAATGAAAAAAAAAATGTAATCAATATTGTAATACTAATGTAATCCTATTAATATGTTTAATATCTTTTAATTATTAATTATTTTGTTTTAATTCATATACTTATATAAATTAATATACCTTTTTACTCAAATAAAAATAAATGTAATCCATTATTTTTATTTTTTTTGCCGGTGGGCGTGTAGTGTGTAAGTAAATGTTATATAGATATTATATGTAGTAGTAGCGTAAGAGTGCCTTTATAAGTACTTATATAATAATGTGTAACGTTTGAGAGGAGAGCAGTAATAAATCAGATTAGAATAGATCCAGTCGTTTTCATATCTCCGATGACATAACCTTACAAATTAAAAAAAAATGTAGTGTCCGATGGTGATGATTCTTCTTTCTGTGACACATTTTAAAAGCGGGCCGTATCTTTAACATCCGCTGGATTATATTAAAACTATAAATATAAATATCTTATAACATACACACACGGTCCTCTGGGTATTCCTGGGAGGCAACTCAATGCTAAATACTTTTTTTATATATAAATATACATATATAAATACATATAATACTCCTAGACTAGGGAATCGAATCCGCAACCCGCGGAGCAGAAAGCAAGGCCACTGCAAACTGCGCCAACGGGCTAGTCAAGCAATATATAAACACACTATATATAAATACCGACTGCCAATCTGATGTTTTTCGGATATATAAACTTTTTTTATAATATTTTTGAAGTTATATTTCTTTTGGCGCGTATGAGAGTAAATTAGATCACAGCTAAATAATACTGTTACCAAGCAGTATTGTGTTCCTGTTGGTGAGTAAGGTGACCAGAGCTCCTGGGGGGATTGGGTCGGCAACGCGCTTGCGATGCTTCTGGTGTTGCAGGTGTCTATAAGCTACGGTAATCGCTTACCATCAGGTGAGCCGTACGCTTGTTTGCCGACATAGTGACATAAAAAAAAAATTATTACGATTCCCGCGCGAACCGTGAAACCGGCAACCTGAAGTTAGCTAGCCAATGAAGTGTAACTTCTTACGTGCGTACATAAGAACACACACTTTTTTCAATATGTTGTTTTATTGAACACTAGCGACCCGCCCCGGCTTCGCACGGGTAGAATGCCGATACTAAATATACTACAGAATGTTTTTATTTATAGTGTGAAGCTAGCTTATAGCATGGTTATTAACATAATAACAACATTCAAATATGCGTCGTTAGATTACACGTTGTTACAGAATGCGTTGATGAAATAAAGGTTCACTGCTCGTTCACGTAGGTGATAGCGTAATAATATGTGGCCTGTATGTTGACCCGACTTCTTAATAATATTCGTGCCAAATTTGAAGTAAATCCATGCGTACTTTTTGAGTTTATCCCGGACATACATACAGACAAACAGACAAAAATTCTAAAAACTATATTTTTGGCTTCGGCATCGATTGTAGATCACACCCCAAGTATTCTTTAAAAAAAATATTCAATGTACAGTTTTGACTTTCCTACCATTTTATTATATGTATAGATTGTGTAAAACAAGATTGCTAAGCTTTATATACTTTACCTTTATACCCTTTACTTATACCCTATGTACTTTAAAACGCTTCACACCAAACGGTTGGCCGTAATTTAATCATTGTTTTTTTTTTATAATTATGAACTAGCTGTAAATTTTCGAAATTTCAAAATAAAATAAAACACGGACGAAGTCAAAGGTACTGTTTAGTGTTATCATAAACATGTCAACATGAGAGACTGCACGTGAACGCGACGGATGCAACTCCGCAGCCTCGAGATAAAGGCTATCGAGTTTAAAGCGAGTTGACCGCGTCGTCTGATGATGTTATGATAATATGCACGGAGTATTATTATATTAGAAAGGAAGAAAGGCGTTTATACGGGACATCACACATATCGCAGGTTTTACACGAAAAAAAAAACTCTATTATATAATAATAATAATTGATAAGTAAATACATATAGAAAAAAAAATACAAGAACACAGACTACAAAAAAAAAACCAATATTCCAAAAAGTTATGAAAATGTTTTTATCATACTTAATTAGGGTATATCAAATCGAAGTGGGAGCAGCGGATCTGTTCCTTCTCCTACACGGGGAAAGAGGCCTATGAGGCCCAGCAGTGGGATCAGGGATGTTACTGACTGAATCGTGTATAGATGCGAAGTCCGTTATTAACGATTTAAATTTTGTTTTAATTTTAATATTGATTTTTGTTTCTTTATTGATTTAAATTCCAGTTTTAATTGAATTTTAGTATTTATTTTAATTTTAAATTTTAATTATTGTAATATTGAATTTTAGTATATTCATTTTGATTTTAGTGTGATTTTGATTTGGTATAATTTGATTTGTCACAATTGTTTAAACTAACATAGTTTAGGAAAAAAATGTACTTAACTAACAAAAATATGGACATATGTCTGAATTAAATAATTATTATTTATTATTATTAAACCAAGCAGGTAAAATGCAGTTTTAGTTATTAACGGTTAATTATCCGTATTTTACGCTCGTTACGGTTAAATACCACCACTAGTTGCCGCTAGCGGCTTGTAATACGTAGCGATTGCGCGATGTTGCTTGTCGACTGGCGGCAAGAGGGCGGGCGGCGGGACTGCCCCCTTGCCGCCAGTTGAGTGTTGCGAGATAGATACCACATACCAGTGAGGCAGCCGACGAGTTTTGTTAAATTATTTAAGTAAACAGTGTAGTAACAGTCATGGCAAACAGTTTTGACAGGCAACGAAATTGACAATCCCGTTGGCACAGTTTGTAGTGACCCTGCTTTCTGCTCCGAGGGTTGTGGGTTCGATTCCCACCCCGAGTCTGGGTGTAATATAAAAATATATTTATATATGTATTATTTATCAGTATGTTTACCGAAAAAAAAAATGTAGCTATACCAATCGGCTGTTACCTATTACACAAGCATTAAGTTGCTTACCTTAGGAACAGTCGACCGTGTGTGTGTATGTACATATATATGATCTAAATTTCTGTATATTAATTAAATCTAGAATATATAAATCGCTTATCGTCTTTTAAGTCGCTTTGGTGTAATTATATATTATATACATATTGATATTTTAATTGCAAAATTACAAAAAATATCGCGTCACAAAGTTCTCCAGGTCAACTAGTATTTATAAAAAAAAAATCTCGTTTCGAGGTGTTTGTGGACGCACTCAACCGGAAACAGCTCGACCGTTGCGTTTATTCAATTTACGTGTAATTTTTGTTAGGTACGAGAATAGATCATAAATTATATTTTAACATAAATCTAATATATAAAATTCTCGTGTCATGGTGTTAAACATTGAACTCCTCCGAAACGGCTCGACCGATTTTAATAAAATTTTGTGGGCATGTAGGTCTGAGAATCGGCCAACATCTATTTTTCATACCCCTAAGTTATAAGGGGGGGGGGATTGAGCGGGTTAATAACATATATGTCAAAGAAACGTTTGCGGGGTCAGCTAGTATGTATTAGAAATTAATTGTATGGCAAAACAAATTTTGCCAGGTATTTAGAGCTAAAACATCGTATTTAATTAATTTCAAAAAAAAAAATTAAATATATTTACGGCTTCCTAAATCGTCATAAAGCCTAAATAAAACAGCAATGACAATTCTAGCTAAGTCACACCCAAATCGAAGTAACAACGGCTTCTATACATCACTTCTATGAGAGCTACTATTCTATGACGTCAGCTGTTAGCCATGGCGGGGTTCATTCGCCTCGGCGTGTGTGTGCGTGTATCTAATAACACATCTAATAGGTCAGTGATGCGTCAGACGTTGTTCGAGCGACACGTGCGTATTGCTTTTTTTGTTAGTCAATAAAATTAAAAAATAATTTTTTTGAGTCTATTTTTTTAGTCTATTACCTTTTTAACTGAGGTAGGGGGGAGGGGTACCTCGACCTTACAGAAGATAATGCTGCACAGCTAAATAATACTGCTTTCAAGCAGTGTTGTGTTCCTGTTGGTGAATAAGGTGACCAGAGCTCCTAGGGAGAGTTGAAAATAGGGTCGGTAAAACGTTTAGCAATGCGCTTGCGATGCTTCTGGTGTTGGAGGCGTCTATAAGCTACGGTAATCGCTTACCGTGAGACCTAGTTATATAGAAAAAAAGAAACTACAAAAAAAAACCCCCAGCTGCACAGTACTAAGCATGTATCACTTTTCCTTGTTGCCGCTTCAGGGCCACCGCGTCTCAACTCACGAACCAGGGTATTATCATTCTGACTGTAGCGTTTAGCACTCACTGATGCAATCTTTGACCCCATTTTGTAATTACATAAATTTGGAACTCAATTACATTGCCACAATCGTGTTTTAATGGTGAATGTATGGTGGCATAGCGACGTCATAATGACATCATAACCATAATGAATTATTAATGATATAGTACCATAGTTACTTTATAGGCTATTGATGTTAAGAAATTTAGAGTCACTTAATTAAAAAATAAGCTAATATTGATAACCTTTAAAGAATCAAAATCCTCCAAAATCAAAAATCAACTGGGCCTGCTTCAAAATCATTTCCAAATTTTCGCAAACTAAAATTACATGTTTGAAAAAATAACACTGTTCTCTATTAGTCTTGTGTTCCCGTGTAAGGTAGTGAGCTCTTGGGGGGGGGGGGGATTGGGGGTAGGGTCGGCAACGTGCTTGCGATGCTTCTAGTGTTGCAGGCGTCTTGAAGCTACGGTGATCGCTTACCATCAGGTACGCTGTACGCTCGTTTGCCAATCTAGTCGTTATAAAAATCTAATACTTACATATAGTGAGCTACGTCTATCTCCGAAAGTCTTTCCAATATCCCGTCCCAGAATATCAAACAGACGCTCTTGAAGGGGAGTCAGTCTTTTTAAATTCGCAGACCCACCTACAAAATTTTTAATTATTAATATATATGTTTTATATCAAAATACATAATTACTTTATTTAAATTGGCTTCAAAAACACTTTTATATAGTCATTTTACAAAATAAAATTATAACTTAACATAACAATAAACATTATTGTACACAAGAACAGAAATAATACATATCAAATTGATTTTAACAGAGTATATATATAAGGTACAAAGGGCCTTATCGCTGAGAAGCGATCTCTTCCAGGGAACCTAGGGGCAGAGGAGGTGATATTGTGTCGGTGTAGGTGTACAAACTGTGACAGAAAACGTGTAAATATATTTACTTAAACACATATACACATATACATGCTGTGTGGTTACGTCATCAAAGAATATAGCCACCCCCTCTCGTCCCGTGGGTGTCGTAAGAGGCGACTAAGGGATAATACAGTTCCACTACTACCTTGGAACTTAAAAAGCCGACCGATGGCGGGATAACTATCCAACTGTTGGCTTTGAAATACACAGGCCGAAGACGGGCAGCACCGTCTTCGGTGCGACAAAGCCAGCGTTGCGGTCACCAACCCGCTTGCCCAGCGTGGTGACTATGGGCAAAACACATGAGTTCACGCCATTTTTGGCGTGAACTTGTGGATGCCTATGTCCAGTAGTGGACTGCGAAAGGCTGCTTGTGATGATGGTGATATACACATAAATACACAAATACATGCATACAATAATTATATTAGTTTTTAATAATGAATTATAGTTAAATTGAGCTACCACTGATTCTGAATGTAGATTCTTCAGAGAATAATTGGCAAGAACCTCTGCAGTTAGTCTTTTAAAATAGTCGTTAGTGTCTATTTGTTAGTCGTTAAACGTCAGTTCGTATCGTTTGTTGATCTTGCAATCGAGATCGTTTTTACGTAAATTTGTTCGAAAATAAAGTGTGAAAGTTGGTGAACGGAGCATATGAGTGCACTTCCCGCAGCACTGGAGTTAAGGTGGAGTCAGACGCGGAGCTCTAAGGTATCGTAATATCTCTGAATCACGTAAAGTTAACCTCAAAACTTCAAACACGATATCTTCGAAACCACGGGGTTTTCGCGAAAAGCACACTACGAGGGGGGTAAAAAACCCGCCCTCCCCCCTCCCTTCACCCCCTCTCCCCCCAGGACCCCATAAATTCGAGGCCATTTAACTAAAGTTTTACCGAATAAATATTTAGCCTGTAATTTACATTTTTTAAAAATAACGAATTAACTTACACAATAACTGTTATTACTTACATGAACCATTTAAACTTATTAAATAAATTTAAATTAACTTCACGAACCTCTATATATTATATTACACTTTAAGTATTTTATTATACGTATTTTAAACTAATTTACAATACACTTCCACATAAAGAAAACACTAACAAATCTTGTGACCACAACTTTTTTTTTTGACGTCATAATAAAATTGCCTTATCAATTTGACTTACAGATAAATTAAATTTGAGCTTTTTTGTCAATATAAATCACTATTACCTATAATTTTCCTTTTACACACTATTTACTACATTACTTATTTATTTTAAATCAACTCTAGCTATAAAATTATTTCTAGGAGTGAATTTGCGTTATTATTAGTTTCTCGAAAATCGTATGTGGTAACACCGATGCTGTTGTCAATTCCGATTGTTATGCTGCGGTCATTCTAGTGTAATTACGACACAACACCACTTTGAAATCACTGACAGTCCAATGTAAGCTGTAAAACCATATTAATACAGTGGAGTTTCGGTTATACCAATTAATTAATTTGGTAATGTCTCACTAATATATATGTACGCGGTTTTGCTTGCATTGACCTTAATGATTATTGCTCCTATTGTATAAAAGATAATGATGTTTCAAAACTAGAGACATTACTAAGCATTTAAGGTATAATTACGCTTAGTTTTTAACCGACTTCCAAAAAAGGAGGAGGTTCTCAATTCGAATGTATTTTTTTTTTATGTATGTTACATCAGAACTTTTGACCGGGTAGACCGATTTCGACAAATTTTGTTTTATTCGAAAGATGGTGTGTGCCGATTGGTCTCATTTAAATTTATTTGAGATCTAACAACTACTTTTCGAGTTATATCTAATAATGCGTTTTTACTTGACGCTTTTTTCGTCGACCTACGTTGTATTATACCGCATAACTTTCTACTGGGTGTACCGATTTTGATAATTCTTTTTTTGTTGGAAAGGAGATATCCCAAGTTTAGTACCATGATAAGAAAACTAGGATCTGATGATGGGATCCCAGAGAAATCGAGGGAAACTCTCGAAAATCCGCAATAACTTTTTACTGGGTCCACCGATTTTGATAATTCTTTTTTTGTTAGAAAGAAGATATTCCTAGTTTAGTACGATGATAAGGAAACCAGGATCTGATGATGGGATCCCAGAGAAATCGAGGGAACTTCTTGAAAATCCGCAATAACTTTTTACTGGGTGTTCCGATTTTAACAATTTTTAATTTAATCGAAAGCTGGTGTTTGTCATGTGGTCACATATAAAATTGAGATCTGATGACTACTTTTTGAGTAATCTTTGATAACGCGTAGTTGCTTGACTATTTTTTCGTCGATCTACATTGTATTACTTGTCGATGTAATTGAAGTCGGTTTTTTTTCGTTTGCGAGCAAACACAATTATGTTACAGTATTATTCGATTGTACATGCAAACAATATGAAGTAAAGCTTCGTTACGCACGCTTGCGTTTGTATTAAATTTATCCTGTAATTAAATTAGTTCTCAGATGTTGATGAATTTAAAAATTGCTTCATTGACATAGACGTAAGAATGTAACAGACAGACAGACTTACCTTTAAATTTTGTAATTGTAATTACTTTAAATAAAAAAAAAAAAAATTATTCATTTTGAGCTGTGTACAAATGTAACGTTTGTCATGTAGCGCTGCTTATTAACCGACTTCAAAAAAAGGAGGAGGTTACTCAATTCGACCGTATTATATAAATAAATATTTTTTTTAATGTATTTTCGGGGATAACTCCACCGTTTGTGAACCGATTTTGATAATTCTTTTTTTGTTTGAAAGGAGATATCCCTAGTTTAGTACCATGATAAGGAAACCAGGATCTGATGATGGGATCTCAGAGAAATCGAGGGAAATTCTCGAAAATCCGCATAACTTTTTACTGGGTGTACCGATTTTAATGATTTTTAATTAAATCGAAAGCCGATGTTTATCATTAGGTCACATTTAAATTTCATCGAGATCTGATAACAATTTTTGGAGTAATCTTTGATAATGCGTATTTACTTGACTATTTTTTCGTCTACCTACGTTGTATTACTTGTCGATATAATTGAAGTCGGTTTTTCTTCGTTTGCCTGCAAACAATTATTTTAAACTAGTGCTCTAAGATCCGAACCTAAGTCGATCTTCACAATAGAATGAAACACCCTTCATAATAGAATGAAACACACTGTATAATAAAATTACTTCTATTGACAACTTGATAATCCCTCTTGACCCCGCAATCCCGCAATCACACTGCATCTTCACACGCGCTCGGAAAAAAACACCATCAGTTACTGGACAGGATGCAGCCGTCTCTTACCACTGGTTTAACGTCCTTCTCTTCTTCGCTCATGTGAACAGAGTTGGAGAGGTTCAGCACGTTGTCCTGGTAGGAGTAGCCGTGCTGGTGGTTGTCGTCATCTTCGTCTAACAGCTCGTGGAGACAGTCTAGGCACTTTCTCTTGAACTGTCGCTGTTTCTTCGGCGATAGTTCTAGAAACTCGCTGTGAATACCGCGGAAAAAATGGAAGTAAGCAGAACTCTCGTCAGCCGTGAAACCATTGTAACTGGAATTGTCTTCATTCTGAAGAGACAGCGGATTGGGCTCGACCACGTGCGAAGACGAGGTGTTCATTGCGAGCCACGAGTTGTGGATGAAGGGCTTTACGTCCACCGTCTCCGAATTGGGAGACTCGTTATGCTCTATCTCTAAATGCATCGGTGCGTAAGAGGAATACGGGCTTGATATTCTGGAACAAGCGGTCAGCTGTCACTACAACAGGTTATAGTTGTGACTTTGAAACATTTAATTATACAATTGGTGACTTGGCGTACATATCAATACATAGTATAAAACAAAGTCGCTACCCGCTGTCTGTATGCTTAGATCTTTAAAACTACGCAACGGATTTTGATGCGGTTGCGGCAGTCATTGCCTATACCGATGACTTATTTCTGACTGATGTACGACATAGCCCCACTCGTAAAAATTTAGTCAAGTCATATATTATGATGTTGATTGCAAGCGTATCCTTATTTCTGAAAATCTATACATATAATAAAATGGTAGGAAAGTCAAAACTGTACATTGAATATTTTTTTAAAAGAATACTTGGGGTGTGATCTACAATCGATACCGAAGCCAAAAATATAGTTTTTTGAATTTTTGTCTGTTTTTCTGTTTGTCTGTATGTATGTCCGGGATAAACTCAAAAAGTACCGCATGGATTTACTTCAAATTTGGCACGAATATTATTAAGAAGTCGAGTCAACATATAGGCTACATATTATCACGCTATCACCTACGGGGAACGAGTAGTGAACCTTTATTTCATCAACGCATTCTGTAACAACGTGTAATCTAACGACGCAGATATGAATGTTGTTGTTATTATGTTAATAACCATGCTATATAAGCTAGCTTCACACTATAAAAATCACGCAATATAAGTAACTAAGCCGATAAACATAATTAAATGAATATAAGTAGACAAGACAATTTTAAAGCAGCGCCATCTATGAGATTTTTCTGTAGATATGAAATGTAAAGAAGAAACGGGTAAATGAATGTTATTTTAAAAGGTATAATCGTAGGTGTTTTTGGTGCTGTATAGCGTTTACGCAGACGACGCACAGTGGGACAGAACCGTGCGTACCGTCTCAAAAATCTGTAACTTTTTTGTTGATTGAAGTAAATCGCTGAAATTTGGTGTGTAGTGTCTCCAGAGTACATACAATCCAATAATGAATGTATCATTGTCAAATGTTTAATAAATAATATAAAATAAAAATGTATTATTTTAATATTAAACCATGGTTTGGTTAACTTATTGAATTATAATTTTACAGTTTTATGATATTAATAAACCTATTTTATGTTATTTTATATTACATATGAATCTTACATTTAAATAAATGACAAATATATAATAACCCACTCCAAAAATATATTTTACAAATAATGTACGAAATTATTTCGATTTAAATAGCTAAGAGGTTCTTAGCTTCCTCTAACGATTTCTTGGATATAGTGACTGATGGTTTTCTGATACTTGATATATAAGGATCTGACGTAAATAGAAGACCATGAAATACGTCTTCGTTTGTTGCGGACCTAGAGCATTTTCTAGCATGATGCAATCTGAATTTTTTGTAATCTTTATTACGCGATTCTTGGGCATCCTCAGATAAATGACCAATGGGCAGAACAGCAAAATGTCTTATTATAGTTTCCCCATGTATTAAGATTTTATGTACTGAAGAAGGCATATTATACCACATATATTTTGTTACGTACAGTTGTTCCATATTCTTTCTTTTCTTCGATTTCTCTGATAGATCTTCATAAGACTTTGGTGGACGTCCACGTTCTTCAGATGTTGTAGGTGTAATATCCATCGGTGCTTCTTCGAATTGTACCTTAAATTCACCGTCTAACCACGATATATTATTACTAAAGAAACGTTCTTTAGTTCGGTTAGATTTGGTCCACCGATCGTTGAACGCTGTTATAAGCGTTTTTTGAATACGTTTCACAATTAATTCACTTTTTTCAGACGACAAATGGTGGTGTTGTTCTAAACATTTTCGAATATCTTCTGATTTTGTTCCATGGCCAATAAAAAATTCGCATAATACTCGTCGAGGCACAACAAATTCACTCATTTTGTTTTTATTTTTAACTACTTTTTTTTACCGAGGTTGGTGAAGACTATATTATGTTAAAGCACACTAAAGTACTGGTAAATGACAACGTAAATCAATAAATTTTATACTGAAATTTCGTGTGAAAAAATATTACTATCTAGTGTCATTATCAAGTTCCTAACCACTATCTATGAAGGTGGTTATTAGTAGGTAGGTACTGATAATGTACACTAACAACTATAACTAGATACCACTTGATCCCTTTTCCTTCACCGCGATAGAGAAATACATAAACTATATGAGAAACATGTAATTCACACAGTGATAACAAAACATTAACCACATCTGACCGCACGATAAAAAAAATATACTACATACTAATACATTACCCAAAACTCCCACTTTACCTAAAGATTGAGTAAATAGATAATATTGTTTAAGAAAAAAAAGTCAAAAGTGATCTAAATATCCAAAAATCTTATTAATCAGAACTAAAATAATTTTTGGAGTATTTTGTATTTTCTCCCCATTAGCCATTTTTCGTTTCATTTCAAAGGGGGGCAGATTCGGGCACTCAATTTTTTTTGCCCTGACTTTTAGATTAGCTGCTCTATACGATGCTATCAAAATTACGACATGGGCAGACACCGCTAACTGTCAAAAGTCTATGCAAAGTTTCTAATAAGGACAGAATATTAGGTCCTTAAATAAAAATTCTTTACCTCCCCAGGTTTCACATAATGGTTCACTTAAATTATTTTCAAATAGAGTACTTCATCACCATTCTAACCATATATCACACTTACAAATTTTCTGGTAAAGTAATGCAAATATGACCGTGTAAACTGGTGGAATTGTGTTCTACATAATTGACATAATTTTGAGCGTCAACTTGCAAGCCTTATTCTAATACAAAAAATGAGAAATAGTGTATTTCAACTGCTATATAATATGCATTGAACATTCAGTTAGACATATGCATTAACAAAATATTCAATATAGAACATTACGAAAAGCTATTTTTGAGACGGTACGCACGGTTCTGTCCCACTGTGCGACGTCGCGGGCAGCGGCTAGTTTCCAATAAATAACGACGATTAGTACAGGAAGCTATTGTAAACTATTGTGCAGGGATATTCCGGTATGGGTTATTTACCTTTATAAAACGGTATTTATCGAATCAAAATAACGGTAAGAGAATCATTCGGTAACCGAATCATATCGGTAATACAGTATCGAAATAAACCGGTAGCAGGCATAACGTTCGCGTCGTAAGTTTAAGCGGGCAATTCCCGTTCTTGTAGCTGCGCAGTGCGCTGCGCTAGCTCGGATTGCGGTCCGAATGTACACCATATCTCTATCTCATTCGCTCCCGTGTGTTGCGTGATTTTACTTAAAACTTATTTATTTGTGATAGACGACAGGCCCCGGGCGTGGCGCGAGCAAGTTTTCATCTCTTTTTCGTTAATGTTTACATTGCATATAACGAATAATTCAAAACAAAAAACTTAATTACTTTCATAGTTAAAGAAGCCAGTCTTATGAAAAACCAAGCATTATCAATAAAAGCAAAGGAACATTACAGATTCTTCATTTCAAACGATGGCTCACAGATTTTGTCACCCTCTGTTACTTCTCCGAATCATTTAAAACCGAAATACATAACGTTATATTTCGGTATTACAGTTTAATCGGTAACCGTTTTATTACGGTTTTGGAACCGAAATAAAACGGTAACCTTTTCAATCGGTAACCGATTCATACGGTAACCGTTTCAAACGGTTACCTTTATGAATCGGTTTGGCGAACCCTGCTATTGTGTGTTTGAAACAGGGATTCCAAAATTTTCTTACAATTTTTATCTGGTTCGACGATACAATCGTTATACTTACATGTTCGGTAGGATTTGAGAGGAATTAACGTCAGGCTCAGTGCTCGGATCAGGCGTCTCAATATTTGTGTTTGTTGACCTAAAAAAAAAATAAAAAAAATAAAAAAAAAAAAAATCAATCGACCTCTGACTGACCTTTAACTGCCTCGATTGCTCAAGTGGTTAGAGCAATCGCCCGGTAAGCGAAAAGTTGTGTATTCGAATCCCAATTGAACCGGTATTTTTTTACATATCACTCGGTCGTACGACCCACCAGCAGCATCGCAAGCGCGTTGCAGACCCAATCCCTAGTCCCCAAACCCCAGGAGCTCTGGTCACCTTACTCACCAACAGGAACACAACACTGCTTAAAAACAGTGTTATTCAGCTGTGATCTTCTGTAAGGTCGAGGTACTTCCTTAATCGGGCTGCTCCATATTTTGAGCGGGAAATTCCTACTGCGCCCTACCTCATGATTGATTTTCTTCAGTGTTTTTAACATTTACATAACATTTTATAAACATAGATTACATTATGAATGGTAGAGGGGATAGAAAACACTTGTTCAAAACCTTTGTGGTACTTACATTTTTAGAGGTAGTTAAGTATTTAGTGACTCACAATTTGGATGTACTCGTAGCTGCAGGAGGAACATTTTTTTTTTCGATTTTTTTTGAATCTCTTTTTGCGAGGTGCGCTTAGACGTAGGTGGGACTTCTTCCCCCGTCGCCGATCATATACTGCCGGTTCTGTTACACGAGAAAAAAGCAAAGTAATAATAAATATCCTATAACCACACACACGGTCGTCTGTTCCCATGTTAAGCAACTTAGTGCTTGTGTTACAGGTAACAGCCGACTGTTAGAACTATTTTTTTTTTTGTTGATTAATATACATAGAAATAATACATATATAAATATACATATCACACCCAGACTCAGGTGGGAATCGAACCCGCAACCCGCGGAACAGAAAGCAGGGCCACTACAAACTGCGCCAGCGTAGTCTAAAAAGTGACCTTCAATTTGAAACTGAATTTTTAAATTTTTTATAAACACACGTTTTACACTTTCAGCACATTGGTACTATTGTCTACTCGTAAAATCCTGGCAGTACCGCAAGTCTCAGGAACTCCTGGTTCAGTGTCCATAGCGATCCTAAAATTGATGGCAGTGAGAAAGTACTGCATGCCCTAGGCATGGACCTACCTCGACAATATTCATCACAATTATTTTAAACATATAAGATAACTAAGTGGTAGGTAGATTTCCTGTAATTTGTATTTCTTGCTGGGTCCCGATAATGTAGGTACGACCAATAATGTACCTGCAGCTAATATGTACCTAATTTAAATTTTCTTTTCCCCCCCTTTTTGTAAATGTTTGGCTTCGAATTCATACATAAATACATACACATCCAGACCCGGAATATACATTATTTTTGTTGCTCCGTGCGGGGATCGAACCTGCGACTTCACGAGTCGCTCAGCTGGCGTCTTAGCCACCGCGCTACGGAGGTTGTCAGATGTATGTACCGATTAAATAAATTAAAGCTACACACGCTGCGGTAAGTACGCATTGCCTTGCTGGCCAGGGAGAATGACGTCTCCGCTGACCCACTCCGGTGCAGACGTACGGGGACAAGGAGGATACGTTTTGCCCTCCTCCTCCCCCCCTCGTAATAGTGGGGTCACTGGACCGGACGACAGGACCACACATGTCTGAGGGGTGGCCTTGTTGTGAGCGAGGCCACCCCTCCTTGTGCCGGGCCCTGGAGGTTTCGTCCGGGGCGAGGTGGCGAATACTAGCGCAACGTGCGTGGCGTGGTGGGTTTTTAGTCAGTAGGAGTATGGCATAACCCTCTGGCGCCCCGCGCGGGAGGGTATCCATGATCAATTTTCCCTTTTTTTCATTTTTTGTAAAAAAAGGTACGTATTGTCTACAGGACCCTACAAGGATTACAATGTACAACTAAAGAGAAAGGGAATTTACCGCAATCGTAAACTATTTTCTATAAATCATGATAAAAACAAAATTTCGATTAAATTTTTTTTTTTTTTGGAGTATTAGGGAAAGTGATGATTTATAGCCCAAAATCTCTTTTTCCCAAGTGCCCCAAAACATAATTTAGGTAAATAGTATAAGTAATACAGTTTTTAGAACAATTTACTGCAGATTACTTTCTACTTTATTTCTTTGTAAAACGCAATAAAAAATTAAATTAAAATTAATTAAATTAAATTTTGCGCTAACACGAACGAGGCTATGTTCACAGAAATCATAAAAATTTGCGCGTCTCATTGTGTAAAATGTTGCAGGCAGGTTTTTAAAAGCTTAGTAAACGACTAGGATAGGTACTTTACATACCCATTGAATGTTTAATAACAATATACAAGTCACTTCACTGTCCACTTCACGTTTAACGTAGGTTTCACTCAAAATCGTAATCCAAAAGAATGAGACAGGCAGTAGAACAAATTATTTCACCGACGCGAATGGCGCGCGGCGCTTGCCTTCCCTCTTACTCCCCGCGCGTAGGATGAGAGGCACAATGATTCATTCCTAAAACGACCGCGTAAAAAAATGTGAATAGACTTTAAGCAAAACAGTTATTATAAAAAAACTATTAAATGTATCTTTTTAAAATAAATTTCTTTCCAATTTTAAGTAATGAAACTATATACGTACGTACTTTATTTTAGAGTTTTCTTTCTCCGTATACTATTTATTATCGCCCATAGTTGGGCTAAAATTAGTGTTGAAATATGAAAGTTTAGAAACTTGTATTTTTAATGCATACTTTTTTATGGTTCTGGTTAAAAACATACATAGATAATGACGAGATCAATTTATATTATCCTTCATTTTTGAATGGTCAACGTCAAACATTCTAGTAGTTATTGTTCTACGTGTGTACGGAAAGATGAGCCACTTATTTAACCTCACGACAACCTCAGGAGGAAGGTCACTCCACAGTTTGCTTGTAAACGGATAGAATGCGAGTGAATGCCGGTTGTATATGTATGTATTATTGTTCTTTTAATAATATTACTATTAAAAATCCACTAACAATAATTAAGCAAAAGGGTCATGCATATTTAATAAAAAAAATATATATATTAAATAACTTTTTAATTTTTTTTGCTATGTGTACCTAGTTAGTATTCTACACGACACTTTACGGATGATTTTTGATTTATTTTCGCTTTTTAAAATAATAAATGTCTGCGAGTTGTCGATTCCATTAAAAAGTTATGGAGGGGATAGCCGCCAGGTGTCGTAGTTGAGCATTTTTATTGAGGGCTAGATTTCAAACGCGGGTTTGTTTATTTAGAAAAAACGTATTATTAACGTAAAAAATGGCCATAAATGCAATAACTTTAATAAGTTATGATATTAGATCACTCTGAGCGTGTATATTATCGGTATTTGCATGGAAGTAAAATTAATGTAAATAGGTGTAAGTTTTTCCAAGGCCTGTAACTTTTTCAGTAAAAAAAAAAGGGTTTTCTGACCATTATCATTATCGTGTGTAGAGGATGAACAGTGCTATTTTCTGAAAGATTACAATTGTATTTAATTGCGGTAGTTTTCATCTTAACTAAAAATATAAGTGTTAGAATTGACTTTCGATGGATACCTTTAAGACGGGGTGGACTTTAGCCCCGTGTTTTATGGTAAAGATGGAACTGTGACCACATGACAAATATCAGCTTTCGATTAAATTAAAAATTATTAAAATCGGTACACCCAGTAAAAAGTTATTGCGGATTTTTAAGAGTTTTTCTCGATTTCTCTGGGATCCTATAATCAGATCTTGGTTTCCTTATCATGGTACCAAACTAGGGATATCTACTTTCCAACAAAAAAATAATTATCAAAATCGGTACATCCAGTAGAAAGTTATGCAGTATAATACAACGTAGGTCGACGAAAAAAGCGTCAAGTAAAAACGCATTATTAGATATAACTCGAAAAGTACTTGTTAGATCCATAGATCAAGGTTAGATCTCAAATAAATTTAAATGGGATCAATTTACACACACCACAATTCGATTAAAAAAAAATTGTCGAAATCAGTCCACCCGGTCAAAAGTTCTGATGTAACGTACATAAAAAAAAATACAGTCGAATTGAGAACCTCCTCCTTTTTTGGAAGTCGGTTAACAAAAGATACAATGGGACTGACACGTGTCCTTGTAGGACAAAAGTACCTAAAGTCGATAAAATAATAAAAAAAAGGATTTCAAGTTGCTTTTAAAGTCAATTTGAATAAAAATAATTTTTAAATAATTACTCCATAAAGATTCACTTAAAATAAGCAGATTCCTAAACAATATTTATGAATTAATAAAAAAAAAGATTTTTTAAACATAGACGAAAAATAAAACTAGAAAAAGAAAGTTGCATCGGCCGGGAATCGAACCCGGGCCGCCCGCGTGGCAGGCGAGCATTCTACCACTGAACCACCGATGCTTACTAACTTCTAACGAATAATACATAACTTAGATATGATAATTTACAAAATAGAAAGGTGTTTATTATTTCATACAAAATCATGTTTATAAATTTATGTTGAAAGAATTCTAACGTCAGACGTATGTAAGTCGTGACGTCACTAATTTTCTGACTGACTACGTGTGGTTGGTTCTTAATTTAAATCCGACCTTAATTTAACAATGTTATTGTGTTTTTTAAAGAATTAAAAAAGAACTAGATTCAATAATTCTTTTTGTAATCGAAAGGTGGGCGCTTGTGTGCAAAAACTACTGAGTGCCTAGTGCGAGTTTTATTCACAGAAACAACAGAAACGCGTTTATACGTGTAGATTATTTTGTACGGGAATTTAAACAGTGCAGCCTAGACGATAAAGAATAGTATACGATACAATCGATACAGAGTCATCTAGCGGCAAACGCGAGAACTAGGTTGAAATCCCGAATTTCCCATACAAAATGAAGTTAAAATTTACGCCCGTTATTACAAAACTCGCACTAGGCAATCCGGTCAGATCTTGATCTTTAAACGGGACTACAAGAAAAGCACCAGCATTCGATTAATAATAAGAATAATCAAAATCAGTACACCAAGTAAAGCTATGAGGTAGTAATATAGATAATTAAAAAAAAAAACAATCTAACTGAGAACGTCATCCTTTTTTGAAGTGTGTTTAAAAAACTTGTTTTGATCGAAGTTAAAAATAGCTATCAAAAATAGTATGTTTACATCATGATACACATTTAAAACGTCGTTATTAAAGAATTTACGTATTTTGGACGAACGCCACACGTGTTCAAACATAATTAAAATTTTTATTGTCGTTGATATTTTTTCGTGTATTAAATACTAGCTTACATTCCCGTCTTCGCCTGTACTACAGGAGAATTATTGTTTGTACAACTATCGACTGGAATCAGTTTTGCAACATTTTTCGTCGATGTCCCGCTTTTACCGGTTGTAGCGCGATGTTGTTGTCATACAGCGTATAGCCTTCTTCAATAAACGGGCTACCTATTTATTACAATAATTTTTACAATATTATTTACAAACTCGTCAGCTCTACAATATTAATATAAATACACTAGCTGACCCCGCAAACGTTGTTTTGCCATATATTTTATTAACGTTCTCAACCCCCCCCCCTCCCTTTATAACTTAGGGGTATGAAAAATAGATGTTGTTCGATTCTCAGACCTATCCGATATGCACACAAAATTTCAGGAGAATCGGTCAAGCCGTTTCGGAGGAGTTTACAAACACCGCGACACGAGAATTTTATATATTAGATTAGCTACTACTTAGACGCTGTTCTATTGTCTAAGCGAACAAGCGTAGGTACGGCTCACCTGATGGTAAGCGATTACCGTAGCTTATAGACGTCTATCACCAGGTCCATCGCAAGCGCATTGCCGACCCCATCCCTGATACTCCCCAGGAGCTCTCGTCACCTTAGTCACCACATCAACCTAGCACTGCTTGAAAGCAGTATTATTTAGCTGTGATCTTCTGTAAGGTCGAGGTACTTTCCCAGTCTGGCTGCTTCACATTTTGCGCGCGATATAATATCCTGTTGTATCCTACCTTTATATTATTAACTAGCGACCCGCCCCAGCTTCGTATGACTGCAAAAATTATCAGTGTTCCTCTACTATATTATGCATGTATTATACATATAAAAACTTCCTTTTGAATCAGTCTATTTACATATTCTATTTACATAGTCTATTTATATATTTATTTGTAGTTTTAAAGATGTAAGCATACAGACAGTGGGAAGTGAGTTTATATTATACTACTAACTGACCCGGCGAACTTCGTATTGCCTAACAGTCGATTCTTTAATTTTATTAATTTTTTTTTTAGAATTTTCCTCTCCGTAAGAACCATCCTTGTACTTCAAGAAATATTTTAAAAAAATAATTAGCGAAATCGGTCCAACCGTTCTCGAGTTTTGCGCTTAGCAACACATTCAGCGACTCATTTTTATATTATAGAGATGTAATGATATAACATATATAAATATATGTATGTAATATAGTTGGTCAGTACGGAAGCGGAGATAATGGACAAAAATAATTTACAACAGCAAGACAAAGCCCGCCTCTTATCGGGAAATAGGAAGTACATTCTTCTTTAACTATACCGTCATACAAGTCTATAAGTATATAAAAATGGCGTCGAATTTGTTGTTTGTCTGTTTTAGTAAACGTTTAAGGTTTTTTTTGAAGTTTTACTTCTTTTCGCGGCTTAGGGAAAAATTATGAGAGTAAATTGTTACAATGCGCGCGCACACCGTCACAAAAAAAAAGAAAAAAAAAAAAAAAAAATGGAAGAAAACCGACACCCTGAAGTTAGCTAGTCAACGAAGGAGAAGTTAGCCAATGAAGTGTAACTTCTTACGTGCGTACATACACACACACACACTTTTTAACTATTTAGAATTAAACGTGTAGCTAAGCTCACGCTATACAAACATGTCTTTAAAAAGTTGTCAAATGTGCTATTAATTTCGTGGTTAACATTTTTATTTACGTAATACGTATATGAAATAAATCTCTTTTTGCTACAAGCCTGCCTTTTGCAATTATGTTTTAACGCATGCATGCATGCAGCTTGCTATGCCGTATGGTGGCCGAGTAGAATAGCACCACCCCCTTTCTTACCGAGGGGGTCGTAAAAGATGATCGAGGGATAGACCTGGCTCAAAATCATCAGGGTTCTGGAGAAGGAAAACTTCATTTGAAACCCGGAACGTCCGTCAAGCATTCGTGGCATAACTCTAAAATGCGAAAGACTCCTGCAGCCGAACTGGCGCCACTCGTATCGACTCGTCGTTCCTGTGGGCCTAGCCAGTGAGGTCGAGATAGTGGTGCAGAGCTTAGGCAACTCTGCGTTTTCCTGAAGAGTGTCCTAGGCGACGCAGTGTCTGTCTGACACTGTTTAAATCGTCTGCAATAGACGGACTAATGCCAATGATGCATTCAGCTTGTAACATTCCACAGCTGGGCATAACCCCATATCTCCATGTAGGAGAACAAATAGAGCTTAATCTACCACGCTGTTCCACTAAGGGTTGTCGAATATGTACCATGAGTAACGATCGCTATTTTATGATAACAACCGGGACCGACGGCTTAACGTGCTCTCCGAGGTGAGCCACAAGGACAGATATCTAAACCGAAAATAAATATTTGTACAAATACACATATCCTGAGCGGGAATCAAACCAGAAACCGTCGGTGTTTTCGGCGACTGTTCGCATCACTACGCCAGAGCGTATATATATTAATAAGGATATATTTCTGAAAGTACAATAAAAATCGTACATATTAAAAATAGCACGGTGTCGTCTCCTGTCAAAGATTTTCCTTGTAATATGAAACTTTGAATAGTTACGGGTCTCTGTAAAGAACTCACTATAGGCGGCGCCGCGGTTCGCTTAAACCGAAAATAAAAATCATCATATCAAAAATTTCGCTCTAGCGGGTATAAAATCGTTCCATAGCTTAATTAGCTAGAGCGCCGACACGGTCAGTCGGAGACGCGGGTTCGAACCCCGCTGGAGCGGTCAATTTTTGATATGATATTCAAAAATGTTTAGAATTCCTAATGTGAGGGTAACACAAAAATAAAATCGTACGTACAATAAAATGTTGAATAAATAAATAAAATCACTCCAATTCTTTCTTTATGTATATAATTTGTTATTGTTACATATAGTATACTACAACTGGTAACATCAAACAGTCATTCAAACTATGAAATACGGCAACACGAGTTGGACAAATTAGTATTACAATTTACAAGTACCTAAGATTACTTTACACTTTACTCATAGTTTATGGAAAAAAATCTCATAAACTTCAAAAAACATTTTTTTTTTGTCACTAGGTCGGCAAACAAGCGTACGGCTCACCTGATGGTAAGCGATTACCGTAGCTTATATACGCCTGCAACACCAGAAGCATCGCAAGCGCGTTGCCGACCCAATCCCCAATCCCCCCAGGAGCTCTGGTCACCTTACTCAACAACAGGAACACAATACTGCTTGAAAACAGTATTATTTAGCTGTGGTCTTCTGTAAGGTCGAGGTACTACCCCAGTCGGGCTGCTCCATATTTTGAGCAGGAAATTCCTGCTGTGCCCTACCTCAGTTAAACGTGGAATAATGCAGATCAAATTCTCATAGATCCTAAGTTTTAGAGCCTCTCATAATTCGTGAAGTGAGGTCTCAGTTGTGACGACTTCAGAAAACGCTTTGAAATTATGTAAATAACAAACATTTGCCCTAGCGGATGTTTTGCAACAAACACGCAATATTGTTTGTGTATAATTAAATCTTTGATTTGAATAATTTTATGCGATTTTATATTAGAAGGATAATTTCATGATTTGACTGTGTTTTTAGTATTATTGTTACGCAGTGATTTTCGATTCTTTTGTGCATGTACATTTTGATTTTCATCCTTTGTCCTGAGAAATCTGTACTGGTCTTTGGAATAAAATCTATACAAAGTATTGAGTTTCATAACTTGGGAGTATGACCTGAAATTATGGCAAATTTCTTTCAAATTCTTCTTCCCATTAAAAGAGGTTTCGGCGTCCTCCGCCGCCGAGGTACAACTGGCAGACATATTAGTGTCGACTTCAGTATTGATTATAAAATGACCTTGAAAGAAAATTTCCAAAATGTAAATTAAAAATAAATTTTGTACAAAAAATTATACTAGTAACATTTTTATATTTAAAGTACGTACCAAAACTAATAGAAAATTGAAAAAAAATTAAGAAAAAAAATTATGTTGTGTCATGGGACACCAGGTAGGAACGAAATTCCTTCGGATAGTATAGAAGCAACACAATTGGAAAAAAAATGTTGAGTTTTATATATATTTTCTAGTTCTTGATTTTTTTTTAATTTCTATTGATTGGTTTTTATTAAGTACATAAAAGGATTTAGGAAATTTAGTATTTTAGAAAATAACAAATACCGTAAAATAAAATAAATCAAACAAAATAATAATTCAAACTATTAAGTGAAATAAAAAACGTGTCTTTATTTATTGTTGTCGACAGTATAAAATTACATAAATAATTTAAAAAAAGTTTAAAAGTAATATTTTAGTTTAACAAACGTCATATTATACAGTCGTGTGACTGATATTGCGTCACTTCCGTTATATATTTTTCTACGGTTTTAGTATCACATTTTTTTTCAGTTCGGTCGCCCAGCCAAATGTCAATTCTGCCGTAAGGAACTTCGTTCCAACACGTATGGTGGCTGTTTTGAGTTTCGAGACCCGTCATGACAAAGATAATACAGACAAACATCTGTACGACCTTTCAACGTTGTATGATCGTTTTTGTTTGTGCTGTTTCCAGACCTCGGATGCAAGTTTTTTTTACATCTTAGTGTGTGGCGTTTGCCTATTGTCGTAGGACCCAGTCTTTTAAGTTTTAGGTATATGAATTAAAACATTATAAATTACTTCGTTTGAAATAGATTACTATTTAAAATAGGAATAAAATTTTAGTTATGTTTGAGGAATTTACATAATATCCGACTTGGTTTGAAAGAACTTCAAACAATGATGTTTGAAAATTATCATCTGCGTTGTAGCTTGTTATAGTTTTTAGGTCATCCATAAAATACGTTTGCAAATAAGGTGTTAATTCTGACTTTCGCTCGTCATATTTTTTTTAATTTCTTTTATAAATAATTTTTTCAATTTTCACGGCGATGAAATGTCATTTATTGGATAGTTTTTTTTAAAGATTATATTGATTAGGAGGATCACTGAAAGTGTAACTTAGCTCATAGTTGATTTTAAGGTTCAGCCTGTGACATCCCACAGCTGGGCATAGGACTCTTACTCCCTGTAGGAGAAGAATCTTTTTGATTATTGTCATAACATTACACATTGCCTACGCATTAATGTCGAATAGAACCAAGGTATAGAGCTAGTTTGAAATGCGCATTTTGTCCAAACCAGTCACGTAACTAAACTCGTTTCTGGTAAGGACCCGTGCACACATTGTTGACCCGACTGAGTAACCAGAGTTTGAGATAAATGGCTGCGTATTCTATATATATGTATAGCTCAAGCGTATATCCTGGGGGGGGGGGGGTGAAACGGGGTTTGGAAGTTTGTATGAAAGTCCTATGTTTTTGAAGTAAGAGACTTGAAATTTAAAATGTATGCTCTATAGATGATGAAAAGTTGTTCAAATAATGTATCTTTAGAAATCAACCCCCTTTTGGGGTTAAAACGGGGGATGGTAGGTTGATTCATTCATCACGAAATCTCCGAAACTATAACAGCTACAAACTTGAAATTTGGCAGGTAGGTTCTTTATAGGGCGTAGACATCCGCTAAGAACGGATTTTACGAAACTCGACCCCTAAAGAGCTAAAACGGGGTTTGGAAGTTGAAGTAAGTGACTTAAAATGTATGCTCTATAGATGGTGAGGAAGTGTCCAAATAATGCATCGTAATCTATACATATAAAAGAGAAAGGTCACTGACTCACTCATCACGAGAACTCAAAAACCGCTGGATGGTCCATCCATCCACGATGGACAAAGATGGAATTTGGCAGGGATGTAGATTATAGTTAGTAGACGTCCGCTAAGAACGGATTTTGCGATATTCCACCGCTAAGGGGGGTTAATTGGGGTTGATAGTTTGTATGAAACATATACAGCAGCTATAAGTTCGCCTGATAGGTTATTTATACTGCAGCCTGAAAATTTAAAAAAAGCCTTTAAATTTAAAAGTTACTCAGACTGATAAGCATTTCAAGTGAATGAAATAAAAAAATAATTTACGTTAAACTTCTTAATAGTAATGCATATCTTCATAACCACGCGGACGTAGTCGCGGGCAACAGTTAGTGTACTTATTATAAAACAAAGTCCCCAAAAGTGTATGTAATCGATTCCCTCAAAATCTACTGAACGGATTTTCATGAGGTTTCACCAATGGAGAGAGGGCTTCAAGAGGAAGGTTTACGGAACGGCTAAGCCGATTTTGATGAGAGTTTCACTGGAAGTTTGCCGGGAAAACTTTGTGACAAACTGACTTTAACGCAGGCGAAGCCTCGGGCACAGCTTGTACTTATAAATAAAAATGAATGTTGCTAAGCGCATCTCGAAAATGGTTCGACCAATTCGGTTAATTTTTACCACGAAGTCTGTCCGGGTCTGTTGTGCTATTTTAAAACTAGTCATTTACTAGATCTTGAAAAAAAACCTGAAGGGTTTGTTTATTTGAAACATTATGTTTGTGTTGGATAGTCAACCCGAGGAAGCCTATAGTCTATATAACAACATGGGTAGAAACAGCGCACAACTATTAAAAAAAATTATATTTATCCATATAAAATCTTCTATAAACTAAAATAACAAAATATTAATACAAGCTACTAATAACTAAACCAGTAACCGAATAGGTATGAAGTTATGAAGTAGCACAGTGTGTAAAAGCGTTGTATCTAGCCCGAGTTGTTTTGTGTTCATGCACGGAGCGGCAACGTCGCCTTTCTCTCCGAACGGGTTTCTTAGCTCTCGACAACAAATTGATTTCGTTAACAGATTCTGTTTTTTATACATTACAATGAATGTTCTTGAAATTTCTAGAATTAACCGTGGACCCGAATGATCTATGAAGAAACTTTATAACTGGTTTTACTGAATTACTTTCCAATATTGCTGATTTGTAATACTTTTAGACTTAAAACCACTAAAATAGTTTATGTATGACATATTTATTTCTGTTTATCAATAGCTTTCATTGACTTATAATATAATTCTAAGTATTTTACGCTATCCTGGACTGTTTGTCAGAAGTTCTGTGAGCTCGAAGAGTGAAAGATTTTTAATATTATTATTTGTTTCATACCGCTTTTAACCGACTTCCAAAAAAGGAGCAGATTCTCAATTCGATTGTATTTTTTTACGTATGTTACTTAATAACCTTTGACTAGGTGGTCCGATTTTGATAAAAAATATTTCATCGAAAAGTGGTGCGTGTCATTTAGTCAATTTTAAATTTATTTGAGAGCTAACAACTACTTTTCGAGCTATATCTAATAATGTGTTTTTACTTGACTATTTTTACATTATACCTATTATACCGCATAACTTTTTACTGGATGTACCGATTTTGATGACTTTTAATTTAATCGAAAGCTGATGTTTATCATGTGGTCACGTTTAAATTTTATCGGAGCAATCTTTGATCAAAGATTACTCATCATGATGATGATGATAATGATGATGAGTAATCTTTGATAACGCGTATTTACTTGACTATTTTTTCATCAACTTATTTTGTATTACTTGATTTAATTGAGGTCGGATTATTTTCGTTTGCGAGCAAACAGAATTCTAATTAAAGTAATAACAAATAAAGTGCTTATAAGTTACCTGAAGAATACAGACACGGGGATAGCAAGCTATAAGGTCAAAAAACGGATTAATAATGATTTATTTCTTATATAACTATCTGTAATTTAAACTACATTTAAAACATTATTTGTAACTTTGTAACACATTCAATGCTAGAACTACAACATTTCAGAATTCATTTCAGTATTTAGTTATTTACTAGACAATTTCAAAGGCTATATACCTATATAATATTTCCTTTTTAGACTCTTTAAATAATAATAAGCCAAGTGCAAAGCGCACATGTACGTAATGCCTATGATAAAAATCTCAGACCTCATAAAAACAATGGACAAATGAAGACCGATTGGTCTGCATTATTTATTTATATCTCATACCGATCATCAGCCTTAGCCTCTCCTAGTTTTTTTTTTTTTTTTTTTTTTAATACACAACTAGGTCGGTAAACAAGCGTACGGCTCACCTGATGGTAAGCGATTACCGTAGCTTACAGACGCCTACAAAACCAGAAACATCATCTATGCCGACCTCACTCTCCATTCAAACCAGGAGCCTAGCTCTAGAATGTCAGTAAATTCTTAACGGTGTTTACTTTCCATAGGGATTATTAACAAGTATTTATTTGTTTTATATTTTATTTTACATTTTGAAATAAAATTAAAGAAAATAACAAAATAAAAACACATTATTATTACGGTCTTATCGTTGATATTTGGTGGTTTCTTTTTCGCGAGCGAATCAATTATATACATCATCATCATCATTACAGCCTATACAGTCCACTGCTGGACACAGGCCTCCACAAGTTCACGCTAAAAATGGCGTGAAATCATGTGTTTTGCCCATAGTCACCACGCTGGGCAGGCGGGTTGGTGACCGCAGTACTGGCTTTGTCGCACCGAAGACGCTGCTGCCCGTCTTCGGCCTGTGTATTTCAAAGCCAGCAGTTGGATGGTTACATAGCAATTATATACATTTGATTAGAAGTTCGTTGGTTCTTATCTTTATCTATCCTATGAACTGATTCAGTATTTCTGTGTTTCATTCTCTTAAAATAAAAGGTTTTTAAATGAGACTATCCGCGAGAGAACGAAAGTTACCGACATACTACACAGAATTAGCAAGTTGAAGTGGCAGTGGGCTGGTCATCTGTGTCGCAGGACCGATGACCCTTGGAACAGACGGGTCCTGGGGTGGAGACCGCATCTAGGCAAACGCAGTGTGGGACGTCCTCCGGCCCACTGCGCTGGACCGATGATCTACGTAATATTGTCTACATAGGCTCGATGAGGATTGCGGAAAACCGGGATGTCTGGCGCAAACTTGTGGAGGCCCATGTCCAGAAGTGAACTGCCATAGGGTGAACTGAAAAAAGGAGACGTCTGCTCCAACGGCCGTCGTTCGTAAGCAGAATATATTCCGAATAATTTCAATGCACTTTGTACCAAAAAAAAAAAACACGTCATTTATGGGTAGTTACGGAGGACGGGTAGTTCAAACATATCACCAAAATGGGGTAGTGGGGGTCACTTGATTAACGGACGAACCTCGGCAATGAAAACGCTAACTTTCAAACAAATCTAATTTTTTCAACGTCTTATAAAATTTACCGGGCAGGCCTCTGTCCCATAAAAATGATTTTACAACTAGCTGTGCCCGCAATTTCGTCAGCGTGTAATTTAACAAAATAATTATTGTTTAGTTTGCAGAGGTATAAAATAAAAAATCTAAAATAAAAGTAGCCTAAGTAACTCCTTATTACATCAACTATTTGCCATTAAATCCCCTTCAAAATCGGTCCAGCCGTTTCAGAGATTAGCCGGAACAAACAGACAGACAGACAGACAAAAATTCTAAAAAAATTTATTTTGGTATATGTACCGTGTATACATACATCCATATTATGCATTTAATAAAAAGCGATTTTTTTAATATTACAAACAGACACTCCAATTATATTTATTTATAAAGATAAAATAGTTGTTTACAATGGAAAACTTAAAAACTAACGATTTTTGAGATGATTTCGGTATAAATCAGGTTGGTGTGGAATGGTGCCAACATGGTGGCAAGTGCCAAGGGCTCTTTATCTTTGCTTGATATATTTTTAAAAATTAACAAAAACAAACTGTGAGACTACGGAATGTACATGAGGCGGCCTTATTGATTTTCAGAGGCAACCATGAAGAGAGGAAGTGTTTCTACTAGACCAGGGGTGTCAAACTTAATTTTTCAGAGGGCCACACATCGCAGGCCGTATCTTTGACATCTGATTTTGTCTGTCTGTCTGTCTGTTTGTTCCGGCTAATCTCTGAAATGGCTGGACCGAATTTGACGGGACTTTCACTGGCATATGTCTGATGTAATAAGGAGTATATTATGCTACTTTTATTTTAGATTATTTTTTTAACATTTATTTATTTTCTAAATCAGCGAACTGTAAAAAAGCTTTTTTTTAATTCCACGCGGACGAAGTCTCGGGCACGGCTAGTACTATATAAATTTAGTGATATACAACGCGGTCAGTTACACATGACAATATAACACAATAACATGACTTATCTCTCTAAAACTGCGCATTAGTTATAATTAGAAACTGCTCTAATTAATATTATCTTCATAACTAATGTGTAGCTGTGACGCCTGTTAAGTTTTCCTTCATTTAATGGCGTCGCTAGTCTGATAAACAACAAAAAACGAGTAATAAAGAATATTTTAAAGTCAATTCTTACTTAACTCAACAAAAAAAAAACTAATTAAATTATTTATTATTATTATTAATCTGTGTTTCCGGAAAACTATAACGGGGATCTTTCAGTCGCGGGTGAATAGGTTACTTCTAGGTAAGCGTGCTCCATCTTAGACCGCATTTTCACTTATCATCAGGTGAAATAGTGGTCAAACGCAAGCCTAACATTATAAAAAAAAAAAAAATTAAAAAATTAAAAATCCATGAAAATCAAGTGTCATCTAGTTAAAACAAATGTATTGGAACTTGAGTGGATGGAGTAAAAAGTATTTTATTTAACCTTGAAAATTTAAACTAGATTGATAAATGTTACAGAGAGAGTGAGATTGCGGTACATAATACTACAAATAGCTTGGAGTAGCAATGATAAAAAATTTAAAAGAATCATTTCCTCGTCTCTATCTGTGACAAGAGGGCTGGCATTTTTGCCCAGAGAATCGGCATTGCGATTCAACGGGGAACTGCGGCCAGCATTCTTGAAACCACGCGGACATGATTTATACCGTAGCCATCTGTAAATATTTAGTCCTTAAGGACTTAATATTAATAATTAATATTAATAATAAATAATTAACAGCTTAAGTTGTTACTTTTAAATATGTATAATATTATAAAATTTTAAAGTAGCTATTGAAATAAATTAAAGGTCAGTTCTTTTAAAATTTGTTCACAAAAATAACTTAGTTTTTTTATTATATGTGTGTGTATATACAAATCAAAGAATAGTTTTACCAACATTTGTAACAGATGCATAAATATTAAGTAATATTCAATTTATTTATTTCCTTTTTGGTGAAATCGGTTAACATCTATGTTCTTTTTAAGATAACGATCGCGGTAAAAACGATGAGTAATTTGATTACGATTTCCGGTCAAATGTAGGTAAAAAATATTTGTAAACATAATTATTATGTTGATTTGTTGAATACGATTACGATTTTACTATTTTCTGAGAATAAAATTAAGTTTCGTATTAAAAAGAAATTAATAGCTAAATTTATAAAGCTTATTATTGTGTGCAGGATTACCTAAATTATAAAGATGTGTGGGCTTAGTGACGCTGTATTTCATGCAAGATATTACCAATTTTGTAGTAAAACATAGTTTATTTTTTTAAAGAGAGATTCTTGTCGAGTTTTCTCAGTAGAATCTAGATTCCGAATCGATGGTAACATTACATTAAATTAATTAATTAATTAAAAACGAATAATAATTATTCGTAAAATTAAAAAAAATATATTAGTTAAGTTTTTAAGTGACGATTCACAAGTGAGTTATAAGCCTACGATGTAAATTTTGATTTTCGTAAATTTTATTGACCTAATAATTATAAAAAGAATTATTTATCCATAATGTTATACAGATACAGGTAACTTCTGCGATTTGTTCCACAGTTAACAGTAAACGTAATTAAAATCGGGGGGAACACGGGTTAATATTAATAATAATTGTAGTTCTTGCTATCAACAATAAACACTGCAGACAGCGCTGTTTGACATAATGTGAAGGTGACTTACCTTTGAACAGAGGCTTATGGAAGTGATACTGTAATAAATCAATAAGGGATGGCCTCTTAAATTACGTCACACATTAAGGGGGGAGGGAGTTGGAGTCGAAGAAGTGTGACATTGTGTGTAAAGGGGTACAAGGGTCCATAATTTTGTAACATTACATTTCAACACATGAGTTCGCGCCATTTTTGGCGCGAACTTGGGGAGGCCTATGTCCAGCAGTTGACTGCGATAGGCTGAAGTGAATTTCATAATAATTCTAATTGTTAAGTATTGAAATAATTTTATTTTTAACCGACTTCCAAAAAAGGAGAAGGTTCTCAATTCGACTGTATTTTTTTATGTATGTTACTTCAGTACTTTTGACTGGGTGGACCGATTTCTAAAGGTGGTGTGTGTCATTTGGTTCCATTTAAATTTATTTGAGATTTAGCAACAACTTTTCGAGTTATATCTAATAATGCGTTTTTACTTGACTATTTTTTCGTTTTTCGTCGACCTACGTTGTATTATACCTCATAACTTTTTACTGAGTGTACCGATTTTGATAATTTTTAATTTAATCGAAAGCTGATATTTATCGTGTGGTCATATTTAAATTTCATCGAGATCTGATAACAAGTTTTTGAGTAATCTTTGATAACGCGTATTTACTTCACTATATTTTCGTCTCCCTACGTTGTATTACTTGTCGATGTAATTGAATTCGGTTTTTTTCGTTTGCGAGCAAATACAATTATTCATAATTACGTTGACTTTGTTGAAAAATAATTTAAATGGAAATAAAAATAATATCTAAACTGATGTTTTAATTTAATAATTTATAATTTATATTCGCAAAACAACGTCACACTAGGTCGGAGGAGGGAATCCCATAAATGTGACCATTTGTGACAAGGATAGGAAATGAGTTAAAAAATCGTAAAATTGGTATGACGTTCAGTTTCCCCGGTCTTATCTGAGATATAACGGTATACAAAAGTAAACCAATGCATGTTTTGTGGATTAAACACTAAATGTTTACTATTTAATATCAAAATTTTATCTAAAAAGGTAAATTCTCAATTATTATTATCAAAGTTGTGAACAAAAAAAAAATAGAATCTCAAGCAGTTCGTAATTAAATTAATTTTAAATTAAATCTAAGACCGGTTATCAAAACAACAAACGTGGGAAATGATTTGATATTTTTATATGTATTGTGAATAGCCAAGGCTATTTTTAATAGAATCGCGTAAAAAAAACTAATAAGCGGTAATTGCTTTTTTTTAGATAACCAACTCTAGAACACCACCAAACACCACCAAGGGTGGGTAGGGGTTAAAAAGTTGATAAATACTCTAAGCCCTAAGTGAGATAACTCTATAACATTTCTCAGTAGCTTCTTGTTCTGTGTCTCCACCCTCAATGTCTGAAGGGGAGAGACCTACATACATATGAACGAGTTTATACCCACACCTTGCCCTATTAAGCGGTTATTCACATTCTGAACTCGAAAATTTTAATAATTCGGTCTCTTTATGTAAAAATACGGTGGTACCATTACAATACAGTATATCATAATTATTATATTAATACGCTAAGGTTTAAGATGTTTGCCTCACTTTATAGAAAAAGCCTAGCAATTATTCCACATAAATTATATATCATTTAAGTAACTGCTTTCTCTACCGGCATCCGCTTAATGGATGAAAATTATTTATATTTATTTTAGTATATAATCGCGAGTGTTGCCTCCTCTTTTTTTACCCAAAGGGAAATCCCTACCGGATGCCTCCAGCCCGAATGAGCTGGAGGGTATGTCCGATTTGCACGGACCTAAACCTCTGGTGTTCCTTCGACAAGCCTGGGCGAAATCACGGGGACGCGGTTGCACTTGTGCGATACCGCTAGCGGTTACCTTAAAAGCTCGACGCGATTAGTAACTCCTGAGAGGCTCCCTCGAACACAAAGGTCGCCTCCCTTCTCAGGACCGTGCAATGAGGACGATACATCCCCCGATCTATCGCCCGCTGGTCCGGCGTTACGGCGGCAGATTGACCAGGTGGGCCCTGCGTCGCCGACCGCGCCTTCCGCGACGAATCGGGAGCGAGTTTGGGTCTTGTTCTCGCTCCCGTTCTGCCGCTTCCTTCTGCAGCATTATGCATCGCTGTCGGCTTTAATTAGGGCTATGGTCAACAGTGAGGAAAAATGGATTGCAGTTCCTTCCTTCTGCCTCAAAAATCCTGGCACAACTGGCTGGTAAATCCAATACAAAAATAACTATCCAATTCGAACCAGTAATTCCTGAAATTATCGCGTTTGAATAATCCAAAAAACTTTTCAGCTTTATAATATTAGTACAGATTATTTATCAATAATAATTTGGATTTTTAAAATTTACGTAAAAACCAGTTACAACTAAATTATACCTAATCTTATCTATAGATTATAATTATCGGTCAAGACTCAAAAACATACCTTGATGAAAATAACAATTATTCTGTATTTATTAACCGTCTTTATATAAGGAGGTTCTCAATTCTACTGTTTTTAATTTATCTGTTACAAAGCGAAAATTTCCGCGAGAGAACGAAAGTAAGCGACATAGTCCACAGAATTAGCAAGTTGAAGTGGCAGTGGGCTGGTCATCTGTGTCGCAGAACCAATGGCCTCTGGAGCAGACGTGTCCTGGAGTGTAGACCGCGTGTTGGCAAAGGCAGTTTGGGAAGCCCTCCGGCCCGTTGGACCGACGATCTACGTAAGATTGCCGGTGTAGGCCGGATGAGGATTGCGGGAAATAGACTGCAAACTTGATGGAAAGCGGTTACCGTAGCCTTTAGACGCCTGCAACACTAGAAGTATCGCAAACAAATATTCCCAAGAGCTCCGGTCACGTTACTCACCAACAGGAACACAGCACAACTTTGAGAGCAGTATTATTTATCTGAGATCTGTATAATAAAACTGAACCAATTATAAACAATTTAATCATAACTTAGTATTCCATTAACAATTAGTTGTAAATGCTAACGTTATTATAGTCTAACATTTCAAGTCATCATGGTAAAAATATAAAATTTTTGATTGAATTAAAGTTAAGAAAATAATTTAAAAAAAATGCGTTATTCATACACGATATTACAAATGCATATTTATGCAATGTAGAAATACTGAATATCTTTAACACTATCGAAGTTATACTTCTTTTGGCATGTTAGGGAAAAATGATAAGTAAATTTTTAAGATGCTCACACACACTGTCACAAAAAAGGACACCTGAAGTTAGCTAGTCAACGAAGAAGTTAGCAACGTGAAGTTAGCTAGCCAATAAAGAATAACTTCTTACGCGCGTACACATAAGTACACACACACACACACACACACACACTTTTCTTTCTATTCATACTGCCATAGAACAACACCATTACAGCAAACTTATTGTCATAAGATAACAAATCATGTTTCTTATTGTCAGAAAAAAAAAAAAACAAATAGGTATAATACCTATCAATAAACTGTAAACTAAATAGTCTCATGAATAATACATATTAATATCTCGATTTCCCGTTCGTTTGGTCGACATTTTTTTTGTAACTTCTCTTGGGAAAGTCATGTAAAACTACTTTAAAAAAAAACAGTGTCGAAAAAATATTAAAACCAGGTCACTTCTCCTATTAATGCTTTAAGTGCTTTATTATGATCTATAGATTTATATCGACTATGACGTCACGCCATTAAAATACCTATATCAGCGCTAAAGCGCTTCTTATGTAAATGTACCGTTTATATCGTTCTTAGAAAGCTAATATAGAATATACGCACAGCACTCAGCAGTCCATATAAATATATATTAAGCGACTGTCCAAAATAGAAATAGGCGTGGGCGATACGTACTTACTTAACATATTACAGAGCTATAATTATTTTCTTTGTAAAATACGTAATATGATTTATAAAACAAATGAATATTTAATACTGTTTTTCTCAATTTCTTTTTAATTTTCAAACAACTAACGCCATCTATCATTGTATATAAGCAAATCAGTATGTGAATAAACCAGCAGGTGAAAATTTCATTCGTCAAAATCGTATAAATAAATAATCAAACATCCAGTCTATCCAGACAGCGCGATCCAGGTAGGCTATATTATATTGCCGCATATAATTGATCAATACCTATATTCCCGATGCGGCGTTGCCGCTCTTACGTTGAAAACATTCAATTTGTCCACCATCTTGTTGACTTCGACTTCAACTATCTAAAATCAACTTTATGTTAACGAAATAAAAATCATATTCATGTATTATACAATGATTATGACCTTTCAAAATGTTATAACAATGTAAACAATCAAAACGAGCGCGCTATTTTAATACTTAATGTCGAAAGTATAAGAGTTAAAATTGTTTGAAGTAAATCTGTGACGCTTATGAATGGTGCGATGCTTACCAAAGGAAGTCACGTATGTACTTACTTAGGCCTGAATTTATGATTCAAAAACTTCAACTTTGCTATTTTTGACCACAAAAGACTAAAATATCTGTACTTATGTTTTTATAACTACTAGTGGTTGTCTAGTGGTCGCAATTCGACCATAATTAAAATTTTAAGTTTTAAGTAAAAAATAAAAACCGAAAAATGATTAAAATAAAGAACCTTGTCAATCCCGGCGAGAAATTTATGGGGTTGGGGGGAAACGGGGGGGTGGGGATTGGGCGGGAGTGTGGGTTTTTCATTCCCCCGGACAACTATTTTTGTGTAAACCCCGCTGTTACAGAGATATCGTGGTTGAAGTTTTGAGGTTGAAATTAATCTATCACAAGGTTAGAGTAACGCTTGGCTCCGGCGCTACGGGAAGTGCAGCCCTTCCGCCCTTGCGTGCGAAAGCACGCTCACTCATCCTCCGTTCCGCAGCGGAGGCTGGTCACGGCGGGCGAGGGCTGCCATCCCTCCGCGCCTCCGGCTTAAAAAAAAGACACTAGGGGTAGGGCAGACCAATACCCCGTGGACAGTGGGGTGCTCCGATTCGGTTTTGGGTATTTTTCGAATTTCTAAACCTATTAACCCCTAACCTAACCTTCTAGCACGCAATATTACTAATTTTATTAGAATATTATGTCTGACACGTTATTTCGTTTAAAAGTGTCTATTTGTCAGTCGTTAAAGGTCAGTTCATATCGTATTTTGATCTTGCAGTAAAGATCGTTTTTACGTAAATTTGTTCGAAAATAACGCGTGATAGTCGCAGTACGGAGCATGAGTACACTTACCTCAGCACCGGAATTAAGGTAGAGTCAAAAATAACAAAAATTTAACTTCCGATAAAAAAAAATTACCTACCTAACCTACCTATTGTACATATTAGCCAGAATTTTTTTTTTAAATTTTCGATTTGACTACAGACTAACAATAAACAAAAGGGTATATTATTATATACCCTTATTATTATATTATTTATATTTGTTATATAAGGGTAATTATGTATATACGTGTGCGCGTTTGTAAAATACATGATAGTGTTAGTTAGGTATGTCTTTATTGATTTAATGTATTATTTTTATGCATAATTAAAAAAAAAATACATTCTGCACTCCTTCTCTATTCTAAAGTATAAGTGTGCGTTTCATACTCCTGCGTCCGCGCAATTGACGTAAAAGGAGGTACAAAGTTTTTGCTTCACGTATATATATTTAATTCTAAGCTATTCTTTAAGGTTTCTGGTATTATTTCATCATTACAGCCTATACAGTCCACTGCTGGACATAGGCCTCCACAAGTTTACGCCAAAAATAGCATGAACTCATGTGTTTTGCCCATAGTCACCGCGCTGGGCAGGCGGGTTGGTGACCGCGGTACTGGCTTTGTCGCACCGAAGACGCTGCTGCCCGTCTTCGGCCTGTGTATTTCAAAGTCAGCAGTTGAATGGTTATCCCGCCACCGGTCGGCTTTTTAAGTTGGAGGTGGTAGCGGAACTGTGTTATCCCTTAGTCGCCTCTTACGACACCCACGGGAAGAGAGGGGGTGGCTTTATTCTTTAGTACCGTAGCCACACAGTACTTGTATTATTGACAACATTGAATATAAAGGTCCTATTGTACCGAATGTGGATAACGCTATTTGACGGATGACAGTATCCGAAAGTAAAAAGTTTTTAATGCGCTATGCTTTTTTACCATCATTATTCTATTTTATTTCTAATCGCATATATTAACCTTGAAAATCTTATCGTTACGCGCAAAATATCGTTATAAATACATAAAGTTTATCCTACAAATAAATTACGATTAAAATTTAACAGCAGGAGGTTGAGTAGGCTATTAGGACCTATTTCATCTCAATTAAGTAACAAACTATAAATTTTGATTCATTTATTGCCTATAAATATATATCAAGTACAGTGAAATGCGACGGTGAAAAGAATAATACATAAAAAACTTTTATAACACAAATAGGATATCGTCATCCGTCAAATCGCGTTGTCCTCAGCTGGTGAAACCGACCCTAAAAAGAATTTTGAAATAGAACAACACTAGCGATCCTCATCGCCTTCGCACGGGAGTAATGCTGACTATCTACAAAAAAAGATATCTTAGAAACCTCAAAAATTATCAGTGTTTCTCTACCATATTATCTACAGTATTATACATGTAAACCCTCCTCTTTCGCTTCAGCCTTGTAATATCCCATTACTGGGCATAGGCCTCTTTCCCCGTGTAGGAGAAGGATCAGAGCTTAATCCACCACGCTGCTCCAATGCGGGTTGGCGGATATATTCCTTACTATGAGTAACGATCACTATTAGGTGTACACGATAACAACCGGGACCGACGGCTTAACGTGCTCTCCGAGGCACGGTGGGAGACCCACAAGGACTGCACAAACCGAGGCCAATACACCTGTATGGCCAATACAAATTGCGCCAACGCAGCGTCTCCCCTCCTCCTCTCGAATCACTCTATCTATTAAAAAACTCGCATCGAAATCCGTTGCGTAGTTTTAAAGATTTAAGCATACATAAGGACAGACAGCGGGAAGCGACTTGTTTTATACAATGTAGCGTGATTATAGGCAGTCGACCTCTGTCCGTCATATTTTTACACGATAACATGCATAATGCAGCTATTCAGACATCATAACTTCCGTAAACAAAATCTACCAATTAAGGAAGATTTTACGCTTTAAAATATTCGACTAGGATTTATGCAAGTAATTCAGAATTGAGCCAAAATAGAAATAGGTACTTACGAAACACGAATTACTCAAAGTACTTGTAACAGTAAGATTTTTTTTTCTGGTTACTAACATTCATTAATATTGTTACATTACTATCTAAAAAAAAAAAACAAAAAAATAGCTCATTTTTATTGTAAAAACTAGATGTGCCCGTAACTTCTTCCGCATGGAATTTAACACAATAGTTATTGAGTTCGCATAGTTATAAAATAAATAAATTTATAAAATAGAAGTAGCCAAGTTACTCCTTATTACATCAGCTATATGCCAGTGAAAGCTTCGACGTAATCGGTCCAGCCGTTTCAGAGATTAGTCGAAACAAACAGACAGACAGACAAAATTTGTAAAAGATGTTATTTCGGTATATGTACCGTGTATACATCCATGTGCATTTAGTAAAAAGCGGTTATTTTAATATAACAAACAGACACTCCAATTTTATTTATTTGTATAGATTACGACATCATGTTTTAGCTTTCACTATATCAAAACATTTTAATTTCATTATTTTAATACGTAGCGTTGCGTTTGATACTCGAGTGAATCATTTATTGTGTAAGGTTATGGACCGCGTACAACGTATGTATAACGCGTATTATACTGTATAATTTATACATATATGTAAATTACGTGTAATAAGGAACGCGGCACTATTTCACCGTTTTCTAAAAATTATCTCCTAGAAACGATTATAGAAAATAATTACATAGTATGAAACAAATTCGCTTCCCGCTGTCTGTATGCTTAGATCTTTAAAACTACGCAACGGATTTTGATGCACTTTTCTTCCGTAATTCTGGAGGTAGGTTTATATGAATAATACATGCTTAATATAGTAGAGGAACACTGATAGTTCTTGCAACCGTGCGAAGCCGGGTCGGTTCGCTAGTATATTATATTTAATAGAAATTATGTCACAAATACATCATGTTATAACTTTAGAATATACTTAGGTACGTAAATAGATGAAAATAAATAGTAATATAGAGAATTTATTGAGGCGAGGCCCAGTAGGACATATTTTAAAATTTGAAGCAGCCACACTCAGAAAGACTCTCAACTATTCAGAAGATCACAGATTTAGGGCGTTTTTACTTCAACTTTAGGTTTTACAGATTGCGACTAAGTGTAATCTATTGGTAAAAAGGATAAATTCATATGTAAATCAAAAAATATATATATGTTGAATACAATATACCTGATAGTTTTATCAACAGCCAGGAAGACTATTAACAATATATTATACATAAGTACAATAACTTCGTGTGTGTCTCACTGAATTTTTTCTAAGACGATGAAAAGATATTCTATATTTTTTTAATGTGGGCTCTTGAATAGTTAAGCTTCACATTGAAGACAATAGATGGCGCTGTAGTCAGATTCAATAACAAAGGCTATTTTTGGAATGATGTAATATCGTTGTCTGTTTAGTAAGCGGTTTAGTTAGTGAAGGTAATAATAAAACTATGGGCCCGTAGATGACGATGTGGGTAGATATTTTTTTTGTTATATTATTCTTTTTTTTATACAACTAGGGCACAACGAGATAATATCTGTTGGGTAGGCTAATTTTAAATAAATCTTAATAATCTTTTTTTATATATAACTAGGTCGGCAAACAAGCGTACGGCTTACCTGATGGTAAGCCGAAGCGATTACCGTAGCTTATGTCTGCTACACAAGAAGCATCGTAAGCGCGTTGCCGACCCCCAATCACCCCAGGGAACTCTGGTCACCTTACTCACCACAGGAACACAATACTGCTTGATAGCAGTATTATTTATCTGTGATCTTCTGTAAGGTCTCTTTCTCCATCGAATTCCACAGTATTTACGACATAGTATTTCTTTATTATTAATTAGTTCATAAATAAAAAAGTTATATCAATTTAAAGAATCACGTTGAACACGTAAATACCCAAACGAGGGTGCTTATAATCCAAAATAAACCAAAAGATATATCAAAAAAAAATACTGTCATAGTTAGTATACATACATAAAATAAAATAAAATATAATTGAATATTTACAACGTAAAAACTTTATTTCTAAAATACCTAACGTATTTGAATAGTTTTGGTGCCCAATCGACAAAAACACTTGAAGGTCAGACACGGTTCTGGAAACTTTTTGTTCATTTGGTACAGTTGTATCTTATCGTAAGATGTAATAACACTTGGTTCACATGACAGAACTATTTGTAACGCCTTTTATTTAGTTAAGAAGCACTCTCTAGAGCTTACCATCAGATTTTTGCCGACTTATCTTGCAATTGTCTGAGAATATATTTATTTATTTATACTTTATATACATAAGAACAATTCGAATGTGCTTTTGAAGTCTATTTTAATTAAGTTATTTTTGATTATATGAATAGCGGCAATTTATTTTTATTTTTTATTTATGTTTAACCGACTTCAAAAAAAGGAGGAGGTTACTCAATTCGACCGTATATATGTTTTTTTTATGTATGTTCGGTGATAACTCCGTTGTTTATGAACCGATTTTGATAATTCTTTTTTTTTGTTGGAAAGGAGATATCCCTAATTTGGTACCATGATAAGGAAACCAGGATCTGATGATGGGATCCTAGATAAATCGAGGGAAACTCTCGAAAATCCGCATAACTTTTTACTGGGTGTACCGATTTTTATGATTTTTAATTTAATCGAAAGCTGGTGTTTATCATGTGGTCACATTTAAATTTCATCGAGATCTGATTACAATTTTTGGAGTAATCTTTGGTAATGCGTATTTGTTTGACTATTTTTTCGTCTACCTACGTTGTATTACTTGTCGATATAATTGAAGTCGGTTTTTCTTCGTTTGCCTGCAAACACAATTATATACTTTATTGAACATCACAAATATATTACAAACAAAGCATAAAGATAGTTACAGACTGAAGTACAACGGGCGGACTTATGGCTAATAAGCCATTTCTTCCAGACCCATTTTAGTCATTTGATATCAAATGTTAATAGTAATGAACTAAACATAATCCGTTGCGGATTATTATCTGTATTTAATTATATAAAGTTGCGCCAATTAGAAAGTAAACCAGATCAACACATAAGCGTTTCCGGCAAACAACATTTCCTGTGTTTACTGAATGGCATTAAATACGAGTATATAACAACCGCTCTGGTGTGGCTGTACATGTAGGCAAAACCCTGATGGTTTGCGGCTTCGATTCCTGCTCGAGATAGATATTTGTATTTGTTTAAATATTTCTTTCCGCTTTGTATGTCTGTCCTTGTGATCTCCACACCGTGCCTCGGAGAGCACGTTAAGCCTTCTGTTCCGGTTTTCATCATAAATATCTGATAGCGATCGTTACTAATAGTAGGGAACATATCTGCCAACGCGCAGTGGAACAGCGTGGTGGATTAAAATCCAATCCATCTCCTAAATGGAGAAAAAGGCCTATGCCCAGCAGTGGGATGTTAGAGGTTGAATGCGTAAACGATTACTATTTGTAAAAGATATATCATATCGTACCTTTTATTATTATTTTTTTATATAACTAGGTCGGCAAACAAGGGTACCTACGGCTTACCTGATGGTAAGCGATTGCCTTAGCTTATAGACGTCTACGACACCAGAAGCATCGTAAGCGCGATGCCGGCGCCCTACGAAACTACCGAACCAATTTTCATCAAAATTTGTTAGCATATATGTAATTTGGAAAGAAGGAATTTTTTAAGAAGGTTAATAAAATATTATGCAATTTTGTGTGCATATCGGGTAGGTCTGAGAATCGGCCAACATCTATTTTTCATTCCGCTAAGTTATAAGGGGAGGGGGGGGGGGATTAAGAAGGTTAATAAAATATATGGAAAAACAACGTTTGCAGGGTCAGCTAATAATATTATAATTTATTGTGATTATTTTAATTATTTGAAGACTTGTGAAGTTGACTGCGATAGGCTGAAGTGAAATGTGTAATTTTATTTTTTGCAAATTGTTTTACCCTACTATGGTCTCAAGCATCGAAAAAAAATGTACTCGGCTGCTATCGCCTAATATAGCAATAAATAACCTGTTTCATTGGAAATTTAGAGAGGTACAACAATCCTATTTGAATAATTGTGTTTGCTCGCAAACGAAAAAAAAACCGACTTTAATTACATCGACGAGTAATACAACGTAGATCGACGACAAAATAGTCAAGTAACTACGCGTTATCAAAGATTACTAAAAAAGTAGTTATCAGATCTCAATAAAATTTATATGTGACCACATGACAAACATCAGCTTTCGATTAAATTAAAAATTATTAAAATCGGTACACCCAGTAAAAAGTTATAGCGGATTTTCAAGAGTTTCCCTCGATTTCTCTAGGATCCCATCATCAGATCCTGGTTTTCTTATCATGGTATCAAACTACAGATATCCCCTTTCCAACAAAAAAAGAATTATCAAAATTGATACATCCAGTAGAAAGTTATTGCGGATTTTCGAGAGTTTCCCTCGATTTCTCTGGGATCCCATCATCAGATCCTAGTTTCGTTATCATGGTACCAAACTAGGGATATCTCCTTTCCAACAGAAAGAAATATCAAAATCAGTACATCCAGTAGAAAGTTATGCGGTATAATACAACGTAGGTCGACGAAAAAAGCGTCAAGTAAAAACGTATTATTAGATATAACTCGAAAAGTAGTTGTTAGATCTCACATAAATTTAAATGGACCAATTGGCAAACAAAACCTTTCGATTAAAACAAAATTTGTCGAAATCGGTCCACACGGGCAAAAGTTCTGATGTAACATACATAAAAAAAATACAGTCGAATTGAGAACGTCCTCCTTTTTTGGAAGTCGGTTAAAAAGTAAAATAGACCATTTTTACTGCCGTAAGGGACAGTTTACGAATAACGGGTCACATCATCACATCACATCAGCCTATCGCAGTCCACTACTGCCCATAGGCCTCCACAAGTTCGAGCCAAAAATGGCGTGAATTCGTGTGTGTTGCCCATAGTCACCATACTGGGCAGGCGGGTTGGTGACCGCAGGGCTGGCTTTGTCGCACCGAAGACGCTGCTGCCCGTCTTCGGCCTGTGTATTTCAAAGCCAGCAGTTGGATGGTTATCGCGCCATTGGTCGGCTTTTTAAGTTCCAAGGTGGTAATGGAACTGTGTTATCCCTTAGTCGCCTCTTACGACATCCATGGGAAGAGAGGGGGTGGCTGTTTTCTTTATTGCCGTAGCCACACAGCTTCCTTAAACATTCTTGTCTAATTTTCTAAGATTTAATGGAGCGATTTCTTGAGCAGCTGTAAATATTAGCTGACGTAAGTCCTCTACGTTGTGGATTGTTTTATTATAAATTTTATCATATCATATCATATTCTTTTGGAGCAGCTCGACTGGGGCAGTACCTCGACCTTACAGAAGATCACAGCTACACAGCAGTGCTGTATTCCCGTGTAAGTAAGGTAAAGAGGAGGGGATTGGGGGTTAGAATTGGCAACGCGCTTGCGATGCTTCTGTTGTTACAGACGTCTATAGGCACAAATTGGATGACAAAATAATACGAATTGTATTTTGTATTTGTATTTGTGTTGGGCTCGATTTTCCGCATTTAGACGCAAAGGTGGTCCATTATGCGTGAAAAGTGGGCTGACTAGTTCAGCCAGCCCAGCTCCTTCCAGAAGCTCAGAAGCCTCCTGGGGCGTTCACAGGCTTCTCGGAGCGTCCTTATATCCTTAAGGATGGTAGCCCGGTGTGCGGCCACTCCCTCGCATTCCAGGATTACGTGGGCGGCTGTTTCTTCAGCAGCCAGACAGCCCCTGCAAAGAGGGCTGTCTGTTGCATTCATGATGAATAGTTGGTGGTTGAGTGCCATGTGGCCGGTAATCGTGCCAACAACTATTCTGATGTCCAGGCGGTTGAGACTGAGCAGTCGGCACGCTAGGTGCGGTGATACTTCCGTGAGTATCAATTTGGACTGTCTACAGCCGGTTTGGTTTGCCCAAAGGGCATTGTGATTTGCACGTGTACGTTGCCTTACCCACGAGCGCAGTTGTCCGAAAGGTAGCGGCAATAAGATGGTTGGGCCGGCAACCTTTGTACTGGACCCCTGTCTTGCAAGCTCGTCGGCAGCATCGTTTCCGTGCGATCCACTATGTCCTTTTATCCACTGGAGGATTACCTCATTGTGTGAGGCTAATACTTCCAGGGTTTGATGACATTCGTATATAAGACTAGAGTTAGTCGAACTGCTCTCTAGCGCTTTAAGTACGGCCATGCTGTCCGACAGAATACGGATATTGCAATCCCTAATGCCTTTTGACAGGACGGCGGTGGCTGCATGGGTTATCGCAACACACTCACATTGAAAGATGGAGCTGTGTTGGCCCAGCGTTAGTGATAAGTTGATATTGAGGTCTTGTGAGTACACTCCGGCACCGGTGCCAGACCCCATTTTGGAGCCATCCGTGTAGATGCGGACCTCGCGTATGCCGGATTGGTCTCTTTCAGCCTCAAACGGTTGTATATGGTACTTTCTTTCGAAAATATGTTGTTTGGGAATCCTATCACAAGGAGCAGCAAGTAGTGGCTCATAGCTCACAAGGTTGCTCCAAAGTCTATTGTGTGGACCCTCCTGGTTGCACCACAAGCCCAAGTGTTTCAGCCTGATAGCTGACATAGCCGCCTCCTGTTGTATGAACAAGTCAAGCGGTGCCAGGTCAAGCATAACCTCAAGAGCTGCTGTGGGGGCGGTACGCATACAGCCAGTGATTGCAGAGCATGCTATTCTCTGAAACCGCTGGAGTTTGTTTCTAACGGTTGTAAGTTCTGTTCTCTGCCACCAGATTACCGCACCGTAGGTGATTATAGGCCTGACAATTGTTTTGTAAAGCCATAGAGTAATTTTAGGTGATATGCCCCAGCTTTTGCCGAGGAGCCTTTTGCATTGGCAGAGGATTATGCTGGCTTTGTTGATTTTTGAGTCTAAATGCCTGTTCCAAAGAAGCTTACTATCTAGGATTACTCCAAGATATTTGACCTCCTTGGTTAGGGCAAGACTGGTGCCAAATAATTTAGGGAGTTTAAGGTTTCCTAAATTCCGTTTATTTGTGAACATCACAAGTTCCGTCTTTGCGGGGTTCACTGTTAGTTCGTGGTCCGTACACCACTGTTCAACGACTTTTAGTGCGGCCCTCATTTGGTCGCAGACTGTCCTCTCAGATGGTCCACTGATGAGTACAGTTAAGTCGTCTGCATAGCCCACTGTTAGAAATCTGCGGTCGTTGAGCAAGGTGATCAGTTCGTCGATCACTATGTTCCACAGAAGTGGGGAAAGGACCCCCCCCTGCGGACATCCCCTCGCTACAACGCCTCTAGTTATTTCATTCACAGTGAATTGGATAGCCCTGTACTTCAGCATGCTGTCAATCCACCCGGCAATCGTGTTATTGACTCCATGCTTGGTCAGGGCACGGCTTATGCTGGTGAACTTAGTTTTATCAAAGGCCCCTTCAATATCAATAAAGGCGCCTAAGGTTGATATTTTGTGATGGAGATTGCCCTCTATATAGGATATAACCTTGTGTAGGGCAGAGTCCGTTGATTTGCCCATTGAGTAGGCATGTTGGTTGGGATTCAGGGGTTGCTCAACCAGAGTTGTGCTCCTCAGCTCCCGATCTATTAGCCTTTCCAAAACTTTCAATAGAAAGGAGGTAAGGCTAATAGGTCTGAATGATTTTGGTTGTGAGTAGTCTCCTTTGCCGGGTTTAGGTATGAAGACTACCTTAACTTCCCTCCATAACTTTGGAGTGTAGCAATAAGCTAAGCAACTCCTATATATGGAGACAAGGTGGTCGATAAGTTTCCTATCACTCCATCTTAGCAGACCTGGAAACACCTTATCCAGTCCTGCCGACTTGTATGGTAAGAAACTGTTGATGGCCCATTTTACTTTGTCATGTGTGACAATTTTCTTGGCGGTGATCCAGTCCACCATTACAGGTGTCTTCTTTGGCTCTTCCTCCCATGCCGCAATTCTTTCGATTTGGCATCCTGGGAAGTGTGTAGTTATTAACAGTTCTGAAGTTTCCAGATCCGTTTTGGTGTATGTTCCATCCGGTTTTTTCAGGTTACCCAGGTTGTGCACCGGTTCGCTGCACAATATATTCTTAACTCTGTTCGCCTGATTGTTCGTTTCTATGTTGGTACAAAAGCGCCTCCAGCACTCCTTCTTCCTTATTCTGATGCGCCTTTTGTAGTGATATTGGGCCTGCTTGTAGGCATCCCAGTGGTGTTCTAGACGAGTATTCTTTGCTCTGTTGAACAACTTCCTCACCCTGCGTCGTAGCTTTTCGAGCTCCGGTCCCCACCAGTGCCCTTTGCAGAACTGTCGCGCTCTAGGTGATGAAAGTGGGCATGTTTGTTCAAAGCTGGTGATTAGGCAGTCAGTTATCTGGTTGATATGATTATCAATGTCCTCCGTGCCTTCATGGTTATCGGGTAGTTCGACGCCTTTGAGTTTCTCCGCTGTCAGGAGCTCATACCTGCCGCGGTCCATCCTCCGAGGGTTACGGCGGGGTGCAGGTGACGTCAGCGTGACTTCTAGGTTGTATTTGATCCACCGGTGATCAGAGCACGACACGTCGTCAGACACATGCCAATCTGAAATATATTCGGACACATGCTCTGTCGCCAGAAAAAATAATACGAAATAATTAAAAACATATTTTATATATATTTATTATTATTTATTATTTATAAAGATGTAGATACAATATACAAGATCCGAGTATGTGTTACAATAATGACTTATTTACAAACAAGAATTCTAAAAATATATTCCATTCGTGTAATCGTCACTCATTACTTACCCTTAATGTTATATGGATAAAGAGAAAAAAACAATTGTGCTTTAGACCACACGACTGAAGTAAAACTTCTTCAGCTCCTACAGTAATATACGAAATGTAACTCTCTCTCTTTCTATCTTCACCAAGTTATATATCCCTCTCAACTCCCGTTCGCCTAACCCGATCACACTTTTCGTAACGCTCTCGTACACACATTGTAATACTCTTTCTATCTTAACTAACTTACATCTCCCTCTCAACTCCCGTTCGCCTAACCCGATCACACTTTTCGTAACGCTCTCGTACACACTTTGTAACTCCCTCTCTCTTTCTATCTTAACTAACTTATATCTCGCTCTCAACTTCCGTTCGCCTAACCCGGTCACACCTTTCGTAACGATCTCGTACACACTTTTTGTAACTCTCTTTCTATCTTAACTAGCTTATATCTCGCTCTCAACTCCCGTTCGCCTAACCCGATCACACTTTTCGTAACGCTCTCGTCACGCATTCACCAGTAAAGAAGTTTTACTTCAACAATGGACACATTGTGAAGCAATCACAGAAATATGAACATAACAGACAACAGGGACGTGAATAAATTTCTCATAATATAATCGATCACTTTTTCACTTTAATTGGTTTCGTGGTACAGAAACACTAGCATGGGCGTATCCACGTTGGGACGAAATAAATAATAAATAAATATTTACACAATACACACAGGGTCGTCTGTTACTAAAGTAAGCAACTTAATGCTTGTGCTATAGGTAACAGCCGACTGGTATATAGCTACATTTTTTTTTTCGATAAACATACTTATAAATAATACATATATAAATATATAAATAAATATTTATATTACACCCAGACTCGGGGTGGGAATCGAACCCACAACCCTCGGAGCAGAAAGCAGGGTACAAACTGCGCCAACGGGCTAGTCATGAAGAAATGGAATCAAAGCTAATATTTGACATTTTAGATTTTAATACTGTGTGGCTACGGTACTAAAGAATATAGCCACCCCCTCTCTTCCCGTGGGTGTCGTAAGAGGGCGACTAAGGGATAACAAGGTTCCGCTACCACCTTGGAACTTAAGAAGCCGACCGATGGCGGGATAACCATCTGCTGGCTTTGAAATACACAGGCCGAAGACGGGCAGCAGCGTCTTCGGTGCGACAAAGCCAGTACTGCGGTCACCAACCCGCCTGCCCAGCGTGGTGACTATGGGCAAAACACATGAGTTCACGTTATTTTTTGCGTGGGCTTGTGGAGGCCTATGTCCAGCAGTGGACTGTGATGATGAGATTTTAATAAGGGAATTTCGAATAAACCTCCGAAAGATATGCTTGTGTATATCGAAAGTAAAGGTTGAAGTAAATAAAAATAAATTAAATTATAACTACTTATCGAGTTTTACGTTTTATTTTATTTTGCCCCCACTTTTACAAAATAGTACGCCCATGCTTTATAGCGTATACTAGGCAAATATTACTTGTACCATGGGAAATGTCGACTTCGAATACGGACAGGTAACATTTTTAAAATAAAAAAATATAGATCAAAATCGGTACACCTCGTACAAAGTTAGCGGGTAAAATACATAATTGAGATCATCCTTTTTTTGAAGTCGGTTAAAAGTACTAAGTTAACTAAACAGAGTTATAATCAGATCACTTAATTTAATTTTTAATTGATTAATTTGGTGATTCAATTTCATACAAACAACCTTAAAGACAATTTTCACTAAATGCCGATAGTTATCGATAGCTATCTCACACATAACTGTATCTACTGATAGCTTTCTGATATTTTCGACCATTAATCTCCATTTTATCTATCAGATACAGTTGACTCTTGACAATTTGACAATCGGTAATTTGAATCTTTTTTTTTTTTGGTGTCGCAGGGGGACCCTGTGCCCGTGTCGGACCGGGATGGGAACCCGGTCCTGTTAGGCACGGCGTCGTCGGGATTGTTCAGAAGTGAGCCGGACAGTCCCCATGGAGAAGTCTGGCCTTTTCACCGAGGCCAGCCTGTCGCTGGAGGGATCCTGTTGCCGGTTATTCAAATCTCTCGATAACGTATCGTATAGCTATACTGACTGTTATAAGTAATTATTTATTTATGAAGTGAAACTTCCTTAGACGTATGAGGGTAATTTTTTTATGGATGGAACGCAATAATAATATTAGCGTCACGAAGATGTGCAACGTTTTTGTCGAACAACAGAGCCACCTAGCGTGTACTATAGAAACTACAAAGGTTGTTACATTGATATCGATTGTATTACATTGCAAACTAACTAGATGGCGCTGGAACGGAAATCTAAAAATTAGCTTGCCAAAGAAGTTTCACTTCTGAAGTGTGTAATTTTTCTTTAATAAATATACACAGAAATAATACATATATAAATACAAATAGCACACTCAAGACTCAGGCGGGAATCGAACCCGCAACTAGCGGAGTAAGCGGCCATTACAAACTGCGCCAACGGGCTAGTCAATTTAAATTCGTAAAATATCGATTCAAAAGTGAATATTTACTTGACTTTGGTATTTAAACTCTCGTTAAGACGAATATTTCTTAAGTCTCTTGACCTCCGAAGTATCCAGAGTCAACTGTACTTTTATTTACACGATTTAGTCATACATATAACTTACTGATAGACTATCCGATACTTAATCAGCAGATAAATATAAGTAAACTACGTAAAAATATATCACAGTATCTCCATATCGTGTAAGACGGTCAAACTGAGTCTGTATCTCGGCCACGTCATGGTTATGGGGAGAGCGGGTTTGGGAGGCTTGTCGGTGCCGGAGTCGCTATCCTCGGAGTCACTCTCCGCGAGGCGAGAGAGCCCGGCCACTCGCTTGGACATGTCCTGAGCCAGCTCCGGGGGGATATGAACCTGGAAATATAAACAGGTTTCACTTATTAAGAGCGTGGACGCTCGACTCGGGGAGTAAGCTGGTGATTGCGTGACGAGAGCGTTACGAAAAGTGTAATCGAGGGAAGCGAACGGAAGTCGAGAGGGAGATATGAGTTAGATGGAGCTAAAGAAGTTTTACTTCAGTCGTGTGGTCTAAAGCACTATCGTTTTTTTTGCCGTACTATCTTCTCTCCCGTTCAAATATAGCCCGGATCATTTAAGGATAGTTTTGCTTTTATCTGGTGAGAGAATTTTTAATTATTTATTTATTTAGTTTATTTATTTGGACCGACGATCTACGTAAGATTGCCGGTGTAGGCTGGATGAGGATTGCGGAAGACCGGGATGTCTGGCGCGAACTTGGGGAGGCCTATGTCCAGCAGTGGACTGCCATAGGCTGAAGTGATGATGGTGATTTATTTAGTTGCACCGACAAGATAAATATTATCGATTTAAGATCAGCCTCGTAGTTTTTCAGTGTAATGCATGTTTCTGGTTTGTTTTGTTTTTTGTGAATATAGAACTATTATAATTATTGTTATTTGGATATTTAGTAATAATTAGGTTAACTAACTGTTTCTCCATGTAGGAGAAAAATTGGAGCTGAATCCACCACGCTGCTCCAATGCGGGTTGGCGGATATATTCCCTACTATGAGTAATGATCGCTATCAGGTGTACATGATAACAACCGGGACCGACGGCTTAACGTGCTCTCTGAGGCACGGTGGGGAATTCCACAAGGATACACATCCAAACCGTCTACAAATATTTGCACAAATAAAAATATCCATCCCAAGAGGGAATCGAACCCGCAAACCGTTTAAGCGAATACTCGCACCACTGCACCAGGGAGGGTTAAGTAGTAATCACCTGCAACCAGGCCCCCTTGCACGCGTAGGGCCTGTCGGTGCTGACGAAGGCCCCCCCCACGGTGGGGGGCACGAAGGTGACCGCGCGGGGGCCCTGGCGCCACGTGAAGTGGCGCGAGTGGAGCACCCTGCCGCTGGGAATAATAATTACAATACATATTAATACAATTATATATTTTGTACTGTGTGGCTACGGCACTAAAGAATTTAGCCACCCCCTCTCTTCCCGTGGGTGTCGTAAGAGGCGACTAAGGGATAACAAGGTTCCACTACCACCTTGGAACTTAAGAAGCCGACCGGTGGCGGGATAACCATCCAACTGCTGGCTTTGAAATGCACAGGCCGAAGACGGGCAGCAGCGTCTTCGGTGCGACAAAGCCAGTACTGCGGTCACCAACCCGCCTGCCCAGCGTGGTGACTATGGGCAAAACACATGAGTTTACGCCATTTTTGGCACGAACTTGTGGAGGCCTATGTCCAGCAGTGGACTGTATAGGCTGTAATGATTTTTTTTCTGATTTAATGTATTTAACTGCATAAGTAAAAAAAAAAAATATTAGCTTTCTGCACTCCTTCTCTATATTTATACATATAATAAAATGGTAGGAAAGTCAAAACTGTACATTGAATATTTTTTTAAAAGAATACTTGGTGTGTGATCTACAATCGATACCGAATCCAAAATATGGTTTTTAGAATTTTTGTCTGTTTGTCTGTACGTATGTCCGGGATAAACTCAAAAAGTACTGCATGGATTTACTTCAAATTTGGCACGAATATTATTAAGAAGTCGGGTCAACATATAGGCTACAAATTATTACGCTATCACCTACGGAGAACGAGCAGTGAACCTTTATTTCATCAACGCATTCTGTAACAACGTGTAATCTAACGACGCATATTTGAATGTTGTTGTTATTATGTTAATAACCATGCTATAAGCTAGCTTAACACTATAAATAAAGACGGCCGCTAGTAAACTATAAGTGTGCTAAATTTCATACTCCTCCGTCCGCGCAAGTTAGGGGTACAAAGTTTTTGCTTCACATATAATATATATATAGATAGACTGGCAGTGATTCAAAAGAAGAATTTAATTAGACATATATTTGATGTGAACTAAATTAGTCAGTATCCCACGGCTGGGCAAAGGTGTATATCCGTGTTGGAAAAAGAGTCGGAATCCACCAAGCTGCCCCACTGTGGCTTAGTGGATAATTTTATTTTATCATAAGTAACAATTACTATTAAGGTAAATTATTGCAGTGTTTATGCTAATAACAAGTAGTGAAGGGAATGTGAAGCGTACTCGAAACATCCATAAAAACATACACCCAGAAAATAGAAGTAAATACAGTCTGCTCCGAACGTACATCAAACCCACGACAGCTTGTATTTAAGCTACTTCTCGCTCAGAACACATCAGTTATACATGGCTTATTTATAGGGCAAAATCAAATAATTATACAGATTTTATTTAAGCATCAAGAATATTTCAAGTTAAAAGTGTGTCACAGCACTCACTCGATGGCCAGGGGCAACAGGCTGGCTCCCTCAGCGTTCAACATTATGTGGACTCCGTTCAAATACTCTATATCCTGTTCCCCACGCCAGGAACCCTGCAATTATAGTATTTTAAAGTCTATTAGAGAGACAAAGAGAGAGATAATGACAGATGAAACAAAAACAGTTTTTGTCTGAGAAGAAATTGAAAATAAATAACTAATAAATAAATACATTTGTTATACACACACGGTCCTCTGTTAGACTTAAAGAGTGTGTTTAGGTAACGGACGACTGACATAACAAATTTATAAATGCACATATGTATATATATATATATATATATATATAAATTTCGTGTCACGATGTATGTGGGCGATTAATTCCGTAACAACTGAACCAATTTTTATCAAATTTTGTATGTATTATAAACATTTTTGAATATCATATCAAAAATTGACCGCTCCAGCGGGGATCGAACCCGCGTCTCCGACGTACCGTGTCGGCGCTCTAGCCAATTAAGCTATGGAACGATATACCCGCTAGAGCGAAATTTTTGATAATATGATGATTTTTATATTCGGTTTAAGCGAACCGTGGCGCCGTCTATAGTGAGTTCTTTACAGAGACCCGTAACTATTCAAAGTTTCATATTACAATGAAAATCTTTGACAGGGGACGACACCGTGCTATTTTTAATATGTACGATTTTATTTTTGTGTTACCCACACATTAGGAATTATAAACTATTATAACTATATTATAAACATTAGGAATTGTAATATGAAACTTTGAATAGTTACGGGTTTCTGTTAAGAACTCACTATAGACGGCCTCCACAAGTTCGCGAAAAATGTCTTGAACTCATGTGTGTTGCCCATAGTCACCACTCTGGGCAGGTTGGTTGGTGACCGCATTCATTTCCAGCAGTTGGGTAACACAAGTTGTGGATAACGCTATTTGACGGATGACGGTATCCGGCAGTAAACAGTTATTGATTCATTATTCGTTTATACCATCGAATGTTACGATATTTATGAGATGTTTCTAATCGCATATATTAGTTTTAAAGTTGTAGTTTATCAATTGAAGAGAAGCAGGTCCTACTGGCTAATTCTACTTCCCACTGTCAATGTATATTTGTATCGTCATCCGTCAAACAGGTTACTGTACTTATTACTGTACTATACTTATTTTTTTTACCTGCATTATCTCCGATACCTGGGGCAGCGCTTTTTCAATGCTGGTCATCTCGAAGCTGTCCGTTGACATGTTGTGACCTGTTGGTGTCAATGATTACATATAAAAAACTACATAATATGGATAAATTTTGAGAAACACTAAATTATTGGTTGGTATCCATTTAACAATCGATTTTCATATAAGTAAAATCGAATGAACGAATGAACCCTATTTGGTTCCGATAGATGACGTTATTTGATTCGTTTATCTACCATTTGATGTGGTATTAGCCTTTCTGTGCCTATCTAGACAGTCGATCTGAAGGAATAAGCTCCAGTCGTGCGTCGGAGCTGACACACACACACTTTTTATGACATGTGTTTATAAGTATTAATGATATTTTGTTTGTAATTATTTGGACATACTAGCTATGCCCGCAGCTTTGCCCGCGTTGAAATTTGTGTGTCACAAAGTTTTCTCGGCAAACTTCCAGTGAAACTCTCATAAAAATCGGCTTAGCCGTTCCGAAAACCTTCCTCTTGCCAATTGTCCAATGGTGAAACCGCGTGAAAATCCGTTCTGTAGATTTTGAGCGAATCGATCACATACAATTTTGGGGACTTTGTTTTATAAATACACTAACTGTTGCCCGCGACTACGTCCGCGTGGTTATGAAGATATGCATTACTATTAAGATGTTTAACGCAAATTATTTTTTTATTTCAGTCACTTGAAATGCTTATCACTCTGAGTAACTTTTTCAAAGGCACAATTTAGTATAATTTAATAGTTATATTTATAAAACCTCTCTATGCACCACATTTTTAGTTTCATTTTCAGGCTGTATATATTTCATACAAACTATCAACCCCAATTAAACCCCCTTAGCGGTGGAATACCGTAAAATCCGTTCTTAGCGGACGTCTGCTAACTATAATCTACCTCCCTGCCAAATTTTATCTTTGTCCAAACTGGATGGATGGACCATTCAGTTTTTGAGTTCTCATCATCTAAAGAGCGTACATTTTAAATTTCAAGTCTCTTACTTCAAAAACATAGGACTTTCATACAAACTTGCAACCCCCGTTTTACCCCCTTAGGGGTCAAGTTTCGTAAAATCCGTCTACGTAAGCGGATGTCTACGTCTTATAAGGAGCCTACCTGCTAAATTTCAAGTTTGTAGGTCTTATAGTTTCGGAGATTTCGTGATGAGTGACCTTTCGCTTTTATATATAAACTAGCTGTGCCCGCGTTGAAATCAGTGTGTCACAAACTTTTCCCGGCAAATTCCAGTGAAACTGTCATTCAAATCGGCTTAGCCGTTCCCTACTACACCTTCCTCTTGAATCGCATGAAAATGCGTTCAGTAGAACTTGAGGCAATCGATCACATACACTTTTGGGGACTTTGTTTTATAATACACTAACTGTTGCCCGCGACTACGTCAGCGTGTTTATGAAGATATGGATATTAAGATGTAGGCATTTTTTTTATTTCAGTCACTTGAAATGCTTATTACACTGAGTAACTTTTTAAAAGGCACAATTTAGTATAATTTAATAGTTGTTTTTATAAAATTTCTCTATACACCACATTCTTAGTTTTATTTTCAGGCTGCAGTATAAATAACCTATCGACGAACTTATAATTGCTGTATATGTTTCCTACAAACTATCAACCCCAATTAAACCCCCTTTGCGGTGGAATATCGCAAAATCTCTCTACTCTTCTACTATAATCTACTAACTATAATCTACCTCCCTGCCAAATTTCATCTTTAGCCATCCTAGATGGATGAACCCTCCAGCAGTTTTTGGGTTCTCGTGATAAGTGAGTCAGTGACCTTTCCCATATATATATATATATATATATATATATATATATATATATATATATATATATATATATATATATATATATATATATATATACACACACATGAGTTCACGCATTTTTGGCGCGAACTTGTGGAGGCCTATGTCCAGCAGTGGACTGTATAGGCTGTAATGATGATGATATATATATTATATATAGATTATGATACATTATTATATGATTATATATAGATTACGATACATTATTTATTTGGACAACTCCTCACCATCTATAGAGCATATATTTTAAATTTCAAGTCTCTTACTTCAAAAACATAGGACTTTCATACAAACTTCCAACCCCGTTTTATCCCCTTAGGGGTCGAGTTTCGTGAAATCCGTTCTCAGCGAGTGTCTACGCCCTATAAGGAACTTACCTGCCAAATGTCAAATTTGTAGCTGTCATTATTTCGGAGATTTCGTTATGAGTGAGTCAACCTACCATCCCCCGTTTTAACCCCAAAAGGGAGGTTATTTCTAAAGATACATTATTCGGACACCTTTTCATCATCTATAGAGCTTACATTTTAAATTTCAAGTCTCTTACTTCTAAAACATAGGACTTTCATATAAACTTGCAACCTCCGTTTTACCCCCTTAGGGGTCGAGTTTCGTAAAATCCGTTCTTAGCGGATGTCTACGTCCTATAAGGAGCCTACCTGCCAAATTTCAAGTTTCTAGGTGTTATAGTTTCGAAGATTTCGTGAAGAGTGATCTTTCGCTTTTATATATAATATAGATATAGATATACATCGACCAGTAATACAACGTAGGTAGACGAAAATATAATCAAGTAATACGCGTTATTAAAGATAACTCCTTAACATATCACGATTCACTTCAAATGGGACCACTTGACAAGCATCAGCTTACGATTTTTAAAAAAACGAGCGAAACGTAACTGGCAACGAGAGAAAGATAGAAAGAAAATATCTACCCACACCTCTCTCTTACTCCGTTCGCCTCGCCCGATCACACTTTTCGTAACGTTCTTGTCAAGCGTGCGTAAACAAGTTTTACTTCAAAAATATAGTCAAATCGAGAACCTCATTTTTTGAACAGTACAAACTATGAGGGATAATACAATTCAACAATTACCTTCACTCCCTCTGTCACTCATACAGCTGAGGCCTCTCTGTAGCGTGTCCTTGATCTGCTGTTCCAGTGTCGGTGATAACGGACCCTCTTGATCTTTCGGAGTCTGGAAATTATAATGTCTTTGTTACTAACAAATTGAATACTGTTAATACTCTTACAACAACTAGAACAACAACAACCGTACGGCTCACCTGATGGTAAGCGATTACTGTAGCTTACAGACGTCTGCGACACCAGAAGCATCGCAAGTACGTTGCCGACCCAATCCCCAATCCCCCCTGGAACTCTGGTAACGTTACTCACCAAGAGGAACACAACACTGCTTGAAAGCAGTATTATTTAGCTGTGATCTGCTGTAAGGTCGAGGTACTTTCCCATTCGGGCTGCTCCATATAAATATTATTTAGAGCAGGATATTATTATATAGCTATTATACCGGACCCTACTTCAGTTAAATATCTCTTAGTAATTTTATAATAAATATTTGAAAATGAATAAATTTTTCAAATATATTATTAGGATGGACTATCCACTCGAAAAATAAATTACAATTTTTCTGTTATAAAAATACTAGCTTTTACCCGCGGCATCGCTTGTATGTTTTTTTAAAATAAAAAGTATCCTATGTTACTTCTAATACCTCCAAGAATATGCGTACAAAGTTTCATGATGATTGGTTAAGTAGTTTTCGCGTGAAAGCGTAACAAATAAACTTAGTCACATTTATAATATTAAATATATTAGAGATTAGGGATATCTCTAGTTTCTCAAATAATTATATTTAATGTAAAAAGTAAAATTTCTCTGACTACAAGTTGGTCATAATTTAGATAAAAACAAAATGACACCAACTTAATTCAAATAGCCTACAAAAACACCATCGAATCATCATTTTACAAATAAAATTTTTAATTATTGTTAAAAATGTCTGCAGAGAAGAATCGGCAAGAAACTTAAATTCAGAGATGGTCGCTTTTCAAACACTTTACGAACATACGGAACATATACGGTCATGAATACGGAACGAAAACGGTACTTTGGCGCGGCGTCCGGAGGTTGGCAGCACTGTCGCGCTAATCTGTCAAGATGACAAGAAATGTCGCATGATTGAGAAGCAATTTGTGATTAATTATAACGAAAATAGCACGTAGTCTGACGACGTAGTTTCTTCGCTTGATTATCTCACTGTTCGCCCACATGTCTGAAAATGTTTTGAATAACGCTGTCTTCGACATATTTATTACCAGCTGATCAGACAAGCGTCGTTCTGCCATACGGATGGCGACACCATTATCACCTAGGAGTACAAAAAAGCCTACCATTTATTTTCGGACCTATCTATACGAAGGTTCTCGGGTACGCGTCACTTAACCCCTAAACGTCTGGACCGATTTAGTTGTAATGTCTCGTGTACATTAGGGGGTACATCCTATCCAGGAGGTGGCGCTGCGGCCGGTGTGTACCTGGGGCGCCAGCGTCCCCCAGCGGACGCGCGCGCTCACCCCAGCCAGGTCCGCCGCCCCCGCCCCCGCCCTCGCGCCCGCCCCACAGCCCCGCGCCGACGCCCGCCGCGCCGCCCTGGACACCAACCACGACCCACCGCATCTGTGGACACCGGGCTGTAATAAGTAAACGCCTTACACTCGACGGCCCCCCATAGGATTTACTCCCCCAAACGCCCAGACCTTCCTTCTGAGTCTTCCCACCGTGCCTCGAAAAGCAAGTTAAGCCGACAGTCCGGTTATTATGTATGTATACCTTATAGCAATCGTTATTCATAGTAGGTCAACAAAAAAGGGACATCGACTAAATTTTATTGCGAAAAAACGCTCAAAGGAGAGTTAAAATAAGGAATGAAATATTGTGTATATATACTCATTAAACGCAGACAACGTCGCGCATTCAAATATAAAAATTAACATTAGTTAGTTTACCACACAGGTTCCACTCACTTAGGGTCCTCGCTGATCATCTTCAGCACTTCAAAACCGGAACCCCGCTGGGCTGCCCGGAGCTCTCTACTGGTACAGCCTACCATCTGTAATATAAAATCATTTATTTGATAACTTTATTTTTATAGTTTATATAGAGGAGTGCCAAATGCTATTTTTTTTTAAACTATGCTTAAAAGTATATTAAAGCAATTAAAAAAAAAAACATTACACACACTACCATGTATTTGACACACACACGCATATTATACTATTACCAAAGTCTGCAATCAAATTGAAAAATTAAAAAAAAATAAGGTTCTTTATTGTCATTATTTTTTGGTTTTTGGTAATTTAAATTTTTAATTATGGTCAAATTTTGACAATGTCTGTGCAGAGGGTTTTTAAAAGACTCGATAATGTTACTGTGAGCAGTTCAAGTGCATTGAAATATAAATTAGCATTCACCGTCACCATTGACCGTATTTCCAAAACACTGAACCAAATATATTGGCACGTCTGATTATTACTGATGTTTAACCTGATACTTCAAAACACACGTACCCACATACGGTAATATAATCACTCTATAGCAATGTAGAGCAAGCAATTTACATACACACATAAACAATTCAAAAATCCTACTCGAATAGTCCTTTGTATTAGTCCTTAGTATCATATAACTTTATAGGTATAAGCTTATTAGATCACACATATACACATACATGCAATGCAAAAAATTTCATCATTACATTACAGCCTATACAGTCCACCGCTGGACATAGGCCTCCACAAGTTTACACCAAAAATAAGGTGAACTCATGTGTTTTGCCCATAGTCACCACGCTGGGCAGGCGGGTTGGTGACCGCAGTACTGGCTTTGTCGCACCGAAGACGCTGCTGCCCGTCTTCGGCCTGTGTATTTCAAAGCCAGCAGTTGGATGGTTATTCCGTCACCGGTCGGCTTTTTAAGTTCCAAGGTGGTAGCGGAACTGTGTTATCCCTTAGTCGCCTCTTACGACATCCACGGGAAGAGAGGGGGTGGCTATATTCTTTAGTACCGTAGCCACACAGTACGCAGAACGAAAAATTTACGTTTCGGAAATTTTACTACTTACTTTGTGTGGTCTGAAGCATTAGGTTTTTTTTTTATATGCAAATAGCACTTAAGTATTATATTAGTATGTACAGACATATTATTACACAGCATTGAAAATATAATTAAAACCTCACTTGTAAAAAGGTGACGACCCCGTGGGGTGTCCGAGCGATGGGCAGGCCGGGGTCCACCGCCACCAACAAGTGCCTCAAGCGACTGTGGGCCCCGTCCAGTGCCGCGTGCCACGACACGTGGTCGCCTGCCATGAACTTATTACCTGGAATTATAATACAGATTATTTTATTATCAAGTCTTAGTACTTTGTTTTTTTTATACATCAAACTCAGCAAATAAAGTAGGAAAGCATGTTGCCAAATCAACCCCCAATCCCCCCTAGAAGCTCTGGCCATCTTACTTATCATAGGAACACAACACTGCTGAGATCAGTATTACTTAGTTGTGATCTTCAGTAAGGGGTCGAGGTAGTTCCCAGGATCGAGTTTGCTCCCATTTTGAAGATTATCCTCCTGGGGGTAAGGTCGGCAACGAGCTTGCGATGCTTCTGATGTTGCAGACGTCTATAAGCTACGGTAACCGCTTACCATCAGGTGAGACGTACGCTTGTTTACCAACCGAGCTATATAAAAAAATCCTATTCAATCGTTAAGACTCACCTGTAGTAAATATATATCTAGCTAAGGACTGTAACAACGTGGCTGGCCAGAGAGGCGGTTGCCTCTCTTGAGACTCGAGCCTGAACGTCAGCTCCATGCCGTAACCCGACCAGCGTTCTGTGGGATCGGGTTTAGGGTGGACCCGACCGTCCCCGTGGAGGTCTGAGAGACCAAAACTGTAATTGAGAAATGTTATACGTTAAGTAAATGATTTATGGAATGATTGTGTAATCACATTGTTTTTATGTATAATCGCTTCATCAAGCAATTTCATTGATTCTTCTTTCTTTCTCTCTATCTTCTTCTTCTTCTTCTTTAAAGACTATGGCTCAATCAGCTTTTCGCCGATGATTTTGCCAATGACAAGTACTGAAAGTGTATAAGTCCGGTGACGGTCCGTTTTTGACAATACAATAGTGGGATAAGCCGCTTAAGCTGCAGTTAGTTGTAACTTTATCTCTCTCAACAGTTTAATTATTGTTGAGTAAGTCTCAGTGACGTAGCGAGCTTAATTCGCGCCCGGGGCACAATACCTTTTTGAGCCTCCCGCGTCCCCCATTCTAAAATCAGTCATTTTTTATTTTGGCGCCCCGTCGTGAGTAGCGCCTGGGGTATAATGCCCTACCTACCCCCCACTGGTAAGTGTAACAATGTCAAGTGTTTATTAGAATGACCAGATGTTAACAATAAGGCCGTTCTATGACTGTGTAGTAAGGCACAGTGTTTAATTAAGTTGTGTTTTAATTAATACAAAACTAAAAATATATCTAAACCACAGCTTCTCTATATATCTTCGAAAATTGGACACAGCAGCTTGTATCCACATTTTAATCTTGAGCTCGACTAGCCTGTGGGCGCAGTTTGGAGTTGCCCTGCTTTCTGTTCCGCAGGTTGCGGTTTCGATTCCCGCCTGAATCTGGGTGTAATATTTGTAGCTCATGTATTATTTCTATGCACATTTATCAAATCTTGAGCTCTACTAGCCCGTAGGCGCAGTTTGGAGTTGCCCTGCTTTCTGTTCCGGAGGTTGCGGATTCGATTCCCGCCTGAATCTGGGTGTAATATTTGTAGTTCATGTATTATTTCTATGCACATTTATCAAAAAAAAAAAAAAAAAAAATAGCTATAACAGTCGTCTGTTTCCTGTAACACAAGCATTAAGTTGCTTACCATAGGAACAGACATTCATGTGTATGCTATAAGACATTTATTAAAAAAAAAAAACAACATTTTTGACCTTTCTGACATGGTACAACAACACTCGTATCGTACACACAACACTCGTACAACTGAACTCGAAGGTGCGTTAGAAACAATTACCCGAGATACTAACCTTATGTAATGCCAGTGTGGAGGTATGTGTTCGTCTGGTCTTCCCGGGTTCCAGTACATGCTGATATAGTCGAGCGGATCTTGACCTCCCAGCCTGAAAGTTGACAAGTTCATTGACTGTATATCTATGATAATAGTAAGTAACTTATTAATCATTAATGACAGAGTTAAGGATTTTGTTTGTGAATGAAATATTAATGTATTTTAGGAAATGAAAGTCTCATGTACAATATACAAAATAAAATGAGGACTCGGTGACTGTATTTCATGCAAGATATTACTAGTTTTGTACTAAAACACGGTTTATATATTATTTTCAAAAATGTAAATTCTTCTTCGCTTCTTCTCCGCAGAATCTGCAATCCAAATCAGTAGTAGCTTTACTTATATAAATAATTAAAATTTTAATTTGTAAAATGACAGTTCAAAGGTGTTTTTGAATCCAAAAACAAAAAGCAATGTTATACATAACAAGTTCGAAGATACGATATATAAAGATTTTAAGTGGTTGTAATATTATTTACCAGTATTTAAGCCTCGTTGTGACTTGTAGAGGATTCGGCTGGTCCGGGTATACTTTGGAGCAAACATCATACAGAGCCTTTAGTCCTTGAGGCATGAGACGTTCTGAAATATTATACAGATTCCTGTTAATTAAATATATGGCAACATACTGCCCACCTGATGATGGTTACCATAGCCAATGGACAACTGCAACACCAGAAGCACTGCAAGTACCTCGCCGATTATACCTCTGACCTACTGACTACTGCTCATAATAATACTTTCGTAAATTTATTATCAACAAAGATTTTGATTTGAACAGATAAATGTGTAATTTTATACATAAAATTATGTGTATAATCAATAGAGTAGCCTATGTGTTCCCTGGTGGAAAAATTTGTTTCCAAAAACTCTGATATAAAGTCATGAATCTGGACTTTCAGGGAATATCTGACTTTTTCTGTTATAAAGATTTATCTTTTAAAAGTATTATGCAGAGTTATGAAGAATTTTTAGGATTTTTTTTTTTGAAGAAATATTTCAACCAGCGTTCCTTTACTGTTCTGGTTCTACAGCTATCTACGTACCAAGTTTCACTATAAACAGTTCAATAGTTTTTGAAAACATAATAAAAATACATTCTTTTCATTTTCACAAATTTTTGAATTTACAATGTTAGAAGGCTATTTACTACAGTGTGGGACATCCTCCGTCCCGCTGGACCTACGATCTAGGTAAGATTGCGGGGGCAGCTTGATGAGGATTGTGGAAAACCGGGATGTCTGGCGCGACTGGGGAAGCATATGTCCAACAGTGGACTACGATAGTCTGAACTGACTGATTTATAAGTATGTAAAAAAAATGTAAACGTTTAGGAGTTACGGTTAGGTTAGTATTTTTTTTTTTTTTTTTTTTTTTATGTCACTAGGTCGGCAAACAAGCTTACGGCTCACCTGATGGTAAGCGATTACCGTAGCTTATAGACGCCTGCAACACCAGAAGCATCGCAAGCGCGTTGCCGACCCAATCCCCAATCCGCCCAGGAGCTCTGGTCACCTTACTCACCAACAGGAACACAATACTGCTTGAAAACAGTATTATTTTGCTGTGATTTTCTGTAAGGTCGAGGTACTACCCCAGTCGGGCTGCTCCGTATTTTGAGCAGGAAATTCCTGCTGTGCCCTACCTCAGTTAAAGTATTATTAGAATGAATCAAATATGACAATCACCTGTTTGATTCATCTGATTCTCCAGCTGAGGGCCCCCAAGTGCCACACTAGCCCCAGGGTTCATTGTCGCCTGCGCGGACGCAACAAACGCCAACGCACTATTGCGCACAACACCCCCATCGGGCCTGCTTGTGCCAGACATTTAAACTACTTATACTTATTTTTATACTAAAACTTAATTAACGTTTAAAATAAAAATAGCACAATTAAAAACTGTTTACGCATCCGCCATTGGTTTTAACAATCTTCCAGTTGGCATGATTGAGTGTCACTTTTTTTTAAAATTAATGTTGCCAGTATGCTGTCTTGTTATACACCAACTAAAACTAACAGCTACCGGCGACGTAACCAAAGTATGCTCATGTGATTGACTGTATTCATTATACTTTTAAAATATTTATGTCTAATGAAAAAGTCATGTTTATTAAAGTAATTAAAACTTGCAATAATTATTACAATTCTGAGCGTAATTTGGATAATCTGATTTTTATTCACTGTCATATCATCGGCCCATAATACGCCCGCCATTATTTTGTATTCACTTGACAGCGGAAATTGTTTGTGTTACAAATACTTAGCTTATTTATGTTTTTTTTTACAATAACAAAAATAAATTCTTAACTATAAATAACTCCGTTACTCATTCATCGAAGTTATAAAATCAGTGCAGTGATACGGTAGCTATCGCTTACAAAATGCGGTACATTTTTCTAACGACTATCTTCAGTGTAGTTTTTGCATTTGAAAAAGATATAACATTCACGATTCAAGCTGGAAAAATGGATTGTTTCTATCAAAAAGTGTCGTTAAACGAAATGATAGACGTTGAATATCAGGTAACATTTGTCGGGGGTAAAAAGTAACCTAAGCTTATGATATTTTTATTATCAGTTTGAATGATGTTACATTCTAAAAAATTCACTGATAAGCTTTTAACTGGGCTATTTTTTATAGTAACGATGTGATATATTATAACTATTATATAGTATTACAGGCTGGTGTGATTGTAAAATTATTTTTGTATGTGAGGGTATATTTTTTTTTAATTTTTATTTCTGGCATTAGATCAAAAATATTAGAACTCACAGTTGTTTATTAATCTTTACCTTTTCTCTGTATGTAAAAAAAAAACGCGTACCGAGGGTTCTGTGCAACAAATATTAAAAATATTTCTATTATATGATATAACTAAACATTTATGCTTTTTGCAATTTTTCCTTACTTTGTACCAAATTTCAAGATTCTGAGTTCACGGGCAGTACTCTGTAGGTTTTGATTCCCTTATGAATGTCAAAAATTTGTGGCATAAACGACTGTATCTTTTGATTGCGTTGGCTTAGAAGTTTGACTGTTTTCACAGCTCCAAGGGACAGTAGATTTGAGTATTTGATATGGATTTCAGGTTGATACATCCATGCGTTTTTAATAAAAAGGGTCTTGACAAACAGACAACAAAGTGGTCCTATCAGGGTTCTTTTTTTTTCCTTGAAGGTACGGAACCCGAAAAAACAGATGAATCTGACTAACTGACTGTTGGGCGTTAATTATTATTATATTAACCAAATAACATACTTTAAAGAACAAATTTTATAGCACTTAAATAAATAATATGTTGCTCCAACGCCATCTATCAAAAATCGAGAAAACGTCGTCGATAGACTAAAATAAGACTAAATTAATAACGTCGAAAGACTAATAAATTGTTTTCTAATACCGATAGATAGCACTAGTTTATTTACCATTTTGATATTATATTTTAATCTTTTTCTTATTTACTGAATTTTTGTTCAATTACAATAAAATATAGCCTATGTCACTCCTGAATAGTGTAGCTTTCTGGTAGTGAAAGAATTTTCATGATCGGATCAGTATTTGCAAAGATTACTCCCTACATACAAACAAAGTTATAAACTTTACCTCTTTATAATATTAGTATAGATTATATACTTATTGTTAAAGTCAGGAATTATGAAAAAGTCTTTTTATTTTTTACTATTTGTGTTACAAGCTCTAACATGATAATCATACTTCTTAAATTTAAAAAAAAATTACACATAACATAAATATAATGTGAAACATAATAATTTATTATGTGTTACTATGTTTGTTAATTTTAAAAAAGTATAGGTATCAATGTAAGCCATCTATTATCTTAAACGTTAAGTTACATGCCTTATGGACTGACAACCACGTTTGTTATATTAAACATATTTGATAATTGATTTAAATAAAGGTTGCTAACAGATTATACAATAGTTATCCAGTAATATACATAGTAACATTGGTTTCACAAACAATGGCCGCTCATATATGCACGACGCAGTGGCATAGTAGTCGCAGAACCGACTGTTGACAGACATTTGTATTGGCCATATAGGTGTTTGTTGTAGTTTCTGCGTTGCTTGTGTGTTGTGTGTGTTTCCGGATCCAACGACACAGGAATAAATCGGGGTGCCATGGAGTGTGAAGCGTTTATTTCGCTTCAGCCTGTAATATCCCACTGGTATCCCAGAGCTTAATCCACCACACTGCTCCAATGCAGGTTGGCGTATATATTCCCTACTATGAGTAACGATCGCTGTAAGGTGGACATGATAACAACCGGGACTGACGGCTTAATGTGCTCTCCAAGGCACGGGTGGGTAGACGCAGAAGGACTGCAACACCCAGACCACGGCAGACATCTGTATGGCCAATACAAAGGTATGTCATGTACAGGGATCGAACGCGCTACCGCCAGCGCAACAGCCACAAACCAATGCTGTGACCGTTGCGCCAACGTGTCAAGCGCTTTTTTAACGTTTACTGAATTATTGTCAGCAATATCTACGATTTTATTTTTGTGTTACCCACACATTAGGAATTCTAAACATTTTTGAATATCATATCAAAAATCGACCGCTCCAGCGGGGTTCGAACCCGCGTCTCCATCTGCCACGGTTCGCTTAAACCGAATATAAAGATCATCATATCAAAAATTTCGATCTAGCGGGTACATCGCTCCATAGCTTAATTGGCTAGAGCGCCGACACGGTCAGTCGGAGACGCGAGTTCGAACCCCGCTGGAGCGGTCGATTTTTGATATGATATTCAAAAATGTTTATTGTCAGCAACACTGATTTAATAGATTCAAACATCTAAGGAGAAGTTTCAATTTATTCTTTTCTTTCATCAGGTTATTGACGCGTCACACGGCGAGCTGGACATATCATTCCAGCTGACGGATCCAGTTGGGAGAATGATCGTAACGGATTACAAGAAGCCCGAGAACGGGCATCGGCACAAGGCGTTACTCGAGGGCGACTATAGATTCTGTTTCGACAACACGTTTAGTACGTTTAGTGAGAAAACTGTGAGTGAAGCTACTTTTTTAACCGACATGCAAAAAAGAAGGAGGTTCTCAATTCGACTGCATTTTTTTTAAATGTATGTTCCTTTAGAACTTTTGACTGGGTGGAGCGATTTCGACAAATTTTCTTTTAATCGAAAGGTGGTGTGTGTCATTTGGTCCCATTTAAATTTATTTGAGATCTAACTACTACTTTTCGAGTTATATCTAATAATGCGTTTTTACTTGACGCTTATTTCGTCGATCTACGTTGTATTATACCGCATAACTTTGTACTGGATGTACCGATTTTGATAATTCTTTTTTTGTTTGAAAGGGGATATCCCTAGTTTGGTACCATGATAAGGAAACCAGGATCTGATGATGGAATCCCAGAGAAATCGAAGAAAACGCTTGAAAATCCGCAATAACTTTTAACTGGGTGTACCGATTTTGATGATTTTTAATTTAATCGAAAGCTAATGTTTATCATGTGGTCACATATAAATTTTATCGAGATCTGATAACTACTTTTTGAGTAATCTTTGATAACGCGTAGTTACTTGACAATTTTTTCGTCGATCTACGTTGTATTACTCGTCGATGTAATTGAAGTCGGTTTTTTTTTCGTTTGCGAGCAAACATAATTTATTTATATTTTGTTTCGGGGGTTGAATACTTTTGCAAGTATGGCTAGGTTTTTCTTAGCACGATGAGATGATAAACGGGATGCGGGGATGGAAATGTGTTATTTAGGCTTCGGTTCAGCTTGTTATATCCCACTGCTGGGCATAGGCTTCTTTCCCCATGTAGGATAAGGATCATAACTTTTTAAAATTTTTTACCTCGAGAGTTCTTAAAAGTCTTCCATGATGTTGAAATGTCATTCTCACTACTTTCAAAGCCTAAATAAGCAAATAATAAACTTTTTCAAAGAGGTAGTGGTTCTAAATTGTACAGACGGCATCTTATCAATTCTTATATTTAATTGCTTCTGCAGGAAGTTTGAATGAAACGAAATTAAATTTACATGTTTTGTTGATGTAGTTCTGTATCCTGTAACCTGTGTGTACAAATAACTTTTGTATAATTTACATTTGTTTGTGGTGGCCTTACTTTGTGCTCCGAAGATTTTGGGTTCGATTCCCACATGAGTCTGGGTGTAATATTCGTATTTCTTTATATATGTATTAAAAAATGTAATTGTGTCAGTCGACTGTTACCTATAACACAAGCATTAACTTGCTTACTGTAGGAACAGACGACCCTGTGTGTAAAATTTTGTGTGCATATCGGGTAAGTCTGGGAATCGTCAACATCTATTTTTCATACCCCTAAGTTATAAGGGGGAGGGGATTAAAAGGGTAAATAACATATATGGTAAAACAACTGTTGCAGGGTCAGCTAGTTTTAAATAAATTTTTTTTTAATTTTCAGGTTTTCTTTGATCTGATGATGGAAAGTGAAGATTCGAATGAGAAAGATTACGAGGATGACAGAGAAATGGAACTCGGTAATTATTACTAGGTGCACTTTTATATAACACTAGCTGTGTCTGCGACTTTGTCCGTGTCGAATTTAACAAAAAATAAAGTTATAAAACAAAAAAAAACTAAAATAAAAAAATAGCCTATGTTACTCCTTATTACATACATCAACTATCTGCCAGTGAAAATCCCGTCAAAATCGGTCCAGCCGTTTTAGAGATTAGCTGGAACAAACAGACAGACAAAAATTGTAAAAAAATTTTTGGTATATCTACCGTGTATACACGTATGAACTCAGATAGATGGTCCAACAAAGTAATTCATTGGCCAGGCCCTTTTGGAAAAAGGAAACAGGGTAGGCCCCCTGATAAGTGGCTTGATGAAATTAAAAAGATAACAGGAGACAACTGGATGTCAAAAGCCAAAGATAGAAAACTTTGGAGTAAAATGGAGGAGGCCTGCACTCGAAAAGAGGTCCTCAATAGAGAAAGAATAACTACATTTGCATTATTTACTCACAAAAAAAGATTTATTGTACATTAAGGATAAATAAATGGCTTAATAATAATAATAATAATAATAATAATCTAAAATGTATACATACAATAATATTACAAATACACTTCAGTTTTATTTATTTGTATATATTAATATTAGGACACGAGTAAAACCACAGAATATTAATTACTCAAATCTTACTTTTTGAAGTGAAAATTTTTTACGCACGGTTGACATATGGAGTGAGCCGGTGAACGCGTGTCGAGAGCGTTACGAAAAGTGTGATCGGGCAAGGCGGACGGAGCAAGAGAAGGAAGTTACGGTTGGGGTCTGGACATATTCCAGTTAATAAATTTGGTCATTTTTATGGGTATAACTCCACACCCTAATTGTTCAGTTTGTGGAGTAGTAGAGGATGCCTATCAATATATTAATGGAATGTGTTAAGAACGAAACCAGAAGACGCAAACTTTTTCCTAATACACTGTTTTATACGAATGTTGGAGAATGTAATAGTATTTTGACAAAACCAGAATCTATTTCGGCAAAGAAATTGTATAAATTGGGCGATGAAGTTCAATCAATAGTGTCTTAAGGTGTTGTTATTATGTAATTGTATTAACATAAATGTATAGTAACAGAGCGACATAGTCGCAGTAGCGGCAAAACATCACGTTGTCAATTAACATTAAACAGTTACAATCAAAACATTTAACTGCTGGCTTTGAACTGGCACAGTAGGACGTATCCTGTTCAAAACCTGTAGCAGCCCGACTGAGGAAGTACCTCGACCTTATAGAATATCACAGCTAAATAATACTGTTTTCAAGCAGTGCTGTGTTCCTGTGGCGAGTAAGGTGACCAGAGCTCCTGGGGGGATTGGGGATAGGGTCGCCAACACGTTTGTGATGTTTCTGGTATTGCAGACGTCTATAAACTATGGTGATCGCTAACCATCAGGTGAACTGTGCAATTGTTTGCCGACTAAATTGGATTAAAAAAAATAGTTTAAATTCGTGCCTCTCATTTGTATGATTAATATATTTATCAGATAAATCTTTACAGAATGTTCTTTGTATTATTTATATAAATAATAATCAATATTAATTTTATTTTCAAGGCAACGATGCGGAGACCTACTTGATGAGGGTCAGTGACATATCGGATTCGGTGGCCAGGATCAGGGACAACGTGTCGGCGGCCCGCAGGCTGCAGGAGTTCCTGTCGGCGCACGAGGCCAGGGACAGGAACCTGGCCGAGGACATGTGTTCCCGGTGAGACGTGTGCTGTTTAACATACAGATGGATTCCATTCAGCCTGTAACATCCTACTGCTGGGCATAGGCATCTTTCGCCGTGTATGTTTTTAGTTTTGTTTTGTTAAATGACTCAATGGGTTGAATGTGATGTCAATTGACAACGACACGAACGCATTAGGATAATATCCTGTAATGTTATCGAGAATCGAACCCCCTAACCGTCGGTGATTTAGGGGACGACTAGCACCACTGTAGTAGAGCGGTACAGACGGATTAGAGGGCGATATATATATATATATATATATATATATACTAGCTGGAACCCGCGGTATCCAGTAATAATTTGAGAAAAAAAATTGCCTATAGCCTATCTCATGTCCCATCATCATCCAACTCATGTGAGTTGCCCATAGTCACCACGCTGGGCAGGCGGGTTGGTGACCGAAGGTCTGGCTTTGTCACACCGAAGACGCTGCTGCCCGTCTTCGGGCTATCCAACACAAAAAGAATTTTTCAATGCGAACCAGTAGTTCCCGAGACTAGAGCATATAAATAAACAAATTTTTCAGCTTTATATTAGCGTCGATCGTGCAAGGGATCGCTCAAGTTACAGCATTAGTTCAAGTTTTGTTATATATTTTTCTATTATCTTTCCCAGGGTGCTATCTCGGTCGCTGCTCCAGATCACAGTGATGCTGGTGGTCGGGATCACTCAGGTACATATTGTCGCTGCCTTTTTTTTCGCCTAGGTCGGCAAACAAGCGTACAGCATTTTAAAAATATAGTAATTTTTGGTAGGGGGAAGTTAGTCTTAATTCTCACCTCTTACCACCAAGGGAGGGGGTTAAAAATGCTAAAAAAAAACCATGTGATTAATAGACGGCCACTTCCCTTAGCTATGATCTTCTGTTAGGTTTCGCAAGCTTTTTAGGTTTGACAGAAAATTATCATCTTCCTGCCCTTATCCCATTTATGTAGGGTCGGCACAACATGTTTTCCTCTTCCATTCCTCTCTATTATTTGTCGCTTCAGCGCTTACTTCTTTCTTTCTCATAGCCTCACTCACACAATCCATCCATCGCTTTTTCGGTCTGCCGATCGCTCTTCGACATTCATCCCTAACGTTCTTTTACCAACATAGCGTTAGATTTAGCAGATAATATCCTGCTTAAAATCTTTAGCAGCCCGACTGGCCAAGTACGTCAACGTTACAGACGATCACAGCTCAATAACACTGCTCTCATACAGTGTTGTGAGGAAGGTTGAGAGCTCCTGGGAAGATTGAGGGTAAGATCCTGGTATTCAGGCTATAGGCTACGGCAACCTCTTACCACTCGTCAGAACATATAACAAAGTATGGCCTAATGTATGTATTTTATTTCCAGGTATATTTCCTGAAGAGCTTATTCGAAGATCCCAACACAAAGAGTATGAAGAACTTAGTTCCCAGTTTCATGTCGCAGTGAAGATATGACTGCCACCGTCAACTAGGTGCTCTGTCAACACTAATAATCAAAATATATTGACAATAATTATTATTTAAATTGAAGGAGAATAGATAGAAGTTACTTATTGATCTGAATAAACCAAGAACGTTGTTACTTTTGTCACAATTTTCGTTTATCTTTACAAATATTAGAAAAATAATAATAAATGATCATCTTACATACATCAGCCCACTGCGATCTACTCCTGTTCGTGGTCCGACAACAATATACAAGCTCAAGAAAGAAAAAAAACTATATGAGTTTGTCTGTGGAGTTATTTGAGGAGTTCTACATCAGCAGCTATTTGAAACGCACAAAACATAGGCTGTGAAACGTGACGCTATAACACGGATTCATGCTCAAGAAAGAAAAAAAACTATATGAGTTTGTCTGTGGAGTTATTTGAGGAGTTCTACATCAGCAGCTATTTGAAACGCACAAAACATAGGCTGTGAAACGTGACGCTATAACACGGATTCATATTACGACAGTGAGTCAACGACTTAATCAACAAAACAAAGGCTGTGTTTCAGCTCTGACCGGAGTTTACTCCTTGACAACGATTACCGTCATATTTAAAAATATATTTATCTTCTCATAAGACATTGTGCAGTTAAACGTCACTATCAGGTCAGCGTTACTGTTTCACACGATTTCACTCCCCGTGTTTTTATCATACAACATTCTTTATATCGTTTGAAGAGTTAACTCTAAAATAGGAAGATCTGTTTGTTATTAAGAATTTAAGAATTTAGTAATCTCTAAAATAAGTTAATATCAGTATAATTATATTTACGAAGAAAACCATACGTAGACTTATTTATATGGATTTTCTGGAAAGATCGACTAGCCCGTTGGCGCAGTTTGTAGTGGCTTTGTGCTCCAACTGAGTCTGGTTGTAATATTTGTATTTGTATATGTATTATTTCCTTGTATATTTATCAAATAAACTAAACTGAAGTTCGAGAAGGAATGTTTTACATAGACTAACAAATAAATAAATGGGTTGTCTGGAAGAAATGGCTAATTAGCCATAAGTCCGCCCATTGTACTGCACTGTTTGTAACTATCTTTATGCTTTGTTTGTAATATATTTGTGGTGTACAATAAAGTATAAAATAATAATAATAATAAATAACAAATAGCTCCTGGGGGGAATAGGGGGTAGGGTCGGCAGCACAGCGATGCTTGTGGTGCTGCAGGCGTCTATAGGCTATGGTAACTTCTTACCATTAGGTGAGCTTTACGCTTATTTAACGACCTAGTTATATATAAAAATATATGTTTACGACACGCACACACACACACACGCACGCACACTCGCGCGCGCGCGCGCGCACACACACACACACACACACACACACACACACACGCACGCACACGCGCGCACGCACGCACAAACGCGCACACACAAACACACACGGTCTGCTCCTAAGGTCAGCAACTTAATGCTTGTGTTATACATAGGTAACAGTTGACATATAGGTACCTTTTTTTTTCAATTAATATATATACATATAAATACTACAAATATTACACACAGACTCTGCCAATGGATTTTTCAATAGAAATCAATAATATTTTAAAAGCAATTATTTTATTAGTAATTTAGTAACGAAATGTAATATTCATTTTTAATCTCGTTTTAAACAGAGAAGTTCGTTATATCGTAGTTGTTCAGAGCTTCTTAAAAAAAATAATGTCGATATTTGCTACATTAATGAAGGAATTGTAGCAAGATTTACAGGTAGTAATCTCATAGTAGGAACGTAAAGATATTTACAGAAAATTAAAAGAAAATATTTATTTTGCCATAATGTGATTATACCACCGTCTTATATTATAGGTCATGCAACGGAGATCAATTTCAATGGTGAGAGATTAGTACTATAGTGTCATAACTTTTTGTTCCCGTCAGTACGTCACTGCTATCGATGTGTGCAGTCGTACGCCGATTGAGTGGCGCTTCATTGTAATTGGTTAAATTTTAAAGCGCAAATGCGTTACGTGTGATAGAAAAAGAGACAGAATGCTATTCTGTTTTCGTTGCACGGCACATCCATCGATCATTCCTCTGGCGGCCGTAAACCATTAACCTGACGTACCTTCACTACTGTACTTGCACGACTTGTGTATAAGACCGTAACTAAACTTCAAAAAGTCACAAAAATTATAGTAGTAAAATAACTGGTAATTTAAAAAAATTCTATAATCATTAATTGTAATGTGTAAATAAACTATGAGTACGTTCCACTAAACGCCCGCAACGATTGTAACTTCCTCTGTATCGTTCCACCTTAGGCCCGTGGTCGTCTCGCGACGCCCTTCTCGACGATCCCTTGACGAGAAGACGTCACTGTAGCGCCCACTTCGCCTACAAAATATTGGTGGGTCAAAGTGGGTTTTCGCCAAAACGTGGCGGGAATTCGAAAAGACAACTGTCAGTGTCAAATTGTGAACGTCATCAGAACTTGATGAACTTTCCGAGTCATTATCTCATATCGTTTCGTCAAAAACGCAACGATAATTTCACGCAATTAGGGTAGCGCCACATTAGCATCAGGGTTAATCTTAAACTTCTCGTTCTCTGTTTTTGCTCACTTTATATAGAACTTTTGGTAATATTAGCGCAATTTCGGTCGAATTTTGAACTATAATTGCGACAATCATACACTAACCTTTGTCTACACCAGCGCGATTGTGGAAGGTTTTTGAACTGTTATTTATAGCATACTGTTGGACATTTTTTCAGCTTTGACTAACCCATATGAGATGATTCTCCTCCCCTCTACCTTCCATACTGAATAATCAAAATAATCTGTCAAATCTATATGTAAAAGTTTCAAACGAAAATGGTTCGGTCAGTTCAGAAAACCAAAGATGTTATTATAAGTTTTATTTTTAAATCTTGTATAAATTCATCTTTTTGCAAGTAGAATATTATGTATAAGTTTTATAAGTCGAAGAAAAGAGTGTTCACTAATATAACCGGTTTCTATAAACCAAACGTTAAGCGTTTTTTCGATTATAGGAACTGGCCTTAATTATAACAATGTTGATTTTTTTTAATAGTTATAATTATCTACAAAATTATTTGTACATAAATGATAAATAAATCTTTGTATTGATTTTTTTTATTTAACATTTTATATTCTCCCTCCTTCTCTCTCTCGTCGTGCTAAAGATAAATAAAAATACCCTCGAGGTACGTTAAGGAGACTCATAAAAGGGATTTTTATGTAAATAATATATATAAAATTATAAAAGTATAATCCAAACATTTTTGAAAATCATATCAAAAATTGACCGCTCCAGCGGGGTTCGAACCCGCGTCTCCGACTGACCGTGTCACGGTCAAAAATGTTTAGAATTCCTAATGTGTGGGTAACACAAAAATAAAATCGTAGATATTAAAGTATAATCCGCTAACCCGCATTGGAGCAGCGATTTAGCTCAGATCCTTCTTCTACACGGGGGAAAGAGGCCTATGCTCAGCAGTGGAATATTACAGGCTGAAGCGATGTAAATATAATGTTAATAAAGAAACCCGTAAACGATATTTACTTCTAGTAACGAATATATCCGTAAACCGGAAATGGAGCAGAGTGGTGGACTAAGCTCCAATTCTTTTAAATGGAAAAAGAGGCCTTTTCCAAGCAGTGGAATGTTACAGGCTGAAACAAACAATAAAACTCATTCATATTTTTGTTAATTTTCAATGAGGAAGGAACATAAAGCTCTTGATATTACTCACAGTGTACTATACTTGATATTAGGGCCTGGCCCTTTCTTTTTCTTTTTCATTCGTCGTCTTAGTAGCAGCAGTAGAATAACTTTTTTGTGATCCATATCAAGTCAAGCATACCCAAGCACACAAACTGCGAAACATCAAGTTGCGCGCGGCGCACCATCACAGCACCGTTTTGCGGCATGGCGCCGTGCCGTGGACATGAGGCCGGGCCCTTTTTGTCTAACCACAGCCAATGCCAAGTTCCTAGATTTATAAAACAGTTCGTTATTACAAAGCATGTGATTTTAAATAACATTATTTTGCATGACCGTTAAAGAGTTCAAGCTGTTTTTGTAATAAATGAACCGGTTCTAAAGCGATACTTTTTTATTTGAACGAAATCGTGTGTAACTCCTATTGGACTGCTTATTTCTTTATTACTGCTACTATATTTTAGTAGACTAAGGGATAACAGTTCCATTACCACCTTGAAACTTAAAAAGCCGACCGATGGCGAGATAAGCATCCAACTACTGGCTTTGTAATACACAGGCCGAAGACGGGCAGCAGCATCTTCGGTGCGACAAAGCCAGCCCTGCGGTCACCAAGCGTGCATGGGCATATGGGCAACACAAATGAGTTCACGTCATTTTTGGCGCGAACTTGTGGAAGCCTATGTCCTAATAACTTCAGTAATATATGTTTTAAAGGCATAAATATGCAATTTAAATAATTATCCATCATTGGCTATTGGTTTCTTGTGGTTACAGTAAAAGTTGCCTGGTCACGTATTGTTAGGCAGAATTCAACTAAGCCTTTGTCTACTTCCAAACAGTGCTTAAAAAAGTAAAGTGTCAAAATTTAATTTATTATTTTTCTATCTTTAGTATGTTTATAATTGTTTTGAAAACGAAAGTAATTATTTTGAATAAAAAAATAATACATGAAACTATATATCATAACTAGTCACTAAAAGAGTCTCTAAATATGTTATTCTATATAAATTTAGCGCATTTATAACACTAGGATAAGTAAAAATGGTACCTATTTTTCTTTTAATGAATCGAATGGCAACCAGACGCAGAATTGTTCGTAAATCAGTTAAATCAGTGAAACCTGAGAAGAAGGCGCTAGACGCTGACTACTGCAGGACCTGCCTCGGCACTGAGGGTCTTGTGGCGATATTTAACAGTAAAGATTCCGAGAAAATGAAAACTGAAGACTTGAAACTTGTAACCGGCTTGGATGTAAGTATTAATTTGTTTATATTTTACTGTACACCAAAAATACATTAATATACGTAGTTTTAACTTAATTACTACACAAAAGTATAATGGATGGATTCATGGCTAAAATGGCTGTTTCCAGATAAAAATAAACGACGGCCTCCCTCAAAAGATCTGCAACAAATGCGTAGAAATCATACACACGGCTCTACAGTTTCGACGGACAAGTAAAAAATCAGAGAAAACCCTGCTCAATATGTTCTATGGTAAACCTAAGAAAAGTTCCATAAAAATCAGTAAACACATCAAGAAGAGTCCTGAAAAAGAAATCATAAAGGAAGATGTGGATTTTGACTATGGAGATATGTTTGAGAATGGTTTTCAGGATGAAGTGGACTTTTCCTACCAGGTCGATGAGGTTACACCGACAAAAAATTCAGAGGTATTTGTTACTTCGTTTCAGCCTGTAATATCCGACTACTGGCCATAGGCCTCTTTCCCCATGTAGAAGGATCAGAGCTTAATCCACCATGCTGCTCCAATGCGGGTGTGCGGATATATTCCCTACTATGAGTAACGATCTCATCATTCTGACTCGTATATAATTGTAGTTTGTAGGCAAGCGAAAAAAACCGACTTCAATTATATTGACAAGTAATACAATGTAGTTAGACGAAAAAATAGTCAAGTAAATACGCATTATCAAAGATTACTCAAAAAGTAATCAGATCTCGGTGAAATTTAAATGTCAGCTTTCGATTAAATTAAAAATCATTAAAATCGGTACACCCAGTAAAAAGTAATGCGGATTTTCGATAGCTTCCCTCGATTTTTCTGGGATCCCAACATCAGATCCTGGTTTCCTTTTCATAGTACCACATCTGAAATATCTCCTTTCCAACAAAAAAAGAATTATCAAAATCGGTTCATAAACAACGAAGTTACCCCTGAACAAACATAATATATATATATAGGTATATATATACGTTGTATTAGTTGTCGATGTAATTGAAGTCGGTCTTTTTAGTTTGCTAACAAACTCAATTATTTCTTAGAAAATAAAACTAATTAAAATAAGAATCAAGTGTTTTACTAATTAACCTGATTACAGTAAATGTTTAAAATAAATTAATTTGAAGTTTCAGACGACGATCTCAAAAGGAAGGAAAAAGCGTGAGGTAATTCCCAACGCTGCATCTTATAAGTGTAATACTTGTAACAAGGAGTTCAGGATGAAGGCTACCTACAAAGCTCACATAAGGTTCCACACGAACTACTGCGTTTGTGAGGTGAGTTTCATTGCTAATGATAAAAAATATGTATAAATTTTTTTTCATATGAAACCAGGTCGACAAACAAGCGTACGGCTCACTTGATGGTAAGCGATTACCGTAGCTTATATAATATTCTTTATTGTATACCAAATACAAACAGAGTAGTAACTAAACAGATGCACAAAGGCGATCTTATCGCAGAAGAGCGATTTCTTCCTGATAACCTTTGGGCACAGGACACGATATAGTAACGGATAGGAAGTGTATATCTTATAGATGCCTGCAACATTAGAAATATCGCAAGCGCGTTGCCAATCCTGCCCCCATTCCCACCAGGAGCTCTGGTCATCTTAGCACAGAAACACAATATTCATATATAAAAATAAAAATAAAAAAACAAAAAAAAACAACTATAGACGCCACCATATTGGCCTCGGCTGCTCTGCCATATGCCTTCCACTTTATCCCTACCGCCAGCTGTAATGCGACATGCGATAGATGAACGATTTTTTTTTTGTGATAGAATTTTTTTTGAGGCGACAGAATAAAAGTTTGACTTGAATTATAATGGCCTTAAGTTGTCCTTTCCAGTCGTGCGGCAAGCGCTGCCGCAACAACAACCAGCTCCAGGAGCACAAGCGCGCGCGCCACGGGCTCGGCCGCATCCACAAGTGCGCCTACTGCGAGTACAGCTCCGCCACCAAGGAGGCGCTCACGGTCAGTCCGGGCTGCGACCCTTGTTGACTTGTCGTGGACGACCGCTCTGGTGTCGTGGGCTCGGAGTGGATATTTGTGTGCATACAAATATTTATTTCCGGTCTGGTCTCGGGGAGCACGTTAAGCCGTTGGTCCCTGTTGTTATCATGTACACCTGATAGCGGTCGTCACTCATAGTAGGGAATATATCCGCCGACCCGCATTGGAGCACCGCGGTGGAATTACTTCTGATCCTTCTGCTACACGGGGAAAGAGGCTTATGCCCAGCAGTGGGATGTTAAAAGCCGAAGCGTGAAGCGTACTCTTGTTGATATAAAGATACACTTTTACATAACACTAATCTTAAGGCATGAGTAAAACCACAGTTTTTTAATTACTCAAATCATAGTTTTTGAAGTCAAACGCATTTACGCACGTTTGATTCTGGAGCATGCTGGTGAATGTGTGATGAGAGTGTTACGAAAAGTGTGATCGGGTGAGGCGAACGGAATATAAGAGGGATATATGATTTAGTGATGTGTGGTTACGGCACCAAAGAATATAGCCACCCCTCTCTTTCCGTGGGTGTCGTAAGCCATCTAACCGCTGGCTTTGAAACACACAGGCCGAAGACGGGCAGCAGCGTCTTCGGTGCGACAAAGCCAGCCCTGCGGTCACCATCCCGCCTGCCCAGCGTGGTGACTATGGGCAATACACATGAGTTCACGCATTTTTGGCGCGAACTTGTGGAGGCCTATGTCCAAGTGGACTCTAATAGGCTGAAATGATGATGATGATGATATGAGTTAGTGAAATGAAAAAGTTTTACTTCAGTCGCGTGGTCTAAAGCACACTCGTCGTTTTATTTTACATCGGAATTTTCATTAGTGTAAAGAAAAGATCAGAATATTAAGACAGATAAAACAAACGCTCGTGTCCAGATCCACGAGCGGCGCCACACGGGCGAGCGTCCGTACGTGTGCGACCACTGCGGCGCCACCTTCCATCGGCGCTCGAACCTCGTACAGCACATCGCCATACATCTGCCCGAAAAGAACTTCCAGGTACCACACACGAACAACCCACGTTTGATGAAACTTACTTATACAAATATTTGTTCACTATAGTGTATTCGCGTTAAAGATGTAGTCACTCATTGCTGCTACTCAGCTTAGCAACGTTTGACGTAGTCAACTTTGACCAATAATATTGTGTCAAATATATTGGACCCAACGTGTGATCATATTTAGTGTTGACTATAGTGCATTCGCGTTAAGGAAATAGTTACTCGTCGCTGTCAGCTTAAACACGCCTTTATAATCAATTAGATAAAAAAGTATGAAAATCCTCCCATCCAAAGCAAAATAAAAAAATATACTTTTTTTTTTACCTATAATCTCCACTCAAACAGTGCGACATGTGCCCGAAGCGTCTCAAATCTCGGAAATTCCTCCAAATCCACAAGCACAACGCTCACACTGGCAAGCGCTACGGCTACCTGTGCCCCATCTGCGAACACAGGTTCGAGAAGCCCAACAAAGTACGCGCTCACACCCGCCGCGTCCACGGATTGCCGGATGACCAGCAGGGCGCGATTGTGAGGGTGCAGCTTTAGGGCTCAAAGAAAGATTGACGATAAAAACAATAAATTATTTTTATGAGTATACTTGTGTTGATGATTTATGATCTCTCTCTCTCATATATTGAATAAAATGACTTACAAAAGAAGTTTTGTGTATTATTTTGTTATGAAAATCATTTAAACATTAAAATTGTGACATCTGTCAGATTTGAAAGCTTAAGCTTGGGACAGATAAGCGTTAAGTTGAATGAGTTTGAGGCTGTAATAGAACATTTAACGCCGTAAAAAAAAATCTTTAAATTTTAAACTTGTGAACGAAAATTTCCAATTTGAAAAGGGGAAATGAAATTCAAAATAAATGACGATTTAAGTAGACTTTAATAACATGCAGATTCTTTTAAATATTAAAAAAAAAAAAAAAAAAAAATTAGCGCACGCCGCAATTGGCCCTGCTCATAAGAAAGGTAAGGTAATCACACTAGTTTAATAGTTTTTGACGTATATTCTTAATATATTGTAATTAATGAAACGTATATGTCTTTATTTTTTACGCATGTTTTTTAAAGCACTAGTGGTTGGCGCGAAATTTGTTGTAAAAAAAGTTAGTTTTTTTTTTTTAAATATACGTCACTGACAAGCACTGGTGTTTTTACTTTGCTTTTTATTTTTATGTTATGTATTTTTTTTTTAATTTTGAATATTATATGTAATTTACCATTATTTCTATTTATTTTTTTATTATTGCATATTACTGTGTATCGTATCTTTTAATTAAAAAATGTATTTAGCTTCAGGTTTGCGTTTATTAAATAATGTTGTAGTAAATGATTGTTTTTATATTATTAATTTCTATCGATTTTAAAAATAATGTGGGTATTATTTATACAAATATTTGTCTCAAGTCTGATTGTATATCCTTGTAAGTTACCCCACCGTACTTCATAATGCATGTAGTTAAAGCTTTCAGTTCCATTTGTGATGACATTGGCGTATTTACTCTTGGGCTAAAAGGGCCGTGGCCCCGTTAGACATTTTGAGAGGGGTGGCGCAAGCCGAGCATGAGGGGTGGCGCTGCAAGTCGATACGTATTAGGAATGTAAAAAAAAATCTAAACAAAGTTAATTAAAAAAGGTCAGCCGAAGTATGCTCCAGATTTCTTGATTCGACTACTTGATGGAATCTGCCTAACCATAACGAGTGTACCTTAGACCACATGGCAGAAGTAAAGCATACGGAATGTAACTCTCTTTCTATCTTCACAAACTTATATCTCCCTCTCAACTTCCGTTCGCCTCGCCCGATCACACTTTTCGTGACGCTCTTGTCACGATTCACCAGCTTATTTCCCAAGTTAAGCGTGAAAAAGTTTTACTTCAAATGGGTCAGGTGAAAATTAATCGATAATTCAGTAAATCAATTATTCCATACGCTATACGCTGCTTTTGCCTTTTTCTTGTAAATTATATGGGGTAGCAAATTAAAATGGCCCGAGGCGTTAAATCTTTTACTTCTAGGTAAGCATGCTCCATCTTAGACCGCATTTTCACTTATCATCAGGTGAAATAGTGGTCAAACGCAAGCCTATCATTGTATAAAAAAAAAAAAAAAAACTATTAATATTTACGCGTCTGCTGTGATAGCGGTCACCTGATGGAGGTCGTAACATAGTAAAAAATGTACCTACTCGAAGATCCGCAGTGTAGCAACCTAATAGATAATAAGAATTAATAAACGCTTCACACTCAACGGATCCCCCAGTAGGATTTTCTCCTGTGTTGGGAATCCGGAAACACGTACATACACAAACACAACGCCCAGACCACGACTAACATCTATATCATCATATGGTCGACACAAATGTCTGTCGTGAGCGTGAAACGAACCCGCGACCGCCAGCGCAACAGCCAGTGCTATTACCGTTGCGCTAACGCATGTATAGATGAATATTCAATCCGACTTCTATGCAAAGGACACTAGCCCAGTGGTGTCACATCACAGGCACGTTCGATCAAAAATTTCATGTATAATTTTCAGTGTAAGATCTGCGACAAACGCGAGAAGTCACGCAAACGTCTCCAAGTACATGAATACAAGAGGCACCGCGAGCGACGCTACCGGTACATATGCCCTGTGTGTGGGAGCACGTTCGCGCGGCCGGCCGGAGCCCGCCAGCACCTTGCTCGTATGCATGGCGTGCCGCGGGCCGAGCAGGGCAACATCGAGAAGTGCGAGATGAGAATAACACTTCAGAGGTTCACTTGATGATGATTTGGTCGGCAACGCGCTTGCTGTTGCAGGCGTCTATAAGCTACGGTAATCGCTTACCATCAGGTGAGCCGTGCGCTTGTTTACCGACCTAGTCACATAAAAAAAGCGGTTACCGCGCTCATAGACCCTTGCAACACCAGAAGCGTTGCTAGCTACCTTTGACTTTCCTCGGGTACTCTTATCCGTAATATCGTGACTCTGTAAAGTAAAAAAAACTTATAATAGTATAAACACAATAATAATTTTGTTTGCTAGCCAACGAAAAAAACGGACTTCAAATACATCGACAAGTAATACAACGTAAGAAGACGAAAAAAAAAAAAATTAACTAACGCACTAATCGTTCTTACGATTTTTGAGTGTTCTCCTCGATTTCTCTGGGATTCCATCATCAGATCCTGGTTTCCTTGTCATGATACCACACTTGGGATATCTCCTTTCCAACAAAAAATCGCTGTATAAACGACGAAGTCCGCGAACATACTTTATATATATATATATATATATATAGGTCAAATTGAGTAACCTCACCCTCTTTTGAATTTGTTTAAGAAATTAAATCATTGTAGATCGAAACAATGATTCTAATTTTTTTTTTTTTTGTTACAGTCAGTCAACATTGCCAAGTACATTGATTGAAATAGTCCAACAAAAGATTATAATGTAACTCAATATATAAAAGTATAATATAATCATTTTGTTATGTATATACTCAGTATTATTTTTGTATATTAATTATAAATATATTTTTTAATTGATTGTTTTGTTTAAACAATATAAAATATTAAAGGATAAAGTTTTAAGAGTTTTATTGGTATTAAATCTTATTTTTTTTTTTATATTTTACCTGCATCACCAGAGGCATAGCAGGCGCGTTGCCGATCTTATCACTAACCCTCACAGGAACATAACTGCTTGAAAGCAGTATTGTTTAGCTGTGCTTTTCAATAAGGTCTAGGTGGTTCCCCGGGCGGACCGCTCCCGTATTTCGAGCAGCATATTTCCTGATGGGTCCTACTTCAGTTATATATACGAATCGCCTCGAAGTATGTACACGCACAATTTCAGAACGACTGCACTGAATTGGATAATACTTTTCCTTTCGTGTTCCGTTCCCTTATTTGTTTTGTATAAAAAAAAACCGATACATTCACGAAAAAAAACATATTCTCTAGTCTTAATATACTTAAGTCTTTAATAAAAGATCATACAGAGCTTGTTTTACCAATTGTGGATAAATAATATTCAGTAAATAAGTTAAAAAAGGATGTAAACAGCAGAAGGTAGAACAGGGATAGTACATTAGGACTTGTTTGTCACCAATTGATAAAACTGCAACTTTTAGGTTCATATTAATGAATAAATATATTATCTTATAAATACAGTAAATTTCAATGGTAAAAAAGAATACCAAAATTTTTTTTTGGATATTGTCATCTATCAAAAAGCGTTATTCAAAACCATTGTGCCCTTTATATACTCTTTGCCATTGTGCTTTTGAAGTCCATTTGAATAAAGTTATTTTTTATTTTGATTTTGAGCGAAACGGAAGTTAGGATACGAACTCCAACATCTAATTATAAGTTTTAAAGTTCCGCCAATTGTTACAATTATAAATATCTTGAAGATCATCGCCAATTGCTTTTATAATTAAATTAAACAATTGCGAATTAGCTAAAGATCAATGAAAATATTAACAGTTGTATAAAAATGAATCAATTTTTTGGCTACTCAGTTGAGCTGCCATAGTTTACAAATTCGCAAGTATCCACAGCGACTATAATTTCCAAGTTTTTTTTTTTTAATTTTGACACAATTAATTATCTGTGTTTAATTTACTAAACAAAAACATTGGATTTTGATTTAGCGCATCATTTCATTAAAAAAAGGTTTTTCTTTTATTAAACCATTGGATTTATAAAACGCAATGTACCCGTGGAACTGCTGTAGGATGTGTGCGAGTGTACAAAGCTTACATCCCATATTTTTACTACCGAGACACAGTGAAAAATATTCAAGTGTTATTTTTCAAACAACAGGCATAAAGGTAGTCTCATAAACTATAATATAAATATTATAACGTAGATTACAACATATACAATGCCTTATATATAAAATATTTCATATGGAAACAAAGTAAACTCGATAATTACATTTTAAATGTAACCACTACTGTTTTTTTCTATAGGAATTGTTTATATTTTTACGTAATTGTAACTTAAAATAGATAAAAAAGCAGGTGTAAATACATTTGTTTGTATAAAAATATGAAAATATACCGTACAAGTTATATTAACATACATAAATGTGTAGTAATTACGAAAATAGTATTTTTAACAAATGAAATGTGTTATTATATTACAGGTTGCAATGAACGATTCACTTCCTCAAGATATGTGTTCAACGTGCATCAGTTTCATCAACGAATCGATAAAATTCAGAAGAAAATGCGAGGAAATGCAGAAAATTTTAACAGATAACAAAACAAACGGAATTAAGTTTGAAACATTTAACATATTGAAAACCGAAGAGAATTCAACCTCAATAAACATCATAGATGCTTTAGATGATGATTTTAAAGATCTCGATGATAATATAACATTAGATAATTTACAATTTAATGACATAGTACTAAAAGACGAAGGAAAAAACACGGAAATTGCTGATGAACCAAAACAGATGAAATACGAAGCTAGAGTCATAGAAATAGATGAAAAACCTATGGATATCATGTTCAAAACTAAAAAGAGGAAAGCGAAATCAATAAAAGTGAAACAGAAAGAGAGTAAGGAGAAGACGGAGAGAGTTAGAGAGGAGATAGAGTGTGAATATTGTCACAAGATTTTAACGTCCAAACTATCACTGAGGAATCATTACAAGATTCATACTGGATTTGATGTTGTTTGTGAGGTGAGGTGACTGTATTGCTTTTATTTTCTTATTTATTGTTAGTAACAATATACTATGCATATATATATTTGAATTTGAGTATTGTATCATTGTTAAGAAATAAAAATGTTTTGAATTTAAACATTTGTAAAGTCATTAGATAAATATTTGAAGCTTCCTCTTAAATTTTAAGTAAAAATAAAAAAAAAAGATTGCTGATGCGATTGTATGCATGTGCTGAAAGCGAAATTAACAACAGCAAAACTAAACGAGATTGGACCGAATTTAAACGAATATATTATATGTCTAAAGTGTTCAAATACTTTGTAGAAGGTATATGAAGGTATGGTCTTATATCTTATAGTATGAGAATGTAATGAAACTGTGCATTTGAAAATTTATGAAAATGTAACAATTATCTCATCACGCTTTGACAGCTTGCTAGATAATATCTGTTGGGTCGGCTAATTTGAAAGAAATCTTAATAATCTTTTTTTTTACAACAAGGTCGGCAAACAGGCGTACGGCTCACCTGATGGTTAGTGATTACCATAGTCTATAGATGATTGTAGTATTTTTTTTTTATTTTTATTATTTTTTACATAAACAACATCCACGGGCTCTTAGTTGCCCAGGCCATTTGTACTACATAAAATATTTGTTACTATATGTTGTTTACTATAGTGCGTTTTTTTGTTATTTAGCTGTGATTTTTTTTTTCTTTTATTATTTAGCTGTGATCTTCTGTTAGGTCGAGTAAGCACTTTCCCAGCCGGGCCGCTCCAGACCTCAAGTAGGATATTTCCTACCTCTAATATCTCACTACTGGGCATAGGCCTCTTTTCCCATGTAGGAGAAGGATCAGAGCTTAATCCACCACGCTGCTCCAATGCGGGTTGGCGGATATATTGCTTATGAGTAACGATCGCTATCAGGCGTACATGATAACAACCGGGACCGACGGCTTAACGTGCTTTCCGAGGCACGGTGGGGAGACCCACAAGGACTGCACAAACACCCAGACCACGGCAAACACCTGTATGGCCAATACAAATGTTTGTCATGTGCGGGGATCGAACACGCAACCGCCAGCGCAACAGGTACAATCAATGGCTGTGATCGCAGCGCCAACGCGGCGTCATTTCTTGCCGTACCCTACCTCAGTTAACAGTTAACTATCTCTGTTACAGCATTGTGGTAAAAAGTTCATTACCCGTCGACTGCTACTGATGCACTGTCGAGCCAAACACGGCTACGAGAAGACAGACAAGTGTTCCTACTGTGATTACAAGGCATCGAACGCTGAACAAGTCAAGGTAGCTATAGCGACACTAATTAAAGCCTATTTCTTAAACTTTAAAGTTTTTAACTGTTAACCCAAATAATTTGACAACCGTTCTGGTGTGGTGGTGCGTGAAGAGTGAAACTGGTAGTCGTGGGTTCGATCCGGCTCGGAGTGGATATTAGTATTTGTATAAATATTTATTTCCGATGTGGGGTTTTTTCCTTATAAGGGTTTCCACCGTGCCTCGGTATGCAAGTAAAGATGCCGGTCTCCCTTGTACGTAGATATTTAATAGTAATCGTTACTTCCATTCACCCTGTACCTCCACTGCTTCACATAGGCCCCTATCTTTTTTTTATTTTTTTTTTTATAGAAGAGGGGGCAAACGGACAGTTGGCTCACCTGATGGTAAGTGAAAACAACATCCACAGACACCCGCTACATCAAAGGATTAGCAGGTGCGTTGCCGGCCTTTCAAAAAGGAATATGCTCTTCTTTTGAAGGTCCCTAGGTCGTATTGGTTCGGAAATACCGTAGGTGGCAGCTGGTTCCATAGAGGGGTCGTGTTCCATATTCCATATACCATATTCCATATCCATGTTCCTACAAGATCGGAGCTTAATCCCCCAAGCCATCACCAAGCCACTATACAATTCTAAGCTAGCCTACAGTTGCCATTCTGTAATAATTTGTTCTCTTTAAATTTTCAGATACATGAACGTCTCCACACAGGTGAGAAACCGTTCGTATGCAAGGAGTGTAACGCCGGCTTCCACAGGAAAAGCAGCTACCTCCAGCACATAGCAATACACTTACCAGAGAAGACTGTACAAGTATGTATTCAAGGATCAATTCTTTTAATATATCTAAATGCTTGTATACTTATATTCAATATTGTACCTAAGCTTGAGTCTTTGTTTTGTACCACTATGATGGTAAACAAGTGTACTGTCAACAAGGTGGTAAGCGGTCACCGTAGCCGTAGATGTCTGCAACACCAGAAGTATCGTAAGGGCTATACCGACTCCACCCCTGGCCCAGTTCTGGAGCTATATATTACATATATTACTATATATTACTTACAAGAGGAGCATAACACACAACTTGGGAGCAGTAGCATTCATCTGTGGAGTAAGTTTAAGGTACCTCCCCAGTCGAGCTGCTCCAGATTTTAAGCAAGATATTCTTCTGGATGCCCTTTCTCAATGAAAGCATTACTTGTAAAAATGTTTTATTATGATATTCAAAAATGTTTAGAATTTCTAATGTGTGGGTAACACAAAAATAAAATCGTACATATTAAAATGTTTTATTACTTTTTTGGTGTACTGAGTGGCTACGGTACTAAAGAATATAGCCACCCCCTCTCTTCCCGTGGGTGTCGTAAGAGGCGACTAAGGGATAACACAGTTCCACTGACACCTTGCAACTTAAAAAGCCGACCGGTGGCGGGATAACCATCCAACTGCTGGCTTCGAAATACAAAGGCCGAAGACGGGCAGCAGCGTCTTCGGTGCGACAAAGCCAGCCCTGCGGTCACCAACCCGCCTGCCCAGCGTGGTGATTATGGCCAACACACATGAGTTCACGTTATTTTTGGCGTAAACTTGTGGAGGCCTATGTCCAGCAGTGGACTGTATAGGCTGTAATGATGATGATGATAAGAACTATTGTCACATTTTCATCAAGAATGCAGTGGGAGGCAGCTTGCACCGTGCAACTCATGCCGCTTACGATCGCCTTCAATGGAGACATATCATTCGTGGTCGCGATCCTCATTATTGAGGGAATGAGGAAGAAGAAATAAGAACTATTAAAATTCTCTATGCTTTATGGTACATTTAGTTACATGAACTATTAAATGCTTTATCACATAATAAAACAATAAAAAAAAAGTATATTTATGTATAAAAAATGGTCTCATAACTGAATAGCGATCTCTTCCAGACAAGCGTTACCAAATTTTCACATTATTGTTAACCAAAAAAGTCATCATCATCATCATCATCATCATCATCATTACAGCCTATACAGTCCACTGCTGGACATAGGCCTCCACAAGTTTACGCCAAAAATAACGTGAACTCATGTGTGTTGGCCATAATCACCACGCTGGGCAGGCGGGTTGGTGACCGCAGAGCTGGCTTTGTCGCACCGAAGACGCTGCTGCCCGTCTTCGGCCTGTGTATTTCAAAGCCAGCAGTTGGATGGTTATCCCGCCATCGGTCGGCTTTTTAAGTTCCAAGTCTTCCAAGTCTTAGTCGCCTCTTACGACACCCACAGGAAGAGAGGGGGTGGCTATATTCTTAATGCCGTAGCCACACAGTAGTTCTTATACCTATATATATCAAGTTCAAAATTTTATCCGTTCCAGTGCGACCAGTGCCCAGCCAGATTCAAATCTGTGACCTTGATGAGGATACACAAGAACCGCCACCGACCCTCCCAGTACACGTTCAAGTGTGGGGTCTGCGACAACAGTTTCGCGAGACGGAGAAACGTGGCCAGACACCTGCAGAGGGTCCACGGCCTGCCACCCGACCATCAGATACACAGGATTAAAATACACTGAAGTATTGAGGAATTACTTGAAGAGACTTGTGTTAGACCATTTTGGGATATTTCCAGAGAAACAATGGTAACATTGGAAGTAAATGGAATGTTTAAACCCGTGAGATCTGAAGAGAATGACATAGGATAAAACAAACGATACTTATCTCACTCTTAACTTCCGTTCGCCTCGCCCGATCACACTTTTCGTAACGCTCTCGTCACGCATTCACCAGATTACTCCTCAAGTCAAGAGTGCGTGAAGAATTTTACTTAAATTATGATTGTTACAAAAACACCACATGGAAGATGAAGAAAGACAGAAAACATTTATTATTTATTTATCTCTAGAGTAGAGTTTATTTTCCTTAAAATTTACAATTTATGCAATATAGAAATGTGCAATAATTGCTATCAAAATGCAATCAACAAGCGATAGCCAAGCAATCGATAGAGTTTATACATTCTCCTCTAGCTTGCCACTTTTCATGACATAACTGCAATAATTACCCTCAAGAAACAATTCAGAAGCAATAGCGAAGCAATCAATAGCCTAAAGAACGTTTCCGTAATATATTAGGGCTTGTAGGCTACCTTCAAATTCAAACCCTGGCATATCCTCACTAGGGTTGCCAGATTCAAGCGTGTCATTTCCGGGACAATTCGAGGATCACGAGTTCGGTCGGTTGAAAAATATACGAAAATTGATAATATTTTTTGTCAATCGCTAGAAAACTAGTAGTATTCGAAATTCGGGACAATCAACTATAATTCCTAGACACGGGACAAGATACGTAATTCCGGGACGATCCCGGATTTCCCGGCCATCTGGCAACCCTAATCCTCACAGGAGCCTGCTGGACATATTATGTTTGTAGACAATACTCTTAAACAAAATTATTTTAATTATTCTAGTTCAGATTAATAAAATTTGTATTAAAATATAAATATTAGAAATAAAAAGACATTTGTAATTAGTAATAATTATTAAATAATTAATATTTTAGATATATTTATTAATAATTTAGAAACGCCATATTAATTAATGAAATAATTACAATTTGATATTCTGTTTTAAGAATAAAATCAATTGATATTTAAGTTAATAAATGATAATTTATAATTTTGTCTTTGATTTTTTTAAAATCCAATTTCAAATAAAGACATTACTATTTTTAATCGTCACCTCATTGACTGCCTGGAAAACCATCGCATGGAAATAATGTGTCGTTGTGAATGTCGTATCAACATCGTTCAGGTCGTGTTAACATTAACAGCAGTAATATAATGGAGATTGACGAAAAATAATAAACTGTTCAAGAATACTATACTTAATTTATTTAAATTAAATAAAATTCAAAGCAAAAACTAAATGATTTTATTAGCCATGACTGCCATGAGGTTTATCATAGCGGGAAAAATGAAAACTCAAAAAAGATTTTTTTTAAATATCTGTAATATTATATATTTTTGAAGTTGATGTGAGATTTTCGATTATTATTACCCCCCCCCCCCTCGATTTAAATGTGTTTTGGTGTGATTTCATTGGACCCCTCCACCCCATTTTTAACCGACTTCAAAAAAAGGAGGAGGTTACTCAATTACCGACCGTATGTTTTTTTTAAATGTATGTTCGGGGATAACTCCGTCGTTTATGAACCGATTTTGATAATTCTTTTTTTTTGTTGGACAGGAGATATTACTAGTTTGGTACTATGATAAGGAAACTAGGATCTAATGATGGGATCTAAGAGAAATTGAGGGAAACTCTCGAAAATCCGTATAACTTTTTACTGGGTGTATCGATTTTAATGATTTTTAATTTAATCGAAAGCCGATATTTATCATGTGGTCACATTTAAATTTCATCGAGATCTGATCACAACATTTGCGTATTTATTTGACTATTTTTTCGTCTACCTGCGTTCTATTACTTGTCGATATAATTGAAGTCAGTTTTTCTTCGTTTGCCTGCAAACACAATTATGAGCTTGCGTAATTAATAGATATCACCTAACAACGTCGCTACTGCGTCGTTTAATCAAAATAATAATTAACACAAGTAAATAAAAATGAATGTTGGTTGCAATCGAGCGCATAACTCGAGAATAGCTCGACCAATTCGGCTAATTTTTTTTTGTTTGTTCCTTAAGGCCCACGGAAGGTTTAATAAAAATAAAAATGTAATTTTTACTATTAACTGTTGACAGAACGAAATCTGTCAGTCTGTCTGGCCAGGCAGCTAGTTAATAAAAACACAAGTGGGTTGTCTGGAAGAGATCACTATCTAGTGATAAGACCGCCCGTTGCATGCGACGTAATTATTACTTTTTTCCCTTTAAGCTTTATACTTATGTCATTGTTATATGTTACTGTGTGCAATAAAGTTATTTATTATTATTATAAAAACGTTTAGAGGTATAAAGTTCGCCGGGTCAGATGTTTTAGAAATAATAAAGCAAACAATCATCTTAGCTCAATTCTGTAATCAAATGGGGTTACATTTCTCACAAACCAAATGAAAGGAACATTAATCATATATATTAAAACGCTAAGGTTGAGATGTTTGCGTCCCTTTTTAGTAAAAACCCTCACAATTACTCCACATAAATTATATATCATTTTATAGATAATTGCTTGCTCTACCGGCAACAATAACTAAAAAAAAATTTAATACCGCTTTTGTTTTTGTAAATTAATTAATTATTAAAATTATATATCAACGTCAACATGTTTGACGGTCGGTAAAATTTTTGTTCATTTTCAAATCAACTCAATAACTAAATACTTTTTTGTAATTTTGTAAAGTGATAATTATATATTTACTAGCTGTGCCCGCGGCTTCGCCCGCGTTTAAATCAGTGAGTCACAAATTTTTCCCAGCAAACTTCCAGTGAAACTCAAAATCTCATCAAAATCGGCTTAGTCGTTCCGTAAACCTTCCCCTTGAAGCCCTCTCTCCATTGGTAAAACCGCATGAAAAGCCGTTCAGTAAATTTTGAGGGAATCGATCACATACACTTTTGGGGGACTTATTGTTATAATACACTAACTGTTGCTCGCGACTACGTTCGCGTGGTTATGAAGATATGCAAAAAAATAATTTGCTTTTAAACATCTTCATAGTAATCAAGATGTTTAAGTAAATTATTTTTTTATTTCAGTCACTTGAAATGCTTATCACGCTGAGTAATTTTTTAAAAGGCACAATTTAGTATAATTTATTAGTTATTTTTATAAAACCTCTCTATACACCACATTTTTAGTTTTATTTTCAGGCTGCAGTATAAATAACCTATCAGGCGAACTTATAGCTGCTGTATATGTTTCATACAAACTATCAACCCCAATCAAATGCCCTTAGCAGTGGAATATCAAAAAATCCGTTCTTAGCGGACGTTTACTAACTATAATCTACCTCCCTGCTAAATTTCATCTTTGTCCATCCTGGATGGATGGACCATCCAGCGGTTTTTGAGTTCTCGTGATGAGTGAGTCAGTGACCTTTCTCTTATATATATTGATTACGATGCATTATTTGGACTCCTTTTCACCATCTATATACATTTTAAATTTCGTCTCTTACTTTAAAAACATAGGCTTTTCATACAAACTTCCGACCCTCGTTTTATCCCTTTAGGGGTCGAGTTTCGTAAAATCCGTTCTCAGCGGATGTTTACGCCCTATAAGGAGCCTACCTGCTAAATTTCAAGTTTGTAGGTGTTACAGTTTCGGAGATTTCGTGATCAGTGAGTCAACCTACGATCCCCCGTTTTAACCCCAAAAAGGGATTGATTTCTAAAGATACATTATTTGGATACATTTTCACCATCTATAGAGCTTACATTTGAAATTTCAAGTCTCTTACTTCAAAAACATAGGACTTTCATACAAACTTCCAACCCCCGTTTAACCCCCTTAGGGGTAGAATTTCGTTAAATCCGTTCTTAGCGGATGCCTACGTCTTATAAGGAGCCTACCTGCCAAATTTCAAGTTTGTAGGTGTTATAGTTTCGGAGATTTCGTGATGAGTGACCTTTCGCGTTTATATATATTATATATCTTAATATATATAAATCTCGTGTCACAATGTTTGTCCTCAATGGACTCCTAAACCACTTAACCGATTATAATAAAATTCGCACACCATGTGCAGTTCGATCCAACTTAAAAGATAGGCTATATTTTATTTTGATATATTATGTTATTATTATATTTCAGAAAAAAATAAGGTGATACGAAGTTCGCCAGGTTAGCTAGTATATTATATAGATTTAGTGCGAATTATTCGCACGGGTATCGCCAGTTATAAATAAAACAAGCGGATGGAATAAATTAAAGTTTATTTATACATTAAAACAATCACCATAGACATTTTACAACGCTGTGACTTCCAGAGATCCCGGACCTCGTCAAAAGCAAATAAATATATCGATGTCTCCTAAGTATACTGAGTCAACTCTACTCCTAATAACTTTATTTTTTTGTTACATAGGTAGATAGGAAATGAAGTAAATATTATTAATATCTTAAAAAAATTAAATAGTCAAAAGTTGTTAGTTGACTCAGTATACTTAGGAGCCATCGATATGACAGTATAACAGTACACCACATTGACACCAAGAAATACTACAAATTAACTTTATTTATAACACTAATAAAATGCCTGAACTCTTTCTGGGAGCTTACTTAATTTGTAAACTTCATTAAAACCGTTTTAGTAATTATTTTTACTATCTTTAACATAGACAAAATCGTCTGTTCCTAAGGTAAGCAACTTAATGCTTGTGTTATAGATAAGAGCGACTGATATAGCTACTGATTTCCTTTCGATAAATATATATTACACCCAGATGTGAAGCGGTAATCGTACAAACAACCCCCGGAATAGAAAGCTGCACTTCAAACCGTAACAACGGGCTAGTCAAATATATTATCCACATATTTACTTTAGCTATGTATATTGATATACATAATTCGTCTGTACGTGTTTGTAACTTTAAACGGCTGCACTGATTGAAATTTCGTGTCTACATTTCAATGGATTCATGGATGGTTTGGAAACAATTGGACCCGGTAGGTGGCGCTGCTGTCGGTAAGTTAGCGATCAAATTGCATAGTTTCTATTCTGAAAAGGATAACATCTGCGGGGTCCGCTAATAATAATATAAATCAAGTTAACATAGTATTCCTTGGTAGTTTCTAGATATCAATGTTACATCTTTATAAATAATACAAAGTGTACAACAAGAGAGAGGAATTAAATGAAACCACATACACACAGACCATTTATAATATACTAGCTGTGCCCGCGGCTTCGCCCGCGTTTAAATTAGTAAGTCACAAAGTTTTCCCGGCAAACTTCCAGTGAAACTCAAAATCTCATCAAAATCGGCTTAGTCGTTCCGTAAACCTTCCTCTTGAAGCCCTCTCTCCATTGGTAAAACCGCATGAAAAGCCGTTTAGTAAATTTTGAGGGAATCACATACACTTTTAGGGACCTATTGTTATAATACACTAACTGTTGCCCGCGACTACGTTCGCGTGGAAGATAATAAGATATGCATTACTATCAAGATATATATAGTTTATTTATTTTTTATTTTAGAATAAAGAATATTATAATAATACTGCTTTGTCCACAAAAATTCTATCAGAGGATATGGAATACGTTATACACAGTTATAAAAAATGTGTTATAAGATCAGATTGGTCGTGTAGCTATTTAGCCATATATATACAGACAGTGACGTAGCGAGCTTAGCTCGTGCCCGGGGCACAATATTTTTTAGCCCTTCCCCACTGGAAAACCATATATGTCCAGCGATTTCTTGTTTTACTGACCATTTCGCGCCTCTTAACCCCTCTAACTACAACACTGTATACAGAACATCAGTCAATAACAAGTAGTTCAACTTATCGTTTTCTAACATTAACGCGAATTTCACTAATTACAATAAATTTTTCGAATTTTATTGCGGTTTACAAAGTTTTTGAGATGCCCGACGTTTTGTAATACTATACAGCGACCACGGTCGCGGGAGGACAGCCCTCCAAAAAAAGTTGTTTCATTGTTCAAGTTCAGTTGTTAATCTCGTGTCCAAACAACTAGTTCTATTTGTCTGATGTCTTGTATATAATTACATAGTATAAAACAAAGTCGCATCCCGTTGTCTGTGTGCTTAGATCTTTAAAACTACGCAACGGATTTTGATGCGGTTTTCTTTAGTAAATAGAGTGATTTAATAGGATAGGTTTATATGTATAATACATGCATAATATCGTAGAGGAACACTGATAGTTTTTGCAACCGTGCGAAGCCGGGGCGGGTCGAAGTGTCATATAAATGGTCTCTATTTGGTTTCTTTTAATACCTCTCGCTTATATCTGTACATAATCAATGGTTTGAAGCTTATTAACATTTGTATAGAATAGTTTTAACACCATACATGATCACGAATTACCATAACATACTTAGTAACAGAAAAATTAAAAAACAAATAAAGTGTGGCAACTCCGACACGCAAGTGGAGTTAACTCCTTAAATAACGATTATTTAGTTTACTAAAAAAAATATTTATAGATAAAGCGTATTATTCGGTGCAGGATTACATAGTTGATTAAAGATGTGTGGACTTAGTGACGCTGTATTTTATGCAACATGTTACTAATTTTGAACTAAAACACAGTTTATATATTATTTTCAAAAGAGTAACTGCGGAGTTTCTTGGCGATTCGTCTCTGCAGAATCTACATTCCGAATCGGTGGTAGATTTACGTTTCAGCCTGTAATATCCCACTACTATTGGCCTCTTTCCCCATGTAGAAGGACGGTAGCTTTACTTGTACAAAAAATAATAATCACATAGATTTTAATTTATAAAAGGTGTTCTGAGGGCCTTTTTGAGTAGTAGTTTTTGATCTTGATTCATCTCGCAAGAGACGTTGCAGTAAACCGTCACCATCAGCGTTACTGTTTCACGCGATTTCACTCCCCATATATTTTCCGTACCACGGTTATATCATTTTTTAAGGAGTTAACTCCAAAGTGATAATTCTTTGAATATTTATTTAGATATCACATATATAAATATTGCCCTATATATGATCAAAACTCCACAAAATAAGAAAAAAAAGTGTATGTGCAATTCACACACGGCAGAAGTGAAACTTCTGAAAAGTGACCCACGAGAGAATTTATCGAGCAATTCACACACGGCAGAAGTAAGACTTCTGAAAAGTGACCTATTAGAGAATTTATCACCGAGAATATAAAATACAGTGTAATGTATTCTATGTCATTCTTTCTTATATATTTATGTATTTTTATTTATCGTGACGCATTTCCGTTTCATCGAGTTTGAACTAAAGAAGTTTCACTTCAAAAACATCACACCTGACTGTAACATATGATAACAAAAAATAACATAATTTTTTATTACGAAACAAGGAATGATCTAAAACTAACCATTTAAATTAATTCGTTGACAATGTTCCTAGCTTGATTACTGTGTGAATGGGGAGGAATGGGAGGAGCAGGATTTAAAAACGCCTATTCGATAATTTTTTACTTATTTATTTACTTAATATTTGCTAGTACTTTTTTGTACCCTCTAGCGAAAGATTTCAGAAACTGAACTGTTTTGGATGAAATTGGGGGGGGGGGGGGGGGTATATGTCGTTAAAACGCCTATTCGACTAACGTTTGACTATATTTTATTTATTTTATCAAGCTAATCCTTTTTGTACCTCTTTCAGTACAACGTTTCACAATCCAGTCTACAGAACCAAAATATAATAAAAACAAGCCTTTTAAATCAATACTAGCTGATTTCTTTAACTTCGTCTATTTTGTATTATATCCATTTTTTGAAACTGATCTTTTTCTAAAACAATTTTGAGGGATATTCTATTTTAATTAGCCAGTGTTATAGTAAATATGTGTAGAGGCGTATTCGCGTAGGAAAATGAAATTAAATATTATCTAATTATTAAGTAATTTATCTATAAATTACGTCACAAATCAAGGGGAGTAGGGGGTTGACAAAGTATGACGTTGTATGACAAGGGGTGGGGGTGATAAATTTTTGTAACATATTTCAAAACATATTTATTAGCATTAAAACGTGATATTTGAACTACATACATATTTTAAATGGCAAAATATGTGACGTCACACTAGGCAGGGGTCTCGTAAATGTGTCAGGCTGTGACAATCAATGACAAGGACGGGGGAGGGGTCTAATAAATCTTAAAGTTCGTATGACGTAATTTATGCATGGTCCCCTTTACCTTACGGTCAAAGGTGATTTCGCTGTGAGGCACTAACATAATGTGGGGGGGGGAGGTACTCTAACGATACTTTTCTCTAGATATTTGTCATAAGACACAGCGGTATAAGTTAAAGAACTTTAGAGTTTGGTAAATTAGGAAATATGGTCATTCTGTGATTCTTGATTCTTATTACTTTTATAATTGGTGCAGTGTATTGTGATATTGGAGAAGGACAGTGGTAGATTATGGGGTGGTACTACTACAAAATAGTAAGATATCTACATCTCAAAATAGAAAGTGATAGGAAGCTGTAGTGCGAGGTACTTCCTGGTGATGGGTGCTTTGTAAGACATTGGGGAGACCCGTTTGGACAGGAGTTAGGAAGTGTTGGGAATGGCGAGGGGTTGAGTAGTGAGGGGTGTTAAGGAGAGTGGGGAGTTAGGAGTGTGGAGTAGGATTGAGGGAGGTCGGTAGTTAGGTGGGACTTAGGAGCGAATGGGTAGTACGGGGATTAGGAGGGGAGATAGGTGTGAAGGCGGTTAGGATTGAGGGGGGTCGGTAGTTAGGAGCAAACTGGGAGCAGGGGGGGTTAGGAGAGGGGAGATGGAGCAAACTGGCAGCAGGGGGGTTAGGAGAGGGGATATGGAGCAAACTGGGAGCAGGGGGGGTTAGGAGAGGGGAGATGGGTGTGAATGCGGTTAGGATCGAGGGGGGTCGGGCGGCGGTTACCGCTGCAGCTGCTGCAGCTTCTCGCAGGACGGCATGCGCACGCGCTGCGCCTCGGCGGCGTGGCGCGCGTCGCCGAAGTTGCGCGCCTTCCACGCCGCGCTGTCGCGGTAGTTGCGCTCGCGCTGGCACGCGTGCCGCAGCCCCACTGCGATAAGACAAGCACGCCACACGTCACACCGCGCCTCGGCCGGCACACCCCACTGCTGGGCCTCGCTCCCCGTGTGGGGGGAGGATCAGAGCTTAGTCCACCCCGCGGCTCCGATGCGGGTTGGCGGATATATTCTCTACTATGAGCACCGATCGCTATCAGGTGTACACGATAACGACCGGAACCGACGGCTTAAGGTATTCTCTGAGGCGCGATGGAGAGACCCACAAAGACTAACGACCAGAACGACCGACATGGCACACGTACCCATTACACCGGAGCGGTCGTATCACACTAACCAATAGGTAAATACACGCATCGCAATCAATCAGTTGCGATCATTAATTACGGTTAGATAGCATAAACTATGTGTACGTATGTGTATGTGTATAAATATCAATATTTGAGCAAATACACACACCGCTACATCAGAGTTATGAACTACAATACAGCAAGGTACATCATGCTCAAAATTTGGAGCAACCCGACTGGGGTAATACCTTGACCTTACACAAGATCAAAGCTACATAATACTGTTTTCAAGCAGTGTTGTGTCCCTGTGTGAGTAAGGTAGAGCTCCTGTAAAGGGTCAGCAACGCGCTTGCAATGCTTCTGGTGTTGCAGGCGTCTGTAACCTCTTACCATCAGGTGAGCCGTACGCTTGTTTGCCAACCTAGTTGTGTATAAAAAAAAAGGTACGTATTCTGTCGTGTGTATAGTGTCATAAACCTCACCTATATACTCTTCCTCGATGGCCATCTCAAGTCTCCTCAACGAGCCCTGATAGTCCGTGTGGAAGTTCTCTTTCACATAATAGGGAATCTAAAACAATAGGAATACTTTATAAATTTTAAGATTCCTAAAACCAAAATTTTTGCCCCGAAATATCTCTTATTCAAATTTTAAAACACAAAAATATATTGTTGCTATGATTTTTTTTTCTTCAATATTTATAAAAATCTTACAAGAAGAAAAAATTAGAAAAAGTTCGTAGAAAATTGAACAATTTCAGACAAATTTAATAATTATTGCAGCTTTAGACTTTTGATCTTGACAGGACAAAATCTACAGAGTAATTTATAACTAAGTAAATATTTCAGTAAAAGGCAGAAATTAAAAAAAACTTTACTTAAAAGATAAATGACCAGTTGAAGCCACTTGGTTGCAGTATCAGCAGTCCCAATGGCGACAGCAGAAACAGCAATAACAGTCCCGGTACTAGCAGTACAAGAACCGCTACCGGTAGTACTAGTAGAACCACCAGCAGTGGCAGCAGAAGGAACAGTAACAGTGTTGGTAGTAATAGTACTAACAGTATTACTGGCAGTAACAGAATCAGTACCAACGGTATTAGTAGGAGCAACATCAGGACAGGTAGTAGGAGTACTACAATTACTGATAGTAGTAGTATCAGTAACAATGTGAGTATTGAGACAATAACCAAAGCTAAGACCAGTAGCACCATGAAGAATGTTGGTAATGATATTAAAACTGACATGAATAAAACTACTACCACTGACGGTAGTAGCAAAATGAGTACTATCTCTGGTAGAAGCAATGCTACTGGTAGTAATAACATCAATAATGGCAGTATTAATGTCAACATCGGCAATAATGTCACCAGTATAAGTACTGACAACAGTGAAATCAGAATCAAACCAGGCAGTAAAATTATAGACAGTAGCAACGGCACCAGTAATATAAAGATCAAACCCGGTACCAACAGAATCAATAATATCAACGGTAACAGTGAAATCACCAGCAGTGCTGGTACTAACGACACCAACAATAATACTGGCAGCAGTAGCAATAACAATAGAGCTGGTAGTAACAATACTATCACTACCACTGGGAGTAGCAATATCAGTATCATTGCTGGTAAAAATAACAGCAGCATCACTGGCATTACCAGCGTCAGCAGTATCAGTATTGCATATACCTTCAGGTTAACAGTATCCCTCGGTACGGGGTACTTTGGACTGGGACTGAGGCTGTACACTGGTTCACTGATGAAGAAGCCGGACATCATGGACAGTAGCACTAGTACTAGTACTGGTAACAGTTGTACGAGACCGGCGTGATTGTCTCTCGGTTCGGGTTCGCGCGCACGTCGCCTAGTGTACACTGTTGGACCGCCTGCAGGGAATGCTGGAAATGATAAAAAATATATATAAATACAGTACGCCTCACAGTTACAGATTTTCGATCATTTATGTTGCATTAAAAAAAGCAAAAAAACCTAGAATTTATCCTTGTGGGACGCCCATTAATGGCACAAGTCCAGAAAACTTTATTCCGTAAATTGAACTGTCTATCTTTCATATGTCTGTGAATTTCTGTATGATTTGAGTTCTTTAATTGGGCTACTCCACATTTTTAACTAACTTCGAAAAAACGTGGAGGTTCTCAATGCAAATATTTTTTTGTATTGTTTACCACAAATTTTTAGTGGGTGTATCAGTTTTGATGATACTTTTTTTTAATTGAAACCTAGTTCTTGTCAAGTTCCATTTAAATTTGATCGAGATCTGATGAATAACTTTTTAAATATCTCTAATATTGAAAATTGAAGTTGGTCATTCATTTGCGAGCAAAAATAATTAGGAGTAAGATATTTTCCGCTGTTCTTTACCACTACATAATATTAATATGATGGTCTCACCAGCAGCCCCAAAGAACATGTTGAAGAGCTCCTCAGCGGTGAGGTCGGACTCGAAGCCCCTCGCGTAATACTGGTGGTGATGTGTGGTGTGCGTGGGTTCTTCACCACGTATATCATACTGCTTGCGTTTCTCGGGGTCCGTGAGTATGGCTGCCGCATTGCCTATTGCCTAAACATGACATGATTGATTCAGCCTGCAATATCCCAATAATAGGCCACTTTCTCCGTGTAGAAGGGATCTTTATGTATTCCATATTATATGTAGCAATTATCAGGTGTTTATGATAACACCAGAACCAGATAAAAAGTTTATTAGGGCCAAGAGATTTTTGAATATTTTACTAATAAATAAAAATTTATGGCTTAAAAACATTTGGCTTAAAAACATTTAAAATTGCGAACATTATGATCTGACAGGTTTTAAATTTGATTTTAAATTATTAAAACTTCATTAAGTTTGGTAATAAGACATTTTTAACAAGCTAAAATTTTCTGGGACGGGGGGGGGGGGATGTTCTAGGGGGGGGGGATGTTCTAGCGTGGTTTACGACCTTCGATCCTACAAAGGTAACCAAAAAAGTATTAGTAGTGACACTAATGAATTAGTTTACAAGGCATCCATTAACTATTTACACATTTAGTAACATGGTGAGAGATCAATAAGTCTGACAAGGGTGGTAACCTCCTTAACTATGATTGATGGGTAGTCATAAGTATTGTGACGTGATTAAATCTACAATCTATAGTAATATTATAAAGCTAAAAAGTTTGTTTAAATGTCCTTATATCAGGAACTGTTTCGAATTGACAAATTCTGTGTGGGTCAGGATTTTTCAGCTAACCCTAGATAGTCTATTTACCAAGGATAGGCTAATTAACACAAGTCAAACCACGGGTTACAGCTAGTTTTGTATAATTCAGCTACTTCAGACTGTGGATAATAAATATTTATAATTCATTTATAATTTAAATTTCAAGTTTTAGCAAAGAATAATCACGTAATCCTATTGTTTTATATTTGAAAATAAATTTAAAGTTTTTATTAAAAATAATTTAATAGCTAAAGCATATTATTCCGTTCAAGATTGTATCAACGACAAAGATATTTTATGCAAGATATTACTAATTTTGTACTAAAACACAGTTTATTGCCGATTCTTATCTGCAGAATCTGCATTCCGAATCTGTAGTAGCTTTACTTATAACTATAATTAACTAAAACAGATATAATTTTAATTTGTATAATTAAGATCCGAAATTTCTTTGGAATCCTACTCGTGTAAAGAAACGATAAAGGAATTTTAGTTTTTATTTAATTTCATATCTTTTGACAACTACTTGAGCAAACAAGAGTACGGCTCACGTAATGGTAAGCAATTATCGTATCTTACAAATGCCCGCAACACCAAAAGCATCGTAAATGTGTTTCCGACCCTACCTCAATCCCCACCCAGGAGCTCACTGCTCGAAACCAGTATTAATTTTATTTATTTGTGATTTGTTCTCCATAGCTATATTTAAAGCTTTATTACTTTTTATTGTACCTTGAAAGCTTCAGCCGCACCGGGAGCATGATTCTTATCGGGATGTAGCTGCAGAGCTAACTTCTTGTAGGCCTTTTTTATGTCTGAGTCAGTGGCCTCTTTGGTCACTCCTGTAAATACAAAATATGTGTTTATAAAATAAAATAAATAAACCCTTAACAGTCAACAGTACTCACTAGGATTTTATTCTGTGTTGGGGGTTCGAAAACACATACAATATTTAAGTACAAACCCCCAGACCCCAACATACACCTATATGACCAATACAAATGTTTGTTCATAGATTTTGCTCATGTAGTCAATATCTTCTCAGGAAAATTTCAAGCTTTTCGAGCTATATCCAAATATCGCTCTATGGTGAGCAGTGTTTAGTGTTTTTTAAACTTGAGTTAATTATATTTATATTATTAGCATATTTTTTAATTAGTATGTAAAATCTCAACGGGGAATGGCTTAGCAAATACTATGGCCGGTCATGAAAGGAAGGGAGCGGTAAAAAATTTAAAAATGGGTCACGTAGTATGGGTCCCCTCATGCTATTATATGTAGGTATGTTAGTTCCTTTTTTTCATGTTATTACATTACAATGTAAACTTTTTGCTTTTAATACAAAGTAAACATTAACCATTTTGTCTGAGCAATAAATTAAGTCGTCTCAACTAATGCGGCCTTGAAATAAACTATATTTGTACTGACCTAATATTTCGTAGTAATCCTTACACTTGGTTTTCACTCTGCGTACGGCTTCTAGTTGCTCCGCAGTATATTCTCTTTGAGTTGGTTGGTGTGTAGGTGTCCTTCTCCGCCTCAAATCATCAGCGCTGGGGCTACTTGGTGGCGTTTTTTTAGGTACACTTCCGGAAGTGGCTGAAGCTCTGACTCTCGTTAAGAGTTCTTTGGCAAGAGCTGTAGGGTACAGTCGCTCTGCTTTAAGCAAGAAGCGTTCAGCTTTTTCAACATTTCCAGCAGTAAATGCATTTTGCGCAATTTCGATACACCTTTCTGCTTCGTCCTTGTTGCCTTCGATCGTCATATTGGTGGTTCACAAGTTTCTTGAGATTAACACGCAACTACGACGATATGTTTCGACAATCGTCCGGCGTAATACACAAATTTAATTAGCTTAAATTGGTTTTACTTTTAAATAATCATCATTAGAGTAGGCTTAATGCAGCTTCATGCGTCAATGGATAGAGAAAAATATCGCATTTTAGTTGCCATTTGTAATATTTACGTTGTTTTAAAATTTATCCCCAATAGGGAAAGGCAAAGGACTATAATCCATACAGCCTAGTCTGAATTTGTAAGTTTCGTTCTGATATATCAAAAGGCCGGAGCCAAGTCTGAAGTAACTTTATTGTTCTTCTGATTCGATGACTGGTAGAGTAAGGCCGAAACCAAGTCTGAAATTTCATATTTTCGTCTACTCTTCTTTGTCTATAAGTGATAGGCGAGGTCGAAACCAAGTCTGTAATAGGCCGAAGCCTTGTAATATTTACGTTTTCATTACATTTTTTTTTTTTTTTGGGATTTTATGACCTGGTATCTATAACCTTTAGGTCAACTCTTATTCTTCATATATGTAATAATACGGCTATGAGCACATTTCATTAAATTGTTTTAATTGTATTCTTTATGTATTTGTAGATGTGCTTGTAAGTATGTTCGTCTTGTAATAATTGTTTTAATGACGGCGGGCGGGACAATAAATGACACTTATTTTCAACATCACTAAGTTCACTGGCCAACGCTAGTCTGTCAATCAAAAATTTTTGACAATCGAAAATAATGTGTTCCACAGTTCCATCACTTGAATTACAATGTGGACAAGTTTTATTCGCAATAATGCCGAGTCGAGCAAGGTGTGACGGTGCAGTATTATGACCAAAACGTAGTCTATTTATGATAGTAATAAAGTCTCTAGTAGCATCTTGCATACGATGATACCAAGGTCTTGCAGGTAAACTTTCTTGTATGCTCCCATACCATTTTCCTTTCGTATCTTGATCTTTCTTCCACATTTCTAACCACAACTTTTGAGTATTCTGGTCAATACATTGCAAGTAATCGGACATAGGAACATTCATTGCATTTCTAACGTCAACAGCATTAACTCCTTCATATGCAGTTTTATCAGCCATTTCATTGCCAGAGATACCTTTGTGGGAAGGCACCCATAGAAAGAAAATTTGAATATTTTTATTATGGTATTGGTGAATTATTTGTTTAATGAAATAAAGTATATAATTAGACTTGTATTTAACTGTGAGGGTACTTAAAGCTGTTATCAAACTCAAGGAATCAGAAATTATTAAAAAATATTTAATGTTATTGATTTCGCGAATACGCATTAATGCCTGATACACTGCATATGCCTCTGCCGTAAATATAGAGCAGGGTTCATGCAGAATAAAACTTGAAGAAAATTTTGCTTGTGGATCATATAGAGCAGCATGTACATAATCACTTGCTTTGCTCCCATCAGTGTAGATAACATAGTACATTGAATTTTCCTCCAAAAATTTAAGCATTTCTGAATTATTGTTTATTGTCTGTTGAACTATATTAATTGGATGTGAAATACATTGATAAGAGAAAGAGTAACATGGCCATGGAAACTGTTTTCTAATTTTAGAAAAGCTATTGTCTATTTCCAGGAGTATATCGGACAGTGTTGGAGAATTACCACATAATAGACCTTGTGCTGTTATTAATGGTCTTCTTGGTGTTCTATCTATATAAGGTACAATTTTATTTATTACTTGAGTATTGTTTGATGCTATTAGTTTGAGACAGTATCTTTCAGCAAGTAATATTCGCCTCAAAATCAAAGGCATCACTTTTGTCTCAACTTCCATGGCCCTTATGGGAGTTGAGCACATAGCACCAGATATTATTCTTAAAGCCTTATTCTGCAATATGTCTAATTTATTTACATGAGAACTATTCATATAAGCGAGTGAGCTATAATCTAAGTGACTTCTAACAATACTTTTATACAATATTGACAATATTTTAGGGTCTGCACCCCATGTTACGCCACAAAGTGATCTGATAACATTTAGTCCTGTGTGAGCATTTTTGGATACATATTTAATATGTTCTTCAAAAGTTAGTTTTGGGTCCAGTATTATTCCTAAAAACTTCTTTGAAGTGACTCTATTTATAATTTCATTATTGTAAATAACATTCGAATTTGAGGTTTCATTGCCAAAAAACATAACACTACTTTTAGAGGGGTTAATTTTTAAATGTAAACGATCATTATAATATTGTAATAGTTGAAATAAGGATTTGTTCATATTATCTATTGCAATCTCTAAGTTGTAATTACTGCTATATAATACAATGTCATCAGCAAATTGTAAAATATTTACATTCTTATTATTTACATATTTACAAATTTCACTTGTGTATATATTGTATAGTAGTGGAGATAGCGTGGCACCCTGCATTGTGCCTTTTGAGGCACATTTGGGTCCATATAAAATATTGTTATGCCTAGCATAGATTGTTCTGTTGTTCAAAAAATTAAAAATCCACTTACATAAGTGCCCGGGCACACCCAACCTAGACATGATTTGAACTAGTATACCAGGATCAACACTATCAAAAGCACTTTGAACATCTAGGAATACGCAAACAGTGTTTAATTTTCTATGTTTTGCATTTTTCAGGTCAGAGATTAAAGAGGTGAAACTGTCTGCACTACTACGCCCTCTACGGAAGCCATATTGTATATGTGGAATGAAACACTTGGATTCAACATACCAGTCAAGACGGACTTTCACCATATTTTCGAATATTTTACCAAGACAGGATGACAAGGAAATTGGTCTATAAGAACTAGCAAACTCAGGAGATTTGTCGGGCTTAAGTATTGGGACAACACACTGTGTTTTCCATGACTGTGGAATAGATTTATTACGCCAAAGCAAATTGAGGATGCTAAGAAACAACTTTTGGGCAGATACATCTAACTTTTTAATTACTATGTAAGGATAATCATCTAAGCCAGGAGTTGTATTTCGTCTAGAGTGCAAGCTTGTTAAAAATTCAGACCATGAAAATGGATCCAGTAAAAATTTAGAATTTGGGTTGTGATTGTTGATTTCAAAAAGAACGTTCAGTTGATCTACCTCAATTAAGTTGCTATTATCTGATAATTTATCCAAGAGTGGAGATATAAACTCATTTGTATATGATTTATTCTTAGGTCTTATGCCTTTAAACATTTTTAATAAATTCCAAATTTTACTTATGTGAGTATTTCTATTAAAAGTGTTACATAAATTATTCCATCCAATTTTTTTCTGTTCTGAAATTGTTCTCTTTTTCTGGGCATCTTTTCTTTTGTAATTAATATAATTTTCAATAGTAGGCTCTTTTCTATATAGTTTTAGTGCATTATATGAAGCAATAACACTTTGTTCACATATACTATTCCACCAGGGAGATGGTGGCCTGCTTATGAAAGTGTTTGTTTTAGTGAGCTTTGGAATTGACATTTCTTTAAGAGTATCTAAATGAAGACAGAAATTATTATAGGTTGAAATAGGATCATGTGATTGAAGTATGAGATCATTAAACATTGTTTTGGAAAGAGCTGTGTATGTTGCCCAGTCAGCTTTTTTATATATGAACCTATCTACAGGGGAATTGAGATGATATTTATCTACATGTAATAAAATCTCTGTTATTGTTGGATAATGGTAACTTCCCATTGTATCATCATGTACAGACCATTCACATAGTGGTGCGAGGCTGCCACTGATGAAGCTTACATCAATGGCAGAAGAAGTTTGTCTAGGGCGATTTATAGTTGTAGGTCTACCATCATTTAAAATACACAAATCTAAGTCATCAATTAAATTAAATAACTCCTGACCTCTACCTTTCGTTGACTGACAACCAAATGCAATATGATGAGCATTAAAGTCACCACTCATAAATATGGGTTTTGGTAGATCATTAATAATGTAACGGAGTCTATTAATTCGTATACGCCCACTTGAAGGTGGACAGTATACACAGAGAATTGTTAAACTACTATGTCCTGTTGATACAGATACAGCAACTGTTTGAATGTCTTCATAAAATCTGGTATTTAATATATTATACTTAAGGTATGGTTTTATCAGTATTGCAACTCCATTATGTGAATTGTTTGAATTTTTGTTGTAAATATTATACCCTGGTATTTTAAAATTATTATCTTTTAACCATGTCTCATTAAGAAGGCAAATATCAATATTTTGTTGTTTTAAAAATTGTATCAATAAAGGTTTTTTACTATTTGCACTTTGAATGTTATACTGCGCAATACGTAACTTGGATTGTGTAGAACTAGGCCCTACACAATCCATTATGTTAAGTTTTTTAATAATGCATCTTTAATAGTTTTAAAATTAGTAGGTATACTGTCATCTTTATTGGCTAATTCCACCAACGTCTGCACTAGGGCCATAAGTACATCGTTGTTGGAAATTATTTGACTTTTAAGGTCTTTAGAATGGACTGTTTTAACTTTATTTACATCTTGTACAGACTTATTTGCAGAGATATTTACAGACTTATTTACAATAACATTACTTTTTACAGGTTGTGATTTTGGTGATGGGAGTGGAGGGAAATCTGTTTCATTTGTGGTGACTTGTTTTGTAAAGGCGACACTTGCATAAGATATGTTGTTTTTCTTTTCGATAATCTTCTTTGTTTTAATAGGACATAATCTAGATATCGCAAGATGAGGTCCACTGCAATTTATGCAGCTGATTTCTGTTGGTTTATCACATTCCTTATACAAGTGCTCACCTCCGCAAATACTACATCTTTGTTTACCGTTACAAATCTTTGCTGAATGATTAAATTTAAAACACTTATAACACTGTAATAATGGTGGAATGTATTCGAAAACTCTGTACGAGAATAGATCATATTGTACATTACTAGGCAGTACATTAGATAAAAAGGTTATGCTTACAGTCTGTAATGGAATGCGCTCTTGTCCTACTTTCTTTGAAAACCTTCTTATTGCCACTATTTCATAAATTGAAGAAAGTCTTGTGTAAAGTTCTTTGTTAGATATATTCGCTGGAACGAATCTAATGATGCCAGTTTTTTCAATTTGCGCTGCCGGTATAAACGCCTTCATGTTATATTTTGTGAGGAAAGTAGTGTTATTAATAAAGTTATTGGCCGTATTATATTGCTTAAAAATAACTGCTATTTTATTTGCATTCACCCTCTGAATACCCGTCACACCTTTTACATCCATTGCGAAAATATGATTTAAGTATATAGGGCTCTTGTTACCCAATCTATCGTCATTTGTGGATTCTACATATACTTTAAAATCTGTGTTTAGTGAGTTTTCCGGATACAGTCTTTTGTAATTCGGTTTGTAGTACGGTAAATACGCATCTCGCTCATCACCGCAGCCAGATGATACGCCTCCTCCTTCATCCGTAGGCCGTGGCCGTTTTTTTGAGGCGGGCGGGTGAGACCCGCCCCCCTCGTTTACCTCCATTGCTATTGTGCTTTTCAGCAGCTAATAGCAATATTTTAAATACACTTTAGCTATAAAAAAAATCACATCAGAAAAATTTTAAAATTAAATTTTAAAGTCAACCGCGCTTTTTCAAGGTTCCCGCCAAAGTCCGTTTTCATTACATTCATATATTGTATAATTTTATTGGTGTGCTATCTAGTCTTTTAATCATTGAATGTTATGAAATGAATTATTATTTTTTTTAATAATAAATCACAATCGATAACAACACAAAACGATTTATCGATAGTTTACCTCGTCATTAATAAAAAAAATTAAATATTTTAATGGTAATAATTGTATACAAATATTTTTTTAAGATTAAGCATTTTTATAACAGCAACATTAATATATATAATATTTATATCGTCATCTTCGCGGAGACCAAGCGGAGACGTTGGATGAGCTAGGTTAAATACTGGCCGACCTAAACGAGTCCGCCCGGCAACGGGTCGGTCTCGCTATGAACTTGGACAAAACGAAAATTATGTTTAACAACCAAGTCATACCGACACCGGTATCGGTCGATGGTACCCTTCTCGAAGTTGTTCGGCATTATATTTACCTAGGCCATACCATCCAACTAGGCCGTAACAACTTCGAGAAGGAGGCCAATAAGAGGATTCGGTTGGGCTGGGCGGCGTATGGCAGGCTTCGTCGAGTCTTCACTTCGAAGATTCTGCAATGCTTGAAGATAAAAGTCCTCGAGCAATGCGTTCTGCCTATATTAACATACGGAGTCGAGACGTGGACAAGCTTTATCTATTATTATTTTTTAAATAAAAACTTTAAATTTATGTTGAGGCAATTCCAAAATCGTTTGTTGTATTTTATTATACATGCGAACCCTTCCTTTTCCTTGCATACCTTCGTAAAGCCATCGAGATGTTTAATTTATTATTAAATTTTCCAAACAAAACACAGTATAAAAATGGCCGCAGCGCCAATCTATAACCCGGTAAGTAGACTTTGAATTTTTGTGCTTTTTTAATGAATATAACGCACATAGGTAAACTATAGCGACGTCTTCGGCGTTTCCAAGGGCATCGCTTCGCTATCAGTCATTCTTTGTTGTAATTTACTGAGTAAATAGACTTATATCGTACAATTAATTAATCTCTAATTTTAGAACATACGTTTTAGAGAAACAATCTAACCAAAAAAATGTCGTGTTAATAGTGTTCAAGGCTTCTATATGTCGCAATTTCAAGTCACAGTTTTACCTAAGTGCTATTTTCCTTCTAAATATATATAAAATATCTCTGTAAAAAATCAAGTGAGTTAGCTACTCATTAGGTATGCACATGCATCTTGTTTAGTTGCTACCCAGCTAGAATATATAATGTTATGTGTGTAAAAATATTGATGATCTAAAACTTTACTTTTTATAGAATTATCTTTTACACTATATTGCAAATATTTTAAACTAGCCGACTCGTATCCATTTTGTTGGGCGTTAATTATTTTTGTGATGCAGCTATGTATATAACAAAGTTTTCTTCTCGCTCGCATTTTTCCGACTTGATTTACATATACCATTATTTTTTAATGAATTTTTTGTTCAATAACAATCAAATATAGCCTATATCAATTCTGAATAGTGTAGCTTTCTGTAAGTTAAAGAATTTTCATGATCGCATCAGTATTTGCGAAGATTACCCCCTACATACAAACAAAGTTAGAAACTTTACCTCTTTATAATATTAGTATGGATAAGGTGTAGATAGATGGTTTGTTATTAAATAAGTACTAGCTGACCTGGCGAACTTCGTATCACCTTATTTTTTTCTGAAATATAATAATAACATAATATATCAAAATAAAATATAGCCTATCTTTTAAGTTGGATCAAACTGCACACGGTGTGCAAATTTGACTAAAATCGGTTAAGTAGTTTAGAAGTCCATTGAGGACAAACATTGTGACACGAGATTTATATATATTAAGATAAAAATAATCGATCATTAGATACTATATAGAAAATATAATAACGATGTAATATATAAAGGCTGAGGTCATTCGAACCCTAGCATGACTCCAGTGGTAATTTAGCGTGACTAGGACTTCTTGAAAAAAACAAAAAATCCTATAGACCTAACCTCACAATTAGATATAATTTCGTTCCGTGACGTCTCCGGCGATTCGGAAGGTTCAGCCATTTCACAAAATGCAGACATCCACGTTTGCCTTTTGTTGCAGTGGGCGCGGTCTGCCATTCCACCGCGCCTCCGGCTTCTAAAGAACACTCTAGGGGTATTCTGTAATTAAATTACGGAAACAGAACCACAGTAGATTTACAACTGTGCTTAGTGCCAGTCACGCTAGTCACGCTATATTACCGCTAGTCACGCTAGTTAAGTGTCCGAATATCCTTATCGATATATAAAACATGAAATAAATGATGATGTGTGCGCAAGTGCGTTTGTTAACAGCGTAACTATCTTAGTTTCGCTTCAACCTGTAACATCCTACTGCTGGGCATAGGCCTCTTTCTCTATGTAGGAGAAGGATTGGAGCTTAACCCACCACGCTGCTCCAATGTGGGTTGGCGGATATATTCCCTACTATGAGTAATAATCGCTATCAGGTGTACATGATAACAACCGAGACCGACGGCTTAACGTGCTCTCCAAGGTACGCTAGGGACACCCATAAGAACTACACAAACACCACAGACCACGGTAAACATCTGTATGGCCAATACAAATATTTATCACGTGCGGGGAACGAACCCGCAACCGCCAACGAAACAGTCACAAAACCGCTGTGACCGTTGCGCCGACGCGTCGTCAAACGAAAATCTTAGCTATGTGCAAAATAGCAATTTCACAAGAACTATTCGCAATTGTGAATTTATAAGTTGTAGCTTAATAATTGACGTGAAACGTGCTCTAATCTATCTATAACTTATGCACAGGATAAACGTTATCCACAACTTGTAAAACGGGCCCTAAACCGACCGCTATCAAATTAGCGTAAACTACTATTTAAAACTGCTTTTCAAGCCTACTTCAATAAATTTTGATTTTCGTTTTTAAATTCGATTATTTTGTATTGTAGGTCGTACCATGCGTACTCCCGATCCCAGGGTGCATGTTCCCCGGCCGTATCGTGCGTTTCCAGGGGAATGTACTGCCAGAAGCTTACACGTTAGTGACGACAATTATTTTTTTTATACAACTTAAGTAACTGTAAGGTCGAAGTACTTCTCCAATCGGATTGCTCCCGAGATTTTGAACAGGATATTTCTGTTGTGCCCTACCTCAATACTAATAACTCATGCTGCAATAGTACCGTAATGCCGGACCAAATACACACAGACAAAAGTTCTAAAGACAATTTCGGCAACAAAATATTTTCTGTGGAGCATGCCGAGTATTTCAAATATTTGAAGACCAAACATCCCCGAGACAAAAATTCCCATTTCAATTTTATCGCGGCCTGATGAGTGCTTTTTGAGTTACCTCCAATGACGCGTAACTGTCTATTATGTTTTATGTTTAACTGAGGTAGGGCACAGCTGGAAATTCCCTGCCCAAAATTTGGAGCAACCCAACTGGGGTAGTACCTCGACCTTACAGAACATCACAGCTAAATAATACTGCTTTCAAGCAGTGTTGTGTTCTTGCTGGTGAGTAAGGTGACCAGAGCTCCTGGGGGGAATTGGGGATAGGGTCGACAAAGCGCTTGCGATGCTTCCGGTGTTGCAGGCGTCTATAAGCTACGGTGATCGCTTACCATCAGGTGAGTCGTACGTTTGTTTGCCGACCTAGTTATATAAAAGAAAGATGAGACAAACTTCTTAGCATTCTATGGATTCATCGTGTGGGTGCTGGGTCCATAGTGTGGCAGTGGGAGAAACTCAGAGTGGTTCCCAGGACTTGCGACCTAGGTGTAGGTTTATGGAGGCCCCCTTTGAGATGCGTATCAACACTTATCTTCACTGCTCGAGTTTCCCGCCCTGTTTAGCCATATTTGGTAGAAGCTAGTGATGTGCCGGATCGTCAAAAACGTATATCCGCGGATACGGATCCGGATACGGATATTTAGTGTCAAGATCCGCGGATACGGATACGGATCTTTATTTCTCACTCAATCGGTGTCAGCGCATAACCTTGAAACGATAGTTGACATTTTTGAATATCATATCTATGGAGTCAGATGGTATGGTGGTAGTGGTGGTTATGATGAGATTACTCACTACACTATATCTTATGATTATAATTCAGAAGGGGTGTGTAGTAATTTTCGGTGTAGGTACCTTTATGCAAGCCGGGTCGTCGTACACAAAAAAGAAAGTCGAATTACAGCACTAAGAGACAGTTTATTACACAACACAATAGAATAGAATACCATGAACGAACACACTAACAATTCACACTTATTACACTTAGATATTAAATGAATAGCAAGCGAAGACATAGGTCGTAATCGAGACGTAAGCAATTAAAAACACAATTTTTATGTCGGTAGATTCGAAAAACAATTGATCGGTAATGAAGTTAATAATAGGCCGAGTCCATTTACATTGTACGATATTTAAATTTATCAATATTATAATTTATATTTTTATTTTCTACTTTAATGAAATAATTTTTATATATACATTTATATATACAGGTATGAGTATGTGCGTGTTTGTGTGTGTGAGTGTGTGTGACATATATATTATTTATGTAAATGATGAAGGGTTCTCCACATCACTCCCCCCCGGAGACCGTTACTACGGTACTACGGGCGAAAATAGTCCGGGAAAGTTACTTTGCGCCCAGAGCGCGTTGTCTTTTTACTTTCCTGTGGGATGCTGGTTGCCTCTGGTGGCTCAGGACGAGTCGAATGATGGTACGCAGGGTTGGAATTAGGCATAGGGTAGGCGTTTGGGGTAGGAGATGGGTCAACCATTGTATAAGCCGGCTTAAGGCGGTCTATGGAAACGGTGACTATCTTGCCGTTCATTAATATCTTAAAGGTCTTATCACCTCTTTCCACAACCGTGTAAGGACCTGAGTAAGGGGGTTGTAAGGATGTTCGTACCGAGTCATCCCTTAAAAATATTTGTTCTGAGGATTGTAGGCCTTTGTGAACAAATATTTTACCACTCGTGTGACGAGCGGCTGGAGAAGGTTTCAGCTTGGCTGTGATGTTATGAAGGCGGGTTGCGAAATCCGAAATATCGGTGGAGTCTGGAGGGGTCGTCTGAAAAAATTCTCCTGGTAAACGCAACGACTCACCATATACTAACTCAGCCGATGAGGATTGTAAATCTTCTTTGTACGAGCTTCTAATACCAAGAAGTATCAAAGGCAATGAGTCAACCCAATTAGGGTCAGCATGACACATAATTGCTGCCTTAAGCTGGCGGTGAAAACGCTCCACCATACCATTACACGCTGGATGATAAGCGGTAGTGCGACGATGTTTAAATCCTATCACTTTTCCCAGGTATTGGAAAAGTGTGGATTCAAATTGACGCCCGCGGTCGGTGACAACATCAGTTGGACATCCAAATCTGGACATCCACGATATTAGCGCCTTTCCAACAGTTTCAGCGGTCATGTCCGCCATTGGTGTTACTTCTGGCCAGCGTGTGAAGCGGTCTATCACTGTCAAGCAGTATCGTTTGCCTTGTGATATTGGAAGAGGGCCAATAATATCAAGGTGAATGAAGGCAAATCTGGCTCGAGGTAGACTGAACGTACCAGTGGGCGAAGATATATGGCGACTTACCTTACAGCGCTGACAGGCTAAGCATTGTCGTGCCCATAGTCGACAATCCTTACGTACTCCAGGCCATTCAAAGCGCTCAGCGACCAATTTAGCCGTGGCATTGGCACCCGGGTGGCTGAGATTGTGAAGTCTGTCGAAGAGTGGTTTTCGTAAGGCCTTAGTAATAAAAGGTCTGGGTGATGAGGTACTGACATCACAGTACACTTCCAATTCGCTGTTGGGAAGTTTTACTTTAGCCAAACGAAGTGAAGATTCACCGTTTAATAGGTGTGACAGCTCTTCATCGGAAGCCTGAAACTTAACTAGTGTCTCCATATCGATTGGTATATGCAATTCGTCGACACGAGACAATGTATCGGCGACAATGTTGTCTTTGCCCGATATGTGTCGAATGTCGGTCGTGAATTGCGATATATAATCTAAATGGCGATATTGACGAGGCGAACAGTTATCTTTTCGATCGCGAAAAGCGTGAATAAGTGGTTTGTGGTCTGTAAAAACCACGAAATGTCTTGCTTCTAACATGTACCTAAAGTATCTAATGCTCTCGTATATGGCCAGTAGCTCGCGGTCATATGGCGAATACTTTTGTTGAGAAGGGCTTAAGTTTTTCGAAAAGAACGCAAGGGGTTGCCAGGAGCCGTCTTTAAATTGCTGTAAAACTGCGCCCAGAGCTGAAGAAGATGCATCTGTTACCAGAGCAAGCTGAGCATTGCAATCAGGATGAGCAAGTAGCGCGGCGTTTGACAAGCTTTCCTTGCATCGCTCGAAAGCCAGTAGTGTTTCGCCAGAAAGATTGATTGGATGAGACGATTTCACAGAACCACTTAGCAGAGCGTTCAGAGGTGCCTGAATTTGAGCGGCGTGAGGTAAAAATCGCCGATAAAAATTGACCATTCCTAGGAATCTACGAAGTTGACGCACTGTTGTAGGAATAGGAAACTCTTTAATTGCCTGAACTTTAGTATTTAAAGGTTTAGTACCCGCGGCAGAAATGTTGTATCCGAGAAATGTAACCTCGTTGGCTCCGAAAATACACTTCGAAGTGTTAACGAGGATACCATATTCCTTCATCCTGGTAAAAAGTTGATGAAGGTGAGTCTCGTGTTCTGCCTCGTCTCTACTAAATACTAAAAAGTCATCTATGTAACAATAACAAAAGTCTAGGCCTCTCGTCATCTCATCCACGAATCTTTGAAATGTCTGACCGGCATTTCTCAAACCAAAACTCATAAATGGAAACTCGTAAAGTCCGAACGGTGTTGTGATGGCAGTCTTAGGAATGTTCTCCTTACAAACAGGTATTTGATTATAAGCACGTTCTAGATCAATGGTCGAGAATATTTTACACCCAGAAATAGCGTGAGCGAAATCGTGAATATGCTTAATGGGATACCGGTCGGGTATCGTCCGTGCATTGAGCATTCTGTAGTCGCCACAAGGTCGCCAATCGCTATCCTTCTTGGGAGCGAGGTGTAAAGGCGAGGCCCAAGGGCTTTTAGATGGGCGTGCGGTTCCATTATTCAACATGAGCTCGAATTTTTCTTTGGCTATCTTTAATTTGTCGAGAGCTAATCTGCGTGGAGTACAAAAAATAGGTGGACCAGGTGTAGTTTTGATAAAGTGTACGGTGTTATGCTTTATTTCAATGGGTACACCTGAAGGGCGTGTAATTTCTGGAAACTTGTTTAAAATACTGTGGTACCTGCTGTCACCTAATTTTACTTTAACAGAACATAAATTAAAAGTATAAGCGTGAGCAGCAGGAATAGATAAAGAAGTTACATTGTCAATTAAGCGTTGATTACGACAGTCCACAATTAAATTAAAATGTTTTAAAAAATCTACACCTATGATGGCTTTACACACATCGGCAACAATAAACTGCCATTGAAAATTTCTCCGTAAACCTAGGTTTAAAACTAATTCACAACAACCATAAGTGTCTATTAAAGATCCATTAGCAGCACTCAGCTGTAGGTCGGTCCTCTTGCGCCTTTCACGCAGTGCAGATCGTGGGTAAACACAAAGGTCACTTCCTGTGTCCACGAGAAAGCGGGTTCTTGTGTTACGATCGGTGACAAATAGACGACCAGTAGAAGAAGGGCAGCCGTTTGTCGTCATTAGCGACCGCCTTTGGAGTTTTCCGGCTTATTAAAATCGCATGGCTGCATGCATCGATGCGCTTTTGAGCCGTACTTCGAATGGTACCAGCATATAGGGTACCGCCGGTAGCTGGAGTTCGACCGTGATCTTTGTCGCGAAGATGATCGGTTTCGCTGCTGTGGTCTGGAACGGTAGTTATCGGCTTTCCTGTTATGATTAGGTCTGCCTTGAGTATGCTTCTCCAATCTCAAGGCTAAGCGTTCCACCATCTGCTTTAGTTCTGCGATCTCGCTATGCTAGCAAGGCTGCGCAGAACTTGATGACGTAGATGCGACATTAAATGGTGTAGTAAGCTCGTGAATACGATCCGCTAAGTCCGCGAGTTGTTCTGGAGAGTGACTTGGCTGGGATACTAGCACAGTTTGGAGGTTGATGGACAACTGGTTAGTCCAGATCTGCTTAATAAGGTCGTCAGTGGCAGAGGTGCCAGCCAAATCTTGAAGATGGCGGAGAAACTGCGATGGTTTCCTGTCGCCTAGCTTTTCTTGGTTTAACAATTGTTTGACCTTGAGTTCGCGGGAGGCCGAAAGACGTCGAAGAATTTCATTCTTGATCTTGTCGTAACGATTTGTGACTGGCGGATTCATTATGATATCTTTTACTGACTTCGCATGTGCAATATCTAAGTTGTTGATTACAGTGGCAAATTTAATTAAATCATCAGTGACATTGTAGCTTTCAAATTGGTTTTCTAGAAGTGCAAACCAAAGTTCAGGATCCTCAGATGCAAATTGAGGAACTTTAAAATTAATTTTATTCGTGTCATGCAATATGTCGTGTCGGCCGCTCTTAAGATGACTCTGTTTTGTTCGACGCATAGTGACATGTTCACTTTTTCTAGATGTGACGGTACCTGCAGAATCGCTATCACTACTCATCTTTGTGTTCTACGGGGTCACCAGTTATGGAGTCAGATGGTATGGTGGTAGTGGTGGTTATGATGAGATTACTCACTACACTATATCTTATGATTATAATTCAGAAGGGGTGTGTAGTAATTTTCGGTGTAGGTACCTTTATGCAAGCCGGGTCGTCGTACACAAAAAAGAAAGTCGAATTACAGCACTAAGAGACAGTTTATTACACAACACAATAGAATAGAATATCATGAACGAACACACTAACAATTCACACTTATTACACTTAGATATTAAATGAATAGCAAGCGAAGACATAGGTCGTAATCGAGACGTAAGCAATTAAAAACACAATTTTTATGTCGGTAGATTCGAAAAACAATTGATCGGTAATGAAGTTAATAATAGGCCGAGTCCATTTACATTGTACGATATTTAAATTTATCAATATTATAATTTATATTTTTATTTTCTACTTTAATGAAATAATTTTTATATATACATTTATATATACAGGTATGAGTATGTGCGTGTTTGTGTGTGTGAGTGTGTGTGACATATATATTATTTATGTAAATGATGAAGGGTTCTCCACATATCAAAAATTGACCGTTGACAGACGATAGTTGACATCACGCCCGCTGCAACAACGGCTAGGACAGGTTTCGACTTGCAATGCGCGCGTATTACGTTTGTTAACTGACTTCAAAAAAGGAGGAGAATCTTAATTCGTATTTTTTTTTATGAATGTCACCTCAGAACTTTTTACTGGATGGACTGATTTCGATGAGTCTTTTTTAAATCGAAGGGTGATATTTGTCATGTGGTCTCATTTAAATCTAATTGAGATCTAACAAGTACTTTTGAAGTGATATCAAATAATACGTATTTGCTGGATTATTGTTTCGTCGATCTATGTTTGTATTATACCGCATAAATTTTGACTGGGTACACTGAAATTTTGATGATCCTTGTTTTAATCGAAAGCTGGTGCTTTTCTTGTAGTTCTTTTTAAATTTGATCGAGATATAACGAGTAATCTCTTATGACGCGTTTATGTAAAGGTGCGTACGCGTTGTTGTCATAAAGCCAAATTTTGGGCATCATTAGAAACTATTTCTATATTTTGTAATTCTTCTAATTTCTATTTTGCTAATTTCTGTATGTTCCTTGCTTGCTGTTATGGCAAATTGTAGTTGTAAATAATAAGATTTGATTATGTCTATAACTACACTAAGAAAGTTATACCACTTCAGGACGAAGATCATCAGTTCATGCTGTACAGAACCAAATGCCCTTTCAAGGTCTATCTAACAGACTGTTATTTGCCTTTAATGTGTTTTGGCATCTTCAAACTTTCCGCTAGTAATGTGTTATGTTCCAGGCAGCCAGAAATACCGGGCAAAAAATGTTATTGACTACCGACATCTTGGAGATGTAATTGAAGTTGTTTTTTGTAGTCTAACAATGGTTTGATTTTCCAGGTTCGCCATAAACTTTCAATGCGGTCCCAACATGGACCCCCGTGACGACGTCGCCTTCCACATGAGATTCCGCTTCGTGGAGATGCGCGTGGTCCGTAACCACCTAACGACGGCCATGGGTTGGTCAAAGGTGGAGGAGACCAGTGGGGGCATGCCATTGGTGAGGGGTCAGCCCTTCGAAGCCGTAGTGGCACTTGACCCTCATTCGTTCAAGGTGAGTTAGTCTTTTTAACGGACTTCAAAAAATGAGGAGGTTCTCAATTTAACTATTTTTTTCATAAAAATAGATCGACAAACAAGTGGTAAGCGGTGAGCCGTACGTAAATGTGATAGTAAGCCATTACCGTAGCTTATAGACACTTACAACACCAGAAGTATCCCAAGCGCATTGCCGACCCTATTCCCAATCTATCTCAGGAGCTCTGGTCATCTTACTCACCACGGAAACACAGCACTGCTTGAAAGCCTTATTTAGCTGTGATCTTCTGTAAGTTTGAATACTTCCACAGACGGTCTGCTACCGATTTTTAACAAGGATATATCCTGCCCTAATTGCCTCACTAATTGACAGAAGTATACTTTTATTGGTGTTTCACCAGGTGGCATTGAACGGAGTCCACTTCTGCGAGTTCGCTCACCGCTTACCCTTCCAGCGCATTACCCACCTCACGATAGACGGGGACGTCATGATGCAGTTCATAGGCTTCGAGGTCGAGTAGCCCTACATGGTGAGGGACATACCTTGGAACTAACCGACATATCGACTGTCCTTACTTACAGTATCGAAACTGAAAATTTTCTATTTTTTTATTGCATGAAAAAACTACTTTTTATGTATATTTTCAAAGAAAAAAGAGAAGAAAATGCTATAAAATACACATAAAATCACATTTTTCATGAGCTTATACTTAATATCGATATTTAACAAATAATTCAGCGTAAAAAATGTAGTGCCTTTTTTCAATTTCGATATTAGGTATACGTAGGGACAGTCGATATATAAAACGTTAAAAACAATATTTATTGAAGTGAAACTTTTTTAGAATCGTTTTGATTTGAAATTCGATGAAACGAAAATACGTCACGATAACTAAAAATAAGATTTATTTATTTTCTTACCACAACATTGCTAACAGGACATTAGATACGTACATAATAACATGAGCACTAATATTGTGGGAGACTGGTGCCTAAGCTAGGCTCGAGGCCTGTGTTTCAGGACAGCAGGTCTCCAACCCTTAATAAAGTACCTTTCTATAATCTTATATATAAAATTCTCGTGTCACAGTTTTCGTTGCCATACTCGAACGGCTTGACCGATTTTGATGAAATTTTTTGTGCTTATCCGGTATCTATGAGAATCGGCCAACATCTATTTTTCATCCCCCTAAATGTTAGGGGTAGTCCACCCCTAAAATTTTTTTTTATTTTTTAGACAAAATTTTTAATTTCTATTTTTTTATGATACAACATTAAAAAATACATACAACCCTAAATTTTCAACCTTCTACCATCAACCCCTATTTTTAAATAGCGTTTAGCGGCAAGACAACGTTTGCCGGGTCAGCTAGTCATAATATAATATGAGATAGTAACTTTATGTAAGTATTTATAACTAAGGTTGGTATAAAAATAAAGAAACAAAGACAAATGTATAACAACCGTTCGGGTGTAGTGATGCGAGTACCTAGTCGCCTAAAACACCGACGGTCGTGGTTTCGATTCCCGCTCGAAGTGGATATTTCTGTTCATACAAATCTTCATTTCCGGTCTGGGCGTTAGTCTTTGTCGGTCTCCCCATCGTGCCTCAGAGAACACGTAAAGCCGTCGGGTCCGGTTGTTATCATAAATACCGGATAGCGATCGTTAGTTATAATAGAGAACATATCCGCCAACCCACATTGGAGCAGCGTGGTGGGTTAAGCTCCAATCCTTCTCCTATATGGGGAAAGAGGCATATGCCCAGCAGTAGGATGTTACAGGCTGAAGCGAAACTAAGATAGTTACGCTGTTAACAAACGCACTTGCTCACACATACACGCACGCACGTGCACTCACACACCACACACATACACACCCACGCGCAAACGCACATGCACGGGCACACTCACACTCAAGCTCCAATCCTTCTTCCACATGAAGAAAGATGCCCCCAGCAGTGGGATGTTCGAAACATGTGTCCTTCCGTTAAGGGGCATATACATACACGTAGACACATTGTAACTTAAATTATAATTAAAAAAAAAACAGTAGGAAATTAAAGTTCATTACTCATTACCTTCAAATCCACATTTAAAAAATTTGAGAAGACATAGGTTTAGAGGATACAAACGACCGAGGTAACTGTAAAACAACAGCGAATTCGATCGATTCGAATCGATGGTGTCGCTCCTGTCAAAGATTTTCATTGTAATATAAAACTTTGAATAGTTACGGGTCTCTGTAAAGAGCTCACTAAAGATGGCGCCACGGTTCGCTTAAACCGAATATAAAAATCTTCATATCAAAAATTTCGCTCTAGCGGGTACATCGTTCCATAGCTTAATTGGCTAGAGCGCCGACACGGTCAGTCGGAGACGCGGGTTCGAACCCCGCTGGAGCGGTCAATTTTTGAACACAAAAATAAAATCGTAGATATCTAAATCACCATTTAATTCATTCGTAAGGGCTGACTAATTAAGTTTTGTGCACCGATGAGTTTTGACAACGTCTAACATATTATGTATAGATATTAGACAATCATGACAACTTGTGTAGGCCTATGTCCAGCAGTGGACTGCGATAGGCTGAAATGATGATGATGATAATTGGATCGGCAAACAAGCGTACGGCTCACCTAATGGTAAGTGATTACAGTAGCTTATATCTATAAGGATAGGAAGGATAGGAACACCAGAAATGCTTCTGGCTACTTTAGTACTAACTTACTAACTTAGGCTACTTTCATTTTAGAAATTTATTTATTTTATTAGTCTGTGAATTGAACAATAGCTTTTTTGTTAAATTCCACGCGGACGAAGTCGCGAGCACAGCTAGTCTTTAATAAAACACATAGGCTACTTTTTTTTTTCTTACAAGTGATGTACATCCACGGGCTTTTGAACCCATGTCCTTTTTTATTCTAAAAACATGCAATTTTTATTTTTATGTTTTTCTATTTTAAGGTAGGCGTTACTCAGCAACATCGCTGTTCAAGTTAGACTATGTTTTTAATGTCTCCAAAAGAGACGTGAGTCCACCGACCGGTTCTTAATCTAATGTATGGTACAATTTGTTTTTTTTTGTTTTATTATTATTTCCTTATAATACTATACTTATATCTAGCTTAATCTTAGTTTTCTTAAAAATATATTTTTTAATATTATCTATATTACCACCAACTTACTCCTCCCAAGCAAAGCAACCTATTCGAATTTTATTTTGACATCTCGAGAATACTCTCAACGACGGCGGTGTCTCTATTATGAATCGCCATCTTGAGACTATGCTCGAGGATGTCTTTTTCCGTAGCCTCCGCCGAAACGACAGATCGCGTCATCTTTAAGCCTAAGGCTACTTTTAAGCCTAGTCTACTCCTTACTACATCAGCCATCTGCCAGTGAAAGTCTCGTCAAAATCGGTCTAGCCGTTTCAGAGATAAGCCGGAGCAAACAAACAGACGGGCAGACAAAAATTGTAAAAAATGTTATTTTGGTATATGTACCGTGTATACATCGGTGTATGCATTTAGTAAAAAGCGGTTATTTTAATATTACAAACAGACACTCCTATTTCATTTATTTGTATAGATATCCAGATATCTACGTAACAAATTTCATTAAAATCGGTCCACTAGTTTTTGCATTATAACTTAACAAACATATACGAGTATACCCATCCATCCTAACAAATTTTACATGAATAATTTTAGTAGGATTATTAGGATGTAAACATGCGCTACTATTTTCTATGGGCAGTCCCAAATAAGCTTCTTGGGCAGTCCATTCGCTGAGTCAGCATTGGCAACATTTGTGTTACTAAGTAGGTATAAAACCAACAATATTTACATTTATTTTACTAGTATACTTTTGTGGAAGGCTGCATGTTTAATTTTTCTTCGCTCTGGCAGCATTTTTATTTTATTTTTTTTGTTTTTATTCTATTCCGCAGTTTTCTACGATTACAGGTGGTCGTGTAGGTATTATAGTATACTAGCTGCTGCCCGCGACGTCGTCTGCGTGAACGTATACAGCACCAAAAATACCTACGATTATACCTTTTAAAATAACATTCATTTCCCCGTTTCTTCTTTACATTTCATATCTACAGAAAAATCTCATAGATGGCGCTGCTTTAAAATTGTCTCGTCGACTTATATTCATCTAAATTATGTTTATCGGCTTAGTTACTTATATTGCGTGATTTTTATAGTGTGAAGCTAGCTTACATAGCATGGTTATTAACATAATAACAACAACATTCAAATATGCGTCGTTAGATTACACGTTGTTACAGAATGCGTTGAGGAAATAAAAGTTCACTGCTTGTTCCCGGTATATGTTGACCCGACTTCTTAATAATATTCGTGCCAAATTTAAAGTAAATCCATGCGGTACTTTTTGAGTTTATCCCGGACATACATACAGACAAACAGACAAAAATTCTAAAAACTATATTTTTGGCTTCGGTATCGATTGTAGATCACACCCCAAGTATTCTTTTAAAAAAATATTCAATGTACAGTTTTGACTTTCCTACCATTTTATTATATGTATAGATTTTATAACATAGATTTATGGAGTTTATAAAATTATTTATTGTAGTATTTTTCTCCCTATATTTCTAATTTGAATTCTATAATTTAATTTTTTTTTCTTTCAGGTGGTTCGTAAACGTCGTGAAATGAAACAAAGATTATTATTTATGAAAGTGATTCTCAAAGTTTTAGATCGTGGCATTCTTTTAAATATTTAAAAATTTAGCAACAGATAATGAAAAAAGACAAGATAAAAAGTAGTAAACTCACCCTTATGAGTATACACTGTGAAATAGTTAATGATAATATAAATAGGTATTATATTGATATTTTTAATGTTACAAAATTATATGTACTACAAAAAAAAATGCTACGTTTTTATAAGTTAATAATGAGATTTTTTTAATGACAATTTTTATCTCAATTTTTCATTTTCGACTTAATTCACTCTCTTCTTTGTATAAAAATCTCTCGTCAAGATGTTTGTCCGGACGCCAATTTTAATTAATTTGCACGGTTGTGTAACTTTGTCTAACTCAAAATATAGGCTATATTTTATTTCGATTAATGACCGCGATATTACTATTACAAATTAAAAAAAAATACATGGCGGTGCGAAGTTCGCCAGGCCAGCTAGTATATATATATATCGCACCTTTAATAAAACAAAGATGTAACTCAAAATTTGTGGATTTGGAGATTTTACAAGAAAACCCGTCTTCGTCGCGTAAAGAATAGGTAGACTTCGACTCCGGCGTTTTAACTATAAGATACAGAGAGATACGCGACTGTTGCTCTCTTTTCTATGAACTGGAACTGACAAGTCAGTTCTTATAAAGTGGCGTGATTCAGAGATGCACCGGCAGTGAACGGAGATTAAAGTGCTGCCGTTTTGAGTAACATCAAATAATTCGATATTAGATTAAAAGGGATTTAAAATAAAAAGATGATTTTTGTTATACTTCATTCTCTCAGAAAACGCATTTGATAATGATGTGTAACATTTGGATTTACTTCGGTTTTGTTTTAAAAATTGACAAATTTTACAAAGTTAACGCCTAACACTTCAGTTTTATATTGAAATATAAGCCTTAGTTGTTGGAGTAATTGGTTAAGTATCACTTTATTGTAATAAATAAGGCTATTTATAAAAGTCACTTTTGTTTACTTCTTTTTATTATTTAGAATGACGAAAGATAAGTAAAAACTTTCAACATTAATTCCCTTTTCGTGTAAAAGTTAAGAATAACTTGTAACTGTTGTGCTTATTTGTATAGGTTTTGAAAACGGAGTCGTCTTAGAGCTCACAATTTTTGTTAAGTTTCAGCGTATCGAGCGTAAAAGTTATAAGATAAACATAATAGTGTATCATTCATTACAACCTATACAGTCCACTGCTGGACATAGGCCTCCATAAGCTTTCGCCAAAAATAGCGTGAACTTATGTGTTTTGCCCATAGTCACCACGCTGGGCAGGCGGGTTGGTGACCGCAGGGCTGGCTTTGTCACTCCGAAGACGCTGCTGCCCGTCTTCGGCCTGTGTATTTCAAAGCCAGCAGTTGGATGGTTATCCCGCCACCGGTCGGCTTTTTAAGTAATATAATAATAGTGTAATAAGTTATAATTTTTTTTCATCTGATTACTGTAATTAATGTGAAAGTTTATGAGGATGACGTATGGATGGATGATTGTTACTCTTTTATGGCAAAACGACTGAATAGATCATTGTCATTCAACAATGCTGCTATTTTGACGTTAAATAATTATGATTATTATTCATCCTTAAAATATACTACAGTGTTATGAATTATTGTTATTTTAGACTAAAGAAGTTATGCAGGTTGAAGAGGAAAATCAACAAAATACATATATCTCCAGAGGCCAAAAATGTAACTGCAGAGCAAACTGCAATATTTTACTGTCACTTATGAGTTGACGAGAAAAATGACACCTAAATAATACTAGCCATTTACAGTCCTCTAGTTCGTCTTCAAGATCATCTTAATCTAGTTCCGATTCATCTAGCTCATCATCGTCAAGCTCTTCTAGCTCATCTTCATCCAGTTTTTCAAGCTCCAATAGTTCAATGCCTACCCAAAACCCTGCCCCACAAAACTTTACAACGGATTGTGAAGAAAAGACGTCTTACACCAATTCACCACAAAATACTGAGCAAAATATGAGCAAATTCAGCTGAGAGAGCGACGAAATTACAATAGTGTGGCCATTTACAATATTTCTCCAGTACAATACACAGATCTAAGTGACGTCGACCTGAGTGACGACGATGCACTGTAGATTTTAATACGTTGTTTAATAAGCCTGTCAACAGAAGAAATTTTATGTTTGAAAATCAAAGTTCTTCTGACTCTGACTGCAATAATAAACCAAATATTTGTCAGTCAGTTCAGCCTATTGCAATGCACTGCTGGACATAGGCCTCCCCAAGTTCGCGCTAGACATCCCGGTTTTCCGCAATCCTCATCCAGCTTACACCGGCAATCTTAGGTAGATCGTCGGTCCAACGGGCCAGAGGACGTCACACACTGTGTTTGCCAAGACGCGATCTCTTCTCCAGGACGCGTCTGCTCCAACAGCCACCGGTCCTGCGCCACAGATGACCAGCCCACTGCCACTTCAACTTGCTAATTCTGTGGGCTACATCGGTTACTTTCGTTCTCTCGCGGTAGTCTCGTTTCTAATCCTATCTTTGAGGGAAACCCCAAGCATGGCCAGTTCCATTGCACGTTGAGGGACTTTATGTTTGTGGACCAGTCCCTTCGTCAGTGTCCATGTCTCGGCTCGGTAATGTTAACACAGGCAGGACGTATTGCTCGAAGATTTTTGTCTTCAAGCATTGCGGAATCTTCGAAGTGAAGACTCGACGAAGCCTGCCAAATGCCGCCCAGCCCCACCGAATTCTCCTATCGGCCTCCTTCTCAAAGTTGTTGCGGCCTAGTTGGATAGTATGGCCTAAGTAAATATAATCCTGAACAACTTAGAGAAGGGTACCATCGACCGATACCTGTCTCGGTATGACTTGGTTGTTAGACATAACTTTCGTTTTGTCCAAGTTCATACAGAGAACGACACGTCGGGAGGACTCGTTTAGACCGGCTAGCATTTGGCCTAACTCATCTAACGTGTCCGCAAAGATGACGATATCGTCGGCGAAATGAAGGTGAGATGTATTCACCGTTGACATTGATGCCTTGTTCAAGGTCTTAAAGATATCCTCCAGCGCAGTGGTAAACAGTTTCGGTGATATTACATCTTGCTGTCTTACCCCACGCCGCAGAGAAATAGGTCTTGTTCTCTGGTCCTGGACATGAACGGTCATCGTCGTTGCGTCGTACATACATCTCAGTACCAGGATATATCGCCAGTCGATATGACATCTCTGCAGAAAGTCCAGGACAGCCCAGGTCTCGACACAGTTGAAGGCTTTCTCGCAGTTCACAAATTCCATACACAGCGGCTGATTATATGTCTCTGTCTTTTGAATAATCTGTCGAACAGTATGGATGTGGTCTACGGTGTTGTAGTCATTTCGAAACCCAACCTGCTCTAGTGGCTGGAATTCGTCGAGTCTTATGGCGAGACGATTCAAATGTGCAGAAAATATTGATTGCGACGGTATTTAACTTAGGGTTTCACCAACCAAAAAAAGGTCAGGGTGATATATGTGTATCATATGATAATTCAAACAATGAGCAAAAACAAGATGATAGACAATATAAGAAAGAAGAGACTGCTGATTTTCTATACTATTTACTAGCTGACCCCGCAAACGTTGTTTTGCCATATATGATAACTTAGGGGTATGAAAAATAGATGTTGTTCGATTCTCAGACCTACCCGATATGCACACAAAATTTCGTGTGAATCTGTCTATCCGTTTCGGAGGAGTTTAACTACAAACACCGCGACACGAGAATTTTATATATTAGATTATTTGTGGTTAGTAATTATTTGTGATTTTAGGAGATATTTACTAGAGACTCATCATCATCATTACAGCCTATACAGTCTACTGCTGGACATAGGCCTCCACAAGTTTACGCCAAAAATAGCGTGAACTCATGTGTTTTGCCCATAGTCACCACGCTGGGCAGGCGGGTTGGTGACCGCAGTACTGGCTTTGTCGCACCGAAGACGCTGCTGCCCGTCTTCGGCCTGTGTATTTCAAAGTCAGCAGTTGGGTGGTTATCCCGCCACCGGTCGGCTTTTTAAGTTCTAAGGTGGTAGTGGAACTGTGTTATCCCTTAGTCGCCTCTTACGACACCCACGGGAAGAGAGGGGGTGGCTATATTCTTTGGTACCGTAGCCACACAGTACCCGTAGCCACACAGTACTAGAGACTAATTGTACCTAATTCTTATAATAGTGTATAGTTTTTGTTTTGTTTAAAAAACAATATTTGTAGCCATAAAGAGATATATAAATATCGAAAGATTAATAAAAATTTGTTTAATTTAAAAAAAAGGTGATAAATTTCAGTTTTCGTTTTATAAAAAAATGATGCATTAGTACATACAGCATCATAATTACAATTAAATAATCATAAAACGAAACATTGTGATTTATTTTTAAAACTTTTTGTTATGTTTTAATACCAAAGAGAATTTTTTTGAAATACTACCTAAAATATTAAGTAATTTTTGGCATAAAGAGATTTAAGTCGGAACTTTTTTTTCATCTCCATTTTACAGCTATTATAGATTTTAACACAGTTGTTTTTCTATTATTCTATTAATCTCTGTACTTTAAACTACTGATATCAATAATAAAAGTCATTAAAAGCATTACAAATAATTGGTAATTTTTAATCAAACACAATGCGGAAAAAGTGCTAAACTTCAAACGCCAATTCCCACAAATTGCGATTTTTGAGTTACATCTTTGTTTTATTAAGGGTGCGATATAAATCTTGTACAAACTTTCAAGCGAGTTCCAGTACATTAAACATTGTAGCGGGTGACACTTCGCACCTTTAATAAAACAAAGATGTAACTCAAAATTTGTGGATTTGGAGATTTTACAATAAAACCCGTCTTCGTCGCGTAAAGAATAGTTAGACTTCGACTCCGGCGTTTTAACTATAAGATACAGAGAGATACGCGACTGTTGCTCTCTTTTCTATCAACTGGAACTGACAAGTCAGTTCTTATAAAGTGGCGTGATTCAGAGATGCACCGGCAGTGAGCGGAGATTGAAGTGCTGCCGTTTTGAGTAACATCAAATAATTCGATATTAGATTAAAAAGGGATTTAAAATAAAAAAAAAAGATTTTTGTTATACTTCATTCTCTCAGAAAACGCATTTGATAATGATGTGTAACATTTGGATTTACTTCGGTTTTGTTTTAAAAATTGACAAATTTTACAAAGTTAACGCCTAACACTTCAGTTTTATATTGACTTATATGCCTTAGTTGTTGGAGTAATTGATTAAGTATCACTTTATTGTAATAAATAAGGCTATTTATAAAAGTCACTTTTGTTTACTTCTTTTTATTATTTAGAATGACGAAAGATAAGTAAAAACTTTCAACATTAATTCCCTTTTCGTGTAAAAGTTAAGAATAACTTGTAACTGTTGTGCTTATTTGTGTAGGTTTTGAAAATGGTCTTAGAGCTCACAATTTTTTTTAAGTTTAATACCACATTCAGAAACTGAACACCACAATGAAGAGTTACAGCGTATCGAGCGTAAAAGTTATAAGATAAACATAATAGTGTATCATTACAACCTATACAGTCCACTGCTGGACATAGGCCTCCACAAGCTTTCGCCAAAAATAGCGTGAACTTATGTGTTTTGCCCATAGTCACCACGCTGGGCAGGCGGGTTGGTGACCGCAGGGCTGGCTTTGTCGCTCCGAAGACGCTGCTGCCCGTCTTCGGCCTGTGTATTTCAAAGCCAGCAATTGGATGGTTATCCCGCCACCAGTCGGCTTTTTAAGTAATATAATAATAGTGTAATAAGTTATAAATTTTTTTTCATCTGATTGCTGTAATAAATGTGAAAGTTTATGAGGATGACGTATGGATGGATGATTGTTACTCTTTTATGGCAAAACGACTGAATAGATCATTGTCATTCAACAATGCTGCTATTTTGACGTTAAATAATTATGATTATTATTCATCCTTAAAATATACTACAGTGTTATGAATTGTTGTTATTTTAGACTAAAGAAGTTATGCAGGTTGAAGAGGAAAATCAACAAAATACATATATCTCCAGAGCCCCAAAATGTAACTGCAGAGCTGACGAAAATGATGACACCGACTCAATATTTTACTGTCACTTATGAGTTGACGAGAAAAATGACACCTAAATAATACTAGCCATTTACAGTCCTCTAGTTCGTCTTCAAGATCATCTTCATCTAGTTCCGATTCATCTAGTTCATCATCGTCAAGCTCTTCTAGCTCATCTTCATCCAGTTTTTCAAGCTCCAATAGTTCAATGCCTACCCAAAACCCTGCCCCACAAAACGTTACAACGGATTGTGAAGAAAAGACGTCTTACACCAATTCACCACAAAATACTGAGCAAAATATGAGCAAATTCAGCTGAGAGAGCGACGAAATTACAATAGTGTGGCCAGTTACATTATTTCTCCAGTATAATACACAGATCTAAGTGACGTCGACCTGAGTGACGACGAAGCACTGTAGATTTTAATACGTTGTTTAATAAGCCTGTCAACAGAAGAAATTTTATGTTTGAAAATCAAAGTTCTTCTGACTCTGACTGCAATAATAAACCAAATATTTGTCAGTCAGTTCAGCCTATTGCAATGCACTGCTGGACATAGGCCTCCCCAAGTTCGCGCTAGACATCCCGGTTTTCCGCAATCCTCATCCAGCTTACACCGGCAATCTTAGGTAGATCGTTGGTCCAACGGGCCAGAGGACGTCACACACTGTGTTTGCCAAGACGCGATCTCTACTCCAGGACGCGTCTGCTCCAACAGCCACCGGTCCTGCGCCACAGATGACCAGCCCACTGCCACTTCAACTTGCTAATTCTGTGGGCTATATCGGTTACTTTCGTTCTCTCGCGGTAGTCTCGTTTCTAATCCTATCTTTGAGGGAAACCCCAAGCATGGCCAGTTCCATTGCACGTTGAGGGACTTTATATTTGTGGACCCGTCCCTTCGTCAGTGTCCATGTCTCGGCTCGGTATAATAACACAGGCAGGACGTATTGCTCGAAGACTTTTGTCTTCAAGCATTGCGGAATCTTCGAAGTGAAGACTCGACGAAGCCTGCCAAATACCGCCCAGCCCCACCGAATCCTCCTATCGGCCTTCTTCTCAAAGTTGTTGTGGCCTAGTTGGATAGTATGGCCTAAGTAAATATAATCCTGAACAACTTAGAGAAGGGTACCATCGACCGATACCTGTCTCGGTATGACTTGGTTGTTAGACATAACTTTCGTTTTGTCCAAGTTCATACAGAGAACGACACGTCGGGAGGACTCGTTTAACCGGCTAGCATTTGGCCTAACTCATCTAACGTATCCGCAAAGATGACGATATCGTCGGCGAAACGAAGGTGAGAGATGTATTCACCGTTGACATTGATGCCTTGTTCAAGATCTTAAAGATATCCTCCAGCGCAGTGGTAAACAGTTTCGGTGATATTACACCTTGCTGTCTTACCCCACGCCGCAGGGAAATAGGTATTGTTCTCTGGTCCTGGACATGAACGGTCATCGTCGTTGCGTTGTACATACATCTCAGTACCACGATATATCGCCAGTCGATATGACATCTCTGCAGAGAGTCCAGGACAGCCCAGGTCTCGACACAGTTGAAGGCTTTCTCGCAGTCCACAAATTCCATACACAGCGGCTGATTATATGTCTCTGTCTTTTCAATAATCTGTCGAACAGTATGGATGTGGTCTACGGTGTTGTAGCCATTTCGAAACCCAACCTGCTCTGATGGTTGGAATTCGTCGAGTCTTATGGCGAGACGATTCAAATGTGCAGAAAATATTGATTCCGACGGTATTTAACTTAGGGTTTCACCAACCAAAAACAGGTCAGTGTGATCTATGTGTATGATAATTCAAACAATGAGCAAAAACAAGATGATAGACATTATAAGAAAGAAGAGACTGCTGATTTTTATACTATTTACTAGCTGACCCCGCGGACTTTGTTTTGCCATATATGTTATTAAACCCCTTAATCCCCCCCCCCTTTTAACTTAAGGGTATGAAAAATAGATGTTGTTCGATTCTCAGACCTACCCGATATGCACACAAAATTTCGTGTGAATCGGTCAAGCCGTTTCGGAGGAGTTTAACTACAAACACCGCGACACGAGAATTTTATATATTAGATTATTTGTGGTTAGTAATTATTTGTGATTTTAGGAGATATTTACTAGAGACTAATTGTACCTAATTCTTATAATAGTGTATAGTTTTTGTTTTGTTTAAAAAACAATATTTGTAGCCATAAAGAGATATATAAATATGAGATGATTAATAAAAATTTGTTTAATTTAAAATAAATTTCAGTTTTCGTTTTATAAAAAAATGATGCATTAATACATACAACGTCATAATTACAATTAAATAATCATAAAACGAAACATTGTGATTTATTTTTAAAACTTTTTGTTATGTTTTAATACTAAAGATAATTTTTTTGAAATACTACCTAAAATATTAAGTAATTTTTGGCATAAAGAGATTTAAGTCGGAACTTTTTTTTCATCTCCATTTTACAGCTATTATAGACTGTAACACAGTTGTTTTTCTATTATTCTATTAATCTCTGTACTTTAAACTACTGATATCAATAGTAAAAGTCATTAAGAGCATTACAAATAATTGGTAATTTTTAATCAAACACAATGCGGAAAAAGTGCTAAACTTCAAACGCCAATTCCCACAATTTGCGATTTTTGAGTTACATCTTTGTTTTATTAAGGGTGCGACTTAATGTCAATACAGTTTTTTCCACATAGCGATTCACTGGTTATTAACCAGTTTTATTTTTATATGGTAGAGATTGACCTAAATTGGAATTAATGGTTTTTTTTTTTTTTTAAATTGGCGTGGTATAATACGTTTTACATGAATGTAAAGAAACTCTTATGAAGCCACTTCCGCGGTGTTGTATGTAATTTATTTCATATTAAATTATTAATATTGTCATTGTAATCAAATGTTGCATTTCGTTATATTCGATTTACTATCGATATGGTGGTTATTAAAAATATTACAAATAAAAATTGTGTTTTTCTTTTTTATGTATCCATTCCCAAACAATATTTATTAGTTTTTTTTCTAAATAAGTAAAGAATGAGCCGCTAATTTACTCTCGTAGAAGGATATACAGAAAATACATGAACACAGCTAAATATCAAGCTATGCAATGCTCTCAAGTAATCTTGTTATGACGCCGCGTTGGCGCAACGGTTACAGCCATGGATTGTACCTGTTGCGCTGGCGCATTCGGGTTCGATCCCCACTCATGACAAACATTCGTATTGGCCATACAAATGTTTGCCGTAGTCTGGGTGTTTGTGCAGTCCTTGTGAGTCTCCCCACCGTGCCTTGGAGAGCAGATTAAGCCGTCGGTCTCGGTTGTTATCATGTACACCTGATAGCGATCGTTACTCATAGTAGGGAATATATCCGCCTACCCGCATTGAAGCAGCGTGGTGGATTAAGCTCTGCGACTTCTCCTACATGGGGAAAGAGGTCTATGCCCAGTAGTGGGATAGTACAGGCTGAAGCGTAAGTAATATTATGTTCCTGTGTGAGTAAGGTAGCCCAGAGCTCTTGGGGATGATGTGACAGCGGGTTCATTGGAGGACTGTATACTTGTTTGTCAAGATAGTGGTAGTGTACATATTTATTTGCTTAAAAATATGTACCTGTAGTAACTCGAAAAGAAAAATCTTCAATAGTAATTGTTATATTCTTTTCATTTAAAAGTGGAATGTCTATAACTTGTGAATATAGTCTCTATCAGCCTTTATCAAAGTGGGCGATAACGCCACGTTGAGGGCTCTGCAGGCTTAAAGGAAACCAAGAAAAAAATGGTGGCGTTGTGTAGCGGCTTGGGGGACGATTTAAATCATCCTTAACATTAGTTTTTATATTAGAATCGATTACGTTTGTTTTATTTTGAATAAAAGATAATCTGTCTAAATAAAGTTGCGTTTCAATAATCATTCTCCTTGGCAGGTGTAGTGAGAGTTAATTTGAGTTCTGAGCGCCGCTGTGTACTACCTACTGCGCTCAGTTAACTCTTGCGGGTTATAGAAAAAGCCTCGTTTAGAATTAATGTTTAATCTTCACCTCGCTCGCAATAATTAATTTAATTTGAAGTTATAGTGGTTTTTAAGTAGCTGAAAAAATGGGGGGCACTATAAAATAATTTATTCTCAAAGTGGCTAGTAGACAAAATAAGTTTGGGAACCCCTGATCTATACATATAAAAATAAAAATGAATTTTGCTAAGCACATAACTCGAGGATGGCTCAACCAATTCGGCTAATTTATTTTTTGTATGTTCCCTAATGCCCACGAAAAGTTTTAGTACTAGAAAAATTAAAAAATATATATTTTTACTATTAATTTTTGACCAGAACGAAGTCTGTCGGGTAGCTACGTACTAGCATTGTAGTTACATAATAAAAAATTGACTACCATATCACTACATAGTATAAAACAAAGTCGCTTTCTCTGTCCCTATATCTCTATGACCCTATGTCCCTATGTATGCTTAAATCTTTAAAACTACGCAACGGATTTTGATGCGATTTTTTTAAATAGATAGAGTGATCGAAGAGGAAGGTTTATATGTATAATAACATCCATTAAATAGTAAAGAAATACTGTTATTTTTGAGGTTTCTAATGTGATGTCGTAAATAATTACATTTTTTCCGCTTACATTGCAAACGCAGGCTGAACCCTACGAGATTTATCAAAATAATTTACTAAGAAGTATTGTACAAATTGGAAAGGTCTACAGAAAACTCCGCTATGGTATATGTCTATTTCTTATGGATATCCCACAATAACATATTTTTGTCATTTACTTTTTACGACAAATAATGACTAATTTTCGAAGCGATTTTAACCAATACAGCATTAATCCTTATCTAATTAAATACCCGTAATTTTTTTTTTTTTTTTTTCAATTTATTGGCCAATACATAACAAATACATTTTAATTTGAAATTTAAGTACCACGAAAACCTCGCGGGTTTATCTGGGTACAGAGAGTCACTCAGTTAATTCAGTTTGTTTTTGTAAAAAATATTTTTTTAAACGTGATTTGGTTTCCGTGCTACTCTTATACATTTCTTGCAGTTCTCTGGGCAGTTCGTTAATATATTCGGGTATTAAGTAGTCGTCAGTTCTCTTTCCATACTTATTGTTAGTTTTTGGTAGGTGGTATTTAAGGTTTGAATCAAGTTTACGTAAGCCTATAGGTCTTAGTTTTTCATTTAACAAGGTTGTATTATTAATTTGGGTTAGAACAGAAAATTTAACTTTATCATATATATTCATAACATTACAATGACGAAAGAGCTGATTATAGTTGTTCTTATAATTAGTAAGTATGCGTTTAGGTACAATTGTTTTTAATAATCTTAACTGTAAATTGTAAATATTTTCCAAGCTTGATCTGCAGGATCTACCGTAACTACTGATACCGTAATCGATAACCGAGTCAGCCAAGGCCACGTATAGGAGCCGCAGTGTCTGGTATGGTAATTTGGCTTTGAGTATACTTAGTTTGCTTAATAAGGATCTTAATTTTGTGCACACGTGATCTATATGCGGGCCCCAAGTAAATCTGTCATCGATTATTAAGCCTATGTACATATGTGTTTTCACTTGTTCAATATTTTCACACGAACAATTTAGACTGCATGAGGAGTACAAACAAGAGTGGCTGTGAGCCACGATGGTAGGTCTGATGTCTGTCTGGTTGTGTGACGAGTGAATGTGTATCATCTTCGTTTTATGAGCGTTTATTATCAGACCCACATCGTGTGCCCATTTACATAATTGATTAAAATTATGTTGTAATTTTTCCTGGGCATGTTTAACTGTTTTTTGAGCTACCACTAAACACGTGTCGTCCGCGAACTGGTATACAGTGCCCTCCTTTATTATATTAACCATGTCGTTTACGTATAACAAGTACTCAGTGGGGCCAATAATTGAGCCCTGTGCTGTGCCCCGTGTGGTTGGTATTAAGTTACTCCATTTTTTAGATAAGCTTACTGTGGTTTTTCTGTTAAGATGATAATTTTTTAATAGTTTCAGTAAAGGACCCTGTATACCACCCCGCGAAAGTTTATCGAATAAGATATTGTAATTTAATACATCAAAGGCTTTGCTAAAATCTACGAGCAGAACGAGCACGTGAAGTTTTTTGTCCAAATGCGTATTAACTTCATTAGTAAATTTTCTTAGTAGTTCGGTGGTGCTTTTATTTTTTTGAAAACCATATTGTTTATTATTAATGATTGAATGTTGAGCTAAATATTTATTTATTTTATCCCCTAGGTACCTTTCTATAATTTTATCTACACATGACAAAATAGTGATGGGACGGTAATTATTATAATCGTCACGCTTTCCCTTCTTATAAATTGGCCGAATTACGCCAATTTTCAAAATATCCGGGTAAATTGATGTAGCTATACATTGGTTTATGAGGTGAGTAATGACTGGTACTAGATGTGAGGAGGTATATTTTATATCGCTTGCCCTAATTCCGTCATAACCTGGACTTTTTCTGTCACTTATAAGCAAAATTATACGTTTAACATCCTTTTCACGTGCTCGCTGTAGTCTGATTGAAGTTTCTGGTATTATTTCATACGAGTTTGAATTTAACATTTTCAAATTACAATCAATACATATACTTTTCACATTATTGTTAAATTCGGTCGCAAAATTATTAGATAGACTAAGCGGATCCTGCTTAAAATGTTTAATAATTACATCATCAATACATTTAACAATTTTTCCGGTAAGATTATTAACTATTTTCCAAATTTCTCGTTGATTTTTAAAGTTTTTACAAATATCATTCTTAATTTTATGATTTTTTATGAACTGAGTATACTTGTTTGTTTTGTTTCTATACGAATTATATAATAATCTCTTTACAGTATTATTTTCATCCGCACGCCAAATATTATAAAGTTCGTCCCGTTTTTTACACATATACTTTAACTTTTTGTTTGCCCATTTACAAGTGTTTCTTTTGCTTTTATATTCTACACAATATTTACTCATTTCATATGCATTCCTAAATTCTTTGTAAATAAAATTATAAATATCGTTAGGGTCACTATAACTAAGCGGTTCGCTCCAGTCAACACTGCTTATACCTGCTTCGCAGATTGTTATTATTTATTCTCGTAAACAGCTGAGGCAGGCGTGAATCATCGGTACCGAGCCGCGCGTCGAAGATCGCACAACAAGTTATGCAGTGATCGGCTAGAACGATTTTTACAACGCCGGTATATATTTCACAATTAGTGACATTTCTAATAAAAACATGATCAACACAAGATTTACAAATTATGTCCGTGCGTTTTTCTATTCGTGTATATTGATTTATACCCGAGTAAAAGCCTAATTCGGATAGGGAGTTTAAGTAAAGATTTGTAATAGGGCTATATTTTTTAATGTCTAAGTTTATATCGCCAATAATAACATAATTATTTTTTGGGTTATATTTTGAGACAAGGGATAAAAGTTCATTAATAAATCCTTCTTTACTATAATCCGGTGGTCTATAGACTGCACAAACTCCTAATTTATAACTAAAGTCTAGAATTAACTCCCCAGTAATACATTCGAAGTATTTACAGGAAGCACTATGTCTAATGAAGGATAATGAATTGTGAACATAAAATAATAAACCTCCACCTTTCCTGTATTGCCTAAGTTCGTAGTACATTGAATAGTCTGGGAGTTCGTACATAATAACACAGTCTTCTTTTATATTAGCTTCAGTTAATATCAACAAATGAATGGTTTTATCGGAATTTAATAATATGTATTCGAGTTCAGCAAAGTTTTTGAGGGTAGATCTTATGTTTACATGAAATAACAATAGCGGTTTGCCGTAATTCGGTAATTGATTTGTAAAATCGTTAAAGTTAATACAAGTTAATTCTTTCGAGTCACAATTTGAGTCATCCATTTTTTTTTAAACAAAAGGAAATACATATTAATAGTACAAATATTAAAATATAACTAATTTAATTTAATTGTTCTAGTTTACGAGTAAGCACATCCAGCTGTTGTAAAGAGTGAAAAGAAATGATTTTCTCATTTTCGGATTTCCTCGCTAGGACAGTTCCATTCTTGCACCATACATATTTAAAGCCATGACGTACCTTTAGTTCTTCTTTTGTCTTCCAAAGGAGATATGCAGTGGCCGGTGTTAAAGACTCGCGTAGGTATAGATTTTGTTCACCTTCCGCCCCTATATCACGAGCTGAGAATTTTACCTTTTTACTCGCTTCCAGCCAAGCACTACGCACACCGTTCCTCAGAATAACAGTAATGGGGTTGGGTGGTGATTCAATCCTTTTCGATTCAGTACGCTTGTGGGCTGGTACCCTCTTCCTATATGCTTTGATGACGTCGGAGATGTCAGTGTTAATTTTAGATGCCACTCTCTTTATTATTTCCATCGTATCTTCCCGTTCCGCTTCCTTGACTCCGCAGACTTCCAGCTGTTGGGATAGTTGTGCTTGCTCTAATTGGTTGCACTTCCCCTCAAGGACGTCATATTTTAAGGACATGTTTTTGAGATTATTTTTCAAATCACCATATTGATTTTCGACCGTTTTGATCCTGGTTTCATATAATTTCATGCGCTCCTCATAGTCGTCAATCTTGTCAGAGTAGTACTTAAGCGAACGTTGCAATTCAAACTGAACAATGCCCTTGATTTCATTCCTTATTTCCCGTAATATTTGCTGCGTTATATTGTTGTCTGGGATAAGAAACTCTGGGTCGGTATTATCGTCACCTTCATCCTCGAGATCAGGCATGATACATGACAGACGTCTGGATTTAGTACCTTCCGCGCAAGTTCTACACTTCCAGTCGATAGCCTCGGTGGAGTTTAAGGTGATCAATTGATTAGAAGTAAGACCGGCACATAACGCATGTAACCACTTAATACATTGTTGATTTAAATAATATAGATCTCTAAGGCCCTTTACAGCATATAATTTGAATGAATATTTTCGAAGATATTACAGATTTAAAAATTGCGGGACGTAGCGTTTGCGGCGGTTCCGGCCGGCCGGGGCGGCGGGAGCGTGCCTATAAGTATAGTATAAAAAGTAAATAAATAAAAATGTAGTGTATGAATTTAGATATTCAAAAGATAACAAGAAATTTTCATGGTTTAGGAAAAGAAGAATTGTTTTACTCTAAAGTTAACGCGTGCGTGCCACGGGCAGTAATGAATAAATCAAAACTACTGGATCGATTTTAATCATTTTTTCAGTGAATGACATATATTTTATATATTTTATATCCGCACGAAGCCGGAGCGGGCCGCTAGTTTATAGATAAAACTTAGTTGAGTAACTAAGTTTTATCTTTTCTGTCCATAGAAGTTATAGATAATACTGCATATAATAGACCAGTCAGTCGAGACATGTTATTTTATAAGTATGGAAGTTAATATATTTTAAAACTTCTTAAAGCTAAGAATTAGCGAAACAGAAAATTCGTAAGTAGGTACTATTTCAGCGGTCTTCAAAATTATGTTGAAGTTATGGTCTCGACCGAAGCAAATTTATACTTGCCCCCAAAGACAAGCTCTGCAAAAAACTGGGGGAAGCAAGGATAAGGCAGCGGATGCGTAAGCGATTTCGCAACTTCTTCGACTCCGTGCCGAGAACGACCATTTTTTTGGGTTAATAGAGGGTAAAAAAACCACGTAATCGTTTCGAATAGTCATTTTACAAATTAAAACTAAAAATAAATTATTTTTTTTTGTAAAAGTAAAGCGACCACCGATTTGGAATTAAGATTCTGCTGAGAAGAATCGGCAAGAAACTCTGCAGTTACTCTTTTGAACAATAATATATAAACTGTGTTTTAGTACAAAATTAGTAACATGTTGCATGAAATACAGCGTCACTAAGTCCACACATCTTTATCAACTATGTTATCCTGTACCGAAAAATAAACTTTATCTAAGTATCGATTTTTTTTTTAAATAAAAACCTTAAATTTATGTTGAGACAATTCCGAATTTGTTTGTGGAATTTTAATATACATGCGAATACCTTAACCCAGGAGACGTTTTCTTTGCGCAGTCGAAAAATTGGCGTTACAATTTTGTTATTCCTTCTCGTGTTTACAATGCGATTATTACTATTTATTTTAAAACAATGAATATTCTGGTGAATATACATAATATTGTTATAAATATATTGCGGCGCAATTGTTAATATGTCTACCTTTTAGAAAACATCCCGTAGGGAGAGTCGTACTCCAAGATCGTAAATGCCGCGAATAGCCCTTTTTTGCAAGATAAATATAGTCTCAATATCTGCAGCATTACCCCGCATCAACAGGCCGTAAGACATAACACTATGGAAATAAGTAAAATATATTAAGCATAGTTGCAACGTCGGTCTGTTGTCGTACTTTTCTAACTGCGAATGCTGCGGAGCTGAGTCTACCATTCAAGGTCAAATGGGAATTTCACTGAAGTTTTGAGTCCAATTGTATAAAAGATATTTTAATTTTATTTGCATTAATTCTTGCTCGCTCTTGAACCCCCTTGATATTTCTGAAATATTTGGAGAGTTTCAAGGGATTCATATTACCAAGTTTTGTTTCCTTATCTAGATGTTCTACATAAACTACAAAATCCCCATTTGAGCTATTATCGGGACATTGTCTTGTATATGTATACGTTTTTAATGTATGACTTATACTAATCAATAATTGGAGTCGTAATTCTTTACTGTATATGGACTTCACCAATCTCTTCTCCTCATCTCCATCGCTTTCTCCTTTCATTTTTATTATTTAACTATTAAATTTACAATGAAATACTCTTAAAATAAACTTTACATGACGATTTAAAAAAGGCTCGTTTATCTTCCCGCCAAAAAAGAGAATCGAAAAATATAAATATCGCATTTTAGTTGCCATTTGTAATATATACGTTTTCGTTTTTTGTATAATTGGTATGTTATCGAGTCTTTTAATGTTATGATATTAATTTTTTTAATAATAAATCACATTCGATTCAACAAAATAAAATGACTTATGCATAGTTTACCTCGTCCATAATAACATCAAAATATTAAATATTTTATCTTATTAGATAAAATAATTGTAAAAAAATATTTCTAATAAGACGTAAAGCATTTTTGTAATAGCAACATTTAATAAAATTTGATGCAATGTTTTTTCAGTTGCCGTCATATGACGTATGACGCATTCTTTGTAATAATCAATTGAAAACTATATTTTACTTGTGATTAAGGCGTAACCAGCGAAAATAAGTTTATATTTTACGATACCTGCGTAAAGCCATCGAAATATTTAATTTATTATTAACATTTCCAAAGTAAACACTGTGTAAAAATGGCCGCACCGCCAATTTATAACCCGGTAAGTAGACTTTGAATTTTTGTGCATTTTAAATGAATATAACGCACATAGGTAAACTATAGCGACGTCTTTGGCGTTTCCAAGGGCATCGCTTCGATATCAGTCATTCTTTGTTGTAATTTACTGAGTAAATAGACTTCTATCGTACAATTATCTCTAATTTTAGAACATACGTTTCAGAGAAACAATCTAACAAAAAAGGTCGTGTTAATAGTTTTCAAAGCGTCTATATGTCGCAATTTTACGTCACAGTTTTACCTAAATGCTATTTTCCTCCTAAATACATATAAAATATCTCTGTAAAAAACCAAGTGAGTTAGCTACTCATTAGGTATGCACATACATCTTGTTTAGTTGCTACCCAGTTAGAATATGTAATTTAATGTGTGTAAAAATATTGATGACCTAAAACTTTATTCATAGAATTATCTATAGACTGAATTGGAAACGTTTTAAATATATTTTCAATGGTTTGTTGTTAAATAAGTCTAAAAATAACCAATCATTATTATTATATAGAAAATATAATAACAATGTAATATAGAAAACATGAAATAAATGTTTTGATACACAATTAAGGTAAACATTATTTTCTATATACATATTTGGCTAGTCTTTAGATTTAGAACCGCATTTTGAAGTAGATAGGTTAGAGTTATTTTTTTTGTAATGAAATTATGCCGATAAACGATTTTGACGAACGACGAAACAATAAATTTTGAGCTTAGATAAGTTGACGGTTCTTAATCTAAAGCCTTAATTATATATTTTTAAATAGATGAAACTGTACACCTGCACCATCAATATATCATCTCCTTTACCCTAGGTTGCTGGGAAGAAATTACTTTTTAGCGATAATGCCGCCATTTTTTACGTATTTCTACTGGTTAATGTTACTCTTTTTTTTTTTCTTCTTCTTGGTGTACAATAAAGTGTTATTACAAAGCAATAATTATTGTACTTCTTTAAGACAGTTACTACATGCTGCTGCTCTGTAAATTAAATAATAAAGTCACAATAAAATACATTTAAGGAAAATAGAAAACAATAAATGCTTAAAAAACTGCTTTAAAATCCGTTTGCGTAGTCTTAAAGGTCTAAGCATAAATAGGGACAGACAGCAAAAAGCGACTGTTATAATATTTAGGGAATTAAATATATAATTAAGTGTTTTGTGAATATTTCAAGTGCCTACCTGTTACCGTTTAATGATATCAAGCAAAAATAGGCAAAAAAATGTCTCTTTTTTTTGAATTTTTTGTTATAGCGGCAAAAGAAATACATAATTTGCGAAAATTTCGACTGTCTAACTATTTCGGGTCTTGAAATACAGCTTGGTGACAGATAGACGGACGCATGGACAGACAGACAGCGAAGTCTTAGTAATACGGTCCCGTTTTTACCCTCAGGGAACCCTAAAAATATCATTAAAATAAAATAGGATTAAAAGTAAATATTGATACTTTAAACAATATATTATTATTTACTAGGAAAATAAGCGAAACCTATTGTTTGTTAAGTTGGTTAAAAATAGCATTCAAGTTTCTTCAGTTGATTAAAATTATCATTAACAATTAATATGTCATTAAAGTGTGTTAACAGTTTCACTTTTTCTTTTACAAAGTTGTAAATAGGCGCTGATAATGTGATTAATTGTGGGTCGTATTTGTAGACTAGTTTCCTCCCGCGACTTCATTCGCATTGAATAGGAACAATTCTGTCATACATGATTTTTGCGAAACTTTAACTGTTTACGCAACGCACGCAACGGAAGCTCTCAAAAGGAAAAGGAAAACCCCGATTATGAAACATTTTTTTTAGTGCTCCGCTCCTATCGGTCTTAGTGTGATGATATATAGCCTATAGTCTTCTTCGGTAAATAGGCTATCTAACACTGAAAGAATTTTCCAAATCGGACCAGTAGTTTCTTAGATTAGCGCGTTCAAATAAACAAACAACCAAACTCTTCAGCTTTATAATATTAGTATAGATAAGTTGACAAAGTAATTTAATCAGCGGTTGCCGTTAATGCTATTATTTACATATGACACATGACGGTATCTGAAGCATAAAAGATTACATTTAGACTATCCCGCACTTGATTTTTAATAGTCTCATTTTACCCGGTGTTGTCTTAAAATGATTGGTTAAAGCTGTAACACCGCCTTTGCATACTGTCTATGTATCCTGCCACTTTCTTCATGTAGGAGAAGGATCAGAGCTTAATCCAATGCGGGTTGGCAGATATATTCCCTACTATGAGTAACGATCGCTATTGGGTGTCCATGATAACAACCGGGACCGTCGGAGATTCTCAAAGATTCCACAAACACCCAGACCACGGTAAACATATGTATGGCCAATATAAATGTTTGTCATGTGCGGGGATCGAACCCGCAACAGCCACAAACCGGTGCTGTGACCGTTGCGCCGACGCGTCGTCAAACGAAAATTTTAGGTATTTTTTTTTTATGTCACTAGGTGGGCAAACAAGCGTACGGCTCACCTGATGGTAAGCGATCACCATAGCTTATAGACACCTGCAACACCAGAAGCATCGCAAGCGCGTTACCGACCCAATCCCCAATCCCCAGGAGCTCTGGTCACCTTACTCACCAACAGGAACACAATACTGCTTGAAAACAGTATTATTTTGCTGTGATCTTCTGTAAGGTCGAGGTTGCTCCATATTTTGAGAAGGAAATTCCTGCTGTACCCTACCTCAGTTAGGTATATGTAAAACATGTCACCCGCGGATAGTATAGTTCCCCAACAGTGAAAGAATTTTTCAAATCGGTTCAGTAGTTTCGGAGCCTATTCGATGCAAGCAAACAAATAATCAAATATTCCCTCTTTATAATATTAGTAAAGATGCACAGGAAAGGCACAACTTGTAAAACAGGCCCTAAACCGACCACTATCAAATTAGCGTAAACTACTATTTGAAACTGCATTCAAGCCAACTTGAATAAGTTTTTGATTTCTGTATTTAAATTCGAAATTATTTTGTATTGCAGGTCGTACCATGCGTACACCCGATCCCAGGGGGCATGTTCCCCGGCCGTATGGTGCGTTTCCAGGGGAATGTACCGCCAGGTGCTCAAAGGTTAGTGACGGCAGTTAATTTTTTTATACAACGAGTTTGCGATTACCGTAGCCTTGACAGCCCTATCCAGGAGCCCCCAATCCCAGGAGCTCTGGTCACCTTACCACAGGAACACAACGCCACTTAAAATCAGTATTACTAAGCTGTGATCTTCTGTAAAATTGAGGTACTTTCTCAATTGGACTGCTCCCAAAATTTCGAGGAGGATATTTCGTGCTGTGCCTTACCTCATACTAATAATGCGTGCTGTAATAGCATCGTAATACGGCACCAAAGATACACACAGACAAAAGTTCTAAAGACAATTGTTTTGGTTCCTATCAACAAAATGTTTATTGTAGAGCTTGTGTGGCATAGTGTACCGATGCCAATTATTTCAAATATATTTTAATTGAAGACAAAACATCCCCGACAGACTAACGGTACCATTTGAATCGTGTGATCGTGGTCTGATGAGCGCTTTTTGAGTTATCTCCAATGACGCGTACATTTAATTGACCATTATGTTTATCACCTATCGACGTCTTGTAGATGTAATCGAAGTTGGTTTTTTGTCGCCTAACAATGATTTAATTTTCCAGGTTCGCCATAAACTTTCAATGCGGTCCCAACACGGACCCCCGTGACGACATCGCCTTCCACATCAACTTTCGCTTCGTGGAGATGTGCGTGGTCCGTAACCACCTGACTGCCATGAATTGGGGAAACGTGGAGGAGACCAGCGGAGGCATGCCGCTGGTGAGGGGCCAGCCCTTCGAAGCCCTAGTGCTGTGTGACCCTCAGTCGTTCAAGGTGCGTACGTTTTTTAACGGACTTGAAAACAAGAGGAGGTTCTCAAATCAGCTACATTTTTTATACAACTAGATCGGCAAATAAGCTTACGGCTCATCCGATGGTAAGCGATTACCATAGCTTATAGACGCCTGCAATACCAGAAGCATCGCAAGTGCGTTGCCGACCCTATCCCCAATTCTCCCCAACAGCTCTGGTCACCTTAACCATCACAGGAACACAACGTTGCTTGAAGGCGACGCTATTTAGCTGTGATTTTCTGTAAGGTCGAGTAAGTACTCGTTTTTTCGAATTTGTGGAAGTCCACAGACGGGTCGCTTCCAATTTTGTGTAGGATATTTCCTTCTGTACCCCAAATGCCCAGTTTATTGATAGATGCACATATTTATAACGACGCGTTGGCGCAACGGTCACAACACTGGTTTGTGGCTGTTGCGCTGGCGGTTGCGGGCTCGATCCCCGCACATGACAAACATTTGTATTGGCCATACAGATGTTTGCCGTGGCCTGAGTGTTTGTGCAGTCTTTGTGGGACTCCCCACCTTGCCTCGGAGAGCAAGTTAAACCATCGGTCCCATATTGTTACTCATAGTAGAGAATATGTTTGCCAACTCGCAATGGAGCAGCGTGGTGGATTAAGCTCAGATACTTCTCCTACATGAGGAAAAAAGGCCCAGCAGTGGGATATTACCAGCTGAGGCTTAGTGTACAAATTTATCGTTTTTTCCCCAGGTGGCCCTGAACGGAGTCCACTTCTGCGAGTTCGCTCACCGTGTGCCCTTCCAGCGCATCACCCACCTCACGATAGACGGGGACGTCATGATGCAGTTCATAGGCTTCGAGGGCGAGCAGCCCTACATGGTGAGGGATATACCTTGGAACTAACCGACTTCTATAAAACGTTAAATACAATATTAAAAGAAGTGTAACTTCTTTAGAATTGTTTTGATTTAAAACTCGATGAAACGAAAATGCGTCACGATAAAGAATAATTAATATGATCTTACATCATCAATGATTCATTCTCCATTTCCTAGACATAGTGAGAATTAGGATATGATGGGGCTGGCATGTCTGTGTAGACAAAAGTCCCTAAAAAAATAAAGAATTAAAAAAATAAAATAAAGATTAATTGTGTTTGCCGCCAAACGAAAAAAAAACCGACTTCAATTATAGTTCGCGTCATGTAAAAAGAACGCTGAAAGAAACTGGAGGGGGTGCGTTTGCGCATGGGTATACTCGCGCACAAGTACTACTGTTTTATTTTTTAATTAGGCTTTCACTCGCGGCTTCGTATAATGGTTATTGGTAGGTACATTAAAAAATACTAGAAATACAAGTGCGAATAATTCGGACTAAATAAGTATAATAATTATCACTTTACAAAATCACAAATTTTTTTTAAACAAAAGCAATAACAAATTTTTTTAGTTATTGAAATGTCGTATTTAAAAATAATAATTGTCTGTACTCTCGATATTCGTATCTTAATAGTTTTTATGTGTTTAAAATGATAAATTGATAATTGTTTTTTAGTGAAATAAATAGTAAATGGAGAATTTTGTAATTTAAAACTTTTGTGCGCGATAATAATTTGAGTCGACGTCGAACTGTCAACCGCTGTCAACCAATAGCACACCGGCAAGCATGCGACAGTGATAAACACTCCCGTCCCCCTACCCCGTACCACCAAATAGACCGATAAATCGCTTCTGCGCAGCTTCAAGGCCAGCGTTCTTTTTACATGACGCGAACTATACATCGACAAGTAATACAACGTAGGTAGACGAAAAAATAGTCAAGTAAATACGCATTATCAAAGATTACTTCAAAAGTTGTAATCAGATCTCGATGAAATTTAAATGTGACCACATGATAAACATCGGCTTTTGATTAAATTAAAAATCATCAAAATCGGTACACCCAGTAAAAAGTTATGCGTATCTGGGATCCCATCATCAGATCCTGGTTTCCTTATCATGGTACCACACTTAGGATATCTCCTTTCCAACAAAAAAAGAATTTTCAAAGTATAACAATCGGCCTGCTGTGGTTGTGCGAGAAGTCACCTAAAACACTAATTGCTTGTGGGTTCGATTTCCGCTCCGGATGGATATTTTTGTTTGTACAAATATTTTCTCCTGGTTTAAATGTCTGTACTTGTGTATCTCCCCACTTTGCCTCGTAGACCGTGCTCTACTAAGCCGTCGGTACAGGCTATCATCATTGATACCTGTTAGCTATATCAATATATATATATACAGGGTGTCCCAGAAAGAATGGATAACCCTGAAGCGCCTAATAGTACGGCTATCAAGCGCTCTAATAAAAATACACAAAACAAAAAATTCCAAGTGGTGCCAAAAATATGAGGTTTTTAAAAAAAAATACATATTTATTGACCTTACTCTACTTTCATGTACACCACGGCCGCAAATTAATGAAATTTGTTGTGTTTTTGGTGTTATCTTTTTCCTCATAGACTATACTATTAGAAATGCAGTAAAGAGTATGAGTATCTATTGTACTTTTTCGGAAAAAAAAATATCAACTTCAATTTTTAGCATAAAATTTGATAAGAAAATAATTTTGACAAATTTTGAGAGCCTTTCGTGAAAAAAAAAAGTATGAAGACCTAAGCGGCCAACTATTTCAAAAATATGCGCAGTTAATACAGATTACAAAATGGTATAATACATGATTTTATTTAACGTTAAGATGCAAAAAGAGTAAACTCGACTGAAGAAAGAAAAAAATAATGTTGTCTTAAATTGTTAAAATAAAAGCGTTAAGTTGTACATAAATCAATCTTTATTTTATAAAAGGTGTTCGAATTGTCTGCCACCGACTCTGATACAAGCTCGACATCTTCTAATAAATGCTCTTCTAAGAAGTCGTGCGTAGCGCCGTTCAGTTATTATTGAAGCGGCTTCCTGCACACGACATCGTAATTCCTCCAAACTTGAAATAGGCTTGAAGTACACCTGTTCTTTTAGACAGCCCCAGTAAAAAGACGACGCCTGAAGGAAGGTAAGGTAGGAAGGATTAACTGAGGTAGGGCACAGCAGGAATTTCCTGCTCAAAATATGGAGCAGCCCGACTGGGGTAGTACCTCGACCTTACAGAAGATCACAGCAAAATAATACTATTTTCAAGCAGTATTGTGTTCCTGTTGGTGAGTAAGGTGACCAGAGCTCCTGGAGGGATTGGGGATTGGGTCGGTAACGCGCTTGCGATGCTTCTGGTATTGCAGGCGTCTATAAGCTACGGTGATCGCTTACCATCAGGTGAGCCGTACGCTTGTTTGCCGACCTAGTGACATAAAAAAAAAAGGGAAGACGTGCCTGAGGAAGTGAGACAATCCCACTGGCTACAAAATGATGGTTGTCCTGCACATTATGCTGCAAACGTCCGTGTGTATTTAAATGCCACGTATCCAAATAGATGGATTGGTCGTTTGGGTCCCATTTTGTGGCCTCCGCGATCCCCGGACTTAAATCCACTAGATTTTTTTTACTGGGGCTGTCTAAAAGAACAGGTGTACTTCAAGCCTATTTCAAGTTTGGAGGAATTACGATGTCGTGTGCAGGAAGCCGCTTCAATAATAACTGAACGGCGCTACGCACGACTTCTTAGAAGAGCATTTATTAGAAGATGTCGAGCTTGTATCAGAGTCGGTGGCAGACAATTCGAACACCTTTTATAAAATAAAGATTGATTTATGTACAACTTAACGCTTTTATTTTAACAATTTAAGACAACATTATTTTTTTCTTTCTTCAGTCGAGTTTACTCTTTTTGCATCTTAACGTTAAATAAAATCATGTATTATACCATTTTGTAATCTGTATTAACTGCGCATATTTTTGAAATAGTTGGCCGCTTAGGTCTTCATACTTTTTTTTTCACGAAAGGCTCTCAAACTTTGTCAAAATTATTTTTTATCAAATTTTATGCTAAAAATTGAAGTTGATATTTTTTTTTCCGAAAAAGTACAATAGATACTCATACTCTTTACTGCATTTCTAATAGTATAGTCTATGAGGAAAAAGATAACACCAAAAACACAACAAATTTCATTAATTTGCGGCCGTGGTGTACATGAAAGTAGAGTAAGGTCAATAAATATGTATTTTTTTTAAAAACCTCATATTTTTGGCACCACTTGGAATTTTTTGTTTTGTGTATTTTTATTAGAGCGCTTGATAGCCGTACTATTAGGCGCTTCAGGGTTATCTATTCTTTCTGGGACACCCTGTATATATAAATAATTTTACGAACCAATGTAGTTTCAGTGTTGAGTCAGTGACCGAGTCATCTGTTTTACAGTTGTGTCAATAATCAATTCTAATAATGTGATTTCTTATTCAGTCGGAGCCTCCACAATACGGCGCGTACGGAGCCCCGCCGGCCTACGGAGCCCCACCCTATGGAGCCCCGCAAGGTATTTCTAACGTTTAATATCAAAATCACCTGTAATTCATTCGTAAGGGCTGACTAATTAAGATTTGTGTAGTGGTGTGTTTTGACAACTCTAACATATGTATACACAGGATGCAAATTAATAATCTAATATATAACATTCTCGTGTCGCGGTGTTTGTAGTTAAACTCCTCTGAAACGGCTTGACCGATTCTCATGAAATTTTGTGTGCATATTGGGTAGGTCTGAGAATCGAACAACATCTATTTTTTATCCCCCCTCATTTATAAGGGGGGGGATAAGGGGGTTAATATGGGAAAACAACGTTTGCGGGGTCAGCTAGTAATAATATAGGCTTATGTTTATATGATAGTTTTGGTTTATGTGTATGATTAAAGAGACGCATATTTTATTTTTAATTTTGAAGTGAAATTTCTTTAGAATCGTGATTTGAAACTCGATGAAACGAAAATGCATCACGATAAAGACAAACACACAAATGAGATAGAATATATTACACAGTATTTTATATCCCCGGTGAAAAATTCTCTCATAGGCTACTTTTCAGAAGTTCCACTTCTGGAGTGTGTAAAAGACACACACACACACACACACGCACACGCAGACGCACACGCACGGGCACACACGCACACGCACGGGCACACACACACACACACACTTTCATTGATTGTTTATAATGTTAAATAAATAAAATTAATCCAAAATATATTATCATGTCTTTAGTAATATAAATAATTTGGGGAATTGGTCTGAATTTCCTAATTCAAATTACTGATAAAATTGCAAAATCAAAAAAATTAGGCTATTTTATATCACGATATGTCACGAGAGATCTGAGTGACAAATAAACCTAATTCGCTAGCTAATAGATATAAATTAAATATACATTTCGTGGCATAGTTTGAAACATACATTCAAATACTATCCCTATTTGTGCAGTCGGGTAAAATTAATGATACAAAATGTTTTATGTGAAAACACAATCACTACACAAATATTACTAATGAACTAATGTAGATATGTAGATACAACATCGGCTCCGGCTTGCTTCTTGGAATTATTTGCATGATTAATATTAATATCTGAGGTTGGGAGAAAGAATCTATATAATATATATAAGTATATCTTTTGTAAATATTGTATTATATTTAAGACAACGGTCCTCAAACTTTTCACAGTCACCCCCCCCGATCAAATAAATTTCAAACACCCCCACTATAATAATAAATGAAAGTAAAATTCCCTTACGATAAACGGTAATTAATAAAAATATAACGATTATTTTAATATGTTAAACTATCAAATTTTACTGAAGTGTCCAAACGTCTTTCTATTATATTAATATATTGGATAATTAAAAAATATATATGATAAAAACAACTATTTATACATAAATTAGATACGTTTTGGTAACATGATAACATTAGCAATCGTCATCAGGGTATTTACTGCAATTTGAATTAATAAGATTTTTTTTTAAATATATAACTTGGTAGGCAAACAAGCGTATGGCTCACCTAAGCGATTACCGTAGCTTATAGGCGTCTGTAATACTACAAGATCGCAAGCGCGTTATCGTCTCTACCTCCAACTCTACGCACTGCTTGAGAGCAGTATTATTTAGCTGTGATCTGTCAGTCAGTCAGTCAGTCAGTCAGCTCAGCTTACTGCAGTCCACTGCTAGACATAGGCCTCCCCAAGTTCGCGCCAGACATCCCGGTTTTCCGTAATGCTCATCCAGCCTACACCGGCAATCTTACGTAGATAATCGTTGTGATCCAGGTCCAGATATTTCCTCAGTCGGGTTGCTCCATATTTTCTCTTCTTCAGTTATTATGTCCTTATTCAAGTAGGCTTCGAAAACATTTGAAACGTGATCAAAAAAACAAATCATAGCTTAAATTGTGTTTTTTTTTTCATTAATAATATTAAATTTAAAGTTAACTGCATATTTTGAAATAACTGTATTTGCAAATAACAGTGTTTAAAGTTTGAGAGGGTATTACGATTCTCTTAAGGTAAGTTGTGATTATTTTTTTATTTCTTTGAATAAATGGTATTTGTAGTGGTCCTTTGGTTTTCTTTTTATTACCTTTGGTTCGGTGTTGGTTTATTATTTATATGTATTGTTGTAATTAGATCCGCCGACCCAAAGTAGAGCAGCGTGGTGGATTAAGGTCCGATCCTCTACATGGAGAAAGAGACTTATGACTAGCAGTGAATTGTTACAGGCTGAATCTACGGGTATATATTTTAATGAAATGTTCTGGGTTGTATTGATTTGGTTGGATAAGGTTAATGGCACCTCGATTTGACACTTCGAGTCGTCTAACGTAATAGTGTAATTTGAATGTGTTAGGCTGTATCAATAACGATATAGATTGTATAGGGAGAAATGATTAATTGCATTCTGTGAAAAAGGTTATCGAACTTAACTGAAACAGTCTGTACGTCCCACAGCTGGGCAAAAGCTCAAATTCCACATAAGAGAAGGGTTAGGCCTTCATCCACCACGTTGCTCCACTGTGGGTTGGTTTATAATTCCCTGGTAATAACGATAGGTATCAGATATTTATAAAATACAATCGTTTAGTTTACGTACTGTAGCGTAGATGTCGCTAGTAGGTATATTTGGATACAACTAAATATTTGTTACCATTTCTACAAATGTATCATCACCTCTCGAATAAATTTACGCCGAGCAAGAGTCAAAACCGCTACCGTTAGCGGTTAGGGCGATTATTTTATTTATTTATTTACATGTATATAAGAATTTTGGTATGTTTTTGTGTACAAAAAAATTGCTTGTCTGTAAAGTTGGTTTACGGACGATAGTTAAAAAGGATAACGTCATAACAAAACCTCCTCGGACGTATAGGCCAATCGTCTATCTATATTCCATATACTATCACTGATCGTAACGGGATAAGGAGCGTAACACTACAATGAGTCATCCTTTTTCGTTCACGCCTTCGGTGTTCATTGATTTATTGATTTAGTACATTCGCTTAGTCAGTGTTGTCATTATTTGTCAACATTTGTGTTATTAAGTAGAGTATATAAAACTAACAATATTAACATTTAGTAGTAAATTTTGGTTGAAGGTTGCATGTTTATTTATATTTTTTCGCTCTGGCAACATTTTTATTTTTATTTTTTTGTTTTAATTCTGTTCCGCAGGCTTCTACTGAGGGCTAAATTAATTAGCGGTCGATACAGGTGCTCGTGTAGGTATTAAAAATTTTGTTTATTTTTATTTTATATCAACTTTAAAAGTTCCTTATATATAATTTTTTTTAAATATGGATTTATAGAGTTCTTAATAAATGCATTATTGGTAGTATTTTACTTTCTATATTTCTAATTATTTTTTTTTTTTTTCTTTCAGGTGGTTTGTAAACGTCGTGAAATGAAACAAAGATTTATTTTTTAAGACAGTGATTCTCAAAGTTTTTGTACGTGGCCTTCTTTTTAAAAATTTAGCATTAGATTGCAATTTAGTAACAGACGGAGAAATTGACTTAAATAGGAATTAACGGATACTTTTTTAAATTGCTGCGGTATAAGGTTTGAAAATCACTGTCCTAAGAGTTTTTGCACCTCATTCTTCCTAATTTTTTCTTAGGTTTTTTAATAATTGGTCTTATGTCACATGCTTAATGTCTTTAAAAAAATTTATATAAATTTAATTAATTGTGTTTGTTAAAAATCGTGTATAAAATATTATATTATAACTAGAAATACATTAACATTTTGCTTTTGTATGAAGAATCGGATATATTGGAGATATCTTTTCTTTTTTGTATAAAATGAGTCGCGCAGTAAGTTACAAAAGTGATTTTTTGAAAGCAGCTATAGTAAGCTTAGATCTGTCTTGATTCTATGCACGCGCTTTATGTAGGTATTGTGCTGGAGTGGTTAATCATTGAAATATTTTTTAACCATTTTTAAATTTCTTAGTATAAGAGATGCGACTGAAGACACACTATTGTCATAATTTGCGACGGATGTCAGACATTTGTACTCATATTTTGACAGTGACAGTTAGTGGGGTCGCAATCTGACAGATTATCACGTCCAGGAACTGTGTCACCGGTTACTGATAAAACTATCTTACAATAATAGCTGTAATGATATCCAGCGGATATAAATTTGTTTTCGTTTACACAATCTAATAAAGAAATTACTGATATTCGTATCTTATATATTTTTTTTAATTATCAGTTTCAAAACATGTTGTTTATTAGTGTAAGTGAGGTTAGTTTTGCTTAGTACTGATAAAGGCTATCACTAACTAAAATTTGAGGTAAACTAAATCAGGAACCGATGAAACAGGCTTACGTAGCATACATCGAATGTATGTAACTACGTTTTGCACGAATGTAAAGAAACTCTTATGAAGCCACTTCCGCGCTGTTGTATGTAATTTATTTCATATTAAATTATTAATATTGTCATTGTAATCAAATGTTGCATTTCGTTATATTCGATTTACTATCGATATGGTGGTTATTAAAAATATTACAAATTAAAATTGTGTTTTTCTTTTTTATGTATCCATTCCCAAACAATTATATATTTCTTAGTTTTTTTCTAAATAAGTAAAGAATGAACCGCTAATTTACTCTCGTAGAAGGATATACAGAAGATACATAATTACAGCTAAGTAACACTGCTCTCAAATAACATTATGTTCCTGTGTGAGTAAGGTAGCCCAGAGCTGTTGGGGATGCTGTGACAGCGGGGTCACTGGGTCTTGGTGTTGCAAGCGTCGATAGACGATGACCGTTTACCCTCTGGAGAACTGTATACTTGTTTGTCAATATAGTGCGAATGTATCTCTATAGTAATTCAAAAAGAAAAATCTCTAAATCTTGATTGTTATATTCTTTTCATCTACTAAGTGAAATGTCTAAAAACAAATGAATAGTTACATAATAAAATTGACTACCCAGCTAAGTTTTATCTTTCCTGTTCGTAGAAGTTACAGATAATAGGTACTGTGAATAATAGATCAGCCAGTCGAGACATGTTATTTTATAAGTATGGAAGTATTTTTCTTATATTTTAAATTTTCTTAAAGTTAAGAATTAGCGTAAAAGAAAATGCGTTCTATTTCTGTGGTCTTTAAAATTATGTTGAAGTTCTTTAATTAAAGAAAATATAGAAAAACTGATTGCCAACGATGGTCGTAAGCTACATACATCACTTTATGATTCATAAGAGAGGTAGACGAGATACTTGAAAGAGAATCGACAACCTATTATTAAGTCTTTTAAATTGGTTGTGTAACCAATATGGTATAACCATTTTAAAATTAAATATTTAAGAAATTACATTTTTTGTAATATGAATATTATACAATAAGTAGGTATAATCGATTTTATCTCGAAAGGTCATGATAAATATGAAGCCGTATTTGTTGATTATCTGGCAATAGTAAAATTCTAAATTTATCAGAGTAAGGGATTGGGACCCCAGAGTAACAGATTTTAGGTAAAAATTCCCAGTCAAGTCTGCTTCTTAACCGACTGCTGCCAATAATGATGGCTTGTGACTTAGCAGGATTTACTAGCAGACCAAAAGATTTAGCCCAGGCCTGAACAGCAGCAAGGTCATCATTTAAAATTCCAACAGCCTCATCCAACTCAGTCATCCCGCAGTGTCGGTATATTTGCAGATCATCTGCATACGCGGATCATCTGCGGAAGGGAAAAGTGATAGCACGTGAAACATTCTAACGTAAAACAGTATTCGTAAAACAGTCTATTCTGTTCTGTTTATTCTATTCTATTCTGTTCTGTTCTGTTCTATTCTATTGTTCTAATCTATTCTATTGTGTTCTGTTCTATTCTGTTCTGTTCTATTCTGTTCTGTTCTATTCTGTTCTGTTCTATACTATTCTATCCTGATTTGTTCTATTCTATTCTTATTCTATTCTGTTCGGTTGTGTTTTATTCTATTCTGTTCTGTTCTAATCTATTGTATTCTGTTCTGTTCTATTCTTATTCTATTCTGTTCGGTTCTGTTCTATTCTTATTCTATTCTGTTCTGTTCTCTTTTATACTATTTAATTCTATTCTGTTCTAATCTATTCTATTCTGATCTGTTCGGTTCTGTTATATTCTATTCTGTTCTGTTCTATTGTGTTCTGTTCTATACTGTTCTGTTCTGTTCTATACTATTCTATCCTGATCTGTTCTATTCTATTTTTATTCTATTCTGTTCGGTTCTGTTCTATTCTATTCTGTTCTGCTCTAATCTATTCTGTTCTGCTCTAATCTATTCTGTTCTGCTCCAATCTATTCTGTTCTGTTCTATTCTGTTCTGCTCCAATCTATTCTGTTCTGTTCTATTCTGTTCTGTTCTATTCTATTCTGTTCTGTTTTATTCTGTTCTGTTCTGATCTGTTCTGTTCTATTCTGTTCTGTTCTGATCTGTTCTGTTCTATTCTGTTCTGTTCTGTTCTATTCTGTTCTATTCTGTTCTGTTCTGTTCTGTTCTATTCTATTCTGTTCTGTTCTATTCTATTCTTATTCTATTCTGTTCGGTTCTGTTCTATTCTATTCTGTTCTGCTCTAATCTATTCTGTTCTGTTCTGATCTGTTCTGTTCTATTCTGTTCTATTCTATTCTGTTCTGTTCTATTCTGTTCTATTCTATTCTGTTCTGTTCTATTCTGTTCTGTTCTATTCTGTTCTATTCTGATCTGTTAGTAGTTAGTAGGAACTTCGTAATAAATTCGTAGTAATAACATTGCTGTAAAATATTATTTTGGAACAGATTTTGATTTCGATACGATGTTTCGATACAAAGTTCGTGGGGGTAGTTCTCGGTGGTTGTTGTGGAAAAGTTTGAGGACGTGTGCATTGAATAATTTCATAATTTTCATTTATTACGAATTTCTTTCAGGTTTCGTTGGTGGTGCGGTGAGTGTCATTTTAAAAATACAAGTGGTTTTTGAAATTTTAAATTTATATAATTTTTTTTTATTTAACGTACCAATACGGTTGTCTCTCGGCAAACAACTTAATGCTTGTGTTATAGCTAACACCCGACTGATACAGCTAAATATATTTTTTTGACAAATATAGATAGAAACAATATATATCTATATATAAATATAAACGTATGTTGCTAACGGCATAACTCGAAAATGGCTCGACCAAATCGGCTAATTTGTTTTTTTTTGTATATTCCTCAAGACCCACAGAAGGTATTAATACTAAAAAAAAAAAAAAAATACTGCTAACTTTTGACAGAGCGAAGTCTGTCCGGGCAGCTAGTGTATAAATAAATACAATTATTACAACTCATACTCAGGCAGGAATCGAAGCCACATCCCTGGAATTAGTGATTAACACAACCACGCCGTTTTATTTACAACATTCGCGTGCATTTAAGTTAGCGTTGTTGTTGTTTGTAGTGTTGTGTAGAAGAAATAACTTCTTCGGAGAAATCGAAGAGGTTATTTCTTGTACAAATTTATTAGAAAACCTATAAAAACATGGGTAGAATTAGTCCAGCTGTTCTCGAATTTAGCGCTTAATTAACGCCATTTAGTGATTTATTTTTATTTTTAACCGACTTCAAAAAAGGAGGAGGTTACTCAATTCGACGGTATATATATATTTTTATGTATGTTTGGGGATAACTTCGTCGTTTATGAACCGATTTTGATAATTCTTTTTTGTTGGAAAGGATATATCCCAAGTGTGGTACCATGATAAGAAAACCTAGAAAGGATCTGATGATGGAGTCCCAGAGAAATCGAGGGAAACCCTCGAAAATCACAGTGAATAGTGCATTTGTAAATTTTTTCATCTACTTACGTTGTATTACTTGTCGATGTAATTGAAGTCGGGTTTTTCGTTTGCGAGCAAAAACAATTATTATGATTGATTCAGTCTACATCCAACTGATGGTACGCCTCCTCCTTTAAATAGGAGGAAGATCGGAGCTTAGTCCACCATATGGTTGGCGGATATATTATCCTACTATGAGTACCGCTATCAGGTATTTATGATAACAACCGGGACCGATAGCTTAACGTGCTCTCCGAGGCACGGTGGGGTGACCCACGAGGACCTATTTTTATTTTTGTGTTACCCACACATTAGGAAATTCTAAACATTTTTTAATATCATATCAAAAATCGATCGCTCCAGCGGGGATCGAACCTGCATCTCCGACTGACCGTGGTGCTCTAGCCAATTAAGCTATGGAACGATGTGCTCGCTAGATCGAAATTTTTGATATCATGATTTTATATTCGGTCTAAGCGACCGTGGACCGTATATATATATATATATATATATATATATATATATATGCCTCGTAATTTTTTATATAAAATATAGCAACCACAAGGCTACGCAACACAATACGTGCAAGGTGACCAGCGTCGTGGGCTCGGCACTGGGGCAGCGGTGGGGCTGGGTGTGGGCGCACTAGCGGCAGGGGGCTTGGCGGGTTACGCGTTGGGCGGTGGGTTCAGTAGCGACAGCCCCACAACTGAGGTGAGTACAGTTGTAATTTTTGTTTATACAACTAGGTCGTCAAACGTCGTAACTTATAGACGCCTGCAACACCAGAAGCATCGCAAGCGCGTTGCCGACTCTATCCCCTATTCCCCCCAGGAGATCTGGTCACCTTACTCACTATAAGAACACAACACTGCTTGAAAACAGTATTATTTAGCTGTGATCTTCTGTAAGGTCGAGGTACTTCCCCAGTCGGGTTGCTCCATATATTGTGCCCTACCTCAGTTAAAAATATTATAAAAGAGTGTACTAGTATTCACTGTATCATTAAATAAGACATTTCATGTTTCAAGTATCGTGACAACCCCACTCGCGTGTCGGAGCTGATACATACACTTTTTTTATTTTAATAATTTATTTAAATTTTGTAGGTGCATACATCGTCATTTGCTGATGCCGACAGCTTCGGAGGAGACGACTGGATGGAATAACGCCTTAATAAAGATAAATTTATATATATCAACTTAATTAGAGTATATGAAAAATAACTTAAAAGAAATAATGTGAAATATATATCAATATTGTTTATCGGTGTAAATGTATTTTAAAAATTTGTTGCTAAACATATTGTGATCATTTAAATGTCTAATATACAACATGTTAGTAAACTGGCGTCCTTCCATTTAGGGCCATATATATATATATATATATATATATTTCGCTCGCTTCAGCCTGTAATATCCCACTACTGGGCGTAGGCTTTTTTCCCTTTATGTAGGAGGTGTGTGTGTATATATATATATATATATATATATACTAGCTGACCTGGCGAACTTCGTATCACCTTATTTTTTTCTGAAATATAATAATAACATAATATATCAAAATAAAATATAGCCTATCTTTTAAGTTGGATCAAACTGCACACGGTGTGCAAATTTGACTAAAATCGGTTAAGTAGTTTAGGAGTCCATTGAGGACAAACATTGTGACACGAGATTTATATATATTAAGATATATATATCTTAATATATATATATATATATATATATATATATATATATATATATATATATATATATATATATATATATATATATATATCGAGGGGTGAAAGGCAAAAAGGTTCAAGCGACATTTTGGGTGATATTGAGATATGTATATATTCAGAATCAGCGCATTTTTCTGCGTCGATTGAGCCAAGTAGCATCTAAATCGGAGCACTTTTTTGGCGCTTGAGACAAAGCTATTTTAGGGTTCAATTCTAAGGGCCAGTGTATTATCCGACATTAATTTATATATTTTTTTTCGATGACGGACTTAAACCTAACATCTTTATACCCACCCTTGATATAAGCTATTTTTACTAACCCAAATTTACAGTCCAATGTTGGTTCAAACATTTAGCCTGCCACTGATTATACCGTGTGATGGCGCTTAAAACATTTTGCCTGCCATTACTTACACGGTGTGACTTCGCTTCAAACATTTTGTCTGCATCCAAATTGTATGAGGAATGTCGATTAAACTATTTAGCCTGCAACTGATTTCCACCCAGAGTGACGCTTCAAACAATTTTTCCTTTCCTTTATATATCTACAGACGTCGTTTAAAACATTTTTAATCTACCATTTTTATTAGAACTCTGTTCATAGAGGTTGTTTGATAATGATTATTGTTTGATAATTATTCATAGTTCCTATAAGACTGATTTAATTATTGTAATAAAACTCAATAAAAACAGGGTAAATAAGAGAATGTTATTTATTTTTAAAAACCCCAAATAGGACTTAAGGTGTATACAAATGACACAAATCTCCTTTTCAACTTAGGTTTAACTACCAATTTTAAATATTGATGACAAAAATTGAGATATAAAACATTTAATATTTTAGGGTAAGGGTCAGTTGAACTATTTTTCCTTTCAGTCAAAATTATCGCAGGTGTAAGATAACTCAAATAGCTTGCAGTTAATATTTATATACTATGTCGCATAAAACTTTTTGCCTTACATTAAATAGTTTCAGATAATGCGCTTAAACTTATTTGGCAGCTACGAAGAAACGATATGATTGTCACTTAAACCGTTTTGCCGTTACCTTTTTAAAACCGCTTTTGTATTAAGCGACCATTATTTTCTTATCTGTAGCTCTAATTAATTTATTGATATCACAAAAAGTTAGAAATTTTTAACTTTCTTTATTTAAAAATTTCTCCCATAGAATAGCTACAATAGTTTTTTTTTGAGGATTTTTTTTCTGAAATTTTAAACTTTGAATGGCTCTCCTGTAAAGTTCACAAAATGTCGCTTAAACCGTTCTGCCTTTCACCCCTCGATATATATATATATATATATATATATATATATATATATGAAAAATAATAATAAAGCAGTAGTAAGAACAGCTAATTACTACGTAACACTACAATCTACAAATTAAAAAAAAAAAATGACGTGAGAAAATGGGCTATAGGTAAATAACCGTCTTAATTGTGAAACTCATGTGATTAGGTCATTGACACGGCACTAACGTACACGCGACGGTAGTTTTATAAATAATAAATATTTAATAATTAGTTTTATTATTTTTACTAGCTTTGCTCGCAACTTCGTCCGAGTGGAATTAAAAAAAAATCAGTTCGCAGAGTTACAAAATAGATAAATTTCTAAAATCAAAGTAGCCAAGTTACTCCTTATTATATCAGCTATCTGACAGTGAAAGTCCAAAGTGACAGTAAAATTGATTAGTCGGAACAAACAGACAGTCAGACAGGCAGACTAAAATTGAACAAAAAAAAATGTTATTTCGGTATATGTACCATGTATACATCTATATACATTGACTTAATTTTATTTGGATATATTCAAGCGATAGGGCAAGTGAGTTTTATATTTGGGTTGTAATACCGATTCCGATATCACAGTTCAATGGAAGGACGCCAGTATAATGACACGATGTATATATAAAAAATAAAGTTCAACTCGTTTATAATAAATCAAAGCACAATAATCGCATTAAAACGACCAACTTTATACAATGCACGAGAAGGTCATTTAATTTCTTTGAAGCGTGTTTTTGAAGTAAATACATTTTTTGTCTCTTTCTAACGGGTAACTGTCAAAAAAATTACCAATTTCTCGTTAAAACGTCATCAACTATTGCGCATGTATCATTTATTTATTATATACATAGGTATTAAATTGAACCGCGTACACTACGTACATCACATCATCATCATCACAGCAGCCTTTCGCAGTCCACTACTGGACATTGACCTCCACAAGTTCACGCCAAAAATGGCGTGAACTCATGTGTTTTGCCCATAGTCACCACGCTGGGCAGGCGGGTTGGTGACCGCAGGGCTGGCTTTGTCGCACTGAAGACGCTGCTGCCCGTCTTTGGCCTGTGTATTTCAAAGCCAGCAGTTGGATGGATATCCCGCCATCGGTCGGCTTTTTAAGTTTCAAGGTAGCATTGAAACTGTATTATCCCTTAGTCGCCTCTTACGACACCCACGGGAAGAGAGGAGGTGGCTATATTATTTGATGCCACCAATTCCCACCAGGAGCTCTGGTCGCCTTACTCACCAACAGGAACACAGCACTGCTAGAAAGCAGTATTCTTTAGCTATGATCTTCTGTAAGGCTGCTCCAGATTATGAGCAGGATATTTCCGTCTGTGCAGCAGTAGCAGCAGTAGTTTAGTATTGGTCTGTAGTGTATGTGATTTAATTTAATGCCTTTCGTTTTTATACACCATATATATTATTTCGTTTTGCAGAAATAAACACACCTGGTAATCATCTCAAAACAAATTGTAAATGTCATTTATTACATTTAATTAGATAAAAATAATTAAGATTAGAAGAAGGGCAGTGTATGTAAACGTTGTTTGAGTATGGTGCGGATAGACTTGATAATTTATTGTTGTATGTATTTTTCAACGCCAAATCATCATAAAATAAAGAATAAATAATTTATCTTAAAATTAAAAAAAATATTAGGGGTGGACTACCCTTAACATTTAAGGGGTTGAAAAATAGATGTTGTTCGATTCTCAGACCTACCCAATATGCACACAAAATTTCATGAGAATCGGTCAAGTCGTTTCGGAGGAGTATAACTACAAACACCGCGACACGAGAATTTTATATATTAGATAAGCCTTATCGGTGAATGGACTATACAGTACAAAAATAATATATCAATTGGGAGTAGTTTCTGAGATTAGCGCCCTCAAACAAACCCTTCATTCGCGTGAATATTCGTTACGCGATTGTTATCAAGTCTGTCAGCGCCGTTATGTGAAACGCCCATTTTCTAAAATTATAATAATACGCAAGAAGGCCTTTAAAATATGCCTTAGGTGTCTATATATATATACATGTAGAAAATTGTATTTATATGTTAATATTTTTTTTTCTTTCGTTGTTTAATAATGTTTGCTTAAAACTTGTCACGTCAGGACTCGAATATTATAAAGATCTCACGGAAAAATTATTTATGTATTTTCTTGTATTTTAATTTTAATTGTTATAAAAATATCGATTTTAAAGTTTTTATTAAAAATATTAGCTTTTATAGATATTTTCTACTAATAAAAAAATAATATATATATAAATGTAAAAATCATTAGAAAATAGTGGCAACCTTCTTGCCATATTGTTTTTCGTGTCCAAGGTCCTGTTTCACTGCTTATGAATAACACTACTTGACGGATTGCTGTCTATTCGTAACTTATGTGCAGGATAAACATTATACACAAATGGTGAAACAGGGCCTGGGAAAAGTAATTTCCAGTGTAATAGCCATATTTTATTTGTTATTTATAAGTTTTATTTTATTGTTAACGGCACAAGAGGCAGCTATATATAATTCAAAATGGCCGATATTATAATTAAAAATGTTTAAAATCTAGTTAAATAAGTACGAAAATGTCCTGTTGTATGTCTCATACATTTTGATATATTTACAAATAAATAAGGAACCTGGTTTTGACTTGAGCCTATTTACCCCAGGGCCAAAAGAGTCATGGCCCGGGATGGCATTCTGTCAGGGGCGGCGCAAGCCGAAAATCGTACTAGGGATGTAAAAAAAAATGTTGTATTTATGGAATGGGCCTAAAAAGTGGTCAGCTGGAATATAATGTGTATCATTAGTTTCATCGAGAATTATATAAAAAATATGCGGAACAGGCGGCCTAAAAAAACGGCGGGTCTATGGACCCCGGTAGAACGAAGTTCCTTTCTGGTCAGACGTTTGCTGAACAGTCTGATTTATATTGTAAATTATCAAGTCAACAGAGTTAAATTGAAAATTTTCTAATAAAATATATTTATTTCTATATAATGATTTAATATAAGAAGTACAGTTATGTGAAAACGCCAAAGCTGTCCATGGAATAAATAAATAAAATTAAAAATGAAACAATGATAAATAAATAATGATAAAAGATGATGAATCAAATTAATAACATAAAAATCTGTATGAATTTTATTTTATTTATTATAATTTTAGAGAGAGTCGAGAAAAGGTCTTGTTACCTACGCTTTATCGACCTCGCTTCCATCCCGCTCAGTGCGTGTACCGCGCTATAAGGAACTTCGTTTAAAGAGGTCGGCCGAAAGTTCGGGGGCGACAAACTTGTTATTATTATATTATATTGACGGCGATAATACGCGTCAGTTTTAGCAATTTCATTTATGACACTACAATGAAACATTCCTCTGTATCAGTAATTCTTGTACTGACAACGTTTAAAATATTAGAATGTAGAAAGTGTAGGTCCTAATCATGACATCTTTATTTCTAAGGGGCTGTTTCAACGGTTGTGGATAGTGATATTTGACAGACGACGGTATCTAACAGATAGGACTTTACGATATATTATTCTTTACCATCGAATTTAACCATATTAATTAATAGCCTATTCTACCTACGGCTGTTAAGTTTAATCGTGACTTATTTGCTGGATAAACTTTACCTACAACTGGATAAACAGGCCCTAAAGGAATCACGCCATATTATTTCATATGACTGAGACATACATAGTTTGAATATTTATCTTTTTTTTTAAGTTTTATATTTTAAAAGTAAGTAAGACCTTGATATTACTATTTTTCAGAATGTAATATTAAATATTACAGTTGAGACTCGATTAATTCAACTGATTCATTACTACTAATCGTCATTAATAAGCTTATTCTATATCGATCTTAGTATTATATATATATATTTATTATTATATATATTTATGTCACTAGGTCGGCAAACAAGCGTACAGCTCACCTGATGGTAAGCGATTACCGTAGCTTATAGACGCCTGCAACACCAGAAGCATCGCAAGCGCGTTGCCGACCCAATCCCCAATCCCCCCAGGAGCTCTGGTCACCTTACTCACCAACAGGAACACAATACTGCTTGAAAACAGTATTATTTAGCTGTTATCTTCTGTAAGGTCGAGGTACTACCCCAGTCGGGCTGCTCCATATTTTGAGCAGGATATTCCTGCTGTGCCCTACCTCAGTTAATTACATATTTTAGTATTATTATATATTATATATTAGTATTATATTTGGATATTACTCCATAAAAATTGATTTTCATTTATGGCCTCCGGTATGAAAAAAAATATGAGGAGTCAAATCTACTGAACGAATGATCTCGTTACGTTTCTCGTAACGCCATCTATTGGAAAGATAAAGTACTAAGAAAACGTTTTCCCCAATGGGGTTCGATAGACGATGTTTTCTTATAACGCCATCGATCGATCGATAGATGGCGTCTTTTGATTCGTTTATTATTATTTGCGAAGATGGTTATACGGTTTTTTTTTAATTCATTTCGTTTTATTTGTATTGTATTGCTATTATAATAATCGGAAATGTTATTATAAAGTTTTGTTATCTATAATGGACATAAAGTAAGTTTTTAATGTTTTGAAAGTAAATTCATGATTTCTATGATTAACATTTAATTTCACAATAATCATTAACATTTCATTTAAAAATTAAATTCACAATTAACCTATACATTGTTGGATATTGTCGGTCAATAAGGAGCAATTCTAGAAAAAAATCTAGACATTCAGCACTGCCCTTAAAGGAGGAAGGATCGAAATTATATTTATTATATTATAGTTATTTTAATTATAATTATTGATAAAGATCTATGCTACAAAACAAAAATTTAGACGTTCTGTGTTACCGTTAAATCAGAAAGAAGAAGGGGGAAGTTAGGTATTACAAGAACCTTGGAATAGTGTTTGATGAATTCAATGAAGCTAATAGAGGAAAAAACAGTTAAAAAAGAGTCACAAAACCATGAAATAGTAAGGTGGTCAACAGAATAGTACAAACATTTCATAACTGAAGCCGGTTGGTTAATCGAGTTTTTACTGTATTTTGTATGTCTGCATATTTCCCACGTATTTCACGTCACACTTTCACGTTTGGTCACATCACTGGTCACACACACACCCGCTACACGTTTGACGTACGTGTCGTGTTGATTGTAATTAAAATATAAGAAACGTTGAATTTATTGTGTTGTTTTATTTATTCCCCGAATATTATAAATAAGCGGATCCACCAGAAGTCCTATCCGGAATAGCAGCTACCGCATTCAGTCGCTGACATACGATAGCAGAGTCACCTATCGGCTCCAATTGTGTTTTCAAACCATCAATTGAAATGTACACTCGAAATTTTAACCAAATCGTACATATGAATTATATGTATGAAGACAGACAATCCTATTAAATATTAGCTGTGTGGCTACGACATTAAACACCCCTCTCTTTCCATGGGTGTCGTAAGAGGCGACTAAGGGATAAAACAATTCCACTGCCACCTCGGAACTTATAAAGCCGACCGATGGCGGGATAATCATCCAATTGCTCGCTTTGAAATACACGGGCCGAAGACGGGCAGCAGCGTCTTCGGTGCGACAAAACTAGCCCTGCGTTCACCAACCTGCCCAGCGTGGTGACTATGGGCAACACACATGAGTTCACGCCATTTATGGCGTGAATTTGTGGAGGCCTATGTCCAGCAGTGGACTGCAATAGGCTGAAATGATGATGATGATGATTAAATATTTTGGCAAGAAATTTTGTACAGTAATTATTACCTTTTTGTAATAAACATACTAAAGGACAATTTATTGATAAAGAAAATTATCATTTATCTTTGATTAAATATAAATTTATTTATATAAGAAATTTATTATATATATTTTTTGTTTGAGTATTTTTGATTTACTACACTTACCTACATAATTCAAAGAGTACTCTAACAAAACGCATGTATAAATAATTGTGTTTGCTGGCAAACGAAAAAAACCCGACTTTAATTACATCGACAAGTAATACAACGTAGGTAGACGAAAAAATAGTCAAGTAAATACGCAATATCAAAGAGTACTCCAAAAGTTGTAATCAAATCCCAATGAAATTTAAATGTGACCACATGATAAACACCAGCTTTCGACTAAATTAAAAATTATCAAAATCGGTACACCCAGTAAAAAGTTATGCGGATTTCCGAGAGTTTCCCTCGATTTCTCTAGGATCCCATCACCAAATCCTGGTTTCCTTATTATGGTATCAAACTAGTGATATCTCCTTTCCAACAAAAAAAGAATTATCAAAATCAGTACATCCAGTAGAAAGTTATGCGGTATAATACAACGTAGGTCGATGAAAAATGCGTCAAGTAAAAACGCATTATTAGGTATAACTCGAAAAGTAGTTGTTCGATCTCAAAAAAAATTTAAATGGGACCAAATGACACACACCACCTTTCGGTTAAAATTTTTTTGTCGAAATCGGTCCACCCAGTTAAAAGTTCTGATGTCAGATACATAAAAAAAATACAGTCGAATTGAGAATCTCCTCCTTTTTTGGAAGTCGGTTAAATAGTAGGGGAGGCCTGTGAGAGTTTTGACAATTTCCCACAACTTAGCGTGATGGCAGCTAGTCTTTGTTGCCATTAGGATAGCAGTATCCTTGTATGTCAAATAAATCAGTTAATTATAATGCAAAATTTAATTAATACAAATTTGCCACAGTAATATATAGGTTCATAAAGAAACAACAAAAAACAACAATATATAAACATAATATAAGCAAGCAACTGAGGTAGGGCACATCAGGAATCTCCTGCTCAAAATGTGGAGCCTTCCGACTGGGGAAGTACCTCGACCTTACAGAAGGTCACAGCTAAATAATACGGATTTCAAGCAGTGTTGTGTTACTGTTGGTGAGTAAAGTGGCCAGAGCTCCTGGAGGTGATTGGGTCGGCAACGCGCTTTCGATGCTTCTGGTGTTGCAGGCGTCTATAAGCTACGATAATCGCTTACCATCATGTGAGCCGTATGCCGTTTGCTGACCTAGTTATATAAAAAAAAAACATTAGGTATTATTGTAACGAATGCTGATATTTTGAAAGGCAGGCCAGGTCATACTATCATTTTTATTATTTGTTTACCGATTAAAATGTTATTTAAAGTCAACATTTTGCTATGGTTTTACGCCTCACATTCAACTGCTATCAATAGGATGAAGTCCTGCAACGGTATCCGTAAATATCTATACATATAATAAAATGGTAGGAAATTCAAAACTGTACATTGAATATTTTTTTTTTAAAGAATACTTGGGGTGTGATCTACAATCGACACCGAAGCCAAAAATATAGCTTTTAGAATTTTTGTCGGTTTGTCGGTATGTATGTCCGGGATAAACTCAAAAAGTGCTGCATGGATTTACTTCAAATTTGGCACGAATATTATTAAGAAGTCAGGTCAACATATAGGATACATATTATCACGCTATCACCTACGGGGAACGAGCAGTGAACCTTTATTTCTTCAACGCATTCTGTCACAACGTGTAATCTAACGACGCATATTTGAATGTTGTTGTTATTATGTTGATAACCATGCTATAAGCTAGCATCACACTATAAATAAAGACATTCTGTAGTATATTTAGTATCAGAATTGCACCCGTGCGAAGCCGGGGCGGGTCGCTAGTATTTAAATAAACACGCACCCAGACCAGGACAAACATTTGCATATGTCGCTTTTACTTTTATCATTAACGGACATCGACGGCGTGACGGCAGCTGTAAGCCAGTTACTATTCTAATGCGGATCATATAATGCGAGATTTGTATCTGTACAATGACAACACAGGGGCGTATTCAGAATTTTGTAAACGTGGAGCAAGACAACTTAAAAACCTGACAAGTAGTAGAAAATTAAAATCCTTTTTTACACAATAATAGGTATCGAAGGTTTTGGCTATCTAACCTATAAATTCTTCATTGAAATCTAAAATGTATGAGCTTTGTGTCAGGTTGGGGCAAATGCCCACCTTTGTCCTTGCCCCACTCTGGGTATGACAGCACGTGATATTATAATATTAAAATTGCTTGAAAATCATAACTAATGTGTAATTTTAATATATAGTACACATTATATGTATATCTTTAAGCCGTTAATGCTAAAAAAAGTTTTTAATAAATTCATATCAGGCGCCACAAAAAAAACCAGCAGATGTAATATCGTATTGCATAGTTATTGAAAAAGTTATATTTTAAGTAAAAATTCTTTAAGCACGCTTTGCTTGTGGAGTAAGCTGGTGAATGCGTTACGAGAGCGTTACAAAAAGTGTGATCGGGCGAGGCGAACGGATGTTGAGAGGGAGATATAAGTAACTGAAGATAGAAAGAGTAAATTACGTTTCGTAAATTTTACTTTAGTTGTGTGGTCCAAAGCATAAACTCGTTTTTATTTATTTATTCAATCGAATATAGTAATAAGTATGCGTAACTCGTAACAATATACGTGAGTCAGTCAGTTCAGCCTATCGCAGTCCACTGCTGGACATAGGCCTCCCCAAGTTTGCACCAGACATCCCGGATTTCCGCAATCCTCATCCAGCCTACACCGGCAATCTTACGTAGATCGTCAGTCCAACGGGCCGGAGGACGTCATATGTGAGTAGTCAACCTTAATTGAAAAAAAAATTCTGGCAACGACGCCCTTCACGAACGATCTCCATGGCAACGTAATACAAAACAAAACACGGACGCTCACAGCAAAAATTTACCGGAAATTTGAAAATGTCTGGTCTAAGCGGTTATGATAGCGAGGCCGTCGGCTTCGATTGCGTCATACAAGACAAAAGCTCTCTCGTCAGCAACTCGGCGCAGACCACAGAGTTTAGCGAACAAGGCATTGAAACTCAAACGACGATGTCGAAGGACGAAAGCTGTGTGGTTAAACCAGGAGACATCAACTCCAATGAAGAACCAGAAATCCCCTTAGGTTTGAACGAATTCCTTAGAAGAGTGGCTCCAGCCATGATGGAGCAGCTGGAACAGAACGATAGGGAATTCCTGAATGATTCTTCCGATTCTGACGAAGAAGATGTCATAACCGCGAAGCTTTTCCAAGAGATTAAATTAAAGCACGGCATAGGGTGCGGAGACCACGACACGTCGATCTTGGGAGTGACATGGAGCAGTGCTGGTAACTCCCTCGCTGTGTCCATCGGAGCGATGCAGCACGAAACATGGTGTCAAAACTCTGGACTGATTAAAGTTTTCATGTTGAAGCGGAGCGAGGAACGATTTGTGCCAGCTATGGAAATTACAGAACAAGACTGCGTCAGTGTTCTGAAGTTCCACCCAACGGTGGCAGCTTTGTTAGCGTATGGTACCACGTCTGGTGAAATAGTGCTCTGTAACTTGAGGAATGGAAGTTTAGATGAAGGCACCCAGCTGGCTTCTCCGTCAGGATGTCACGGTTCCAGGCGAGTGTCGGCCCTGCAATGGGCGGACGCGCCGCTCGCTAATACGTTCTTATTGATGCAAATAACTTATAAGGGAAAACGACGAGGAGCTGCTGATCAGGTAAACTTGTTCGTCAAATTTTTATTTTATTTCAAGTTAACCTTCGCCTACTTAGTACTCGAGTAGCTATTGCTTTCAAATAAAATCTTTATAATATAACATAGACTTACGAGTAACATCAAACAAAGGAATACGTCTAGATTTTTATTAAAACTAGCTGAGCCCGCGAGTTCGTCAGCGTGGAATTTAGCAAAAAGATTATTTTTCAGTTCGCTGAGTTATAAAGTAAATAAGATCCAAAAATAAAAGTAACCTAAGTTATTCCTTATTACATCAGCTATCTGCCAGTGAAAGTTCTGTAAAAATCGGTCCAGCCGTTTCAGAGATTAGCCGGAACAAACAGACAGACAGACAGACAAAAATTGTAGAAAATATTATTATATGCACCGTGTTAACAGCCATATGCATTTAGTAAAAAGCGTTATTTTAATATTACAAACAGACACTCCAATTTTATTTATTTGTATAGATAATTAGACTATAATCGAGTGACTATTGTAAATAATACCACAACCTACTCTTCCGTTGACTAAAAAAAAATCTTAAAACGTCAGTCTCGCTTCACTCCATTAGGTGTTATTTTCCGCCGGTTGCGATGGTACCCTCAACGCTTGGCAAGTCAACGCTGACCAGAAAGTCTTCGAAAATATAGTTTGCTACAACATCAACGGTGATCAGAACTTAGCGCCAGATATAACCTGCTTCGATTTCATCGCTAGCTACCCCCTCCGACCAGCTGATGAGAAGGTTCCCGATAACGTGTTCGTGGTGGGGACAAAGACTGGGAAGATATTTCTGTGTAAAATAAAGGGGGATAAGGAGGCGGTGGACCCGGTGTATGATGTTTTGGAGGGTCACGCCACTTGTGTGCTTGATTTGACTTTCAGTGTTCAGAGACCTGGTATTTTCGTGTCGATTTCCATGGATTCTGAGCTGAGGGTCTACGATATTAATCAGGGGAGTCCTTTGAAGGTTAGTATAAGTAGTAATAGATATATACGGGAATATAAATTATTATTTCGTTCGTGATCTATAGATAATAATAATAATTTATACAAAACCCTCCATTCGAAGGAACGCAGTTAGGAGTCGAACAGCCTTATACCTATAGCCTAAATAGTGATAGTTTTAAAATAAGTTTTCCGATATATTTTTTTATTATTATTATTCATCTAAAACTAGCTGACACGGCAATTTCGATCCGATATATTTTTTGCCAAAATCGATTTAAAAAAAATTCATTTCTAATTTTTATTTATTAGAATTCACAAAATAAAATTAAAAAATATAAATGTGATTTCTAATAGGTACCTAATTGTTTCTAAGTACTAGCTTACGTTAGACATTTAAACCTTAAAACGATTTCTTTTCCTCTTCTTAAAAAAAAAAAAAAAAACGGCTGTCAGATCGTTCGGCGGTAAGGTTTCGTTTATACAAAAGCTTTATTTAAGTATTGTAGAGATCACATTTGCGATGAGTCCGCTTCTTATACTTATTTCCTATTAATTACTTTTAAATTTACCGAGTTTTACAGAGTTATAAAGATAATCACAAAAAAGAGCTAAGCTTTCCCAGAAAAGAGCTAAGAAACTGATTTATTTTTTCAAAAAAATATTTTCACCAGGTCACTTTTTCTTTTTTGTGCTGTGTGGCTACGGCACTAAAGAATGTACCCCCTCTCTTCTCGTGGGTGTCGTAAGAGGCGACTAAGGGATAACAAGCTTCCACAACCATCTTGGAACTTAAGAAGCCGACCGATGGCGGGATAACCATCCAATTTTTTTGGCTTTGAAATACACAGGCCGAAGACGGGCAGCAGCGTCTTTGGTGCGACAAAGCCAGTACTGCGGTCACCAACCCGCCTGCCCAGCGTGGTAACTATGGGCAAAACACACGAGTTCACGTTATTTTTGACGTAAACTTATGGAGGCCTATGTCCAGCAGTGGACTGTATAGGCTGAAATGATGATGACTTTTTCTTTATGTACAAAAAAGACAGTTTAAAAAAAGACAGTTATTGCTACTGCCAGATCGTCTGCCTCGACATCCCGGTGTCGTGTATGAGCTGGCTGTCACCACCGTGCGTGGTGTTGGGGCTGGCGGGGCGCGAGAGCTCCCTGCGCGTGTACAACGTGAACAGCGGTCGCGCCGTGCCCGTCTGCGGTTTGACCGGCTGCGGGGACATAACTTGCGTCACCGTCAATCAGTTTGGGTGATTTTTTAATATTGATTGATTAATCTATCGTCCACAACAAGTTAATGCAATTTTAACAACGCAATATATTATGTATGATAATTTACTTTGTATTAGATATATTAATTATAATTAATAGTCAATTGAAAAAGAAATAGAGTGGAAAGAACCGGGGTTTTTTTTATACAACGAGGTTGACAAACAAGCGTACGGCTCGCCTGATAATAAGCGATCACCGTAGCTTATAGACGCCTGCAACACCAGAAGCATCGCAAGCGCGTTGCCGACCCTATTCCCAATCCCCCCAGGAGCTTTCGTCACCTTACTCACCAACAGGAACACAACACTGCTTGAAAGCAGTATTATTTAGCTGTGATCTTCTGTAAGGTAGAAGGGACTTCGCAGTCGGGCTGCTCCATATTTGGAGCAGGAAATTTCCTGGTGTACTTCAATAAAGTTTTTTTAAATTTTCAGGTCAAGTCGTATCGCCGCAGGAGACAGCGACGGCAACGTTAAGATTTGGGAGTTGCCAACGCGACGCATCAAACTCTCGGACGATGATTTAGACTTTTAAGTGTTATTTAGTTTTTTTTAAAAATGTCAAAATATTTCGCTTTTAAGCTATTCGCTGTGATTTAAGAACTTTAGGAATATAATTTTAGTTTAAAAATATTTCTGGAGGGATTTTTCAAAATTGATCATTTCCATTCGTACCGTCGGCCAAGAAAGTGATTGAATGCCGTTGAAGATTCATAGATGATAAAGATTAGTTTCGCTTGCAGATCGATCTCACAACTTCTATTGCCCTCTTTATCTGATTATTGGTAACGATATTATTATACCTAATAATTTAAAATGTCATGTATAATAATGACATATGAATACTTATCAATTAGGTTTACGTCATTATTATATCTCTTTCAGTAATATCTTTCAATAACGAACCTTGTTGTAATTTTCGATGACCAGAAATCAAAACTGGTACACCGCTTTCTTGGCCGACCGTACTTATAAATTATTATCAAAATATATGGCGTATTTTCGTTCACATTTCGCTAGTTCGTTTTCAAGTGATTGTAGGTTAGGGGTAAAAAATTTTGAATTTTTTTCTTTCCTACATAGAGATTGGAACCAATTTTATTTCATTTCGCTAGTTCGTTTTCAAAAGTGATTATAGGTTAAGGGTTTAAAATTTTGAAATTTTTTTCTTTTTCCACTGAGATTGGAACCAATTTAATTTCATTCAAAAGCGAATTTAATATAATATTAATTTCTAAAGAATAATTTTGCCCCTATTTTAAAAAAATAGCCTACAGAAGGCTGTTGCGCTTTTTATCTTCCTGGAAACATTATTATTGGCCATACAGATGTTTGGCGCGGTCTGGGCGTTTGTGCTTGTGTGTTGTGTTAACCGTTGAGTGTAAAACGTTGACTCCGTCCGCGTGGAATAGTGGCTTTGGACGGCATTTTTTGATATATCTTTTGGTTTATTTTGGATTATAAACACCGTCGTTTGGGTATTTACCTGTTCAACGTGATTCTTTCAATTGGCATAACTTTTTTTTAGGAACCGATTCACGTGAAACAAACACTAAATGAAGTGAAGCTTACCAAAATATATTAGTGAAAGTGAACCACATCTAAATCGGATAAGCCGTTTCTGAGATTAGCGTGCACAAACTCCCAGATAAAACGGACAAAAATTCTAACAATCATTGTTTCGGGTGCTATTTAAGTTGATAAAGGTCCCAATAATAATTTTTCTCATATATCTTCAACGTACAGACAGCGATCGGTTACATTTTTATTATATGTATTGATATTGTTCTAAATGAAATTGTCGAAATGTGGACATGATTAGTTTTGCAAATCACCTCCTGTTTTACTATAGAGTATTATATAATTTTAAATGTTTTTAGTATTTCTAAAAAGGTGCTTTACAAGCGCGTTGACTTATACTTAGACGTGTTTGATTAAGTCTATTATTCATGATAATTAACACTAATGTTTTGGGAGGGGTTTAGTTAATAAATAAAAGGTCAATATTATAAGTCATTTTATTATTTTTATTACAAATTAACCTAAATTATTCACAGACACGAACCGCTGCTTGTTACTCTTCCCATTGTTGTCGTACTGAAACAAAAAAATAATAATTTATAACATACTAACTTCTGCTTGCGACTTGGAATAGGAACGATTCTGTCAGACATGATTTTTGCGAAACTTTTACTATTTACAAAGAGCACGCAGCGGAAGCTTCTCAAAAGGAAAAACTAACCTGATTTTGAAACATTCTTGCGTGAAAGAGGAACAACATCCATACATCCATACATACAAACTCGCGTTTATTATATTAGTAGAAGTTAAGATTTTTTTTTTTGTAATTTTAACCTTATTTAAACCTAATATAAATATTACATGCTATGGTGTGACTGTTGCCCACAAGGTGCAAAGTGGTAAAGCGGTAGGCTGTGGAGTTTATAATCACCTGTCATTGCTTCGCCCTTCGCGAAGGCTCCGTGGCCGTGGGGGGTGGCGGGGGGCCCTTCTTCTCCAGCTCCTCCAGGTAGCTGGTGATGATCTGCTCCCGCTCCTCAGGGATGTGGTCTAGTGCCGTGTACCTGATGAAGAAAATTGGAATTGAGATTGGCAATGTTGACAATTTTCCATTAATCTATAATAAGATGACCAGAACGTTGGCGAAATTGGCAGTGATTCGACTTTGAGTTTTGAAGTATTATTTATGTTATGTATTATTTACAAGTATTAAATATATATTTTTATCAATCGGCTGCCAAATAAAATATAGGGAACTAGCTGACCCGGCGAACTCCGTTCTGTCATATTTTATTTCTCTAATCGCAACTGAGTAAATAAATCCCCTCCGGTAAAATCGAATTAGCTAAATTGAAAATAATACTCGAGTACTCAATTGAAAAATTCATATTGTTGTACAAAATGCGTGGGGTGCTTATTATAATTACTACGGGTATACTAAACTATCGTTAAAATATTTACAGCAATGAAAATCAAGCCCCCCACGCTCTTTGTACAACAGTATGAATTTTTCAATTGAGTACTCCAGTTTTATTTTTAAATTTTTAGTTTAATTAGTTTCAAAAGCGTGTTTTTTTAGTTTTTTTTTTAACTATAATTTATTAAATGTAGATTTTATTTTTCTTATCTTTTCGAGACTTTAATAACTCTCTAACAAAAATAGTACAATTTTTTTTTTGTTATTAATGGTAATAATATTGTAACATAATACGTAGTATAATTATAAAAATATCAGTCACAAATCATTAAAATAATACGATTATATCGTGAACATAAATATTACGTGAAATAAAGTAATAGAATTTACATTCAAGAAACAGAACGCAGCGCCATCTATTGGGTGTATTTGCAACCTAGATGTCAGACAATATTGAAGAACTTTATCGATGAATCAACGTACACCGCCATCTATGAGAACTTCATAAAACTAAACAGTAAATAAACACTTGCTTAAGAAATAATTAATTGATAGATTTTATTCGTTTACATTCACGACATAAGCGAATAATTGAGATGATAACTATCCTATCCAGTAAGTTAGACCAAATTACGGGTACATGTGAAATTTGATTGAAATCGGTTCAGTAGTTTTGGAGTTTATTGGCAATTACATGCGGCTTCGCTCTCGGCTATGGTTTTAAAATAGGTAGGTTAGGTTAGGTAGGTGGCTAAAAAGGTATTTTGCCCCGGGCGCGAGGTAAGCTCGCTGTGTCACTGCATCCAGCGTCGTGTTTGAGCGAGCGGTGCGTGAGCGCTATACAAACACGGCCGGCCCCGGCCCTCACCTGGCGTCGTGCTTCAGCGAGTCCCGCACGGCGGCCAGCGAGCGGTGCGTGAGCGCTATACAAACACGGCCGGCCCCGGCCCTCACCTGGCGTCGTGCTTCAGCGAGTCCCGCACGGCGGCCAGGCCGGCGGGCGAGTCCCGCACGGCGGCCAGCGAGCGGTGCGTGAGCGCTATACAAACACGGCCGGCCCCGGCCCTCACCTGGCGTCGTGCTTCAGCGAGTCCCGCACGGCGGCCAGGCCGGCGGGCGAGTCCCGCACGGCGGCCAGCGAGCGGTGCGTGAGCGCTATACAAACACGGCCGGCCCCGGCCCTCACCTGGCGTCGTGCTTCAGCGAGTCCCGCACGGCGGCCAGCGAGCGGTGCGTGAGCGCTATACAAACACGGCCGGCCCCGGCCCTCACCTGGCGTCGTGCTTCAGCGAGTCCCGCACGGCGGCCAGCGAGCGGTGCGTGAGCGCTATACAAACACGGCCGGCCCCGGCCCTCACCTGGCGTCGTGCTTCAGCGAGTCCCGCACGGCGGCCAGCGAGCGGTGCGTGAGCGCTATACAAACACGGCCGGCCCCGGCCCTCACCTGGCGTCGTGCTTCAGCGAGTCCCGCACGGCGGCCAGCGAGCGGTGCGTGAGCGCTATACAAACACGGCCGGCCCCGGCCCTCACCTGGCGTCGTGCTTCAGCGAGTCCCGCACGGCGGCCAGCGAGCGGTGCGTGAGCGCTATACAAACACGGCCGGCCCCGGCCCTCACCTGGCGTCGTGCTTCAGCGAGTCCCGCACGGCGGCCAGGCCGGCGGGCGAGTCCCGCACGGCGGCCAGCGAGCGGTGCGTGAGCGCTATACAAACACGGCCGGCCCCGGCCCTCACCTGGCGTCGTGCTTCAGCGAGTCCCGCACGGCGGCCAGCGAGCGGTGCGTGAGCGCTATACAAACACGGCCGGCCCCGGCCCTCACCTGGCGTCGTGCTTCAGCGAGTCCCGCACGGCGGCCAGCGAGCGGTGCGTGAGCGCTATACAAACACGGCCGGCCCCGGCCCTCACCTGGCGTCGTGCTTCAGCGAGTCCCGCACGGCGGCCAGGCCGGCGGGCGAGTCCCGCACGGCGGCCAGCGAGCGGTGCGTGAGCGCTATACAAACACGGCCGGCCCCGGCCCTCACCTGGCGTCGTGCTTCAGCGAGTCCCGCACGGCGGCCAGCGAGCGGTGCGTGAGCGCTATACAAACACGGCCGGCCCCGGCCCTCACCTGGCGTCGTGCTTCAGCGAGTCCCGCACGGCGGCCAGCGAGCGGTGCGTGAGCGCTATACAAACACGGCCGGCCCCGGCCCTCACCTGGCGTCGTGCTTCAGCGAGTCCCGCACGGCGGCCAGGCCGGCGGGCGAGTCCCGCACGGCGGCCAGCGAGCGGTGCGTGAGCGCTATACAAACACGGCCGGCCCCGGCCCTCACCTGGCGTCGTGCTTCAGCGAGTCCCGCACGGCGGCCAGCGAGCGGTGCGTGAGCGCTATACAAACACGGCCGGCCCCGGCCCTCACCTGGCGTCGTGCTTCAGCGAGTCCCGCACGGCGGCCAGCGAGCGGTGCGTGAGCGCTATACAAACACGGCCGGCCCCGGCCCTCACCTGGCGTCGTGCTTCAGCGAGTCCCGCACGGCGGCCAGGCCGGCGGGCGAGTCCCGCACGGCGGCCAGCGAGCGGTGCGTGAGCGCTATACAAACACGGCCGGCCCCGGCCCTCACCTGGCGTCGTGCTTCAGCGAGTCCCGCACGGCGGCCAGCGAGCGGTGCGTGAGCGCTATACAAACACGGCCGGCCCCGGCCCTCACCTGGCGTCGTGCTTCAGCGAGTCCCGCACGGCGGCCAGCGAGCGGTGCGTGAGCGCTATACAAACACGGCCGGCCCCGGCCCTCACCTGGCGTCGTGCTTCAGCGAGTCCCGCACGGCGGCCAGCGAGCGGTGCGTGAGCGCTATACAAACACGGCCGGCCCCGGCCCTCACCTGGCGTCGTGCTTCAGCGAGTCCCGCACGGCGGCCAGCGAGCGGTGCGTGAGCGCTATACAAACACGGCCGGCCCCGGCCCTCACCTGGCGTCGTGCTTCAGCGAGTCCCGCACGGCGGCCAGCGAGCGGTGCGTGAGCGCTATACAAACACGGCCGGCCCCGGCCCTCACCTGGCGTCGTGCTTCAGCGAGTCCCGCACGGCGGCCAGCGAGCGGTGCGTGAGCGCTATACAAACACGGCCGGCCCCGGCCCTCACCTGGCGTCGTGCTTCAGCGAGTCCCGCACGGCGGCCAGGCCGGCGGGCGAGTCCCGCACGCACGGCGGCCAGCGAGCGGTGCGTGAGCGCTATACAAACACGGCCGGCCCCGGCCCTCACCTGGCGTCGTGCTTCAGCGAGTCCCGCACGGCGGCCAGCGAGCGGTGCGTGAGCGCTATACAAACACGGCCGGCCCCGGCCCTCACCTGGCGTCGTGCTTCAGCGAGTCCCGCACGGCGGCCAGCGAGCGGTGCGTGAGCGCTATACAAACACGGCCGGCCCCGGCCCTCACCTGGCGTCGTGCTTCAGCGAGTCCCGCACGGCGGCCAGGCCGGCGGGCGAGTCCGCACGGCGGCCAGCGAGCGGTGCGTGAGCGCTATACAAACACGGCCGGCCCCGGCCCTCACCTGGCGTCGTGCTTCAGCGAGTCCCGCACGGCGGCCAGCGAGCGGTGCGTGAGCGCTATACAACACGGCCGGCCCCGGCCCTCACCTGGCGTCGTGCTTCAGCGAGTCCCGCACGGCGGCCAGCGAGCGGTGCGTGAGCGCTATACAAACACGGCCGGCCCCGGCCCTCACCTGGCGTCGTGCTTCAGCGAGTCCCGCACGGCGGCCAGCGAGCGGTGCGTGAGCGCTATACAAACACGGCCGGCCCCGGCCCTCACCTGGCGTCGTGCTTCAGCGAGTCCCGCACGGCGGCCAGCGAGCGGTGCGTGAGCGCTATACAAACACGGCCGGCCCCGGCCCTCACCTGGCGTCGTGCTTCAGCGAGTCCCGCACGGCGGCCAGCGAGCGGTGCGTGAGCGCTATACAAACACGGCCGGCCCCGGCCCTCACCTGGCGTCGTGCTTCAGCGAGTCCCGCACGGCGGCCAGGCCGGCGGGCGAGTCCGCACGGCGGCCAGCGAGCGGTGCGTGAGCGCTATACAAACACGGCCGGCCCCGGCCCTCACCTGGCGTCGTGCTTCAGCGAGTCCCGCACGGCGGCCAGCGAGCGGTGCGTGAGCGCTATACAAACACGGCCGGCCCCCGGCCCTCACCTGGCGTCGTGCTTCAGCGAGTCCCGCACGGCGGCCAGCGAGCGGTGCGTGAGCGCTATACAAACACGGCGGCCCCGGCCCTCACCTGGCGTCGTGCTTCAGCGAGTCCCGCACGGCGGCCAGGCCGGCGGGCGAGTCCCGCACGGCGGCCAGCGAGCGGTGCGTGAGCGCTATACAAACACGGCCGGCCCCGGCCCTCACCTGGCGTCGTGCTTCAGCGAGTCCCGCACGGCGGCCAGCGAGCGGTGCGTGAGCGCTATACAAACACGGCCGGCCCCGGCCCTCACCTGGCGTCGTGCTTCAGCGAGTCCCGCACGGCGGCCAGCGAGCGGTGCGTGAGCGCTATACAAACACGGCCGGCCCCGGCCCTCACCTGGCGTCGTGCTTCAGCGAGTCCCGCACGGCGGCCAGCGAGCGGTGCGTGAGCGCTATACAAACACGGCCGGCCCCGGCCCTCACCTGGCGTCGTGCTTCAGCGAGTCCCGCACGGCGGCCAGGCCGGCGGGCGAGTCCCGCACGGCGGCCAGCGAGCGGTGCGTGAGCGCTATACAAACACGGCCGGCCCCGGCCCTCACCTGGCGTCGTGCTTCAGCGAGTCCGCACGGCGGCCAGCGAGCGGTGCGTGAGCGCTATACAAACACGGCCGGCCCCGGCCCTCACCTGGCGTCGTGCTTCAGCGAGTCCCGCACGGCGGCCAGCGAGCGGTGCGTGAGCGCTATACAAACACGGCCGGCCCCGGCCCTCACCTGGCGTCGTGCTTCAGCGAGTCCCGCACGGCGGCCAGCGAGCGGTGCGTGAGCGCTATACAAACACGGCCGGCCCCGGCCCTCACCTGGCGTCGTGCTTCAGCGAGTCCCGCACGGCGGCCAGCGAGCGGTGCGTGAGCGCTATACAAACACGGCCGGCCCCGGCCCTCACCTGGCGTCGTGCTTCAGCGAGTCCCGCACGGCGGCCAGCGAGCGGTGCGTGAGCGCTATACAAACACGGCCGGCCCCGGCCCTCACCTGGCGTCGTGCTTCAGCGAGTCCCGCACGGCGGCCAGGCCGGCGGGCGAGTCCCGCACGGCGGCCAGCGAGCGGTGCGTGAGCGCTATACAAACACGGCCGGCCCCGGCCCTCACCTGGCGTCGTGCTTCAGCGAGTCCCGCACGGCGGCCAGCGAGCGGTGCGTGAGCGCTATACAAACACGGCCGGCCCCGGCCCTCACCTGGCGTCGTGCTTCAGCGAGTCCCGCACGGCGGCCAGCGAGCGGTGCGTGAGCGCTATACAAACACGGCCGGCCCCGGCCCTCACCTGGCGTCGTGCTTCAGCGAGTCCCGCACGGCGGCCAGGCCGGCGGGCGAGTCCCGCACGGCGGCCAGCGAGCGGTGCGTGAGCGCTATACAAACACGGCCGGCCCCGGCCCTCACCTGGCGTCGTGCTTCAGCGAGTCCCGCACGGCGGCCAGCGAGCGGTGCGTGAGCGCTATACAAACACGGCCGGCCCCGGCCCTCACCTGGCGTCGTGCTTCAGCGAGTCCCGCACGGCGGCCAGCGAGCGGTGCGTGAGCGCTATACAAACACGGCCGGCCCCGGCCCTCACCTGGCGTCGTGCTTCAGCGAGTCCCGCACGGCGGCCAGCGAGCGGTGCGTGAGCGCTATACAAACACGGCCGGCCCCGGCCCTCACCTGGCGTCGTGCTTCAGCGAGTCCCGCACGGCGGCCAGGCCGGCGGGCGAGTCCCGCACGGCGGCCAGCGAGCGGTGCGTGAGCGCTATACAAACACGGCCGGCCCCGGCCCTCACCTGGCGTCGTGCTTCAGCGAGTCCCGCACGGCGGCCAGGCCGGCGGGCGAGTCCCGCACGGCGGCCAGCGAGCGGTGCGTGAGCGCTATACAAACACGGCCGGCCCCGGCCCTCACCTGGCGTCGTGCTTCAGCGAGTCCCGCACGGCGGCCAGCGAGCGGTGCGTGAGCGCTATACAAACACGGCCGGCCCCGGCCCTCACCTGGCGTCGTGCTTCAGCGAGTCCCGCACGGCGGCCAGCGAGCGGTGCGTGAGCGCTATACAAACACGGCCGGCCCCGGCCCTCACCTGGCGTCGTGCTTCAGCGAGTCCCGCACGGCGGCCAGCGAGCGGTGCGTGAGCGCTATACAAACACGGCCGGCCCCGGCCCTCACCTGGCGTCGTGCTTCAGCGAGTCCCGCACGGCGGCCAGCGAGCGGTGCGTGAGCGCTATACAAACACGGCCGGCCCCGGCCCTCACCTGGCGTCGTGCTTCAGCGAGTCCCGCACGGCGGCCAGCGAGCGGTGCGTGAGCGCTATACAAACACGGCCGGCCCCGGCCCTCACCTGGCGTCGTGCTTCAGCGAGTCCCGCACGGCGGCCAGCGAGCGGTGCGTGAGCGCTATACAAACACGGCCGGCCCCGGCCCTCACCTGGCGTCGTGCTTCAGCGAGTCCCGCACGGCGGCCAGGCCGGCGGGCGAGTCCCGCACGGCGGCCAGCGAGCGGTGCGTGAGCGCTATACAAACACGGCCGGCCCCGGCCCTCACCTGGCGTCGTGCTTCAGCGAGTCCCGCACGGCGGCCAGCGAGCGGTGCGTGAGCGCTATACAAACACGGCCGGCCCCGGCCCTCACCTGGCGTCGTGCTTCAGCGAGTCCCGCACGGCGGCCAGCGAGCGGTGCGTGAGCGCTATACAAACACGGCCGGCCCCGGCCCTCACCTGGCGTCGTGCTTCAGCGAGTCCCGCACGGCGGCCAGGCCGGCGGGCGAGTCCCGCACGGCGGCCAGCGAGCGGTGCGTGAGCGCTATACAAACACGGCCGGCCCCGGCCCTCACCTGGCGTCGTGCTTCAGCGAGTCCCGCACGGCGGCCAGCGAGCGGTGCGTGAGCGCTATACAAACACGGCCGGCCCCGGCCCTCACCTGGCGTCGTGCTTCAGCGAGTCCCGCACGGCGGCCAGCGAGCGGTGCGTGAGCGCTATACAAACACGGCCGGCCCCGGCCCTCACCTGGCGTCGTGCTTCAGCGAGTCCCGCACGGCGGCCAGCGAGCGGTGCGTGAGCGCTATACAAACACGGCCGGCCCCGGCCCTCACCTGGCGTCGTGCTTCAGCGAGTCCCGCACGGCGGCCAGCGAGCGGTGCGTGAGCGCTATACAAACACGGCCGGCCCCGGCCCTCACCTGGCGTCGTGCTTCAGCGAGTCCCGCACGGCGGCCAGCGAGCGGTGCGTGAGCGCTATACAAACACGGCCGGCCCCGGCCCTCACCTGGCGTCGTGCTTCAGCGAGTCCCGCACGGCGGCCAGCGAGCGGTGCGTGAGCGCTATACAAACACGGCCGGCCCCGGCCCTCACCTGGCGTCGTGCTTCAGCGAGTCCCGCACGGCGGCCAGGCCGGCGGGCGAGTCCCGCACGGCGGCCAGCGAGCGGTGCGTGAGCGCTATACAAACACGGCCGGCCCCGGCCCTCACCTGGCGTCGTGCTTCAGCGAGTCCCGCACGGCGGCCAGCGAGCGGTGCGTGAGCGCTATACAAACACGGCCGGCCCCGGCCCTCACCTGGCGTCGTGCTTCAGCGAGTCCCGCACGGCGGCCAGCGAGCGGTGCGTGAGCGCTATACAAACACGGCCGGCCCCGGCCCTCACCTGGCGTCGTGCTTCAGCGAGTCCCGCACGGCGGCCAGGCCGGCGGGCGAGTCCCGCACGGCGGCCAGCGAGCGGTGCGTGAGCGCTATACAAACACGGCCGGCCCCGGCCCTCACCTGGCGTCGTGCTTCAGCGAGTCCCGCACGGCGGCCAGCGAGCGGTGCGTGAGCGCTATACAAACACGGCCGGCCCCGGCCCTCACCTGGCGTCGTGCTTCAGCGAGTCCCGCACGGCGGCCAGCGAGCGGTGCGTGAGCGCTATACAAACACGGCCGGCCCCGGCCCTCACCTGGCGTCGTGCTTCAGCGAGTCCCGCACGGCGGCCAGGCCGGCGGGCGAGTCCCGCACGGCGGCCAGCGAGCGGTGCGTGAGCGCTATACAAACACGGCCGGCCCCGGCCCTCACCTGGCGTCGTGCTTCAGCGAGTCCCGCACGGCGGCCAGCGAGCGGTGCGTGAGCGCTATACAAACACGGCCGGCCCCGGCCCTCACCTGGCGTCGTGCTTCAGCGAGTCCCGCACGGCGGCCAGCGAGCGGTGCGTGAGCGCTATACAAACACGGCCGGCCCCGGCCCTCACCTGGCGTCGTGCTTCAGCGAGTCCCGCACGGCGGCCAGCGAGCGGTGCGTGAGCGCTATACAAACACGGCCGGCCCCGGCCCTCACCTGGCGTCGTGCTTCAGCGAGTCCCGCACGGCGGCCAGGCCGGCGGGCGAGTCCCGCACGGCGGCCAGCGAGCGGTGCGTGAGCGCTATACAAACACGGCCGGCCCCGGCCCTCACCTGGCGTCGTGCTTCAGCGAGTCCCGCACGGCGGCCAGGCCGGCGGGCGAGTCCCGCACGGCGGCCAGCGAGCGGTGCGTGAGCGCTATACAAACACGGCCGGCCCCGGCCCTCACCTGGCGTCGTGCTTCAGCGAGTCCCGCACGGCGGCCAGGCCGGCGGGCGAGTCCCGCACGGCGGCCAGCGAGCGGTGCGTGAGCGCTATACAAACACGGCCGGCCCCGGCCCTCACCTGGCGTCGTGCTTCAGCGAGTCCCGCACGGCGGCCAGGCCGGCGGGCGAGTCCCGCACGGCGGCCAGCGAGCGGTGCGTGAGCGCTATACAAACACGGCCGGCCCCGGCCCTCACCTGGCGTCGTGCTTCAGCGAGTCCCGCACGGCGGCCAGCGAGCGGTGCGTGAGCGCTATACAAACACGGCCGGCCCCGGCCCTCACCTGGCGTCGTGCTTCAGCGAGTCCCGCACGGCGGCCAGGCCGGCGGGCGAGTCCCGCACGGCGGCCAGCGAGCGGTGCGTGAGCGCTATACAAACACGGCCGGCCCCGGCCCTCACCTGGCGTCGTGCTTCAGCGAGTCCCGCACGGCGGCCAGGCCGGCGGGCGAGTCCCGCACGGCGGCCAGCGAGCGGTGCGTGAGCGCTATACAAACACGGCCGGCCCCGGCCCTCACCTGGCGTCGTGCTTCAGCGAGTCCCGCACGGCGGCCAGCGAGCGGTGCGTGAGCGCTATACAAACACGGCCGGCCCCGGCCCTCACCTGGCGTCGTGCTTCAGCGAGTCCCGCACGGCGGCCAGGCCGGCGGGCGAGTCCCGCACGGCGGCCAGCGAGCGGTGCGTGAGCGCTATACAAACACGGCCGGCCCCGGCCCTCACCTGGCGTCGTGCTTCAGCGAGTCCCGCACGGCGGCCAGCGAGCGGTGCGTGAGCGCTATACAAACACGGCCGGCCCCGGCCCTCACCTGGCGTCGTGCTTCAGCGAGTCCCGCACGGCGGCCAGGCCGGCGGGCGAGTCCCGCACGGCGGCCAGCGAGCGGTGCGTGAGCGCTATACAAACACGGCCGGCCCCGGCCCTCACCTGGCGTCGTGCTTCAGCGAGTCCCGCACGGCGGCCAGCGAGCGGTGCGTGAGCGCTATACAAACACGGCCGGCCCCGGCCCTCACCTGGCGTCGTGCTTCAGCGAGTCCCGCACGGCGGCCAGCGAGCGGTGCGTGAGCGCTATACAAACACGGCCGGCCCCGGCCCTCACCTGGCGTCGTGCTTCAGCGAGTCCCGCACGGCGGCCAGCGAGCGGTGCGTGAGCGCTATACAAACACGGCCGGCCCCGGCCCTCACCTGGCGTCGTGCTTCAGCGAGTCCCGCACGGCGGCCAGCGAGCGGTGCGTGAGCGCTATACAAACACGGCCGGCCCCGGCCCTCACCTGGCGTCGTGCTTCAGCGAGTCCCGCACGGCGGCCAGCGAGCGGTGCGTGAGCGCTATACAAACACGGCCGGCCCCGGCCCTCACCTGGCGTCGTGCTTCAGCGAGTCCCGCACGGCGGCCAGCGAGCGGTGCGTGAGCGCTATACAAACACGGCCGGCCCCGGCCCTCACCTGGCGTCGTGCTTCAGCGAGTCCCGCACGGCGGCCAGCGAGCGGTGCGTGAGCGCTATACAAACACGGCCGGCCCCGGCCCTCACCTGGCGTCGTGCTTCAGCGAGTCCCGCACGGCGGCCAGCGAGCGGTGCGTGAGCGCTATACAAACACGGCCGGCCCCGGCCCTCACCTGGCGTCGTGCTTCAGCGAGTCCCGCACGGCGGCCAGGCCGGCGGGCGAGTCCCGCACGGCGGCCAGCGAGCGGTGCGTGAGCGCTATACAAACACGGCCGGCCCCGGCCCTCACCTGGCGTCGTGCTTCAGCGAGTCCCGCACGGCGGCCAGGCCGGCGGGCGAGTCCCGCACGGCGGCCAGCGAGCGGTGCGTGAGCGCTATACAAACACGGCCGGCCCCGGCCCTCACCTGGCGTCGTGCTTCAGCGAGTCCCGCACGGCGGCCAGGCCGGCGGGCGAGTCCCGCACGGCGGCCAGCGAGCGGTGCGTGAGCGCTATACAAACACGGCCGGCCCCGGCCCTCACCTGGCGTCGTGCTTCAGCGAGTCCCGCACGGCGGCCAGGCCGGCGGGCGAGTCCCGCACGGCGGCCAGCGAGCGGTGCGTGAGCGCTATACAAACACGGCCGGCCCCGGCCCTCACCTGGCGTCGTGCTTCAGCGAGTCCCGCACGGCGGCCAGCCCGCCGGGCGAGTCCCGCACGGCGGCCAGCGAGCGGTGCGTGAGCGCTATACAAACACGGCCGGCCCCGGCCCTCACCTGGCGTCGTGCTTCAGCGAGTCCCGCACGGCGGCCAGCGAGCGGTGCGTGAGCGCTATACAAACACGGCCGGCCCCGGCCCTCACCTGGCGTCGTGCTTCAGCGAGTCCCGCACGGCGGCCAGCGAGCGGTGCGTGAGCGCTATACAAACACGGCCGGCCCCGGCCCTCACCTGGCGTCGTGCTTCAGCGAGTCCCGCACGGCGGCCAGGCCGGCGGGCGAGTCCCGCACGGCGGCCAGCGAGCGGTGCGTGAGCGCTATACAAACACGGCCGGCCCCGGCCCTCACCTGGCGTCGTGCTTCAGCGAGTCCCGCACGGCGGCCAGCGAGCGGTGCGTGAGCGCTATACAAACACGGCCGGCCCCGGCCCTCACCTGGCGTCGTGCTTCAGCGAGTCCCGCACGGCGGCCAGCGAGCGGTGCGTGAGCGCTATACAAACACGGCCGGCCCCGGCCCTCACCTGGCGTCGTGCTTCAGCGAGTCCCGCACGGCGGCCAGCGAGCGGTGCGTGAGCGCTATACAAACACGGCCGGCCCCGGCCCTCACCTGGCGTCGTGCTTCAGCGAGTCCCGCACGGCGGCCAGGCCGGCGGGCGAGTCCCGCACGGCGGCCAGCGAGCGGTGCGTGAGCGCTATACAAACACGGCCGGCCCCGGCCCTCACCTGGCGTCGTGCTTCAGCGAGTCCCGCACGGCGGCCAGCGAGCGGTGCGTGAGCGCTATACAAACACGGCCGGCCCCGGCCCTCACCTGGCGTCGTGCTTCAGCGAGTCCCGCACGGCGGCCAGCGAGCGGTGCGTGAGCGCTATACAAACACGGCCGGCCCCGGCCCTCACCTGGCGTCGTGCTTCAGCGAGTCCCGCACGGCGGCCAGGCCGGCGGGCGAGTCCCGCACGGCGGCCAGCGAGCGGTGCGTGAGCGCTATACAAACACGGCCGGCCCCGGCCCTCACCTGGCGTCGTGCTTCAGCGAGTCCCGCACGGCGGCCAGGCCGGCGGGCGAGTCCCGCACGGCGGCCAGCGAGCGGTGCGTGAGCGCTATACAAACACGGCCGGCCCCGGCCCTCACCTGGCGTCGTGCTTCAGCGAGTCCCGCACGGCGGCCAGCGAGCGGTGCGTGAGCGCTATACAAACACGGCCGGCCCCGGCCCTCACCTGGCGTCGTGCTTCAGCGAGTCCCGCACGGCGGCCAGCGAGCGGTGCGTGAGCGCTATACAAACACGGCCGGCCCCGGCCCTCACCTGGCGTCGTGCTTCAGCGAGTCCCGCACGGCGGCCAGCGAGCGGTGCGTGAGCGCTATACAAACACGGCCGGCCCCGGCCCTCACCTGGCGTCGTGCTTCAGCGAGTCCCGCACGGCGGCCAGGCCGGCGGGCGAGTCCCGCACGGCGGCCAGCGAGCGGTGCGTGAGCGCTATACAAACACGGCCGGCCCCGGCCCTCACCTGGCGTCGTGCTTCAGCGAGTCCCGCACGGCGGCCAGCGAGCGGTGCGTGAGCGCTATACAAACACGGCCGGCCCCGGCCCTCACCTGGCGTCGTGCTTCAGCGAGTCCCGCACGGCGGCCAGCGAGCGGTGCGTGAGCGCTATACAAACACGGCCGGCCCCGGCCCTCACCTGGCGTCGTGCTTCAGCGAGTCCCGCACGGCGGCCAGCGAGCGGTGCGTGAGCGCTATACAAACACGGCCGGCCCCGGCCCTCACCTGGCGTCGTGCTTCAGCGAGTCCCGCACGGCGGCCAGCGAGCGGTGCGTGAGCGCTATACAAACACGGCCGGCCCCGGCCCTCACCTGGCGTCGTGCTTCAGCGAGTCCCGCACGGCGGCCAGGCCGGCGGGCGAGTCCCGCACGGCGGCCAGCGAGCGGTGCGTGAGCGCTATACAAACACGGCCGGCCCCGGCCCTCACCTGGCGTCGTGCTTCAGCGAGTCCCGCACGGCGGCCAGCGAGCGGTGCGTGAGCGCTATACAAACACGGCCGGCCCCGGCCCTCACCTGGCGTCGTGCTTCAGCGAGTCCCGCACGGCGGCCAGGCCGGCGGGCGAGTCCCGCACGGCGGCCAGCGAGCGGTGCGTGAGCGCTATACAAACACGGCCGGCCCCGGCCCTCACCTGGCGTCGTGCTTCAGCGAGTCCCGCACGGCGGCCAGCGAGCGGTGCGTGAGCGCTATACAAACACGGCCGGCCCCGGCCCTCACCTGGCGTCGTGCTTCAGCGAGTCCCGCACGGCGGCCAGCGAGCGGTGCGTGAGCGCTATACAAACACGGCCGGCCCCGGCCCTCACCTGGCGTCGTGCTTCAGCGAGTCCCGCACGGCGGCCAGCGAGCGGTGCGTGAGCGCTATACAAACACGGCCGGCCCCGGCCCTCACCTGGCGTCGTGCTTCAGCGAGTCCCGCACGGCGGCCAGCGAGCGGTGCGTGAGCGCTATACAAACACGGCCGGCCCCGGCCCTCACCTGGCGTCGTGCTTCAGCGAGTCCCGCACGGCGGCCAGGCCGGCGGGCGAGTCCCGCACGGCGGCCAGCGAGCGGTGCGTGAGCGCTATACAAACACGGCCGGCCCCGGCCCTCACCTGGCGTCGTGCTTCAGCGAGTCCCGCACGGCGGCCAGGCCGGCGGGCGAGTCCCGCACGGCGGCCAGCGAGCGGTGCGTGAGCGCGCGCGTCTCCTGCAGCAGCTGGCGCAGCGCGGACTTCGCCGCGTTCTGGCGGTCGCGCTGGTAGTCGCGGAACTCGCGCTCCATCTGGGGGGGGGGGGCGTCATCATACTGCGGCTAGGTTTGAACTGGATAAGGTCGTAATAATGTCATTTGAACACTAAACTGTGGCTACGATCAGAAAGATATGATTTACATAGCTCACATCTCTGAAACTTTACTATTAAATGAGTTTCCTATATGTACCGTCATAACTCAATACCTGCACTACTAAAAAGCTCATTCATGACCGTATTTACTATTAAATGAGTTTCCTATATGTACCGTCATAACTCAATACCTGCACTACTAAAAAGCTCATTCATGACCGTATTACTATATAACCTAACTACTCATAACTCACTACAAAATGTCATGTCAACTTACAATATCCTTACTTAAATAATCTCACTACTAATACTATCTTCACTACTTAATAACCTAGATACTTAAAACACAATCATATGATATCATAAATAACCCACCTACTAAATAACCCGTAAACTTATGAACTCACTAGTAAATAACTTTACTACTTCTAACTTCACAACTAAATGCCTACCTGCTTATTACCTAATAATCTATACAAATAAATAAAATTGGAGTGTCTGTTTGCAATATTAAAATAATCGCTCTTCACTAAATGCATATGGACGTATATATACCAAAATAACATTTTTTAAAGTTTTTCTACGTCTGTCTATCTGTTTGATCCAGCTAATCTTTGAAACGCCTGGGCTGATTTTGATAGGATTTTCACTGGTAGATAGCTAATATAATAACAAGTAACATGGGTTACTTTTATTTTAGAAATTTATTTATTTTATAACTCTGCGAACTCAACGATAACTTTTTTTTATTAAATTCCACGCGGGAATAGCTAGTTATAAATAATCTACTTACTTACAACCTCATTTGCTAGACTACCTAATAAACCCCACTACTAAATTACCTATTCATTTACTAATACGACCTACCACCAGATTAGCAAAGTAAAGATCTCGTTAGTAGATGTGTAGCGTCATACCTGCGTCGCGTTTCTGTAAGTGGGCGCGGTGCCCAGTTCAGCGAGTTGCTTCTTGACGTCGCGCCAGTGCGCCGTGCACCCGACAGACAGCTCGGCGAGTAACGCACGAAGCTTGTCGCGTCGCTTGTTGCCGAGCGCGCTCGTGTGCTGGCTGAATAGCCGCTCCTGCCGACGAAAACGGTCGTGGAATTAGTTGACGCGGGTTTAATGGTAGATTTTAGAATAACAGTAACAGCATTTTAAAGTCGACGGTAACAAAATTATTCTGCATTATGAAATTTCATTAGCTTTAAATAGAGAATATTTATCTTAAAGCAAAAATGGACTATAAACGGATTAAAAGTTTTGAGAACAGGAATTTTTACCGATTACCATTGAATCAAATTTATTTCGTTCGTAGACCAACCTTGTCATCTTTCGTGAGTTCCTCGGCAAGATTGTACCTGTGGTCCTTTTTCAGTTGTTTCTTGGCTTCGCGCCACGTCAGGTCTGGGTTCCGCACGAGGTCAGCCAACAATGCATTGAAATGCTAAAACAATTGTTAAATTCAAGCACATTTTTATGGATCTTTCGATCTTCTGGACAAATCTTTCTTTAAAGGTAATGTTGAAAATTTAAAAAGCCAAGTCAGATAAATCGTCATATAACGCTAAATAGCAGTGCTTATGGTGTTGCTCGTATGTGCCCCACTGCTGCTCCTCGATGGACCGAGTGTGACAGGGTGTGACATGGGGGGGGGGGGGCAGCTAGTTACCTGCACGGCCTCGTCCCGCTTGTGGTACTCGCGCTCCTTGTCGCGGTCGCGCAGGCTGGTGGCGAGCGCGCGCTGCACCTGCCGCTCTCTCTCCTTGATGGACCAAGTGTGACACAGTGTGACAGGGGCGCAGCTAGTTACCTGCACGGCCTCGTCCCGCTTGTGGTACTCGCGCTCCTTGTCGCGGTCGCGCAGGCTGGTGGCGAGCGCGCGCTGCACCTGCCGCTCTCTCTCCTTGATGGACCAAGTGTGACACAGTGTGACAGGGGCGCAGCTAGTTACCTGCACGGCCTCGTCCCGCTTGTGGTACTCGCGCTCCTTGTCGCGGTCGCGCAGGCTGGTGGCGAGCGCGCGCTGCACCTGCCGCTCTCTCTCCTTGATGGACCAAGTGTGACACAGTGTGACAGGGGCGCAGCTAGTTACCTGCACGGCCTCGTCCCGCTTGTGGTACTCGCGCTCCTTGTCGCGGTCGCGCAGGCTGGTGGCGAGCGCGCGCTGCACCTGCCGCTCTCTCTCCTTGATGGACCAAGTGTGACACAGTGTGACAGGGGCGCAGCTAGTTACCTGCACGGCCTCGTCCCGCTTGTGGTACTCGCGCTCCTTGTCGCGGTCGCGCAGGCTGGTGGCGAGCGCGCGCTGCACCTGCCGCTCTCTCTCCTTGATGGACCAAGTGTGACACAGTGTGACAGGGGCGCAGCTAGTTACCTGCACGGCCTCGTCCCGCTTGTGGTACTCGCGCTCCTTGTCGCGGTCGCGCAGGCTGGTGGCGAGCGCGCGCTGCACCTGCCGCTCTCTCTCCTTGATGGACCAAGTGTGACACAGTGTGACAGGGGCGCAGCTAGTTACCTGCACGGCCTCGTCCCGCTTGTGGTACTCGCGCTCCTTGTCGCGGTCGCGCAGGCTGGTGGCGAGCGCGCGCTGCACCTGCCGCTCTCTCTCCTTGATGGACCAAGTGTGACACAGTGTGACAGGGGCGCAGCTAGTTACCTGCACGGCCTCGTCCCGCTTGTGGTACTCGCGCTCCTTGTCGCGGTCGCGCAGGCTGGTGGCGAGCGCGCGCTGCACCTGCCGCTCTCTCTCCTCGATGGACCAAGTGTGACACAGTGTGACAGGGGCGCAGCTAGTTACCTGCACGGCCTCGTCCCGCTTGTGGTACTCGCGCTCCTTGTCGCGGTCGCGCAGGCTGGTGGCGAGCGCGCGCTGCACCTGCCGCTCTCTCTCCTTGATGGACCAAGTGTGACACAGTGTGACAGGGGCGCAGCTAGTTACCTGCACGGCCTCGTCCCGCTTGTGGTACTCGCGCTCCTTGTCGCGGTCGCGCAGGCTGGTGGCGAGCGCGCGCTGCACCTGCCGCTCTCTCTCCTTGATGGACCAAGTGTGACACAGTGTGACAGGGGCGCAGCTAGTTACCTGCACGGCCTCGTCCCGCTTGTGGTACTCGCGCTCCTTGTCGCGGTCGCGCAGGCTGGTGGCGAGCGCGCGCTGCACCTGCCGCTCTCTCTCCTTGATGGAGGCGGCCGCGCGCGCCTCCCGCTCCCGCGCCGCCGCGCTCTCCGCCTCCGAGCCCTCCGCCTCTGAGGCCGAGGATGCTGAGGCCGCTGGCTCCTGAGGAGCGAATACCTCGTTTTTGACTGAGCTTATAGTTTCAGGGAACAAAATCTATGCATTAAAAATTTTCGTTCCTTGCAACACGTTTCTCAGTTTTTATAACTTGTAAGTCCGTGAAACCTTATTCCCAAATACTTTATTGTCTATAGGCAGAAAAGCCAAAAGAGATAAAATTATGATTTTATAAATATTTGGCACTTACATACGCATTACGCCGCTTCGTTTACCAGCTCTTAAGTTCTCAGAGATGCTCTAAAGCGGACCTGAATCTATTATGAAACTGTGAACAGGAATTCACAGTCTCATAAAAGGTCAACCGAAACTTCTTCCGTTTTATTCATTTCAACGCACTTTCTTTCTAGACACAGATTTTTCTCAAGCAAACCGATAGCTAATAGTTATAGTTGGCAGTAGATTTTAGACGCGTCAGATAAATCTGGACAGACGTTTAACCCTTTCATCTTTATTATGTTATTCGTGGATTCGAGAATTGCTTCGCCATCATGATGGACAACATAATCCAAATCTTTTAAACGTAAATTTTAAAGCTACTTGAAAGAACTACTGAAAAGAACAAGTAACAGAACTAACTGAGGTAGGGCAAAGCAGCAAATATCCTACATAAAATTTGGAGCAGCCCGACTGGGGTAGTACCTCGACCTTACAGAAGATCGCAGCTAAATAATACTGCTTTCAAGCAGTGTTGTGTCCCTGTGAGCAAGGTGACCAGAGCTTTTAGGGTAGATTGGGGATAGGGACAGCAACGTACTTGCGATGATTCTAGTTTTGCAGGGATCTATAAGCTACGGTAATCGCTTACTAACTGGTGAGCCGTACGCTTGTATGCTGGCATAGTTCTATGAAAAAAAAGAAAAAACTTGCTAGGCTTATAAATTTTGGCACACTTCTTCGATCTAACCGTTACACAAGACCAGGACATCGTATTGTAAGTTTTGGTCAAAGTAAGAACTTAGGACGAGCAAGTTCGATTTCCAAGTGACAAATTAGGAATGTCACAAGAATACAACTGTTTCCTTCTATACTATAAGTGTGTAATGAATGTATCAAGTGTACAAAAAATAAACGCCGTATATATTACGACCAATATCTTATTGCAGTCTTGCAGGAAGAGCGAGAGCCATAATCATATTATAAGAACTGTAGATTATACCTAATTAATGATACTCCGCGAGGACACATGAGCGTACTCTGAATTTTATAAAGTTGGGGCAAAAATAAATGTAAAACTCGATAATTAGTAGACAATTAAATTATTTTTATTGGTAAAGCTTTAGATTAGGAAAAACTGAATTTTGGGAACGTGGGGGGGGGGGTGAACGCTACCTATGTCTAACGCTAAACTATGTCTATAAACGATGTAATTTTTAAATTAGATAGGTTAGGGTTTTTTTTTTTGTAACGGAATTACGCCTATAAACGGCCCTTTCTGAACTCAGATAGATTAGGGTAATTTTTTTTATTCAAGTCATGTTTTTAACTTCACTATATTTTTTTTATTTATTTATTGTCATATAAAATGAACTAAAATATTGAGTGTTTTTCGTATATAACAGTAAATAAATAAAAATAAAATATATTTAAGTAAAAAATATAATATGAAACAAGGCTGTGTGGTCTTAGACCTTTGCCTTTATAGTTATTTAAACAAAAACAATTAATTTATGCTTACATTGCTTTGGAGCGAAACGATAAGTGGCTTGTCATTTTTTATTAAAACATCTATCTCTCAGTTGTTAAACATCAGTTGTATCGTTTGTTAAAAAACCGTGTGAAAACGTTAAATTAACGTGTGAAATGTTAAAATCATGTGCGAAATGTGAAAATAACATGTGAAAACTACGGAACGGAGAATGAGTAACGTAAGTTGTATCGTTTGTTGATCTTGATTGTTTTTACGTACTCCTGTTTGAAAATAACTTATGAAACGTGAAAATAACTTGTGAACTGTGAAAATAGCGTGTGAAATGTAAAAAAAAAACGCTTGTGAAAATAATGTGTGAAAGCTGCGAAATGCTTTTAACCTCAAAACTTTAACCATGGATATCTCCATAACCATGGGGTTTCGAAGTGTGGCAGTGTTACCTTGCATAGCTTCACCTACACCCTCCGCCCCGCACCTCCAAAAACCCTATAATTCGGCTTTTCCTAGTCTAAAGCTTAGCCTTTTTATTTACCGCAACTTTTCATTTACTTGCACCATCTACTATAGTAGCTGGCGGAGATATGAGCTCTCTTAACTTACTCACCACAGGAACACATCACTGATTGAAAGCAATACTATTCAGCTGTGATTTTCTGTAAGGTTGAGGTACTGCTTATATAACACCTCTTCTAATGCTTTGAAACTTACTCTTTATAATTTATATATTAATACGTGAAGCAAACTTTGTACCTTTTTGACGAAAATTGTGCAGACGGAGGCGTGCAAAATGCTAATATTTTTTTAAAATTACATATGCATACAAAATACATTAAATCAATAAATTAAAAAAAAAAAACACTACATGTATTTGACATACACACGAATATTATATACTCTTTTTTATTATTATATGAGTATAGTCTTTGACAAAAGGGCGACTACTAGTAAAGAATATATCTCGACTTATTTGAACTGAATAGTTTTTTTTTTTTATTATGAATTCAATCTGTCACAAAAAAAAAGAAAAAAATAATTAAACTACAAACCTTGTGTTTTGCGTCAAAACGTCGCGGGAGGTTCACAGCATAAATAAAACACATAAATAATACAACGTATTTAATACACCACAATCATTCCACATGTCACTAACAACTTATTTTAAACTAAAGATTAAGTAATAAAAAATAAATGTAATATTTACATTTTAAACTGTTAAAAAAAGTAATAATAGCACAATAGTTGTGCTCCGTGGTGTGACATGAGTATATGTATTTACAATCTGTGACCGACACAAAAATGGCGGAAAAGACGGAATTAATTTGCAATATTCCGACATTGACAACCTTACATAAATATTAAGTTCCGTAACACTTTGACATTAACGGTAATTATGTCAACATTGTAAAATAAAAATCTAAACATTTTAATTTAACAGATCTTAAGAGTAGTAACTTATTTTCAAATCCAGCCAAGACAACACTTACATATATGACAACACTTGAAAATCAATACTCTTGTAATAGGCTGTCAAACATAAAACCATTTTAAAGAAATATAAACATTTAAATTAAAAAAAAAAAAATAACAATTAAAGAATCTCTTTAAATAACTTTAAATCTGTTAAATTGTATTAGGCTTCGTTTAACATGAATTAAATTGATTCCAATACTCAGTGGGAGCATCTAGTAAATTTTGTTACAAAGTTTAAATTTCGTTATGTAACCACTGTTGAAGTTACCTTCAGAATCGTATATAGCTTCATTGTGAATGTCGGAATATTGCAAATTAAATAGATAAAATTGCCATATTAGAAATTAGTTGATTTATTAGGGGACATTTATTTGTAACACCGTTTATAGACAGACATCTATTACTGCTCATATAACTATATTTAAAGTTAAGTTTCATTTTGGCTAGTTTAAGTAAAAAAAACGCCACATTTCACTATTTTATAAGTTATTATCGGTACTTAAAATCTACACTCCCGTCTACATTCGTTCTACATACGATGACGATATTAAAATTTTTACACTAGCAATTTAATACCGGCATTTTGATCAGCGAGAGGCCCTATTTATATATATAAAAGAAGTATACATGTCTTAAAATTAACATAATACAAGATTTTGTCAATCTTAGTCATTGAAACCAATCAATACAAGTTTTAACGAATTTCAATAAATATACACATATGTATACAAGCGATATGCATTCAATTAAACCTCAAAATACTACAAGCGATTACTACGCTACATACATACATCACGGTCACCAACCCGACTGCCCGGCGTGGTGACTATGGGCAAAACACATGAGTTCACGTTATTTTTGGCGCAAACTTGTGGAGGCCTATGTCCAGCAGTGGACTGTATAGACTGTAATGATGTAATGATACATACATCAGTCAAGAGCAGCGTTTCAAATTCGGTTGTAAACCTATCTCGAGTTTAAACTACTGCTTGCTTGACTGATGTTCAGTATATACCTTATAAATGGTCTGTAGTGTATGTGGTTTCATTTTATACATATCGTTTGTATCCTAATCACCACACTTCAACTCCATCCCCCGTATACTCAAATTATAGTACATAGGGCCTCGGCTAAACACTAAGTAAATTATATAGAATTTGTATGTATGTAAAAAAACTTTTGTTTTAAGGTTCAGGTAAACGGGAGCGTCATTTAAAATAGAATAATGAAACATAACACTATATTTGTTAACTATATTCAATACATATAAAATATTAAATCTAATTCATTAACTAAATAAATTTACACGTTTATTGTTATTTTTGTCAATATTTACAATGTCCGAGTGACCATATACTATTATAATGTTCGCGAATGTCGACAATCGACTCTATTCGTTTTTACACGTAATCATTTATCAGTGCATTTGTGACTATTCATTATTGTGCTGTTACAAAAACACGTATAATTTTAACAATTATGGTATATTTTTCTTAGAAATTGCTACAAAAACGACAGCCATTAGTAGTTAGTTATCATAGTACTGTCTAATAATAGTTCTGGTTTCCAAGCAGCGAGAAATGATCCAACGCATGTCAAATATGATATCCAAAGCCTTTTATCACAGTTGGTAATATCTAAAAAAAATCATATCGACTACGGATTATTACATTATTTCTAGTACACGATTCTTCATATCTCAGAATAAGAAAGTGTGTGCACAATTGACACACGGCGGATGTGAATTTTCTGAAAAGTAGCCTACGAGAGATCTTTTGAACCGATAATATAAAATACTGCGTAACATATTCTATCTCGTTCGCTCCTATACATTTATGCGTTTGTTTCTGCATCGTGACGAATTTTAGTTTCATCGAGCGTCAACTCAAGCCGATTCAAAAGATGTTTTACTCAACATATCCCCACATATAGATTCAGATTTTACATTTATCAATAGACATTTAAAAATACACGTATTTAACTCCTTAACACCACAATTATTTTATTCGTATTATATACAAACAAAACCGACATACAATGTATATGTGACACAATGATACCTTATATAAATTATCATACAGCTTCACTTTACTTTTAACACTTGATTGCACACGTTGAGAAAAAATTTTGTTACCGTATAAAAAAAAAAAAATAGAAAATTATCAAGAATTTTCATATCGATTTTGTACATTACATATACCTAAACATTGTGAACTAAATATTTCCACATATGTACATCTTCGTTAACTATACAATCGTTTAGAGAACTTCGATTGTCAACATTCGTTTCCTCGATAACGCAATTCTTAAAACGAAAATTCCTTGCGTTTTGAAATTACCGACGTACAAACGTACACATCTTAATATATTAATATATATACTATTAGCTGTTATTCGAGTTCAACAAAAAGAGGAACATTTTTACATCTGTATATATTTTGGTGGAATCGCGTAATTTCAATTCGCAAGGAACGTTTTCTCGTTTTCTGCGGGTAGTTAGATCCTATTCGTATACATAATGTTGAGTAACTTTGAAATTTATAATAAACTAGCTGACCCGGCGAACTTCGTATCGCCTAACACAAACTTTATCCTATAGTATTAAAGTTCAAATTGACTTTAAAGTATTATCACAAATCTTTTGTATGGGAGTATAGAAAAGTGTTGTTTTTAGACTTTATCAGGAAATTTAATTTTTTTTTTTTTAGAATTTTTCTCTCCGTAAGAACCATCCTCGTACTTCAAGGAATATTTTAAAAAAAGAATTAGCGAAATCGGTCCAACCGTTCTCGAGTTTTGCGCTTAGCAACACATTTAGCGACTCATTTTTATATTATAGAAGATATTACAAGCCATTTAAAGGCTAATAACTTTATTAATAACAGGTCAAAACTAAAAAGAGTCCCATATAACCCACGGCTCCCCGGTCCGTGGGTATCTATAAAGGATTTCCCCTGGGTTGAAAAAGGTCAAAACTAAAAATATTAATTGACAAATTGTTACTATTTGACATTTCTTTTTATTGGAATTGCTATAAAACCAATATTTCAATTATTCCATAAAAATTTAAAATAATAGTGATAAATTTATCAGAAAACTAAAAAAAAAAATATCTAAAATGTCACGTAATTTACTAAAAATAGTAGAAACTTTAAAAATAATCTTCAATACAAAAGTTAACACATGTAGACGAATTTATCCAACTACCCTCGTTTTTGTGAACAAATAAAACATTGTATTGGGAAATGACAACCACCTTGAACGAATCTCAATCGCATATATATTTATAGCTTACAAATTACGCGAGTGAAGACGCGCGGGAAATAATATTAGCTATTAAGTTCGTTCAAAATAATTGCCCTTGTTGAAATAAAAACCTAACAGTAATTGTCCCGGTTGCACAGTAACCTGCGCTGTTCTAGCGATCAGCGTTTACAGAACACGTACAGCAAACACTATTCTTTCTCAGACTTCTTCCGTTTTCTCTTGTCCGTTTTTTCCGTTTTCTCCGCCTTATCCGCTTTCTTGCCCTTCTTCTCCGGCTGCGGCTCGGGCGACTTGAAGTCTTGTTTGCGTTTTTTAGGCGGCGACTTGATGGGCGATTTCTTTTCAGGGGTCGGTTGTTCTTTTTTCGACGACCTCAACTGTTTCGGGGACCGGATTTCCTTTTCCGGCGACGGGGATACGGATTTCGTATCCGCTTCTGAGGACTCGTCTTTCTTGTCTGAGGACTTTTCTTTTGAGGCTTTCGTTGGTTTAGAGCCCTTCGATTCCTCCTCCCCAGGTATACCGAGTATCTCTGCCCACTGGTCGGGTGGGGGGGTAGGTTGTTTCGTCTCATCTTCCGTCGGTTCTGTTTGCTTCTGCGAGACAAAGGAAGCGGGTTTTTATAAAGTTATTTCATATATATAATCAATTATTACTAAAATAATAGAAAAGCGAACCTGCATCGGACATTATATTAATATTATGAACTTAAAAAATCGTCTGATATATGCAATAAATAATTTCAAATCATCGCTTCATCAATAAATAAATATTACATTTGCAGTATTTAATGATACAAATAAAATTTACTTATATAAATAACTCTAGTGTAACTGTTTGTAATTGTTACATTATGAAAATAATAATAATAAAGCAGTTGGTTGAACGGACGCAAAATCCAATTTGCAATTGTCCGTGACTTTTGCAAAATTTGAAAGACAGAATACAAAATTTTGTAAAGTTCATAAATATTGCAAATGAAACTTTATTAAAATTCAGAATTTATGTTAAAAGAAACTTCACTAGCAATTACTAAAAAATTACTAGTATATAAGCTACTACCAAAACCAAGTCTTTCCGCAACTGACTTAATAATCGTACATGTAAAATTATTAGTATATAAGCTACTACCAAAACTAAGTCTCACCGCAACTGACTTAATAATCGTATATGTAACTATCATACATACATAAATATAATACTTATAACAATTCTAAAAATCGCAAAATGCATTTAAAGAGGCGCTCTTAGGTTATGGCCACATCTAACTCAACAGTGGCTCATTGGAAACAAAAATATATGTTAGTTCTGCCAAACAAGTTTAAGACAAACATGTTTTAAGCTTATTTGGTATATCTCAATATGAAATAAAATAATCAGAGGAACGGTTAGATGTGCCCACACCCTACGCCTGTCATAATTCTGCGGGATGTCCGATGTAGGTTCCCTAATGTTTAACTGCTCACCGTAGCTCCGTTTGTCTCGCCACAGATAAAATAAACAATAAAACAAAACGCACTGCAAAACCACACACTTATTTTTTTTAATTCTTTTTTTTTTGTTTTTGTAATAACTTTTTTCACGCGGGGCAACGACCCCCGCAGATTATGACAGTCGCCTGAAACGTAATGGAACGGAAGACACGCCGATTTACTTCGCAATCGACGGCTTCAGCACTGTCGGTGACGAGTCACTTGAGACTCGCTTCTATAAACCTGACCGAGGCAATGTATATCGAGACGTGGAAAATTGAATTCTAAACACTCAAATATGTGTACTTTTACGAAGTAATTTTGTATCAGTGGAACGCTAGCATGCGACAATGGCGTTAAGTTAACTACATGTACATCATAATATTACTAAGCTATATACAAAAAAAATCAGACAAAATAGATGCATTATTTCAAGTTTAGTTAGTTGCATACCTAAATTTTGCCTGCTTCTGTTTGACTGTTTTTTTTTTCTGTAAATAGTATACTTATAAATGTTATGTAGTATATGTTGATTATTTTAATGCCACTCTCTTGTACCCGACTTGTATATTTATATAACTACAGTGGTATAATGTTATGTTACGTCTCAACATACGCTTTTCACGTTAAATAACGATATTTCCAATAGTCTTGCATGCAACGTATAGTAAAACAAAAATAAGAAATTATTTTTACGTATAGAGTCGAAATGTTACAAAAATTCTTGGGCATTTTTTTTCATTATTTAGCAGTGTACTATGTCCGTCGCAGATTAGCTTTTTAGGAGGAAAATGTGAAACCTTGAAGATCAATGCATATAGATTAATTATACAACCCGACAATGTCCCTAGGTCGGCAAACAAGCGTACGGCTCACCTGATGGTAAGCGATTACCGTAGCTTATAGACGCCTGCAACACCAGAAGCATCGCAAGCGCGTTGCCGACCCAATCCCCAATCCCCCCAGGAGCTCTGGTCACCTTACTCACCAACAGGAACAAAATACTGCTTGAGAACAGTATTATTTCGCTGTGGTCTTCTGTAAGGTCGAGGTACTACCCCAGTCGGGCATATTTTGAGCAGGAAATTCCTGCTGTGCCCTACCTCAGTTAAGATTCAATCGGTAACCATAAAACCAAATCACAGAATCGATGACATGTTCTTGCAATATTTGTGGAATGTTGCAAATAAAACACATCGACTTTGCAGTTCTGGTTAAAGTACTCAGAATATTGCTTTCGGAACACTTTATTAGTGTAAAATAAAAATAAAAGTTTTATTTCGATAGCTTTTCTTTTTCATTTGATTCAATGCAGAACTATATCTTACCAAATTCTGCAAAGTTATTACTTAATTAATAGTGCTGTGTGGCTACGGCACTAAAGAATTTAGCCACCCCCTCTCTTCCCGTGGGTGTCGTAAGAGGCGACTAAGGGATAACAAGGTTCCACAACCACCTTGGAACTTAAGAAGCCGACCGATGGCGGGATAACCATCCAACTGCTGGCTTTGAAATACACAGGCCGAAGACGGGCAGCAGCGTCTTCGGTGCGACAAAGCCAGTACTGCGGTCACCAACCCGCCTGCCCAGCGTGGTGACTATGGGCAAAACACATGAGTTCACGTTATTTTTGGCGTAAACTTGTGGAGGCCTATGTCCAGCAGTGGACTGTATAGGCTGTAATGATGATGATGATAATGATTACTTTGACAAAGATTCTACAAAACAGCATTGTCAAAATACGGACTTTTACAAAACTATTAGCAAGCAAGTGTCTTTTTATGTAACGTATTTTGGATAATCAACCGTGGCAGTTTTTGTAGACTTCCAATGTGACTTATACTATGTACTTACGTCACCAGCTTTCTCTTTTTTCTTCTCCTTCTTGCTGTCCTTCTCCTTCTCTTTATCCTTGTCACGTTCTTTGTCCTTTTTCTCTTTTTTATTACTTCGATCGCGTTCTAGTAAATATTAAAAATAAATTAATTAATTAACTAGGTGCTTACTACGGATAGGCACGTATGATGTAATCTGTCAATTATTACTTGCCACATTAGATCATGGATACAAAATTATTTTAAACAACGTAACGATTTTAATACGATATTAATAATAATAAATCGTTAGTGAAACCATTTTAGTGTGAATATTATTGTCTAAGTTATAAATACGTTCCTTAATATTTTGCATTTAGCTTAACAAAATCAATATTTGAAATTATTAATATAATACAAGTAAATTATTGCTATTTATTATTCAGATAGGTTTTAATCGTTAGAATATAACTTTCATCGAGATCTTTAAAAAAAACCTAACCTTTTTCCTTTCCATCTTTCTCCTTCTTCCTCTCTTCTTTAACCATCTTACAGTACTCCCTGAAGTAGTCCTCCCTCAACGAACTACTCTCGACGGCCTTGTAACGCGAGTCCGAATCGATTTTTTTCTTAACGTCGATCCATCGTGCGTGCCTGTCCACCGCCTTATCTTTGAGTAGCGCTATGAAGTCGGTCTTGGCCTATAAAAAGGGGATTTCGAGTTAGTTACGAGTCTCGGTTGGTGCGTGTGGGTGTGGGGGCGTGCGACTTGATTGTTTGCCTGAAGGGTATTCATTTCCAAACACATTATCTTCCAAACACAAAAGGTATAACTTAATTTTTAATGAAAAAGATATTGTCTCAAACTATTCCCTCATTACTCCTCTTAATTCGCATAGCAAAGACCCTCAAAACAATCAAGCAAACCGCACGCGGTTCCCTCATAAGCGCTCTGATTTGCCGCAACTCCTGAAAAATAAATTATGCATTAGAAGCTGAAAAGATTATTTAAAAGTTATATATATGCTGTGGAGTGAAAATCATATTAGTTCCTGAAAGAGAAATTTTCATTAGTATTGAAATAAAAATGGAGGCGAGCGTTTTGCAAGTTGACTCTAAGATCAGTCATTTAGATTTAAAACTTATCGATGCTAAGATTTACTAAAATTTCTTTTATTGACAGCAGAAAAATGGTAGCAAAAGCTATCGGTTCGATTTTCTAGGGGCCTTTGGATGTACAAATCTCTGGATATACACTGTATCCTATATTTTTTTGATTTGCAATTTTTTTGCAACTCTTAAGATCAGTAATTTATATTTGAAACTTTCTTGGCATTGTTCTTTTATCGACACGTTAGTACAATGGTAGCAAATTCGCTGTTTTATTCATAACACAGAGTTGGATCGTTTGGGTGTACGTACATACTTCTAATTTCCCAGTACAAGGTATCCTATTTCATTGAGTAAGAGAGAGATGAGCTTTTCAAAATTCTATTAACTGAGATCAAACTAAAAATTGTATTAACTTGTATTGGTACAAATATTTCGTTCCGGTTTTGATGTCTGTCCTTGTGGATCTCTCCACCGTGCCTTGGATCACGTTAAGCCGTCGGTCCCGGTTGTTATCATAAATACCTGATAGTCATCGTTACATGGTAGGGCACATATCCGCCGAGCAATACAATTACCAATCCTTCTCCTACACGAAGAGAGGCCTATGCCCAGCAGTGGGATGTTACAGGCTGAAAGCATGCATGCATGCAGAACTTAGCCTCTTATTTTATGTACATAACCTTCAATATTTACAACTACTGTCAATTAAATATTTATTTGATAATACAATACGCTGCTACTGTATCGTGTCCAGTACCCAAAGGTTATCTGGAAGAAATCGCTATTTAGCGATAAGTTCACCTTTGTAGATCTTGTATTGTATCTTTCTTTATATGTGTCTGTATTTTGGTGAACATTAAGAATAAATAAATAAATACAAATATTAACGTATCGTCGTGTATTAACTTTCATAAATACTGATGAATCAATATTTGCAAAATTTTATAACTTGCAAAGTATTTAAATTTGCATTATTCCACGGTTATTGAAGGATACTTAAGCATCTTTTTCTAAATATAAATACATGCTAATTTTAATATTAAAAAACTCAACGTTAAATTTAATATAATATTCTAAAACTTTAATCTTTAATTTCATCAAGCTTTAAACTTTGAAAAATAAAAAAATTGTAAAAAATACACTGTTGTTAGACTTTTTACTTGAATTCATTCTATCTTTATGAATAAATAGAAATTATTATTGATAGTATACACAATAATAACATATCCTTCGATAACCACGATAGCACGAACACAAAATCGAACCTCCATTTTTATTTTGATTCTCTTAAAGCTATCGTATTTTATGGTGCAAGCAGTAATCAGCCTTACGGGTTTTACGGGTATCAGAATATATTACATCCAAATTTTATATCAAATAACTTGGCTCAAAGCTCACAGCGACTATTTCTTATTCTAGCGGTCGTGGATTCGATATCCTCTCAAGACAAACATTTTACATTTTTACACACGTGTATTTCCAGACTCGCTACACAAATTTAACACACTGAATATTTTTAGTGTAAAGTTAGGAGTTACATTATTTCATATAATTTGTTTTCATCATTTTACTTATATAACTACAAATAATATAGTAAATTCCCATTGAAAAAGTACGTCAATTGTGAAATGTTTCCAAGCAATGTTGTGTTCCTGTGGTGAGCTAAAGTGACCAGAGCTCCTGGGGGAATTGGGGGGTAAGGATCAGCAACGCGCTTGCATGCTTCTGGTGTTGCACACATAGGCTACGGTAACCGCTTACCACAAGATGTAGACCACATCAGAAGTAGACTGGTTTTATAAAAATTTAAGCATTCGTTGACACCGTTACATATTTAGCTCAGCTGAAAATTCGGAGGTTCGATTCCGTGTTAATACAGCAAAATTTAAGGCGACAATATTGTTTATTAAAATTATTATTATCGATCTGAACGATAGATGAAAACTTCGTGAAGATATCTCTACATCTAGGAAGGACTTCTGAATCATCTGTATTCACCAATTCGTAATGGAACAGTGTGGCATATTAGGCTCTAATCTTTCTATATGAAAAGAGTCTTGACCAGTAAGTAGAAAACAGCAAAGGTAATACAATTAAAACGAATTTACTATATTTTAAAGTTTGTATGACTGTGTATACATGTTAACTATTTTTTTCAATACCCTCGCCAGTTTACTATAGATGACTGAGTAATTGGCGCAGTTAGTGTGGGTTCGATTCCTACCCCGAGTCTAAGACATATTATTTATATAGTATTTATTTATAAGTTATTAGTGTGTAGATCAGCCGACTGTTACCCATGAAGAGTGACAAATATGTGTGTATGTTATAAATATTAACTTAGTATTATTTATTTCGACCCGTAAGACTGCTTTTGCCGTAATCTCTTTGACTTTTACATGTAACTTCGTATTTAAAGGATATCTTTAAATATTCAATTTAATTATAAAATTTACTGTTTACAAACTGATTACTAAATTTAATCTGAATTTATATAATTTTACTAAAACTCTCTATAATTATACTTCTACAATCATTTTAATATTTTTGTGCTCCTATTAAATGTCTCGATTCCACAAAGAATTCTCATATTTATATTAATATCATATTGAAATAATATATATAATATTTAATTAATTACATTAATATATTAATAAAAGTAAATTAAATATTTAATACGGTTCAATAATTTAAGAGCTGTGATAGAAAAAAAAAAAATTCTTTGCCAATCGAAGAAAAAAAAAATCAAAAAAAAAAACCTGAAAAACAAATAATTAGTGAGGGGATCTAGATAACGAATCTCTTTTCATCGACTACTCGACATTAAAAAAAAAATAATATTTACATTTCTTTCGTTTTACATGGCAACCCATCACCAAGGTATACCGTACGGCAACACTGCTCAACATGCAAATCTGATTTAAAGGGGGATTTACTTATTTTCTTACTATTTTTTATATAATAATAATTTTCATATAATAACTAGTAAGTTACTCACCGATGAAAGATGGTGATATGTTAGGTATATTGTATACTTTCTATTTTTATTTATTTTTTTATTTGCTTAAAATTATTTTTTTTTCTAACCTTATGTCGTGTCTTGTGCGCCGGGGTGTCCACTTGACGATTTATCATTATTTATTACCGTATACTAAAATATAAAAATATATTAAAAGTAAAATAGTGGTACGATATCGAAGATTTTAACGCGTAAAATTAAAAAAAAAAAAAAAAAAAAAAACTACTATTTAAAGTTCAAGTCAAAATAGTTGATTTTAAATATTTAACTAGTATTTCATGGATATATTGTATTTATTTTATATATCATAGGATAGCGATTTATCGAGGCGCTTCGATACTTCGAGATTTTAAAAAAGTGTTAAATAGAAAGTCTCGTCAATTCAAATCAAGAAGAAAAATTTATAATAATGGAAAATTTGTTGAAATAATTATTTTATTTCATAATAAACTTTTTTTTCTGCATATAGCTTAATATTTTTCATACTTGACATTTCAATATTTACCAAACAAAATAAAATAATAACAAGAATCTTGTCCAATTTATGTTTTTTAGTTTATTTTTCAAAACTTTATTCAAATTAAACCTTTAACTAAAACTTACTGATTCACATGAATATCAAAATAAACTAAATTTTGAATAAACGAGACTATAGTGCATCTCATGTAAATATTTCACGCAATTCACCTAAATGATCAGTAATCCACGACTCATTATCGACACGACCCGGCTCATCAATGCTTCGACTTGGCTCATTAGTGCCTCGACATGGCTCATTTCTGCCTCGACTTGGCTCATTTGTGCCTCGACTTGGCTCATTAGTGCCTCGACTTGGCTCATTTCTGCCTCGACTTGGCTCATTAGTGCCCCGACTTGGCTCATTAGTGCCCCGACTTGGCTCATCAGTGCCGCGCCTGGCCCCGCCTACCCCGACCGTCAAGTGCGCACCCCGGCCGTCCCGCGCCGCCGCCCCCTGCCGCCGGCCCCGCTCGCCTCGCGCTGTGACACGCGTTTGCGTGACTTTGCCGTTACTCTCATACACATGTATTATATTCATACTGTACAAACTCTTTAACGATTCGTCAAATCTCGTCGTTTCACAACGGGAAACGCTTCGGAGCGTCATTTTTTACGTTTTTAGAGCGTTCGTGTATGTTTGAATTAATCGTTTCTTAAACGGCATAATCACGAAACACAGTCGCTTGATAGAAAGTGAAAAATTATCAACACTCGTCAAAAATATAATTGTTTTGTACTGTGCGTTATGAAAATTTAATAATATTCATTTAAAATGGAGAGTTACGAGCTACATAAGAGAGAAAATACTTATCAAACTATAGCATTTAATAAAATATACGAAAGGATCTATTGAAATAAAAATTGTACGTGATTTCATAACGCAAAGCATTATTTAAATCTTGCAAAAAATGTATTTTCGATACGACCTTTAACAATATAGTAAAGATTCTTTAGGTTCTAGAAAGTACAAAATAATAATTATTCTTCTATATTTTTTCATAATAATTATAATAAAAATAAGGTCATATCGAAAATAGACATGAAAAGTATATATTTTCAAATCTATGTAAAAGAATCATTATTCTAACAGTCAAATTGTTGTTTCGATAATTCGCAAAGCGTGATAATTTCGCCAAATTTTAATTGACATGACAGAATTATTACTATATAAATTTTTATTTTTGTCGAGAATCGAACTCAACAAACACAATATTATGCCTATAAGTTACACATTTATATATATTTCAAATCTTTGCATACCACCGTTACGAAAAAAAAAAATCTTTAAAAGTTAGTTATATAGGTAATACATTGATTGCCATTATCGATTCAATTATTCGCTTTCGTTCACATTAATAGAAAATCGATTTTGATCAAACTCTCAATAAATATATCATTAGTTTCAAAATATACAAGTGCAAACAAACGAACACAACTTCCTATTTATGTTTTAAGCAATCATTAAAAAGCTTTATTGAAGCAATTATTCAATCATGTACCTTTGCTTATTTTGAGCTCTGCATATATAAGAGAGTTTTTTGATTTACAGAGAGAGAAATAGAGAATAGACCAACATGTCATTGCAGCCTGGCCTTATGGATAAGTCTAGGGAGCCATGACTCTTCCTAGACACTTGCCTAGTACATTTTCTACAAAATCTTCAATACAAAAGCCTTCAAATATTTGTTGTTCTGAATTTTAGTAATTAAATTACCATTATTTACGACGTATGCTCAATATTACATTCGAGTGAAACTTAATAATTTATACATTATGTCAAATTGTCTCGACGCGTGTGTGCACCAGCTTGTTATCATATATGTACACAGTATACTGTACGTACAGCATTTTAAACAAAGCTTAATGTTATATATATATATATATATATATATATATATATATATATATATATATATATATATATATATATCACTTATTATAATATAATTAAAACAAAAGTGTACTTGAAATTTGTTAAGTAAATTTACTATGAAATTTGTTAAGTTGATAGACTTTTTGATGGAGATATAAATGAAATTTTTTCTATAATGAGATTGTTGAACAAACTTAACTTTTATTCACAACTACACACACAAACACGGACACGCGCCGAGACGTAACTACCCTCACACACACTCCCCCCCAGCCACACACCCCACCCCCACTCACCTGTTCCCGCTTCCTCTCCTTTTCCTCCTTCTCCTTCTTGCGGACTTCGGCGATGTAATCATTGAAGTATGTCTCCCGGTCTCTCATCTTCTCAATATTTTTGAAACGCTCATCTCGGCTGTACTTGCTCGAGAAGTCCATGAACGATGACCTGGGGGCAAAGTTTTTATTAGATGTATACAAGTAGTGGAAAAAGTGTACTACTAGTCTGAGAATTGGGTTTGGATGAAGGTATTTTAGTCTGGGAGTGGGTGATTGGTCTTAAAGAGGGGTGATTGGTCTAGAAGTCTAAAAGTGGTTTTTGGTCTTGGAGTGGGATTTTTTAGTCTGTCACGGAGTCGTAAGGTCTTTGGTATATTGGTATTCTAGTAAGAGCGACAAAGATGTACAAACGTGTTGATAAAATGTTGTGAAAATAAATCGTTAAAAAAAATGTTTCTTTTTTTTTTTACACTTCTAAATGTAATTCGTCACTCACTTAGAGTGCAGCTTGGCTTCCTCCATGAGCTGCCTGAAGGCCTGTTTCTTCTGCTGCAGTCTGTTCTTCTTTTCCTTTCGTTCTTCCTCAGCTCGTTCACGGACGTACTTGTCGAATACCTGTAATCAAAACTAAATTTGTAATGAAGGACCACAAGAAAGAAGGACATATAGGGAAGTAGAACGAGAAATTATTATGATTATAGCTTTTTTTATTCCACACTTTCTATTTCATTTCTCTACCAAAGTTTGTTTGGATAATTGTTTGTTAGCAAACGAAAAAAACCCGACTTCAATTACATCGACAAGTAATGCAACGATAGTAGACTGAAAAAATTAACGAACGCACTAGTCCTCTACGATTTTCGAAGGTGCCCCTCGATTTCTCTGGGATGCCATCATCGGATACTAGTTTCTTTAGACCACGTTTGGGATATCTCCTTTCAACAACACAGCAACACAAAAAAAATCATTCAAACTAGTTCATAAAAGACAAAGTTATTCGTGAACAACCGCAAAGAAACTACTAGAAAGAACCATACTGTATGGCTACGGTACTAGTAAAGAATATAGCCACCCCCTCTCTTCCCGTGGGTGTCGTAAGAGGCGACTAAGGGATAAAACAGTTCCGCTACCACCTTGGAATTTAAAAAGCCGACCGTTGACGGGATAACCATCAAACTGCTGGCTTCAAATACACAGGCCGAAGACGGGCAGCAGCATCTTCGGTGCGACAAAGCCAGCCCCCTGCGGTTACCAACCCGCCTGCCCAGTGTGGTGACTATGGGCAAAATACATGAGTTCACGTTACTTCTTGGCGTAAACTTGTGGACGCCTACGTCTAACAGTTGACTGTATAGGCTGTAATGATGAACCATTAAGAAAATGTATGCGGTGGAGTCGCGAGAGCTCGTAGTGGAAGTGCGACCTGCTTGCGCTCCTTGGAGTCCAGCAGCAGGTAGCGGCTGTCGAACACGATCTTGTGCAGCTCCTTCTCCCAGGGCGAGAAGGCGCTGACGTCGCTCTCGTGCAGCAGCTGCGGGAAGTGTGTTAAAACGATCGCCGACCTGCTTGCGCTCCTTGGAGTCCAGCAGCAGGTAGCGGCTGTCGAACACGATCTTGTGCAGCTCCTTCTCCCAGGGCGAGAAGGCGCTGACGTCGCTCTCGTGCAGCAGCTGCGGGAAGTGTGTTAAAACGATCGCCGACCTGCTTGCGCTCCTTGGAGTCCAGCAGCAGGTAGCGGCTGTCGAATACGATCTTGTGCAGCTCCTTCTCCCAGGGCGAGAAGGCGCTGACGTCGCTCTCGTGCAGCAGCTGCGGGAAGTGTGTTAAAACGATCGCCGACCTGCTTGCGCTCCTTGGAGTCCAGCAGCAGGTAGCGGCTGTCGAACACGATCTTGTGCAGCTCCTTCTCCCAGGGCGAGAAGGCGCTGACGTCGCTCTCGTGCAGCAGCTGCGGGAAGTGTGTTAAAACGATCGCCGACCTGCTTGCGCTCCTTGGAGTCCAGCAGCAGGTAGCGGCTGTCGAACACGATCTTGTGCAGCTCCTTCTCCCAGGGCGAGAAGGCGCTGACGTCGCTCTCGTGCAGCAGCTGCGGGAAGTGTGTTAAAACGATCGCCGACCTGCTTGCGCTCCTTGGAGTCCAGCAGCAGGTAGCGGCTGTCGAACACGATCTTGTGCAGCTCCTTCTCCCAGGGCGAGAAGGCGCTGACGTCGCTCTCGTGCAGCAGCTGCGGGAAGTGTGTTAAAACGATCGCCGACCTGCTTGCGCTCCTTGGAGTCCAGCAGCAGGTAGCGGCTGTCGAACACGATCTTGTGCAGCTCCTTCTCCCAGGGCGAGAAGGCGCTGACGTCGCTCTCGTGCAGCAGCTGCGGGAAGTGTGTTAAAACGATCGCCGACCTGCTTGCGCTCCTTGGAGTCCAGCAGCAGGTAGCGGCTGTCGAATACGATCTTGTGCAGCTCCTTCTCCCAGGGCGAGAAGGCGCTGACGTCGCTCTCGTGCAGCAGCTGCGGGAAGTGTGTTAAAACGATCGCCGACCTGCTTGCGCTCCTTGGAGTCCAGCAGCAGGTAGCGGCTGTCGAACACGATCTTGTGCAGCTCCTTCTCCCAGGGCGAGAAGGCGCTGACGTCGCTCTCGTGCAGCAGCTGCGGGAAGTGTGTTAAAACGATCGCCGACCTGCTTGCGCTCCTTGGAGTCCAGCAGCAGGTAGCGGCTGTCGAACACGATCTTGTGCAGCTCCTTCTCCCAGGGCGAGAAGGCGCTGACGTCGCTCTCGTGCAGCAGCTGCGGGAAGTGTGTTAAAACGATCGCCGACCTGCTTGCGCTCCTTGGAGTCCAGCAGCAGGTAGCGGCTGTCGAACACGATCTTGTGCAGCTCCTTCTCCCAGGGCGAGAAGGCGCTGACGTCGCTCTCGTGCAGCAGCTGCGGGAAGTGTGTTAAAACGATCGCCGACCTGCTTGCGCTCCTTGGAGTCCAGCAGCAGGTAGCGGCTGTCGAACACGATCTTGTGCAGCTCCTTCTCCCAGGGCGAGAAGGCGCTGACGTCGCTCTCGTGCAGCAGCTGCGGGAAGTGTGTTAAAACGATCGCCGACCTGCTTGCGCTCCTTGGAGTCCAGCAGCAGGTAGCGGCTGTCGAACACGATCTTGTGCAGCTCCTTCTCCCAGGGCGAGAAGGCGCTGACGTCGCTCTCGTGCAGCAGCTGCGGGAAGTGTGTTAAAACGATCGCCGACCTGCTTGCGCTCCTTGGAGTCCAGCAGCAGGTAGCGGCTGTCGAACACGATCTTGTGCAGCTCCTTCTCCCAGGGCGAGAAGGCGCTGACGTCGCTCTCGTGCAGCAGCTGCGGGAAGTGTGTTAAAACGATCGCCGACCTGCTTGCGCTCCTTGGAGTCCAGCAGCAGGTAGCGGCTGTCGAACACGATCTTGTGCAGCTCCTTCTCCCAGGGCGAGAAGGCGCTGACGTCGCTCTCGTGCAGCAGCTGCGGGAAGTGTGTTAAAACGATCGCCGACCTGCTTGCGCTCCTTGGAGTCCAGCAGCAGGTAGCGGCTGTCGAACACGATCTTGTGCAGCTCCTTCTCCCAGGGCGAGAAGGCGCTGACGTCGCTCTCGTGCAGCAGCTGCGGGAAGTGTGTTAAAACGATCGCCGACCTGCTTGCGCTCCTTGGAGTCCAGCAGCAGGTAGCGGCTGTCGAACACGATCTTGTGCAGCTCCTTCTCCCAGGGCGAGAAGGCGCTGACGTCGCTCTCGTGCAGCAGCTGCGGGAAGTGTGTTAAAACGATCGCCGACCTGCTTGCGCTCCTTGGAGTCCAGCAGCAGGTAGCGGCTGTCGAACACGATCTTGTGCAGCTCCTTCTCCCAGGGCGAGAAGGCGCTGACGTCGCTCTCGTGCAGCAGCTGCGGGAAGTGTGTTAAAACGATCGCCGACCTGCTTGCGCTCCTTGGAGTCCAGCAGCAGGTAGCGGCTGTCGAACACGATCTTGTGCAGCTCCTTCTCCCAGGGCGAGAAGGCGCTGACGTCGCTCTCGTGCAGCAGCTGCGGGAAGTGTGTTAAAACGATCGCCGACCTGCTTGCGCTCCTTGGAGTCCAGCAGCAGGTAGCGGCTGTCGAACACGATCTTGTGCAGCTCCTTCTCCCAGGGCGAGAAGGCGCTGACGTCGCTCTCGTGCAGCAGCTGCGGGAAGTGTGTTAAAACGATCGCCGACCTGCTTGCGCTCCTTGGAGTCCAGCAGCAGGTAGCGGCTGTCGAACACGATCTTGTGCAGCTCCTTCTCCCAGGGCGAGAAGGCGCTGACGTCGCTCTCGTGCAGCAGCTGCGGGAAGTGTGTTAAAACGATCGCCGACCTGCTTGCGCTCCTTGGAGTCCAGCAGCAGGTAGCGGCTGTCGAACACGATCTTGTGCAGCTCCTTCTCCCAGGGCGAGAAGGCGCTGACGTCGCTCTCGTGCAGCAGCTGCGGGAAGTGTGTTAAAACGATCGCCGACCTGCTTGCGCTCCTTGGAGTCCAGCAGCAGGTAGCGGCTGTCGAACACGATCTTGTGCAGCTCCTTCTCCCAGGGCGAGAAGGCGCTGACGTCGCTCTCGTGCAGCAGCTGCGGGAAGTGTGTTAAAACGATCGCCGACCTGCTTGCGCTCCTTGGAGTCCAGCAGCAGGTAGCGGCTGTCGAACACGATCTTGTGCAGCTCCTTCTCCCAGGGCGAGAAGGCGCTGACGTCGCTCTCGTGCAGCAGCTGCGGGAAGTGTGTTAAAACGATCGCCGACCTGCTTGCGCTCCTTGGAGTCCAGCAGCAGGTAGCGGCTGTCGAACACGATCTTGTGCAGCTCCTTCTCCCAGGGCGAGAAGGCGCTGACGTCGCTCTCGTGCAGCAGCTGCGGGAAGTGTGTTAAAACGATCGCCGACCTGCTTGCGCTCCTTGGAGTCCAGCAGCAGGTAGCGGCTGTCGAACACGATCTTGTGCAGCTCCTTCTCCCAGGGCGAGAAGGCGCTGACGTCGCTCTCGTGCAGCAGCTGCGGGAAGTGTGTTAAAACGATCGCCGACCTGCTTGCGCTCCTTGGAGTCCAGCAGCAGGTAGCGGCTGTCGAACACGATCTTGTGCAGCTCCTTCTCCCAGGGCGAGAAGGCGCTGACGTCGCTCTCGTGCAGCAGCTGCGGGAAGTGTGTTAAAACGATCGCCGACCTGCTTGCGCTCCTTGGAGTCCAGCAGCAGGTAGCGGCTGTCGAACACGATCTTGTGCAGCTCCTTCTCCCAGGGCGAGAAGGCGCTGACGTCGCTCTCGTGCAGCAGCTGCGGGAAGTGTGTTAAAACGATCGCCGACCTGCTTGCGCTCCTTGGAGTCCAGCAGCAGGTAGCGGCTGTCGAACACGATCTTGTGCAGCTCCTTCTCCCAGGGCGAGAAGGCGCTGACGTCGCTCTCGTGCAGCAGCTGCAGGAAGGCGCGCACGCGCTGCTCGAAGGGCACGACGGCGCGCTCCAGCGCCGCGCGCGACTCCGCCTCCTTGGCCGCCTCGGCGCCCGCGTCGATCTGCAGCCCGCGCCGCCGCGCGCCCGCCGCCGCCGTCGCCGTGGGCGGGGAGCCGGACGCTGTCAGGGGAAGACAAAACTTTAGACCACACGACTCGACACCCTCTCGACTTCCGGTCGCGTCGCCCGATCACACTTTTCGTAACGCTCTCGTCGAGCATTTACCAGCTTACTCCCCGAGTCGAGCGTGTGTAAAATAAGTTTTAATTCATAAAAACTAATAGAATTTATCGAAGTGAGCTCAGCATGAAATATTCACATTCGAATAACAGCACTCTCGAGTAGTGTTGCGTCCTCATATTGATAATATTAATCAAAGCTATGAGAAAAGGGTAAGGATTTAAGATCGGCAACACGTTTGCACAGCGCCTAATTTTGTAAGCGTCTATAGCTTACAATATTCGCATACCTTACACCACTTGTTTACCTTCTCTGTGATATAAAAAAAAAAATTGAATGTTTCAGAAAATTATGCAAGACCTTGCCTGGTCCACTTTACAGTAGGAAGTCTTTTATACAATTTTATAAAATACTAACTTTCTTCAGCCTTGGCCTTCTTAGCGGGCTCTGCGTCGGAGTCCGAGGATTCAGATTCAGCGTTTCTCTTCAATTCACCGTTCGCGTTCTTAGACGGCGTCGTCGCTGCCTTCTCTTTGTTCTGTAAATAATTTAATTTTTCCTTTACAGCGTACGACTTAGACGGTCAACGGAATCTGCATCCAGGCTCGAGGTATTGACATCATATGTGAGAGTGCAGTAGTTGTGTATGTATGGTGGATGTGTGAGTGTACAGTGGGTGTGTAAATGTACTATAAGTGCGTGTATACAGTAGGTGTATAACAGTGCGCGGTGGGTGTGATAGTGCGCGGTGGGTGTGACAGTGCGCGGTGGGTGTGATAGTGCGCGGTGGGTGTGACAGTGCGCGGTGGGTGTGATAGTGCGCGGTGGGTGTGACAGTGCGCGGTGGGTGTGATAGTGCGCGGTGGGTGTGACAGTGCGCGGTGGGTGTGACAGTGCGCGGTGGGTGTGACAGTGCGCGGTGGGTGTGACAGTGCGCGGTGGGTGTGACAGTGCGCGGTGGGTGTGACAGTGCGCGGTGGGTGTGACAGTGCGCGGTGGGTGTGACAGTGCGCGGTGGGTGTGACAGTGCGCGGTGGGTGTGACAGTGCGCGGTGGGTGTGACAGTGCGCGGTGGGTGTGATAGTGCGCGGTGGGTGTGACAGTGCGCGGTGGGTGTGACAGTGCGCGGTGGGTGTGACAGTGCGCGGTGGGTGTGACAGTGCGCGGTGGGTGTGACAGTGCGCGGTGGGTGTGACAGTGCGCGGTGGATGTAATAGTGTGCGATAAGTGTGACAGTGCGCGGTGGGTGTGACAGTGCGCGGTGGGTGTGACAGTGCGCGGTGGGTGTGACAGTGCGCGGTGGGTGTGACAGTGCGCGGTGGGTGTGACAGTGCGCGGTGGGTGTGACAGTGCGCGGTGTGTATGACACTGTGCGGTAGGTGTGACAGTGCGCGGTAGGTGTGACAGTGTACGGTAGGTGTGACAGTGCGGTAGGTGTGACAGTGCGGTAGGTGTGACAGTGCGGTAGGTGTGACAGTGCGGTAGGCGCAGTACTCACGGGCGCGTGCGGCGGCTGCGACACGGCGTGGTCGACGTCGGCGCGGCCCGCCAGCTGCGGCGGCCGCTCCCACACGGACAGGCGCGCCGTCGGGTTGTAGAAGAACACGCGCCCGTCGCCCGTCCACACCACGCACCTGCCGCACAAGCGCTCTTTACAAGTACGTGCTTGAGCCCTTGGCATCCTCAACACTGCTTTCTAGCAGTGCTGTTCTTGTGGTGAGTAAGGTGACCAGAGCTGCTGGGGGGGAGTGGGAGGTAGGGTCGGCGACGCGCTTGTGACGCTTCTGGTGTTGCAGGCGTCTATATGCGACGGTAACCGTTTGCCATCAGGTGAGCCTATGTCTGCTATTTACTACAAATATAAGGATAGGCACTAGGGATAGATACATTGTGCTGTACATTTTTTTTTGTAAACGTCAAGAACGACAAGTCGTAACAGTACTCACCAAGGCGTGCCCGAGATAGGCGTACTGGACACCGGTCTGCTCTTGTCCGTCTTGGCCTTCTCTTTCTCCGCTCTCTCCTTCTCCGCCCGCTCTTTTTCCACTTTCTCTCTCTCCCTCCTTTCAAGTTCGGCCCTCTCGTTCTCCGCTCTCTCCCGCTCAGCCGCCTCGGCCGCCGCCGCAGCCTCCGCGTGAGCCTCAACATCTATAACTGGAATTTTTGATACACATCATTACATTACAGCCTATATAGTCCACTGCTGGACATAGGCCTCCACAAGTTTACGCCAAAAATAACTTAAACTCATGTGTTTTGCCCATAGTCACCACGCTGGGCAGGCGGGTTGGTGACCGCAGTACTGGCTTTGTCGCACCGAAGACGCTGCTGCCCGTCTTCGGTCTGTGTATTTCAAAGTCAGCAGTTGGATGATTATGCCGCCATCGGTCGGCTTCTTAAGTTCCAAGATGGTTGTGGAACCTTGTTATCCCTTAGTCGCCTTTTACGACACCCACGGGAAGAGAGGGGGTGGCTAAATTCTTTAGTGCCGTAGCCACACAGCACACATCAGCGTTTGTTTGTTTGTATAAACGCACTAATACCAGGAACTAAAGGTTCGAACTGAAAAATGATTTTTGTGTTGTGTGTTTGTGTGTGTGTCAGTCTATATAATATTTTAGTATGTTTCTTTCTCAAATTATTGCGGGCAAAACCGCAGGACACATATAGTTAAAGGATGGTTATCCTATGGCTTTCCACAATATACACTAATAATAGGATATTAACATTTCTTATAGGTTATCACAACATGTCACAATATCTCATCAGTTCACACAAAGAATTTTAATATTATTTAATTGTCAAGTACAAAAATTATCAGCATCAGGTGGGTGTACACAAATAAGAATGATAAATTATAAATAAACAGCAGTACCTTCAATTTTACTGTCATCTACATCGATTCTCTCTATTTTCTTGTCCGCTTTGTCGCCTTTCTCAATCGCCATCTTAGCCTGTAGCTCTGTAATTAGACATAATTTTCATTAATTTCATTCAAATATCAGCTGTCGCCAGCGAATTTACATATAACGATTAAACATGCGCCAGTTTTTAAGTTAAATCACCAGGAATAAAATTGCCATGACCACGACAAATTTAACAGTATTTTTTTAATACATTTTATTTCATGAAACAATAGTACAATAAGTGTATAACAATATAAGTCAAACATTTAAATCACTGTTACATACACTTTATGAGACTGACAATCACCTATCAAAGTTTACTATTACTCGTAACAACATAAAATACTAAATATGATAATTTTGTTTGCAGACAAACGAAAAAAAACCGACTTCAATTACATCGACAAGTAATACAACGTAGATCGACGAAAAAATAGTCAAGTAACTACGCGTTATCAAAGATTACTCAAAAAGTAGTTATCAGATCTCGATGAAATTTAAATGTGACCATATAATAAACATCAGCTTTTGATTAAATTAAAAATTATCAAAATCGGTACATCCAGTAAAAAGTTATGTGGTATAATACAACGTAGGTCGACGAAAAAAGCGTCAAGTATAAACGCATTATTAGATATAACTCGAAAAGTAGTCGTTAGATCTCAAATAAATTTAAATGGGACTACTTGACACACACCACCTTTCGATTAAAAAAATATTTGTCGAAATCGGTCCACCCGGTCAAAAGATCTGATGTAACATACATACAAAAAAAAAAAAAAATACAGTCGAATTGAGAACCTCCTCCTTTTTTGGAAGTCGGTTAACAAGATAAATACAGATATGTTTTATTGTAACCTATTAATAGTAGAATCTCTTTTGACAAGAAGGTGACAGTCTATTAACAAGAACGAATTACTTAGGTGAGGCACACCAGGAAATAACTGGCTCAAAATCTGGAGCAGCCCGATTGGAGTACGTACTTGACGAAATAATACTACTCACAAACAGTGTTGTGTTCCTGATAGTAAGGTAAGCCAGGGCTCCATGGGACTGGCTCTCGTTGATAGGCTTGTTATGTTCTTGGCGTTAGACGTCTCCATAGGCTACGGTATCTGCTTACCATCGTGCGGACCGTACGTTTGTTTGCAACCTTTGTAATATTAAAGCAGAGTCTACCTCCCAGCGGCGGCAGTTTCACCCACAGGCTGGATTGCAGGTGTCTGTAGGCTACCGTAACCGCTTACCGGGCCAGGTCGGGCGGACGGTTTCTTTGCCACCTTTGTAATAGTGATTGATTGATTTTCCACAGGCTATTCTCCGCAACTCGACGTCTTAGTGCGCCTATTTTGCGTGGTAGGCTGGGGGCCTCATTCCTTTGTAATAGTGATAAAAACGGATACCTCCCCCAGTGGGGGGGGGGAACTCACGCACCCTCGAGCTCGCGCAGCGGCGGCGGCTTCTCCCAGACGCTGGTCTGCGAGGCGGCGTGGTAGTAGTAGGGCCGGCCGTCGGGGGCGCGGTGCGTGCTCCACTCTGCCGCGCGCGCCTGCAGGGCCGCCGCCTGGCAGAGAGTTAATTCATTATGTGTGTAAGTCCTCCTGACAGGCCCGAGGGTCTGTCCAGGTACGGGCCTCGAGGTTACACTCTTTAAAATTCATTGTTAAAATCACCCATTAAGGGTTTGGGGGCATAGTATATTTCATTACAAGTGTGGAAAGGCTGTCATTGTTGGCTGTCTGTTCCTGCAATACGCCACTTTTTGAGCAACTGTATTAAAAAATAATTTGTCGTCACACTTTCACAAAGCAAAAATCTTTTCCAGTATCAGCATTTGTGGATAATGTTTATCCAGCACACAAGTTGCAGAGAGATTTTAACAGCGGGATGTAGAATAGGCTATCAGGATCTGCTCATTTCATAAACTACAACTCTGAGATTAATATATGCAAATGGACATCTCATAAATATAGTTAAAATCAGAAACTTAACTATCATTAAATTCATATAACTTTATTCTAAATTTAAGTCAGCCTACCGATTCCTCTTTCTTAACAGGTGCTGCAGGTTGCTCGCTGGGGGCTTCGCTGGCAGCCATCGGAGCACCCATCTGAGGTAGCTGTGTAGCTGCTCCTATAAAAAAAGTACACACTGCTAAAGACTAGGACAATTTCATAATATTATGTACATCATCATCATTTCAGCCACAGTCCACTGCTGGACACAAGCCTCTCCAAGTCCGTGCCAAACATCCCGGTTTTCCAGGAATTTTAAAATAATGAAAATTTAACTTTTAATACCTACTTATTTGATAAAAACAACTTTTTGGACATCAAAGCCAAACCACTTCCGGGCTAGTAATAACATATTCTTTAGCCTTTCTTTTATATTTGCTACTCATTAATAAAAGAACAGTGGATACAACCACAACTCTTCCTTCTGACTCCTAAATACCCAGTTGATTCAGATAAATTCTTGTACAAAACCATCCACCACTGAGGAATGACTCAAAAATTATAATTTGCCGAGGTTTAAATGCCCATTCTTCTCAGCAGAATTCTTGATTTGAACTTGAATCAACAAGGATGTTAAGCAATCAACTCTGAGTGGAAATCACTTTGCGCATCGCGTAGGAAAGTTGAACAGAAAATAACAAAATGTTAACATTAAATGTAAATTAATGTTCAAGGACAGCCACTCAACACCAGTGCCAATAACGACAGGTTCATATAATTACAGCCTACGTGAATAAAGACATTTAGTGACTCGCTCACCCTTATCGGGCACGGCGGCCGCGGCGGCGGCCAGGCCCGGCGGCTGCGCCACCAGGGGCGGCGCCCAGCCCCAGCCGCCCCACGCGCCGCCCGCCCCCGGCCCCGCCCCCGGCTGGCCCGGCCCCCCCGCGCCGCCCGCCCCGCCCCCCTGCGGTGCCGCGTCTCCCGGCGGCGCCTCGTCCTCCGGCGAGCTCTCCTGCTTGTCCTGAGACTTCGGTGTCGACATCTGATTGTTGTCTGGAATATATGTGTTAATAAATTTAAGCATACCTATATAATTATATTTTATCAACTTTATTATAGCTTTAATTAGTCTAAAACGACTGCTTTGGTGTAAGAATTCAAGGGTTCACTTTATTTATTGAATACTTTATTTGAATTTACATAACAAAAATGAAAAAAATAATAACTTAAAAGAAAAATTCAACAGCGGTCTTCTCACTAATAATAATTAAGTCAATGTTGTTGTGCTTAGGTAAAAAGCAGTAACAACACGATTTCAGTTCTTTTTTGATTACAACATAGTAAAATATATCATTTGACCTATTTAATTATTATAATGCAATTTATTTAGTTTAAACAAATCCAAAATATTTATTTATTTATTTATGCATAAAAGAAACTTAAATTTAAACATTACAGTAAACACACTGCGTTACTTAAGTTGATCACAAATTCTACCTCTATCTACAGATTTTCGTATACAAATAACATTAAATTTAACAATTAATTTCAACAATTCAATAAAATCAATTAAAAATAATAATAATAACAATTCCAAGTCTAACTAATTAAATAAATAAAATATTTTTTAACTAAATTTTCTCAGATCTCGTTATTGTTGACTGGCTTTTAACCTAAACACGGCAGTATGATGGCAAAATAGCCTTAGACTCTTGTAGTAGTCTGTCTAATGGTGAGCAGTTACTGTAGTGTATGGACGTTCACTACCCCTCCGCCCTTATCAACACAGTGCATTCCCAGGAAATTTGGCTACCTAACTCACCACAGAAACAAAGACTACTTGGGAACAATTTTATTTGACACTAATCATCTGTAAGATCAACCCCCTTCCCCGATCGAACTGCTCCAGAAAAAATAAAGCGCGATGTTTCCAGCTTTTCCCCTACATCAATAAAAAAAAATGTGTGTGCAATTCAAAGACGGTAGCAGTGAAACTTCTGAAAAGTGACCTACGAGAGAATTTATCACCGAGATTATAAAATACAGTGTAATGTATCCATTCTCTCCTATACATTTACGCGTTTCTTTGTTTATCGTAACGCATTTACGCTTTAACGAATCGTCGTCATAATCATCATCATCATCATCATCATTCCAGCCTATTGCAGTCCAGTGCTGGACATAGGCCTCCACAAGTTCGCGCCAAAAATGCGTGAACTCGTGTGTGTCACCCATAGTCACCACGCAGGGCAGGCGGGTTGGTGACCGCAGGGCTGGCTTTGTCGCACCGAAGACGCTGCTGCCCGTCTTTAACGAGTATCAAATGACAACGTTTCTAAAGTGTTACTTCAAAAGTTGCAATTCCCTGAGGGTAGATCTTATTTTTTATAAAATGTTTCTGGTTGAGTATATGTCTTGTGTATCCCTGCAATGTATATTGCCTGCATGTAATTTTGTTTGTCCCGATTGTTATCATAAGGAAATCATTTGCCAACCCGATTGATGATCAAAAAGTGAACGAAATTAACAATATTTTTTATATAAACTACTATTTTAGCAAAAATTTTAAAAACTCACTATCTTTGACCCAAGGCGGAGGTTGTGTCATGAAGGGCGGAACTGCCCCAGGCGCCGGACCGACTCCTGGAGGCATCATCCCCATCATACCGTTCATCATGCCCATGGGAGGGCCGCCCATCGGTGGACCCCCCATCGGTCCATTCATCGGCATCGACTGACCCGGCATACCTGGCATTTGACCTGATCATAAAAACAAACATATAAAAATCATAAAAGTATCACTTACATGTAAAAACGGTTGAGCTGGATATTAATAAAAGACTTCAACAATTAAATATTTTAATTTCAAAAAACAGAAGACACTTAGAAACCAAGAAATCAAAATAGGGGTGAAAAAAACAACAATAAAATATCATATATTTAATATAAATAAATAATACAAAGATTGTTGTAATAATTAATCCGTAAACGCGTCAGATGGCAAGCATCGACTAACTTATTAATAAAAATAGTAAAATGGAGGGTACGCGACAAATATTTCGCTTAGACGTATACAACGGGTGTCGCGCGGTTATGCTTGTGAATTAAATTCAATATCAATATGCGTGTGTATATGACACATATGCAATAATTAATAATAAAATACTAATCTAAATAATAAATTATCTTGCCCGCAGAAGTTCGTACCGCCATATTTTTCGTGACGATAATATACTAGGTTTTTTCTCTTTTATCTTAATATATATAAATTACGCGTCACGTTGTTTGTCCGTAATGGACTCCTAAACTACTTAACAGATTTTAATGAAATTTGCACACCGTGTCCCGTTTAGTCCAAATTAAAAGATAGGCTGTATTTTATTTTGCTAAATGTAATTATTATATTTAAAAATGAAAAATATAAAGCGGTACGAAGTTCGCCATGTCGGCTAATATTGTATAAACCTCGCTTTGACAATAAACGAACGAAATTATGCACATGGTACACACTGACAGATCGACGATTTATTTTCATTCATATGGATAGATCAATATATCGCAAACGCACGTTTAATTATTCATATTAAATAATTAATATTCATGATAAAATTACAATGAAACTGGTATTACTAGTATTAGAGATGAAACGGATATCCGGTAACTATCTACTGATAGTAATTCAGTATCATCATCATCGGCCTTAGTCCGTCTATTGCAGACGATTAAGACAGTGTCAGAAAGACACTGTGTCGCCTAGGACACTCTTCAGAAAAACGCAGAGTTGCCTAAGCTCTGCGCCACCCTCTCGACCTCACTGGCTAGACCCACAGGAACGACAAGTCGATACGCGTTGAGCCAGTTCGGCTGCAGGAGTCTTTCGCATTTTAGAGCTATGCCACGAATGCTTGACGGAGACCCCATTCCGGGTTTCAAATGAAGTTTTCCTTCTCCAGGACCCTGATGATTTTGAGCCAGGTTTATCCCTCGGTCGCCTTTTACGACCCCCACGGGAAGAAAGGCGAGTGTGTGCGATAAACCAAACAGCTAAGTTCCGCCGGATATTCGGCTATTCGGCCACATGGTTGGCCGAATATCCGGTATCCGGTATCCGGCCAAACTGCTATCCGTTTCATCACTGATTTATATATTACGCCGGTATTAGCTCATAAATTAATTTTTACGTAGACGTAGTGTTTCTCGAAAGTTTATTCCCTATTATTACTATTTTTTTTAAATGAACTTAATTTTTTTCTGCTAACTGTCCGCCTCATAAGCGATTACTGGTGCCTATAGACACCTGAGACACAAGACCATCTCAAGCACTTTGGTAACGTTACCTCTGACCCTCCCCAGGACCTCTGGTCACTTTACTCAGTTTAGCTTCGTGTGGTGAGTCACAGGAAAAGCACTACTCGACAGGAATATTGTATAGCTGTGATCTTCGGTAAGTTTAGAATACTTCCCCAGAGGATCTGCTTTAGATTTTGAACACCTAACTAATAATAAACAACTTGTTAAAACAACAACCTTATTATTAGTTAGGGTGTAATGTGTACTATAGATCTAAAAGATTTCGTTTATTTTAGCACTGGTCTTAACACATAAAAACACATGGGTTCGCGCCATTTTTGGCACGAACTTGTGGAGGCCTATGTCCAGCAGTGGACTGCGATAGGCTGAAATGATGATGATGACTGGTCTTAATATTCACTGGTAAGCCAGAATATACTTCTAGCACAACAAGAAGAACGGTCAACAACCCGCCTGCCCAGCATGGTGACTATGGGCAAAACACATGAGTTCACGTTATTTTTGGCGTAAACTTGTGGAGGCCTATGTCCAGCAGTGGATTGTACAGGCTGTAATGATGATGATGACAACAAGAAGATCACAGCTATATAATACTACTTTCAAGCAGTGTTGTAATAAGGTGACCAGACTCCTGGGGCGATCAGGGGTAGGGTCGGCAACGCGCTTGCGATGCTTCTGGTTTTCCAGGCGTCTATAGGCTACGGTAACCGCAAAACATCAGGTGAGCCGACCTAGCTGTTAAGTTATTTTAAACTTCCCGTGAAATACCCCAATTAAAAACACCCTAGACGCGCACTGCAACTTTTAACCTAATCAATGGGAGGGTTTTCCCCGATAAACTATAAAATATCAGAAAAATACCTGTAACAGCCATGGACTCCATCTCGGCCTGTGTGATGACCTTGCACGTGGGCCCCTCCTGGGGCCGGGTCCACGTAGTCTCACGGGTCCGAGCGTGGTAGTAGTACGACTTGCCCTCGTCTGACTTCGTCTCCACCCACAGCTCTGGGGCAGGCTGGTGGAACAATTTATTTATGTATTTTAATTATCTATACTAATATTATAAAGCTGATTTTTTTTTTTTTGTTTAAACGGGGTAAACTCAGGAACTGCTTAGAATTAAAAAAAAAAATCGTTTTTGTTTGCTAGTCTATTTCCCGAGAAAAGTGAAGCGAAGGTGAAACCGCAAAGCACATCTAGTCTAGACAAATAAATAAAATTGGAGTGTCTGCTTGTAATATTAAAATAACCGCTCTTTACTAAATACATATGAATGTATAACACGGCGCTTGTACTAAAATGACATTTTTTAAAATTTTGTCTGTCTGCCTGTCTGTTTCCGGCTAATCTCGGAAACGGCTGGATCGATTTTGACGGAATTTTCACTGGCAGATAGTTGATATAGTAAGGAGTAACTTAAACTACTTTTTTTTTAGAAATTTATTTATTTTATAACTTTGCGAACTAAAAAATAACTTTTTTGTTAAATTTCCGGAAGAGTTCGCAGGCACAGCCAGTATTTAAATAAATACGTTTAACATAGAGACAGGGTCGTCTGTTCCTGGAGTAGGCAACGTAGTACTAGTGTTTACGTAAAATCGAAGCACAGTACCAGAGTGCGGTGGCTTAGTACGAGAGATAGGTACCATCATATTTCTGCATTTAAGTGTACGTTGAAAAAGTCAACTTTTATATCAATGTTTAAAGTTAATAATAACAATGAACGACTGACACTTAACGAAGGAGAAGGATCTTCTCTTATATGGAGAAAGAGGCCTATGCCCAGCAGCCCAGCTGTGGGACGTTACAGGCTGAATGCCAGACACACTTAATGGCCCTCACTAAGATTTTCTCCTTTGTCACAGGTCCGGAAATACACAATACACGAGCACAAATGCCCAGACCACGACAAACATCTGTCTGACCAATACAAATGTTTGCCATGTGCGGTCGAACCCGCAACCCCCAAAGAAACAGAAAAGCAAACACAAAACAGCGCAAAACCAAATATTTCAAAAATATAAAGTTTCGATATAAATCTAATAGAAATTATAAAAAAAAAAGATTACAAATAAACCTTAAGACACTTACCATATTCGGTGGTGGCATTCCCGGAGGTCCAAATGGAGGTGGCTGCCCCATCATATTCGGAGGTGGCCCCATCGGACCCCCAGGAGGCATCATACCCGGGGGTGGGCCGAAGGGAGGTGGGCCGCCCATCATACCGGGAGGAGGGGGCCCCATCGGGCCCCAATTGTTATCAAAGTTCGGTCCATTGTTTGGGCCGAAGCGTGGCCCACCGCGTCCTCTGAAAAAGCCTCGTCCCCTCATGGGGGGCCCACCTGGTCCATAGCCTCTGCCTCGGAAGCGCATCGGAGGTGGTGGACCGTTCATCCAGCCTGGAGGTGGTCCACGACCGCGCCCTCTATTGAAAGAAAACAAATAACGTAATTTTAGACATTAATTGATTAATTTGAGGTTTGTCTGGATGTTTTCTGTACTTGTTTTGTACCTTATCTATCTAAGTTAGATAAATATCTAACTTTGTAATATTACTCTTTTTTAGGTTATGGTGTTCGCATGTATAATAAAATGCTACAAAGGATTTTGCATTTACAAATTGCAAGTTTGTATAACTATGTCGAGTATGTCGGAAACAAGCTTATGGATCACCCGATGGTAAGCGATTACTGTAGCTTATAGACAGCATCACAAACGCGTTGCCGACCCTACCCTCGTCCCGCCCTAGAAGTTCTGACCACCTTACTCAACACTAGAAAACAATAGTGCTTGAGAGCAGTAGTTAGCTGTGTTCTTCTGTCATGTCGAGGTACTTCCCCAGTCGGGCTGATTATGAGCACGACATTTCCTGCTGTACCCTACCTCCATGAGTACTATAAGCTTTTACATTATATTTATTTGTATTTTTATACTGAACCAAACTATGTTCTTTTTGCGACCTGTACAATGTACGAAGTTATCCAAGTATGAGCCAATAGATTAATATCTATGTCCATGTCTATATCAATAATAAATAATAGACCATTAACATTATATAATTAATACTATTTTTTTAACAATAAGATATCAGGAACTCATAAATTAGAAGAACTTAGCTTACTATTTTAAGTTTTTGTTTATTTATTTAATACTTAATTGCCCATTTACAAATATACATGAAGGAAAACAATAATATTATGACATAACTAAATGGCAAAGCGGTCTTATTAAGCATTGAGGATGAGGTGTTATTATTATTTTTTATATCACTAAGAGTGATCTTATTAGACAAAAATTTTAAAATTACTTTATCCCAGAAGCCTACAATAGCACTACTGAAACATTATTTTACATATCAATATTATATTAGTTTTAATAAATTGCCAGGCCCAGAAACTTAAATGGAAATGGGCTGGCCACGTCGCCAGACTTCCCATGGAGGAGAAGTCTGGTCTTTTCGCCGAGGCTAGCCTGTCGCTGGAGGGATCCTGTTGCCTGCAGATCCGGGACCCTCCAATTAAAGCGGCTGAAGGCTACCGCAGGGGTTTTGGTCGGTAGTGCACCCCCAAGTGCTAAGCCGACATACGGTCTAGGAATGCCTACCCGGGCATCCTGGATATCACCTGTAAATGGGTTACCCTGCGATATCAAAAAAAAAAAAAAAAAACGTTGCCAGACTAGAGGATGACAGGTGGTCATCCCATGGAAAGGTCTAGAGAGCAAAAGCAGGAGAGGTTGGCCACTAGCACGCTGGGCAGATGATGTAGTGGAAATAGTAGGGCCTAACTGAGTTTGGAAGGCTCAAGATAGAATCATATGGCAATCATTCACCTCAGAGGGTTCTGGTGCATAAATAGGTACTTTTGATTAATTGATAAATTGTTTCCGTTTTTGCCAACAGCATAATGTTTTTTTACCAAAATTTGTAAATTAATTTTATGCAGAAAATCAGAAATAAGAGACTTTTTATTTTTATTTAATATATTTTTTTAGTTTTAGTAAATTAATAAATTTATGTGATGCCACCACTGATTCGGAATGTAGATTCTGCAGAAAAGAATTGGCAAGGAACTCCGCAATTACTACTTTCTAATATTTTATATACATAATCATATGGCACTGTTTAGGGCCTATTTCACCAGTAGTGGATAACGCTATTTGAAGGATGATGATATCCAACAGATAAAAGTTTTTATGTGTTTCTTTTTCACCATCAAATTCCACTGTATTTATGAGACATTTCTCTTTGTAAATATGTATCTAAAAGTTGTACTCTATTAATTGAGGTAAAACAAATTCTAATGGCTTATTCTAGCTCCTGCTGTTAGCCTCCTCCTAGTTTAATCGTAACATATTTATACGATAGTTTTTATCAACAACTCGTGAAACAAGCCCTTTTCAGTGTGGATTTTCAACATTTGTCTTATTTAGAACATATTAATCATAAGTGAGAATTTATTTGTAATTGATATACTATAAAACTGTAAGTACAATTAAAGTTGAAAACTTATAGGAAGGCAATGCTCTTATGTTCTGACGTAGTAAGCATCCATAGGCTACGGTTATTTCGTACCATCAGGAGGACGGATTTTATTACACTATAGTAAAAAAAATATATTATTATAAACGCTTCACACACAACAGGATACCAGGATGTACTCCTTCGTCGGAAGTCAAACAAACACACTCCAATAGCACAGACATCCAGACCATAGTAAAAATCTGTTGTCTATAAAAATATTTGCAACAAGCGGGAATTGAACTTACCAATGCAACAACAACTGCTACACCAATATGCTGTCATAATAATAAAAAACAAACTATTTTAAAGATCTTTCCCTGATCAAATCCATCAGTGACATCTAGAAGCTAAGCCTCACAGAGATTAGTCAGGTAGTCATACCCACGATGGGGCAAGGTGGGGTATTCACCCTACCCTATATCGAATTTAAGTATTGATAATTTAGATTTTAATAAGAATCAGATTTAGCCAAAACCTCCGCAAGCTATTATTGAAGTAGTGTTAATATTGAAATTAAATGAAAAGTTACAGCAAATAAAAGGAATTTTAATTAATCTACTTCTTATCATGCATTTTCTTTTAACCTCACCTTTTTTTTTTTAATAATAACAACACTATTGTACACCAAGAAAAAAAAAATTAACAATAAACAGTAGAAATATGTACAAAAGGCAGCCTAATTGCTAAAAAGCAATCTCTTCCAGCAACTTTCGTCTATGGTTGGTCAGTGACCATATATACTGGCTTGGCATTAATAATTTGATGGGACACTTTTGTATTTACAAAAATATACAAAGTCTTAAGTTTTCGCAAAGCATTTATCATTTGTACATCACTCACTCACTCACTTGAACCTATTACAGTCCACTGATGGACATAGCCCTCCACAAGTTCACACCAAAAATGGTGTGAACTCATGTGTGTTGCCCATAGTCACCACGCTGGGCAGGCGGGTTGGTGACCGCAGGGCTGGCTTTGTCGCACCGAAGACGCATTTGTACATAGTAACTCATATCCTTTATGTGTGTAGTATAATTATGTACCTGTACTTAGTTCGTTCCTACGGTAGGTAAATTAATGACAGACCGATTGTCATGAAATTTTGTGTGCATATTGGGTAGGTCTGAGAATCGAACAACATCTATTTTTCATCCCCCATAAATGCTAAGCTTAGTCCACCCCTAAATTTTTTTTTAATTTTTAGATAAATTATTTATTTTTTATTTTATTATGATTTGACATTGAAAATACATACAACCCTAAATTTTCACCCTTTTACCACCAACCCCTATTTTTAAATAGTGTTTAGTGGCAAGATAACCTTTGCAGAGTCAGCTAGTATACATATATAAATATTACACATCGACTCTAGATGAGAATCGAACACATAATTCTTGAAACAAAAAGCGTGCTAACTACGACAATAGGCCCGTCCGTAATACTAGGCTCATACAAAAGCAACAAGCTCAATAATATCATAATTAATTAATAAATGATTATTGAACACGGATATGCTGTGTGGCTACGGCACTAAAGAATTTAGCCACCCCCTCTCTTCCCGTGGGTGTCGTAAGAGGCGACTAAGGGATAACAAGGTTCCACAACCACCTTGGAACTTAAGAAGCCGACCGATGGCGGGATAACCATTCAACTGCTGGCTTTGAAATACAAAGGCCGAAGACGCGCAGCAGCGTCTTCGGTGCGACAAAGCCAGTACTGCGGTCACCAACCCGCCTGCCCAGCGTGGTGACTATGGGCAAAACACATGAGTTCACGTTATTTTTGGCGTAAACTTGTGGAGGCCTATGTCCAGCAGTGGACTGTATAGGCTGTAATGATGATGATATTGAACACGGAAACCTGGTTTTAGATATTTAATCTTAAGCGATTTGCCAAAAGGTTTTATAGAAATAGAGCCTATTTTATTTATCTTGTAAATAAGTTACGAATTTAACGACTTTAACAGCAGGCAGTAACATAAGCCATTATGACATGATTTGTTATAAATATGATTCGATGTTGAAAAAAGAATAATATATCATTAACTAGTATCGATTGGATGCTGTGCTCTGTCAAACAGAGTGATCCACAACAGATCAAAAACGCCCATAATATCAATCACTAATCATTTGTTGCTATGATACATATAATTGTAGAGTTGATACAACACAACCGCTCTGGTGTAAAGGTGCGTTTGCCGTGTCGGCGGTACCTAAACACCGATGGTCGCAGGTTCGATTCCCGCTCTGAGTGGATATTTGTGTTTACACAAATGTTTATTTCCGGTCTGGTTGTTAGTCCTTGTGGGTCTCTCCACCGTGCCTCAGACAGTATGTTAAGCCATCGGTCCCAATTTTTATCATGTACACCTGATAGTGATTGTTACTCATAGTAGGCAATATATCTGCCAACCCGCAATGGAGTAACATAGTGGATTAAGCACTAATCCTTCTCATACATGGGGAATATTACAGGTTGAAGCGATAAAAAAAAATCATACTAATATTATAAAGCTGAAGATTTTATTTGTTTGTTAGAATGTGCTAATTAAAGGGACAACTGGTTCAAATTGAAAAATTATTTTTTGTATCGTATAGTCCATATATTGAGGAAGGCTCTAGGCTATATAATATTTTGTACATTATTTCGTCAATTTAACGCAGATGAAACCGCCGGGCACTAATCTATACTTATATCCTTTCAACATACAAAACCTTTTAGAAGAAAATTATATTTAATATCATTGAAATAAGCATACATATATAATTATATACACATTCAAATTACACATAAGTCACACATTACAAATAGCCTTGACAAAACACATATCAACTGTATAAATAATTATAATGAACATTTTAAACCAACCAACCAACATATTACTCTTCTTATCATTAAATTTTATTTCTTATCGTTACTTATTAAAAAAATTTAGAAAGAAATTTGTAGTTGAAATTATAATTCGATGGCGATTTGATTGATCAATAAATGACGCGGTTATTGATTATAAAAACTGTAAGTACTCAAAGATTAATAACTGTATCTACATCTACATATGAGAATAATTAATTTTTAAGTTTGAACATCAAGTTAAATTAAGTTTAAACAAAATATATAAGAATATAGTTAAGTTTTAAGTTATCATTTAGTGCCATAATATCAAGACGGAAGCGAAATTTGTTAGCATGTAATTTTCGCGACATATATGAATTAAAATCTCACCTAAAGTTTCCGCGGCCGCCGCGACCGCCTCGGAAGCTGTTTCCACCGTCTTCATCATCAAAACTGTCCTCATATCCAGTGGAATCAGGAAAGTCTTTGGAAGCATCACTTATAGTATCATTTCCTTCACTACCGCGATTCATAACATCGTTCATACCCGAGTCTTGCGCATTCATATAGTCGTCTTCCATTTTTAATAACTAACACTGTATATTCACAAAAAGTTATGTCCGCATGCCTAAATCAAGCCTAAATTATAAGTTCTTTGGCAAACACACCGACCACATTTTGCAATGGCGGAATCAACATAGTTCCCAAAATGGCGGCCGGTAGCTTCGCTAGTGATTCCACTATAATACATACATATCATGAAAATCGATTTTTAAAACTCGGTTTTTGTATTTCGCTAAATAACAACTTTGGATTTTTACGTATATCTTCAATACATATAATAAAAATGTAACGGGTCGCTGTCTGTACATTTAAGATATATGAAAAAATATATTATTGAGACTTTTATCAGGGCAAATAGCACCTAAAACAATGATTGTCAGAATTTTTGTCTGTTTGTCTGTTTCTCTGTGCGTTTGTACACGCTAATCACAGTTTTTACTATATTGTGGCAAGCTTAACATGTAGTGTTTGTTTCATGTCAATCGGTTCATATATAAAAAAGTAATGCCAGTTAAAGAATTACGTTAAACATGTAAAGTCATTTATTTTAGCTAGTATCTAAATATATATTTGATAAAAATACTAGCGACCCATGAGTTCACGTTATTTTTGGCGTAAACTTGTGGAGGCCTATGTCCAGCAGTGGACTGTATAGGCTCTAATGATGATGAATGATGACTAGCGACCCATCCCTGCTTCGAACGGGTGTAATGCTGATACTAAATATAAAATAAAATAAAAATATTTGCAATGTAAACGTAAAAAAAAAAAATATTTATTTACAGCATCACATCATATACCTCTATACGTGTGTTCAAACTATAAGTGTGTTCTATATTATGCATGTTGTATACATATAAACTTTCCTTTTAAATCACTCTATTTATTAAAGAAAGCCGCATCAGTCCGCCACGTAGTTTAAAAGATCTAAGTATACAGACAGTGGGAAACGACTTTGTTTTATACTATGTAACTAGCGACCCGTCCCGGCTTCGTACGGTTGCAAAAACTATCAATGTTCCTCCACTACATTATGCATGTATTATATTTATAAAGCTTCCTCTGATATCGCTTTACTTACTAAAGAAAACCGCATCAAAATCCGTTACGTAGTTGTAAAGATCTAAGCATACAGGCAGCGGGGAGTGACTTTGTTTTTATCTATGTAATGACGATGAAACAATGATATCTTTTCAATACAATAGGTTTTCAGCGATTCAAATGTTTAATCTAATCTGTAAAATTCGATATTCCGAGTGCATAATAAGTACAAACAACAAATAATGCCGAACATTTTAATGACTTCTTGTACTTAATATTAATTTTAATGGTGTTTTAATAACCGACTTCAAAAAAGATATTTATATATACCCCACCATTGGGATATCTCCTTTCCAAAAAAAAAAAAAATTATCAAAATCGGTTCATAAACGACGAAGTTATTCCTGAACATACATAATATATATATACCATGATAATGAAACCAGGATCTGATGATGGGATCCCAGAGAAGTCGAGGGGAACCCTCAAAAATCGTAGTGACGACTAGTACGCTTATTAATTTTTACTTACGTTTTATTACTTGTCGATGTAATTGAAGTCGGTTGTTGCATATAAAATAAATGATTATATTTTTTTATTAATTTTTATTTTTTTTCACTTATTTTATCGTTTACATTGTATTGAAAATGATCTATGTGAAGAAATATAAATTTTCCTGGTTATATGTTGTTAATTTTTATTATGGAACCAAAGCTTATGTATCTTACTTTTTCTTTGAATAGCTTTAAGTCAAGGATGTCTTTTCACGTCATTTTCATTATTTAGAAGACTCCAATAATTAAAAGATTTATTCTTGACTCCGTTATCGTTTAAACTTTTCTTTCTATAATAACTTGATTGATTTTTATTTACTGGATTCGTTAATAGCCTTTCGCCTTTACTAACATAATTCTTTATACAATTAGTTGAAAAATAACAGATTCCAATTGAATTTGATGATTGTAAAGTGCGCGCATTGATTCTTGGCTTTGTATAGGGATTTGTTTTAGATAGATTCGATTTTGAGTAATAGCTTGAAGGTGGAGAGGAACGTAATGGCTTTGGTGTGAGATTTTTAGCACAGGGTGTGTTGCTGATAGCATTTTTAGATGAAGACATTTTTGTATCTTGATTAATATTAGCTTTAGATAAAGGCCAGCTTATTGAACTTTTTGCTGGAGATCTTTCAGTATTCGTTTGAATGGATTCGGATGTCATCGGATGAGTGACTGGGATAGGAGTTATGGGGACGTTAAAACATGGCCCAAAACTTGGTGGCGTCACATCATATGAATTATAGTACCCATATGGCGTATATGAGTTATAGTGATTATAAGAATTATAATCCATATACGGATTCGTTGTATATGTATTATAAGAGCTGTACATATTGGCGGAATTAAAATGCCAAGGGTTATAAGCGTTGTTGGTATTATTTTGATGAAATGGACCACCCACGCCACAAACCCCACAGCAGCTAAGTGGTTTACAGCATACTGGAGCACACAGGTCTCCTGGACAGGGTCCACCTGGTTTCACTGGGCCCGAACACGGACATGAACCTGTAGACACGTGGTATGGACCGCAAAACCAAGTGCCATATGGGTAGTAATAATAACCTGTCATGTATTGAATGCACTTAGCAGGCGTATTACAAGGTGGAGGAAGGCAACAATTTGGTGATGGACAAGCACAGACACTGCCCATATTTTTAACTGCACTTGCAGTTTTTTCTGCTGCGCTGGTAGAAGCAGCTCTTATTTGAATTAAATTAATTTCCATGCAATTCGTAAGTGTTCTGCATTTCTGAAAGAGTGATTTGCACTCTCTGAAAACAAATGCTGATGAAGTTTGTCGTAAAACGAAATTCTTTTCAACTGTTCTTGAATTAAGGCTGGGGCAGGATATGCTTTTGGAAATTTTATGATTGAACTTGATAGCTTCTCTTTGAAGTTTCATGTCTTTAGTTTTCGACGTCGGTGAAGCTGTTGATTTCTGTATACGCTTAGTCAGACTTCTCTTCATTGCATTGTGCACTGAAAGCATTGTTGTATAATCATTAATTATTATAAAACTATACCGAATGTAATATATTCTAATTTAGTATTTTATTGACGCGTTGGTGCAGCAGTCGCGTACTCGATGCCCGCTCACGACAGAAATTCGTATCAGCTACATAAATGTTTGTCGTGGTCATGACGTTTGTGTTTGTGTACTGTGTGTATTTCCGCATCCCTGACACAGTAGAAAATCTTACGAGGGGTCATTGAATGTAAAGCGTTTATTTCTTCTTTTATTTTGTACTTTTGATTTTGTCCTAGTGGTTTCTTTGTTTCTGAGGATAATTTTTAGAATGATGGCACAAATTTTTGCCACACACCTAAATCAATACCAGATAGTCACGGGTTCAGAATTAAAGGCTAAAACTACTGTGATTTGGTGCAATATTGTGTGACTCTTCTCTATTTGAAACAGTAATTGTCTAACTTTGGGACGTCTATAGGTTATAACAGTAATATATAATCTCGAATAGATGCAATTCGACTGTTTCAACTCTTACTTTACAGGAACTATTAATTGAAATATGAGATTTTTCATCTAATTGGAAAAGTACAACAAACTAGCCGTTATTTTATGTTAGTACCTACTAAATATTAATAAGGAAGCTAAATAAATAAAACGATTGAATATTTTTACTTTATACATTTTCTTTTAAACATTTTATGAAATTAAAACATTACTTGTTAAGTAATTAGTTAAAAAAATCATTAAAGACTTAAAATAGAACATTGAAGTTGGTATTCGATTAAAAATCCGGTACTTATTAGGGCCTTTAAATGTTCTCTAAAAAAGTTTTAATTCATTTCATCTTACAAGAGTCTTTTTTAAGCACTTACTGTTTTGAATTTAGCTTGATGGAATGCATTAGCTATACTTTCATAACTGTAGTAAAACCATCTGATACCATGGAATTTAGTTGTATTTTATGAGTTAGAATCTGGCTTAGATTGGGATACAGTATATGAACTTTGTATTCTAGCTCCTATAGCAACTTAGAAGATAGAACTGGGGGCATACTCTTCTGTTCGAACTTACAATCCGTCTCATTTTTATCTGATTTTCGTTCTTCTTTTTCTTGTGATTTAGACATTGTTTGACAATGTAGTACTGCAGGGAATGTATCCGCTTTTAATGTACATTTTTCAATTGGCATGTCTGCTTTAGTTTTCTCTGAATCTAGAGCAGGACAAACACATCCAACACAACATTTGGGACATGGGCATGGACCTTTAGCGCCAACTGGACAACTCCCAGCCACGTGGTATGGACCACAGAACCATGTTCCATATGGGTAATAATAGTAGCCAGTCATGTATTGGATACAGCGAGGGGGTGTATTGCATGGTGGTGGCAGACATGTGCAATCACTTTTTTTCCTACATCCACAACGCCATAAACAGTCACTCCTTCGTTTGCTGCGTTGCAAGTGGAAAACTGACCTAGTTGTCTTTATTACCGTGGAGTATGACCTTCTTAAGCAGCTTCTTGACACAGCGGCGACTGAAAAATGTATGTACATTGTACATGGTGTATCTTTTTCTATAAGATCTTTTCCATAGTATATATATATATAAAGTATCTCATAACATTAATTTTATTTTATTGAGTTCAATGCAATAATATGTTACCGAAGTTGGCAATATTTACAGCTGTAGTTCGAGTTTTATTAAATAAAATCTGTCAAAAATTTATTTAATAAAATATATATTGAACCATCGTTTTTGACCGACGTTAATAAACTAACTCCCCGAAAAGCTATTTAATACTAAAATAAAAATACAAGTTGTTGTGAACAATAGATTTATATAGAAAACGTACAAAATTAATTACTGCAATCATGCATAAAGAAGATGAAAACAATAATATAAAGAAAAGCCCGAGTAAACTACTGTAACTTTTAAGAACCTGCTAATTAGTTATTAATAAAAAAATTTATATTATACTGATTGTAGCCGCGACTTCGTTCGCGTAGAATTTAATAAAAAAGCTATTGTTCAGTTCGAAGAATTATAAAAAATGTCTAAAATAAAAGTAGCCTAAATTACCCTCTATTACATCAGCTATATGCCAGTGAAAGTCCCGTCAAAATCCGTCCAGCCGTTTCAGAGATTAGCCGGACCAAACAGACAGATAAACAGACACAAAATGTTATTTTGGTATATGTACTGTATATACATCCACATGCATTTAGTAAAAAGCGGGTTTCTTGGTATATTTATTTGTATAGAGTATATACGGAGTATATTTTTTAAAATTAAGTTATTTTGTTAAAATATTGTAAAATAGCTTTAAATTATACTAATACCTAGTAAAAAGCGGGTTTTTTAATATCACAAACAGACGCTCCACTTTTATTTATTTGTATTGATAAGATATTTTATATTAGATTATAAAAATAATATATCTCGGTACGAATTGAAATAATTAGATGATTAAAAGAACAGGGCGTAACTGAATTTCAAACATTTATTTGGATAACTAAAAGTATAAAAAAGCCATTCAAAATATCATGGTGTTATCTTTATAGCGTTTGGTATCATGCGGGGTTTCTTCTCTTTTAAATCAACTCTTGAAGATAGCCCTTGATGGCTCTGAGCTTCAGGTGTTGGTGCTGCTGATGCAGCAGTTGCTGCCATTGACGCTGCTAAGGGCTGTCCACCACACATTGGGCAAAAACCAGCTTCGCATTTCTTTGGCGGGGGGCATTTGGGTGGGCAAGGGCAAGGGCAGGGTCCACATGGCCCGCAAGGACCACATGGTGGACAAGGGCAGCGACATGGACCACACGGTCCACACGGCCCACAAGGGGGCGGACAGCAGGGCCCGCAAGGTCCACAAGGTCCACAGGGTCCACAGGGCGGACAGGGGCAGCGACACGGCCCACAAGGGGGCGGACAGCAGGGCCCGCATGGTCCACATGGGCAGGCACCTTGCTTTTCATTGTTCACTCCACCCTTTTTCTCAGCATAGAAGCGTCTTTGAGAAAAATAGTCACCACAGCAGGGTAGCCGCGCCTCGGTGGAGCTGAACGCCGCGGTACGGTGAGCCACTGCAAAGAACATCCATACATATAATACTCGGCGGTGTTGAGCTGGTGGCGATCAGTGCTATTCGAAGAACGAAGGTCGGGTCGAGTATTATATATGGAGGTCCTTCGGCAGCGGCCACCGTTCTCCGAAATAACACAACGCGACACCAGCGACAATCCGTAAGGTCGAATATTTATTATGACATAAAACTTAGCAAAAAAACTTAATATTTTATTGGCTTTTTTTTTGCCTTAACTTGTCGAGTTTTAGTCAATAACTTTTTGATTCTTAACGATTTTTTATCAAGTATAAAATAAGTTTCTATGGTTAAATTTTAATATTAAAGTACTTGTATTTAGTATTCAATTCTTAATAGCACAGCTGCAATTAAAAATGCAAGAGATCATAAGTAAAAATTAAAAGCAACTGATTGGTAATAATCTAATTGACACTTTTGATCAATATGATGAGATTTTGAGTTGTCTGATGCTAACATTACTTTTTTAATATACATGTGTATAAGCAATCGGACAAAATGCGTTGAATAGAAGTTCTAAATGATATAACATTTTTTTTTAATATAAATTTAAATATAAATTAGTTGTAACATGTAACAAAAAAACCGATAAAATGCCTATGAATCAATCTAAATTATCATTATCCTAATAAAGCATTCGACAATAATCGTTTATTTAAAAATCGGTATAAATGCTTTGAAATTTCTACACAAAAACAAGTCGTATCATTATTTTTTAAATTTTCAGAAATAATGTTTAGAAATACTTACATAGCGGTGGTGTATTTTTTTTATTACTGGTAGTTGCCAATGGTCGTCCCTTGATACATTTTAACAGAGATACGTTTTTTGGTAATACAGCTTTCCTCAATACGAGCGCCATTGTAGTTGCGATTATTAATAATTGTTTTGGGTGTTGATTTTTACTTGTAAAATTTTGTTATTTATTTTGTTTACTTGAAAATTTTGGCCATGGTAGATGGTGTGGTGAGTCTTGCCGGAACAATTGCTGTTGTGAATAAATCTGAATTTGAATATTTTAGTCTTCTTCTTTTCAATTCTATCACAGTAAGGAGGTTAATTAATTAAAAAAAAAAAGAAATAAAATCTTTTTGGTCAAATAATATTAAAAAGTGCCAACCACTTGTATTAAGGGTGTGATAGACGTACGAGTAAGTTCGCGAACTTGAGGCTCGACGACTTTTTCGCCAGTGTGCCACCCTAAGTACGCGTACTTTAAAACCTCCGACTAAGTTTGTTGGCAAGCCGACAAGTTTGAAATTTTGCTCGTAGCCCGCCTCCGCTCGTACGTGTGACAGCACTGCGAGCCGCGAGCCGCCATTTTTAACCGACTTCCAAAAAAAGACGAGGTTCTCAAATCCATTTAGAACCTCAGAACTTTTGACTGGATAGACCGATTTCTATGACTTTTGTTTTAATCAAAAGGTGGTGTGTGTCGTGTAGTTCCATTTAAATATAATTGCGATCTATTAAGTAGTTTTTGGGTTATGTTGTTTATGGTTATGGTTAATGCGTATTTACTTGACTGTTTTTTCGTTTACCTACGGATTTGATGTTACTGGTCGATGTAATTGAAGTCGGTTTTTTTTTTTCATTTGCGAGCAAAAAATAAAATTATCTTTCGCCAGTCCGTGGACGCGCAGCGTTTGTAGTATTTAAATTTAAATTTTAAATTTTTGTTACTTTTGATTGTAAAGTTAATCAGAATGAATTATTTCCGAATTTCGTCTTTTTTTTGGTTTTTAAAATGTAATACAATACAATTCCAAAATAACACAAAGCTTCTTCTGTCGACGACATCGCAATACAGAATGAGTAAGCTTCACGTGTGTCACCGACGTCGAGCCGCAATCTTAAAAAGCAAGTTCTTTAAGTACGTACGTGTATTACCCCATTTACTAAGGTTTTTATGATTTTTGACTATACTAAATCTATATATATTATATATAAAATTTCGTGTCACAATGTATGTTTACGATAAACTCCGAAACTACTGAACCAAATTTTATCAAATTTTGTAAGCATCTGTAATTTGGTCCAACTTGGGAGATAGGGTAGTTCTTAGCTCAATTATTTATCTCAATATTTGTTACTGCAAATTAAATGTTTATTATACGAATTTAAAGTGTATTTATCGGCTAGTTCTAAAAAATCCTAATAGATGGCGGTTTGGCATCTAAGTTACACAGATATGCTTATGTGTATATATGCTTTTATGTATTTATAATTCTATTTATATTTATTTACTTTTGCACAATCCCACACTTTGTTACTAATAATCTCCTTTTACCCAGGGTTGTCTGGAAGAGATTGCTTAAAGCAATAAGACCGCCTTTGCATGTTTTCATTGTAACTACTTTTTATTTTATTTTATTTCTGTACTGCTGTTTTTTCTTTTTTTTTTTACTGCGTAAAAGTGTTTGACTATATTTATGCAAGAAGTAATAAATAAATAAATAAATAAATATCCGGTAGAAGGCACCGTATTTCTATTTCTAGATTACAGATGGCTCGTTTGAATATAGAATTAACATATATTTTAATAAATTGTAATTACTGAGCCACAGCAACGCGTGGCTAGGTCAGCTGTAATATAAATGAACCAGACCACGGCAATCATTTGTACGGCCAATACGAATGTTTGTCATGTGCGGAGATCGAACCCGCAACCGCCAACGCAACGGCCACAAACCAGTGCTGTGACCGTTGCGCTAACGCGACGTGGTATTGATTTTAAATCTCCTAAATAATGCGTCCAAAATCAAAATTAAATGCTATAAAAAACAAAAGTTTATCTTCATAAAATTGCCTTGTTGATGAAGTATATTTCATTTGTGTCATTCGTGTACCTGACTAATAATAATGCAATAAAATCAGATTTAAATTTTTTGTGATCATTAATTCGTTGTAGAGTTATTTTAAAACTATGATATCTTCTAAGATGTTCATTGTAATCAAATGACGTCGATAACAATTTGTTCAAAAAGAAAAACTTGTGATGAATAACGTATTTATTTGGATAGAGACTTATGTGATACTAGCCACTGGCCACGACTTCGTCCGCGTTGAACAGTTACTTGAAAAAAAAAACCCGATTTTGAAATATTCCTTATTAGTGCTCCGCTCACATTGATCTTAGCGTGATGATATATAGCCTATAGCCTTCCTCGATAAATGGGCTATTTAACATAGAAATAATTTTTTAAGTCGGACCAGTAGTTTCTGAGATTAGCGCGTTCAAACAAACAGACTCTTCAGCTTTATAATATTAGTATAGACAAATACCATATACATCTTTATCCAAATAAATATCTCTGTCAATAAAACCACCTTCGTAAGTAATGCATTATTTTGGAACTAACTTGATAACAATAAAAAAGGTTATAATGAATTAAGCATAAAAGACAGACAGACATTCTGTCGCGGACTTATTTTTTGGAAATGTTTAAAAGTTATCAATTCGGGCGCACGCAACAAGAGCTCTGTAAAAAGAATAATTTACAGGTAGTCTACAGCCTTCATCGGTAAATAGGCTATCCAACACAAGTAGAATGTTTCATTTCGAACAAGTAGCTTCTGTGATTAGCGCGTTTAAAGTTAAACAAACAAACAAAAAACTTTTCAATTTCATAATAATAGTCGTTTAGAAACAATAGCAGGCCAGATATTTCCAAAAATGTTACTACATAAAAAAGTTAAATTAATAATTTTAAAACCCCCCGACACAAAAAAAAATAGACACAGATACACAGATAGACCTTATAACACCCCTCTCTTTTTGCGTCGGGGCTAAAAGTAACTTTTAAAAAGTTCTTTAAAAATCCACTTAAATCAAAAACTCTATATATACACTATATATCTCTCTCTATAAATACTCTATACATATCTAATAGAATAAGACGATTTTTAACCGACTTCCAAAAAAGGAGGAGGTTCTCAATTCGACTGTATTTTTTTTTATGTATGTTACATCAGAACTTTTGACCGGGTAGACCGATTTCGACAAATTTTGTTTTAATCGAAAGGTGGTGTGTGCCGATTGGTCCCATTTAAATTTATTTGAGATCTAACAACTACTTTTCGAGTTATATCTAATAATGCGTTTTTACTTGACGCTTTTTTCGTCGACCTACGCTGTATTATACCGCATAACTTTCTACTGGATGTACCGATTTTGATAATTCTTTTTTTGTTGGAAAGGAGATATCCCTAGTTTGGTACCATGATAAGGTAACCAGGATCTGATGATGGAATCTCAGAGAAATCGAGGAAAACTCTCGAAAATCCGCAATAACTTTTTACTGGGTGTACCGATTTTGATAATTTTCAATTTAATCGAAAGCTGATGTTTATCATGTGGTCACATATAAATTTTATCGAGATCTGATAACTACTTTTTAAGTAATCTTTGATAACGCGTAGTTGCTTGACTATTTTTTCGTCGATCTACATTGTATTACTTGTCGATGTAATTGAAGTCGGTTTTTTATTCGTTTGCGAGCAAACACAATTATTCGTGTTAAGGTAAATATGTCTGTAGGTCTTATATGAAATAATAATTCCAATTAGTATTTATAATTATTATATTTTTAAAATATTTGCTTATAAGTTTTTGTCATAATTACATAAAAAAGTATATTACAATAGACTAAAAATACAGGTTATATTTATTTTTAGCTAGCTGCCCGGGTAGCCTTCGTTCTGTCAAAAGTTAATAGTAAAAATTAAAAAAAAAAATCCGTGGGCCTTAAGGATCGAAGGTCGAGCCATTCTCGAGTTATGCGCTTAGCAACATTCATTTTTATTTTATTTTTAATCATTTTCATCTTTTACAAATAACAAAAATATTGATATAAATAAATAAGAAATATTCGATACAGCATTATTTTAACAGCAAATGTAATGTTCCCTAATAAACAGAATTGCCGTTATATTTTGTCAGACAGTTTAAAATATGGTCACTCGTAACGTTGAATTATACGTAATCTTTATACGTAAATGTGCTGTGTGGCTACGGCACCAAAGAATATAGCCACCCCCTCTCTTCCCGTGGGTGTTGTAAGAGGCGACTAAGGGATAATAAGGTTCCACTACCACCTTGGAACTTAAGAAGCCGACCGATGGCGGGATTACCATCTAACCGCTGGCTTTGAAACACACAGGCCAAAGACAGACAGCAGCGTTTTAGGTGCGACAAAGCCAGCCCTGCGGTCACCAACCCGCCTGCGCAGCGTGGTGACTATGGGCAACACACATGAGTGCACGCATTTTTGGCGCGAGTTTGTGGAGGCCTATGTCCAGCAGTGGACTGCAATAGGCTGGAATGATGATCATGAACGTGAATTCAATAACAGCAACGTCAACTATTTATTTTTTAACTTCCTTGAAGTCCCTATTTTTAAAATCACCTGCTCGCACAGAACGAACCGGATTTCTGAAATTTCCTATGGAAATATTGAGATTTGAGAAATATTATAAAATAATATTCAATAATTCATAAATATTATTAATAATTAAATACTGAAATATTTTACACGGGGCTAAATTCACCTGTTGTCAATAAAATTTCTGATTGTTTAGATTTGGCTTATTAACGTCATCTAACTGATAAAAGTTTTAGATTTTTTTTCTATTACACCAGTGATTAATAAACGTTATCCTGCAGATAAGTTACTGATAGGCTTTAACATCAGAAGGTAGAATAGGATATTAAGACCTGTTTCGCCTCATTTACTAAACTACAATTTGAAAATTAACAATTACGAATAGAGATTTGTCAGAAATAATATAGAGTTCCATGGTTAGTTATAGCAATTTTGACTAGCCTGTTGGCGCAGTTTGTAGTAACCCTGCTTTCTGCTCCCGGGGTTGTGGGCCCTGCTGAAAATTCCAAATAAAAAACGATGATTTGTATGGAATATTCCAGATAGATCTATCTGGATCTAGATAGCCCAGATAAAAATTGTATGAAAATATTGGAATCCCTGTTTCACACACAATAGTTTACAATAACTTTCCCGCTTGAGTGTGGGTGTAATAAATAAAATAAAATAAAAATATAATAATATATATATTTATTTATAAATGTATTATTAATTGAAACGAAACAGACGATAAGAACTTCTCTCTACATTCTAGAGGTATAAATCCCTTGTAGTATCTTGGAGGGACCGCGTACGAAACACCACCGTGCTACAACGAATGGGGAAGGCCACAGAGATACTTACAACCATAAAGAGGAGGAAATTGGAATATTTTGGACACGTGATGCGCAACACCAAAAAATATAAACTCCTTCAACTTATCATTCAGGGGAAAGTAGCAGGCAGAAGGAGGCCTGGCCGCAGAAGGATATCGTGGCTAAAGAACTTGCGCCAGTGGTTCGGGAAGAGTACAAGATCACTTTTTAGAGCAGCGGTCTCAAAAGTTGAAATCGCCCCAATGATTGCCAACCTTCGCAAGGAGACGGCACCTTAAGAAGAAGTATATCAGTAAATAATGTATCTGATAAACTTTATCGGCAGCTAGTATAATTTATATTTAATATGAACACCATTTATTAGAAAAATATAAATAAATAAACAAATCAATGCCATAGAGTCAACGGCACCTACTAAGATTTTTTTCTGCGTCGTAGGTACGGAAATACACATAATACATGAACACACACAAGACCACGGCAAACATCTGTATGGCCAATACAAATGCATACCGTGTGCGGCGATCGAACCCGCAACCGCCAGCGGAACAACGACCAATCAGCACTGGGACCGTTGCGCTAGCGCGTCGTCAGATATATACAAATCAAACTCGAAATATTTTCTGTGACCAATGCTTATAAACAACAATTTTAAATATATCTAAATGTGTAGTAACCAGTAGAAATTCAGTAACGAGAAACCGCTTTGTTCATTTTGTAAAATTGAAGAGTTAGAAGAATTGATACTATAGGAAATTTTGAGAAAATACCACACTATGATTTCTTAATTATTGATCTGTATTAACACTATTTCATGCCACGATTGTCATTTTGTATCTCACGATATTGTGTACACTCACAATGTCATCTAAATCGAAGCTCGAAATATATTATATAACAATAATCGCAATAAGTCCTCAGGTAATTAAAAGAGTCGATAGTAACCTTCAAAGCTTAAAAATATATTTAATCTGTATCGTTTGTCGCTAGATAAACATGACCCATATTTTAGACTGTATTTAATTCAGGCTGCGGGACCATCTCCCATAGATTATTGGTATTAATCTTCATCCAGTTACTCATTATTATAAATCATCGTGTTGAGCTGGTGGCGAAACGTTCGCAGATCCCGCTGGACCTTCGTCTTCACCTTCATGGTCCATCCCTTGACCCATTGCTGCTCCCATTAAACCCTAAAATGAAAATGATTATTTTCGTGTATTTTCTTTTGTCATTAGTCTATGATTGTCTATTAAAATAGATTAGCGATTTATTATCTGTCCCAACAAGTGTCAAACATCGGTTTATTCCCCGGAACTAGTGTAGCAGCAAAGAGTAAAATAACTTGCTTATACAATGTAGCAGCGCGATGATTAATTTTTAAATCTCTAATATTATCAAAGATTGCCCTAAGGGTATAAAGCCATTAATAGAAAACTTATATCTTGAAAATAACTCTAAGAAAACTTATGTAAATTAAAAAGTCAAAACAACCTGACAGCACGAACAGAACAGACATGTGAGGCACGCTGTGCACGCAGCACAAGTAGCCATTTCACCAACACGCGGCGCTGCCTGTCCTTGCCCTAGAAACAAAAAATGAAATTAACCGAAAACATTTATATTGCCTAATGTTTAACGAACATCAAAAACATTATTTAAAAAATTTATTACAGACCAATGATGTGGTATGATCCATTATAAGCACTCCAAATTTTATTAACTTACAAAACCAGAACCATCGATCGTGTGCGTTGTCGGCCCCACCTCTTACCCTCCGAAGAGCTCTGACTCTAGGTACTCTAGGTACTCTGGGTACGATTGAGGTACTTCTCCAGAGGGACTGCTCCATTCTTGTTATGTACTCGTATCACTCAGTGAATACGCATATTACTCAATGAATTCGTTAATTACCAGGATAGCCCTGTCCAGGATAACTTTGAGGTGGATAGCTCTGTCCAGGATAGCCTTGAGGAGGGTAGCCCGGTGGAGGATATCCTTGTCCCTGATGGTAGCCATGGCCTGGATAATTTTGTGGATAGCTTTGAGAGTATCCAGAAGGGTAAGTCTAAAAACAGTACGAATGAAAATAAAACAACTAAGTCAGAAATAAGCATTGTAAGGGTTTAGGATAAGAAAAGTTATATATTATTTATAGTACATAATATATATGTATATATTGTAGTTATCGGCACGGATATTGAGCGCTGACCTACCTTACCAACTGTACCTACCTTGTGGAAAAAATCTTATAAACCTCATGAAAAGATGGTCAAATGAAGACCAAATTGTCATAGATCTCATAACCTCTCATAACTCGGTATGAGAATTTGGTCTACATTTGTCCATTTTATTATGAAATTTCTTTTCTATAGCGTATTTCAACGTTTTATGGACACAGATATATGTGATATAGATATTTTATGAGTGCTAAATACTTTAACATTTCATTTATTTTTATATTTTGGTACAGCATAAAATACATTCTATTTGCGATTCCTGCATGACTGGCAAAGCGGAAGTTCCCACTATACTAAAACGGCCGACCACACCTACAATACTATAACTATTTCATGATGATCAAATGAAGGTACCTGCCCAGGCATGCCATGACCTGGCTGTCCATATGGCGGTGGAGATACATTGGCTATTGGTGGACCTTGGTAACCTTGCCCAGGGCCCGGATTGGGGTATGTACTACCTTGGAAACCACCGGTGTTCATTGGATTCTGACCTCCAAATGGACCACCTTGACCCCCCCAAGAACCTGTTTCTTGACGGAAGTGACGGCGACCTTGGCTGCTTGGCTATAATTATAAATATCAACTTTCTCTCATACCTTCTTTTAAGGTTTCTTGGCTTTTTAAGTGACGTTGTATGTCAAATTAAACAAACGCCTAATCTAGATTTCTGATCTGCTGTGTGGTTACGGCAGTAAATAATATAGTCACCCCCTCTCTTCCCGTGGGTGTCGTAAGAGGCGACTAAGGGATAACACAGTTTCACTACCACCTTGGAACTTAAAAAGCCGACCGATGAAGGGATAACCACCAAACGGCTGGCTTTGAAATACACAGGCCGAAGACGGGCAGCAGCGTCTTCGGTGCGACAAAACCAGCGTTACGGTCACCAACCCGCCTGCCCAGCGTGGTGACTATGGGCAACACACATGACTTCACACCAATTTCGAAGCGAGCTTGTGGAGGCCTATGTCCAGCAGTGGACTACGATAGGCTATAATGATGATATTGATGATGATGATGAATCTAGATTTAGCATTTAAATCAGAACAACATTGTAAATTAACAAATAAATGAACACTCCACACTAAAAAGTCTTCTGTAGGCTGTGAATATCTGGGGTTCGATAGCACATAAAACCGTCATACGTGATCATGACAAAGATTTGTATATTGTTGTATGGCATACCTACATATACAAATATTTTTCTTGTGCAATGTCAGAACTCGCCAACGCTAGTATAGTTGGTGTCACCACTGCTCCAACTATAACGTTTTGTATTTACAGTTTTGTTTGTTAAGAAAATCAATAAAAGAGGTGTGAAGGTGGGGTCTGCTCCTCGTGTCGATCGATCGAATCGAGTTATCGAGCGGTATCCGTTTAAGGTCATAATTATCATTATATATTGACAAAGGTCACGTCAAAATAAATAGATATCTCACGTTCAACTGCCCCTTAGGATTTACTAATGAGGCGATTTAGATACAAAATCACAAGGGCCCAGACGTTGGCTAACTGTAACGTCTATATGCCTGTTTCAGCTCAATTAATATCATAACTACAACTACAGTCCTCCCGTGACCATCGTTGCTTTAAAGTATCCGAAACGTCGGAACTTTAAAAAAACTTAACTGCGATAAAATTGGAAAAAATTTTTTATTGTAATACAAATACAATTTTAGATTCACAATCGCGAATAAAAATATTCCATAAATAAATTGAAATTCGACGGTGAAAATAAAATAAAATGTGTGTGTGTGAGTGTGTGCAATTCTCACACGGCAGAAGTAAAACTTCTGAAAAGTAGTCTTCGAGAGATGTTTTTCACGGAGAATATAAAATACAGTGTATTGTACATATTCATTCATTCTCTCCGAATCTCTCCATTTATGTGTTTGCTTCTTTATCGTGACGCATTTCCGTTTCAACGAGTTTCAAATCACAACGACTCTTAAGAACTAAAATTATTTAAAACTGGATTTTTACCATTTTTTATATTTCAATTTTTCGGAGATCGATATTTATTGTCATTATCGACGAATGTCTTGTTCACGTTCAGAGATAGTTCAGTCTCGCGAACAAGACATTCGTAGTCAGTCAGTCAGTTCAGCCTATTGCAGTCCACTCCACTGCTCGACATAGGTCCCAAGGTCGCGCTAGACATCCCGGTTTTCAGCAATCCCCATCCAGTCTCCACCGGCAATCTTACGTAGATCATAGACATTATTTCGACATTCGTAGATAATTTCGAAATATTGAACGTTTTCAATAATTTAAGAAATGAAAATAACCATGTTAATTTAAAATCTTAGATTCTAAAAAAATTTACTTCAATAATAGGTTACAAACTTTTATCTGTTAGATATCTTACGGATACTGGTGAAAAGGCCTCTATATGTCACATGTAGTCAAGAGTCAAAGAAAAAGTGCAGGAAAATTTCTGGGCGGGATATCTTTTTTACTTGAGGGTAACGGAAAGTGCCTACAGATCAATTAATGAACATCGAGCACAATTCTTCTAGCATTTAGGCATAATCCAGTGTGACGTGGCCACCGATGGCACATCTCACTAATCAGCCAATAATAAGTATCCACAAGTGCGTTTACCAGCCTTAAGTGTCAAGCACTAAACTGAATTGATATATATTATGCTACGGCTCAGGCAGATGATACCACAACAGGGTGACAAAGTAGCGTATAGTTCACCTGATGATAAGCGGTAAATTAACACAGCATAACCTTAGGATCTCTGGCTTTCTTACCCACCACAGAATTTGGCTAGGCTTTAGATTAAGAACCGTCATTTTGAAGTTAGATAGGTTAGGGTTTTTTTTTGTAACGAAATTATGTCGATAAACGGTCAAATTTTGAGCTTAGATAATTCGACTGTTCTTAATCTAAAGCCTTACCCAGTATTTTTTTATATATCTAAAAATTGGTCGGCAAACAAGCGTACAGCTCACCTGAAAGTAAGCGATTGCTGTAGCTCATAGACGCCTGAGACACCAGAAGCATCGCAAGCGCGTTGCCGACCCTATTCCCAATCCCCCCAGGAGCTCCGGTTACCTTACTCCCAGGAACACAACACTGCTTGAAAGCAGTATTATTTGACAGTGATCCTCTCTAAGATACTAATGATAAAATATAACTCAATATTTATATTCTAACCAGATTTCCCATTCAAACCTTCAAATATTCAGAAGTTGTTTTATATTTTCATTATTTTATCTATTATTCAAACAATGAATTAAAATTACAATTGTAAATAAGCAAAATTGTAATTTAATTAGCGTGACATTTCTGAAGTCACTTATATTTGATATTTAAAACAGATAAAAAATAGTAGGTAAGCTAACAACGGGAGTACATGAAGACGGAAACTGATATTGGGATGAGACTTTGTGCAGAGGTAGTACCCCTTTTGGGTGTTTTAACTTCCACGTAACTCCGTCGAATGTCCAGCCGTTTAAGATAAAATCACCCTCAGTTTTAAGGATTTCATTGAAAGTATAACTTAAACTAAATCCTACGAGCTAACATTTTTTTTAACGTGGTGAAAATCCTCATGAACACCCTCCGGCGAGGAAACTGTATGAAAGTATAACTTAAACTAAATCCTACGAACTAACCTTTTTTTTAACGTGGTGAAAATCCTCATGGACACCCTCCGGCGAGGGGACATCGGAGGGAAGTCAGACCCTTACTGAATAAAAACCATTCACGTGTGAGCAGACCCCCGCCAAAGTGGGACGAGATGGGGTCTCGCTAGCATGCAAATCTAAGCGATGTCTACCTCTGTCCGATACAGGGAGCAGAATGATCACTCAATTCATCCAAATTCATGTTTTGGCTTTTAGATTAAAATGTCACACGTCCAAATATTTTATGTGACTTTATACCCTCTACAAACACAGAAGGATGTGTGACATTACGTGTGACATGTCAATCAATTACAAATTTCAAGGTACTGGGCGCAATTTCACTCGCTCGCTCGCTTCAGCCTGTAATATCCTACTGCTGGATATAGGGCTCTTTAAACATTTTTTAATATCATATAAAAATTCGACCGCTCCGGCGGGGATCGAACCTGCATCTCCGACTGTCCGTGTACTCTAGCCAATTAAGCTATGGAACGATGTATCCGTTAGATCGAAATTTTTGATATGATGATTTTTTTTTCGGTTTTAAGGTTAAAATCGTACGAATTATAAATGTCGTCTTCTGTCAAAGATTACCATTGTAATATGAAACTTTGAATAGTTACGGGTTTCTGTAAAGAAATCACTATAGACGGCGCCACGGTCGCTTAGAACTGAATATGAAATCATCATAGATATCAAAAATTGCAATCTAACGGAATTTCGATCTCTTATAGATATGCTGTGTGGTTACAGCAGTAAGAGTATAGCCATCCCCTCTCTTCCCGTGGGTGTCAGAAATAAATAAAATTGGAGTCTATAATCCTAAAATAACTGCTTTTTAAAAAATGAATATGATGTATACACGGTACATGTAGCAAAATAATATTTTTTACAATTTTTGTCTGTCTATTTGGTCCGACTAATCTCTGAAACGGCTGGACCGATTTTGACAGAACTTTCACTGGCAGATAGTTGATGTGATAAGGAGTAACTTAGGCTACTTTTATTTAAGAAATTTATTTATTTTATAATTGAATAATAAATAATTGAATTGCGAACTGAACAATAACTTTTTTGTTAAATTCTACGCGGACGAAGTCGCAGGCAAAGCTAGTAGATAAATACAATAAAGAATCTTAACAAAAAGAATTTTCATTAAATCCACTGTGTAATTGTTATTTTCCATTGCGCATTAATTGAGACCATGAATTCAGTTCCAATTAGCCATCTAATTATTACTTAACACAAGCTGTGAGATGAATGAGGTTCATTTGAAAACTTAACAACAACAAAATAATAGTGTATATCTACCATGATTCTAATTGATTCTTGATTCTATAAAAGCTGAAACGACTAAACGGCACAAATATTCGTCATTAATTCCAAATTACATCTTTGCGCCGTTTGCAGTCGAAACACTTGGACCTTGGAGTAGCAGTGCTAAAAAATTTTTTAAATGAGATAACTACTCGCCTTATTGCCTCCACTGGTGACAAGAGGGCTGGTGCATTTTTTGCCCAGATAATCGGCATAGCAATTCAACGGGGAAATGCTGCCAGCATTCTTGGCACGATTCCACGCGAACATGATTTATACCAAAACTATCTGTAAATATTTAGTTCTTAAGTTGTGAATTGTAAATATCTATAATGTTTAATAAACTATTGTTATTATTTCGCTCAAATTTAAATGATATTACATGACAAGGATCAGCTGTCAAATAGAAAGAGAATCGTCAAAGTCGGTAAATGCTGTAATGAGTTATGAAGTATGTAGTATGCTCTCTTCTTGTGAGTGTAGGTGGTGTGTGGCAGCCGCGGATGTTTATTTTTTACTGATATGTGCTGGGTACTGTTGGTGTATGTTGGTGTCGGTTAAGTTTTAAGTGAGCTACAATTTGTGTGAGTGTGTGTTTGGTTGAGTGCTGTCAGCGATGTCGCTCCAAGCGAATGACAATGAGGAGTCACTGAAAATCAGCGTCTCACCATTGTTGCAATGGTGTGGCAAATGCTGAGTGGCTGCCTGTATTGTTCGTAATATCTGTGAAATCGTATTTGTATTTTTTTGATCTTTTTATTGTGAACAATAAAATATTTTTCTTTCTTTCTTTCTTTCAAGTAACACATTAAAAAAAAACGAGTGCGCTTTAGACCACATGAATGAAGTAAACTTTCTGCACAATAGTCCTGCACTGTGTCTTAGATATACGAAGCGTATTTGGATTAGAGAGAAATAAAGAAAATGTGTGCTCGCCCCTCTCTCTCTTGCTCCGTTCTCGCCCAATCACACTTTTCGTAACGCAATCGTCATACATTCACCAGCTTACTCCCCAAGTCAAACGTGCGTAAAGAAGTACAACAAGAAAATACAGTCTAATTTTGAATCTGCTCCATTTTTTTAAGTCACCTGAAAATGTCATCACTGCGAAACTGAATATGTTACTGAATAATTGACTCTTCTAAGCTAAAGTTCTTTAGCATTTGGCCATCAAAAGTGCAGAACAATCAAATACAAGAATAAGCAACACAATCAAAATCAAAATTATTTTATATAATTGTGTTTGCTCGCAAACGAAAAAAACCGACTTCAACTACATCGACAAGTAATACAACGTAGGGAGACGAAAATATAGTGAAGTAAATACGCGTTATCAAAGATTACTCAAAAAGTTGTTATCAGATCTCGATGAAATTTAAATATGACCACATGATAAACATCAGCTTTCGATTAAATTAAAAATCATCAAAATCGTTACACCCAGTAAAAAGTTATGCGGTATAATACCACGTAGATTGACGAGAAAATAGTCAAGTAAAAACGCATTATTCGATATAACTCGATAAGTTGCTGTTAGATCTCAAATAAATTTAAGTGGGACCAAACGATACACACCACCTTTCGATTTAAAAAAAATTATCGAAATCGGTCCGCCCAGTCAAAAGTTCTGAAGTAACATACGTAAAAAAAATACAGTCGAATTGAGAACCTCCTCCTTTTTTGGAAGTCGGTTAAAAGTATTCAAGAGCACTTGATTCGTCATTTCACAATATTTATTATTTACTCGACCAGAAAGTTGACGCACTTTGTTGTGACCCTGCTTTCTGCTCCGAGAGTTGTTTCGATTTCCGCCTTGAGTCTGGATGTAATGTAAACATTTATTTGTATTTGTATACTTATAAAAAAATATCCGTTGCTTCCTGAAACAAGTGCATTGAATTGTTAATTATAGAAACAAAACGACCGTGTGAGTATTTCACTACATAGTAGATATATAAAAAAACAACAAAAAAACCTGCCTGCGTGAAGAACATCTTAGAAACACTTAAAAACATCAATACGGTAGTTCTTCGAAGTTTTATGCAACATCGTACATAACCTGCAGTCGGAGACACGCACAAAGAGAGAATGATTTAACTTATCCTTCAATTTCATGCATCCACATTTTTACCCGACTGCCAAGGAAGGGTTATGTTTTTCGCGCGTATCTTGTATGTATGTATGTATGTATGCTTCTATGTAATATTCTTTACTACCTCATATTTCCAGAACCACTGAACGGATTTAATTAAGGTATCATAATTGAGGTATCGTTAGGTTCGTCTTAGCTGCCCAAGTGTTCTTAGATAGGTGACATTAAAAAAACATCAAACATGGCGGCTACGCGAAACCATTGCAATTAATGAAAAAAAAATTTTTTTCTCGAATACTACAATATGGGTATCAAATTGAAGGGCACCATACAAGGATTTTATAAAGGTATATCATGATTATAATTTAAACTTTCTTATTGTATTTTTTTTATTAGTATTACGGTAAGAATAATCATTATATACCTTTTTGAAATCCTTGAATTAAGCCCTTTAATTTGATACACATATCAATCGAAAAAAAAAATTGTTTCGTTAGCTACAATGGCTTCACACAGCTTCCATGTTTAATTTTTTTTAACGTCACCTATCTAAGAATACTTGGGCTACTAATACAAATCGAACGATACCTCAATTATGTAAATCCGTTCAGCAGTTCTGGAGACATGAGATAATAAAGTATATTACATACATATGCTGTGTGGCTACGGCACTAAAGAATTTAGCCACCCCCTCTCTTCCCGTGGGTGTCGTAAGAGGCGACTAAGGGATAACAAGGTTCCACAACCACCTTGGAACTTAAAAAGCCGACCGATGGCGGGATAACCATCCAACTGCTGGCTTTGAAATACTCAGGCCGAAGACGGGCAGCAGCGTCTTCGGTGCGACAAAGCCAGTACTGCGGTCACCAACCCGCCTGCCCAGCGTGGTGACTATGGGCAAAACACATGAGTTCACGTTATTTTTGGCGTAAACTTGTGGAGGCCTATGTCCAGCAGTGGACTTTATAGGCTGTAATGATGATAATGATTACATACATACAAGATAGATAAGAGACGCGAAACACATAACCCTTCTCATGCAAGTCTTGCATCGGGTAAAAACAGTTTCTTCCCGCTGTCTGTCCCTATGTATGATTAGATCTTTAAAACTACGCAACGGATTTCGATGCGGTTTTTTTTAGTAAAGGTCGCGACGTCGTCAGCGTGAACGCTATACAGCACTAAAAATACCTACGATTATACCTTTTAAAATAACATTCATTTACCCGTTTCTTCTTTACATTTCATATCTACAGAAACATCTCATAGATGGCGCTGCTTTAAAATTGTCTTGTCTACTTATATTCATTTAATTGTGTTTATCGGCTTAGTTACTTACATTGCGTGATTTTTATAGTGTGAAGCTAGCTTATATAGCATGCTTATTAACATAATAACAACAACATTCAAATATGCGTCGTTAGATTGCACGTTGTTACAGAATGCGTTGAGGAAATAAAGGTTCACTGCTCGTTCCCGGTAGGTGATAGCATGATAATATGTAGCCTATATGTTGACCCGACTTCTTAATAATATTCGTGCCAAATTTGAAGTAAATCCATGCGGTACTTTTTATGTTTATCCCGGACCAAACAGACACACAGACCATACAGACAAACAGACCAAAATACTAAAAACTATATATTTGGCTTCGGTATCGATTGTAGATCACACCCCAAGTATTCTTTAGAAAAATATTCAATGTGCAGTTTTAACTTTCCTATCATTTTATTATATGTATAGATGACGTGTATTTATTATTCGTTGAATGCGCAATTTTTTAACAAAAAAAAAAAAAAACAATAAACAAACATCCTTCAAACTTGATGCTTAGCTAGAATTTGTATCACGATGTTTAATTTATTCAAATTAAATCAGATTATGCCTGTTATTTAAACACAATATTCTGAAATTTTTAATTTACTTTACAAAAATATATGTGACAGCTTCTGCCCGCGAGAATAGGAACAATTCTTTTTTAAGTACTTAGATGATTTTACGCAGCGCACGCAGCGGAAACTCTCAAAAGAAAAAAATCTCGATTTTAAAACATTCTTCATTGGTGCTCAGCTCCTATTGATCTTAGAGTGATGATATATAGCCTATAGCATTTCTCGATAAATGGGCTATCTAACACTGAAAGAATTTTCCAAATCGGACCAGTAGTTCCTGAGATTAGCGCGTTTAAGCAAACAAACAAACTCTTCAGCTTTATAATATTCGTATAGATTTTTGGGTATGAGGAGATAGCCTAAAACCTCACCACACATAGATGGGGGTAGCAGGTTAAAAAATTGCTATAATACATAAGTAGATATGTAAGTTACATATATACAAGACCCTTCCAATCGTTCTCCTACATGGAGAAAGAGGTCTATGCCCAGCAGTGGGATCTTACAGGCTGAACCGTGGTATACAAGACCTATATGTAAGTCTAGAATATTTTGTCAATCAACTTCTTAAAAATCTACTACGGCTACTTCCGCGCTTCGTCATTTGACAATCAAGGTCGTTATTAATTTGCAAAGTTTCCACTATCGTTAAATAAATAATTTAAACTTGAGTTTCGTTATTGCGACGCAACTGTCTGAGGAAATGTTTAATGTATATAATATTTTGTTCTAAAAGTTTTATTTGTTATGTGTTTTCGAAATCAATATATATTTACGAAACATTAAATATACTGTATAAAATGTGTATTGTTCATTCACTCATTTTTTATGGTATCAGTGGCACCGTAGTAAGACTGTTTAATTGTTGTGTTGTATATACCACTTGTATATAATTATACCTCTATTAGGTTGAGAAACAAAAAAAATAAATTATAGTTTTAAAAAACTAAAAAAAAAACATACTTTTATAGCTAATCGAACTAAAAAGTAAAAAATAATTTTCAATAACAAAGAGTTTATATTACATTAGTAGAAGATTGAACAATCAATCGTAATTAATTACTTCAAAATAAAATTATAATAAAATTTAAGTTATTAAGAGAATAATTCAATTCAGAGTAAAAAACGTAGAGTGCATTTTTTTATATTTTCATAACTTTTTACTTTTAGGTATATGTTTTTATTAGCGACCCGCCCCGGCTTCGCACGGCTGCAATGCTGATACTAAATATACTAAAAAATGTCTTTTTTGATAGTATGAAGCTAGCTTATAGCATGGTTAGGTTAGGTTAGGTTAGAACAACATTCGAATATGCGTCTTTAGATTACACGTTGTTACAGAATGCATTGAACAAATAAAGGTTCACTGCTCGTTCCCCGTAGGTGATAGCGTGATAATATGTAGCCTATATGTTGACCCGACTTTTTAATAATATTCGTGCCAAATTTGAAGTAACTCCATGCGTACTTTTTGAGTTTATCCCGGACATACATACAGACAAACAGATAAAAATTCTAAAAACTATATTTTTGGCTTCGGTATCGATTGTAAATCACACCACAAGCATTGTTTAAAAAAAATATTCAATGTACAGTTTTGACTTTCCTACCATTTTATTATATGTACATATAACTCTCCGCATAGATAGTTGCAAGTAGAATAATTGCTACATTTTATATATCAAGCACCCCACGCTTTTTGCAATCATTTGCTAGCTTTCTTCACGTTGCTAACTTCTTTTTTGTTGACTAGCTAACTTCAAGGTGTCGGTTTTTTTGTAACGGTGTGCGCGCGCATCGTAAAAATTTACTCTCATCATTTTTCCCTAACGACCCAAATAATTATAGCTTCAAAAATGAACGAAACGTGGTCTTGCCGTGAAAAGAGTATTACAGTGCGGCACATAATAAAATAGGAAGGTTATTTTAATCTTATCGCATTATAGAAACTAAACCTTAACCCGTATCGTTAATAAAACGAGTGAGAAGGTCACAGTACTCACAGTTCGCTCAGTGTAATATTGACAGTGCAACCGTTAACAACTTCGCGATGGCTAATGTTCCTCAGATAGTGTTCAACAACGGACACACGTGCCCAGTCATAGGACTCGGGACTTGGAAGGTGAGATTATATTGTATATTTTAACCGACTTCAAAAAAGAAGATTCTCAATTCGAATGTGTACGTTTTAACTTGAGCTAGGTGTACAGATTTTGATGATATTTATTTTTATTTTAGAAATCTCGGGCTTGTCGCCCTGTGGAAAAACTCCGATATAAAATGTTAAGTTCCATTGGGGATCCTGATAGATCTATCTGGATCGGATAATGCCCAATAAAATTGTATTTTAACGTATCACATTTGAATGAAGTATTCGGAATCCCTGTTCCAAACACAATAGTTTATTTACAATAAAAAACGATGATTGATGGTAAGTTATTGTCAATAACTTACCATCAATCATCGTTTTTTATTTGGATCTATCTGGAACTTTTAGCAGGGCAGTTTTGGGCTTATACATGGGACACCAAGCAACATAATTTGAAAAAAAAAATATATATATATGTATATATATATATATATATATATACTTAAGGTTTTTTAGTTTAATGTTATTTATCTAATTATTATTATTATATTATAAGTTGCTAATAAGAGACATAATTTTATAATAATATTTCACATGAAGGAAATAATATTGTAAATTTAATTAATTTATACATTAAACTGGTAATTATATAACAAAAAAAAATTCTTAAATTCATTTTACGATATTTGAAAAAAAATAATGTTGAATTTTATATATATTTTCGTTATTGATTTTTTTTAATTTTGATGGTTTTTAATTAAGTACATAAAAGTATTTAGGAAATTTAGTATTTTAGAAAATAACAAATACCGTAAAATGAAATAAATCAAAGAAAATAATAATAATAATAACAATAATAATTCAAACTATTAAGTGATATAAAAAAACGTCTATTTATTTTTGTTGAGAGTATAAAATTACATAAATAATTTAAAAAAAGTTTGCTAGTAATATTTTAGTTTTACAAACGTCATATTATACAGTCGTGTGACTGATATTACGTCACTTCCGTTATGTATTTTTCTTACGGTTTTAGTCTCACATTTTTCTTAGTTCGGTCGCCCAGCCAATTGTCCAGCCTGCCGTAAGGAACTTCGTTCTAATAAAGATCGTGATGTGGCGACTTAGTTTTTGAGTTGTCCCTAAAAAAGCGTATTTACTTAATTATATTTTCGACTATGTTGTATCACTCAACGATGTAACACAGTTTTAAGAAATCAAATGTTAAGGTTTTAAGTTCTTTCAATACGAAGTTGTGTTAGTTTTCTACTGTTATTTTATAACTAGCTGACCCGTAAACGTTGTTTTGCCATATATATTATTAATCCCCTTAATACCACTCCTTTATAACTTAGGGTTATGAAAAATAAATGTTGGCCGATTCTCAGATCTACACGATATGCACACAAAATTTAATAAAAAATCGGTCCAGTCGTTTCGAACGAGTATGGTAACTAACATTGAGACACAAGAATTTTATATATAAGATTATACTGTATTGTAAATTTGTAACACAATTAAAAATTGAAACAGCTAATACATACGTATATAAACGTAAACAATTTTGGAATTTTTATTTTGAAAAAAAATTAATAGATGAGGCGTATTATTCGGTGCAGGATTACATAGTCGATAAAAATATGTGGACTTAGTGACGCTGTATTTTATGCAACGTATTACTAATTTTGAACTAAAACACAGTTTATATATTATTTTTCAAAAGAGTAACTGCGGAGTTTCTTGCCGATTCTTCTCTGCAGAATCTACATTCCGATTTAGTGGTAGTTTTATTACTTTTAAAAAATAATAATTTATTTATAAAGTTTTAATTATATAACATAAAATGACGATTCGAAAGTGCTCTTGGGGCCTATTTGAATAAAGCTGTTTTTGATTTTGATTTTATCAAAAGCGCTACCCGAATTTTGAACGAAGTTCCTTATAGGGCGTTGCGGAGGGGTACCCCAGCCGGCAGAAAACGTTCGTAACATTAAAAAAAAAGCGTAAGATTTTATTATATAGTGTATGTATGATGGTTATACGGTGTCTAATGTATAGTCTACGTAATGACTGTTATTACGAGTATTATTGCAGTTTGCTATTATTATTATATATTATAAATCATTGTAAATAAAATAAATATATTAAGATAATATTGTAAAGGAGCTTATTTTTATTTTTATCGATAAAAGATCATAATAAAAAATGTATACCCGAATTATTTTCTTTACACCTCGAATAGAACTTGAAATTAATATTTTATGATAAGGATCTTCATTCCTATCTGGTGTCTCAAGATACCACACGATTTTTTTTTCAAAAGAGTAAAGCACAGCCATCATGGAGGCGTGGAAGTTTCATTTTTCAATGAACATAAAAGTTTCCAATAATAAACATAACATTCAGTTGCAGACGGAATTTTTATGTGTATGATTACTGACACGTCTTGTTTACTAAATTTTTTATGACTAATTGGAAATTTTAGATTTTAAATTTTTTATGATGTTTTTGTGTTTTTATTATTTGTCGTTTTTTACTTCGTTTTTTTTAAAGTGGAATTTTATTTAGATCGTGGTTGAACCTGGTATAACGAAAATGTACATTACACTGTATTTTATATACTCCGCGAAAAAAATCACACGAAGACTACTTTTGAGAAGTTTCACTTCTGTCGTGAGTGACAATTACAACAAACACACATATTTTTTTATTGAATTGTATTTATTATTTATCTTTGTATGTTGATTTGTGTGATATCCCCCGAACAAATGTGTTTCCTTCGTTCTTTTTTTCTGAAAATATTTCAAGTCATAATGTCTCTAACTGTACTGTGTGGCTACGGTACTAAAGAATATAGCCACCCCCTCTCTTCCCGTGGGTGTCGTAAGAGGCGACTAAGGGATAACACAGTTCCGCTACTACCTTAGAACTTAAAAAGCCGACCGATGGCGGGATAACCATCCAACTGCTGGCTTTGAAATACACAGGCCGAAGACGGGCAGCAGCGTCTTCGGTGCGACAAAGCCAGCCCTGCGGTCACCAACCCGCCTGCCCAGCGTGGTGACTATGGGCAAAACACATGAGTTCACGCTATTTTTGGCGTAAACTTGTGGAGGCCTATGTCCAGCAGTGGACTGTATAGGCTGTAATGATGAATGTCTCTAAATCTCTCCTAAAACTTTAAAATTAACATACACTGACGCTTGCTGTCCGTGTCGGTACAGTAAATGCTGATATATTGTTATACCTAGATCTTAATCCTATAGCTAACAGCGCTGTAAAGCATGACTCTTAACATCGTTGCTGTTTAGTCATTTCACACGATTTCATTCCCGATTTATTTTCATACCACATGCCTCATAAGGAGTAAATTAAAAAAAAGTCCGTGTACTTATGTACGCACTAAGAAGTTATACTTCATTGGCTAGCTGATTTCACGTTGCTAACTTCTTCGTTGACTAACTTCAGGGTGTCGGGTTTTTTCGTGACGGTGTGCGCGCGCATCGTAAACTCTCATAATTCGTCCCTAACGGGCCAAAAGAAGTAAGAATAACTTCAAAAAAAAAAAATAGAAACACGCCGATATGCAAAAAAGATGCATGAAGCCGTGGATGTTGTATTTTGCGTTTGCGAAGAAAAACGAACGAAAACCGACATCAATTATATCGACAAGTAATACAACGTAGGTAGACGAAAAAATAGTCAAGTAAATACGCGTTATCAAAGATTACTCAAAAAGTTGTAATCAGATCTCGATGAAATTTAAATGTGACCACATGATAAACATTCGATTAAATTAAAAATTATCAAAATCGGTTCACCCAGTAAAAAGATATGTGGATTTTCGAGAGTTTCCCTCGATTTCTCTGGGATCCCATCATTAGATCCTGGTTTCCTTATCGTGGTACCAAACTAGGGATATCTCATTTCCAACAAAAAAAGAATTATCAGAATCAGTTCATAAACGACGGAGTTATCCCGGAACATACATTAAAATATATATATATATATATATATATACGGTCGAATTGAGTAACCTCCTCCTTTTTTTGAACTCGGTTAAATAACATATAATACCGTTAGATGTCTAGTTTAGTCTGGCGTTAAATATACTGGCAGTGTGCAGTGTTATTGTCAATATCATTCTATTAATACTTCAGCGACCGTCCTTCCGTATGACTCGGACAATTTTTAGTGTATGTTTGTGCACTAGCTAAATAATATTGTTTTCAAGCAGTGTTGTGTTCCTGTTGGTGAGTAAGGTGAACAGGGCTCCTGGGGGGGATTGAGAGTAAGGTCGGCAACGCGGTTGTAATGCTTCTGGTGTGGCAGACGCCTATAAGCTACAGTAATTACTTACCATCAGATGATCTGTACGCTAGTTTGCCGATCTAGTTGTATTAAAAAAAAATCGGATGTCTGTAAAGTTTGTTTACGGACGATGGATAACTTTAACATCCTTTTTCGTGCATGTCGCCGGCGTTCATCGATTCATTAGACGTTGTCACGTCAATAAGAAAACTAGCTGTGTAGCTGTTTCACCCACGTTAGTTTAAGGAAAAATTCGAACCAGTATTTCCTGAGATTAGCGCGTTTAAGTATAGAGAAATAGATATGCTCGCAAAAATTGTTGATTTTTTTTTTAAATTTAATCTATCTGGGCGCTTGGTGTCTGCAATTTAGGGGATTTGACGTAATCGCCACGCTTGCCAGGCGGGTTGGCGATCGCAGTTGTAACCATGTGTTTAGAAGGCGCTGTAAGCACGGGTTTTCCCGCGTAAATCTGGATTTCGCGGGAATCCGGGATAATAATTTGATATGAAGTAATGCCCGCAAACGAAAGAAAACCGACTTCAATTATATCGATAAGTAATATAACATAGGTAGACGCGTAATATGCATTATCAAATACTATTACTCACAAAATATAAATCAGATCTCAACCAAATTTAAATGGAACTACAAACATAAATCATGTTTTGATTAAAACAAGAGTCATCAAAATTGGTACAACCAGCGAGCGGTTGGAGCGGTCAATTTTTGATATGATATTCAAAAATGTTTAGAATTCCTAATTGTGGGTAACACAAAAATAAAAATCGTACATATTAAAAATAGCATGGTGTCGTCTCCTGTCAAAGATTTTCATTGTAATATGAAACTTTGAATAGTTACGAGTCTCTGTAAAGAACTCACTATAGACGGCGCCACGGTTCGCTTAAACCGAAAGTAAAAATCATCATATCAAAAGTTTCGCTCTAGCGAGTATATCGTTCCATAGCTTAATTGGCTAGAGCGTCGACACGGTATGTCGAAGACGCGGGTTCGAATCCCGCTGGAGCGGTCAATTTTTGATATGATATTCAAAAAAAAAAAAAAAATGTTTGGTACAACCAGTAAAAAGTTCAGAAGTAATAAACGTAAATAAACGAGTATGCTTTATACTAAACGACTGAAGTAAAACTACTTTAGCTCCATCAACTTACATCTCTTTTTAACCGACTTCCAAAAAAGGAGGAGGTTCTCAATTCGACTTTATTTTTTTTATGTATGTTACATCAGAACTTTTGACCGGTTGGACCGATTTCGACAAATATTTTATTTAATCGAAAGGTGGTGTGTGTCATTTAGTCCCATTTAAATTTATTTGAGATCTAACAACTACTTTTCGAGTTATATCTAATAATGCGTTTTTACTTGACGCTTTTTTCGTCGACCTACGTTGTATTATAACGCATAACTTTCTACTGGATGTACCGATTTTGATAATTCTTTTTTGTTGGAAAGGAGATATCCCTAGTTTAGTACCATGATAACGAAACCAGGATATGATGATGGGATCCCAGAGAAATCGAGGGAAACTCTCGAAAATCCGCTATAACTTTTTACTGGGTGTATCGATTTTGATAATTTTTAATTTAATCGAAAGCTGATTTTTATCGTGTGGTCACATATAAATTTTATCGAGATTTGATAACTAATTTTTGAGTAATCTTTAATAACGCGTAGTTACTTGACTATTTTTTCGTCGATCTACGTTGTATTTACTCGTCGATGTAATTGAAGTCGGTTTTTTTTCTCAACTTCGTTCGCATCGCCCGATCACACTTTTCATAACGCTCTCGTCACGCATTCACCAGCTTACTCCCCAAAGTCAAGTATATCAAAACTTTCGCGTACATAACATTAGTCGGGTTCTGTTATACATATATCTATCCAAATAAATAAAATTGGAGTATCTGTTTGTAATATTAAAATAATCGCTTTTAACCAAATTCATGTGTAGATATGTATACACGGTACATATAACAAAATAACATTTTTTACAATTGTTGTCTGTCTGTCTGTTTATTCCGGGTAATCTCTGAAACGGCTGGACCTATTTTGACGGGACTCTAACTGTCAGATAGCTGATGTAATAAGGAGTAACTTAGGTTACTTTTATTTTAGAAATTTATTTATTTTATAACTCTGCGAACTGGATAATAAATTTATTGTTAAATTCCACGCGAATGAAGTCGCGGGCAAAGCTAGTTATATAATAAAATAAAAACTAATTATAAAAAATTGCATTTAGTGCGATGACAAAATCAATAAAACTATATGATATTTTGTACAACAATTATGCAACTAAAGAAGGAAGGTAGCCAGGGCTCCTGGGGAGGGTCGCTCGCGATGCTTCTGGTGTTGCAGGCAAACGATGACTTCTGATGTCGATAGGCTACGGTAACCGCTTACCATCAGGTGAGCCGTAAAAAAAATTGTTTACCACAATTGTGAATTATTAATTACCTATGCTCACAAACAAAAAAAATCTACTTCAATTGACAAGTAATAACAACATAGTTCAATAGTAGTCAGTTAAAAATGAATTATTAAGGAAAACTCTAAATCATTCATTCAATCATTTTCAAATCAACTGAGGTAGGGCACAGCAGGAATTTCCTGCTCAAAATATGGAGCAGCCCGACTGGGGTACCTCGACCTTACAGAAGATCACAGCAAAATAATACTGTTTTCAAGCAGTATTGTGTTCCTGTTGGTGAGTAACGTGACCAGAGCTCCTGGGGGGACTGGAGATTGGGTCGGCAACGCGCTTGCGATGCTTCTGGTGTTGCAGATGTCTATAAGCTACGGTAATCGCTTACCATCAGGTGAGCCGTACGCTTGTTTACCGACCTAGTGACATAAAAAAAAAATGGGATCACATGACACATCACAATATATCTATAAACTAGCTGTGCCCGAACTGTCTACTGTCCCTTGGAGCTGTGAAAAAATCGAACTCCTAAGCCAACGCAATCAAAAGATACAGCCACTTATGCTGCAAATTTTCGACACTCGCAAGGAAATCAAAACCTACAGGATACTTCCTGTGAACTCAGAATCTTGAAATTTAGTACGAAACAACGTCTTATAGCACAGATAAAGAAAAAATTGCGAAAATTATAATTTTTTTAGTTATATCATATAATAAAAATATTTTAAATAATTTTGTATGAACGGAACCATCTGATATAAAATCTCTCACTACTAAAGTCTGTTATTATGAAGCATTTTTTAATTCATTCCTTAATATTATCTATCTTTACAGTCGAAACCCGGTGAAGTTACCCAAGCGGTGAAAGATGCTATTGACGCCGGCTATCGTCACCTCGACTGCGCTCATATTTACGGCAATGAGAAAGAAGTTGGCCTCGCATTGAAAGAGAAATTCGCCGAAGGAGTTGTTAAAAGGTAAATAGTTGTTCCTACCAGTTATCCTGTATATTTCTTGTGTAAAGTTTGCTTTGGAAATCAATAATGGAAGAGCACGCTGGTTCCTTGTGGCACAGGACTTGCCTATCACAAGAACCAGGGAACTCATTACTGTATATGTAAATCTATAATATAATAATATATATAAAAGCGAAAGGTCACTCACTCATCACGAAATCTCTGAAACTATAACACCTACAAACTTGAAATTTGGCAGGTAGGCTCCTTATAAGACGTAGGCATCCGCTAAGAACGGATTTTACGAAACTCGACCCCTAAGGGCGTAAAACGGGGGTTGGAAGTTTGTATGAAAGTCCTATGTTTTTGAAGTAAGAGACTTGAAATTTAAAATGTGAGCTCTATAGATGATGGAAAGGTGTCCAAATAATATATCTTTAGAAATCAACTCCCTTTTGGGGTTTAAACGGGGGATGGTAGGTTGACCCACTCATCACGAAACCTCCGAAACTATAACAGCTATAAACTTGAAATTTGGCAGGTAGGTTCCATATAGGGCGTAGACATTTGCTAAGAACTGATTTTACGAAACTCGACCCCTAAGGGGATAAAACGGGGGTTGGAAGTTTGTATGAAAGTCCTATGTTTTTGAAGTAAGAGACTTGAAATTTAAAATGTATGCTCTATAGATGGTGAGAAGGTGTCCAAATAATGTATCTTTAGAAATCAACTCCCTTTTGGGGCTAAAACGGGGGATGGTAGGTTGACCCACTCATCACGAAATATCCGATACTATAACAGCTATAAACTTGAAATTTGGCAAGTAGGTTTTGTATAGGACGTAAAAGATAAAACGGGGGTCGGAAGTTTGTATGAAAGGCCTATGTTTTTAAAGTAAGAGACGAAATTTAAAATGTATGCTCTATAGATGGTGAAAAGGAGTCTAAATAATGCATCGTAATCTATATATATAAAAGAGAAAGGTCACTGACTCACTCATCACGAGAACTCAAAAACCTCTGGATGGTCCATCCATCCAGGATGGACAAAGATGAAATTTAGCAGGGAGGTAGATTATAGTTAGAAAACGTCCGCTAAGAACGGATTTTTTGATATTCCACTGCTAAGGGCGTTTGACAGCAGTTGGATGGTTATCCCGCCACCGGTCGGCTTTTTAAGTTCCAAGGTGGTAGCGGAACTGTGTTATCTCTTAGTCGCCTCTTACGATACCCACGGGAAGATAGGGGGCGGCTATATATTTTATTGCCGTAACAACACAGATATTTTGTCCAAATAAAAGTCCAGTAATAAAATAAAAAATAAAAAATAAATAAAACAACTACCGCAGATTAGCTGGAAGAGACTTCTTCTAGAGTTATCGCTACCGGCTTTCTACATATAAATTATATAATGTGTATAACGCCTGACTGAGCGCAGTAGTCAGTGGTCATCGTCCGGGCTACATCTGACGCACGTTAGCAATAGTTTTCATTCATTAGTTTTGATTCATTGCATATTGGAATATTACTAAAATCGGAAACATCGACATTTTTTTTATTGTCCGCTTAACTTAAACACGCCAATACGCCAACACGCCAACATGCCAAAACTCCAACACGCCAACATGCCAACACTCCAACATGCCAACATGTCAACACGCCAATACGCCAATACGCCAACATGCCAATACGCCAATGCACCAACACGCCAATGTGCCAATACGCCAACACGCCAACACGCCAATACGCCAATACGCCAATGCGCCAACACGCCAACACGCCAACACGCCAATGTGCCAATACGCCAACACGCCAACACGCCAACACGCCAATGCGCCAACGTGCTAACGCGCCAATGCGCCAACACGACAGGACGCCAACAAAAATAACAAACCTGTTTAAAATAACGAACCGTTATTTATGATATTATATCTGTCCCGGTCCGGAAGAAGCCACCTCGTCATCTAAGGACATCGTGGCAAGTTTGCCGGGAAAACTTTTTGACTCACTGATTTAAACGCGGGCGAAGCCGCGGGCACAGCTAGTATTTTTATAAATAAAGCATTATTATTATTATTATTATTAATCATGTGCCCAAACTGTCTGCTTCTATTTGACAATTTCATTGTATTTAGCTTAGAAATGTATAGTATTACCCTATTAAAAAATCCACCTACTAAACCTCATACAACATGAACAACCTTTCATTTCACAGACCAAATTCTCATAAATCTCATAGCCTCTCATGACATGGTATGAGAATTTGGTCTAGATTTGTCCATGTTTTGTGCTTATGATGGCTTATGAAACTTTTTTCATAAGAATGCCCAAAGCTGAGCCCATACCTGAGGATGCCCAAATATGGACAGAGCAGTGTTCTGATGTTGCTGGTCCAAATTTATTTAAGTCGTAGCAGCGTCTTGCCATTATGCGGATAGTACGCTTGTTTGCTTTCTAGTGTTATAAAAAAATTGTCTGAATACCGTTTCCCAGGGAAGACATTTTCATCACCTCCAAGTTATGGTGCACCCACCATCGCCCCGATCTCGTGGAGGGTGCGCTGAGGACCACACTGAGCGACCTCGGCGTGAACTACGTCGACTTGTATCTGATTCATTGGCCACAAGCTTACAAGGTAACGACGGACGAAATAGTATAGTTGTGTGCGTGACATGTGGCCCAGTAGAGGGTAGGTAATATAAATGAGACACACTAAAGTTGTGGGGGGGGGTCGATTAGCAGTATTGTTGAGATGTTCAACTAATCTGTTGAATAAAGAATAGCAGCCAAATATATTTATTCTAATACGTAAAAAGTTATACGTCATTGGGTAGCTAACTTCACGTTTCTAACTTTTTTATCGTTGACTAGCTAACTTCAGGGTGTCGGTTTTTTCACGACTGTGTGCGCACGCATGGTAAAATTTTACACTCATAATGTTCCCCTAACGCGCCAAAAAGTAAGTATAACTTAGAAAACCCGACTTCAATTAAGTACATCACTTCAGCCTATCGCAGTCCACTGCTGAACGTAGGCCTCCACATGTTCACGCCAAAAATAGCGTGAACTCATGTGTTTTGCCCATAGTCACCACACTGGGCAGGCGGGATGGTGAGCGCAGGGCTGGCTTTGTCAAACCGAAAACGCTGCTGCCCGTTCTCGACCTGTGTATTTCAAAGTCAGCAGGTGGATAGTTATCCCGCCATCGGTCGGCTTTTAAGTTTCAAGGTGGTAGTGGAACTGTGTTATCCCTTAGTCGCCTCTTACGATACCTACGGGAAGAGAGGGAGTGGCTATATTAGTAGTAAGTAAAGCAAATTAGCAGTAAAGTAATTAAGTAAATTAGCAGTAAAGTAAATTAGCAGTAAAGTAATTAAGTACAGCAATTAAGTACATTAAAAGAGATTTTTTTAACACGATCGCCTGTTCCTAAAGTAAGCAACTTAATACTTGTGTAACAGCCGACCGATATAACTAATTTGTTTTGATAGATATCCATAGGTCAGGTGGAAATCGAACCAGCAACCCGCGGAATAGAAAGCAGGGCCACTACAAACTGCGCCAACGGGCTAGTCTAATTAACGTAGAAAGTTGAAAAAATAGTCAATCAAACATTATTAAGGGTAACTGACAAACTCTTCAGAGCTCGCTCAAATTAAAATAAAGCAACTTTCGTATAAAAAAAAGAATCATCAAAATCGGTACATCCAGTACAGCGGAATCGAGAACCTAGTCTCCTTTTTTAAGTCGATTAAAAGCGTTACGTGATTGTGTATTTTCTGTTAAACTTATTTTGATGTTTTCTTTTCTGCATCTATACAAATAAATAAAATTGGAATAACTGTTTACTAAATGCATATGGATGTATACACGGTACATGTCTGTCTGTCTGTTCTGTTTGTTCCGGCTAATCTCTGAAACGGCTGGACTGATTTTGGCGGGAATTTCACTAGCAGATAGCTGATGTAATAAGGAGTAACTTAGGTTACTTTTGTTTTAGAAATTTTATTTTATAACAATAAGTTTTTTGTTAAATTCCACGCGGACGAAGTCGCGACAACAGCTAGTATAAAATATTATCAATATAAAAAAGACAGAAAGTATTTCTAGTACCAACTAATCAATAATATTTCAGTATGTACACAAAATACACCATTGATCGTAATCCATTGTTGACATTACAGTAACCGATAGAAAATCAAGGTCGAAGTTATTACAGGCTTCGAAACCAACCTTCATAATAATCAATACTGATGCATTATTTGAATTATTAACATGTATTGATCATACTGAAAATGGATGGACCTATTGTGTTGAACTTTCAAATTTCGACAATGTTCAAAGACAGTTTTTATCGTGACAACGTTTAATAAATCGATGAACGCCGCGCCGGCTGAATGCACGATAAAGCATGACTCAGTGTCGCGTTACGCTCATTGTACGCTTGCGCAGCATCTATCTCTCTTCCACTCGATTGGCCAATGCGTCCGAGCGTTATCGTCCGTAAACCAACTTTATAGACAGCCAATTTTTTTAACCGACTTCAAAAATGAGAATTCTATAATCAGATCCTGGATTCCTTATCACCACCCTTGGAACCACCCTTGGAATATCTCCTTTCCAACAAAAAAATAATTATTAAAATCGGTTCATAAACGACGAAGTTATCCCCGAACATACATAAAAAAAATTTGAAGTCAGTTAAAAAATAAATAAAAATCTTATTAAATCTACTCGAATGTTATAAAGCTGTTTTTTTTTTTTTTTTTTTTTTTTAATTTAAATTAACTATTATCCTTCACAGGAAGGAAGTGAACTTTTTCCAGTTGATAGTGAAAGTAAGGCGATACCGTCTGCCGTGGACTATGTAGATACGTGGAAGGCTATGGAGAAGCTCGTTGACCTCGGCCTTAGCAAGAGCATCGGCTTGTCTAACTTTAATAAGAAGCAGATCGACAGAGTGATGGAAATCGCGAGGATAAAGCCTGCCTCTTTACAGGTCAGTTTATTGACACATAAAATATAAGTATATCACTACATCATATATTATTAATAAGCTAATAATAATTAATAATTCGCACCAAATAAGTATAATAATTATCACTTTACATAATTACAAAAAAGTATTTATACGTGAGTCGATTTGAAATTGAACAGAAAATTTACCGACCGTCAATCATGATGACGTTGTTTCAAAATTAAAGCCGTCGATTAATTAATTTACAAAAACAAAAGCTATGATAAATTTTTAATTGTGGATGCCGCTAGAGCACGCAATTATCAATAAAATGATATATAATTTTAGCCTTAGCGTATTAATATGTATGATATATCCTTTACATCATATAATTAAAATGAATATCTAAAGCGCATACGCTTTTTACACAAAAAAAAGACAATTTTATATTTATTAATGTACTCCTCTGTTACTTTTTAAATAAAATCTTCAGATCGAAGTACACCCCTACTTGAACCAAGAGAAGCTGATCGACTACGCTCGTTCCCTGGGTATCACGGTCACCGCATACTCCCCCCTCGGTTCTCCTGACAGACCCTGGGCAAAGCCGGGCGACCCTCAGCTGCTCGAGGACCCCCTGCTGAAGACCATAGCTGAAAAATACAATAAGACTCCAGCGCAAATTCTCATCAGGTACAGTTACATTTTTTATTTTTATGAAATTACTAGCTAACCCGGCGAACTTCGTATCGCCTAACGCAAACTTTATCGTATGGTATTAAAGTTCAAATTGACTTTTAAGTATTATCACAAATCTTTTGTATGGGAGTATAGAAAAGTGTTGTTTTTAGACTTTTTCAGGAAATATAAATTTTTTTTTTTTTTAGAATTTTTCTCTCCGTAAGAACCATCCTCGTACTTCAAGGAATATTTTAAAAAAAGAATTAACGAAATCGGTCCAACCGTTCTCGAGTTTTGCGCTTAGCAACACATTCAGCGACTCATTTTTATATTATAGATTAATAAGAATCTAATGATGTTAATGCTGGCTGTTGACAACCTTAACGGTATAGTGGTGCGTGTAACACCCAAAATGGTTTCGATTCCCACTTGGGGCAGATATTTTTGTTTGTACAAACATCTGTTGTATATGACGCGTTGTGGTTTTATTCACAAACATTTGTATTGGCCATACAGATGTTTGCCGTGATCTGGGTGTTTGTGCAGTCATTGTGGGTCTCCCCGCCGTGCCTCGGAGAGCACGTTAAGCCGTCGGTCCCGGTTGTTATCATGTACACGTGATAGCGATCGTTACTCATAGTAGGGAATATATCCGCCAACCGGCATTGGAGCAGCGTGGTGGATTAAGCTTTGATCCTTCTCCTACACATGGAAAGAGGCCTAAGCAATGAGATATTACAGGCTGAAGCGAACTATTTGTTTCCGGTGTACCTTGCTTTAGACATAACGTAAAACTCTCGTAACGTAAATCCCGATTGTCATGGTAGACTCCTAATAGCGATCGTAACATTGCAAAGGCACAAAGGCAAGAATCTCAGCTATCTGTTTTTGTATGGAATGTCTGTTCTTGAATATGAATTGGGATATGTGATGGGATTTATGGATCGAAATATAATAAATAAATATTCAAGTTCGTAATAATCTCATTGTATGAACACTATCAATACATACAAATATGATACCACTATCAGTCAACACTACTTCAAGTTTTTCATTATAACGGTTTTATGATGCCATTAAAAACTTCAATGTTATCGCATAATTAAAAATGACCATTTGGTTACTTTCTCACAGTAAATATAAATTATTAAGCCGACTTCATAAAATATAGATGTACCTTTTTTTACTAACCGACTTCAAAAAATGAGGAAGTTTCTCAATTCGGTCGTATATATATATATATATATATATATGTATATATATACGGTATCAAATTCTCGTGTCACAATGTTAGTTAAAATACTCCTCCGAAACGGCTGGACCAATTTTTATGAAATTTTGTGTGTATATCGGGTAGGTCTGAGAATCGGCTAATATTTATTTATCATACCCCTTAGTTATAATGGGGGGGGATTAAAGGGGTTAATAACATATATGGCAAAAGAACGTTTGCGGGGTCAGCTAGTATATATATACGTATTTATGTATGTCCGCGAATAACTTTGTCGTTTATGATCCGATTTTGATAATTCTTTTTTTGTTGGAAAGGAGATATCTCAATGGTGATGTGTGAATGATGACATCCCAGAGAAATTGAGGGTAACCTTCGAAAATCGTTGTCGCGACTAGTGCGTTTGTTAATTTTTTTCGTCTACTTAACTACGTTATATTACATGTCGACGTAATTGAAGCCTATTTTTTAATTTTTTTTTAAATTTGGTTAAAATACATTACCTTAATACTGAGAGCGATTCCAATTAAATTTATTTATTTATTAATTTTTATTTTATTTTTTTATTTATGGCGAAATTGATTGTAACTGCTATGAGATACTGTTGTTATATTTATTAGTTTATTATATTATATTAATCAAATGTATATATATGTATTGCTTGTAAGTATTAATGTGTAGTAGTAGATATGTAAGTTTATTACAATATAACTGCACCACCTACCCGATCCTCAAATAAACAGTATTCAATCCTATTTCGGGTTGTCTGGAAGAAATGGCTAACTAGGCATAAGACCGCCTCTTGTACTACACATTCTTAAGTTGTCTGTATTAATATTATTTTGTATTTGCATATTGTGGTGTACAATAAAGAGTAAATAAAATAAATAAATAAATTTTTTTCGTTTGCTAACAAACACTATTTTACTACTACAACGTTAGACAAACGTGCGCCGTATACCTGACGGTAAATGGTCACCGACCACCGTAGTCTATAGATGCTGGTGTTGCCAGCACCATCACAAGCGCGTTGCCAACCCCCAACCTACTTAAATAAATATATATTATACGTATTATATTATTATACCTATATTATTTACCCCCCCCCGACAGTTTACAGTAGTAGTAATGGGTCACAATGTTTGTATAGACCATACAGATGCACAAACTGCAGCAGATAACCAGACTGGATATGAATATTTGTATAAACATAAATATCCATGTCGAGCGGGAATTGAACCCGCGACCGCTGGTACTTAGGCGCCTGCACATCTGACGCACCATTACATCAGAGCAGTCTTCAGTAGAGAGCGAGGTTAAGTAGTTGCTACTTACTACTAAGCTATAGAGCTTAACTTGTCGACTTTCACTTTTGAATATTCCAGATACGCCATTGATCGCGGCCTCATCGTCATCCCTAAATCGGTGACCAAGAGTCGAATCATACACAACTTCAACGTCTTCGATTTTCAGCTGACAGTTGACGATATCAAGACTATTGGAAGCTTGGAATGTAATGGAAGACTGTGTTCCATGGGAGAGTGAGTATATTTATAGTAATAATCAACTAACAATGATCGCATGATTTGCGATCACCACGACCAGTGAGCATATGCAGCATCAAATCTATCATGCGTGAGTGACATCGAATACCCGAATGCGCTTTCGCTACTTTTTTTTGTTTTTTTTTTTTCAATTGGCAATTCTCGTACATAGTACATTTGCCATTATCAAACCTTCCGCTACTTCTTATTCATGATTTCTGACTGTCTCGTGTCAAACGCAATTTGACGTAGTTGGTATTGACATTTGACGTAGTTGGTTTTGACTTTTTTCTGCTGCAAAGTTGTCTAACCCGTGTTAATCAAAAAAAATTGAACAATATTATATTATTTAATGAAATAAATAAGTAAATATGTTACATGTCGTAATTTATAAAAACATTTTGCTCGAAAACGAAAAAAATCCAAGTTCACATATAAAAACTATATCATTTGAGTTAACAAAAATTAAAACTACTAAGCCAAACTCAATCAAATTTTTGTGCGACTAAATAGCAGCTATTCCCCATCGAACAAAAAAATAATCACATAATCAGATCTCGTTCTCGTAATCGGAAATCTCCGCGTGATCGGTGTACATACATAAAAATACCAACCGAATTAACCTCCACGTTTTCGAAGTTTTAAAAGTCGAGACAATAATGAGTGGAACCATATATAGGTACTCCCGAATGCAACTAAAGAACAGCGTATTAAAATTCATGCTTTTTCTCCTTGAATGATATTCATTAGAATTTAAGACCATGTTTTTCTGCTCATTGGACAATTCATGCACACCCTGCTGAAAATTCCAAATAAAAACGATAATTTGTAGATACATATGGGAAGTTATTGTAAACTATTGTGTGTTTGAAACAGGGATTAAAAAAATTTCATACAATTTTCATATAATTTTTATCCGTTATTATCTGGGCTATCTGAATCCAAATAGATCTATCTGAAATCCAGAATCAATCCAATTTACAATAATTTCCCATAAAAATCATCGTTTTTTATTTGGAATTATCAGCATGGATACAACTCGACCAAAGTATTACAAACAAACAAACAAACGATCAATCATCATATCAAGCTCATATTTTAACACAAATTAAAACTTAAAAATTAGGGTTAAGATCTTTTTCTCGCGTAGAACCTGATCTAAATTGATATATGTAATTATTATTTTTGTTTCAGTGACCATCATCCCGATTTTCCGTTCCACGATGAGTTTTAATGTAAGCTGGAATTAAGTGAAAAAAAAATTCGCACTTTTTTTTCTCTTTTGTTTCTCCTAGCTGATAATCACAGCTTTGTACACAGATAAGGAAAACATGTCAAACATTCGTATAATTGAAATAAAATTGTTTAAAAACATATCTTTTGTTTTATTACATTCCCTTATTAAATATTTGAATTTAATTAATTTCTAAATTAAAGACAATAATTGTGTTTGCTCGCAAACGAAAAAAAACCGACTTCAATTACATCGACGAGTAGTACAACGTAGATCGACGAAAAAATAGTCAAGTAACTGCGCGTTATCAAAGATTACTCAAAAAGTAGTTATCAGATCTCAATAAAATTTATATGTGACCACATGACAAACATCAGCTTTCGAATAAATTAAAAATTATTAAAATCGGTACACCCAGTAAAAAGTTATTGCAGATTTTCAAGAAGTTCCCTCGATTTCTCTAAGATCCCATCATCAGATCCTGGTTTCCTTATCATGGTACCAAACTAGGGATATCCCCTTTCCAACAAAAAAAGAATTATCAAAATCGGTATACCCAGTAAAAAGTTATTGCGGATTTTCAAGAATTTCCATCAATTTCTCTGGGATCCCATCATCAGATCCTGGTTTTCTTATTATGGTACTAAACTTGAGATATCTCCTTTCCAACAAAAAAAGAATTATCAAAATCGGTACATCCAGTAGAAAGTTATATGGTATAATACAACGTAGGTCGACGAAAAAAGCGTCAAGTAAAAACGCATTATTAGATATAGCTCGAAAAGTAGTTATTGGATCTCAAATAAATTTAAATGGGACCAATTGGCACACACCACCTTTCGACTATAAGAAAATTTGTCGAAATCACTCCACCCAGTCAAAAGTTCTGATGTAACATACATAAAAAAAATAAAGTCGAATTGAGAACCTTCTCCTTTTTTGGAAGTCGGTTAAAAAGAATATATATTTTGGAAATGAAAACTTCTTTAGCGGCACTTTTTTGTGATGATTTTTATACTGTTTTCAAGCAGTATTGTGTTCCTGTTAGTGAGTAAGGTGACCAGAGCTCCTGGGGGGATTGGGGATTGGGTCGGCAACGCGCTTGCGATGCTTCTGGTGTTGCAGGCGTCTATAAGCTACGGTAATCGCTTACCATCAGGTGAGCCGTACGCTTGTTTGCCGACCTTGTGACATAAAAAAAAGATGAGTAAAAAATGTTAAACTCGCGTCAGGGCCATGACAGTGCCTAGTGCGAGTTTTGTTTACAGAAACGCGTTTATACGTAAAGATTATTCTGTATGAACAATACAGCCTAGACGATAAATAATAGAATACGATACAATAGATACAGAGTCATTTAGCGGCAAACGCGAGAACCAGATTGTAATGCTTATTCCTTCATTCCTTATTCCAAATATCCCATACAAAATGAAATTAAAATTTACGCCCGTTATTTCTATCATATAATAGTTATATAATAGTTAATAGTGATGTAGTTTCTGATTATGTAATTTACTTCTGATTCAGTTTGGGGGTGTGTGGGAGGAGCAGGGTGTGAAGGTCCTCGCCCGCCTTCGAAAAGTGAAGATCCTTCGACCAGACGGATGTTGTGTCTGGTGGGCTACTGGAGGCAATTGTTGTTGTCGGGTCCTTATATATATACTCAATCGCTCTGATAACTTTCATATCGCGGTGTAGGATGTCGGTTTTTTCTAGTTTGTATGTGGCGAGATAGGCATGAGGTAAATAAAAGACTGAAGTGTTATGCGTGATATATTAATATATTTATAAGCTGTGGCATCAGGTAAATAAAAGTCTTTGAAGTGTTATGCGTGATGTATCGATATACACCAGCTGCGGCGTCAAGCGAGGGCCAGCGGGCCCGCGGTGGCGGTGCACGGCCCGCATGTGGCGCACGGCGGCGGGCCGGCTGCGGCAGGCGGTGTTATGTGTCGATATACAGCAGCTGCGGCAGGCCGTGTTATGTGTCGATGTACGGCAGCGGCGGCACGGGCCCGCGGTGGCGGTGCACGGCCCGCATGTGGCGCACGGCGGCGGGCCGGCTGCGGCAGGCGGTGTTATGTGTCGATATACAGCAGCTGCGGCAGGCCGTGTTATGTGTCGATGTACGGCAGCGGCGGCACGGGCCCGCGGTGGCGGTGCACGGCCCGCATGTGGCGCACGGCGGCGGGCCGGCTGCGGCAGGCGGTGTTATGTGTCGATATACAGCAGCTGCGGCAGGCCGTGTTATGTGTCGATGTACGGCAGCGGCGGCACGGGCCCGCGGTGGCGGTGCACGGCCCGCATGTGGCGCACGGCGGCGGGCCGGCTGCGGCAGGCGGTGTTATGTGTCGATATACAGCAGCTGCGGCAGGCCGTGTTATGTGTCGATGTACGGCAGCGGCGGCACGGGCCCGCGGTGGCGGTGCACGGCCCGCATGTGGCGCACGGCGGCGGGCCGGCTGCGGCAGGCGGTGTTATGTGTCGATATACAGCAGCTGCGGCAGGCCGTGTTATGTGTCGATGTACGGCAGCGGCGGCACGGGCCCGCGGTGGCGGTGCACGGCCCGCATGTGGCGCACGGCGGCGGGCCGGCTGCGGCAGGCGGTGTTATGTGTCGATATACAGCAGCTGCGGCAGGCCGTGTTATGTGTCGATGTACGGCAGCGGCGGCACGGGCCCGCGGTGGCGGTGCACGGCCCGCATGTGGCGCACGGCGGCGGGCCGGCTGCGGCAGGCGGTGTTATGTGTCGATATACAGCAGCTGCGGCAGGCCGTGTTATGTGTCGATGTACGGCAGCGGCGGCACGGGCCCGCGGTGGCGGTGCACGGCCCGCATGTGGCGCACGGCGGCGGGCCGGCTGCGGCAGGCGGTGTTATGTGTCGATATACAGCAGCTGCGGCAGGCCGTGTTATGTGTCGATGTACGGCAGCGGCGGCACGGGCCCGCGGTGGCGGTGCACGGCCCGCATGTGGCGCACGGCGGCGGGCCGGCTGCGGCAGGCGGTGTTATGTGTCGATATACAGCAGCTGCGGCAGGCCGTGTTATGTGTCGATGTACGGCAGCGGCGGCACGGGCCCGCGGTGGCGGTGCACGGCCCGCATGTGGCGCACGGCGGCGGGCCGGCTGCGGCAGGCGGTGTTATGTGTCGATATACAGCAGCTGCGGCAGGCCGTGTTATGTGTCGATGTACGGCAGCGGCGGCACGGGCCCGCGGTGGCGGTGCACGGCCCGCATGTGGCGCACGGCGGCGGGCCGGCTGCGGCAGGCGGTGTTATGTGTCGATATACAGCAGCTGCGGCAGGCCGTGTTATGTGTCGATGTACGGCAGCGGCGGCACGGGCCCGCGGTGGCGGTGCACGGCCCGCATGTGGCGCACGGCGGCGGGCCGGCTGCGGCAGGCGGTGTTATGTGTCGATATACAGCAGCTGCGGCAGGCCGTGTTATGTGTCGATGTACGGCAGCGGCGGCACGGGCCCGCGGTGGCGGTGCACGGCCCGCATGTGGCGCACGGCGGCGGGCCGGCTGCGGCAGGCGGTGTTATGTGTCGATATACAGCAGCTGCGGCAGGCCGTGTTATGTGTCGATGTACGGCAGCGGCGGCACGGGCCCGCGGTGGCGGTGCACGGCCCGCATGTGGCGCACGGCGGCGGGCCGGCTGCGGCAGGCGGTGTTATGTGTCGATATACAGCAGCTGCGGCAGGCCGTGTTATGTGTCGATGTACGGCAGCGGCGGCACGGGCCCGCGGTGGCGGTGCACGGCCCGCATGTGGCGCACGGCGGCGGGCCGGCTGCGGCAGGCGGTGTTATGTGTCGATATACAGCAGCTGCGGCAGGCCGTGTTATGTGTCGATGTACGGCAGCGGCGGCACGGGCCCGCGGTGGCGGTGCACGGCCCGCATGTGGCGCACGGCGGCGGGCCGGCTGCGGCAGGCGGTGTTATGTGTCGATATACAGCAGCTGCGGCAGGCCGTGTTATGTGTCGATGTACGGCAGCGGCGGCACGGGCCCGCGGTGGCGGTGCACGGCCCGCATGTGGCGCACGGCGGCGGGCCGGCTGCGGCAGGCGGTGTTATGTGTCGATATACAGCAGCTGCGGCAGGCCGTGTTATGTGTCGATGTACGGCAGCGGCGGCACGGGCCCGCGGTGGCGGTGCACGGCCCGCATGTGGCGCACGGCGGCGGGCCGGCTGCGGCAGGCGGTGTTATGTGTCGATATACAGCAGCTGCGGCAGGCCGTGTTATGTGTCGATGTACGGCAGCGGCGGCACGGGCCCGCGGTGGCGGTGCACGGCCCGCATGTGGCGCACGGCGGCGGGCCGGCTGCGGCAGGCGGTGTTATGTGTCGATATACAGCAGCTGCGGCAGGCCGTGTTATGTGTCGATGTACGGCAGCGGCGGCACGGGCCCGCGGTGGCGGTGCACGGCCCGCATGTGGCGCACGGCGGCGGGCCGGCTGCGGCAGGCGGTGTTATGTGTCGATATACAGCAGCTGCGGCAGGCCGTGTTATGTGTCGATGTACGGCAGCGGCGGCACGGGCCCGCGGTGGCGGTGCACGGCCCGCATGTGGCGCACGGCGGCGGGCCGGCTGCGGCAGGCGGTGTTATGTGTCGATATACAGCAGCTGCGGCAGGCCGTGTTATGTGTCGATGTACGGCAGCGGCGGCACGGGCCCGCGGTGGCGGTGCACGGCCCGCATGTGGCGCACGGCGGCGGGCCGGCTGCGGCAGGCGGTGTTATGTGTCGATATACAGCAGCTGCGGCAGGCCGTGTTATGTGTCGATGTACGGCAGCGGCGGCACGGGCCCGCGGTGGCGGTGCACGGCCCGCATGTGGCGCACGGCGGCGGGCCGGCTGCGGCAGGCGGTGTTATGTGTCGATATACAGCAGCTGCGGCAGGCCGTGTTATGTGTCGATGTACGGCAGCGGCGGCACGGGCCCGCGGTGGCGGTGCACGGCCCGCATGTGGCGCACGGCGGCGGGCCGGCTGCGGCAGGCGGTGTTATGTGTCGATATACAGCAGCTGCGGCAGGCCGTGTTATGTGTCGATGTACGGCAGCGGCGGCACGGGCCCGCGGTGGCGGTGCACGGCCCGCATGTGGCGCACGGCGGCGGGCCGGCTGCGGCAGGCGGTGTTATGTGTCGATATACAGCAGCTGCGGCAGGCCGTGTTATGTGTCGATGTACGGCAGCGGCGGCACGGGCCCGCGGTGGCGGTGCACGGCCCGCATGTGGCGCACGGCGGCGGGCCGGCTGCGGCAGGCGGTGTTATGTGTCGATATACAGCAGCTGCGGCAGGCCGTGTTATGTGTCGATGTACGGCAGCGGCGGCACGGGCCCGCGGTGGCGGTGCACGGCCCGCATGTGGCGCACGGCGGCGGGCCGGCTGCGGCAGGCCGTGTTATGTGTCGATGTACGGCAGCGGCGGCACGGGCCCGCGGTGGCGGTGCACGGCCCGCATGTGGCGCACGGCGGCGGGCCGGCTGCGGCAGGCGGTGTTATGTGTCGATATACAGCAGCTGCGGCAGGCCGTGTTATGTGTCGATGTACGGCAGCGGCGGCACGGGCCCGCGGTGGCGGTGCACGGCCCGCATGTGGCGCACGGCGGCGGGCCGGCTGCGGCAGGCGGTGTTATGTGTCGATATACAGCAGCTGCGGCAGGCCGTGTTATGTGTCGATGTACGGCAGCGGCGGCACGGGCCCGCGGTGGCGGTGCACGGCCCGCATGTGGCGCACGGCGGCGGGCCGGCTGCGGCAGGCGGTGTTATGTGTCGATATACAGCAGCTGCGGCAGGCCGTGTTATGTGTCGATGTACGGCAGCGGCGGCACGGGCCCGCGGTGGCGGTGCACGGCCCGCATGTGGCGCACGGCGGCGGGCCGGCTGCGGCAGGCCGTGTTATGTGTCGATGTACGGCAGCGGCGGCACGGGCCCGCGGTGGCGGTGCACGGCCCGCATGTGGCGCACGGCGGCGGGCCGGCTGCGGCAGGCGGTGTTATGTGTCGATATACAGCAGCTGCGGCAGGCCGTGTTATGTGTCGATGTACGGCAGCGGCGGCACGGGCCCGCGGTGGCGGTGCACGGCCCGCATGTGGCGCACGGCGGCGGGCCGGCTGCGGCAGGCGGTGTTATGTGTCGATATACAGCAGCTGCGGCAGGCCGTGTTATGTGTCGATGTACGGCAGCGGCGGCACGGGCCCGCGGTGGCGGTGCACGGCCCGCATGTGGCGCACGGCGGCGGGCCGGCTGCGGCAGGCCGTGTTATGTGTCGATGTACGGCAGCGGCGGCACGGGCCCGCGGTGGCGGTGCACGGCCCGCATGTGGCGCACGGCGGCGGGCCGGCTGCGGCAGGCGGTGTTATGTGTCGATATACAGCAGCTGCGGCAGGCCGTGTTATGTGTCGATGTACGGCAGCGGCGGCACGGGCCCGCGGTGGCGGTGCACGGCCCGCATGTGGCGCACGGCGGCGGGCCGGCTGCGGCAGGCGGTGTTATGTGTCGATATACAGCAGCTGCGGCAGGCCGTGTTATGTGTCGATGTACGGCAGCGGCGGCACGGGCCCGCGGTGGCGGTGCACGGCCCGCATGTGGCGCACGGCGGCGGGCCGGCTGCGGCAGGCGGTGTTATGTGTCGATATACAGCAGCTGCGGCAGGCCGTGTTATGTGTCGATGTACGGCAGCGGCGGCACGGGCCCGCGGTGGCGGTGCACGGCCCGCATGTGGCGCACGGCGGCGGGCCGGCTGCGGCAGGCGGTGTTATGTGTCGATATACAGCAGCTGCGGCAGGCCGTGTTATGTGTCGATGTACGGCAGCGGCGGCACGGGCCCGCGGTGGCGGTGCACGGCCCGCATGTGGCGCACGGCGGCGGGCCGGCTGCGGCAGGCGGTGTTATGTGTCGATATACAGCAGCTGCGGCAGGCCGTGTTATGTGTCGATGTACGGCAGCGGCGGCACGGGCCCGCGGTGGCGGTGCACGGCCCGCATGTGGCGCACGGCGGCGGGCCGGCTGCGGCAGGCGGTGTTATGTGTCGATATACAGCAGCTGCGGCAGGCCGTGTTATGTGTCGATGTACGGCAGCGGCGGCACGGGCCCGCGGTGGCGGTGCACGGCCCGCATGTGGCGCACGGCGGCGGGCCGGCTGCGGCAGGCGGTGTTATGTGTCGATATACAGCAGCTGCGGCAGGCCGTGTTATGTGTCGATGTACGGCAGCGGCGGCACGGGCCCGCGGTGGCGGTGCACGGCCCGCATGTGGCGCACGGCGGCGGGCCGGCTGCGGCAGGCGGTGTTATGTGTCGATATACAGCAGCTGCGGCAGGCCGTGTTATGTGTCGATGTACGGCAGCGGCGGCACGGGCCCGCGGTGGCGGTGCACGGCCCGCATGTGGCGCACGGCGGCGGGCCGGCTGCGGCAGGCGGTGTTATGTGTCGATATACAGCAGCTGCGGCAGGCCGTGTTATGTGTCGATGTACGGCAGCGGCGGCACGGGCCCGCGGTGGCGGTGCACGGCCCGCATGTGGCGCACGGCGGCGGGCCGGCTGCGGCAGGCGGTGTTATGTGTCGATATACAGCAGCTGCGGCAGGCCGTGTTATGTGTCGATGTACGGCAGCGGCGGCACGGGCCCGCGGTGGCGGTGCACGGCCCGCATGTGGCGCACGGCGGCGGGCCGGCTGCGGCAGGCGGTGTTATGTGTCGATATACAGCAGCTGCGGCAGGCCGTGTTATGTGTCGATGTACGGCAGCGGCGGCACGGGCCCGCGGTGGCGGTGCACGGCCCGCATGTGGCGCACGGCGGCGGGCCGGCTGCGGCAGGCGGTGTTATGTGTCGATGTACGGCAGCGGCGGCACGGGCCCGCGGTGGCGGTGCACGGCCCGCATGTGGCGCACGGCGGCGGGCCGGCTGCGGCAGGCGGTGTTATGTGTCGATATACAGCAGCTGCGGCAGGCCGTGTTATGTGTCGATGTACGGCAGCGGCGGCACGGGCCCGCGGTGGCGGTGCACGGCCCGCATGTGGCGCACGGCGGCGGGCCGGCTGCGGCAGGCGGTGTTATGTGTCGATATACAGCAGCTGCGGCAGGCCGTGTTATGTGTCGATGTACGGCAGCGGCGGCACGGGCCCGCGGTGGCGGTGCACGGCCCGCATGTGGCGCACGGCGGCGGGCCGGCTGCGGCAGGCGCGTGCGCACACCGCACAGCGCACGCGCGCCGCGCCGTGGCAGGCGCGCCGGTGCGTGCGCAGGCTGTTGCCGGCCTTGAAGGCGGCGGGGCACTGCGGGCACTGGGGGGGGGGGTATGAATAGATTAAATATAATATACCAATGGTTACGGCAGCATAGGTGGGAGAGGAGGGTTTTGTTGACTTTCACTGACAAGGGTGGAAGACGGTTAAAAATTACTTAAATTCTGCTTACGTAATACACAGTCACAGCCGAAAACCGTCTTACCAAAATGACAGCATTGGATGACGGAAGACACCTGGCATATGGTTGAAGAGAGCCGAAAACTTAAAGCCAGTGGTGCTAGCATTACAGAGTTGAATGCTAAGTCAGCTATCATACAAGCTGCTTATCGACGTGACCGCAATAATCATGTGGGTAGGATATGTGATGAACTGGAACAACACTCTGACAAATATCAGACCAAAGATCTGCATAATAAGGTGTGATACATAACACACCAATTTAAGCCTGAGACGTGAGCTATTGAGGACTCCGCTGGGACAACGGTTACGGAGATAAAGAATATAGCGAATGTGTGGAAGGAATATTGCCAATCACTATTTTCCAACAATTTGGCATCAAGCATCACGTACTCTCCCTACGATATACATGACCGTGAACCCGACATAATGCATGATGAAGTACGAGCAGCAACTAAACACCTCAATGCAATAAAGCTATAGGTTGTGACGAAATCGCAATTGAGGTCCTCAAAGTGATGGGAGAATCTGGAGTAGATGTCTTATATACCATCTGCAGTAAAACATGGGAGACCGGAATATGGCCCGACAACTAGTCGAAATACATTTTTATTCCACTGCACAAAAAAGGGTCCACCAAAAAATGCAACAACTACCGACTCATATCCTTGATATCGCTTGTAAGTAAGGTGATGCTCCACATAATGAATACAAGGCTGTTGGCCTACATTCTCGTTAAAGGAAGAGGCACTCGCGAACGAATTCTCATATTGCGTCAGATTATTGAGAAGGCCAGAAAATTCAATACAACCCTTTACATCTGCTTTGTGGACTTTCGCAAAACATTTGATACGGTCATATGGACACACCTCTGGACAATACTAGCAGAAATGGGTGTACCGCAACATCCAATAGTTCTGGGAGGCTGTATGAAGACGGTACTGCAGCGGTAAAAGTGGATGATACTCTTTCAAGTAATTTAAAACTGAGGCCGGTGTACGACAAGGATGCATCTTATCGCCATTACTTTTTAACACCTACACAGAGTACATTATGCGCATAGTCCTGGAAGATTGGAACAAAGGAATATCAGGAAATTCCTAGTGTGCCCTGTCCTACCTCAGTTAAATTACAAACACATAGGGAAGTACCAGCACAGAATACCATATATCGGACAATTTATTACTTCAAACAAAATATAAAAAAAAAATTAAGCTCTATGAACCAACTTTTCCACCTAGTCACTAAGAGTCAAACTTCATATTTGGCCATTGCTTCTACCTTTGTTGGGAGCATGCGTTGAGGAACTTTCAACCTTTATAAAAATGTCTAAGGGGTGACCCATTCAGGTTCTTGCTCTATACATTCGAAAGCTGTTACTTGCCCTAACGTTCGATTTATCAATAAATTTTTTTTTTCAATGTCACTAGGTGGGCAAACAAGCGTACGGCTCACCTGATGGTAAGCGATTACCGTAGCTTATAGACATCTGCAACACCAGAAGCATCGCAAACGCGTTGCCGACCCAATCCGCAATCCCCGCAGGAGCTCTGGTCACCTTACTCACCAACAGGAACACAATACTGCTTGAAAACAGTATTATCTAGCTGTGATCTTCTGTAAGGTCGAGATTGTGAACAGTAATTTTTGAGCTATCTTAAATAATGGATATTTTTAAATTGGACAACTTTGACGGTGTTCCCATTTCATTACTCGGCGATGTAAATTGAATTGGTTTTTGAAGTAAAACTTCTTTAAACACATTTGACTTGAGGAGGAAGCTGGTGAATGCGTCACGAGTGCGTTACGAAAAGTGTGATCGACCGAGGCAAACGAAGTAAGAGAGGTGCGAGCAAACTTTTTCTTTCTCTCTTTCTCTCATAGCCAATTACGTTTCGTATATCCAAGACAGTGCAGGCCTATTGTGCAGAAGTTTTACTTCAATCGTGTGGTCTAAAGCACACTTTTTTTTTGTTTTGAGAATAATCAGTTATTACAAATAAATGTGCCTCAATATGAAGGTATAATAATAATAATAATACTTTGAAGATTTTATCGGTGCGGTGCGAGTGTTTGTGCTGGGCGAGCAAGTAGGCGGCGTGGAACTTGGCGCCGCACGCCTCACACACGAACGGCTTCTCGCCTCGGTGGCGCCTCTCGTGATTCTAACACCGCCATTAAAAAAAAACAATAAAAAAACATCAATACGGGTCTTCCTGACCATTCTATTGAGTTCCTTGAAGAATCTACATTCCGAATCGGTGGTAGCTTCGCACTTGTTAAAGAAAAAGTTTCAAATAATGTTTTAAAGTCTAAAATTAAAAAAAAAAAAGATTGGTGCTTGGCATCGCTCTGGTGCACCGTGAGGTTACCGAACACCGTGAGTTACAGACCAGCGATTGCGGATTCGAGTTCCGCTTAGTTATCCGCTGGTTGTCTATTCTTTTGGTTCTCCCCACTGTGCCTCGGAGGGCACGTTAAGTCCCAATTGTTATCATAGTAGTTATAGTAGGGAATACAATCGCCGATATACAGAGGACCAGCGTGGTAGACAAAGTTCCGACTTCTACATGGAAAAAGAGGCCTATACCCAGCAGTGGGACGTTACAGATTGAATCGATCGAGGATTTGGCGGGAGCTTGGGGAGTCCTATGTCCAGTCCAGTGAACTATGGGCTGAAGTGTTAGTAAGTGTTGTTGTGTTGTGTCGTATTGTTGTGTCATTGTTTTGTATTGTTGTGTTGTACAACACACAGTTGGTCTCACCCTCATCGCCAACACGGCTGCGCTCTGGAAGTCACAGTAGCTGCACTTAAACTTCTCATGGCCGTGCTTAGCGCGATAGTGTTCATTCAGACGAAACTTATTACCGAAGCGTTTGCCGCAGTACTGTGGTAATAATATATTTTAAGATATAAAATTAGAATAGGTTTACAAGTAAAAAAAACGAGTGTACTTTAGATCACACGACTGAAGTCAAACTTCTTTAGCTCCATTTAACTTATATCTCCCTCTCAACTTCCGTTCACCTCGCTCGGTCACACTTTTCGTAACGCTCTCGTCACGTCTACGTTCGTTGCATCATTCTTTTGTTAATGTCTACAGCGATCTTATATTGATTGCATTGGTTGAATTTTTTTCTGTTGAGCACGAGAAATTCTATGACCGATCGTTAAGCTACCAGAAAGGTGGAAAAAGGTCATCGAACAGAATGGAAGATATTTAAAGGACATTTGACAGATCCAAGTATTTTTTTTTGTATGTAGAAAATCGAATTTCATTTGACATTAAAAACCGAAATTACATTCTTGCCAACCCAATAATAAAGACTTTTTTATTGTACACCAAGAAAGAGAAACATTTAATTTTTTTTTTTATGATGTTTAAATTGCTAAAAGTATAAATAAACCATAAAGACTAAAGAGCAACGGTTCTCAAACTTTCTTTCGTATCATAAATGAAATTTGACTTTTTTTGCACTTTACCATGGTGTAGCTTTAAGGATAAAGATTAAAATATTAAATGATTTTTTTTCAGTATTTTTTTTTTATCAACGAAATGTTATGAAACCTTTAATTTACCGTTAAAAAAACGGTTACTAAGAAATTTTAATAAATTATATAGACTAGCCTCTTTGGACTTCCTTTGTTTGACTTTCAAAAAAAAAAGAAGTGTATAATTATGTTCTTATGTACGCTCGTAAGAAGTTATACTTCATTGGCTAACTAACTTCACGCTGCTGACTTCTTCTTCGTTGCCTAGCTAGCTTCAGGGTATCGGTTTTGTGTTACGGTGTGCGCGCGTATCGTTAAGTATAACTTAAAAAACTAACACACAACCAAAACAACTTTGCTTAAACTTTTATTGATAAAGAAATTACGTGTCATAAAAAAAGTTGTGTCTACTTACCTCGCAAACGGGCCCCAAGCCGGCGTGTTTGATCGCTTTGTGCATTCTAAGGCTTGCCTTTTGCATCTTTTTATTACATACATCACACTCCGTTACTTCACGACTCTATGATGTTAACAAAAAACACATTTTACTTAATACTTACCGACACATTCTTTATTTGTCTTGGGACCGCTTCATGCAGTAGAAGCAAGCAGTAATGTATACAAAGTAAAAAAAAAGTGCCTCGGAGAGCACGTTAAGCCGTCGGTCCCGGTTGTTATCATGTACACCTGATAGCCATCGTTACTCGTAGTACGGAATATATCCACCAACCCGTATTGGAGCAGCGTGGTGGATTAAGCTCTGATCCTTCTCCTGCTTGTGGAAAGAGGCCTATGCCCAGCAGTGGGATATTACAGGCTGAATCGAGTGAAGCTAAACCAAAAAAAACCTTAAAAGGTATATGATGTCTAACGTTTAAAAAAAAATAAGAAAATTAATGTATACTCACTGACTTGCAACTTCTTCTTCTCTTCTTGACTGTACAGTTTGTAACATGCTCAGCGAGTGACTCCTTATTTTTATGCTCCTTTTTACAATACTGAAATTAAAAAAGAAAATAAACTTTTGACAGAACAATGTCAATCCGGGCTGCTGGTCATATAATAAAATTATAGAAAAGTCAAAACTGTACATTGAATATTTTTTAAAAAGAATACTTGGAGTGTGGTCTACAACCGATACCGAAGTCAAAAATATAGTTTTTAGAATTTTTGTCTGTTTGTCTGTATGTATATCCGGGATAAACTCAAAAAGTCCCGCATGGATTTACTTCAAACTTGGCACGAATACAATTAAGAAGTCGGGTCAACATATAGGCTACATATTATTATGCTATCACCTACCGGGAACGAGCAGTGAACCTTTATTTCCTCAACGCATTCTGTAACAACGTGTAATCTAACGACGCATATTTGAATGTTGTTGTTATTATGTTAATAACCATGCTATATAAGCTAGCTTCACACTATAAAAATCACGCAATATAAGTAACTAAGCCCATAAACATTAGTAAATGAATATAAGTAGACAAGATAATTTTAAAGCAGCGCCATCTATGAGATTTTCTGTAGATATGAAATGTAAAGAAGAAACAGGTAAATGAATGTTATTTTAAAAGGTATAATCGTAGGTATTTTTGGTGCTGTATAGCGTTCACGCAGACGACGTCGCGGTCAGCAGCTAGTCTTTAATAATTTAGAGAACAAACAAACAGCCAGACAGACAAAAATTATAAGAAATGTTATATTGGTATATCTAGGTACTGTGTATACATACATATGAATTTAGTGAAAAGTGGATATTTTATTATTACAAACAGAGACTCCAATTTTATTAATTTGTATAGGTGAATTGATATATTAATCAAATTAATAACTTACTCTGCACACAAAACTATCAGTACCGTGTATAGTTGCTAAATGACGGTTCAAATTGTCTTTCAAAATGTAATCATCGCACAATTCACATTTCATTCTAGTGTCGTCTGCACCGGGATGGCGTCTCGCCATGTGCATGTTGAAACTACGCTTAGACAAGTTTTTTTGACACAACTTGCATGTAATTCTAGAACCGTTGTCGTTAATATCAAACAATACATTCGTGACTCTGATTTGGTTCGATTTGTGTGGATTTTCTTTTAGAAATATCAATGGTTTGTCGTCATCATCGTTGACATCTGCTTCTAATTTGATTTTGATTTCTATCTGATTTTCAGTCTTTACTTTTATGTTATGATTTTTATTGTGGAAATCTTTCAATGTTGTACTTTGTATGTCATTGTGTTTTGTTTGTATGTCAAAATCACTTGTATGAGAATTTTTGTCGTCTTTTTTAATTGATATCAGCTCAGTTTCAGCCTCTTTGCATTTCTTTCTGAATTCTAATATATGTTGAACGGTTTTAATACAATATGAACATATGTTTTGAGGAAGCCCATCGTTTAATTTAATCTGTAAAAATAATTGAATATCTGTTAATAATTGACTCAACCAGTAAGCAAAACTTGGAAGCTTTATCTAAATATGAGCCACTGAAATGTATGTAGTTTAATAAACATTTCATATTAATTAATTTATTTAGTAAGTTAACTTATTTATTTTTTATAAAAATCAAAATCAATAATTATTTCATCCAAGTAGTCATTTCACAAATTAAAATTATATTATTTGAATTAAGAATTAATAATTATTTGTATTGAGTTATTTATTTATTTATTTGGAGAATGGTACAGAAACAATTACAGAATAACAGCATAGCATAAAACAGAAAAAATAGATACAAATTGTCCCGTCTATGTCTCACTAAGAACATAGGGATAAGATTTACAGCAAGGACAGTAATGATGATTAGTTATTACTATTAATAGTCTAGAGCTAATGAAAACACCAAGGTAACTAATTTATCTAAGTAAATAAATTCCTAACTTTAGTTTTAAAAAGATGCTGGGAGCACGAAAACATATCTATTTCATTAAATAAACTATTGTGTAGGACACACATTCTGTAAAGTGGCATTGATCTATATTTGTTCTAGTTACTTCTGTATGGAAAAGGTTTTTAGACCGAGTTGGTTTAACTGGAGCTCGAAAATACAGTTCTGCAAGAAGTTGTGGTGTGCATCAGCCATCGAACGTCTATCGTTAAGAGAAATCATGCTGTATCTATCTAATAATTCATTATAAGAGCACCTTGGGGAATGAATACGGTAGTTGAGAATACGGAAAAACTTTTTTTGTACAAGTTCTAGGCGATTTTTGTATGTATCGTAGTATGGGTTCCAAATGGAGGATAAATACTCAAGTTGTGAGCGCACTAAACTTTTGTAAAGACGCATAAATGTTTTCTTTCGCTTAAAAAAGAGTTCTATGCAATATTAATGATTATTTTTAATAACATTGTGAATGTTGTCTACTATTACATTTCAAAAAAATTAAATAAAAAGACTATTTATTTCTTAAAGTATTTTACTACAAATGTAAATAAAAATTAAGGACTAGTTTTTTTTTTTAAATTGTATACTCACCATTACACCAGTAGCTACGTATATTATATCTAAATTAATTACATTGTTTATTACATTTGTAAATATAGGATTTAGATTATTTCGTGATAAGCATGTCCTGCAAATATTATTGAAATCCATTCTATAATATTTTTAAAAATATTATACCCGTCAACGAGTATATAAGAGGCCCGTTTTGACATTTGTCATCGAGACGTAAATATTAGTAACCATACGACTCGATATTCGATACTCACGATAAATCGATTCAAGTTCAAGTCAAGTATTATTTGATCGATTTGATTAAGTAATCTAAATTCTAAAGTGCATTTGATTAAAATTTTGATCAGAAATTCAACATAAACTTTAATATTGTATGTAATTTGAAATAATACAATTTGTACAAAAGGCCAGCTTGTCTTTATTTTATATTTTTATCTTGTTTTGTAATGTTTACAAGAATTTTAATCATTCTGTTATCAGCTCGTTGAAGATCGACATGGTTTCGGATCTTGTATCATAATCAATAACATAAAAAAGTTTTAGAGCTTCAAAATGTAAGTTGTGCACAACATCTTTTAATCTATAATCTTTAATTGACACGATTAAACCTTTAATAAATGCTTAACATAATCTGAAAATACTGAAAACATAAAAATATGTAGTTAATACTATGCGTAAAATTATTTTTAAGACGTCAAAGACACATTGACAAATTGACATTAGCTGTTCGAAAGTGACTTTCTAAAAAAAACATGATTTTCACGTGTATAAACTAACAATTATTGTATATTTCATTACTAAGTTGTTTTCAAAGGATGTGTGATTGTTGCACGGCAAAATGGTAGTCACAGAGGATAAAACATTTGATATATTCGTAGCTAGTAAGATAGGTTCTTTTAAACGTAAGTAAAATAAAAAATGGTAATTCATTTTAGTATATTTATTTTTATTAAAATTGCAATCTTCTACTAGAAAAGCAAAAGTATAGAGATGTATAAGGTTTCTGACTTTAGTTTCGGCATCAATTTATATCTCTACTAACAATTTCTAAACACGACAATATTTCTCTTCATGTTCGTGTTACTTCTTAAATTACGAGGTTATATTTATGTTAATTTAGCAAAATTTGTGTCTGTTTATTATTGCTTAAATTCAAAATTTGCTTTTCACTAATAAACAAGAAATTATAACTCTACTAACATTTAAATACATTAATAATTCTATAAATCTCACATAAAACAACTGTTCCACTGTCATAAAACACTATTATTCAAATAAAATTATTTATTATTGGATTTCAGATATTAAATACTACACAGATGTGTCAAAAAATAGTAAAAAATGTATAGAAAATCTAGTTGAAATAAAGAGTTTACAGAAAGATGACGCCATAACGTCTATGGTGTGGGGGAATGAGGAACAAACTGAAATATTAATAGGCAAGAAAAATCAGCAGGTAATTGTTGAATTATTGATTATTTTCTTAGATTGTTATTTGACTATTTGATAAAAATTAACCTTTAATAAATGGTAAGGTGTGTATCAAGAGAGAGAGAGATGAATGCAAGAGATGTAAACCATATGAAATGTATAAAAGACGAAGCGGGGAAGATTTTGACGGATGATGAGGAAATAAAAGAACGCTGGAAGAGATACTTTAATAACTTGATGAATGAAGAAATTGAATGGAGCGGAGTGTTAGAAAATGTACGAAGTAATGAAGGAATGGTGAAAGAGGTAAGTATAGAGGAAGTGAAGATGGCAGTGCAGAGTATGAAGAATGGGAAAGCAGTTGGGCCAGATGGTATACCAGCGGAAGTATGGAAGTTTTTGAAGGCGGATGGATGGAAGTGGCTGACTTTATTTTTCAATAAGTTGCTGCAAGAAGAGGTCATACCCGAGGAATGGTGCTACAGTTCACTGGTGCCCATTTTTAAAAATAAAGGTGACATACAAGACTGCAGCAGCTATCGGGGAATAAAGCTCATGTCACATAGTATGAAGATATGGGAGAAAGTGATAGCGCGACGAATGAGAGAAGAATGTGAGGTCACACAGAACCAATTTGGATTTATGCCGGGCCGGGGAACTACGGACGCCATATTTGCACTCCGCCAACTCTGCGAAAAATATCGACTCGCACAAAAAGACCTACATATGGTGTTCGTAGATCTGGAAAAGGCTTACGATAGGGTCCCCCGTAAGGTTCTGTGGTGGGCTATGAAAGGGAAAGGAGTGCCAGAGAAGTATGTACGACTTGTTCAGGCGATGTATGATAGAGCTAGCACCCACGTCCGGTCCGAAGCCGGGGTAACTGACAAGTTCAGTGTGGCTGTAAGTTTGCACCAGGGGTCGGCTTTAAGCCCGTATCTATTCCTCCTGGTAATGGATGTTCTAACATCAGACATACAGGAGGAAGCACCCTGGTGTATGCTGTTTGCTGACGACGTTGTTCTTGTCGGAGATAATGTCCTTGAGGTACAGAGCAGACTGGGAAAATGGCAGGAAAGACTGGAGGGCGCGGGATTGAGGATAAGTAGGTCTAAAACCGAGCACTTGTTCTGCGATTTCAGCGGTTCGTCCGGTTTTTCCCATATTGCCTTGGATGGTGTATCCCTACCAGTCTGCTCCGACTTCCGCTACCTTGGGTCATTAATACAAAATGACGGCAACATAGACCGTGACGTGAAAAATAGAATAAATGCGGGATGGATGAAATGGCGACAGGTCTCTGGAACAGCTTGTGATCCACGAATGCCCCTTAAACTTAAGGGGAAAATCTATAAAACGATCATAAGACCTGTCGTAATGTATGGATCGGAATGTTGGGCAACAAAAGTGACGGATGAAAGAAGAGTGCACGCAGCCGAGATGAGAATGCTAAGATGGATGTGTGGAGTAACGAGGAAAGATCGGATTAGAAATGAGTATATAAGGGGAAGTTTGAAAGTAGCACCCGTGACAGAGAAAATGAGGAACAATAGGTTAGCGTGGTATGGGCATGTAATGAGGAGGGATGACCGCTATGTCGGTAAAAGAATGTTAGGGATGAATGTCGAAGGACGAAGAGCGATCGGCAGACCGAAAAAGCGATGGATGGATTGTGTGAGTGAGGATATGAGAAAGAAAGGAGTAAGCGCTGGAGTGACGAATAATAGAGAGGAATGGAAGAGGAAAACATGTTGTGCCGTCCCTACATAAGTGGGATAAGGGCAGGAAGATGATGAAATGGTATGGTGTTTGACTTCTAAATCTATACAGTAATCCCCCCCTATAACACGGTATTCTTAATGCATATAGGGGGATTAATGTATATAGATATATATCTATTCTTAATATATAAAATTCTCGTGTCACAATGTTAGTTATCAAACTTCTCGGAAACGGTTTGACCGATTCTTAAGAAAATTTTTGTGCATATTTGGTAGTTCTGAGAATCGGTCGTAAACTATTTTTTAAACCCCTAAATTATAAGGGTGGCCCACTCCAAAATATTTTTTTATTTTAAGGAATTGATTTTTTGGTTTTATTTTATTATGATTAAGCATTTAAAAATACATACAAACTTAAATTTTCACCCTTCTACCACCGAGCCCTATTTTTTAATATGTTAAGCGACAAAACAATGTTTGCTGGTTCAGCTAGTATATAGATAAGAATTATGTGTTAACTATGTTTCTGTGCTAATATCCAAACTGCTAACACCGATTTTAATGAAATTTTGGACAGATATAGAACTTTGTTCACAACTTAAAATATAACTTATATTTTATTTAGATATATATACATACTAGCGATCCTCCCCGGCTTTGTACGGCTGAAAAAACTATCAGTGTTCCTCTACTATATTCTACTTGTATTATACATATTAACCGTCCTCTGGAATCACTCTATACTCAAGAAAAGCGCATCAAAATCCATCATGTAGTTTTAAAGATCTAAGCATACAGACAGCGGAAAGCGACTTTGTTTTATACTATGTAATGATAATTATTATATTCACGAAAATAAAATATGGCAGTACGAAGTTCGCCACATCAGCTAGTGTATAACTGTATAAAAATGAATCACAGAAATGCATGTACTTGCATAACTTCTAAATGACAACAACAAATTGGATAATTGGTTATTTTGATTGACTAGCCCGTTGGCGCAGTTTGTAGTGACCCTGCTTTCTGCTCCGAGGGTTGTGGGTTCTATTCCCACCCCGAGTCTGGGTCTAATATAAATACTTATTTATATATGTATTATTTATAAGTATGTTTATCGAAAAAAAAAAAAAAAATGTAGCTATAGACCAGTCGGCTGTTACCTATAACACAAGCATTAAGTTGCTTACTTTAGGAACAGACGACCGTGTGTGTATTGTGTAAATATTTATTTATATTTATATTTATTTATAATTATTATCCCTGCTAAGTTTGTATAAAAAGAAATGTTATAATTGTGTTTGCTCGCAAACGAAAAAAACTAACAAACGAACCAGTCGTTACTACGATTTTCGAGGGTTTCCCTCGATTTCTCTGGGATTCCATCATCAGATCCTAGTTTCCTTATCAACACTTGGGATATCTCCTTCCCAACAAAAAAAGAATTATCGAAATCGGTTCATAAACGACGAAGTTATCCCCGAACATACATAAAAATAAATATTTACGGTCGAATTGAGTAACCTCCTCCTTTTTTAAAGTCGGCTAAAAAAAGGACGCTCCGAGAAGCCTGTGAAAGCCCCCTTTTCACGCATAATAGACCACCTTTGCGTCTAAATGCGGAAAACCGAGCCCAATACAATACAATACAATACAATACAAGACAGTAAAGAAATAATTCTTATTTAGTATTGTTGTTCGTAAGTTATGAGCTTATAATTATTTATGGCCAGTTTCGATAACATACATATCTCTGGTTTGGCATAGGTTATTGACACTATTTGTATGAAGCCTACATCAAAATTCTATCTCTAGATTATTATAACCTTATATTCTTTACGTACGCTTGACTTGGGGAGTAAACTGCTGAATGCGTGACGAGAGCGTTACGAAAAGTGTGATCGGGCAAGGCGAACTGAGCAAGAGAGAGGACACATTTTCTTTCTCTTATTCTCTCACAGCCAGTTACGTTTTATATATCTAAGACAGTGCAGGCCTATTGCGTAGCAGGTTTACTTCAGTCGTGTGGTCTAAAGCAAACTTTTTTTTTTTTTTTTTTTTAATATTATAATACTTCACACATATTTAATAAAATCCACAGATTCAAGTCTACAACACGCTCCAAGGTTTCACGAAAACGTACACAGCCGATTTCGGTACGGGCGATATAGTTGGTCTCGGTAAACACAAGAGGCGACTGCTGGCAGCGCTGTCCAGTGGCACAGTGCAAATATGGAGCAAGAAGGAGAATGTGGTTGTGAATACTGGCGGCAAGTTGGATAAAATGAAAGTTTATGAACAGGACACTACTCTGTTTGCTACCGGTTAGTAATACATTTGCTTCAGCCTGTAATATCCCATGTAGGAGAAGGATCAGAGCTTAATCCACCACGCTGCTCCAATGCCGGTTGGCGGATATATTCCCGACTTAACGATCGCTATCAGGTGTACATGATTACAACCGGGACCGATGGCTTAACGTGCTCTCCGAGGCACGGTGGGGAGACCCATGAGGACTAACAACCAGACCAGAAATAAATATTTGTATGAACACAAATATCATTCCGAGCGGGAATAGGACCAGCGACCGTCGGTGTTTAAGCGCCGCTAACACTTCACACGCACTATTACACCAGAGCGGTCGAGTAAATTAGGTGCATATCTGGATGATGGGTACCTTAGTTTTGTTTTTCTAATATACTATAAAGGCGGCAGTTTCCTTGTGGTCAAGCTGATGGTAAGCTGTTATCGTAGTCTGTGGAGGCTTACGCGTCAGCGATTCCGAGTGCCACACTATGATGACGAAGGCACCGCTGGGTTTTAGTGGGTAGTCTGGCATGTTCAGACGTGTCGGTAGCCTGACACTCACTTCGTCGTTGGCGGCGTGGTGCTTAAAGGGATTTCCTAGCATCGAGACAAAAGATTCTTACTGTGAACATTGCCTTCATGTTTCTGAGTCTAAATGGATACCTTTCTAAGAACTCTGGCTAACAAACTCCACTGCAAGACACATCATTGCTTGAAAGTTGTATTATTTGGCTGTGATCTTCTGTAAGGTCGAGGTACTACCTCAGTTGGGCTGCTCCATATTTTGAGCAGGAAATTCCTACTGTGCCCTACCTCAGTTAGTTATGTTTCAGGTGGTGAAGAGAACGAGTTAAAAGTGTGGCGTATTGGTGAACCGGCGCCCATATTTACAGCTAAGAACTTGCCACATGACTGGCTCCAGCTCAGGAAACCAGTGTGGGTGTCCGATCTCACATTCTTGGCTCCAGAGTTGTTGGCTGTCTGCTCGAGACACGGTTACGTCAGGTGAGCCTAAAAACTTGATAAATAGTCGATAAGCAGTCTTTAAAACTTGTTACTAGTAAAGTTATTTGATGTATAACGGCATCCAATAGATTGATTTTTAATCGATTCAGCCTGTTACACTGCTAGGCAAATATGTGCCTTTCTCCATGTAGCAGAAGGGTCAAAGCTTAATCCACCACGCTGCTTCACTGTAGGATGGTGGATATATTCCCTACTCGGAGTAACAATCAGTTTTCTATGATAATAACAGAGACCGACAGATTAATGTGGTCTACAAGGCACTCTACGGAACCCACAAGAATACTCAACCTGAAAAAATATGTACATAAATACAAATATCCATCCCAAGCGGAATCGAACCCGGAATTGCTAGTTTTGGTGTGATATAATTTTTTTTTCATCACAACACTACTACTATTTACTTTACTTAATTTACACCTAATATTATTTTAGACTGTACGATACAAGAGCACAAAGACGACCCGTGTGCAATGTGGAGTTTGAGTCGATGGCTGCGACTTGCATGGCACCTGGGTTCGATGATCAGTGAGTTACCTTTCCAATGTATATAACCAACCAAATGTACCTATTTTAATAAAAAGTCACAGACTTAGATTACAGTTTACGTTGAACGGAGATGACAAAATTTACTCTATTTAAATTAATTCATTAAAATCACGCCCTTATGTAGTGTTGTGTTCCTGTGGTGAGTGAGGTGAGCATTTCAGCCTATACAGTCCACTGCTGGACATAGGCCTCCACAAGTTCGCGCCAAAAATGGCGTGAATTCATGTTTTTTGCCCATAGTCACCACGCTGGGCAGGCGGGTTGGTGACCGCAGGGCTGGCTTTGTCGCACCGAAGACGCTGCTGTCTGTCTTCAGCCTGTGTATTTTAAAGCTAGCAGTTGGATAATTATCCCTCCATCGGTTGGCTTTTTAAGTTCCAAGGCAGTAGTGGAACTGTGTTATCCCTTAGTCGCCCCTTACGACACCCACGGGAAGAGAGGGGGTGGCTATATTCTTAATAGATAATCTCGCCACACAACTTAAAAGATAATCTCGTGTAAAGTGTAAGAAGCATACGTCTCACCTGATGGTAAGTGGTTACCGTCGCCTATAGACGCCTGCAACACCACAAGCATCGCAATTGCGTTGCGGTCCCTACCACTTACCATCAGCTATGCCGGACTCTTTTTACCTAGTGGTATGTAAAATAATATTTTCTTCCTCAGTCACGTTCTGGTAGGCTTCGGTCGTGGTCAGCTCCAGCAAGTAGACCTTCGGAGAGGAAAACCGGACAAGGGATACAAGGGGGCAGTAGGTGCGGTTACCAGTGTTGTGGGGGTGGGGGGTAAAGTGGTCAGCGTTAGCCTCGACCGGCATCTCAGGGTCCACAGGGCTGATAGCAAGGAGATGATATACAAGGTTAGAGAATTTTATCCACATTCTTGAAATTAGATTTATCTGTAAACTGTATACAGTCAAAACAAAAAACCTTCCGTAGCTTAATTGGCTAGAGACTGAAACGGTCTTTCAGAGATGCAGGTTCGATTCCCGCTGGAACGATAGATTTTTGATATGATATTAAAAATGTTTAAAGACAAAAAAAATTTAGATTTTAACTAGCTGACCCGCTAAACACTATTAAAAAATAGGGGTTGATCGTAGAGGGTTAAAAATTTAGGGTTGTATGTATTTTTTATTGTTGTATCACAAAATAAATAAATAAAAAAAATAATTTATATAAAAATTAAATAAAAATAATTTAGGGGTGGACTACTCTTAACATTTAGGAGGATGAAAAATAGACGTTGTTCGATTCTCAGAGCTACCCAATATGCACACAAAATTTCATGAGAAACGGTCAAGCCGTTTCGGAGGAGTATTGTAACTAACATTGTGACACGAGAATTTTATATATTAGATTTATTTAGGGCTCGTGTCACTGGTTGTGGATGAAGTTTATCCTACACTTAAGTTACGAATAGGCTTTTACTAAAAGGCTATACACATTAAATAAGTGTTATCCAAAACTGGTCTAACAGACCCTTAGTATATTATTAAACACATTATACAGTACTAATGTTTTGCGATAGTCGACATTCTAAATGATAAAAAATGTAGGCTATAATACTTCCATCTGTGACTTTAACGAGTTATAAATTAATTATCACAAAAATCAGATATTTAATTTATATAATAATTTCTGTTTTTCAGCAATATTTAACATCAAAGCTGACAGGAGTGCTAGTCCAGACCGCGACCTCTACGCCTCTTAAGAGAGGTGACCCAGAGGTCAAGGAAGAGGACGAGGTGGTCGAGGAGGTCGAGGTCAAAGAAGAGGATATGGATGACCTCTTTGATAATATGGAAACTGTTGGGTGAGTAAAGGAATGTTTTTTTTTAATATATATTTTACGTGAATTATAATAATTGTGTTGTTTACGAATACAAAAAGAATCATTAAAATCGTTACAGCTAGTATAAAGTTATGAGGTCAGCCGACGTCATTTCCTAATCCAAGCGAATGCTGGGATAAAAAGTGGCCTATGTTTTATTCTGGATCGCCAACTACCTATATTCCGAGTTTCATTGAAAAAAAAATCCAGTAGTTTTTGCGTGAAAGTGTAACTAACAGACATCCATTCTCAGAAACTTTTGCTCATATAACTCACTAGCTTCTGCCCGCGTGGAATAGGAACAATTCTGTCATACACGACTTAACTGTTTACGCAGCGCACTACGCAAGCAGGGGAACCTCTCAAAAGGAACAAGAAAACCTCGATTTTGAAACATTCTTCATTGATACTCCGCTTCTATTAGTCTTAGCGTGATGACATATAGCCTATAGCCTTCCTCGATAAATGACCTATCTAACACTCAAAGAATTTTTCAAATCGGAGTAGTAGTTCCTGAGATTAGTGCGTTCAAACAAACTCTTCAGCTTTATAATATTCGTATATATTAATAACACGCAAGATTCTCACTGATTGACTAGCCTGTACTCCCAACTTTGTTTACGTTTTTTTTTTCTTAAATTGATTTTTATGAGTATCGGAAAAATCACCAAAATGGGCAAAGTAAAAAAATATTTTGCGTCACACGAATTTCACGATTTTTTGACCGCTCGCGCGCTCCTTCGTTCTTGTCACAGATGGTCATATTTATGAGACCCAAGTCTAGTGTCACAGATGGTCATATTTATGAGACCTCTAACTACTAGTGTAACGTCACAAATATTCCACTTTTAGACGTATTATTGTGTGTGCTGTGTGGCTACGGCACTAAAGAATTTAGCCACCCCCTCTCTTCCTGTGGGTGTCGTAAGAGGCGACTAAGGGATAACAAGGTTCCACAACCGCCTTGGAACTTAAGAAACCGACCGAAGGCGGGATAACCATCCAACTTCTGGCTTTGAAATACACAGGCCGAAGACGGGCAGCAGCGTCTTCGGTGCGACAAAGCCAGCCCTGCGGTCACCAACCCGCCTGCCCAGCGTGGTGACTATGGGCAAAACACATGAGTTCACGTTATTTTTGGCGTGAACTTGTGGAGGCCTATGTCCAGCAGTGGACTGTATAGGCTGTAATGATGATGATGATGAGACGTATTATTATTAAATTGAAACATCAGTTTCGAAATTATACTCGTATTTATTGTCATTTAACTAACAATTGGATATATTTTGAAATGCGATGTCACAAAATTTTGGCCGCCTTTTCACACTCCTTTAACGTGTGACGTAATATTTGGATGGCCCCATATGGAAATCATTTTTTATTTTTTTTATAACTAACTTTAAATTTAATTACAGTGATAAACCACGAAAGAAACGTAAAGAAGATGCAGAAGCGACAGAAGCTAAGAAGATGAAGCCGTCCACAGAGGGCAGCACCGTTGAAATAGAAAACGAAGACCCAGAAGAGAAGATCGTGAAACTTCTCAAGAGCACGGAGAAGCAAAAGAAGAAAATGGAGAAGAAGAAGCGGGAGAAGAAGGCGAAGAGCGTTTTTCATAATGCTTAAAATAAATTATGTTTATGAAATAAGTTTTTTTAATTATACCTTTTTTTTTTAAATCTATATCTAATATATAAAATTCTCGGGTCGCGGTGTTTGTAGTTAAACTCCTCCGAAACGGCTTGACCGATTCTCATGAAATTTTGTGTACATATTGGGTAGGTCTGAGAATCGAACAACATCTATTTTTCATCCAATTAAGATAACGGGGAGGGGGGTTGAGAAAGTTAATAACATATATGGCAAAACAACGTTTGCGGGGCAGCTAGTTAATATTATAAAAAGTGAAAGTTTTCAAATTCGTTTCTTTTTAGGGGGTAATCTTCGCAAATACTGATCCAATAACGAAATTCTTTAACTAATAGAAAGCTAAACAATTCAGGAGTGACATAGGCTATATTTTATTGTGATTGTGACAAAAAACTCAGTGAAAAATCTTATATACAAAATTCTCGTGTAACGATGATAGTGATTTGGGGGTGTGAGGAACAGAGTGTAAAGTTCTTCATCCACCCTCGCAAAGGGATGATCCTCCAACCAGTTGGGTGTTGTCTGGTGGGCTAACGCCCCAAAGGTTGTTGTCGGATTCTTGTATATATTATACTTAATCGCTCTGATAACTTTGATATTGCGATGTAGGATAGGTCAGTTATAAGTTACATAGTCGTATGTCGCGCGATAGATGTCGCCACAGTTACAATACTCCTCCGACGCGGCTGGACTGATTTTATATGAAATCTTGTGTGCATATCGGGTCGGTGTGAGAATCCGCCAACATCAATTTTTTATACAGCTCAGTTATAAGGGGGTGGGGGTTTAAAAACATATATGGCTAAACAGCGTTTGCGGGGTCAGCTAGTAATAAGCTATAAAGCAGAGTATAGCCCATAATAACAAAGCAACAACCTTAAATCCCGCATTGGAGCAGCGTGGTGGATTAAGCTCTGATCCTTCTCCTACATGGGGAAAGAGGCCTATGCCCAGTAGTGGGACATTACAGGCTGAAACGTAACCTTAAATCCTATCTAATATATCGTAACATTAATCGTCGTGTGTAGTTGTTGTGACAGAAGCTAGTATTTTCATACAGGGCACATGACTGAACTCCACTGCGAACTGGCGGATATATTCCATATTATTAGTAACGATCGCTACCAGGTGTTTATGACAGCAACCGGAACAGACTGCTTAAAGGCCGGCGCCCATTGCCGGCACGGCACGGTGCGTCATAGCAAAGGATTTTAACACTAATTAAGTTATTTTGAACCTTATTTCAATGAGTTTAGAATTTATGTTACTTTATTTTGGTACCACGATGCCGCAACGTGCCGCAGGATGCTGCGGCATGACACGACACGCCACAGAATGCGGCGGCATGACGTGTCTTGCTTTTTCATTCCACGGGATGACGCGGCGCGCCATTGCATCCCGCGAGACGTGTGGGTCACTTTGGGGTCGAGGAATTATGATTGCTAGATAGTTGAAATAAGGTTGAAACTTGTGCAGCATTTCGGTGGGGCGCAGTCCGGTCTGTGCGCGGGGGCAAGGGAGGGAGAAAACACACTGGCGCGCGCCATTTTATGTCTGTCTCTCACAACACTGACTGCGCATGAAAAGTGATTAGCACGTGCGTACGCGATATAATAATATTACTTTCACGTAAAATACGGAAAAATGGATGAAGAAAAGCTTATTAATCTGGTTCGTTCGCATGAGTGTATCTACAATGTGTCCTCCCGTTTCTACATGGATCAACATATGAAAAGGAACGCATGGCTGAAAATTGCAGAAGAAATGAATAAAACCCGTAAGTTATTTTTTACTTATTTATTGTCAAAAACAGAAGCTAACATCTATTAACAATTTTATTTTGCCAGTACACGTTACCAACATTAGAAAAATATTCCGTGAAACAATCTCTTACAACCATCCCTTCGAGATTGTTGAACACTGTATCATTGGTTCTATCGATTGCATTATTAGTATTAGAGCTAAGCGCCTCCATAGAATGACCATCAATGATAAAGTTATGCAAACACGTGCTTGCTAGTATGATGTTGTTAATGTACTTTGGTTGAACTTTTATACCTTTTTGAAATAATTCAAATCTTTCTTGTAACATCCCAAAAGCATTTTCTACAATACGCCGTGCTCTACTTAAGCGATAATTGAATATCCTTTTTTTTTCATCATTTAAAAGATGTGAGGGGTATGGTCTCATAATATTTTCTGTTAGTGGAAAGGCTTCATCGGCGACAAATACGTGGGGTAATTTTTGAGTTGAATGTGGTAAAGCCTTTTCCGGTGGTATGCATAAAAACCCATTACGTAGTTTCGAACCAAATTTAGAGCTTTGGAGTATACCGCCATCGCTATTTCGACCATATGCTCCGACATCTACAATCACAAATTTGTATTTTGCATCCACGACAGCTAATAAAACGATGCTAAAAAACTTCTTGTAGTTGATATACATACTTCCACTGTTATTAGGAGCTCTAATCTTGAAATGCTTACCATCTATTGCCCCAATGCAGTTAGGAAAATTCCAAAATTTATCAAAGTCGGTTGCAATTGACTGCCATTGTTGGCTCGTGGGTTTCGGCAATGCAGTCGACCTTAATACAGTAAATATTGCTTTACAGGTTTCGTGGACTATATTACGCACGGTAGTGAATCCCATACGATAGCTAAAAGCTAAAGACTTAAAAGAAGCTCCTGTAATTAAATACCTGTAACAAAACAAAAAAAAAATCATTAAGCCGGGTCTAGACATGTATTATTTGCACGATCCGATCACCGTATCCGCGTATCATGATCGCATATGTGGACGGGTAAACGCGTCATTACCCGTCCACATATGCGATCATGATCATGATCATTACATACATACATATGCGATCATGATACGCATCGAGGATACGAATACGGTGATCGGATCGTGCAAATGATACATGTCTGGACCCGGCTTTAGTAAACGACTTAAAAGCGTGTGTTATTTGAAATACTTCATTCTTGTTACAGATGAAGAATGCCAGAAGGCGTGGAGCTGCCTTCGTAACAATTATAGAAAAGCCTTAAAAAACAGGGTGTACAAAAGCGGTGACGCTGCCAAAAAGAGACGACCAATTAAATTTGAAAAGGAACTTGAATTTCTGCAAAAGTTTTTTCAAGATAGACCTCAGCTCTCAAATTTAGACTCTTCTTCCGAAGATACACAGCTTTCCGAAGATACGCAGCATATTGAAAATACACAACCTCCCGAAACAGCATCAACTGTTCCTTTTCCTGGAGCACAATCACCTATATCTCCAATGTCGTTTTTATCACAGGCATCAGATTCTAGACCAGTTAGACATGATCGTCAGCGATCATACATGTCATCGGAAGCACAGCATACGGAAACAACAGCAGAAATATTAAAAAAATACATTGAAAACCAAAAAAAGGAACAACATCCTATGGAGATATTTTTTCAGGCAATGGCGGCAACAGCGAAGACTTTGTCACCAAAATTACAAGCTGAAATAAAACGCGATGTTTTACATATTGTTACTGATGCAGAAATAAAGCATTTGGAAAATGTGGAGTTAACTTCAGTTGTGCAGCCAAGTCGTCCTTCAACATCAAGTTCAGGATTCGATATTTCAAATGAATTACATTCATCTCAGCAATACGTACCAACTTCTGTTGCCAGAACCCATAATACAATAATCGAAAGATCAAATCCTTTACACAATTTTTGTTCATTTAGTAAGGCCGAACAACAATATAACACCGAACCAAACTATGGTGCTACACATATAGAATACATACCTACTGCTATATCCAGACGTCATAATAATAATGATATACATGACAATAACTCCAATAGTGAATTGGCGGACTATGAAAATTCATAAAATTTTATAATACTTTCATTTTTGTCATAATGTACTGTAGGTACACAACTGGATTGATGGTCAAGTGCCACCATGTAGCAGTTGTGGTAGATAGCTGATTATAAAAATAAATAATTACTAAATATATCAAGACTTTTAATTTAATATTAGTAAATGCTCCGTGGTGTCACCTGCCGCTCATGAGCGCATGTCTTGCTTCCATGAGCGCGAACACAGAATACCCTTATACAATTACCTTAATGACAAACAGCTATCCACATACCATAACTTAGATTGTAATATATAATAGCTAGAACAAGTTAGCTGGGAAGCTGTATGTATTACGCGTTGGTATATGAATCATTGTAATGTAATATATACTTACCTTAAACATACAGACAATCTCTCGGTAACAGGTATAGGCGATCGAAAATTAGTTTTGTTTTTCTTTATATGCGATTTTAGCAAATGACTTAACTTTTCAAATTTTTCATAGTCCATTCTGTAATAATCATAGAATTTTCGCATGTCGTATCTCAAATCATTAAACAAGTTGCTGAATTCACCATTTGTAGATCTTGTTCTCCATAAATTATGCACCCAGAATTGTCTTTTCGTCAAATTAGCACTTCTTATTTGTCTCTCTTCATCTTCAGCTAGAAGTGCTATTAAAACTAAATCCCAGTCAACCATAACGACACAACCAAAATCGAACACGCGCGGAGCAAAACTGATGGATGCCAGAGTGACTGGGCTTTCAGAAGGATGCCACGGCATGCCACGGAACGCCACGGGATGCCGCAGCACGCCGCGGGATGTTACAGCACGCCGCGGGTTGCCTCTGCACAACCTGCCGTGCCATGCCGTGCCACGCCGTCAGTGGGCGCCGGCCTTTACGTGCTCTCTGAGACACGGTGGGGAGACCCACAAGGTTACCCAGACTGGAAAGAAGTTTTTTTTACAAATACCAATATAATTATGGTAGAATATCTGCTATATCCGCCAACCCGCATTGGAGCAGCGTGGTGGATTAAGCTCTGATCCTTCTCCTACATGGGGAAAGAGGCCTATGCCCAGTAGTGGGATATTACAGGCTGAAGCGTATCTGCTGTAAAATGATAAAGCTTTTTGATAAGTTAAATATACTTTATTTAATAATAATAATAAAAAAACGAGTTGCTTTAGACCACACGACTGAAGTAAAACTTCTATAGCAATAGACCTGCACCGTGTCTTAGATATACGAAACTGGCTGTGAGAGAAAGAAAATGTGTGCTCGCACCTCTCTTGCTCCGTTCGCTTCGCCCGATCACACTTTTCGTAACGCTCTCGTCACCCATACACCAGCGTACTCCCCCAGTCCAGCGTGCGTAAACAAGTTTTACTTCAATAATAAGATAATTAAATACATATTTAATTAGGCGCGTGGTTCTCCTTGTCCGGCCACGAGGGATCGGACGCTGTCTTCACGAGCTCCCAGAGGGCGTCGCTGTTTACTTGCATTTCAAACGGTAATAGAAGTTTTCGGGCTTCGTTCTTCACATCTGGGTACATTTGTTAAGGATATTTTATCGTTCAATAATAATCATATTGAGGACCTTTTTTTACGTGGGAAAATCCATCACGGATGGGTTATGTCAGACTCCTACTGACTAAAAAACCACCACGTGTGAGCAGTCGTCCGTGTGGAAGGGGCGAGATGGGGTCGCGCTAGCATTCGCATCCTGTCATATTGATAGCCTGTCTCACCGGATGTGGGCAAATTTTATCTTGCAAATAAGTTACAAATAGAATTTAACAGCAGGAGGTAGAATAGGCCATTAGGACCTGTATCGCCTCAATTAATAAATTATAACTTTTGGATTCATACTTGCCAATAGAAATATCTCATAAATACAGAGGAATTTAATGGTAAAAAGAGGCCATCCACAAATTGCGTCACACGAATTTCACGATTTTTGGACCCATCCCCTGTCCTTGTCACAGATGGTAACATTTATGAGACCCTCCATACACATATTTTGCAATTTCACACCTCTAATTCTTATACCTAGGGGAGGCTTACGTCCGGCTGTGGACTGTAAAAGGCTGATTATGAAATTCTTACTCACTAAATTTATTGAATTAATTATTTATTTATTTATTTTATCTATAATATAAAAATGAGTCGCTGAATGTGTTGCTAAGCGCAAAACTCGAGAACGGTTGGACCGATTTCGCTAATTCTTTTTTTAAAATATTCCTTGAAGTACGAGAATGGTTCTTACGGAGAGAAACATTCAAAAAAAAAAATTTAAATTTCCTGAAAAAGTCTAAAAACAACACTTTTCTATACTCCCATACAAAAGATTTGTGATAATACTTAAAAGTCAATTTGAACTTTAATACCATACGATAAAGTTTGTGTTAGGCGATACGAAGTTCGCCGGGTCAGCTAGTTCATAAATAAAAACAATATATACCTATATAAATTTGTCAACACTAGCGCCGTCATACTAATTTATTGTCGAATTAATTGTTATCTATTACGATTAATTTGGCTAGGAGGGACGTATAACTCGAGCAGTGAAGGTGAGCGTTGATACGTATCTCAAAGGGGGCCTCCTTAAACCTACACCTGGGTCGCAAGTCCTAGGCACTGCTCTGAGTTACTCCCTCCGCCACACGATAGACACGTGTTTGGTGGACGTTACAATTTCGTTATAATCTTTTTAAGTACTACCTACATAATATTGTAAAGAGTGCGAGTATAACCTACGCCCGCGTCCTGAAAATATAGAAAAGGAGCTTCCAAATAGTCTAAAGACTACAAATTTAAAAAATTATAAAAATATATAATATTATCTTATACTATTAAACGAGCAATTCTTGTATATATATATATATATATATATATATATATATATATATATATAGAATCTGAATCTCGGAAACGGCTCCAACGATTTTCATAAAATTTAGTATTTAGGGGGTTTCGGGGGAGATAAATCTATCTAGCTAGGTTTCATTTTCAGGAAATGTCGTTTTATCCCTGTTTTTAGGAATTGAAAAAAATATCGTTAGAATACGAAGGTAAATTTCGCATAAGTTAATGTAGTTGAAATAGCTCGGTGGGAAATCGGCCGCTCGGGATCAACCGTTAAGATCATGGTTCAAATCCACATGTCCCTGATCAATTATTTTTTCTTTTTCTTTTTCTAATTGCACTCGTTATTTTTAATTTAAATAGACTGTTATTATTTTTTATTATTATGTCGGTAAAATCGAAAAATATTATTCATATTTTATCAATATGTAATTCGTATTTATACTTTATGATTTCCAAAAAACACGATTTACTAAAAATACCGAGCTTAGCTCGGTCACCCGGGTACTAATTATATTAAATTAAAACATCGGTTACCTTTTTTTATTTCCATTCAACTAATAATTGGATATTATATTTTAAAACGTGAACTTACAAAATTTTGGACCCCTTGTCACACTTCGTCGACCTGAACCACCCCCCCCCCCCCCTAACTTTTGACGTAATTTATCGATGGCCCCAAATAATAATACAACCTTTATCCCATAGCCCATCATACATATAAAATTAATGCTACGCACAGACAGATGATCATCAAATTAATAGCGTAATTTCATTTAAAAGGATACATCCTTTAGCGATGTTAGGTGGTGCGCTGAAGTCGAGCCTGATTCCTGTCAATTCTTTCGCCAGTTGATAGCTCTCTCTGAAACATGTATGTTATGTATTAATTAACATAATTATTTGGGGGCATCTATTCAGCAGTATATAGTGTAATTTCGATTGATTTTTTTAAATATATTTTTTGTTTTTATATAACTAGGATGGCACTTGATGGTAAGTGATTACCGTAGCTTATAGACGCCTCATCGCTAGCGCTATGGTCACCTTACTCACCACATTAACACAACACTGCTTGAAAACAGAATTATTTAGCTGTGATATTCTTTATTTTCTTATTTATTTGTGATAGTCTGGGCAAACGCAGTGTGGGACGTCCTCCGGCTCGTTGGACCGACGATCTACGTAAGATTGCCGGTGTAGGCTGGATAAGGATTGCGGAAAACCGGGATGTCTGGCGGGAACTTGGGGAGGCCTATGTCCAGCAGTGGACTGCCATAGGTTGAAGTGATGATGATGATGAGTGATGATATTCTTTAAGACGACCCTGGACGACGCGTTAGCGCAATGATCACAGCACTGGTTAGTGGCTATCGCGCTGGTGGTTGTGGGTTCGATTCATGCACATGACAAACATTTGTATTGGCCATACAGATGTTTTTCGTGGTCTGGGTGTTCGTGCAGTCCTTGTGAGTCTTTTCACTGACTCGGAGAGCACGTTAAGCCGTCGGTACCGGTTGTTATCATGTACACCTGATAGCGATTGTTACTCATGGTATGGAATATATCCGCCAACCCGCATTGGAGCTTGGCGAATTAAGCTCTGATCCTTCTCTTACATGGGGAAAGAGGCCTATACCTAAAAGTGGGATATTACAGGCTGAAGAGACTTTTATAAGACCGAGATACTTGGACAGTCGGGCGCCTCCAGATTTTGAGCACGATATTTCCTGATGTGCCCAACCTCACTTCGGCATTGTAGCTCACGTCAGAGTTGACTGATTTCAGTGTGGTTATTTTAATTGAACTTTTTCTTACGGTTATATTTATGTTTTAACGTAATGTTTGGGAAAAAGCAATTCAGCAGTTTAAAAGTATATGTCTTTTTTCAAAATGATATAAGGCATATTTTGTGTGTTTGGATTCACTAAGCTAGTTTTAATGATACACCTTAATGGTCTGAAAGGAACCCAAATTAGTTTTTCCTTTTGGCATAGGGTTCTTTAATTTTTTTTTAAAGTTCATTGTTATTTTATGAGCAGTATTTAGACATAATATATAGAATATTCTTAATACCTTAAGCTCGTTGACAACCTGTGTATATGATAAAACTTACTTAGCATTGTCTAGCCTATTTTGATCACTGTCTGCGATCGTGAGTCTAGCCTCAAAGGCAGCACACACCCTGTCCAACTCGCTATCCCGACGAGATAGCTCCGACAGCTGCTGTGTTAGTTCATCCTGGAAATATTAAATTCAAGATAAAAAAACGGTGTAGATTGAAGATGGATGACGGTCAGCATGATTTTATTGACTTAGGGCTTAGCAGAAAATATACAGTTTAAAATCTGGACCAGCCGATTTGAGAAAGTTTCAATCTTACAGGAGTTCATAGCTAAATAACACAACTCTCAAGAAGTGTTGTGTTCCTGAGGTGAATAAGGTAGGGAGTCCCTGAGGAGGGTCAGGGGTAGGGGTAGGGTCGGCGATACACTTGTGATGCTTCTGGTGTTGCAGGGGTTCATTAGACTAATGGTAACCGATTAGTCTTAGGTTGACCATGTTTGATTGCCAACCCAGTCATATAAAAAAACATCATTTGGTAATTTGTTGCAAGCTTTTGCGGTGGATTGTGATAGCTTGATGCAACCCTGAAGAATTTTTATTTATTAATACAATCATATTTAATTTCAAAAAAATTGTATTAAAAAATACATTAGTTGTTTTTTTTTTTTTTTTTTTTTCTATTTCTTACCCTAAAGTAAAAATATAAAGAATAATAAACTCACTTTAATCTTTAATTCCTGTGCGAGTTTGTTTTCTAGTTCATTTCTTTTCTTGCAAGCCTTTAACTGTTGCTGCTGTTTGTCTATTTTATCTTAAAAATATAAAAATGCTCGTCAGTTGTGTTTATCAAAAAATAGTCGAATGAAACATTTATATTTAAAAAAAATTGTTTACCATCGACTTTTTTACAGAACGCGTCGAATTCTTCACTGAGTCGCAGGTACCAAGGGTCAGTTACATCCACAGTCATAATTTCAATGTTTGTTAAAGTATTATGGCGATAAACAGTTAATTCCTATTTATATTTTAAATAAAACTTCTAAAAGTTTTCTCGACGTACTGGTTGTTGTTGTTTTAAAATTTATCCCCAATAGGGAAAGGCAAAGGACTATAATCCATACAGCCTAGTCTGAATTTGTAAGTTTCGTTCTGATATATCAAAAGGCCGGAGCCAAGTCTGAAGTAACTTTATTGTTCTTCTGATTCGATGACTGGTAGAGTAAGGCCGAAACCAAGTCTGAAATTTCATATTTTCGTCTACTCTTCTTTGTCTATAAGTGATAGGCGAGGTCGAAACCAAGTCTGTAATAGGCCGAAGCCTGAAATATCAAAATAAAATTTCACATCCGATGAATGAAGGTCCTGATCCTGTTTCAAATATCATTGATAGTATTGCAAATAAATTCAAATATACTAGTATAGTTATCCAAATTAGTCAATAAATCTTGTGTATTGCGCGGGACATTTTTTGGTCCAGAAGTTGATAACAAGTTGGCTATAAATAAGAGGCGTTCCAGATTAAAAGCGGAGCATTCAAAAAATATGTGATCTAAAGACTGTGTAGAGTTGTTGGTGCAATGTGGGCAAACGGGCGATGAGATGATACGCATACGATTCAAATGTGCATTAAATCTGCAATGTCCAAATCTCAAGCGGCATAGTATTGTATAATATTTTCTGCTTCTATGTTGATGCGATTTAGTAAACCAAGGACTTTTTCCAATATCTTGATTTATCTGAGCATACCAAGATCCTTTTCTTAACAAGGTTTGTCGCCAAAGATCACGCCAATCAGATAGGATTTTTGATTTAATAGCAACTAATAGATCAGTGTATGGTACGGCAACATTCTCATCAACAGGGCTGCCGCTGTCACTGTCAACAATTGAACGTGCCAGAAAGTCCACATGTTCATTTCCCCTTACTCCTATATGTGAAGGTGTCCACAATAATTTGATGTTGTAGTTTCTTCTGGATAGTTGATGAAGGAGATGTCTTATTTCTAAAATGATGAAGTTTGTATTAGCACTGAATTGATAATTATCTAAAGCCTTTAGAACGCTCATACTGTCAGTAATGATCAGCCAATATTGATTAGTTTGTTTTTTAATGAATTCTAGGGCAGCAGTAATTGCTAGAGCTTCAGCTGTAAATATTGATATCTCCTTTTTCAATCTGACGCCTTGGCCAAACTTCAGATGAGGTACATAATAGGCCATGGAGACATTTATATCATTTTTTGATCCATCTGTGTAAACTTGTTTGAACTTATCAGAGTATTGTGCTATGAGGTTGTAAACTTCCTGGCGCTCTTTTAGCTTATGGTCAATAATAATATCGATTTGATTAATAAGACAGTCAAACTCCTTTTCGTAACACATCCAATTGCTAGAACTGTGTATTTTGTGTTGGTTATTTAGATTTAACATGAATGAATATTCGAAGAGAATAAATGGGTTATTAGAAGTTAATGGAGCATTTACAGGATATTTACTATGTAAGTAATTAAGCTTTTTAATTAGAGGATGATTACTAATGGAAAACAGTTTTAGCAAAAAACAGTATTTCAAATATTTAAATCTAAGGTGTAAAGGGGAAATGTTGCACTCGACCTGTAACGAATTAATTGGGGTTGTTTTCATGGCGCCAGTGATAAGTCTCAGGCTGTGATTTTGAATAATATTTAATTTGTTAACCAACTTGTCATTAGCAGAAAAACATAGAAATCCATATTCAAAATGACTGCGTACAAGAGATTTATATAGGGTAAGAAGGATTTTTGGATCAGAACCCCAATATGTTTTTGCAAGAGACTTTAAAATATTAAGAGCCTTAAGAGCTCTATCAACTATGTGGTCTACATATTTGTTCCATGATAAGTTATTCATGAATATAACACCTAAAAATTTAACTTCATTTGTGGTAAGAAGAGATATATTATTATAGTTTATTTTAATTCTTTCAGACCCTACTTTATTAAAAACTATGACTTTAGACTTTTCAAAGCTAATGTCCAATGCAAGATAATTAAAATAAGAATTTAATTTAACTAAAGCTTCGTTTAACTTAAGATTTAGGGTAGTTATATTATTACTAGAACAATAGACTACCAAATCATCAGCAAACTGTAAATTGTATATATGAGAGCCTAGAATTAAGTTTAATCTATGTATATAAAGTGTGAAAATCAATGGACTCAAAATGCTACCTTGACATGTACCTTTATGAGAAAGCCTTGGACCAATAAGTCTATTATTATACTTAACAAATACCTTCCTACTGTGCAAAAAATTAAAAATCCATTGTATAACTTTTACAGGTAAACCAATCGCAGCTAATTCCGTGGATAGAATATGATGGTTAACATTATTAAAGGCTCCAACTACATCGAAGAAAACTCCAGCGAGAGCTTGCTTTGATTGTATAGCATTATAAATATCAAGATGTAAGTGAGCAATGCTCTCCCTTGAAGACCTGCCTCTTCTAAAACCAAACTGATTAGAAGGTAAAATATGATTAGACTCTATGAAATGTTCCAATCTTTGTTTTAAAAGTTGTTCAAATATTTTTCCCATGCAAGAAGTCAATGCTATAGGTCTATATGAATCAAAGTTAAACTTGTCCTTGTTGGGTTTTAAGATAGGTACTAAACAATCAACCTTCCAATCCATAGGAATAAGATTATGCTCCCAAAGAAGATTCAGGATATTTAATAAAATTAGTTTAGATTGAGAAGACAGGTGTTTAAGCATTTTATATGAAATGTAGTCAAGGCCAGGTGTAGAGTCTTTTCTGGATGAAATAGCAGAATTTAATTCGACAATGGTAAAAGATTTTATAATAAAATTTTGATTAGGAAGAATATGGCAGAAAGAATTAAGATTAAAGGCTGGCTCTACAGTATCTGGAGTATATTTTTTGAGAAAATCAAAGATCCAAGAATAGTCAGAGTTGTTATGGGAAGGTGGAGAATAGCTTTTGTTAAATTTTCGCATATACGTCCAAATGACTAATATAGGAGTCGATCTGTTAAATTGTTCACAAAGTTTTATCCAACTGTTTCTTCTCTCATTTCTGATAATATATTTTTTGGTGGCTTGTAGTCTTTTAAAATTAATGTAATTAGCCTCAGTGGGATCAGATTTAAAAGTCAAATAAGCGTTTTTGCTATTTAATACGGCTTTGGTGCAATTGAAATTCCACCAAGGAAGAAGTTTTTTTTTTTTATTTAAGTTAGAAGGAGAGCATGAAGATAAAGCTGTATTAACCAAAGAGTGCTTAGAAATAGAAGATGATTTCCACAGTGCTGAGTGTAAAATATCTGTAAATTTTGTGTAGTTATGAAGGGGGTCTTGTGTATCAAGAGAAAATTCAGTGAGCAATAGTTGGACATTTAAATTATAAATGTTCCAATCAACGTTGTTCAGGTTAGGGAAGCAGGGTAGTGAGCTACTATTGGGAATAGGAGTGGCATTGTAATGATTGTTATTAAGTAAAATTTTTGTGATTACAGGAAAGTGGTAGCTGCCTAAGGGATCGTCATGTACTGACCAGTCACACTCTAGAGCCAATGAAGGTGATACTATGGTTAAGTCAAGAGCATTCTGTCTCCATATGTGCGAACCAACAGTGGTCATACTTCCGTCATTAAGTATAACCAAATTATTGTTATTGATAGACTCTAAAATGTCTTTGCCTCGACAATTAGAAGTAGAACAGCCCCAGGCTGAGTTTAGGCCATTAAAATCTCCTGCTAGGAAGATTGGTTCTGGTAAACTTTTAATTAACCTGTCTAGTTTAGATTTAGAAAAAGCAGGATTGCAATTAGTTGGACTGTAAAAGCTTATGATAGTAAGTTCTTTGTTGCTAGAGTATTTTATACGAACAACAACATTTTGAATGGAGTCATCATAAAAAGTATCAATTTTAGAATAAGAAATAGAGCTATGTATTAATATGGCTACGCCATTGTGGGTGTTTCCTGAATCAAGACGAATTACATTGTAATGACGTATCTTAAATTTTTGACAAGGCTTTAACCAAGTCTCACAAATTAACGCAATGTGAATATTTTTGTCCAAAAGGAAATAATTAAAAATATGTTGATTGTGTAGAATACTCTGAGCATTCCATTGCACAATATTTAAAGTATCCATAAAGTACAAATTATTTATTAGTAACCTTTTTTAATGTATCTTGCAGGACATTTTTAATATTTTGGGAAGAGATAGGTATTTCATTATTTTTGTTTAGTGTTATAAGTTTTACTAAAGCTTCTGTAATAGATTTGAGTATTATTTCGGAATTTAAAAGAGATAAGAACTGATCAGTTTTGTTTAATGATGGAAAGTGAGAGCTGTTTAAAACATCAACAAAGCTTTTTTTCTGAAATTTATCTCTGTTAAGCTGGATTTTTTCTTTTTTAACAGGGCATGCAGGGGATATGGCAATGTGATTGCCAGAGCAGTGACAGCAACTGGCTGCAGTATAAGGAGTCTGACAATCTTTAAAATTGTGACCTTCGCCACAAATGCTGCATCTTTGTGAATTTTTACAGAATTTTGCAATATGACCATATCTTAAACACTTTAGACACTGCTTTACTGGCGGGATGTACTGCCGTACTTCGAACCGCCAGCTGTTGAGGTCCACACTATCTGGTAAATTGGGACAGGAAAAGGTTATAGAAATTGTTTTTGTGGGGATTAATTTTATTTCTCCATTTTCTCTTACACGTCGCATAAATCTACGTATAGATATAATATTTTTCGTGCTAGTTAGAGCTGAATATATTTCTTTATTGGATAATTCTATAGGCACATGAGAAATTACCCCAGTGACCTCTGTAGCGGCAGCCGGAAGGGAAGCTTTAAGTTTGTACCCATCAAGATATTTTTTGTTGCCTAAGACCGCGTTAGCAAAAGCAGGTCTATCAAAGATAACTCCAACTTTACTTTTATTAATGCGTTTTAGTTGTTTCACGCCTTTATTATATTTTTTTATGCTATTAGCGAGTGTCATCATGTCTCTTGTTCCGATTGGCTTGTCAGCCTCTGTACTCTCCAGGAATACAATATAGTCAAAATTACCCCCGTTCTCAGGGTAGTGCCGCACGTAATCGGCTACCCGAAACGGGGCATACCTTTCGGCGTCTGTTAGCTCAACAGATTTTATGGACTCGGAGTCGGAGCTCAACGAGTCGTCCTCAGCGTTACCTTCCTCCTTCTTTTTCCTTTTCTTACTTCTCCCCATCTCTTGATTAATTTATAAGTATTTATTTATAAAAAACTCCAGTGAATGAATTATAAAATTAATAAAATATTTTTGAAAAAAAAAGACCGCCTTTTCACTTCAAAGTTCCCGCGCTTTTTTCTCGACGTACTGTTGTTGTTGTTGTTTTAAAATTTATCCCCAATAGGGAAAGGCAAAGGACTATAATCCATACAGCCTAGTCTGAATTTGTAAGTTTCGTTCTGATATATCAAAAGGCCGGAGCCAAGTCTGAAGTAACTTTATTGTTCTTCTGATTCGATGACTGGTAGAGTAAGGCCGAAACCAAGTCTGAAATTTCATATTTTCGTCTACTCTTCTTTGTCTATAAGTGATAGGCGAGGTCGAAACCAAGTCTGTAATAGGCCGAAGCCTGAAATATCAAAATAAAATTTCACATCCGATGAATGAAGGTCCTGATCCTGTTTCAAATATCATTGATAGTATTGCAAATAAATTCAAATATACTAGTATAGTTATCCAAATTAGTCAATAAATCTTGTGTATTGCGCGGGACATTTTTTGGTCCAGAAGTTGATAACAAGTTGGCTATAAATAAGAGGCGTTCCAGATTAAAAGCGGAGCATTCAAAAAATATGTGATCTAAAGACTGTGTAGAGTTGTTGGTGCAATGTGGGCAAACGGGCGATGAGATGATACGCATACGATTCAAATGTGCATTAAATCTGCAATGTCCAAATCTCAAGCGGCATAGTATTGTATAATATTTTCTGCTTCTATGTTGATGCGATTTAATAAACCAAGGACTTTTTCCAATATCTTGATTTATCTGAGCATACCAAGATCCTTTTCTTAACAAGGTTTGTCGCCAAAGATCACGCCAATCAGATAGGATTTTTGATTTAATAGCAACTAATAGATCAGTGTATGGTACGGCAACATTCTCATCAACAGGGCTGCCGCTGTCACTGTCAACAATTGAACGTGCCAGAAAGTCCACATGTTCATTTCCCCTTACTCCTATATGTGAAGGTGTCCACAATAATTTGATGTTGTAGTTTCTTCTGGATAGTTGATAAAGGAGATGTCTTATTTCTAAAATGATGAAGTTTGTATTAGCACTGAATTGATAATTATCTAAAGCCTTTAGAACGCTCATACTGTCAGTAATGATCAGCCAATATTGATTAGTTTGTTTTTTAATGAATTCTAGGGCAGCAGTAATTGCTAGAGCTTCAGCTGTAAATATTGATATCTCCTTTTTCAATCTGACGCCTTGGCCAAACTTCAGATGAGGTACATAATAGGCCATGGAAACATTTATATCATTTTTTGATCCATCTGTGTAAACTTGTTTGAACTTATCAGAGTATTGTGCTATGAGGTTGTAAACTTCCTGGCGCTCTTTTAGCTTATGGTCAATAATAATATCGATTTGATTAATAAGACAGTCAAACTCCTTTTCGTAACACATCCAATTGCTAGAACTGTGTATTTTGTGTTGGTTATTTAGATTTAACATGAATGAATATTCGAAGAGAATAAATGGGTTATTAGAAGTTAATGGAGCATTTACAGGATATTTACTATGTAAGTAATTAAGCTTTTTAATTAGAGGATGATTACTAATGGAAAACAGTTTTAGCAAAAAACAGTATTTCAAATATTTAAATCTAAGGTGTAAAGGGGAAATGTTGCACTCGACCTGTAACGAATTAATTGGGGTTGTTTTCATGGCGCCAGTGATAAGTCTCAGACTGTGATTTTGAATAATATTTAATTTGTTAACCAACTTGTCATTAGCAGAAAAACATAGAAATCCATATTCAAAATGACTGCGTACAAGAGATTTATATAGGGTAAGAAGGATTTTTGGATCAGAACCCCAATATGTTTTTGCAAGAGACTTTAAAATATTAAGAGCCTTAAGAGCTCTATCAACTATGTGGTCTACATATTTGTTCCATGATAAGTTATTCATGAATATAACACCTAAAAATTTAACTTCATTTGTGATAAGAAGAGATATATTATTATAGTTTATTTTAATTCTTTCAGACCCTACTTTATTAAAAACTATGACTTTAGACTTTTCAAAGCTAATGTCCAATGCAAGATAATTAAAATAAGAATTTAATTTAACTAAAGCTTCGTTTAACTTAAGATTTAGGGTAGTTATATTATTACTAGAACAATAGACTACCAAATCATCAGCAAACTGTAAATTGTATATATGAGAGCCTAGAATTAAGTTTAATCTATGTATATAAAGTGTGAAAATCAATGGACTCAAAATGCTACCTTGACATGTACCTTTATGAGAAAGCCTTGGACCAATAAGTCTATTATTATACTTAACAAATACCTTCCTACTGTGCAAAAAATTAAAAATCCATTGTATAACTTTTACAGGTAAACCAATCGCAGCTAATTCCGTGGATAGAATATGATGGTTAACATTATTAAAGGCTCCAACTACATCGAAGAAAACTCCAGCGAGAGCTTGCTTTGATTGTATAGCATTATAAATATCAAGATGTAAGTGAGCAATGCTCTCCCTTGAAGACCTGCCTCTTCTAAAACCAAACTGATTAGAAGGTAAAATATGATTAGACTCTATGAAATGTTCCAATCTTTGTTTTAAAAGTTGTTCAAATATTTTTCCCATGCAAGAAGTCAATGCTATAGGTCTATATGAATCAAAGTTAAACTTGTCCTTGTTGGGTTTTAAGATAGGTACTAAACAATCAACCTTCCAATCCATAGGAATAAGATTATGCTCCCAAAGAAGATTCAGGATATTTAATAAAATTAGTTTAGATTGAGAAGACAGGTGTTTAAGCATTTTATATGAAATGTAGTCAAGGCCAGGTGTAGAGTCTTTTCTGGATGAAATAGCAGAATTTAATTCGACAATGGTAAAAGATTTTATAATAAAATTTTGATTAGGAAGAATATGGCAGAAAGAATTAAGATTAAAGGCTGGCTCTACAGTATCTGGAGTATATTTTTTGAGAAAATCAAAGATCCAAGAATAGTCAGAGTTGTTATGGGAAGGTGGAAAATAGCTTTTGTTAAATTTTCGCATATACGTCCAAATGACTGATATAGGAGTCGATCTGTTAAATTGTTCACAAAGTTTTATCCAACTGTTTCTTCTCTCATTTCTGATAATATATTTTTTGGTGGCTTGTAGTCTTTTAAAATTAATGTAATTAGCCTCAGTGGGATCAGATTTAAAAGTCAAATAAGCGTTTTTGCTATTTAATACGGCTTTGGTGCAATTGAAATTCCACCAAGGAAGAAGTTTTTTTTTTTTATTTAAGTTAGAAGGAGAGCATGAAGATAAAGCTGTATTAACCAAAGAGTGCTTAGAAATAGAAGATGATTTCCACAGTGCTGAGTGTAAAATATCTGTAAATTTTGTGTAGTTATGAAGGGGGTCTTGTGTATCAAGAGAAAATTCAGTGAGCAATAGTTGGACATTTAAATTATAAATGTTCCAATCAACGTTGTTCAGGTTAGGGAAGCAGGGTAGTGAGCTACTATTGGGAATAGGAGTGGCATTGTAATGATTGTTATTAAGTAAAATTTTTGTGATTACAGGAAAGTGGTAGCTGCCTAAGGGATCGTCATGTACTGACCAGTCACACTCTAGAGCCAATGAAGGTGATACTATGGTTAAGTCAAGAGCATTCTGTCTCCATATGTGCGAACCAACAGTGGTCATACTTCCGTCATTAAGTATAACCAAATTATTGTTATTGATAGACTCTAAAATGTCTTTGCCTCGACAATTAGAAGTAGAACAGCCCCAGGCTGAGTTTAGGCCATTAAAATCTCCTGCTAGGAAGATTGGTTCTGGTAAACTTTTAATTAACCTGTCTAGTTTAGATTTAGAAAAAGCAGGATTGCAATTAGTTGGACTGTAAAAGCTTATGATAGTAAGTTCTTTGTTGCTAGAGTATTTTATACGAACAACAACATTTTGAATGGAGTCATCATAAAAAGTATCAATTTTAGAATAAGAAATAGAGCTATGTATTAATATGGCTACGCCATTGTGGGTGTTTCCTGAATCAAGACGAATTACATTGTAATGACGTATTTTAAATTTTTGACAAGGCTTTAACCAAGTCTCACAAATTAACGCAATGTGAATATTTTTGTCCAAAAGGAAATAATTAAAAATATGTTGATTGTGTAGAATACTCTGAGCATTCCATTGCACAATATTTAAAGTATCCATAAAGTACAAATTATTTATTAGTAACCTTTTTTAATGTATCTTGCAGGACATTTTTAATATTTTGGGAAGAGATAGGTATTTCATTATTTTTGTTTAGTGTTATAAGTTTTACTAAAGCTTCTGTAATAGATTTGAGTATTATTTCGGAATTTAAAAGAGATAAGAACTGATCAGTTTTGTTTAATGATGGAAAGTGAGAGCTGTTTAAAACATCAACAAAGCTTTTTTTCTGAAATTTATCTCTGTTAAGCTGGATTTTTTCTTTTTTAACAGGGCATGCAGGGGATATGGCAATGTGATTGCCAGAGCAGTGACAGCAACTGGCTGCAGTATAAGGAGTCTGACAATCTTTAAAATTGTGACCTTCGCCACAAATGCTGCATCTTTGTGAATTTTTACAGAATTTTGCAATATGACCATATCTTAAACACTTTAGACACTGCTTTACTGGCGGGATGTACTGCCGTACTTCGAACCGCCAGCTGTTGAGGTCCACACTATCTGGTAAATTGGGACAGGAAAAGGTTATAGAAATTGTTTTTGTGGGGATTAATTTTATTTCTCCATTTTCTCTTACACGTCGCATAAATCTACGTATAGATATAATATTTTTCGTGCTAGTTAGAGCTGAATATATTTCTTTATTGGATAATTCTATAGGCACATGAGAAATTACCCCAGTGACCTCTGTAGCGGCAGCCGGAAGGGAAGCTTTAAGTTTGTACCCATCAAGATATTTTTTGTTGCCTAAGACCGCGTTAGCAAAAGCAGGTCTATCAAAGATAACTCCAACTTTACTTTTATTAATGCGTTTTAGTTGTTTCACGCCTTTATTATATTTTTTTATGCTATTAGCGAGTGTCATCATGTCTCTTGTTCCGATTGGCTTGTCAGCCTCTGTACTCTCCAGGAATACAATATAGTCAAAATTACCCCCGTTCTCAGGGTAGTGCCGCACGTAATCGGCTACCCGAAACGGGGCATACCTTTCGGCGTCTGTTAGCTCAACAGATTTTATGGACTCGGAGTCGGAGCTCAACGAGTCGTCCTCAGCGTTACCTTCCTCCTTCTTTTTCCTTTTCTTACTTCTCCCCATCTCTTGATTAATTTATAAGTATTTATTTATAAAAAACTCCAGTGAATGAATTATAAAATTAATAAAATATTTTTGAAAAAAAAAAGACCGCCTTTTCACTTCAAAGTTCCCGCGCTTTCGCAAACTTCAAAGCTCTCGACGTACTGGTTTTTGCTTGAATTCGTAAAAGGATGTAACTGACGTGACTGACAGTAATTCAAATAAAATAATGTTACCAGTAAAATAATATTCCTCGGTTTATTTTGTTAAACATTAATTTAATTCAAGTGACAATGTTCCCAAATTATTTCAATGCTGATAATATGTCCTTTTTATATATGTTTTTAGATTTTTATATTATATTCTTTTTCCAATTTCATTATTCATTTTCGATTTATTCTCTGTATTCATTTGCACCAACCACCAATCTTAAAAAATAACACTAATGATGTTACATCTATAAAAATCGGTGTTGAGTCAGAAAATCTTATCTGTAATTTTTAGAGAGCTTAAAAACATTTAAGTAATATTTATCATTAAATTCATGTCTAAAGAAAGTGTTAATCTTGATAATATTAATGATTTATGACGTTCAGTATTTTATATTTATTATTGTCTAATAAGATAGATTAAAATTATCACTGACAAAATGATAAGAAAAATTAATTACATATTACTTAACATGAAGAATATACAAGTTATGTTAAATATTAATCGTTAAAATCTACGATTACTTTTATCTTCCAATTTCCAAAACTCTAGTTGATGTACAACAGGAATAGGAAAAGCATGATAATTTCATATAACTAGTTGACAGTGGCGCTGCATATAGTCATCGAACGGAGTAATCCTGTGGCCATTTTTGTGATGGCGGCCGATATTTATAGATCGTAAGGGTGTTGTTAGTTTTCAATAATAAATGTTTTAAAATGGAGGAGACTAAAGTTATTTATTACATAGACGACGAGGAGACGCCGTATCTCGTTAAAATACCGATATCGCCCGAAAAAGTGACTCTGTTGGACTTTAAAAATCAATTGAACAGACCAAATTACAAGTTTTTTTTCAAATCGATGGACGATGATTTCGGTGTTGTTAAAGAGGAGATCGTCGACGATAACGCTCATTTGCCGTGTTTTAACGGTCGTGTAGTGTCGTGGCTAGTGTCTGCGGAGGGCTCCAACCCTTCGGATGGTGCCTCGCAGTGCACCGACAGTAACGCTGGTAAAACGAAACCAAACATCCACGGAGCACCCACTGTGCCACTCACAAGGGAAACCTGCACTGACACGGATAGCACGATCAGCTCCCGACCGGGTCACAGGGCTTCGTGCGACAAATACAAATATAGAGGCCTAAGAATAAACGGACATTCGAAATACGGGAACCATGGCCTGGAGTACGAAACAGCGTCGGTCCTTAGCTCAGATTTGGACTCTACAAGCTTGTTCGACAGTCAATCAGAAATTACAACCACTACAGGTAGACACACAAACGCTTCTGTTGACCGAGCGCTCACAGAGTGCAGTAGCGTGTCCCATCTCCAAGTAAGTTCTAGAAAGAGACCACAGAGACGACGGAAGAGGCCCCAAGTAATGTCACGAACGTCTTCCTACTCCTCAATTACTGACTCGACGATGTCAATGCACATAATCACGGTGACTTTGAACATGGATACTGTCAATTTCCTGGGTATATCCATTGTGGGACAGTCAAATAAAGGTGGGGATGGTGGGATCTATGTGGGGAGTATTATGAAAGGTGGTGCAGTGGCTTTGGACGGACGTATCGAGCCCGGTGACATGATCTTACAGGTGGGGCTATAATTTTAATAGATTAAAGAGTTAGACAATGTTTATAATTATTCTTATTGGTATTGTGTTTTTTACTGACTAGTCTTTTTAGCTTTCTGCTGTGGTTGTGGGTTCGATTCGGTTGCCTACCTAGGAACAGACGACTGTGTTTGTTTAATGTTTATAGATCTGTGACTCTATTTAATTTCTTTTAGATTATTAGGTAATTATGTACAATCAAGGAGTGTAATTTAACCCTAACCTATCTAACTTAAGAAGTACAACGTTTAACGAGTTTCGTTTAACAAAAAAAAAAAAAAAAAAATAACCCTAACCTATCTAACTTAAAAAGTACAACGTTTAACGACAGTTTCGTTATACAAAAAAAAATAACCCTAACCTATCCATACACTCCTCGATTGTACATAATATCCGATTATTATTTAAGCTACAATATTAATCCATTGTTGGTTGATAGCAAGTATTATATTATTTTTATAATTTTATATTTAATCTAAAACGGTAAACTTGTGGAAACAAGTTAAAGTAATTGACGTCCCAGTATATTGTCAAACAATTTTTTAATTAAAATAAATATAATATCTATACTAATATTACAAAGCTGACGAATTCGTTTGTTTGTTTGGATGGGCTAATTTCAGCAACAACTGGTCCAGATGGAAAAATTTAATTTTGTATTGGATTGTTCATTTTCTGAGGAAGCTTATATAATATTGTAGTATCTTTTGTTTCTGAAAATGCAGGTGAAACCAGGGTCACAGCTAAACCAGGATTTTTTTTTATTTATTTATTTATAATTATATAAAAAACTTTTATCATGATGTTTGTCCAATCTAATATCCGAACCTACTGTATAGATTTTAATGAAATTTTGTAATTTTTTTTTCATTCTTTTGATATTTTTTTTATCTTCTAGCACCAAAGATACGATTGTGAAATAACAAACCTCATTATACACATTATTTGATTTCCATAAATATAACATAAACAAATTCCTTTTACGTAAAAGTTTATTTAAAATAAAAGGTTTTTTTAAATAACTAAAATTCTCAATTCTTACTTACCTACGCTAAACAAAAACTATAACAAAAAAAAAAATTACTTTTACTTAAAAGGAATTTGTTTATGTATGTTCATTAAACTTTGATTAAAAAGGGGACATTAAAACGCGAAATGAATAGAATACGTTATGTGATGTAACTCTTACGGTCTTAACAAATTCAACATTATTCGTTTGTTCATACCGTTCTGCTGTATAGCTCTGTTTCATTTTAGAGCTAACGAACGCTGTATGAATAACATCATCTCAGACAGTTGGACAGTCGGACAGTGTGATACTCGAACCCATAGACGTACAATACAAACTCGTCGGATCACAGTGAACTGTGATAGCTTATAGTACTGTTACAGTGTACGATTAGTCCGATTAGGTCCAAATAGCGATTGATGTTTGGTACTATTACATTTTGTACCTTACTAAGTAATGCAACCTTTTAGTACATCGTACATGTGCTACCCAAGACTATTCCATATACATATATACAATTAATATATTTACAAAATAAAAATGTCAGTATGTAGTTTGCCAGGTCAGCAGTAGTTATGTAAATGTTTTAATAGCTATAGGCAGTCCTATAATAGCGTGCATAAATCATAGAGTAATTGTTTTGATAATTAGTGCGGGGCTTGAAAATATACTGCAGGTGTGTCTTGTTTACGAGTACATTAATGTCTTTAAAATACACACATTTGTTATTATATAATATGTATAAAAGATATATTTTTAATAATAATACACATTATTGTGCATCAAAAATAGAAATATTACATAGCAAAATAGACAGAGAAAAAGGGCAATCATAGGCTAGGGCAGCTATAAGCTGAAAGGATCCTGTTGCCTGCAGATCCGGGACCCTCCAATTAAAGCGGCTGAAGGCTCCCGCAGGGGTTTTGGTCGGTAGTGCACCCCCAAGTGCTAACCCGACATACGGTCTAGGAATGCCTACCCGGGCATCCTGGATATCACCCGTAAATGGGTTACCCTGCGATATCAAAAAAAAAAAAAAAGCTATAAGCTGAAAAGTGATCTCTTCCAAGCAACCTAGGGTCAGGGGAGATGGTATTGTGTCAATGTATGTGTACAAATTGTAATACAAAAATTTAAAATGTGACTAAAACGTGTATACTCAAATATGCACATAGAAATACATACAAATACATATCTATAGGTAGATGTACTTATATGTATATGTGTGTGCTCAAAATATAGAGCAGCTCGACTGGGGTAGTACCTCGACCTTACAGAAGATCATTGTTAAATAATACTGCTTTCAAGCAGTGTTGTGTTCCTGTTGGTGAGTAAGGTGACCAGAGCTCCTGAGGGAATTGGGAATAGGGTGGGCAACGTGCTTGCATTGTGTTGCAGATGTCTTTAAGTTACGGTAATCGCTTACCATCAGGCGAGCCGTACGCTTGATGCCGACCTAGTTGGATTAACACCCTAGCACTGTTAATAAAATGAAGGTGATTGTTATTGTAAGAGTGGCACATTGATTTTGCGATTTATATAATAATATGACGGGGTCATCCATTAATCACATGATGTTTATTAACAAATTTTTAACCCCTAAGGGAGGGCCCCAATATTCGGTGAACTTTTAAACGACCCCCCCACCCCCTCCCTATTTTTTTCTGCACAGTATTGTAATTCTCGGAATATTGTCTTTACATGTATAATCTGATTAAATTTTGAAAAATTAAGCATTGTGGTACAAATTTCTAGACAAGAGCATCAAGGTTGTTGGTTGTTTTATTGGTTTAGAAATAACGCCTTCAACGAAAACTAAATACACGTAATATCTCAATGTAACTCCTCTCCCTCTTTGTGATATTTCTTGATGTTTTTCCGACCTCCCCTTCTCCCCGCCTTTGAACCTCGCGTGATTAATAGACGACCGCGTGATTACTTATCGACGAGAGTCGCCTTGGAGAGTGTCAATGGTGCAGGCAGAAGGGATTCGAACACCAACTGGGTCGGTAACTCGTCCAGGATGGAAATGTTGGTTTACCGTTTTCTCAGCGATCGGTCTAGACTCTGTCTGTCTAAGCCTTGAATCCTAGGTCGCTTAAGGAATATGATGATGGCTATACTGTTTTGGCCAACTCGATATATTTGTAGCGGTCTGGGCGTTTGTGTTTGTGTATTGTATTTGTTTCCGGACCCCCGACACAGGAGTAAATGCTACTGGGGCCGTTGAGTTTGAAGCGAGTATTTATCAAAAAAATATTTCTATAAATATATATCCATATCCACCCAGAGTGAGAATTAAGACCGCAACCGCCTCCGTTTATACCAACACCAGAGGGTTGTCTTAGTTTTACCAGCTTACTGCTTTGCTACAATAAATTGCAGGACGATATTCCTTCAAGAGATTTTGAGTTGGGAAATAGCAGTAAACATCGTGCCCGAAATCTGGAGTATAATGTAGGCCTTATTATGTTCAAATTGATCAAAAAATCGATTTTTAAAATATTCCAGGTGAACGATGTTAACTTTGAGGACATGACCAACGACGAGGCGGTGAGGGTATTGCGCGAGGTGGTCCAGAAGCCTGGACCGATAAAGCTGGTGGTGGCAAAGTGCTGGGACCCGAACCCTAAAGGCTACTTCACTATACCGAGGACGGAGCCCGTCAGACCTATCGATCCTGGTGAGTTTTCGTGATTTTTAGTTGTCATTATTATATGATTAATATTCTTTGAGGAATCGATAAATAACAGACCTTACAGAAGATCACAGCTAAATAACACTGCTTTCAAGCTGTGTTGTGTTCCTGTTGGTGAGTAAGGTGACCGGAGCTCCTGCGGGGATTGACGATAGGGTCGGCAACGCGCTTGCGATGCTCTTGGTTTTGCAAGCGTCTATAAGCTATGGTAACCACTTACCATCAGCTGAACCGTACGCTTGTATAATATAAAAAAAAAAATTCATAAGGAGAAAACTCCATTCGCTAAGACAAACTTTTTCAGTAAATTAATTAAAATATTTTTTTCAATTTTCAGGTGCCTGGGTAGCCCACACACAGGCCCTCCGCGATGCCTACCCTCCACCGCCCCTATCAACGCTCCCCGCTGCCTCCATACCAGAGAGGGCCTCAGACGCTGGCTCGTTGCCACCGGAGCCCCAGCTGTCTGTAGGGATGGATATGGCCCTCGTTGTTAGGGCCATGCTAAGGCCTGATTCGGGTGAGCTAATTTATTACATTAATACTATTACTTTAACACATTTTTCATTTAAGTATCGTCATCTGGGGAAGTACCACGACTTTACAGAAGATCACAGCTAAATAATACTGCTTTCAAACAGTGTTGTGTTCCTGTTTGAGTAAGGTAGAGAGTACTTGGGGAGGGTCAGGGGTAAAATTAACAACGCCCTTCCGACGTTTCTGGTGTTGCTAGGGTTTATAGATTACGGTGACCCCTTATCATCGAGTGAGCCCTATGCTTGTTTGCTACATTAATAGTATTAATTAATTAAAAAAATAATAAATATTCCAGGTCTAGAAATACGCGACCGCATGTGGCTGAAGATAACGATACCCAACGCTTTCATCGGAGCGGATGTGGTGGACTGGATACTCCAGCACGTGGCCGGCATCGCTGACAGACGCGACGCTAGGAAGTACGCTTCGCATATGCTTAAGGTAATTAAAACTTGATTATTTTACTTTATCTAAAATTAATCTCTTGAGGACTACAAAGGAGATGGGGACTTTTGGGCCAAAATGTAATGAGTAGAGATATTGTTTAAAAAATTCTGAATCTGGAAGCGTAGAAAATTGAGAAAGATAGTTTTTGTCAAATTATTTGGGTATCGATTCAACTATAATCGATTACAGAATTCAAAAAGAAAATGTTTGTACTAGTTAATTAACTCAAGGTATTTAGATGCACAATTAAACCTGTGAACTATAAGGTGCATTTAAATAAAGTTACATTAATAGCGAAAATATCAATTAATATCTGATAAACCAAAATGATTATCAATTTCGTATTGATTTAAAATTAATCATATTTTTAATGATAGCTTTGACAGCTGACTGACAGTAATACTGTGTCCGTCACTCGTTTCGTGTTTACTGTTTTCCGATGCATTCTAAGTCCATTCCTGATATTTCTGTTGTTTCTTCATGGGCTATTCTCCGCAACTCGACGTCTCATTGCGCCTATTTTGCGTGGTTGGCTGGGGGCCTTATTCATGCCAGCCTAGCTCCTTGAGGAAGCCTAGCAGACCCCTTGTGTTGCCGACGACTTCCCGGAGCGACCTCGGTGTCCCGAGGTGTATCGCCCTGTAGTTCGCCACACTACCGCATTCCAGCAGGATGTGTGAGGCTGTTTCTTCTGCTTCCATGCATGCTCTGCATAGGGGGCTGTCTGTAACACCTAAATTGTGTAAGTGTTTGTTAAGCAAGGCATGTCCGGTAAAAGCCCCGACCACTAGTCGGAGCTGGGATTCCGGATATTTATTTATGGTTTCAAGTGTAATCAACATTTGTAATGAGTTTTCAAACATTCTTCACTAAATATAACAAACATGTGATTGGGTTTTTTTTTTAATAGACATTGTAACATAACCTCACTTTTACAAAAAGTCTAATAACTCCACTCTCAGATAGCCAAAATATAGATAATTTTCAGCGAGGGACCAATAAGTCTAAATGCATTAATTGATACCATTTTCATTTCATTACATTTTGGCCTAAGAATGTATGGAATCGTATCCATCTCCTTTGGGCTTGTCAGCTAGTCTGTGGTAAAAATAAAGCTAGTCTGTGGAAAAAAGAAATTAAAATGCTGGTAGTACTTATCAGTTATATTTGAAACACGATCTTAATGTAAATTAATTCATACACTAAGGCTAAGGATGTTTGGATGTTTGCCTCCCTTTTTAGAAACAAACTCACGATAACTCCACATAAATTATTTATCGTTTTATAGATTATAGCTTGCTATACTGGCATCAACAACTAAAAAATTTACTATCGCATTTGTTTTTGTAAATTAATTAATTATTAAAATTATTTAGTTCGTATTATTCGCATCATTATTGCTAGTATAAATTAATTGCTAAAGATGCCGCTAAGAGCAAAACTCGACTCTATGACTGTTAAATACTATTTTTTAAGTTCTTTATAATGTAAGAAAATTGGAAAATTTCAGAAAATATAATCATTGTGTCAATTACACGCTATTGACAGTTCCCTAGACGGGTCTAAAATCTGGCCAGTCAGGTGGTAATAAAACGAAATGTCCAGGCTGGCTTCATCCGACACACGGTGAACAAGATAACCTTCAGCGAGCAGTGCTACTACGTGGCGGGCGAGCTGTGCGCCGACCTCGCCGCCCTGCGCCTGCGCAGCGCCGACCAGGACAGCCTCGCCTCCGACACGCTCGCGCCGCTGCCCAACCCCAAGTACGGGAGCACACGCACGTACACATACACAGATACTGGCACATACACACACGCAGATACCAACCAGACGTGCATACGCAATCACCCACACATACACTTATAACAGCACACTCAGCTCCGCACATTATTTCAACACAATAAAAAATAATTGTTGTATAACTGACACCAATGCTTGAACTGCTCAATCCCACACACAACTGTATGGCTACACGTCTCACACGCACACAGATTCACACTAACTCAGACGCACACAGACTCATACACAGTCGCATGTTTATACAAGCGCGCACAAATGTTCACTTAGACAATAGCACGTTCACATAGGTTTATACGCAAGTACGTAACATTACGTGCATTTTCGTATATCTGGGCATTGACAAATGTACCACAACCGAAATCCAAAAGTTGACATAATAATGACAAATTTACAAGCCTCTTTATATTTCAATATATCTTATTTGAGAATTGAAATGGGTTCGAACATTTTTGTATGGAGCCTGGCATATCTAGCCGCCGCTATCTTGATTTATTACTTATTTATTATTTAAATATCCATAGTATGTAGTTTGCAGATGTTTACCGATACCTCCTTTTGTACATAGGTAGGTACAAACTAAAATTTGAAGACAATGGAATGCACGTACACGCGTAATTACTCGATTTTCAATGATTGCATATGGGAATCTTTACTTCTAAATATCTCGGAAACGTGACACTTTAAGATACCATGTTATATAACATTTTTTGTTTGTATAAGTGTCCTCTATCCAAATATATCACTTTTATCGTGCTCGGAAATTAAAAAAAAAAAACCAAGATGGCGGCGGCTAGATATGCCACAAAGGTTCGTACACCCTTCACAAATTTTATTACACAGACTCCATTCCATCACTACTGACTTTGAATTGTCTTTTTCTGTTGCAGCATGATGGGCCCGGGCTACATGCCCTACGCAGGCTCATACGGCTACCAGCCCATACCCTTCAAGTACTCCTCGTGTGTGACCAGCGAACACACTATCTATGGGTAAGATTAGAAATACTATCAATGACATCTTTGTTTGGCATAAAATCAAATCAAAATAAAAAAAAAAACTTATTCAATAGGCCCCAAAAGCACCTTCACATCCGTTATCTTTACAAATTAAACTTTTAATTATTTTGAATAGTAAAGCTGCCACTTATTCGGTACAGGTTACCGTAATGGTTTCAGCTTAAGTAATATACATCATTCATGACACCAAAATAATGATACAATTCACTAGTTGAAAGATTGAAATACATGTATGAAATCATTGACTCACCTTAAGGGTTACGAAACCAAAATTGTAATGGAAACTCCAGTGGTCTGTACGGTCTAAGATCCGGCATAAGGAATATATATACCCTCGTGTTTTTAATGAAAATGATCCAGTGTGCATACAAGATAATATCGACATATATCTGATAGGTTGGCTAAGGAAATTGTGTAGACAACATTAATTAATAATTAGAAGGTAAGTTAGTTCTGCATAAACCGTACAATGAGCCACTGTCCACTGTTACAATTGACGAAAGGACTTTACTGGTACTGGATCATTTTTATTAAACACACGAGGGTGTAAATTTCTTATGCCGGATCTTAGACTAAAGTTATTTATTAAATGCTTTTTCAGATACAATCGAGAGGAGAGCGTTCTGTCTGGGAGTGGCGGCTCCAGCGCCGGATCAGACCACCTCACTGCTAAGGAACCAGTCGGTAAGTCTGACAGTGTTTAACCGTAACTCTGACATAGAGGGGGATACATCTTGCTTACAATATGGAGCAACCTGACTGGGGAAGTACCTTGACCTGACAGAAGATCACAGCTAAATAATACTGCGCTCAAGCGGTTTTGTGTTCCTGTGGTGAATTAGGGGCACTGGAAATGTAACGGGTTTTTTGATTTTTAAAGTAAAGCTTCTTACGCACGCTTGACTTGGGGAGTAAGCTTGTGAATGCGAGAGCGTTACGAAAAGTGTGATCGAGCGAGGCGAACGGAAGTTGAGAGCGAAATATAAGTCAGTGATGACAGAAAGAAAGAGAGAGTTACGTTTCATATATTACTGTAGAAACTAAGGAAGTTTTACTTCAGTTGTTTGGTCTAAAGCACTCGTTTTTTTTTTCATTTAAGTTCCATTCGCACTTGACTGTACTCTATATGTACTTTACGTTGTCCGTAGCTGCGACCCGCGAGAACGAGGTGAAGTCGACTTCGAGCGGGTCGGGCGCCAGTGTGGGCGCGGACGGGGGCGGGGGCGGCACGCGCCGCTCGCACTCGCACTCCAGCGGCTCCGACCGCGCCGCCGACCGCCCCGTGCTGTTCCTGTAACGGTCCGTGACGCCGCACCACACGACACACGACACGACACCACACGACACCGCTCGCACTCGCACTCCAGCGGCTCCGACCGCGCCGCCGACCGCCCCGTGCTGTTCCTGTAACGGTCCGTGACGCCGCACCACACGACACACGACACGACACCACACGACACCGCTCGCACTCGCACTCCAGCGGCTCCGACCGCGCCGCCGACCGCCCCGTGCTGTTCCTGTAACGGTCCGTGACGCCGCACCACACGACACACGACACGACACCACACGACACCGCTCGCACTCGCACTCCAGCGGCTCCGACCGCGCCGCCGACCGCCCCGTGCTGTTCCTGTAACGGTCCGTGACGCCGCACCACACGACACACGACACGACACCACACGACACCGCTCGCACTCGCACTCCAGCGGCTCCGACCGCGCCGCCGACCGCCCCGTGCTGTTCCTGTAACGGTCCGTGACGCCGCACCACACGACACACGACACGACACCACACGACACCGCTCGCACTCGCACTCCAGCGGCTCCGACCGCGCCGCCGACCGCCCCGTGCTGTTCCTGTAACGGTCCGTGACGCCGCACCACACGACACACGACACGACACCACACGACACCGCTCGCACTCGCACTCCAGCGGCTCCGACCGCGCCGCCGACCGCCCCGTGCTGTTCCTGTAACGGTCCGTGACGCCGCACCACACGACACACGACACGACACCACACGACACCGCTCGCACTCGCACTCCAGCGGCTCCGACCGCGCCGCCGACCGCCCCGTGCTGTTCCTGTAACGGTCCGTGACGCCGCACCACACGACACACGACACGACACCACACGACACCGCTCGCACTCGCACTCCAGCGGCTCCGACCGCGCCGCCGACCGCCCCGTGCTGTTCCTGTAACGGTCCGTGACGCCGCACCACACGACACACGACACGACACCACACGACACCGCTCGCACTCGCACTCCAGCGGCTCCGACCGCGCCGCCGACCGCCCCGTGCTGTTCCTGTAACGGTCCGTGACGCCGCACCACACGACACACGACACGACACCGCTCGCACTCGCACTCCAGCGGCTCCGACCGCGCCGCCGACCGCCCCGTGCTGTTCCTGTAACGGTCCGTGACGCCGCACCACACGACACACGACACGACACCGCTCGCACTCGCACTCCAGCGGCTCCGACCGCGCCGCCGACCGCCCCGTGCTGTTCCTGTAACGGTCCGTGACGCCGCACCACACGACACACGACACGACACCACACGACACCGCTCGCACTCGCACTCCAGCGGCTCCGACCGCGCCGCCGACCGCCCCGTGCTGTTCCTGTAACGGTCCGTGACGCCGCACCACACGACACACGACACGACACCACACGACACCGCTCGCACTCGCACTCCAGCGGCTCCGACCGCGCCGCCGACCGCCCCGTGCTGTTCCTGTAACGGTCCGTGACGCCGCACCACACGACACACGACACGACACCACACGACACCGCTCGCACTCGCACTCCAGCGGCTCCGACCGCGCCGCCGACCGCCCCGTGCTGTTCCTGTAACGGTCCGTGACGCCGCACCACACGACACACCACACGACACCGCTCGCACTCGCACTCCAGCGGCTCCGACCGCGCCGCCGACCGCCCCGTGCTGTTCCTGTAACGGTCCGTGACGCCGCACCACACGACACACGACACGACACCACACGACACCGCTCGCACTCGCACTCCAGCGGCTCCGACCGCGCCGCCGACCGCCCCGTGCTGTTCCTGTAACGGTCCGTGACGCCGCACCACACGACACACGACACGACACCACACGACACCGCTCGCACTCGCACTCCAGCGGCTCCGACCGCGCCGCCGACCGCCCCGTGCTGTTCCTGTAACGGTCCGTGACGCCGCACCACACGACACACGACACGACACCACACGACACCGCTCGCACTCGCACTCCAGCGGCTCCGACCGCGCCGCCGACCGCCCCGTGCTGTTCCTGTAACGGTCCGTGACGCCGCACCACACGACACACGACACGACACCACACGACACCGCTCGCACCCGCACTCCAGCGGCTCCGACCGCGCCGCCGACCGCCCCGTGCTGTTCCTGTAACGGTCCGTGACGCCGCACCACACGACACACGACACGACACCACACGACACCGCTCGCACTCGCACTCCAGCGGCTCCGACCGCGCCGCCGACCGCCCCGTGCTGTTCCTGTAACGGTCCGTGACGCCGCACCACACGACACACGACACGACACCGCACGCACTCCCACTCCAGCGGCTCCGACCGCGCCGCCGACCGCCCCGTGCTGTTCCTGTAACGGTCCGTGACGCCGCACCACACGACACACGACACGACACCACACGACACCGCTCGCACTCGCACTCCAGCGGCTCCGACCGCGCCGCCGACCGCCCCGTGCTGTTCCTGTAACGGTCCGTGACGCCGCACCACACGACACACGACACGACACCACACGACACCGCTCGCACTCGCACTCCAGCGGCTCCGACCGCGCCGCCGACCGCCCCGTGCTGTTCCTGTAACGGTCCGTGACGCCGCACCACACGACACACGACACGACACCACACGACACACCACACCACACGACACATCACACGACACACCACACGACACACCACACGACACACCACACGACACACCACACGACACACCACACGACACACCACACGACACACTACACGACACCGCACGACGCTCGCTATCAAGTGTGTATGATAACAACCGGGACCGTCGGCTTAACGTGCTCTCCGAGGCATGGTGGGAGACCCACACATATCCATCCCGAGCGGGAATCGAATTCGCAAAACTGCTTTAGACGTATACATGGTATACGCACTACTACACCAGAGAGTTTACAGTAACTTGACGATATTGTGTGAATCCAAAACAAATAAATTTTCTGTAAATTGTTTTACCTTATTTTAAACTTATATTTTTTTCGTTTCCAGGACAAGGTTCTGAAGCGTCCGCCACTGCCAAATAATTTATAGGATTTTTTCGTACGTATTATGTGTTATGAACAATTACACTGTGTAATAATTATTATTAATGGAATCACCGTACACGACCATACTGTCCGTGGTTTCAACCGTGGACCAACGGATACCATAGGATAGACGGCGTTATGCAAGACATTTCCATCAAAAATTTAATTATTAAATTTTGTACTCCATTTTTTTTTGTTACTGTTCGGTAATATTCTAAAATCTAATAACAGTAAAGTAAAAAATCAGTGTGTGTGTCATGGTTCTTATGTTTATAGCGTGATTCGTTTTGCATACGAAGATTCAAAATAAAATAAAAAATTTGTTCGAAATTTAAAATAAAAAACAGTCAAATTAACATCTCATTAAGTTAAAAATTTAACTTATTAATCGGTAAATAACGAATTGTTCAATTATAAATGAAATCGTGGAAAAATTTGTTGTTCGATTTTTAAATTTAATTAATTTTTAATTAAAAAAGATCTAATTCATTTTTCGTCTTGTTCGGTTTAAAAACCAAAATATTTAAAAAATATTTAAATAAAAAAAAAAAAAAAAATTTAAAAATCGAACAAAATTTGTTCTAATTTTTCGTGATACAAAACGAATTGTTTTCTGAATATAGCAACTCGACTTATCTAGTAAAAACGTTTCGTAACAAAGTTACGAAATGTTTTACACATCAATAACATCTTATATAACATATACACAAGTTTTATTATGACCTAGTCTGGACTTACCTTTATTGTTATAATTACCTTAAATCCGTTTTTTACATATTTTTGCGATTTAATAATTAAGTTTTTAAATGTGGTGGGATTTATGTGCCATGATATGTATCGTATATTGATTTTTTTTTACATTTATTTGTAAACGTAATATCCTTATCGTCGGCTAGAACCTGGTTTCATATATTTAAAAAACTGTTCCGTTTTCTTAAAGTTCAATTATGAACGTGTGTACAAAGTAGAACGGTTCGTTATCATTACGGGTCGTTTTTTGAATATAGGAACTTAGCTTGAAATATTTATCAAAGGTCGTAATAGCTCTAAAATCTTTTGAAAATTAATTTTCATTAATCTTTTTCGTATTTTTCGTACAAGATTTGTACTTTTTAAAGAAAAGTCTACTTTTCCAAGTTTTTTCCTTTTATATTTGAGTTAATAAGAATACGGAAACTTTTTTTTTGTGTTTGTAGAAAAAAAATCCACCCATCTCCCCTTTATGGCTTCTGAAAAATTATCATGTCGGGCAATATGTAATCTTATTATAAATATGACTAACAGAATATAGATTATCTATAGTTTCGTTACCAGTGATTATTTTTTTTTAAATTGCTGGATATGACAAAAGTACATACACGTCAAAGTGTTTATAGTGACGTTCCTTTGAAATAAATCACGTTCGAAAACCCAAGTCCTTCTGGTATTAGAAGCGATATGAAAGATAAAAAAGTTTGTCAAACCTTTCAAACGTTTGTCAAACTATACTTGTTTGTTCAAATGTTTATCAAATCGTTTACGTGTTCGATGAAGTCTGATTTTTGTGTTTGTTAAATGAGAGCGTCTCTTATTAGCGAATGTCATTTTCATTTTCAATCAATCGGCTTTGTCAAATTTATTTCTGAGCTGTTTGATGAATATGACGCGTTTGTCAAATGGGTTTGACAAACTTCTATAGTCATTTGGCTCTTATCTGTTTTTTTGTACTGATTTGAATCAAAGCTAACATAATATATATGTACTAGTCCATACGGAACCTAATACCGTTTTAGGGATCCATTTAAAAAAAATACATTTATGAAAATTTCTTGAGACATACATGCAAATTAGATGACGACGCGTTGGTGCAACGGTGTGACCGCACTGGTTTGCGACTGTTGCGCTGGCGGTTGCGGGTTCGATACCCGCACATGGCAAACATTTGCATTAGCCATACAGATGTTTGCCGTGGTCTGGGCATTTGTGCTTGTGTATTGTATGTATTCCCGGACCCCCGACACAGGAGTAAATCTTAGTGGGGAGCCGTTGTGTGTTAAGCGTTTATTTATAAAAAATAAAAAATATATAGAACAAATAAATATTGCTAATAGAATTATGTACAATTTGAGAATGGGATGGTTACATGATGTATAGTTCGCGTCATGTAAAAAGAACGCTGAAAGAAACTGGAGGGGGTGCGTTTGCGCATGGGTATACTCGCGCACAAGTACTACTGTTTTATTTTTTAATTAGGCTTTCACTCGCGGCTTCGTATGGTTATTGGTAGATACATTAAAAAATACTAGAAATACAAGTGCGAATAATTCGGACTAAATAAGTATAATAATTATCACTTTACAAAATCACAAATTTTTTTTAAACAAAAAAAATAACAAATTTTTTATTTATTGAAATGTCGTATTCAAAAATATTAATTATCTGTACTCTCGATATTCGTACTTAATACCTAGTTTTTATGTGTTTAAAATGATAAATTGATATTTGTTTTTTAGTGAAATAAATAGTAAATGGAGAATTTTGTAATTTAAAACTTTTGTGCGCGATAATATTTTGAGTTGACGTCGAACTGTCCAACCAATAGCACACCGGCAAGCATGCGACACGTGATAAACACGACCGCCCGCCACCCCATACCACCAAATAGACCGATAAATCGCTTCTGCGCAGCTTCAAGGCCAGCGTTCTTTTTACTTGACGCGAACTATACTAATTAATATAAACAAAAATTAACAGCCGAAATATATGTACGCGCGTAACTTAACGTCTGCACCGAATCGGATAATTTCTTATTGTTTCATTATTGTCGGTACAAGAAACGAAAATAAAAATCGATATAAATACAAAAAAATAAATATGGCCGTACAAAGTTCACCGGGTCAGGAGCAAAATTAGAATTACTCTTACTAAAATTCTTTATGTATGTAGCAAGTTAACCGGTTAATCTTAGTGAATAGCCTGATAGCCTTTTAGAACATTTTGTATGTAAAAATCTCGTTTATGGTATTTTGCGAACTCGTTGTCTTCTGATCATTCTCCTCTCCTCCATGTCTTCTCCATCACAATTCATATCATATATATAATACCTCCATATTTTTTTACGGGGTGTACCGATTTTAGTGAGGTTGGGTTATTTTATAATCGAAAGCTAGTGCTTGTCATGTTGTCCCATTTAAAATTTGATCGAGACGAGAGATGAGATGTTGTATTAGCTGTCAATGTAAATTGAAGGTATTTTTGTCACTTGGAAGCCATTCTCATTGGATTCTCAAGTGCACCGAACAATCTTTATTGCGCCCTCATCCCAACATGACATTAGCAAAATATTTACTGTCTGAAAATTTTCAAAAACTGCACCAATCGACTACCATTTCTTGTCTTCATAGTCGAAGATTGCCTCACTATCGCATCATTGTGGCGTTGAAGTTTGAAATGTAATCTTTTTGGTTAAATTTTTTTTAATGAACGCTGTAATCTCGACCGTTACCAATAATCTCCCGTGTGTATACTCTATCCCATGTGACATTAGAAAAAACACCCATAATTTGGACAATTTTAAGACTTTCATGCCATTTGTTGTTCTGTACGGAATATATACCCAACGATAACTCCGATTTTGACAAGATACTTAACTAACCAAAATTGATACTTCTAGTTAGCGTGTAACGACTTCAATTAGTTTTGATACTTGCTAAAATCAAGATTAGCCGGTTCAATAGTAAACCAAAATATTACGTAAATGGAGATTATTTTAGTGTACCGTTAATTATTTAAATTTTTTTTAACGATGTTTAAAGGAAATGAATAAATTCTCGGCTGCCTAGGTTTCCTTGAAATGAGATATACATGGTCAATGTAATTGTATGAGTTGAGTTAGAGATGAGGGTTTAAGCTCTAGCAACCTTAGAAACTAATATACAAAAAAAAATTAAAGTCAACCCCCTACTGAGGTAACTTTTTCCCATATGAAAATAAAATTATTTCAATGTAATTAACAAATTAATGAAGTTGTAGTTTCTCAATTGAGGCGAAGCAGGTCCTAATGACCCATCCTACCTGTACATCTAACTGTTTTGACAGTAAAAATCTATTTGTAACTTATGTGCAGGATAAATATTATCCACAACCGGTCAAAATGTGCTCTAACTGTACACTAAAATGTACTGTATTGTACCAAAATACATTACTAACGTTTCCGGGCGGTCGAGTAAACAATGACATGACGAAATCGCGATTGCGATAATCGCACGATTATCGCGCATATTATTAGTAATTATTTAGCGTCGCCATATTTTTTAGTCTTTGTACAATATATTTTGTATGTGAATAGGTATTTAGTGTTTAATGTGAAATATAGTGAACCTAATAATGGAAGCTAGGTAGGTGCTCTAGTTTATAGTTATTTATGAAACGGTATGATTTTTAACAATTTTTGGAAATGTTTTTTTTTTCTGACGGTAGTTTAATTTCTTTTTTGTAAATTTCGAAAAAGGTTGAGGTTGTGTTTATACCTTTTTAATTTTGTTTGGCGTAATTATATTATGTAGGGATTATTATTCGAAGAAACAAATAGCTTGCTTGTGGTGAGAAAATTAGGAATGAATATTTATAAATTGCACTCAATTTGATTTTCTTTACAATATTACTCTTTGTGTAGTGGTTCTTGAAATTAGTGCTTGTAATGTCTGATAAAAATAATTTATAACATGTAAAATTATTTTTCTTATTTAAGAAAAAATAATAGTGACGGATAAAAAATTAAAATTAATTATTCTATGATTTAAAAAATAAAGTTTTTTTTTTTTTAAATTCAAATTAACGTCAGAAAAAAGAATCAAACAGTCGGATTTTAAATATTAGCGGGAATATATTTTGTCATACAAATAGTAATCGATTAAAAACGTTTGGAAAGTCGCCCTGTGGGGGCAATATTTATTTCGACTCCCGCAATATGTATCTTCAGGGGGTCAGTAAAGAATTGTCCTTTTCATATCATAATTTTATAGCTGCAGTTATGATTACGTCCTTAACTTTAACCTTTATGTTTTGGTTTTGAACTGATTTTTGCATTTTTTAAAGTATGAAAACCTATTCATTTTAAAAAAATTTTCTTAGATTTTTATGAAAGCATTTCTTTTGGAAGATTTTCATATATGATATTTGATAATTTTCATATTTTTTTATATTAATTTTCAAAATAAAATCTTATTATATTACAACTTAAACATTTTATTTTTGTGATATTAAAAATAATATTTAAATTGTTTGGATATGGCAATAATTTAAAATAATTAAAAAAAAACCGTAAATATTAATGAGTGGGCAGCTTTATCAAAAAAAAAAAAAAAAACAGGGCACACGTTAAAAAAAAAAAGAATGTATACGTAGATTTGAATCGGAATTAAAGTATGAGGGTAATAATATAAAATTGTATTAAATATGTATTTAGAAATAAGAAAACGTAGTTATAAAAAAATATTTATGATTTTATTTTCGGTTTTAGTACTCGGTATTACGCCCGACAGCCTAGTGTTATCTGTAGATTATGAAAAGTATTTATGTTATTTAAAAAATAAATAATTAGTTGGAACATATCAAAATGCTAACAGTAGACTTATTTTGTTATTTGATTTTAATAATTATGTTTACGTTTTTATTAATTTTGAAAATATATCTTAAGATAAAGAGAGAACTTTGTATGTAAATACACTGATCCCGTGGGATTATTGGGATAAAAAGTTCTAGATGGAATTCTGTATCTCCTGCTATCTACGTACCGAGTTTCATCACAATCGGTTCCGTAGATTTTGCATAAAAAACTAAAATATTTTCAATAATCAAAACGTCTACATAATTATAACTACGATCATGTGCCCATCAATGTGAAATAAAAAAAATATATATATTACATTGCTACCAACATCAAATGTGTCATTAATTTTTTTTAATATATACAATACTACCAAAATTTAAAATATGTTTATTTAATTTTGCTGAATACATTGCTACCAACGTTAAATATAAAATTAACTTTATTTTAAGTAATATATTGTAAGCACAAAATGGTAAGAAAAACCGTAAACATTTTTCTTAATATCATTGTAAGCGCCATATTTAATATTTGTATGTATACAAAATCTATTTCTTTATTTTTATTTTCTAGTCCCCGAATTGCAACGATTTTTTTATTGTCATTATGGGGTATGCAATTCAAAATATAATAATTTTGACATATTTAAAACTAACTATGCTTATATGTATGTATAAAACGATTGTTACGACTACAATAGTTTATACAGTAATAACTAAATTTCTAGACGATGTATCAAGATGAAACCTACACCAGGTTATCTAAACATATGTCATGTATAAACGTCGGCCAGTTCTTTATTATGCATCATCATCATCACTTCAGCCTAATACAGTCCACTGCTAGACATAGGCCTCCACAAGTTCGCGCCAAAAGCGGCTTGAAGTCATGTGTTTTGCCCATAGTCACCACACTAGTTATGCGGGTTGGTGACCACAGGCACCACCCGCCTGCCCAGTGTATTTGGTATATAATGCTTAGTTTAAAAAATATAAATGAATGTGTATGTAATTTTAAATAACGTTTATTGGAAAAAAATCATAAGCTTCGCCAAAACTATGAATAATAAATATATAAATAATTGACTGACAGCTAATATAGAATATAAAAAAAAAACATACATAATCTAAAAATTATGAACATAAATTTATAGAGAATTGGTTAACAGCTAAAGAATATTATTTTAAATAAATTGCTTTGTAATTTATATTTTATTATTGAATTGCATACTCGTTAAATAATGACACTTCGGCCCTTTATAACAAATATTTTTAGATTTTGTATTAAGAAATAGTGTATTTTTAAAACATATTTTATTATTTTATATTGTAAATAGATAATTATTTCAATGATTTTATTTTGTAATACTCATACGGTCACACTGAATGCATTTATTATCATTTGTAAGCCGTCATTTTTTGGAAAATATTCGACATTGACGTTTTGAAAGGGCGGGAATATTGTTGTGATAGTGGCAGCCTAAGTTGTGTATTTTTTATGTATATTATTAATAATAATCGTTATTAGTTTCGCTAATTACGATGGGCGATGTTTATGACGTGTAATTTTTAATAAACAAATAGCAATTTGTAATTTATTTTGTTGTTTTATTATTTCCCTAAAACCATTATATACTAATATTATAATTGTAAGTAATTTTCAAGAATCGTAATATCCAAGTATATTTTTTAACTAAATTTACCAGATACTGTTACTGGGTATTGAAACCAAGTTAATTAATTTAACTAAACCTAATTTAAATTAACAATGTAAATTACAAATAAAAAAGGGTTTATCCCGAATTTAAAAAATACACTTTTTACAAATGAGATTACTTTTAAATGTTATCATAAAAGTAGGGTTAACAGAAAGTGGATTTGATTACTTTTGGAAAATACATAGTGTTTGGTCCAACAGCATAAAGCCACACACACATTGGATCTTGGCTATTTGGATCCCGACACAGATGTCGGGTCAACATATAAAGATTTACTTGGTGGGCTCCATAAGGCTAGCAGCGTAAGGTTGCCAGAGAAAAAAAATTAAACTGCATGAGAATTTGTAGCTAATTATGTAACGAAAAGACGTGTTGTTTTGCACAATAATGACAAAAAAAAAATATAAATGAATTTTAACTAGAAACTTATAAAAGTGACCAGAACTTTGTTGCTGTAAACTTTCATAAAAAAAGATACTAAAATAAAAATCCCTAGGAAGATACGATAGTTTTATGCTAATACGCGTAGCTTGCAATGATTTTATGCAAACTATGAATTTTGTTGTTCAGCAGAAATGAGAAGAGCTCCTGGGGGGGATTGGGAATAGGGTCGACAACGTGCTTGAAGTGTTTCTGGTGTTGCAGACATCTATAAGCTACGGTAATCGCTTATCATCAGGTGAACCGTACGATTGTTTGCCAATCTAGTTCCATTAAAAAAATAGTAGACGGACTCAATGAGCAACTAGCAAGATATTTTTTTATACTGACTATTTGACTAGGTCAGGACATAAGTGTTATGTCTCACCAAATGGTAGGCGGTTATCGTCGCTTATGGACGGACACCTGCAACCACAGAAGCATTGCAATGCATACAATGTTTTATTGGCGACCTTCCCCAGGATCTCTGACCACATTACCATACTACTTGAAAGCAGCGTTATTTAGCTGTGACCTTTTGTAAGGTTCAGGTACGGGTTGCTCCAGATTTTGAGCAGGAGATCCAGATTTTGAGCAGGAGATCCAGATTTTGAGCAGGAGATCCAGATTTTGAGCAGGAGATCCAGATTTTGAGCAGGAGATCCAGATTTTGAGCAGGAGATCCAGATTTTGAGCAGGAGATCCAGATTTAGAGTTATCCTTCTTTAAATCTTTGCCGTACCTCAATTAATTGTACGATTACTAGATATATTTGACAATGCACCCGTGAAAACCATTAAATCTAAATAATGACTTATTGAAATTTACTCTTTAATATAAAGTTTAGTATAAAATATCGGAAATGCTTATTTTCTGAGGACTAGGATTAGATCATTTATTTTCGCATTAGATCATCTGATTATTACACATTGTGCTGTAAACAATGCTACTAGAAAAAACAGTTTTAATTTAACATCTATAGGTTTTCTTTGACACTGATTTGTAACAAAATAGTATACAAAAACGCTTTTCTCAAAAAGTAACCTAATTAAGCATATCGACGGGTGCAAAGTAAAAAAAAATTTCAAAAAATTTGCTTTGAAATTGACAAAATGGGAGCACTTTTTCCTAATATGCGCTCTCCTGAAAAATAGCTGTTTTGTATATAACTCTTTTTACTTTGCACCCGTCGATATATTATATTTGGCCATACAATAGGCTATAAAAGATCACGCTATAAATGATGTAAGCGTAGTAGTGATGAGTAACGTAAACACGGGTAACACACGATGTGCGCTTACAATTTGGTATATAAAGTTTAAATAAATATAACAATAGTTAGATTTTAAATATAACTATTTTTATCAATTAATTCTTGATATGGGGGATTAGTGTAATGTAATCTAGAACTGTGTACTTATATACATACCTAATATATCTCTTTAATTATGACCGCTTGGATTCTTTTTTGCTCAGAATCTTAATTCTTTCGCCTACTATAAAAGTATTATTATTATTAATTACTTTTTATTCTATCAATTAATTTAGAATGAAAATCTTCAAAAGTGAGTATGTACGTACCTAGTGATAGATAGTGAATGTGCAAATTTCACAAAACATATGTATCATCACTTCAGCCTGTTGCAGTCAAGACATAGACCTCCCCAAGTTCACACCAAACATCCCGGTTTTCTGCAATCCTTTTTTTTTTTTTTTACCCGGGGAAAATCCGTCATGGATAACCTCCAGCGCGGGGGCGCCAGAGGGTTATGTCAGACTCCTACTGACTAAAAAACCACCACGTGTGAGTAGTCGTCCGCCTGGGTGGGGCGGAATGGGTCGCGCTAGCATTCGCCATCTTGCCTCGGCGGTAGGCCCGGGCGAAACTTCTGGGCCCCGGCATAATGGTGGGGATGGCCTCGCTCACAACAAGGCCACCTCTCAAACATGTGGGGTCATGTCGTTCAGGCGGCCGAAGTCCCCCGACTATCGGCCGGCGACCCCACTATTACGAGTGGGGGAGGAGGTGGGAAAACCGTCTCCTCCTTGCCCCCGTACGTCTGCGCCGAAGTGGGTCAGCGGAGACGTCATTCTCCCTGGCCCGTTCCGCGACCTCCTTCTGCGTCATAACCTCTAACAGAAGGAGACTGTCGCTTGCCACGATCGCTCACTGTCGAGCATGGGATTTTCCGCAATCCTCATCTAGCCTCCACCGGCATTTTACTTAGATTGTCGGCCCAGCGGGCCCGAGGATGTCCCACACTGCGTTTTGCAACACGCGGTCTACACTTCAGGACACGTCTGCACCAGCGACAGGTGACCAGAAATAAAAGAAATAATAAATGTTTTTTTCTTTGTAACAATATTTAGGGCAATACTATATCTATACATATAATAAAATGGTAGGAAAGTTAAAACTGCACATTGAATATTTTTTTAAAAGAATACTTGGGGTGTGATCTACAATCGATACCGAAGTCTATAATATAGTTTTTAGAATTTTTGTCTGTTTGTCTGTATGTATGTCCGGGATAAACTCAAAAAGTACTGCATGGCTTTACTTCAAATTTGGCACGAATATTATTAAGAAGTCGGGTCAATATATAGGCTACATATTATCATGCTATCACCTACCGGGAACGAGCAGTGAACCTTTATTTCCATAACGCATTCTGTAACAACGTGTAATCTAACGACGCATATTTGAATGTTGTTGTTATTATGTTAATAACCATGCTGTATAAGCTAGCTTCATACTATAAAAATCACGCAATATAAGAAACATACGCCGAGTTGCACGAAACAAAATTAAAATTTAAGTAGAGATTAAACTAATTTAATCACAAGAATTTCATACAATTTGTGTATACAATGTTTATCGGCTTACGCCGATAAACATAATTAAATGAATATAAGTAGACAAGACAATTTTAAAGCAGCACCATCTATGAGATTTTTTTGTAGATATGAAATGTAAAGAAGAAACGGGTAAATGAATGTTATTTTAAAAGGTATAATCGTAGGTATTTTTGGTACTGTATAGCGTTCACGCAGACGACGTCGCGGGCAGCAGCTAGTATATATATATACTAGCTTTGTCGGGGTTCAGCAAATATCACGACAAACATCTATATGGCCAATACTTTATGCCTGTTTATAAATGAAATTTCGAAGCAACTATTCCGCAATTATCGTGACCGCTTAACGCATTCGCATGTCTAAATTCATCATGAATTGAAAATTGAGTTTTTATTTAGACGAGTAACTGCGGAGTTTCGCCTCAGGAGAATCCACATTCCGAATTGGTGATAGCTTGGCTTAGCCATAATTAATTTATCAAAGAACATAAGCATTGTGTAATACTTTAGCAAGCAGTCACTTCGAAAACAATGCAGGCAGGCGTATGGGCACCGCATGAGATCAAGTACAACCTCACTTTGGAACGGATACAAAATTAATTTACCTACTACATATTTGTAGCTTAAACAGTATGGAATGTACCCATTCTACCCGTAAAAGTATCCCACATTGTTTATTCTGGGTATGGTGGGATATAACGAACTGCGGGTTAGAAGAAAAATTGCCCTAGCTGTATATATGTTTCGCCTGATGAGTGGCAAGATAAATTCAGCCAGACATGCTCGGAAGGATATTCTTCAGTGTGTCAGACCACTACGCGGAGAGGCTGCGGCCTCGAATGCTAGCGCGCGCACTAACTTGTGAATCAGCTGTCAGATCAGGTGGACATATTCTGTTGTACTCTGAATGAATTCACAAGGGCTGCTTGTTTTATTATATATTATGTTTAGCGGTTGTTTTTTTAAAATATTTTAGAATGTGCTATCGCATCAGGTAATAAACCTGTAATGTTAGTATATATATGGCAATAAATAAATAAATAAAATTATGATATTTTGTAAAATCACGATTTAAAAATGTTTTGAAAGTGTATTCGTACTTGAATGTGTTTACATCAAAGATGAGTAGTAAAACGTTTTAAAAAATTTAGCACTGCTACTCCAAGGTTTAATGTTTCGACGGCAAACGGCATAAAGATGTAATTTGAAATCGGTGACAAACATTTGTGCCGTTTAGTGGTTTTAACCTTCTTCATAGCGGCCCCCATTCTTAAGGCTATTTCCCTGACATGGGACGGAGCAGTGTGATATTTTTGGTTGTGATTAAACTTTGAAATCAATTATACTTAGTAAACAATCACAATTCTTTCTAATCTTTATTACGTATTGGAATTGAAATAAAACAATAGAATAATTTTATATTTATTTTAATATATACATGCAAATAATTTACACTGGTAATATTACATTAATAAAATATTTATAATCTGTTGATCATTATTGCATAATTATTAAAAAAAGGTTTATTATTAAAAATAAAATACAATTTTCGAGTACCGTCAGATTCAATACACAAACAGACGACTAAATGCAAAATATAAATTTAAAAAATAATAATACTTTTAAAGGAAAATATATTTTTTCTTACAAACTAAAATATGAATGAGTAATCTCTAAAGTAACTTATAAAATAAAAATTTAAGTTGGCAACATTGTATAGAGTTGTCATTTACGAAAAAAAAAAAAAAAAATAGGCCAATAGACTACCTACACATTACTACCTACACTGTAAGGGTATAACTACACTTGCTCATTATGATAAGTCCTACTTTATACCCAGATTTGCTCATCGGGATAAGTCCTACTAAACAGCTGTTCTCATCGTCATTTAAGCACAAGATAGATTTAACTGAATTCAAAAAAAGATTTTCAATTCGATTGTAATTTTTTCATGTGTATACACATAGATGTTACATGGAGGAAGCGTTGCCCAGCAGTGGGATGTTGCAAACTGCATTTTAAATCGTTATCGCTTTTATCATATTATATCAGATTAGCTGGGTCACTAACATTTTTAAAAACGGCAGAACCGTCGACCTCAGTTTCGTCTACGGTTCTGTTATCACTATCCATCAATCGAAATTAAAAGCGAAAGCAAAATAACTAATAATAAAGATTTAACTATAACACAATTTTAATTACAATTTACTACAGAAACAGATGATGATGATGATGATGATGACGATGATGATGAATCAAAGCTTGTAATATTGAAGTCCGATTAGTGTCCGCGGTGACATAGGTAGTAACCCGTAGATATTACTTTTGATTAAATAAAATAAGTATAGAACAAGTCGACCAGTCTTTAATGATAGTTTTTTTTTTAATAAGATTTTAACTTAAAACAAATCGTATGTAACATTTTTTTAGTCAATTAGACTAGTACCATGACAATTTAGAATTGTACAAGTACCGTAGAATATGGTACCGTACATGGTACAAATATTTCCAACAATGCTAGGCCACAAGAACATTGGGTTTCATTATTCGTACATTCATTCAAAGATGTCTTAACTTAAAGTAAATACAATTTCGAGCCCTTTTAAAGCTATTATTGTTCCATAAAAACGAACATAAAAGGGAATGTGTCAGCTTCGAAACGACTGGTGTTTACACACACACTCGATTTCGGGAGTGAGCTGGTGAATGCGTGACGAGGGCGTTACGAAAAATGAGATCGGGCGATGCGAACGGAAGTTGGAGAGGGCGATTGGAGTTAAAAATAGGAAGTTTTACTTCAGTCGTGTGGTCTAAAGCACAATCGTTATTTATTTTTATTTTTTTTAGTCGTTACTGTTTCAAGCGATTTAAGTACCCATATTGCTTCCACTCCACAAGCTTTATATCGTTAAATCTCAAGGAGTTAACTACCATAAATTATATTATTTTAGCGATTTTTTTTATCATCGTCCATCACCCAATAATCGAAACATCAATTATTATTCTTTTGATGTCCGAAATATATTTAAATCACTTTTTATTTTGAATCAATGAATAGTTTAAAAGTTTAATAAAATTATTAATATGTTAATATGACATATAAATGTCAATGACATTAGATATATGTAGTTTTTGCGTGTTCTTCTCGGAGTCCACATTACGAATCGATGGCGTTGGTAGCTTCACTTTTTATCAAGAAACTAGCTGACCCCGCAAACGTTTCTTTGCCATATATGTTATTAACCCGCTTAATCCACCCCCCCCCCCCTTATAACTTAGGGGTATGAAAAATAGATGTTGGCCGATTCTCAGACCTACCCGATATGCCCACAAAATTTTATTAAAATCGGTCGAGCCGTTTCGGAGGAGTTCAATGTTTAACACCATGACACGAGAATTTTATATATTAGAAGAAGATAATTTATAAAAATATAAATTTAATTTCAAGTGCTTTTGAAGTGCTAATATTTAATTTCGATATACTAGACTTGATACACGGCGTCGCTCGCTTTAAATTTGATATGGTAACAGTTTTACGGCAGTGATGGTCACAGTACCACATTCATCGAAAGAATTACAATAAGGCATTGCCCTCAAACAAACTTTTTTGGTTGGGGAAAATTTTATCGGCGGTCGTGTTCGGTGCGCGTTAGGACGCTTTTTGGATGGGTGAAATCTCGTGCATTCGCATCACCGACATGCTTATAGCAATATATCTGTAGATAGCTGACGTAAGGTCTGTTTTTTTGGAATTGTCCTAATTGGTAAACAAATATGGCGTACTTATGACCACAGACAATTAGAGTATAGTGTAGCTTAGTGAAGTGACACAAAGAGCAAATGAATGAACAATATCAATAAGCCATAGACAAAGTAAAATTAATTTTACATCGAAATATTTAATGATACCATATTGCTAAAATTATTTCAAAACCTAATAATATATTGAATATTTTTGCTAAGAATTAGTAGAGGTACAGAATTACGAAAAAAAATATTAATCGAGCATCGAGCATAAAAGGCAACAAAGGGGACTGTCCATTTTGGCCCAAGGTGAACAGAATTCATACAAAAAAACAAATATACCAATAATTTTCATAAATTAAATCATGTTTATTCGTGAATTGCAGTTTTATCAATATAAACTGATGAAAAGTTTATTTAATAAGTATTTTAATTCATTAATTATATACTTCTAGTTTATTTTCGGTTGGTGATTTGATTACAACACGTTGCCAGTCTTAAAAAAACAATTATTATTAACGAACAATCGATTTTAAAATATTTTTAAATCAATTATTTGTTAAAATCGATTAAAAGTATTGTTAAATCGAATTAATAAGAAAAAAGTCTAAAAAAAGTCTATAAAAGTGTATTTAGTAAAAAAACATTTAACTTTGGTGAAAAATAAACTATTTTAGAAACATTGTTATTGACTAAATAAAAAGCAAGCAATTAATTATATTAAATTCGATTATCGATTTAATCGATTTATTTGTTTATTGAAAATATTATTTATTATGGCAACCCTAAACTACAGACTTTTGCTTCATACATTCATTTGACTTCGATGTTGCTTTCATGGTGATATAGCAACCTACTGTAAGGTTTTCCGTCAACCGAGAATTCATCACTACTGCGACGTAAAATACACAGTAGGCATATTCATAAGTAGGAAAATATATTTTGTATTTATTTTATATGTAAACAATAAAGGTCAGGCAGAGAAGCCATAAAAAAATATTATTGCAACTGCATGGTTGGTCGACGGACAGTAGGTTGTTGTGGCCATGTCATGAAATTATTTGGTTTTTGGGCTGAAAAAGGTTTCAAGATTTTATAAATCTACCTGCCTAGTTTTTAGATAACATTCTGTTAACGTACGAATCCGATTAGTAAAACAAAAATAACAAAACAATGATTTTTTATTTCAGAAATCTTCTTGTAATTATCCACAAAAAAACAAAAAATGAAACACCTGGATACAAAACTATATCATTTTTCTAATTCATACTTGTTAGTACTACTAACTTAATATATAATTATTATTCTCAGTGACTGTCCACTCGGGGCCGAAACCCCCATACAAAGTGGACAGTCCCCTATATATTTCGTTTATGTGATATGGTCGGTAAAAAAAAAAACCAAAAATAAAATTTACAACAAAATAAAGGGGCCGCCTGTGTCTAAAAAAAGTCGACCCTATTAATATTATTGTCACATTATTTGTATTTACTATGAATAAAAAACCTTGCGCCGGCGGCACACTCTCTCTAACATCTAAAAAAAGGACTAATAACATTGTACTCCACGAAGCTCTCATTGGGTAATCTTAAGTCTCATCCTAAAGTCTCAAAATTTTTTCCTGTGAACTACAGTAAACGTTTATGCCGTTGCTATGTGGTATACTTTAATATTATATGGGATAGCATTAAAAATGTTCAGGATGAAATTGATATTCAGAAATATTCATAATATAAAATAAAACCTTTACAATGAACACTTTACCATAAATGATTGACATTTGCAATATTTTGTAAGCATTTTTTTTTGTGCGCTCAACATAAAAAAAAGAAGAAAAAAAAAACAATTAATAACAAAATACAAATAAATAACAAATCGCTTTACTGTAATATTATTTAACAAGTTATAATTCGTGAAATTTTAAAATATAGTTAAAGAACATGGCCTATTTTATCGCTCATGCTGTTCATTTACTTATACTCATTCACTTCTAAAAATATTATGACCACATCCCTATTTGCCTTATAAAAAAAGATATTGAAATGTCATATTCGAAAATATTAGTTATCTGTACTCTCGGAATTCGTATTTTGTAGTTTTTATGTGTTTAAAATGATAAATTGATATTTGTTTTTAGTGAAATAAATAGTAAATGGAGTTTTACAAATGTCCGTAAGCTAATATTTTGTGAAAGTGAGTGATAAATGCGGAAAAAACGTGAATTACGATTGACAGCGGTTTGTTTACCAATTAGGACAATTCCAAAAAAACAAGATATACTGTGTAACATTATACACATAATTTTATTTCGAACATTATGAAATTTCAAATTTCAATACTAAAAGTTCTAGATTTTCACTTCTATCAGCAGTGTCTATAACTGCCATTTTTTAAAATTTATTTTACCCTCTTTGGATATGTATAGAGCTGTTAATTTTATTATGACTTACTTCAAGAGCTGCTACAATGATTTTAGAAATTATATTTTTCTAGATATAGCATGTATTCTTAATTTATACAAAATTAAATAAAAATATACATTTTTTTTAACATTAAAAACCGGTCAAGAGTTTAGAGCCTTAACATTAAAAAATATAGAATAATTAAAACTAATTAAAAAAATATTGCTTTTTTAAATTCAATTTGTGGCAAGCGGAGAAAAAATCTATGAAATTAATATTTAACCTATAAATAAAAAGTTACTTTTAAGTAATTTTTAAGTATGGCGGGCGACTCAACCAGTAGCGCAACCAGAAATAATCCAATCAACTATTATCATGAAAATCTATTTATACTATGGAAAATTTAAAGCAAAAATATATGGGCATTTTTGGAATCCACCGCGCCCCATGCTCCAAATCTCATTACATTTGATTCAGTAGATTAACACTATAACTCTAGATTTTGACAGCTTCCGTATTCTACTAATCCATTGATACTATATTTGCGACATTATCACTATTAAATCATAAAATAAAAGATTTTAAAAGACCGTTTCACCGCTTGTGGATTAAATTTATCGTGCAAATAAGTTACGAATAAATTTTAACACCAGGAAGTAGAATAGGCCATAAGGACCTATTTCTTCGCTATTATTAAATTACAACTTTTAAATTCACATTAGCTAATCTCATAAATAAAATGAAAACGATGGCGTTAAAGAATAATTTAATAATAATAATATAATATACTTTTATCTGTTGGATACCGTATCCAACAGATAGCGTTATCCACAACCGGTGTAACCCTATGGGTGACATATTAGTACGAGATGACACTAAGTCATCATTAACAGCTACTAAATAAATTCGTTGGAATGACACACAAACCGTTTCCTTATGATTTCTGGTGTCACAATTATAACAACATTAATGTATTACTTTTTAAACTTATAATACCAATGATCCACGGTTCAGTCGACGTAGTAGAACCTCGTTGATGTGTATTTATTATCTGTAACAAAAAATATATAAATTAGTTAAGCTGAAGTTTATTATTATACGTTTTTAACCGACTTCCAAAAAAGGAGGAGGTTCTCAATTCGACTGTATTTTTTTTTTTTTTTTTTTTTTTTTTTTATGTATGTTACATCAGAACTTTTGACCGGGTAGACCGATTTCGACAAATTTTGTTTTAATCGAAAGGTGGTGTGTGCCAATTGGTCCCATTTAAATTTATTTGAGATCTAACAACTACTTTTTGAGTTATATCTAATAATGCGTTTTTACTTGACGCTTTTTTAATTGATCTTTATAATACTCCTCTCAAGCAGTGTTGTGTTCCTGTGTAACGTAACCAGAGTACCTAGTGCGAGTTTTGTTTAATCCGTCTCGCAATAACGGGCATAAATCTCAACTTCATTTTGTATGGGAAATTCGGGATTTCAACCTAGTACTCGCGTTTGCCGCTAGATGACTCTGTATCGATTGTATTGTATACTATTCTTTATCGTCTAAGCTGCACTGTTTAAATTCCCATGCAAAATAATCTTCACGTAAAAACGCATTTCTGCCATGTTTCTGTGAATAAAACTCGCACGAGTTGTTGCTGGTGTTGCTTCTGGTGTTGCAGGTGTCTATAAGCTACGGTAATCGCTTACCATCAGGTGAGCCGTACGCTTGTTTGCCAGCATAGTGGTATTTTTTTAATGTCACTATGTCGGCAAACAAGCGTACGGCTCACCTGATGGTAAGCGATTACCGTAGCTAATAGACGCCTGCAACACCAGAAGCATCGCAAGCGCGTTGCCGACCCAATCCCCAATCCCCCCAGGAGCTCTGGGTGAGCTTACTCACCAACAGCAACACAATACTGCTTGAAAACAGTATTATTTAGCTGTGATCTTCTGTAAGGTCGAGGTACTACCCCAGTCGGGCTGCTCCATATTTTGAGCAGGAAATTCCTGCTGTGCCCTACCTCAGTTATTATATAATAGCGAAACTATATTTAAACAAAACTATTATTATATTTACGTCTAGAAATATCCGTCTTTTGCCGATAAAAAGATTGTCACATATGAACATTAACACTTCCATTAAAATTACGAGAATCACTAATAACCAAACCATTAAGTAATTATGTTTAACATAAACAGACGGTCGTCTCTTTCTAACATAGAAAGGCCTAAGAAAAAGACAAATTAATGCCATCATTATACGTAACGGCCGACTGACATAAATGTTTTTTCTTCTTCTAGATAAACATACATAAACAAATTCATATATTCCTCCCAGATTTGGGGCGGGAATCGCGTCCACATAGTGGAGCAGAAAGCAGGTTCACCAAATACAGGAAACTACAAACTGCCATTAATTATCTACTTTACTTATCGAAGCACAGTCAATATTTCATTAAATATAAAAATATTTTGTAATGATAAAATAATTCAATTAACTAAAATCGATAAATATCACGATAAAATTACAAGTAATTACGAGACTACATATTAAAAAACTGTACTGTGTGGCTACGGTACTAAAGAATATAGCCACCCCCTCTCTTTCCGTGGGTGTCGTAAGAGGCGACTAAGGGATAACACAGTTCCACTACCACCTTGGAACTTAAAAAGCCGACCGGTGGCGGGATAACCATCCAACTGCTGGCTTTGAAATACACAGGCCGAAGACGGGCAGCAGCGTCTTCGATGCGACAAAGCCAGTACTGCGGTCACCAACCCGCTTGCCCAGCGTGGTGACTATGGGCAACACACATGAGTTCACGTTATTTTTGGCGTAAACTTGTGGAGGCCTATGTCCAGCAGTGGACTGTATAGGCTGTAATGATGATATTAAAAAAACCGACTGATGGCGGAATAACCATCTAACTGTTGGTTTGAAATACACAGGGCGAAGACGGGCAGCAGCGTCTTCGGTGCGACAAAGCCAGTACTGCGGTCAACAACCCGCCTGCCCAGCGTGGTGACTATGGACAAAACACATGAGTTCACTCCATTTTCGGCGCGGACTTGTGGAGGCCTATGTCCAGCAGTGGACTATATTAGGCTGAAGTGAGTGAGTGAGTGATATTAAAAAAACGTTTTACGCCGCGTCTGTTTGTCTATTCGCGATAAATTCAAAAACCACTAACATGACACTGACACTAACTCATGAAGAAGGGATAGGTGTATAATTTGGTAAGGTTTGAAGAAAGGGATTGATTGAAATATGACGATCGTTGTTAGATAGGTAGAAATAAATTAAGCCGTCTGGGAGCTCTACTAAAACGCTGCCTTTAGATTTCAACCTTTGAGATATAACAAAAAAAAATTTGTTTTCCTATGTTTACTCGAATCTCACTCATTATAATGAAACAAAGAGCACAGTACTCCCGTGACTATGGTTGCTGTAAAGTTTTTGAAACGTCGGGTATCTATAAAAATTTGATAAACCGCGATAATATCAGAAAAACTTGTTTCATCTATCTATACATATAATAAAATGGTAGGAAAGTCAAAACTGTACATTGAATATTTTTTTAAAAGAATACTTGGGTGTGATCTACTCGTACAATCGATACCGAAGCCAAAAATATGGTTTTTGGAATTTTTCTTTGTCTGTATGTATGTCCGGGATAAACTCAAAAAGTACTGCATGGATTTACTTCAAATTTAGCACGAATATTATTAAGAAGTCGGATCAACATATAAGCCACATATTATGTTAATAACCATGTCATAAGCTACCTTCACACTATAAATAAGGACATTCTGTAGTATATTTAGTATCAGCATTGCACCCGTGCGAAGCCGGGGCGGGTCGCTAGTTATAAAATAATGATGTTATAGTAGTTTTGGGGGAATGAGGAATAGGTTTATTTATTTATTTATTTAATAAAGGCATACCAACTAAGTACATAAAAAAGCTTTCTACATTAAAACAATACCAAAAAGTTGTACAATATGCACTTAAATTAAAGGTTTGCACAACATTCTTAGAACGCTACTGTAATCAGATATAAATCTTAATTGTGTAATTTACCGAAAAAATGACATTTGTTACAATAAAAAAATAGAGAGAGAAAAAAACAAAACAAAACTATTACAATTATATATCAAAGTCCATCAACATTTTAATTATTTTTCCCTTAAATTGGCTTAATGAATCTGCAAAGATGTCTATGTCTATGTCTATGTTAAGAAAAACTGCATTTAAATTTTTTTGCATAAGATTAAGCGGTGAGGTTGTAAAGTTCCTCATCCACTAATGAAAAGGGAGGATCCTCAAACTAGACGGGTGTTGTGTCTGGTGGGCGACTGCCCCCCGGTTATTGTCGGGTTCTTGTATATATTTTCGATCTTCGGATAACTTTAATATCGCGATGTAGGATACGTCAGTTCTGAGTTCGTAACTTGCAAGATAGATGTCGCTACAGTAGCATTATTTCTCTTTTGTAGGGCTCCAATAAAGTCTGTAACTGCATCTATATATTTTTCTCCGACTGCCTGTCTATTTTTATATATGGGAGCACGAAGGGGAACAGAATTGAGCGGGAAATTTTCCGCTCCCATGGGTAATAAAAACCAACCCAGGGTATACTCGTCCAATGTTTTAAGGGAGCGAGTAGTGCGCAGGTAGTTTGTATCGAGCATGGCTCCTTGTAGTTTTTTTTTAAATGATGGATGATGATAGTGCAATCCGAAGGTAAACGTTTGGGTTGCTCAATAGTGGAAATATTTTGCGTTACGGAAGAGAGATGGTAAAACGCTAGGCCTGGTGGGTGAGGGCAGCTGGCACAATTCCTTTGCCAGTAGAAAAACTGGTCATACCTCTCGGGATGGGATACAAGGGTAGGCTTCGGGGGCTTCGTGGTTTAATGTGTGAGCGATTACATGGATCCCCAGCATGGAACCGACTTTGTTTTACGAGAGAAAGTAATCGAAAGGACCAGCCTGAGATGCCTATCAGTAGAAGACTGGTCGAGCATATCTTGCGAGAAGCCCTAACATACAGCGCCGGGGCCTAGTGGTTTTAAGCGTTAGTAATCTCATGACGTCTCATCATAACAATGACAGTGTTTATTGGTCTTAGCGGTTACTACAGCCAGCCAAGCTGACGTCCTGGCACTGATTTGGTATACCACACACTTCCAATAGGAAAGTATATGTTAATACATTTCCCATAACAGCCCCAATAAAAAGAAATGCCTTTCAGAGTCGGCAATAATCAAATACACCATATTTCTTTGATGTAGAGATTTAATGTCCGATTAGGACAATGAAACGATTCGATTTATTATCGATAATAAAAATAACAAATGTACCGATAACAATTTATTTCATGTTTTTATGATCTCTTTGAATATGAGATTTTATCGATTATGTTTTTATTGCGTTCGTTTTGTAAAACATGTGAAACTACTTTAAAGATACCGTCTTTAAGTTCTAATACAGTTTATGAAGGTAGGGCACAGCTGGATATTCCTGCTCAAAATCTAGAGCAGACCGTCTATTGTAGCACCTCGACCTTACAGAAGATCACAGCGAAATAATACTGCTTTCAAGCAGCACTGTTCCTGTGGTGAGTAAGGTAACGAGAGCTCTTGGGGGTATTGGTGTTAGGGTCGACATCGCGCTTGCGATGCTTCTGGTATTGTGGGCGTCTATAAGCTACGGTAATAGCTTACCATCAGGTGAGCCGTACGCTTGTTTGCCATTATTCAGTTTCTTGCCCATTCTTCTCAATTAAATCTACACTCCGAATCAATGGTATCTTCAATTCATCATTCCAGCCTATTGCAGTCCACTGCTGGACATAGACCTCCACAAATTCACACCAAAAATGGTGTGAAGTCATGTGTGTTACCCATAGTCACCACGCTGGGCAGGCGGGTTGGTGACCGCAGGACTGGCTTTGTCGCACCGAAGACGCTGCTTGCCGTCTACGGCCTGTGTATTTCATTGCCAGTAGTTGGATGGTTATCCCGCCATCGGTCGGCTTTTTAAGTTCCAAGGTGGTAGTGGAACTGTGTTATCCCTTATGTATCTTCAATTAACTATGTTTTATTAATTAATGCATAATTTACATAATAAAGATTTAGATATACTTTTGGAGACCTTTTTTACACTTATTTATTTACTAGCTATGCCCGCGACTTCGTCCGCGTTGAACAAAAAAAGTTTTGTAACAAAAAAGTTATTCTTCAGTTCGCAGAGTTATAAAATAAATAAATTTCTAAAATAAAAGCGGCCTAAGTTACTCTTTACTACATCAGCTATCTGCCAGTGAAAGTCCCGTCAAAATCGGTGTGACCGTTTCGGAAATTAGCCGGAACAGACAGACAGACAGACAAAAATTGTAAAAAATGTTATTTTGGTATATGTACCGTGTTCATGTAATGTATCTATATGCATTTGGTAAAAAGCAGTTATTTTGATATTACAAACAGACTCTCCAATTTTATTTATCTGTATAGATTAATGTTATTTGAAATCATATTTGAATATAAATTTATTACCAAAACACAATAAATACATTATAGTAATAAATATTTAAATAAAATGATCTATATTGATAATTTATACAATACACATAACATCATTAAATTAAAGGTAAAATATTACTTCCTGTTTTGATAATAATGTGAAAAATAAAAAATAAAAAAATAAATGTTTTGTTGAAATTTAAAATTTTTTGCTTTTGTTACGCACCCATGCAAAAGTTGAGTAGATATTGTAAATGTATATATCAGTATTGGTAGGAGTGGTGGAAAGAGGTGGATCAGTCGACAGAAGACTTCGGTATCTGAATATACCGACTAAAATATAAAACGATTTTGATGGGACTTTCACTGGCAGATAGCTGATACAGTAAGGAGTAACTTAGGCTACTTTTATTTTAGAAAATTTAAAAAGAATAATTTTTTGTTAAATTCCACGCGGACGACGTCGCGGACACAGCTCTAGTTTCAACATAATCTTAATCAACATTTACGTCACAAAAACATATAAATTTCTAATGAATCGCTTAAAAAATTATTTCCGTTAAACGCACATTTGTGATAATATCGAAATCGTTATCAGCGGGAAACGCAACGCTGTACCGATATGAACGTTTGAAATAACGATTTTTATTGTAATTAGAATATAATATGGAATAGAACATTGTTTTGTTCTTTTATAGTCTACATACTAGATTTCCGCTCGCGACTTTGCTTGGACTAGACGATTTTTAAACGACATTACAAACGAAGTTCTAAATTCGATTGATATTTTGTTTTAAATATGTAACTAGATCGACAAACAAGCGTAAGGCTCACCTGATGGTAAGCGATTACCGTAGCCTATAGATGTCTGTAACACCAGAAGCATCGCAAGCGCGTTGCTGAACCTACCACAAATCCCCCTAAGAGCTCTGGTCATCTTACTCACCAACGGGAACACAACACTGCTTGAAAGCAGTATTATTTAGCTGTGATCTTCTGTAAGGTCGAGGTACTTCCCCAGTCGGGCTACTTCATATTTTGAACCGGAAATTTTCTGCTGTGCCCTACCTCTTTTTAAAGTATGTTCACCGATTAGGCCGAGATTTCTGATACGATTTACGTAATTCTTTTTTTTTTTTTTCGTTCGATGTGGAACAGTTGCCATTTGGTCCCATAAAAATATGGCTCATTCGTTTTTATTTTACGATCATTTTCGTTAACTTGGACGGTGTAATTTTTATCTGTGCTAATACATAACTTTTTACTGGGTATACAGATTTTGATGATTCTTTTGTTAATCGAAAGCTGGTGCTTGTCGTAAGGTCCCATTTAAATTTGAGCGAGATTTGACATGTACTTTTCAAGTTACATCTAATAATTCGTATTTACTCGACTATTTTTTCGTCAATCTACGTTGTATTATAGCGCATAACTTTTTACTGGGTATACAGATTTTGATAATTATTTTTATAATCGAAATCTGGTGCTTATCATGTAGTCCCTCTTTTTGGTCGAGATGACTACTATTGAGTAATCTTTAATAACGCGTATTTTCTTCACTTTTTTTTCATCACCCTACGTTGTATTACGTTGTCTACGATGCCGATGTAATTGAAGTTGATTTTTTTGTTTACAAGCAAACACAATCGTAGCTGTTCCATTTTCTTCCGTCAAAATATAGTCTACGTCACTCAGTCATTGTATCACAAGTTTTTTTGTTTTGAGTTTATCCTCCCACAAAAGAAACGAAAACACAGATATATTCTTTGTAACATTAAGTATTGACAAGCTGAGCCCGCCAAATTTCGTGCCGCCATATTTTTATACCCTGCGCGCGTTGCTACGCTTTTTTTTTATTTTTTTGGTCGTACCAACTCAGAAACTTTCGTGGGCTTATGCACAGCACTGCTGAAGATCGTTACATGATCAAATGCATAGTTTACGATTCAGGACATACAGACAAACATTCGTTTATATATAGAAAAAAATTGTTTTAAGTCCGGGTGTATGTCTTTGTGAGTCTAATTGCTATCCCTCGGGGAGTACGTGAAGCTGTCGGACCCGGTTGTCATCACAGACAGCTGATAGCAATCGTTACTCCTACTATGGAGTATACGCGCAAACCCGCAGTGGAGCAGCGTGGTGGGCTAAGTTCTGACTCCCAACAAGGAATTGAATATCTAGTGGGAGTCGTATTATGAAGCGTTTATTTACTTTTTAAAGTGCAATATTTGCGTAGTAAAGATAAAACAAAAAACCTAGGTCGACCAATTAGACCTATGTTAAATGACGCGTGACCGCGACACAAAAGCGTGTCAAATTTTATATATCCGACATTAGGTTTGTTTCACAAGATTTTCTTTTTAAACAACATCAAATAATTGTGTTTTATGTACATGTTACGGTGAATATCTTTACTATATACTAGAATAATTGTGTTTGTTAGCTAACGAAACAAAAAACCGACTTCAATTACATCGACAAGTAATACAACGTAAGAGGACGAAAAAAATAAATTAACAAACGCACTAGTCGTCACTACGATTTTCGAGGGTTTCCCTCGATTTCTCTGGGATTCCATCATCAGCTCTTGGTTTCCTTTTGATGGTACTTTTGGATGGAATTAGTAGACTTAAAGTTAGATTTGAAGACCCATGAAACTCAGCTATACCCAATAAAAAAATATTTTTTTGGAAATCGTATTTTTGGAACTCCATAATGATTTATGTATATAATTATGTATGACGTATGTAATGAGCTGTATTTCATGCAAGATATTGCCAATTTTGTACTAAATCATAATTTATATATTATTTTCAAAAGAGTAGCTGCGGAATTTATTTGCCTATTCTTCTTTGCAGAATTTACATTCCGAATCGGTGGTAGCTTTACTCACATCGGTGGTAGAATCACTCTCTATTTACTAAGGAAAACCTAAGAAAAAAAGTTTTAAAGATCTAAGCATACAGACAGCGGGAAGCGATTTTGTTTTATACTATGTAATTATTATTATTTAATTTATAAAATATTATCAATACATATAATAAAAATGTATCCGCCAACCCGCATTGGAGCAGCGTGGTGGGTTAAGCTCTGATCCTTCTCCTACATGGGGAAAGAAGCCTATGCCCAGTAATGGGATATATTACAGGCTGAAGCGATAATAAAAATGTAACGGATCGCTGTTTGTACATGAGAAAAACATGAGAAAAAATATTATTGGGACCTTTATCAACGCAAATAGCATTCAAGACAATGATTGTTAGAATTTTTGTCTGTTAGTCTGGGAGTTTGTGCACGCTAATCTCAGAAACGGCTTATCCGATTTAGATGTGGTTTTCACTATATATTTTTGGCTTAAAATTTAGTTGTTGTTTCATGTCAATCGGTTCATAAATAAAAAAGTTATGTCAATTTAAAGAATCACATTGAACTTGTAAATACCCAAACGACGGTGTTTATAATCCAAAATAAACTAAAAGATATATCACAAAAAATGCTGTCCAAAGTCACTATTCCCCGCGGACGAAGTCGTGGGAACAGCTAGTAAATAATACGATACTTAGTTACTCCGAAATATCTCATATTAAGACATCGACTGTTTACAAATATATGTATAGATACTCATATTAAAAATGTAAAGAGTTTGAACGCGCTAATATTAGTAATTATTAATTGACTACTAATTAATCACTGGTTCGAATTGAAAAATTGCATTTGAGTTGCACAGGTTATTTACCAAGGTAGGCTTATATGAGGCTATAAAATATTTTAGTATATTTTTTCCCTCAAAATAACGCGGGTGAAACCGCGGGCACAGCTAGTATTACTTAATCTGTACATTGAAATTAATCTTCATCTATATTTAAAAAAAATATATAAATGAGTATAAAATGCTGCAAATCTGAACGCACCCTAACAGCACGTTGCGCACGCGCAGGAAACAATGACACCGAAGGCCGACGGATCACCTTGCCGTGATCGTCCGATGCGTCTAAGTTTGATTAATTGATCGCAATCATTGCTATATTATTATAAGAACCTTGGTTTGAAAGTTATTTGGGATCGACAAGGGTATATCATTTAAAAAAACGTTTACCCATAACTGTGACACGCTTCAGCCTGTAATATCTGCTAATAATCTGCTGTAATGTATGCTAGACATAGGCCTCTTTCCCCATGTAGGAGAAGGATCAGAGCCTAAAACGATGGGAAGACCCACAAGGACTGCAGAAACACCCAGGCCACGGCAAACGTCTGTATGGCCAATTCGAATATTTGTCATGTGCGGGGATCAAACCAATAACCGCCAGCGCAACACCCACAAACCAGTGCTATGACCGTTGCGCCACCGCGGCGTCATAACTGTGTTAGCTTTCAAACAATTTAAATCGACCAGTAAGTATAACGAGAATACCACCGTAGTCGAAGTCGGTTAAACACGAAGGTATTATTAAAGACAACCCAAAAAATATTCATCAGCTGTCTCTCTAAAAAAGGGGATTCCCAATTCGACTTTTTTATGTGTGTTACCTCATACCTTTTTACTAGGTTTACCTACTTAGATGTTTCTTTTTTTTTATTGGAAAGCTGATGCTTGCCTTGTAGTTAGTAAAGTAAATGAGTTTTGAGGGAGATCTGATGAAATTTTTGAGTTATAACCAACAATTCGAATTTAATTCGAACATTGATGATGAGTCGGTGTATTGTTTTAAATTTAAATACCATTTTAGACGTTAAACTTTTACGGACACATGCATAACACATGTAAGGACGGACAAAAACCACAACGGATGTGACGTCTGTGGTTGTACCCGCCTTTTTTCTCGCCGACCTTTTTGTACTATTTCCATCTTACTACTGATATTATAAATGCGAAGATTGCGAAGATGATTTTTGTACTCATGAAGCAAAAACTACTCCATCCATCGGGGTTTACGATGAATGGATGCATATAAATTAGTAAATTCATTTCGTGCTAGTTTTCGAAGATGATCAGCGGTTCACGGACATTTTTTATTTTATTTTTATTTAAGTGATATATCCACAGGCTTTTAATGCCCGTGCTTTTGTTATTCCATACATATAGGTATATCGTTTTTTTTTTTAACATACATCGGTATAATCACCGCAACTTTAGAATCCTAGAAACCTTAATAACTAGTCTTAAAATTTCTAAAACTCAACGCGAATCCACTGATCAAGGCTATTCTACATATTGCGTTTTTTTTTATATAGTAATTATTTTTATTATATTTACAATTATTCGGGTTCTAGGACATTATACGTCAATGGTCTCGGAAGAATTCTACTGAAACTAAGGCTTTTCTATAAACCACTTGCTCCGGTGAAATTCGTACCTAATGCTACATTGGAGTGAAACTTTTTGAAGTGAATTTTTAGAATCGTTTTGATTTGAAACGGAAATGCGTCACGATAAAGAGACAAACACAAATGTATAGGAGAGAATGAGTTACACTAAACGGCCTACCTTCCTACGACTTTTCAAAAGTTTCACTTCTACCGTGTACGAATGGCAACAACATATTTTTTACATAACGTATCGATTTTTCATTTCTTTCGCACAACTTTATTTTGACATCAACGAATAAAAAATAAAAATACTAAGAAGCCATTAAAACCGAACGGAAGATAAATTTCATTAAATCGTGTTTCATAACAACCATTACATTTAAAACGAACTCAGTAAAGATTCAAATATGACTCAAAAATCGTGACCAACATTAAAAAAATATATACAAGTTCGTTATTCTAAAAAGAAACTAGAGGATACCACGGCTTTGTCTACGTTGCTTATTACATTAATTCATACTAAGATTATAAAGTTGAGAACCGAACGGAAGATAAATTTCATTAAATCGTGTTTCATAACAACATTACATTTAAAACGAACTCAGTAAAGATTCAAATATGACTCAAAAATCGTGATCAACATTAAAAAAATATATATATAAGTTCGTTATTCTAAAAAGAAACTAGAGGATACCACGGCTTTGTCTACGTTGCTCATTACATTAATCCATACTAAGATTATAAAGTTGAAGAATTTGTTTGTTTGAACACGCTAATCTTAGGATCTACTGGTCCGAATTGAAAAATTATTTTCGTGTTTGATAGTCTATTTACCGAGGTAGGCTATAAGGGCATAGGCTATAAATATTTTAGTACGTTATTTCCACAGTTAACGCGTGTGAAAATAAATTTGTGGTTCATATTAAAATAATATTTAAGCTGTGTGGCTACGGCAGAAAATAATATAGCCACCCCCTCTCTTCCCGTTGGTATCGTAAGAGGCGACTGAAGGATAACACAGCTCCACTGCCACCTTGGAACTTAAAAAGCCGACCGATGGAGGGATAACCATCAAACTGCTAGCTTTGAAATACACAGGCCACGTCTTTGATGCGACACAGCCAGCCCTGCAGTCACCAAACCGCCTGCCCAGCGTGGTGACTATGGGCAACACACGCGAGCTCACACCATTTATGGCGCGAGCTTGTGGAGGCCTATGTCCAGGAGTGGATTGCGATAGGCTGAAGTGAAGTGATTAAAATAACAAAATAATCATGTCAAATATTTTCAACTAACCGCAGCTTAAGCGGCTTATCCCACTATTGTACTGTCAAAAACGCCACGTCCACCTGGCCTACCAGGGTGGCCTATGCTCCTTTTGCTGGGACGTGGTCGCCATTCGAGAACCTTCATTTCCTATCGTTCAGCGGTCCTTCTTGTAATATGGCCAGCCCATTGCCATTGCCACTTTAGCTTGCAGATTTTGGGAGCTATGTCCGTGACCTTCGTTCGTCTACGGATTTCATCATTCCGGACTCAAAATACCAAGCATAGCTCACTTCATCGCTCGCTTAGTGACCTTGTAGCCTGAGAGGGGATTCTCATTAAACTCGTATTTTTTATGTTTGTAACGTCATAACTTTTTCCAGGTGTGCCTATTTTGATGGTTTTTTTTTTAAATCGAAAACTTGTGCTTGTCATGTCAGGTCCCATTTAAATTTGAGCGAGTTCTTACAAGCCGTTTTTGAGTTATCCCAATCCCAAAAAAAAAACAATAAAAAAATCAGTTGAGCCTCCTTCCTCCTTTTTTGAAGTCGGTTAAAAAGAACGAAACGCCGTCCAAATCAAACCCACACTTAACTAATTTACGTAATCTCCCTCCCTTCCCTCCCTCCCTCCTTCAATTACCCTTGGAAGCGGTTTCCTGTTATGAGTCATGTAACGTAATCTGACTCAGTGATTTCCTACGATAAGATATTTTTTTTAAATTATTATACTCGTATTACAACTATATACTAATAATATAAAGGCGATAATTGTGTTTGCTGGCAAACGAAAAAAAAACCGACTTTAATTACATCGACAAGTAATACAACGTAGGTAGACGAAAAAATAGTCAAAAAAACGGATTATCAAATATTACTTCAAAAGTTGAAATCAGATCTCGATGAACTTTAAATGTGACAACATGATAAACACCGGCTTTCGATTAAATTAAAAATCATCAAAATCGGTACACCCAGTAAAAAGTTATGCGGATTTTCAAGGGTTTCCCTCGATTTCTCTGGGATCCCATCATCGGATCCTGGCTACCTTATCATGGTACTACACTTAGGATATCTCCTTTCCAATAACCTCCTCCTTTTTTGAAATGGTTAAAAAGTCTGTTTGTTTGTTTAAACCAGTCCATTGACCGAGGAAGGCATAGTGTATTCAGTGGGTACGTTTTGTCCTCAAATTAAGTCGGGTGAAACCGCGGGACACAAGTTTAGTTTATATAAAAAAAAACCGGCCTAGTGCGAGTCGGACTCGCGCACCAAGGGTTCCGTACAAACAAAATTATTAAAAATATTTTTATTATATGATTTAACTAAAATTTTATGCTTTTGCAATTTTTCCTTTATCTATACACATATAATAAAATGGTAGGAAAGTCAAAACTGTACATTGAATATTTTTTTTAAAAGAATACTTGGGGTGCGATCTTTACTCGATACCGAAGCCTAAAACATAGTTTTTAGAATTTTTGTCTGTTTGTCTGTATGTATCTCCGGGATAAACTCAAAAAGTACCATGGATTTACTTTAAATTTGACACGAATATTATTAAGAAGTCGGGTCAACATATAGGCTACATATTATCATACCATCACCTACCGGGAACTAGCAGTGAACCTTTATTTCCTCAACGCATTCTGTAATATCGTATTCATGTTCATCTGTAATTCATGTTCATATTTGAATGTTGTTGTTATTATGTTAATAACCATGCTATATAAGCTAGCTTCACACTATAAAAATCACGCAATATAAGTAACTACGCCGATAAACATAATTAAATGAATATAAGTAGACAAGACAATTTTAAAGCAGCACCATCTATGAGATTTTTCTGTAGATATGAAATGTAAAGAAGAAATGAATGTTATTTTAAAAGGTATAATCGTAGGTATTTTTGGTGCTGTATAGCGTTCACGCAGACGACGTCACAGGCAGCAGCTAGTCTGTGCTATAAGACGTTGCTTCGTACAAAATTTCAAAATTCTGAGTTCACAGGAAGTAGGTAAGTACCCTGTAGGTTTTGATTCCCTTGCGTGTCGAAAATTTGCAGCATAAAGGGCTGTATCTTTTTGGGTAGACTTAGAAGTTCGATTTTTTTCACAGCTCCAAGAGACAGTAGACCTGAGTGTTTGATATGAATTTCAGCTTGCTACCACCACGCGTTCCTGAGAAAAAGTGTCTTGATAGACAGACGGACGACAAAGTGATCCTATAATATTTCGTTTTTTCCTTTTGATACCTCAAACCGGAATACTAAAAAATTAATAGACATGCATATTATTCGGTTCAAGGTTACCTACTGAGACATTATACAGGCCGTCGTCTCACAGGGTATATACAATTTTAGTAAGGTTTTTTCCTCTATGCGGGGCATAACTAGTCTAATATATAAAATTCTCGTGTCGCGGTGTTTGTAGTTAAACTCCTCCGAAACGGCTTGACCGATTCTCATGAAATTTTGTGTGCATATCGGGTAGGTCTGAGAATCGAACATCTATTTTTCATCCCCCTAAATGTTAAGGGTAGTCCACCGCAATTTTTTTTTTTTAATTTTTAGATAAATTATTTGTTTTATATTTTATTATAATTTGGCGTTGAAAAATACATACAACTCTAAATTTTCACCCTTCTACCACCAACCCCTATTTTTAGATAGCATCTAGCGGCAAGACAACGTTTGCCGAGTCAGGTAGTTAATATATATATATATATATATATATATATATATATATATATATATATATATATATATATATATGTGTGTAAAGTTTGGAATAAGACGTATAAAAATAGTTTTCATAAGCTAGCTGCGCCACGCGATTTCAACCGATAATTTCCGATCCCGTGGGAGCGTCAGGATAGAAAGCAGCCAGAATGACAGTCTGGATCTGCTGCTATATCTACGTACCGGGATTCATTGCAATTGATTCTGTAGATTTTATCGTGAGATTAACGAATATCTGTACATACCATTTAATATATTTTTATTTTTATTATATATGCCAAATTGTTCACCAGTAAATAGGCCCTGTTAAAGCAACAATATTATCAAAATAGACAAGACAATGAATTGAAAGGAGTGTCGCACGTAGTAAGCACTCCGCAAATCCAGTAAAATTACGGTTACATAACTAAAAAGTAACCGCAGACGCTTATGTACCTATTTATAAGTACAAATACAATACAAAAATATATATATATATATATATATATATATATATATATATATATATATATATATATATATATATATATAACATAATTTAGGTATTTTAAATTACAATCATATGCGATTATTTTAATAAGCTTTCATTTTAATGAGTTTTGCAATAACGTTGTATTAGTCAGAGAGCTGGTACCAATTTTGGGTAGATATTTGAGGCAAGCTGAAAACTTATCCCATACCTCTCCTACTATACCACAACACGGAACTGCCGAACTGGCTGGTGAGTAATGGGGCTATTTAATCATATGGTATTCAAAAAGTACCAGCTCTCCTACCATATTGTTTGTATGTAAAACTAGATACTTCCACGTTTCTTGTACGCATTTAAATTTAATTAATAAAATGACAATTTAAATGATTTTTCCAAAATCAATAACATTATTCAAATAGGCTTCAAGAGCATATACTTCGTTTTAATATAATTGTGTTTGCTAGCAAACGAAAAACAAAAACCGACATCAATTACATCGACAAGCAATATACTCGTAGGTACACGAAAAAATAGTCAAGGAAATACGAACTATCCAAGATTATTCAAAAAGTAGTCATCACATCTCGATTTAATCTAAATGGGATCACGACATGCACCACCTTTCGTTAAAAAAAAATCATCGAAATCGGTTCACTCAATAAGAAGTTCCTAGGTTACATACCTACATAACAAAAATACACAGTCGAATTGAGAACCTCCTCTTTTTTGAAGTTGGTTAAATATGAAGATTCATGTGTGCTTTTGAAGTTTCCTTGAAGAGTGATTTTTTTTTTATTTTGATCCCGTTTTCTACCAACTTCTACTGATAGAGTCTCATGTAGGCTATCAGTAAGTAATGCCCGAGTATATTTAGCACATTGGTTCGGAGTGCAGATTCTGCATAGAAGAACCGACAAGAAACTGCGCAGTTACACTTTTTAAATATATATATGTATATATATATATATATAAACTGTGTGTTTCATACATAATTGGTAATATCTTGTATGAAATACAGCGACACTACTAGCGTTTTATATTATTACTAATTTTTTCGCGCAAATCCAACTCGCACTTGATCATTTTTTTTTCATTTACTCACGTGCGCATATTTACGTATATAAGCTGTTTTTATAGGAAATAATTACGTTACAACTATTTACTATGAAATGTCAAGGTTTCCGTTATTTTAGTAATTTAATTTTGAAAGTTGCCTTTGCTGTTTTTTTTTAATTTTGAAAAATTAATTAAAAAATATTTCGTATGTGGTAACATGTAACAATATTATTAACATAATTGATTAATTCAGCCTGTAACTTCCCACAGCTGGGCATAGACCTCTTTCTCGATGTAGGAGAATGGTACTTAATTTATCAATAACATGTTATATATGTTCTAGCTGACCCCGCAAACTTTGTTTTGCCATATATGTTATTAACCCCCTTAATCCTCCCCACCCTTATAACTTAGGGGTATGAAAAATAGATGTTGCCCAATTCTCAGACCTACTCGATATGCACACAAAATTTCATAAAAATCAGACCAGCTGTCTCGGAGGAGTATTGTAACTAACATTGTGACACGACAAATTTATATATAAGAATTGAAAACCACCTCTGTTTTTGGAACTCGGTTAATTACATTAAAAAGAGATAAATGGTTATCTATCTTTGAATATTATAGCTTGTATTGAGGTCTTCATGTTATAAATCAATTTAATTTGTAAATGTTTGTAATTAAAAACATTAATCACTATGATAATAGTTAAATTAAATGTTGCAAGTAAATGCAACATTAAAATTAAATACTAAATTATTATATAAAATGTCTTATATTAAATCATATTAAAATTTACTTCATTCAAGAAGGCTTTGAAAGCACGTTTGGATCATCATTTTACAAATAAAAATTATACTTATTATAATTATTTAAGTATGGTTAACAAGTGAAGCTATCATCGATTCGGAGTGAACATTCTGCTGAGAACAATAGGCGAGAAAAACTGTATTTTTTTAAAAATGCAACTAGGTTGGCAAACAAGCGTACGGCTCATCTGATGCTAAGCAATTACCATAACTCATAGATGTCTGTAACACCCACGACTCTATCACCAATCCCCCCAGGAGCTCTGGTCACCTAACTCAACACAGGAACACAACACTGCTTGAAAACACTATTGTTTTCTTTTATATGTATCTATGTAAATTTGATTAGGACGCCTAATTTAAATATTAAAAAAAGAGTGTCTGACAAATGACTGCTGTCAGTGCATTTACCCCGTAAGAACAATTACCGTTATATTTTTAAGATGTATTTTATATACTTAGGGCTGCTTTCAGAGGTTGAGAATAAATAATCTGAAAAAGTTGTTTAATTATAATGAGTGAAATTCGCTTAAACATAAGAAATCAATAAAATAAATATTTTCAGAAATCAATAAAATAAAATAATTCTATCGCGGTTTATCAAGTTATTTAGAACGATTGAATACTTTACAGCAACCATGGTCACGGAAGGATTTGTTATTAAAAAATAAGTTTATCTTGCAAATTATGAATAGACGTTAACAGCAGAAGGACGACAAGATCATTAGGAAATTCTCTTTTCAATTAATAAACTCCCAATGTTAATGATTAATTATATGATTGACATTTGCAAACTGAAACATAAATAAAATGGAATTCCATGGTAAAACGGATAACATCAAAATGTTTTATCTGTTGGATAATATAATCTATCAAATAGCGTATCCACAACCAATGAAACAGACCCTTTGTCCTGTGTTATATGAAGTTAATAAAAGATACTTACATAGTAATTTAAGGCATAGTCTGGCTGCCTTTAGCTCTGATGCTGCTTGTCCTTGAAAGTCTCTTCCCGATCGTCTGAACGTGAAAACCAATGTTCAACAATGCTTCATGATCCAAGATCTTACGGCCATCGAATATATACGCCGGCTTCATCATTACATCGTAGATCTTTTTAAAGTCTAACGTTTTGAATTCGTCCCATTCCGTGCATAATACGATCGCGTGGGCTCCGGAGACGGCTGAGTATGCAGAGTTGTGTATTTCTATTCTCTTACGGACTATTTCTGGCTCATTAGTGACTTGGGGATGGGTTAGTTCATAGTATATCTGGTCGTGCTCCACTTTTGGGTCGTAGATATGTAACTTTGCTCCTTCGTCTAGTAACGTACTTGATACGTATATAGCCGGTGACTCCCGAGTGTCTCCAGTATTCTTCTTAAACGAAAATCCGAGGATTGCTATCTTTTTGTCCGCAACCGTGTTGAACAGAGACTCGATAACTTTACGGGTGAATCTAGTTTTCTGGTAGTCGTTTAAGTTTACGACTTGCTGCCAGTAAGCAGCTACTTCAGGAAGGTTTAAACACTCAGATAAGTAAATGAGGTTTAGGATATCTTTCTGGAAACAACTGCCTCCGAAACCAATTGATGCCTCGAGGAATTTAGGACCAATACGTGAATCTCTACCGACTGCTCGCGCTACTTCTGACACATCAGCACCTGTGGCTTCACAGACAGCGGACAGTGAGTTGATACTTGAGATTCTTTGAGCTAAAAATGCGTTCGCTGCCAGCTTTGATAACTCAGAACTCCAAGTATTTGTTGTAAGGATGTTCTTTGCCGGGATCCAGTGTTCGTATACCCAGCAGAGCGCTTGCACAGCTTTCTGACCTTCGGGAGTGTCTTCTCCTCCAATTAGCACCCTTTCAGCCTCGACCAGATCCACAATGGCTGTTCCTTCGGCCAAAAATTCTGGGTTCGACAATATCTGATATTCAACACCAGGTTTCGTGTTCGCGCGTAATATTTTCATGATAATTTCAGCCGCTTTCACCGGTACAGTACTTTTTTCAACTACGATTTTGTTACTCGTAGCGATATCGGCGATCATGCGGGCAGCGCCCTCGATGTATTTCAGATCAGCGGCTCTGCCTTTGCCATTACCGATCGTTTTAGTCGGCGTGTTCACTGAGATGAATATTAAATCGGCCTCCAGGATGCTCGTCTCAATGTCAGTCGAGAAAAATAAATTTCTGCCCCGACACTGTCTGACTACTTCGTCTAAGCCCGGCTCGTAAATAGGTAATTTTTCCGAATTCCACTGATTTATTCTCTCTTCGCTCTTGTCGCAAACAGTCACTTTAATATTAGGACATTTCAAGGCAATCACACTGCACGTAGGGCCGCCGACGTAGCCCGCTCCGAGGCAGCAAATTTTTTGTATTACCATTTTGACGGCAAAATTAATGTAACAATTTAAATTATAAGAGCGATTTTGTTATTTCGTCGGTACTTATAGGCACGTTATTCACTCCGCCGGAGCCTCGGGGCTAATAACGGTCTAAACGACTATGCTATCATTTTATTGTGGACAAACTCCTCTGTATGCAAGATGCCACAGCCACACTCTCAACGGCTCAACGGTGTCAATGACATCTGACTGGTCTAGTGTAGTACGTAGCGATACGATTTAATCTAGTGATGTGCTACAAATGTGCTAGTGATTCATGATAGTTCATTGAACAACGGTAAATGTAATTGAGAAAGTTTTTATTACTTTATTGATGACAAAAACTCGTTTTGTCTTTTTTATACTTTTTTACATCATAAAAAAGTCTATATACTTTAACGCTTTAATGGCGCGTGCTGGCAGCATTTTTAAAATGGCGGTATAATTTGATTAATTCAATACGATAAAATATGTGGCGGTGTTTTTGCGTATTACTTTTTTGTTTATCACAAAACTTCGATAGTGTTATTGTTAAAGTAATTATCCTACATCAAGAATTAATAACTTAGTACTTTAAAACAATTTCTATGATAATTAGCAAGTAGTAAAAAGTTTTACGACTAGGTGTACATTTTAATGACGGTATTAAAATTTTCAATTTATTTAAGTAATAGATATTTTTATAATATAGCAAAATAGATTTAGTTACTTGTTGCAAATTTAATATTAGTTTTTAATGTTGCTTTTCGTATAAAAAATTTGTAGGACATTGATTGTTGATTTCAATTTCAATTAAAGTACATTTTCATTACTTCGGTTGTATTTGAGCAAAAATTACAATAATATTCTTTCATCTGTTATTGTAATCCCTTTAAAATTTTACACTACATAAAAAATCAACATAAAATGGACAATACAATGTACTTTGAATGAAAACAAAAACGACAGTTTCGATCTCAGGATTACGGAATTAGGAAGAATCCTTAATTAAGAGTTACCAATGGTGGGATTTAAATAGGAGACACCGATCCCGGGATTACAACACTGTCCTGCGTGACAGTCCTGTTTGACTATGATGGTAATTAATAATAATTATTTTATAAAACCAGTATAATTTTTGGTTAATTTTATTGTCCTGTGAAAAGATATACACAGCGACTGATAAAAAGGGAAATCATAGAAAAATAACAGTGTTTGATTGATTGATTCAGCTTGTAACATCCCTCTTCTGGGCATAGAGCTCTTTCTCCATGTAGAAGGGACGTAGCTTAATCCGCCACACTCATTCACAGCGGGTTGGCGAATATATTCCCTGCTATTTGCTATGAGTAACGATCGCTATCAGGTGTATGATAAAAAACGAGACCACCAGCTTCGTTGCTCTCCGAAGCACAGTAGGGAGACCCACGAGGACAGACATCTCGTGCAGGAATGGAACCCGCATCCGCCAGTTTTTAGCCGCTTACACGGTTTTAACAACAACACCATACCCTCGTCAGTCCTTAAAACTACGTAGCTTATTAACTGCACACACACATTAGGTATAAAAATAAAACACCTCAACATTATCCAATCATTTAATATTATACAAAAGAATTTAAGCTAGTTCCGGAGACCAGAATTTGAAGGTCCTGTCGTAGGAGCAGGTAGCTATGTACTTGTTATCCATAGATATATCTGCGCTCATCACCTGCAACAGATATTAATAGATAAAGCGTATTATTCGGTGCAGGATTACATAGTTGATAAAGATGTGTGGACTTAGTGACGCTGTATTTTATGCAAAGATATTAGTAATTTTAGATTTTCAAAAGAGTAACTGCAGGATTTCTTGCCAATTCTTCTCTGCAGAATCTACATTCCGAATCGGTGGTAGCTTTACTTATACAAATTAATAATCACTTTAAAAACTTTATTTGTAAAATAACGATTCCAAAGTGCTTTTAAGGCCTATTTGAATAAACTTGTTTTCAATTTGATTTTGATTTTCCGGATAACATTAGCTTATTGAGGCTCAGAAGCAGTATGAATGGGGAGTTCCTCAACCTTACTCGGACAGAAGATCACAGATAAATAATACTGCGCTCGAGTAGTGATGTTTCTGGTGGTGTCAGGTAGCTACAGCTAATAGGGATGCGCTGTGTCGATAGCTGGTATAGACAAAAGTCTTACAAGTGGACCATAATTCTTGTTTGTTACCATGGTGTAAAAAAAAGTGTATGTGTACTTATGTACGCACGTAAGAAGTTATACTTCATTGGCTAACTAACTTCACGTTGCTAACTTGTTCTCCGTTGACTAGCTAACTTCAGGGTGTTGGTTTTTGTGACGATATGCGCGCGCATCGTAAAAATTTACTCTAATCATTTTTCTCTAACGCTCTAAAAGAAATATAACTTCAAAAAGAAGGCGATTGGAGTTAATTTACACCTCAGAATCGTGTTAAACAGTAAAATATCCCAGCTTTACTATTTCAAGCAGTCACTCTCCACAACTTTTCATACCGTTGGCCTTAAAAAAATCAAAAAAAAAAAACGAGTGTTCTTTAGCCCACACGACTGCAGTAAAACTTACGAATTATAACTCATAATTCCCTCTTAGATTCCGTTCGCCTAGCCCGATCACACTTTTCGTAACGCTTTCGTCACGCATTCACCAGCTTACGCTCCAAGTCAAGCAAGTAAAGAAGTTTTACTTCGACAGTTCGTATACGCGGGTCGTGTTTGTTGACCCATGATTGTCATGAATCAGGGTGTCAAGTACCTCATCCACCATTGAAAATGGAGGATTCTCCGACTAGACGGGTGTCGAGTCTCGTGGGCCCGACGGTTGTTTTCGGGTTCTTGTATATATTCTTGTATTTATTCAATCGCTCTGATAACTTTGATATCGCGATGTAGAATACGTCAGTTTTCTCTAGTTTATGTGTGGCGAGATAGATGTCGCCACAGGTTCACTTGGTTGTTAATTTATAGTTCTGATAAGATTATCACCTTATTGTCGTGTCCAGATAATGTCCTCAAGGGGTGCCAGGCTGGGTTCGACCAGAGCTTGACACTCTTGTCGTATGACGACGTCAGCAAGAAGTGGCCGTGGCTCTTTTGATATCTCACATCTGAAAAATATAAGAATTATTAATTGGTTTGGTGACATTATCGGCAGTAGCCCTATGGCTGCGGACCTTATATATTTTTGATCATTATTTATTAAAAAAAAAATTATCAAATTGCCAATATAAAGACAAATATTTATGTAAGGTAAAGCAGAAAATATCTTATTAAAAATATGGAGCAGCCAAACTGGGGAAGTAGTAATACTGCTTTCAAGCAGTGTTATGTTCCTGTGTTGAGTAGAGATTTCAGTCAGTCAGACGTTACTGTCCGGCGAACTGTGTAATTGTTCGACTATCACTTCAGCCTATGGCAGTCCACTGCTGGACATAGGCCTCCCCAAGTTCGCGCCAGACATCCCGGTCTTCCGCAATCCTCATCCAGCCTACACCGGCAATCTTACGTAGATCGTCGGTCCAACGGGCCGGAGGACGTCCCACACTGCGTTTGCCAAGACGCGGTCTCCACTCTAGGACCCGTCTACTCCAACGGCCATCGGTCCTGCGACACAGATGACCAGCCCACTGCCACTTCAACTTGCTAATTCTGTGGGCTATGTCGGTTACTTTCGTTCTCTCGCGGATAGTCTCATTTCTAATCCTGTCTTTGAGAGAGACCCCAAGCATAGCCCGTTCCATTGCACGTTGAGCGACTTTAAACTTGAGGACCAGTCCCTTCGTCGGTAACATTCACGATTCAGCTTGTAACATCTCACTGCTGGGTATAGGCCTCTTTCTCCGTGTAGGAGAATATCAGAAGTAATAATATATAGTTTATAATTACCACTCAGTAAGTGCGTATGGGCGGGTATGGTATATATTGGAGCGCGTCGACGTAGGTCCCAGATTTTGGCCTGAAATTAAAATATTATGTATATACTAGCGACCCGCCCCGGCTTCGCACGGGTGCAATGCTTATACTAAATATACTACAGAATGTCTTTATTTATAGTGTGAAGCTAGCTTATGACATGGTTATTAACATAATAACAACAACATTCAAATTTTTGTCGTTAGATTACACGTTGTTACAGAATGCGTTGAAGAAATAAAGGTTCACTGCTCGTTCCCCGTAGGTGATAGCGGGATAATATGTAGCCTATATGTTGACCCGACTTCTTAATAATATTCGTGCCAAATTTGAAATAAATCCATGCAGTACTTTTTGAGTTTATCCCAGACATACATACAGACAAACATTCTAAAAACTATATTTTTGGCTTCGGTATCGATTGTAGATCACACCCCAAGTATTCTTAAAAAAAAAAATATTCAATGTACAGTTTTAACTTTCCTACCATTTTATTATATTTATTTATATATTAATTGCGCGGACGGAGGCGTATGATATTTCGCACACTTATAGTTAATATAGAGAAGGAACGCAGAATGCTAAAATTTTTTTTTTAATTATGCATAAAAATACATTAAATCAATAAAAAAAAACATTACACACACTATCATATAGTTGACACACACACGCATATATACTCTTTTGTTTATTATTATAGAAGTATAGTCTGTGACAACAGAACCTTAGTAATGCTCAAACTTATAATTTAAATTAATTATGGTCGCATTTCGACCACTGGGTGACCACTAGTAAATAATAAATACACATCTAAATATAGTTTGATTCGCGGTCCGAGTCTGAATCAAATGGATTTTGGGTTTCGGAAACACCAATCCTGTAATCTAAAGATTTCATAATTAAAAATTTCTTTATACCACAATCTCTCAATTTCGAAATCAAGAGACATCCTAGAATTTCATAATTTTTTAGTTTGAGAGCCATCGAACCGGCAATCTGTGATAAGCCCGTTGGCGCAGTTTGTAGTGACCCTGCTTTTTTTTCCGGAGGTTGTGGGTTTGATTCGCACCCCGAGTCTGGGTGTTATGTATATATCTATATATACTTATTTTTATATATGTGTTATTTATGTGTATATTTATCGAACAAAAAAAAAATGTAGCTACACCAGTCGGCTGTTACCTATAACACAAGCATTAAGTTGCTTCCTTTAGGAACAGATGACTGTGTGTATTGTGTATTATAAAATAAAAATATTTTTCTTGCCATTTTGAATCTAAGAGACATCGACCTCGAAACATCGTTATTTTGTATTTAATAAAACATCGATTCCGGACTCTCACGATTTTGACGTTTAAAATACACGAATCTCAAATTCCCGGGATTTCAGATCTAAGAAACATTTACAATTTCACGTGTAAGGTATACCAATTCCGGAATCCCGGTACATTTATTTTAGATACACCCATCCCGGAATCCCGTGATTTCAAAATGAAGGGACAAAGATTCCGAAATCCCGGGACAGTCAAGTTCAATACATCGATCCCGGAGTGTCGACGGGCTACAGCGAGCCCGAACTGACCTGGTGGTCGGCGCCGGCGGTGGCGCAGCGGTGTCCGGCGGGCGCCCAGTCGGCGCCCAGCACGGCGCCCAGGTGCCCCTCCAGGAACATCACGCAGCGGCCCGTGCGCGCGTCCCACACGCGCCCGAACGCGTCCAGGCCGCTGGGGGGGGGGTTAGGGGGAGGGGGTTTAGTTTTTTTAATTCTTTATTTTTTTTAGGGACTTTTGTCTACACAGACATGCCAGCCCCATCATACCCTAATTCTCACTATGTCTAAGAAATGGAGAAAGAATCATTGATGATGTAAGATCATATTAACTAACAAATTTGCTGCATCAGACAATGGTACCGTTAACACAGAAAAAAAAGTACCCATATCAAATTTATTTATACTAAATCGTTTCATCAATGATTGACTCTATGTTTCGTATTTATAACGTTCACTTACTATGTGGTGTAAATCGTCTAGCAGGCCGCATGTGCGGGGGGGGTGAGTTAGTGCTGTGTTCCGGGTCAATTGGGCAGTAGCTTCAGATGGGGCATGCGTATAATGAGCGCGTAGCAAATAACCTAAGTCAGTACTACGTTGTACCAATTTCTGTTGCTTGTTGTACAAGGCGACGCCTAAGCGGCCACCGAAGAGAACGAATCGTTACGCGGCACCGCGCCTTTACACAGTGTGGATGACTTCAGTCCTTCGACCATTGGAAGGAGGCACGAGAAGAGATGGTGTGCACTGTACACATGTCTAATAATGCCAGCTGTGCACCTAGAGGTCGTACCGTCATATTATGGCGTCCTACCGAATGGCCACCAGTAGGGTCTGACAACGCCACACATTTCCAAAGAGCCGACGTCGAGCTACGGAATTACTACTGAAAGTGGATCCCTGAGCTCCAAAACTACTGTCTGCAATATGACACGGAACGACCATTCAGAAGTAGCGTACGAGAATCGGTACGGTCAGTAAAAGCGGAGCTCAGTACCACGTTAAAGGAAAAGTCTTCGAAGGCGGAAGTGCTTCGGACACTCCTCAAAGAAGCCGAGTATTGTGGAGGTGAGTGTGTGAGGCTTCACTGAGGTAGGGCACAGCAGGGATTTCCTGCTCAAAATATGGAGCAGCCCGACTGAGGTAGTACCTCGAACTTACAGAAGATCACAGCAAAATAATATGTATTGTGTTCCTGTTGGTGAGTAAGGTGACCAGAGCTCCTGGGGGGGGGGGGATTGGGGATTGTTGCAGGCGTCTATAAGCTACGGTAACCGCTTACCATCAGGTGAGCCGTACGCTTGTTTGCCGACCTAGTGGCATAAAAAAAAAGGTGCTCACCCAGTCACTACGAGAGACCCATCGCACTGGAAGGCTATACTGTACACGGGTTTGGCGTGGCCTTCTTGATGCAGTACTTCCTTCTCTGTAACATAGAAATTAATTTAATTCGCTAAACGCTCTGCTTATAGACATAGTTTTAATTGAGGTAGGGCACAGCAGGAATTTCCTGCTCAAAATATGGAGCAGCCCGACTGGGGTAATACCTCGACCTTACAAGAGACCACAGCTACATAATACCGTTTTCAAGCAGTGTCGTGTTGATGTTGGCGAGTAAGGTGCCAGAGCTCCTGGGAGGAGGGTAGGGTTGGCAACAAGTTTGCGATGGTTGTGGTGTTGCAGACGTCTATAAGCTACGGTAATTACTTACCATCAGGTGAGCCGTACGCTTATTTGCCGACCTAATTGTATAAAAAAATGAGAAAGAACATCATCACCATCATAACATTCATCATTACAGCCTATACAGTCCACTGCTGGACATAGGCCTCTACAAGTTTACGCCAAAAATAACGTGAACTCATGTGTTTTGCCCATAGTCACCACGCTGGGCAGGCGGGTTGGTGACCGAAGTACTGGCTTTGTCGCACCAAAGACGCTGCTGCCCGTCTTCGGCCTGTGTATTTCAAAGCCAGCAGTTGGATGGTTTTCCCGCCATCGGTCGGCTTCTTAAGTTCCAAGATGGTTGTGGAACCTTGTTATCCCTTAGTCGCCTCTTACGACACCCACGGGAAGAGAGGGGGTGGCTAAATTCTTTAGTGCCGTAGCCACACAGCACCATCATAACATTAATTTCAGTAAATATTAAGTTCAGAGCACTCACGTGTCTCCAGGTCCCACAGCCTCCAGGAGTGGTCGAAGACCGTGGTGGCGAGGAAGCGGCCCGACGGGTGGAACTCCACGCGCGCCACGCGGGACGGGCCGTGACCCTCCAGGGAAGCCATGGGGGACTTGCTGGGGGGGGGGGGTATTTATTTTATATCCTTTTTTCCTTTTTTCAACCAAACACTGCGAACTACAGGTGTAATATTAAAAATTATACACTCGAAGGACCGACTGGAGAAGTAACTCGGTACCTTACGGAAGCAAAACACAGCTAAATAATATTGCTCTCAAGAAGTGCTGTGTTTCTTTGTGAGTAAGGTAGAAAGTCCCTGAAGACATGGGGGTACCCACGGCGGGAGAAGGTGGGGTATTTGCCCAACATAGCCACTATTTTAGGTTTTTTTAACCGACTTCAAAAAAGGAGGAAGTTACTCAATTCGACCATATATAGATTTTGATAATTCTTTTTTTGTTGGAAAGGAGATATCCAAAGTGTGGTACCATGATAAGGAAACCAGGATCTGATGATGGATCCTAGAGAAATCGAGGGAAATCCTCGAAAATCCGCATAACTTTTTACTGGGTGTACCGATTTTCATGATTTTTAATTTAATCGAAAGCCGATGTTTATTATGTGGTCACATTTAAAATTCATCGAGATCTGATTTCAACTTTTGAAGTATTCTTTGATAATGCGTTTTTTTGACTAAGTTTTCGTCTACCTACATTGTATTACTTGTGGATGTAATTGAAGTCGGTTTTTTTCGTTTGCGAACAAACACAATTATTTTATTAAGGAAATTTTAGGTAGACTTCGCTAAAATTTCCACAAACTACTATTGAAGTAGTGTAGAAAGTAAAGGTAAATGAAATGTGACATTTATGTTTTTGCCACGCGATTACAGAATTCTGGATACGCCCATGTTTTGTCAAGGTCGGGGTTAGGATCGGTAATAGACGCCTGCAACACCAGAAGTATCGCAAGCGCGTTGCCGAGTCATTTTTTATTAGATATTTATAAGACAGTACAGTCAGGTCAGGTCAACTAGGTCAGGTCAGCTATAGCTTGACCGCTGTAAAGTCGACCCTCACGATGGTATGCGGGACGCGGGGCGGGCGGTATGCACGGGTATACGATATTGTCGCCACAGAGATTTATCTCGAAATATCTCAAAATAAATCTTCGTGTTATTGTTCAGGTGAATGATTATTGAGTGAAATATTATTTGAGTCATGTGAGTTTCGCAAATAATAGACTGATTCTATATTTATTTTTATAATATATTTTATATATATATATATATATTTTTATGTCACTAGGTCGGCAAACAAGCATACGGCTCACCTGATGGTAAGCGATTACCGTAGCTTATAGACGCCTGCAACACCAGAAGCATCGCAAGCGCGTTGCCGACCCAATCCCCAATCCCCCAGGAGCTCTGGTCACCTTACTCACCAACAGGAACACAACACTGCTTGAGAACAGTATTATTTTGCTGTGATCTTCTGTAAGGTCGAGGTACTACCCCAGTCGGGCTGCTCCATATTTTGAGCAGGAAATTACTGCTGTGCCCTACCTCAGTTAAATAATTTATATACAATCAATTAAGCAATTACGTTAGAAAATAAAACACTAAATAAAATCCAAACAATAGCGCGATTCAAAATACAAGTACCGCCATCTATTAGTTACCAATTAAACTAACATATACATTAATTAATATGTAAAAAAAGTTGATTAAGATTAACATTATCATCATTCATTCAGCGGCTCTTCATCGGAATCATTTTCAGATTCTGAGTCCGACGAAGATGACGTTTTTTCCAATAGTTGTATAATGAACGGTAGGTACATATCATCGTAATTTTGATCGATTAACCTATCTTGTAGGTAATCCTTTATCCACCCATTTCTTCCATCGATCCGTGGAATACTCGGCGAATATTTCTTGTAGTTTATCAGACTTCTGATCCAAATTAGTACTTAAGTCTGATTTACCCAATCTGTTCTTTGTATACCCCCATACCAATTCTATTGGGTTGAAATCTGCGTGGTATGGTGGCAAACGCAAAACTTGGTGCCCACTTTTTTCGGGCTTTTTAAAATTTCACCAATCCCAATTTTTTCAATGTGTACCGATTGAAGGTGTTCGAATAATTGTGACCGCAACATAGTTGAAATGCAAGGAATATGATTATTTTGCAGCCAAGTGAGTAGTTTGCTTCAAGGCGGATTTTGTTGGTATTCTATCTATTTCCACATTATGGTACTCAGCGTTATCAATTACAACTGTAGAATTAGGTGGCAAATTAGGTAATAATTTATTTTCCTTCCAGTTTTGGGTGTCGTTAGGGTCGACTAATAACACAGTTCCACTACCACCTTGTAACTTAAAAAGCCGATCGATGGCGGGATAACCATCCAACTGCTGGCTTTGAAATACACAGGCCGAAGACGGGCAGCAGCGTCTTCGGTGCGACAAAGCCAGCCCTGCGGTCACCAACCCGCATGCCCAGCGTCGTGACTATGGGCAAAACACACAAGTTCACGCTATTTTTGGCGTGAACTTATGGAGGCCTATGTCCAGTAGTGGACTGCGAAAGGCTACTGTGGTGGTGATGATGATGATGATGATGACAATGATAATGATGTGATGTCCAGTTTTTAAAGTATTCGTGATTCCTATTATCATGATAGTCCCCCGATTTGCTTTTGAATTTTAAAAATGAGAAGACTATCATTAACGAATCCCTGGACAGCTCCGGCATGAACAACAACCAACCTTGGTCCCGCTCCAATCTCTTTCAGATGTCCTCGCTGTTTATGTTTCGACTGCCAGCGTGCTAAGTGGTGTGTGAAGAACTGAAATGATTCATCTACATACACAATATTTCTACTTTCTTCTCTATGTTTGTTTATTTTTAATAAATAATGCTGTCGTTTGTATACAATATCAATTATATATATATATATATTTTATATTTATATATTTATTTTAAGTCGCGAGTGAATAGGTTACCTCTAGGTAAGCGTGCTCCATCTTAGACCGCATTTTCACTTATCATCAGGTGAAATAGCGGTCAAACGCCAGCTTATGCATGTATAAAAAAAAAAATCAGTTTCCACAAGAAGAGACCGCTTGCTTTGTAATTTCTTCCATTGAAACCCCATTATGTGAAGATATTTCCTTAGAAATTCTCGTCCACAGTTTAAAATGCCATCGTCTTTTAATTCCTGCGGCATATTTTTTACTGTAGGTAACTCGTTTTTGATTGAACAATACATATTAACTTTTCGTCTTATGACAGCTGTAAATATGAATAAAGATATCATAAACAGTTTGTTCATATCAAGTTTTTAAGCACCAAGTTATGACCAAGATTTGGTATTTCTTAATTTACCTTCTGTAAAACTGTCGACCGCAATTTTTGGATTGCGTTTTCTCTTTTTACTTGACTTGATAGTCTCTTCAAGATGAACGACTTTGGGATAAAAAAAATTTTAGTCGTCATTGACACGCCAGTAGCCTCTGAAATCGCTTTATATACCTTCATGTCTTCTCCTAAAAAAAAAATAGTAAACTTATAAAAACAAACAAACAAACAAACAACAAATGACATAATATAGAAAACGAAATAATAATCACCTGACGAAGACGCAAATTCCAATTTATTCCATTGATAATAATTCGCCACATTCAATAGCGTTATCTTTGCTTGACTTTTTAACTTTTTATTACGTAGACTTGGTAATTCCATATTTATTGTTGGATGTAACTAAGTATTATATTCACACGTGTAGCGGGCACAATGATTTAACTGCCCGAGATTTAGCTGCGTACGTTATTCGATGTCGGCGGTCGACATCGGACTGATTGATTGGTCGAGTGGTACCCACGTCCCGCGGACCATCGGGAGGGTCGACTTTACAGCGGTCAAGTTATAGGTCAGGTCAACTAGGTCAGGTTAGCTAGGTCAGGTCAGGTAGTAAAAAAATATATATATATATATATATATATAAACCTGGCAAAGTTCCACAGATGTACGGAGCCATCGTAAGCGCAGGACGCCATCGACACCGTCTTCGACGACTCGTCGCTTGTGTCCATGTCTGTTGTTGATTTCATTTCCTCATTATTTTCATTCTCCACCTGTATAATTATATATTTACTAGCGGACCCGGCGGACGTCGTCCTGCCCGGAACAGCTACCAAAACTGATTGCTTACACACCGATAGCAGCGCCACCTAACGGGTCCAAAATTAATGAACTATATGTACAAAATTTTAACGAAATCGGTTCAGCCGTTTAGGAGGAGTTCTGTGACAAACACGCACAGAAGAGATTATACATCTCACAACGTTTAGTCCTTCCACTGTTAAATTGGTCACACATCGGAATTTCCTGCCCAATAATATCTTCAAGTCGATCGTCAAGGAAAGTCAATAAATACTTTTAAGAATCGTTTGAACAACTACCATGTATCCCTTACATAGTCCTAAATATGTTTGTATATTTGTTTGTATGTTTGTATGTATGTATCGTATGGTCGTGTGTTAACGGCAGTAAAGAATTTAGCCACCCCCTCTCTTCCCGTGGGTGTCGTAAGAGGCGACTAAGGGATAACAAGGTTCCACAACCACCTTGGAACTTAAGATGCCGACCGATGGCGGGATAACCATCCAACTGCTGGCTTTGAAATACACAGGCCGAAGACGGGCAGCAGCGTCTTCGGTGCGACAAAGCCAGCCCTGCGGTCACCAACCCGCCTGCCCAGCGTGGTGACTATGGGCAAAACACATGGCATCACGCCATTTTTGGCGCGAACTTGTGGAGGCCAATGTCCAGCAGTGGACGGCGATAGGCTGAAGCGAAGTGATGTATCGTATGATGTACGAATATTGTATTATATTTATTGGAATGGCACACAGAAAAAGTTCTATGGATAAAAATATTCTAATATATTAAATTATTTCTAATCTCGTTTCTTTCTCGACTAGCCCGTTGGCGCAGTTTTAGTGACCCTGCATTCTGCTCCGAGGGTTGTAGGTTCGATTCCCACCCCGAGTCTGGGTGTAATATAAATATTTATATATATATATATATATATATATATATATATATTATTTATAAGTATGTTTATCGAAAAAAATATAGCTATACCAGTCGGCTGTTACCTATAACACAAGCATTAAGTCGCTTACTTTAGGAACAGACGACCGTGTGTGTATTGTGTAGATATTTATTTATATATTATTATTTATTTATTTCGTACTCACCATTTGCCTAAAATGGTGGGGCATTTCAGCGTTCGGGTGGAACACGGCGGCGCTGACGTTACACGTGTGACCCGCTAGGGTCTGAAGCAGCTTGCAGTCTGGCACCGACCAGACCTTCACCAGACCAGACCTGGTATAGACAGACCGAGAATAATGTTATTAAAAAAAATCCACTCTGATAACAAACGCGATGCGTGTGCCATTTACGCACCTAAACACCGGCGATTTGCAGGTTCGATTCCTGCTCGTGATGGATATTTGTATTTGCACAAATGTTTCTTTCCAGTTCGGATGTCTGTCCTTGTGGATCTATGGTCCGGTCCTGGTTGTTATCATATACACCTGATAGCGATCGTTACTTATAGTAGGGAATATATCCGCCAACCCGCATTGGAGCAGCGTGGTGGATCAAGCTCTTATCCTTCTCTTACATGAAGAGAAGTCTATGCCCCGCTGTGAGATCTTGCAGATTGAATCGTGATGGCAAACAAACGTACAGTCCTCTTCACCGAATGGATGGTAAGCGGTAACCATAGACATTCCTATATAATGTTTACGCCATCTTGACACAGTGGTTTAAGAAAGTTGATGCGAACTGATGAATAATATACTTGTGGGGGCCGTTGCATGTAAAACAATTATAATTATTATCGAGCAGAATATGATTATTAAACATATGCGTGATTCAACAGTTTGGTGGGTGTGAGGAACAATTCCTCACACGCCATCGCAAAGGGAGGATTGTCCGACCAGATGGATGTTGTGTCTTGTAGGCTCTCGGGTTCTTGTATACATATACTAGCTGTGCCCGCGGCTTCGCCCGCGTTGAAATCAGTGTGTCACAAAGTTTTCCCGGCAAACTTCCAGTGAAACTCTTATCAAAACCTTCCTCTTGAAGCCCTCTCTCCATTGGTGAAACCGCATGAAAATCCGTTCAGTAGATTTTGAGGGAATCGATCACATACACTTTTGGGGACTTTGTTTTATAATTCACTAACTGTTGCCCGCGACTACGTACGCGTGGTTACGAAGATATGCATTACTATTAAGATGTATAACGAAAATTATTTTTTTATTTCAGTCATGTTATCACACTGAGTAACTTTTTAAAAGGCACAATTTAGTATAATTTAATAGTTATTTTTATAAAACCTCTCTATACCCCACATTTTTAGTTTTATTTCCAGACTGCAGTATAAATAACCTATCAGGCGAACTTATAGCTGCTTTATATGTTTCATACAAACTATCAACTCCAATTAAACCCCCTTAGCGGTGGAATATCACAAAATCCGTTCTTAGCGGACCTCTACTAACTATAATCTACCTCCCTGCCAAATTTCATCTTTGTCCAACCTGGATGGATGGACCATCCAGAGGTTTTTCAGTTCTCGTGATGAGTAAGTCAGTGACCTTTCTTTTATATATATATATATATATATATATAAAAATCGTAATATATATATATATATATATATATATATATTACGATGCATTATTTGGACACCTCCTCACCATCTATAGAGCATATATTTTAAATTTCAAGTCTCTTACTTCAAAAACATAAGACTTTCATACAAACTTCCGACCCCCGCTTTATTCCCTTACGGGTCGATTTTCTTAAAATCAGTTCTTAGCGGATATCTAAGCCCTATAAGGAACCTACCTGCCAAATTTCAAGTTTGTAGCTGTTATAGTTTCGGAGATTTCGTGATGAGTGAGTCAACCTACCATCCCCCGTTTTAACTCCAAAAGAGAGTTGATTTCTAAAGATACATTATTTGGTCACCTTTCTACTATCTATAGACCATACATTTTAAATTTCAAATCTATTACTTCAGAAACATAGGACTTTCATACAAACTTCCGACCCCCGTTTTTATCCCCTTAGGGGTCGAGTTTCATAAAATCCATTCTTAGCAGATGTCTACGCCCTAAAAGGAATCTACCTGCCAAATTTCAAGTTTATAGCTGTTATAGTTTCGGAGATTTCGTGATCAACCTACCATCCCCCGTTTTAACCCCAAAAAGGAATTGATTTCTAAAGATACGTTATTTGGACACCTTCTCACTATCTATAATGCATACATTTTAAATTTCAAGTCTCTTACTTCAAAAACAAAGGACTTTGATACAAACTTCCAACTCCCGTTTTAGCCCCTTAGGGGTCGAATTTCGTAAAACTCGTTCTTAGCGGATGTTTACGACCTATAAGGAGCCTATCTGCCAAATTTCAAGTTTTTAGGTATTATAGTTTCGGAGATTTAATGATGAGTGAGTCAACCTACCATACCCCGTTTTAACCCCAAAAAGGAGTTGATTTCTAAAGATACATTATTTGAACACCTTCTCATCATCTATAAGGCATACATTTTAAATTTCAAGTTTCTTACTTCAAAAACACGGGACTTTCACACAAACTTCCAACCCCCGTTTTACCCCCTTAGGGGTCGAATTTCGTAAAATCCATTCTTAGTGAATGTCTATGCCCTATAAAAAGCCTATCTGCCAAATTTCAAGTTTATAGGTGTTATAGTTTCGGAGATTTCGCGATAAGGGAGTAAACCTACTATCCCCCGTTTTAACCCCAAAAGGGAGTTGATTTCTAAAGATACATTATTTGAACACCTTCTCATCATCTATAGAGCATACATTTTAAATTTAAAGCCTTTTACTTCAAAAACATAGGATTTTCATACAAACTTGCAACCCCCGTTTTACCCCTTTAGGGGTCGAGTTTCGTAAAATCCGTTCTTAGCGGATGTCTACGTCCTATAAGGAGCCTACCTGCCAAATTTCAAGTTTGTAGGTGTTATAGTTTCGGAGATTTGGTGATGAGTGAGTGACCTTTCGCTTTTATATATATTATTATAGATTTTCAATTCGGATAACTTTAATATTGGATACGTCAGTTTTAGTTCGTATGTTGCGAGATAGATGTGGCTACACATAAGTAAATAAATACATATATCACACCCAGACTCGAGGCGGGAATCGAACCCAAAATCCTCGGCCATGTTGGCTCTCCATTATGTACATAGTATATGTATACCACTCACCAGCTAGACGTGATCAACATCTGACTGTCACCGCTAAATCTGCAGAAGCTTATTGGTCTCGTGTCACCGATCTGAAATCCATTGAAGCGGTCCCATTTGAATTTGAAATGAAATTATATAAAAAAAATTACTTCACAATATCAAGATTATTTACACTTGAAACTCCTCTAACTCCACTCCTAAATCCTTACTCCATCTAACTTATATCTCCCTCTCGACTTCCATTCGCCTCGCCCGATCACACTTTTCGTAACTCTCTCGTCACGAATTCACCAGCTTACTCCCCAAGTCGAACGTACGTAAAGAAGTTTTACTTCAAAAATAAAATTAAAAAGATATTGCTGGAAATCAACTAACAATTTCAAAATGGCTACATTTTAATATTAGGTACCTTACACAGTGTTATGCGATAATCTTTATCGAAACATTGTATATTTATATTACTACTATCTCTAGTGTTAGACATTATATTATGTCATCAGCTTTAGCTTTGTCCCGCGGATTCACACTCCAGGAGCTCTCAACTTAAGAGCCATTTCACAAAAATCGGTAACAATCCGCGAAATTGTAATATTTTGACGTCGTTAATCTCAGTGTATATGCAATAATGTAATTTATATTCTTGAAATATAATAGAGCAACCTTCGTTGTAGTCCATAGTCAGATCAGAATTTTGATTTATATTATGTGTATAAAATTATTAACCTTTTCATCAGCCTCCTCCCTGGGTAAACGGTCGCAATGTATACTTTGAAGTCCTACTTTTCAATAACCTCTACGTTGAAACCATTTTAAAAAAATACGTAATATGTGGAATATAATTTTGTTGCCCACTATCGCAGATTTTTATTCAATTTGTATCTCTATTAAACGATAAAAAAAAAATTAAAGTTTAAATTTTAAAAGCGATATTTTTCTTAGAAAACTAAGAAATTTTAACGAACTATCTTCATCAAAGTAAACTTACATCATTAAAGAATACAAAAAAAAAAAATAATTAAAAGATGTAATTATTTTTAATACATTTTATATTAAATAATAAAAAGATAGTATATATTGCCACGCATCAAGCCCGGTAAATCAGTCGAGCGCTAGCGCTCTTAGAGGTAAGGTCCACGCCAAATTCTGCGCAGCCGTCTCTTTCGCTCACACGCGCCAAGCGCCTGTTGTTGTGCCGTACCTTAGCCAAATAACTTATCTATACATAAAATAAAAATGTGCAACATGTTTGTGCATGTACGCTAATTTCAGAAACGGCTTATCCGATTTAGATGTGGTTTTCACTAATATATTGTGGTAAGCTTCACTTAACATTTAGCGTTTGTTTTATGTCAAGCAGTTCATAAATAAACAAGTTATGCCAATTGAAAGAATCACGTTGAACATGTAAATACCCAAACGACGGTGTTTATAATCCAAAATAAACCAAAAATTATATCCAAAAAATACTGTCCAAAGTCACTATTCAACGCGGACGAAGTCGTGGGCACAGCTAGTTATAATATATAAAGTTATAATATACGCATGTACTTCTTACATGCGTATGTACGCTGTGTGGCTACGGCACTAAAGAATTTAGCCACCCCCTCTCTTCCCGTGGGTGTCGTAAGAGGCGACTAAGGGATAACAAGGTTCCACAACCACCTTGGAACTTAAGAAGCCGACCGATGGCGGTATAACCATCCAACTGCTGGCTTTGAAATACACAGGCCGAAGACGGGCAGCAGCGTCTTCGGTGCGACAAAGCCAGTACTGCGGTCACCAACCCGCCTGCCCAGCGTGGTGACTATGGGCAGAACACATGAGTACACGTTATTTTTGGCGTAAACTTGTGGAGGCCTATGTCCAGCAGTGGACTGTATAGGCTGGAATGATGATGTACTTCTTTACTGTCCAGGTGTAGCGGCTTACCGGGCACAACATCTTGACACCCTGAAGACACTTCCGAAGATCTTCAAGAAGCCAAAAAAGCTTCTGAAGTTTCTGGAGGAGCTTGGGTGGCAAGAGTGAACCGAATCACTCCCACACACGCAAAATAGGCGCAAAGTCGTCGAGTTGCGGAAACCAGCCCGTGTTAACCATACCATACCATACCAATATATAAAGTTTTTTACTTATCAATATAAATTGAACAAAAAAATTTGTGTAATTCACACCCGGCAGAAGTGAAACTTTTGGAAAGTAGCCTACGAGAGCAATATTAGTATGATGATCAGTATTAAAAGCAGTGTTATTTAGCTGTGACCAGTCATGACCACACATGACCACACCTTCGGCAACTGACCTGACTGCAGTATATGGAGATAGCGGACGCCCTCCTCTGCGACTCTTGCTTAGCGGCCGCTCTTACACTGCCAGCTAACTGTAGTTCCTCACGTGCTTTATTTAACCTGCAATATAGGCAAAAACAAAATATTATATATACTAGCTCTTTCCCACGGCTTCACTCGCATTGAAGGCATTTAAACAAGAAAAAAATACATATCTTTCATAAAAGATATTTTTGGTTCAAAAACTATCCTAGTTACTTCTTATACCTCCAAGAATATGAGTACAGAGTTTCATGATGAACGGTTAAGTAGTTTTCACGTGAAAGCGTGACAAACAAATTTACATTCACATTTATTGACAAATTAATACTTATGATGTTATAGTACGCTGAGAATAGGGATTTATTATTTTATAATATATAATGAATACATATATACTATAAACTAAGCACGCATATAGATAAATACACACAAACGCATTTTCTATTAAATGTTTCTCTCATCTTCTTATATATAAAAATGAATCGCAAAATGTGTTGCTAAGCGCAAAACTCGAGAACGGTTGGACCGATTTCGCTAATTCTTTTTTTAAAATGTTCCTTGAAGTACGAGGATGGTTCTTACGGAGAGAAAAATTCAAAAAAAAAAATTAAATTTCTTGAAAAAGTCTAAAAACAACACTTTTCTATTCTCCCATACAAAAGATTTGTGATAATACTTAAAAGTCAATTTGAACTTTAATACCATACGATAAAGTTTGTGTTAGGCGATACGAAGTTCGCCGGGTCAGCTAGTATTAAATAATTGTGTTTACTCGCAAACGAAGACAACCGACTTCAATTACATCGACAAATAATACAACGTATGTAGACGAAAAAAATTAACAAACACAGTTGCCACTACGATTTTCGAGGGTTTCCCTCGATTTCTCTGGGATTCCGTCATCAGATCCTGGTTTATTTATTTATTTATTTATTTATTTATTCAAGGCTCATCAACGCAAGGTACACAGCAAACTATCTAGCGTACGTACATTATGTTAAAATGTTCGTGTACCCGCAATTACAGATGGGCACAGCATTTACAATAATGACGCTCGAATAATCAATTAAATAGTAATACATATTTTTACAATCAGTCACGTTTGATTATGATTGTACAATAACGTTAGCAAAGTATCAAAACGTCGCATTTGTTAATTATATTAGCACAATAAAATTATTCTAGATTAAAAAGAATTCACAGCTGGGCCAACTTAACAATTCAACAATCCCTTAGATCTTCAAGACAATGATTTAAAAAAAAAAAAACAGTAATAATAATTATAAAAAATAGAGAACACAGAAAAGATCCAAAGTGCAACATAGTCAATACATGAACAACTGTAGTTTTTCGATCAGCAACAAAGCAACAAACAACAAGAACAAACATCCAAAATCTCAGAACAAACTACAGTACATCACAAAATTAAGAGAGCCCCTCCATATGTCAATAGATACACACAATTATTATAAATTTCATAAAATGAAATAATAATAAAAACATTAAATTCACAATCGTAACATTTTCAAAACGTCACAACGCGCTCACAACAATCAACGACCAAAAATAAAAATAATTGAAGACTAAAAGAAGAAAAAAACTCATTTACGGCTGATTTTCGATGATTCAGTCAATAGTACTAATTAAAAATAAAAATAAATTTTAGAATTTGAGAAAAAGGAAACCACTTACATCCACCTTCTATCAAGTTATATAATAAATAAAGTATACCTGCAATCATTTGTAATGTCGGCTTTTATGATAAGACTAAATTACAATGTCATTCTTTACAATTAATTAATATATTATAATATCATTACCAATAATTAGTTAAAATTAAATATAATTAATTAAAATCAAATAATTAATAACGTCACATTATTCTGACCATTTCAATTTAAATAGAGAATAAAACACAAATTAAAGTATTACAGCTGATTTAAATCAAATATTAACTGTTCCGATTTATAATATTTCCATGTTTTAATCTTATCTTTTCAGTAATAATAAAAAAAAAAAAAAATAAAGAACTTAAAGTCGTCAATAAATGTAACTAACATTAATCAAGATTTAATATATAATAAAATTATACTACATCATTTGAGTCATTAATTTTAATTACTTTTTTGAATTTTGTCAACTTGTCACTAAATATATCAATTTCCAGAGTGGATGTAGCTAGTTTATTGTATTCTCGCACAAGTCTATTTATGGGAGAATTTGAACCTAGGTTAGTATAGCTGCGTTTCACTGCAAAAGGCTTGTATTTACCATGTCTCGGTATTCGAGTGGGTACATAAATATCTAACTTATTCAGAAGTTGAGGGCAATCAAGTACGCCGTTTATTAGTTTGTATAAAAATACTAAATCGTGCATACGCCGGCGCTCCTCCAGCGAAGTCATTTTGAAATGTTCGAGCCTACTACGGTAATCTCGCAGATATCCAACATTCTGGCGATACGCCAGAATCCGTAAAAACTTTCTCTGGATTCGTTCGATTCGGTCTATGTAAACCCTGTAGCCTGGATTCCATACAACAGAACAATACTCCAGGGAACTTCGGACTAATGCGTTATATAGTAAAATAATAGTGTCACTCTGTTTAAATTCCCTTGTGTTTCTCAGAATGAATCCAAGCATTCTAAGAGCCTTAGCAGAAATGGCATTAAAATGCGTGTCAAAGCGCAAGCATCTATCCAGAGTGATTCCCAAATCACGTATAGTTTCAACCCTTTTAAGTGGAGCGTTGTTAATTCTATATTCATAATCATCACAGTCTTTCCTTAATCTATGCCTGGAGAACCTTATAACGCTACACTTGTTCACGTTTAACGTCATCTGATTTTTGTTGCACCAACTCGCCAAGCCATCCAAATCCTCCTGAAGAAACAATGAATCGCGCCGACTTTTAACACATCTAGAGATTTTGAGGTCATCCGCGAATAAATGGCAGTGTGAGTGACGGATGTTGTTGGGGATGTCGTTTATGAAGATGTTAAATAATATAGGACCAAGATGCGATCCCTGCGGTACACCCGTCGGGGTCAAGTATGGATTGGAGGTGAAGCCATTCAAAACAACATTTGCCGATCTACCTTCCAGATATGAGCTGAACCATTTAAGAATATTGTTGCCAATTCCTAATCGCGAGAGTTTGTCCAATAGAATAGGGTGACTTACTAGATCGAACGCTTTACTGAAGTCCGTGTAAACGACGTCAACAGGCGACCCAGAGTCAACAGACACCGCCAGCTCGTCAGCAAACGAGACAAGGTTCGTACAAGTTGATCTTTTAGGTAGAAAACCGTGCTGGTCTGAGGACATGTGGTGCTTCAGGTGCCAGGTAAGCGGTCCACACAGAAGTTTTTCCAGTACTTTCCCTAAAGTAGGCAATATAGAAATCGGCCTGTAGTTTGAAACCAACATTTTATCTCCAGACTTATATATTGGGACGACTCGAGCATTTTTCCACCTAGACGGGAATACACCGCTACGAAGAGACGCATTGTAAATTATTTCAAGGGGACAAGAGAGAGGTCCAGCACATTTGGAAATAAATATTGATGGTAGCTTGTCAGACCCTGCACCTTTAAAAGGATCCAGGTGTTCCAGTGCCTTTAAAATTTCCCTTTTTGAGAACGCACAGGTGACAAAATTATTTGTGCCAACTCCACCATCTGAAATGTGCAGTAAAGAGGAAGTTGCAATGACAGAAGGATAGACGGATGCAAAGTTCGCAGCGAAAAGATTACAAATATCCATCCCCTCGGTGGCAGTGCTATTGTTGAGGGTCATACAGCTAGGGTACGAATGAATGTCCAGTCTTTTTGATTTCACATGTGACCATAAAAGCTTTGGATTTTGTTTTAAGCTACTCTCAAGTTTTTCGATGTAGTTATTATAGCAGTAGGATTGGAGCCTCGAGCATCTATCGCGAAGTAACTGAAAACTCAAGATGTCACGTGGGTTTCCGAATTTCTTAACTTTTACATGGTACCTGTATTTTTCTCTCTGCAACGTTATTAGGTCTTTGGTGAACCAAGCCGGATACTTTCTGTTTGAAACCTTTCGCGAGGGGACGAAACGACGAATTAGTTCGTATATTTTTCCGTAAAAAATGTCCAACATTTCGTCCACCGTAAGGTCTCCCTTAAGCTCACCGCACCAATCCACTCTTACAAGTTCTTGATTAATTTTGTCGTAGTCGGCTTTAAAAAAGCTTTGCCGCACTTGATTTTTTATTACAGCTCTGCTACATCCGATGGAGATTACAAATTCTAGTGGGGGATGCAAAGAGTCCACAACACTAAGAACATTGTCCCCACTAGAGAGACCGACAACAGACACATTGCTGAGAACAAGATCCAAAATCTTTGATTTGTGATTCTGAATATTATTGAATTGTCTGAGACCATGTAAATCAATGAAATCGAGCAACATGTCACAGAGAACCGTCCCAGATCGGTGAGCTACCAATGTGCCTTCATTCCAAACTATACTACTCTGATTAAAGTCACCCAAGATTAGTTTGAACTTTATATTATCCAGCACTTGATTTGAATTATGTATGAAATGGTCTAGTATTTCTGTTTTCACTGGTGGAGGAAGGTAAACAGCGCAGATCAAAAGCCTGTCTTTCTTCTTATCGCAGCTGATTATGTCAATGCTAACCCAGAGATCTTCACACTTACTTTCAAAATTTTTATGTCGTCGAGAGTTTAGTCTTTTATCGACTGCCACCAAGACTCCGCCCCCGATTTTATCACTATGAAATCCCGAAGTTGAGCGATCTCTTCTATAAACAATGTATCGGTCATCAAATAATTCTGAACTCAAGACTCCCTCCTGTAACCAGGTTTCCGTAAGAACTATAATTTCATGATTATTGATGCATACATTTTGATAAAAGTTCGCGATTTTGGTGTTTAAGCCTCTGACATTCTGGTAATATACATTAATAGCAGAGAATTTAATCGTTGTTGACCTATAATGTGCTCTTTTCCTAGTACACTAGGGTAAGTTCTTTAATTTGTCCATGTTATTGATCAGTATACGCTCAGAAAATTCTGTTTTGCGGAGGAAAATGTGGCCGTTACGAACCCACACGTATTTATAATCAAGGTCCTTGGCTTTCTTTCTTGTCGCTGCGTGCAAACTCTTGTTAACAGGTGACAAGTGCTCTGTAATGAAAATAGGAACTATGTTTTCACATGATATTCCAAGGTGAGCTGCATGTAATCTGTCCCTTGGATTCGCTTTATTGTACTTTGTACATGCCGCCAGAACTGTGTCTCTTATTTTTTGAGAACTAAGCTTCACAACAATCGTTCTAGGCCGTTTTGACTTATGATCCAGTTTAGCAATGCGCGTACAGTGTAGAACGTCTCCCTCCGACACATCACATTTGACCGTTGAGACAAGCTGTTTAAACATTGTGTACAAGTTTTCAGATCTATGCTCAGGAACACATTGTATCTCTATGTTATTTGATCGTGATTGTTGCTGCATATGGTTCATCTCCTGCCTTAGGTTGTCTACAGTCTGCCGAAGTTCTTTATTTTCTCTGTCCAGTTTCTCGATCGTACTATTTGTTTCTTTGGTCTTTAACTTTATCTCTTCAAACTGCGAGTTTAAGAAAGTAAGAGATTCTCTGAATTCCTTGATCTCACTACACATTTTTCCGACACTATTTTCCAGGGAGTCTCTCAGCGCAATCTGTATTTCTTCACGTACAATTTTTCTTATTAGATCGGGTGTCGTGTACGTGTCCAGCTCGTACGAGGACGCTCTCTCAAATCTTTCCTTTGAGCGCATAGTGACGTTCACTGTGGGAGAAATTTCACCATGCAAGAAGTTCCTGGGTTCCAAATCAGGCGCCTGTCGTACGGGAGTATCAGTGTTGTCACTCTTTGGTATTCTACTACGACAGTTTATACACAACCAAGAATTTTTTTGAGATTTTGGTAGTTTTTTATAGCTTGCTTCGGTAAGCCCAGCGCATAATATGTCAAATTTTAGATTACATGATGCGCATTTCATGTATGACTCACTGATCGAAGACTTACAACCAGCGCATAAACTACTCTTATCCATTGTTAATGAAAGTTACTTACAGATTATTATGATAATAAAAAAATAAGAAGAATAATAATAAAATAGTAATATGTCAAGTTGATAATGTTTTTATGGTCAATAGCACTACACTTAGTTTATATTAAATCATCAATCAAACGTCGACAGGAATCAAACTTGGAGTTGACCTTCAATGCAAATGATTGTATGTGGACACATTCGCCTTGCACCAATGATAGTCTACAATAATCGGCGAAAAACCGATTTACGTTTTAAGACGATGAATAATAAATTACAGCACACGTTCAATGAGTCACCAATGCTTAGGGAGCAGTCACAATTATTCAAAACTCACTGGTTAGCGTTTAAAATCACCGTAGGATATCACAAGTTTATATGATTGTAACACTACACTTTAGAATAAATAATTATCACTAACTAATAGAAACACACTTTGAATTTATGTTCAACCAATTTTTTTTAATGTAATTCGCGTTTGTAGTACTTTAAAGAATTTTTTATTTACGACAGCATAGGACGAGCGTTTTAACATTACCGCGGGTAGCGAGAGAATCCCGCTTTTTCCCGCTTTTTCCCGCGAATTTCCTTATAATGGTACCATACTTGGGATATCTCCTTTCTAACAAAAAAAAAGAATTATTAAAACCGGTTCATAATTGATGATAGGGGATAATCCCGAACATAGATTAAAAAAAAAATTAAAATATATATGGTCGAATTGAGTAACCTGTTCCTTTTTTGAAGTCTGTTGAATAATGAAAACAGTAGAAAGTTATGAGCTTGCATACATTATGGAAATTAATTTTTATTTGAATAGATTTTTGATTTAGCCTACCTACGCTTGGCCCTAGGTAACGAATACCTAGCTATCCACAGCCTAGCGTCCCTCAGCTCTGGAGGGCCTTCGTGGTACCAGGTGCCCTCCCGACCTCTGTCCCTTTCTATACGAGCTTCTTCTTCTTCTAACTTCTTGTGTATTGCGTCCTCACCCAGACTGGAAATAGAAGTAAGAGATCGTACATTAATCATCACATCATTACAGCAGCCTATCGCAGTTTACTGCGCCTGCGTCATGTGTGTTGCCCATAGTCACCACGCGGGACAGGCGGGTTGGTGACCGCAGGGCTGGCTTTGTCGCACCGAAGATGCTGCTGTCCGTCTTCGGCCTGTGTGTTTCAAAGCCAGCAGTTGGATGGTTAACCCGCCATAGGTCGGCTTTTTAAGTTCCAAGGTAGTAGTGGAACTGTGTTATCCCTCAGTCGCCTCTTACGAAACCCACGGGAAAAGAGGGGGTGGCTATATTCTTTGATGCCGTAACCACCCAGCACATTAATCACTAGCCATTAATCACTTGATATTTTTAGTAAATTTTTAAACCCCCTATCCTCCGTTCCCCCTAGTGGGGTTATATCAATTTAATGAATAACGTTGAACATGTAAGTCACTATTCCATGCGGACGAACTCACGAGTACAGCTAGTATATAATTAATAATATATTACTTACTAGCTAAGCAAGTCCCTCAACCTCACTCTCCGCTCAGCCGGACCCTCTCCGAACAGGCAGACCGGCTCACCGAGCTGCCGGAGACTCCTTCTTACCTGGAGACAAGTGAAAATATCAATGTTTGTGTAATCAATTTTATTATTTAGCATATTGTAGTGAAACTTCTTTATGTGATTTGAAACTCGATGAAACGAAAATGCGTCACGATAAAGAAACAAACACAAATGTATAGGAGAGAGTGAGATAGAATACATAACGGAGTATTTTAAATTCGCAGTAAAAACAAAACTCTAGTAGACTACTGTATAGCACTTGGTGTGCTACGGCGGCTGGGGGTCGACTTTTGGACTAGTTGTGAACTACTTGAAGGGTTGAATAAATAAAACCACGACAGTATTCTGATCTACGTATCGACCACCGACACCGACATCCGATAGCTCGATCGCTCGTTTATTTAAATTACTAATCTTACATACTATACCGCGTAAATAAAGTTTTAGCGCGATCTATTTTGATCCGCACGCCATCTGTCGAGCGCTGGACTAATTTAACATACAACGATATTTTATTATACACAATATTGGTAAACGTTCTAAACAACTACTTTGCCATGTGTGAATTTCACACACATTCTTTTACTTTTTTTTAAATATAGGAACCAGGAAAATCCTAGAAGGATTTGTGAGCAAATTTATACGAGAATCCTCTTTGATATATTAGTCTCGATATATTAATCTATTTTAGCTTCCATTATTTTTAGCATATCTACGCGTCATGTCATACCTCATCATCGTCAGTGGACACGTTCAACTGGCGAGCCTTCCTCCGTCTCTCAAACTCATCGAGTAAAGCCTTTTTGTCCTTCGACATTTCATCCTCTAACTCCATGTATTCTGGAATTGTTAGCACATTTTTAAATACCTATTCTGTGATTGTAGGAATTCTAAGGATACCAAAGACGGTCAGTACTGGTCTGAGAAGAAGAAGAAAAAGGAATATACTTTATTGTGCATGGAAGTTAAAGTACATAGGTATCTTAAATAATAAAAAGAGAGTATCGATAGTATTACTTTGCAAAACTTTTGACTTTTGAAAAATAGATATTTGAATAAAATGTTTCTGTCCCACTGTATGCATCCGCCACCCAGAGCCAAGAAAGGGACAACTGCAACTCAGACCATTTTAGATAGATAATTGTTGACCAAAACAGCATTTCGTAGTCGACTATTTCCTACCCAAAACATGCCAATTTTTTTTATGTTACTGAATAAAACCTGCAGCTATGCCCCTATGTTCTCGGTTTTTTGTAAATATGCATAAAAAATTTTTAATGATTGTTTGAAAATGTATAAAAAATTAGGTAATATTACTAGTTTTTGAAGACTCCTACTTATCCCTTAGTTTTTTTCATATTTTTCTTATCAAAGAAAAGTATTAAAAAAAACCAAGACATACATGTAATTGTATTACAAAAATATTTGATCTAGTGTCATTGTCCCGGGAGGAAACAGTCCACTACGTTTGTATGGAGAAAGAGCCTTCTAGGATCCTTTCCTCTTAATATTGTTAATTTACAATACATAAAACAAGAAATTATAATTAGTCATAGACAATGTAAGACTTATCTTTTTAATCCTTAAAAAATTAACAAAAATAAGGATAGTAAAGTATTGGGTTGTCTGGAAGAAATGGCTAATTAGCCATAAATCCGACCATTATACTTCACTGTCTGTAACTATCTTTATGCTTTGTTTGAAATATATTTGTGGTGTACAATAAAGTATAAAATAAATAAAGTATTAAATTAAATGCTTAATTCTAGGAGGTTCTCAATTCGATTGTATTTCTTTTTATCTATGTTACCTCAGAACTTTTGACTGAGTGGACCGATTTTCGTATTTTTTTTTTAAATCGAGAGGTGATGCGTGTCAGGTGGCCCCATTTAAATTTAATTGAGATCTAACAAATACTTTTCGAGTTATATCTAATAATGCGTTTTTACTTGACTATTTTTTCATCAACCTAGGTTGTATATAAAATAACTTTTTACTGGGTGTACTGATTTTGATGATGTTTGCTTTAATCGAAAGCTGATGCTTGTCATTTAAATTTGATCGAGATCTAATGACTACTTTTTGAGTAATCCTTGATAGGACATATTTACTAGACTATTTTTTCGTCCACTTACGCTGTATTACTTGTCGATGTAATTGAAGTCGGTTTTTTTTTCGTTTGTGAGCAAACAAAATTATAGTTAAATACAATTGTATAAAAGGCAGACTTGTTACTGCTGTTATATACACCAGCCAAGCTTGATATGTGCGATAAAGAAATGTAGTAAAGATGGACAGTAATAATTCATTTTAATGTGGTATAAATCAATAAACGTCATTCAAGATTTAGTATAGATAGCATTGTCACGATTTAATAACACGAAAAATGCAAATCAAATAAATATTAATTAGTTATGACAAAACTTAGGAGGTTAAAGTTAGGTCTTTCTATGGCTGTTTGTCTTGTTAGCTTTGCTAGAAGACTAATATTTAAGAAAAATGTTTGGAGTACACACCATTGGAGATTTGTATATCTCCAAGTTCTTTTCCACCTTCTTCGACTCCTTCTTTAGCGGCCGCGGCCAGAGCCGCCAGCCGGGCTTTCTCCTGCTCCTCGAGGGACCCATAATGGACTTGTCTGGGCTTCTTCACGGCAATCACTTCTTCATCATCAGACATTTTAGGTTATAATATGTATCACAATTATATATTAGAAAATGATACTATATTTGTCTTATGAGTCAGTGATTATATTTTTATAAAGATAAAACAGTATTTATTAAGGAAAAATGATTTAATTTTGTTAATTTTGTTTGCGAATCGCTCCGTAAACGTAAACATACAAGCAAAACAAAAGTGTTACCCTCCTTGTCCTGTATTATCTCATTTTGGTGTTACCCTAGAAGCTTATATCTTGGTGTTACCATTTCAACTGCTAAGCTCGATTAGTTTCATTCAAATAAATAGCAACGGAAGATAATTTTATATGTATTTTTAAGCCTAAAAAATATGAAAATATCTAATATTTAATACATTATTATGTATGATAAGGTAAGTAATATAAATATTATATAATATTTGCTTCAACATGGAAAAAAAAATAAGTAAAAACTAAAAACCGTTATTTATATAAGAAAAAAAAAAAACATCGATTGACATCTCGTTATCTATAAAGTATAAACTGTGTAACTATAATTTTAGCCTGTGATTGTCCCTGATTCCTTGATTATTATTTACGTCAAGAATCCAAAATTATATGCAAATAATACGTAAAATATTTCGTTTTAGTGCGAATAATACATCAATATAAATATAAACCTACATAATTCTTTAAAATCTTAGATAATGTGTGTCGTGTGCGTGAAAGTACGTTAATGTATACAATTAGAAACATAACCTATAACGTAGGAAGTGTATTTGAGTTTTCTTAGTATTTAAGTATAAACTATGGCTTTTCAACTCTCTAGAAGGGAGGTAGAAGACTTACGGTCTTCCCTCGACCGTGCTATTTACCGAACTATCGGCAAATCGGACAGTTCTTTGCTATCCACTGTATCTTCCTGTCTTACTAATGGGTAAGTAAAAAAAAAAATCATTATATTTTACTTTACAACGTACCTAATAAAAGAGAGACATAATGAGACGATACTATCAACACAATAAACATATACACCTCGACAAAAATTAAGAAAATATTCTAAAAAATCCGCAAAAAGTAATATCATTATTTCAGGTACGAGCGTCGTAAGATAATAGACAGAATATCATCGCACATAGACTCCAAAAAAGCGAGTAAACTCGCAGATAAAGTGATAGCCCTCGCACAAGAGCTGGTGTCAACGTCGAAGACTCAGAAACGGAAACATGATGATAAGGATAAAGAGAAAGATTCGAAAAGGTAATTTAAGGACATTAAATATGGCTTACTATACTTTTACTTGCAATTACTGTCTTTTTAATTCTTTACTAGCTGCACTAAGACTGATTATATGTTGGTGAAGCGTTAACGGCACTGTCTGTTACCCTTGCAATTGCAGCAATGATTCCCACACATGACAAACATTTGTATTTGGCATACAGATATTTGTCATGGTCTGGGCGTTTGTGCTTGTGTATTGTGTGTTTCTTGACTGCCGACACAGGAGAAGATCCTGCTGGGTGCTGTCGGGTGTGAAGCTTTTATTTAATTATATCTTGAAGTAATGCTTCCTTACGTACGCTTGACTTTGGAAGTAAGCTGGTGAATGCGTGACGAGAGTGTTACGAAAAGTGTGGGCGAGGTGAACTGAAGTTGAGAGGGAGATATAAGTTAGTGAAGATATCATATCAGGAATGATAATACCTTGGCTTCAGAAGTTCCAGCGCGGATGTCCGCCGCTGCTGCCTGTTTTGGGTGGCTCTATGGTCGTGTCTGGGGGTCTCATGATCTCAAACTGAAGACGAAAATTATTGTTTACAAAGCGCTAATCATTCCCATCCTCCTATATGGTGCAGAAACATGGTGCACGTACAAATCAGATGTGAAAAAGCTTGACACCTTTTACCTAAAATGTCTGAGATCTATTATGACGATCAGATGGCAAGACCATGTGCCAAATACCGAGGTCCTACGAGTTTCTGGAATGTGTGGAGTGGAGGTATTGCTTATCCAGAGACAACTGAGATGGTGTGGGCATGTCCTTCGCATGGATGACCGCCGTATACCCAAAGCGGTCTTTTACTCTGAGATGGCAGAGGGTAAACGAAGGCACGGCGGTCAACATCTACGGTATAAGGATGTGCTCAAAAGAAACTTGAATGCTTGTGCTATTGATCCCGAAAGCTGGGAGGAGCTCGCATTAAATAGGTCATCTTGGCGATCTACTATCAATCATAAAATTAAATCATTTGAAGAAAACGACTTCTAGCGCTTGATTCAAAACGCCATGTTAATAAACAGAGACCTAAACCCTCCTATACTTACACATAAAGCTTTGCGGGTCAGCTTTACTGCCGCACTTGCACTAGGACATTTAAAACTAAATGTGGATTAGCAAGCCATATTAGGGCTCATCAGAGAAATTAGTCATGACTCCCTCGGTCGCCGTCATCGAAAACGATGAGGAGAACTATAAATGTTTGAATAATATTATGTGTTTATAAAAATCTACATTTTCGAGAGTGTGAAAACTCCATCTTGGATTCTTGTCACGGGATGCCCTTGATGTTAACACTCCCGTCCGACGTTCCTCACTGCCGTTAACATATATTTTATAAAATAGTTCCAAGGACCAAGTAACAAATATAACTCCATCCTTTTACATATACATTTTTATGAACATTTTTGTAAGATTTTGGAAGTATTTCTGACTAATGGGTATGACTTAATGGGTTGACTATAAAATACGTTCATAATTAGGGGGAGAGCAGTCTTTGCTTAGCATGACAAAATGTGACAATGGGAGAATTGAGTTGAAGGAAATGTTACAAAGGTCCAAGATGGTAAAATTTCGTATGACGATTTTTTGGATGGCCTCTTGTGTGTTATATACATGAATTGCACAGAAATTTTTTATTACGCTAAACAAATGTACTCCTTTTTTCCAGATCTCGTCACGACGACAGGCACGAATCTCGTGATGAGAAGCGTGACCGCGACAGAGAAAGGGATAAAGAAGAGAAGGAGAAAAAAGCAGACAATGGAATAGAAATACCATCAATACTCCCGGACGGGGAGACCATTGGATCGAAGATGGCTGGTCTCAGTGCTGATAAAATTAAGGTAATAGTTATGACTGTATCTCTTAATAATTAACCAAGACAATACAGGTTGTTTTACTGTAATTTTGATGTAAAAATAAAGTTAATCTTGAATTGTTGATTTTATTTAAGCTATAATTTGACTGACATTTTCAGCCTTGCTGAAAAAAGTTCCTAATTGAAATAGAAAATTAAAAAAAACCATTTTTAATTTATTTATAATTGTATACAAAAGAATTATGCATATGTTAGTAGCAGTGTGTAAGCTTTACTTACTGTTTCATCAGTGACGTAGCGAGCTTAACTCGCGCCCGGGTCACAATACCGTTTTAGCCCCTCCCTCCATTCGAAAACCATATAATATGTCCAGCAATTTTTTTGTTTTGCGCACCATTTGGCGCCCCGGGGCATGATAACCCCCCCCGCCTAACTAAGCCACGGGCTTTCATAAATGGCAAATTTTCTTTACATTTTAGAGAACTGCTCATTTACTGTTTAACACAAATACTTTACTAAATCCGCACAACACTAGTACTTTTAATAAGCAGTCTATAGTCTATTTTTGTCATAGGAAATAGACAGTAGTCGGAAAAATTCATAGGAAGTTCTTGATAAAAATATGATATAACTAAATGAAAAATAAATTAATGACTACAAAAAACTGGAATATTAACACAGTTCACACCTAAAAACCTGCATAATAATAATTGTGTTTGCTCGCAAACGAAAAAACCCGACTTCAATTACATCGACAAGTAATAAAACATAAATAGACGAAAAAAATTAACAAACGCACTAGTCGTCTCTACCATTTTCGAGGGGTTCCCTCGATTTCTCTGGGATTATATCATCAGATCCTGGTTTCCTAATCATGGTACCATCCTTGCGATATCTCCTTTCCAACAAAAAAAGGATTATCAAAATCAGTTCATCAACGACGAAGTTATCCCCGAACATACTTTAAAAAAAATACGGTCGGATTGAGTAATCTACTTCTTTTTTGAACTCGGTTAAAATATAATCATAAATTTGGAAAAATTATAAAAAAAATAATGATATATGAGATCGAGGAGCGTAAACGAGCGCTCCACGCCTGAAGGGAGAACCTAAAATTGGAAAAAAAATTAAAATCAATTTACCCCCCCAAAGGTGATGATGGCGAACGCCCAGAAGGAGATCGAGGAGCGTAAGCGGGCTCTTCTCGCCCTGAAGGGAGAGCCTCGGAACGTAACTGCAGCTGCCGCTACCGCCCAGCAAATCAAAGTCCAAATGCAGCAAAACAACGTGATCCCACCGCCCAGCGTCATTAAGCCCGTTCTCTATTCCAAACCAGGTGTGTTTTACACTAACTTTCTACTCAATATTATATTTAAAAAAAAAATATCTGAATACTATTTTGCCGTGCTTTAAGGAAAGTATCACTTCAGCCTATCGCAGTCCAATGCTGGACATAGGCCTTCACAAGTTCGCGCCGAAAGCGGCGTGAACCCATGTGTGTTGCCCATAGTCACCACGCTGGGCAGGCTTTGTCGCACCGAAGACGCTGCTGTCCGTTTTCGGCTTGTGTATTTCAAAGCCAGCAGTTGGATGGTTATCCCGCCATCGGTGGGCTTTTTGAGTTCCAAGGTGGTAGTGGAACTGTGTTATCCCTCAGTCGCCTCTTATGACACCCACAGGAAGAGAGGAGGTGGCTATATTCTTATGCCGTAAATTGCGTTATTGCTTGATTGCTTGATTGCAATGAAGCTTTAAATTCTGCCATGCGGTCTTAATCACACACAATTTTTTTTTTATATCAACAGCCGTACCCCACGTAACCGCTGAAGAGTTGGAGAAGCAGAGGAAGATAGCGGAACTCCAGGCCAGGATACAGAGGAAATTAACTGGTATGTGTGTCTTTTAATAGTTCTGAGTAATTATACCATGGTTATTTAAAAATATTCATGTTTAAAAAATCTAAAAGAGAATCCATTCATCCATTGAAGGCTTGTTTCATTAGTTTCGAATAAAGTTATAAATAATAAACTTTAACTGAGGTAGGGGACAGCTGGATATATCCTGATCAAAATCTGAAGCAGTCCGACTGGGGTAGTACCTCGATATTACAGAAGATCACAGCTAAATAATACCGCTCTCAAGCAGAATTGTGTTCCAGTTGGTGAGTAAGGTGGCTAGAGCTCGTGGGGAAATTGGGGGTAGGGTCGGTGACGCGTTCGCGATGTTTCTGGTGTTGCAGAGGTCTATAAGCTACAGTAATCGCTTACTATCAAGTGAGCCGTTGTTTGCCGACCTATTTGCATAAAAAAAAAACAGTGGAAGGTAAAATAGGTCATTAGGACCTGTTTTACCTCAATTAATAAAAATTTAAGATTCATGAAAATAAAATTAAAAAAATGCCAAAAAAATAAAATATATTTTGTGGTGAGCCATCCTTATAACTTAGGGTTCAAAAAATTGTATGTTGTTTTAAATTTCCATGGTTCTTAACATTATTTGAATTCGTTTTTTCGGGATTCATACCATGTACCTTTTATCTTTGAGGCTCCGATATTTCGGCGCAGTTGCATGCGAAGAGTTCTTCCGTGACCATGGCGTGGAATAAAAAAAATAGTGTACGATCGATTCTGAGACTGACCAAAAATATGTACGAAAATTTTCATAAGAATCGGTCGAGCGAGTTTCGGAGGAGTTTGACCCCCAACACTGTGACATGAGAATTTTATATATTAGACGTGTGTGTACAGGGGGCGCCCTGGCGGCGGCCGGCGCCACGGGCCCGGCGCCGCTGATCCTGGACCGCGAGGGCCGCACCGTGGACACCAGCGGCAAGCGCGTGCAGCTCACGCACGTGGCGCCCACGCTCAAGGTAACCGCCCACGCTCAAGGTAACCGCGCGGCGGGCCCGGCGCCGCTGATCCTGGACCGCGAGGGCCGCACCGTGGACACCAGCGGCAAGCGCGTGCAGCTCACGCACGTGGCGCCCACGCTCAAGGTAACCGCCCACGCTCAAGGTAACCGCGCGGCGGGCCCGGCGCCGCTGATCCTGGACCGCGAGGGCCGCACCGTGGACACCAGCGGCAAGCGCGTGCAGCTCACGCACGTGGCGCCCACGCTCAAGGTAACCGCCCACGCTCAAGGTAACCGCGCGGCGGGCCCGGCGCCGCTGATCCTGGACCGCGAGGGCCGCACCGTGGACACCAGCGGCAAGCGCGTGCAGCTCACGCACGTGGCGCCCACGCTCAAGGTAACCGCCCACGCTCAAGGTAACCGCGCGGCGGGCCCGGCGCCGCTGATCCTGGACCGCGAGGGCCGCACCGTGGACACCAGCGGCAAGCGCGTGCAGCTCACGCACGTGGCGCCCACGCTCAAGGTAACCGCCCACGCTCAAGGTAACCGCGCGGCGGGCCCGGCGCCGCTGATCCTGGACCGCGAGGGCCGCACCGTGGACACCAGCGGCAAGCGCGTGCAGCTCACGCACGTGGCGCCCACGCTCAAGGTAACCGCCCACGCTCAAGGTAACCGCGCGGCGGGCCCGGCGCCGCTGATCCTGGACCGCGAGGGCCGCACCGTGGACACCAGCGGCAAGCGCGTGCAGCTCACGCACGTGGCGCCCACGCTCAAGGTAACCGCCCACGCTCAAGGTAACCGCGCGGCGGGCCCGGCGCCGCTGATCCTGGACCGCGAGGGCCGCACCGTGGACACCAGTGGCAAGCGCGTGCAGCTCACGCACGTGGCGCCCACGCTCAAGGTAACCGCCCACGCTCAAGGTAACCGCGCGGCGGGCCCGGCGCCGCTGATCCTGGACCGCGAGGGCCGCACCGTGGACACCAGCGGCAAGCGCGTGCAGCTCACGCACGTGGCGCCCACGCTCAAGGTAACCGCCCACGCTCAAGGTAACCGCCCACGCTCAAGGTAACCGCGCGGCGGGCCCGGCGCCGCTGATCCTGGACCGCGAGGGCCGCACCGTGGACACCAGCGGCAAGCGCGTGCAGCTCACGCACGTGGCGCCCACGCTCAAGGTAACCGCCCACGCTCAAGGTAACCGCGCGGCGGGCCCGGCGCCGCTGATCCTGGACCGCGAGGGCCGCACCGTGGACACCAGCGGCAAGCGCGTGCAGCTCACGCACGTGGCGCCCACGCTCAAGGTAACCGCCCACGCTCAAGGTAACCGCGCGGCGGGCCCGGCGCCGCTGATCCTGGACCGCGAGGGCCGCACCGTGGACACCAGCGGCAAGCGCGTGCAGCTCACGCACGTGGCGCCCACGCTCAAGGTAACCGCCCACGCTCAAGGTAACCGCGCGGCGGGCCCGGCGCCGCTGATCCTGGACCGCGAGGGCCGCACCGTGGACACCAGCGGCAAGCGCGTGCAGCTCACGCACGTGGCGCCCACGCTCAAGGTAACCGCCCACGCTCAAGGTAACCGCCCACGCTCTAGGTAACCGCGCGGCGGGCCCGGCGCCGCTGATCCTGGACCGCGAGGGCCGCACCGTGGACACCAGCGGCAAGCGCGTGCAGCTCACGCACGTGGCGCCCACGCTCAAGGTAACCGCCCACGCTCAAGGTAACCGCCCACGCTCAAGGTAACCGCGCGGCGGGCCCGGCGCCGCTGATCCTGGACCGCGAGGGCCGCACCGTGGACACCAGCGGCAAGCGCGTGCAGCTCACGCACGTGGCGCCCACGCTCAAGGTAACCGCCCACGCTCAAGGTAACCGCGCGGCGGGCCCGGCGCCGCTGATCCTGGACCGCGAGGGCCGCACCGTGGACACCAGCGGCAAGCGCGTGCAGCTCACGCACGTGGCGCCCACGCTCAAGGTAACCGCCCACGCTCAAGGTAACCGCGCGGCGGGCCCGGCGCCGCTGATCCTGGACCGCGAGGGCCGCACCGTGGACACCAGCGGCAAGCGCGTGCAGCTCACGCACGTGGCGCCCACGCTCAAGGTAACCGCCCACGCTCAAGGTAACCGCGCGGCGGGCCCGGCGCCGCTGATCCTGGACCGCGAGGGCCGCACCGTGGACACCAGCGGCAAGCGCGTGCAGCTCACGCACGTGGCGCCCACGCTCAAGGTAACCGCCCACGCTCAAGGTAACCGCGCGGCGGGCCCGGCGCCGCTGATCCTGGACCGCGAGGGCCGCACCGTGGACACCAGCGGCAAGCGCGTGCAGCTCACGCACGTGGCGCCCACGCTCAAGGTAACCGCCCACGCTCAAGGTAACCGCGCGGCGGGCCCGGCGCCGCTGATCCTGGACCGCGAGGGCCGCACCGTGGACACCAGCGGCAAGCGCGTGCAGCTCACGCACGTGGCGCCCACGCTCAAGGTAACCGCCCACGCTCAAGGTAACCGCCCACGCTCAAGGTAACCGCGCGGCGGGCCCGGCGCCGCTGATCCTGGACCGCGAGGGCCGCACCGTGGACACCAGCGGCAAGCGCGTGCAGCTCACGCACGTGGCGCCCACGCTCAAGGTAACCGCCCACGCTCAAGGTAACCGCGCGGCGGGCCCGGCGCCGCTGATCCTGGACCGCGAGGGCCGCACCGTGGACACCAGTGGCAAGCGCGTGCAGCTCACGCACGTGGCGCCCACGCTCAAGGTAACCGCCCACGCTCAAGGTAACCGCCCACGCTCAAGGTAACCGCGCGGCGGGCCCGGCGCCGCTGATCCTGGACCGCGAGGGCCGCACCGTGGACACCAGCGGCAAGCGCGTGCAGCTCACGCACGTGGCGCCCACGCTCAAGGTAACCGCCCACGCTCAAGGTAACCGCCCACGCTCAAGGTAACCGCGCGGCGGGCCCGGCGCCGCTGATCCTGGACCGCGAGGGCCGCACCGTGGACACCAGCGGCAAGCGCGTGCAGCTCACGCACGTGGCGCCCACGCTCAAGGTAACCGCCCACGCTCAAGGTAACCGCGCGGCGGGCCCGGCGCCGCTGATCCTGGACCGCGAGGGCCGCACCGTGGACACCAGTGGCAAGCGCGTGCAGCTCACGCACGTGGCGCCCACGCTCAAGGTAACCGCCCACGCTCAAGGTAACCGCCCACGCTCAAGGTAACCGCGCGGCGGGCCCGGCGCCGCTGATCCTGGACCGCGAGGGCCGCACCGTGGACACCAGCGGCAAGCGCGTGCAGCTCACGCACGTGGCGCCCACGCTCAAGGTAACCGCCCACGCTCAAGGTAACCGCCCACGCTCAAGGTAACCGCGCGGCGGGCCCGGCGCCGCTGATCCTGGACCGCGAGGGCCGCACCGTGGACACCAGCGGCAAGCGCGTGCAGCTCACGCACGTGGCGCCCACGCTCAAGGTAACCGCCCACGCTCAAGGTAACCGCCCACGCTCAAGGTAACCGCGCGGCGGGCCCGGCGCCGCTGATCCTGGACCGCGAGGGCCGCACCGTGGACACCAGCGGCAAGCGCGTGCAGCTCACGCACGTGGCGCCCACGCTCAAGGTAACCGCCCACGCTCAAGGTAACCGCCCACGCTCAAGGTAACCGCGCGGCGGGCCCGGCGCCGCTGATCCTGGACCGCGAGGGCCGCACCGTGGACACCAGCGGCAAGCGCGTGCAGCTCACGCACGTGGCGCCCACGCTCAAGGTAACCGCCCACGCTCAAGGTAACCGCGCGGCGGGCCCGGCGCCGCTGATCCTGGACCGCGAGGGCCGCACCGTGGACACCAGCGGCAAGCGCGTGCAGCTCACGCACGTGGCGCCCACGCTCAAGGTAACCGCCCACGCTCAAGGTAACCGCGCGGCGGGCCCGGCGCCGCTGATCCTGGACCGCGAGGGCCGCACCGTGGACACCAGCGGCAAGCGCGTGCAGCTCACGCACGTGGCGCCCACGCTCAAGGTAACCGCCCACGCTCAAGGTAACCGCCCACGCTCAAGGTAACCGCGCGGCGGGCCCGGCGCCGCTGATCCTGGACCGCGAGGGCCGCACCGTGGACACCAGCGGCAAGCGCGTGCAGCTCACGCACGTGGCGCCCACGCTCAAGGTAACCGCCCACGCTCAAGGTAACCGCGCGGCGGGCCCGGCGCCGCTGATCCTGGACCGCGAGGGCCGCACCGTGGACACCAGCGGCAAGCGCGTGCAGCTCACGCACGTGGCGCCCACGCTCAAGGTAACCGCCCACGCTCAAGGTAACCGCCCACGCTCAAGGTAACCGCGCGGCGGGCCCGGCGCCGCTGATCCTGGACCGCGAGGGCCGCACCGTGGACACCAGCGGCAAGCGCGTGCAGCTCACGCACGTGGCGCCCACGCTCAAGGTAACGTCCCCCTGCTGGGCGTGGGCCTCCCCCCCATAATAAATTTTTTATTCAGAATTTTAGGAGAGGGAGTGGGTGTGGGGTAAGTATGTCATCTTCCCTTGTCCATATGAGGTCGCATTCAGCCTGTAACATCCCAGTTCTGGGCATAGGCCTTTTTCTCCGTGTAGGAGAAGGATCGGAGCTTCAATATGGGTGGGGGGATCTTAATAATATTAGTTTACAAAATTGAATAATCTTGGTCTCATAGTTATGGTGAGCAGGCGTAGTATTATAACAACTAGCTGCTGCTTGTTCGTATCTTTGGAGTATTATTGAGTGTTAAGCATTTATTAATAGCTTATTGTTTTAATTTCAATCACTGATAATGAAAAAAAAAACAAATACCTCACACTCAACTACCCCCACTAAGTTTTTCTACGTTGTCGAGGATCTGGAAACATAGACACAAGAACAAATGCCTATACAACGACAAACATGGCATATTTGAATGGGCAGCCAGCAATCGAATCCACGACTGCCTTCGCAACCAGCCAATGGTGTTACCGTATAATAAATGTCATAATACCAAATGTTTCGAATCCACTATATCAAATCTTAAAATAATCAACATTTCTTTGTAAATATTTTGAAATAAATAAATCACGTGTCTGTCCTAGTGTAATTAGTTTGTAATAGTTTAGTCACTAACAGCTGTAGTCTTAGTTTGACACTAAATGTTTGTGTTGTTTGAGGTTAAGTAGAACAATGAAATTCTGACTATTTTACCTGTGTTCAAAATTAAATTGAGACTGTTATCTCAACCACACCAATCAATTGAATTGATTTTGACTAGCTCGTTGGCGCTGTTTGTAGTGGCCCTGCTTTCTGCTCCGCGGGTTGCGGGTTCATTTCCCGCCTGAATCTGGGTACATATATATATATATTTATCAAAAAAAAAAAGGATTTAGCTATAAACAGTCGGGTGTTACCTGTAACACAAGCATTAAGTTGCTTACCATAGGAACAGACGACCGTGTCCTTCGTTTGTTCTCCATTCTACGTAACATTGGCGGAATCCGTGCCCCACTGGCACAACTGAAAGCCAATTTAAATCAATTAATCAATCAATGAGAATTTAGAATTATTAAATATTTAATGACTTATCACCTACAGGCGAACATCAGAGCGAAACGTCGCGAGGAGTTCCGCGCTCAGCTCAGTGGGACGCTACCGGAGCCCGCAGTGGACGCCCCCTGGCACGACCCCCGCGTGGGCGCCAAGCCCCCCACCAGGGGCAAGAGGGCGCTGAGGTTCCACGAGCCCGGCAAGTTCACCCAGATGGCGGAGCGGCTGAGGATGAAGGTGAGGGGGGAACAGAGTCGTAGGAGAGGGTGGCGCTGAGTAGTGGAAGGAGCAGAGTATGTAGTAGTGGCTGAGAGTGAACTCCTTACATTACACCCTTGTGTGAGTGTTGTGTGGTAGAGTGGCTGAATGGACGAAGGTGAGAAAGAGGCTGATATATGAGGAGGGGTGACAGTTGGAATATAAGGAAGGAGTTTTAATAGAACTGGTTCCAGCCATTCTCGAGTTTTCCGCTTAGGACATTGAACAATTAATTTTTATTTATATCTTTTATATCCATAGGTCGCTGGTTCGATCCGACTCGAAGGACCACAATGTAGGGTGCCTGAACCTTAGCGAAATCTGTTATGTTTAAATGTTAAAATTAGAAAGAACTATAGGTTCAAGATGTTTATTAAATTTTAATGTCATTAATGTTAATGAGCGCATCCGATTAAAGACACTTGGCGTTGGCCTAATATTTCTATTAAATTTTAATGTCATTAATGTTAATGAGCGCATCCGATTAAAGACACTTGGCGTTGGCCTAATATTTTTATTAAATTTTAATGTCATTAATGTTAATGAGCGCATCCGATTAAAGACACTTGGCGTTGGCCTAATATTTTTATTAAATTTTAATGTCATTAATGTTAATGAGCGCATCCGATTAAAGACACTTGGCGTTGGCCTAATATTTTTTTTTGAATTTGTAAATATATCTAAGTATATCTATTCTGTACGTTCATATAACATATATGTATAATTGTGTTTGCTCGCAAACGAAAAAAAAACCGACTTCAATTACATCGACGAGTAATACAACGTAGATCGACGACAAAATAGTCAAGTAACTACGCGTTATCAAAGATTACTCAAAAAGTAGTTATCAGATCTCAATAAAATTTATATGTGACCACATGACAAACATCAGCTTTCGATTAAATTAAAAATTATTAAAATCGGTACACCCAGTAAAAAGTTATAGCGGATTTTCAAAAGTTTCCCTCGATTTCTCTGAGATCCCATCATCAGATCCTGGTTTCCTTATTATGGTATCAAACTACAGATATCCCCTTTCCAACAAAAAAAGAATTATCAAAATCGGTACATCCAGTAGAAAGTTATTGCGGATTTTCGAGAGTTTCCCTCGATTTCTCTGGGATCCCATCATCAGATCCTAGTTTCGTTATCATGGTACCAAACTAGGGATATCCTCTTTCCAACAAAAAAAGAATTATCAAAATCGGAACATCCAGTAGCAAGTTATGCGGTATAATACAACGTAGGTCGACGAAAAAAGCGTCAAGTAAAAACGCATTATTAGATATAACTCGAAAAGTAGTTGTTAGATCTCAAATAAATTTAAATGGGACCAATTGGCACACAAAACCTTTCGATTAAAACAAAATTTGTCGAAATCGGTCCACACGGGCAAAAGTTCTGATGTAACATACATAAAAAAAAAAAAAAAAAAAAAATACAGTCGAATTGAGAACCTCCTCCTTTTTTGGAAGTCGGTTAAAAATAAGTTGATAACTAATTTGAAAAATAAAAATGAAAGTCAACTACTAACCATGTCGATTGCTCCCGTAAAAAATTAAAAATCGTTAAATTCAATTAATAAATAAAGTATTATTGAAAATAAAAAAAAAACATAATTGAATAATCACGTGTCATTCACTACAATAAAAAAAAAAATAGTGAAAAATTAAAATAATTTCGATTTTCAGGCCCAATTGGAGAAGTTACAAAATGAGATATCTCAAATAGCCCGCAAGACGGGGATATCGTCGGCTACAAAACTGGCCTTATTAGCTGCCGATGTACCAGACTCGGATAGAGTTCCAGATATAGAGTGGTGAGTTTGTCATTTATATCTAAACTTACTTACTAAGGTAGGGTACAGCTGGATATATCCTGCTTAAAATCTGGAGCAGCCCGATTGGGGAAGTACTTCGACCTTACAGAAGATCACAGCTAAATAATACAGCTTTCAAGCAGTGCTGTGTTCCTTTGTGAGTAAAGTAGAGAGTTCCTTGGGGGTTTGGTAGTAGGGTCGGCAACGCGCTTGCTATGCTTCTGGTGTTGCAGACGTCTATAAGCTACGGTAACTTACCATGGATGGATTAAGCTCTGATCCTTCTCCTACATCGGGATATTACAGGTGGGATATTACAGGCTCAAGCGAGATAATCACTTACCATCAGATGAGCCGTAAGCTTTTTTGACGACCTAGTTGTATGAAAATAAAAGGAGCTATCTATGTATCTATCCATGTATTTTTTTTCCCTTTTACTGGGTGTATTGATTTGATGATTATTTTTTCATTTCAAGGCTGGTGCTTGTGATGTCGTCCCATATAAATATGAGCGACATCTGACGAATGGTTTAAAAACTATCCCCTAATATATTGACTATTTTTTCAACTACATACATTGATGATATTAGTTAGTAAATTTCAGTTAGTAAATTATATTTAGTGTTATGTAGTTGAGGCTGCTCAGGTATTGCTATGTTGTTTATGGTTTTGGCGGTTAGCCTCGTGGTCTCCCCACCTTGCCTCGGATTACACGTTCATGATCACCACTAATAAGTTATTGCCCACAGGTGGGACAGCGTGATCCTCATGACGCCCGAGGAGAGAGAGGCCCTGAGGAAACGGACTGAACATGTGACTGACACAAAAACAGATACGCAGACAGACAGCGCGAGGGTCGAGGCCTGTAACGTTGGAGCTGATGATATAGTGGACAACCTGAACGAGGCCGCCATCACGAATCTGGTGGAGCATCCTCAGCAGCTGCGTCCCCCCAGTGAGTATTTACTTAGCGGGGTTATTTACTTTAGATATGGGGAGGGTTTGATTGTGGGGGGTCGATCTGGGCTCTGGAGGTATATTGACGATGTTAGCTCTTTCCAGTAAATATACACTTCGAGAGGATTAATTTGGGAAAGGGGTGCTTTGGGCCTGCTGGTGCAGTGACGATGTTAGCGCATCGGCCACAATGAAATGAAATGGAAAACATTTATTTCGCCATAAGGTTATACACACACTTAATGAACGTCAAAAATAATATACATACTCTCTAGAACGAACTAAGAACTCACTATAGACGGCGCCACAATTCGCTTAAACCGAAAATAAAAATCATCATAGCAAAAGTTTCGATCTAGCGGGTACATCGTTCCATAGCTTAATTGGCTAGAGCGCCGACACGGTCAGTCGGAGACGCGGGTTCGAACCCCGCTGGAGCGGTCCATTTTTGATATGATATTCAAAAAATGTTTATAATATACATATTTACAAAAAAAAAAAAAAAAAACAATAATAAAAGAAAATTAAAGTAGCACAAATATTAAACAATAAAATAAAAATTTACATATCAACATTAGGTACATTACAAACTTTGGTGATTTACCCAGTGTTATAAGCAACCTTCCGGTTTGGATGCTTGTCCTTGTGGGTCTCCCCAACGTACCTCCGAGAGCACGTTAAGCTGTCGGTCCCAGTTGTCATCATATACACCTGGTAGCGATCATCACAGCGAGAAAGAGGCTTATGCTGGCCCAGCTGTGGGATGTTACAGTCTGTATCAATTATCATATTACGCTGATATACTATCACATTTTATTAAGTTAGAAATAAAATACACAATATACAAATAAATTAATATATTAAAAAAACTCATAATTGATTTCAATTACGTTTCTTAACACACATAAACCCCAACCTCATATAACCGGACGGGCACAAGTTGAAACACGTTATACATCCAGCTAGTATCGTCTCTGTTGTTGTTGTATCCTCAACAACAGTGTTGTCAACAGTGCTGTCAACGCTGATGTCAACATTACTATAAGCTTGACTTCTCTCGACACTGTTGTTGTCAATCAGTTCATAATTATTATTGTCGTTTTCGTTACTGGGTCGAAAGTAATTATATATTTTGTTGTATGTGTTTACTATGTATTTAACAACAGTGTTGTTAGTTATGTGTCTCTTCGATCTGTTAATTATTGATATGTCTTTCATAGTTATGTTTCTTTTTATTTTGTTCTGAAGATTTTCTGTTTCTGTTAGTTTAGGTGTAACTTTATTGTTATTAATATCTAGCGTGCGTATCTCGTTATCCATTTCCGCGTTATTTTCTAAAGAGTTGAGGGTATTTAAAAGTTTTTCAAATTCATCATCAGTAAATGGTGATGTATTTTTGCAATTTTCCAAAATTTGATTTAATATATCCCTTGATTTATATTCATCGATCATTATTTGCAATGAATCAATGATTTCTTTTAAATCATTTGAATCGTTTAGTTCGGTACCGTTTGATTTCAGCGTATCAAAAACATTGTTTCGTATGTCTTCATGTGTTGTAAATTTTGAATCGGATTTAAGTTCTTCAAATTTTTCGGTGACATTTTGGAGTTCACTTAAAAATTGTGTTCGAAGATCATTTTTAATTTTTACAATTGAGTTATCGTCTATCACTTCTCCATTCTCGTCATCAATTCCGTCTGGTATTGCATCAAAATCTGCATAATCATAGTTTATATCATTTACCTCATTTCCATCCGGTGGATTAAGTAACACATCCAAAATCTTCTTAAATTCATCTCGAATTACCGCTGTCAAATCATTTTCTTCTGTGTCCCTTCTGACACGTATGTCGAAGTCTGGTTTCCTTTCGATTTTTATGTTGTAATTATGATTTTTGGCTATGATGTTTATTACCGCGGCTATAAGAACGAGTGATATTAGCATTTCAATTGATTTTTAATTTTTTTGTCGATTGTTTTCTAATTGTTTTTCACTTGTTTTACGCTTGTTTTCGAAACGTTTGTACTTCCCGGTGTTAAATTCACAAATGTTCAGTTAATACAGTCAATCAAATCTGCTGTTAATAAAGTCGCTGTTTATCTTATTTTGTATATATGTTATAGCGTCTGACTTTGCTTGTCTATATATTTGAATTTCAATTGTCCTGTTTGACTAAGTTTTATAATAATTATGTATCAATTAGGATTAATCTTATATTGTGTGATGGTGAGAGTAGTAGGTACGATACGCGTTTGGGGCAGATATTTATATTTATACGAATATTTGTTGCTTGTGAATATTTACCTTTGGAATTCTCCGCCATGTTTTGATGAGCTGCTTGCCATAAACACCCGATAGCGATCTTTAATTACTGTATGAAAATTATCCCGTTAAGATTATTGTTATACAAATTATTACACACAGACAAAAGAGAAATATCCATAGACCGTAGAATGGAACCATCAACTAGGGAACGTACTCATACTACGTGATCCGTTTTTTCAAATCTTTAACCCCTTTCTTTCCCCCTCTTGGTGACCACCTGTAATATTTGCTAATACCCCCCCCCCCCTCGTGTTTGCACGAAAAAAAAACGTGATAAAAATATTTTGGCTCACGTTTGTCACGGAAAAGCGTGGGATTTTTCTAGACATTCTTGAATACGTGACGAAAATCTAAGACCACCCCCTCGCACCCGTGACCAAGCGTGGTATCCCCCCCCCTGAAAAGGTCACGTAATATGGATACGTTCCCCTACCTACAGATAGGTTAGGCGACTTTACGTACAACTAAACCACAACAGGCTGACAATGAATTGAACTGACATAATCGCGTTAATATTTTTATATATGTATATATATTATTAAAGATACGACGAATTCGTTTGAAGGCGGAAGCGGTTTGAGATAATAATGAAACATACTGCTTATTATACAGTTGTGGGAATATTTTAAGGATAATTAATCTATAATAATATTATTAAGTTGAAGAGCTTGTTTGTTAATGAATATGACGATATCCATGAGGAACTACTGAAAAAAAGTTTATTATAACAAAGTACAGGGTGACTTAACAAATGTGATCAAATCAAATACAGCAATGACAAACTTCATAATTCATTCAATAAATAATTAAAATTGCTGAGTAGTGAGTGGGTGTCGTCAGAGGCGACTAAGGGATAACACAGTTCCGCTACCACCTTGGAACTTAAAAAGCCGACCGGTGGCGGGATAACCATCCAACTGCTGGCTTTGAAACACACAGGCCGAAGACGGCCAGCAGCGTCTTCGGTGCGACAAAGCCAGCCCTGCGGTCACCAACCCGCCTGCCCAGCGTGGTGACTATGGGTAACAAACACGAGTTCACGTTATTTTTGGCGTAAACTTGTGGAGGCCTATGTCCAGCAGTGGACTGTATAGGCTGTAATGATGAGTAGACTTGTATTGGCTTCTTGCTCTGGTAGATAATCGATTGTAGTACTCCTTCTTCGGATCTTTTAACCAAAAATACCAACAACACTCCCCGCCGCACTCGATAGGTTGTCGCACATCAACAGGAAAGCGAGACCGTAAAGGAAATAAATTGAGCTACTAATAAATTTATACATTATTAATAGGAATAAATTAGTCATACATTTGAAATGCAATAATACAATATTTTTATTATATTAACAAGAATTACAACACAAATATTATTATTAATATTTCATTCAAAACGAGTGTGCTTTTAAAGCACACGACTGAAGTAAAACTTACGAAACGTAACTCCCTCTCTTTCTATCTTCACTAACTTATGTCTTCCTCTCAATTACCGTTCGCCTCGCCCGAACACACTTTTCGTAACGCTCTCGTCACGCATTCACCAGCTTACTCCCCGAGTCAATCGTGCACTGATAATGGACATAAATACGAGTGTGCTTTAGACCACACAACTGAAGTAAAACTTTTTTAGCTCCAACGTATCTTCCTCTACACTTTCGTGCGCATCACCCGATCACACTTTTCGTTACACTTTTGTCACGCATTCACCAGCTTACTTCCCAATTCAAGCGTTCTTAAAGAAGTTTTACTACAATAAAACAAAATGCCACACACTCAACTACCTCCACTAACTTTTTCTATTTTGTCGAGGGTCTGGAAATACAAGATACAAGCAGAAACGCCCAGACGACGACAAAAATATGGCATATTTCCATTAGCTCCTTTACAGAAGATCACAGCTAAATAATACTGTTTTCAAGCAGTATTGTGTTCCTATTGGTGAGTAAGGTGACCAGAGCTCCTGGGGATTGGGTCGGCAACGCGCTTGCGATATTTCTGGTGTTTAAGACGTTTATAAGCTACGGTAATCGCCTACCACCAGGCGAGCGTAAAGAAGTTTTACTTCAGAAATAAGATGGAGAATTACTTTTGTGTTAGGATGAAATTCGCTTTGATGTAATGCTGCTTCTCTGCTGTCTTTTTATATATCACTAGGTCGGCAAACAAGCGTACGGCTCACCTGATGGTAAGCGATTACCGTAGCTTATAGACGCCTGCAACAATCCCCAATCCCCCCTCTCCAGGAGCTCTGGTCACCTTACTCACCAATAGGAACACAATACTGTTTGAAAACAGTATTATTTAGCTGTGATCTTCTGTAAGGTCGAGGTACTACCCCAGTCGGGCTGCTCCATATTTTGAGCAAGCAAAATTCTCTGCTGTCTCTCGAGTGTAAGTCGGCTTCAGACCTCGGAGTGCAAGCTAAGCTATTCGTCCCGGTTGTTATCATAAGTTATAAAGGGGAATACCTTATTTCATATGTTCATCACCATCATCACAGCAGCCTTTCGCAGTCCACTACTGGACATAGGCCTCCACAAGTTCACGCCAAGAATGGCGTGAACTTGTGTGTTGCCCATAGTCACCACGCTGGGCGAATAACGAATTGGTGTAAATATTAAATATCCATTGGTCTATAGGTTAACTAATTTTATAACTGAGTATATTTTATTATTATATTCTAGCGGAACCATTAAAACCGACATACATGCCAGTCTTCCTCACCAAGAAGGAGAGGAAGAAGTTGAGAAGACAGAGCAGGAGAGAAGCGTGGAAAGAAGAACAGGAGAAAGTTAGACTTGGACTCGAAGCGCCTCCTGAACCAAAATTAAGGTAATTGAAATAAAATTAAAACATTTATTTCGTCATATCATAATGCATACTTAACGAATGTTAAAAACACATTATTCACTCAAGTAGAGTGTAAAAGTTAAGCTACCACCGATTCGGGATGTAGATTCTGCAGAGACGAATCGGCAAGAAAGTGTAAGTTTTTTAGTACAAAATTACAAATTTTACAAATAAATAAAATTGGAGTATCCGTTTGTAATATTAAAATAAGCCCTTTTTACTAAATGCGTATGGATGTATACATATACCAAAATAACATTTTTTTTACAATTTTTGTCTGTCTGTCTGTCTGTCTGTCTGTCTGTCTGTCTGTCTGTCTGTCTGTCTGTCTGTCTGTCTGTCTGTCTGTCTGTCTGTCTGTCTGTCTGTCTGTCTGTCTGTCTGTCTGTCTGTCTGTCTGTCTGTCTGTCTGTCTGTCTGTCTGTCTGTCTGTCTGTCTGTCTGTCTGTCTGTCTGTCTGTCTGTCTGTCTGTCTGTCTGTCTGTCTGTCTGTCTGTCTGTCTGTCTGTCTGTCTGTCTGTCTGTCTGTCTGTCTGTCTGTCTGTCTGTCTGTCTGTCTGTCTGTCTGTCTGTCTGTCTGTCTGTCTGTCTGTCTGTCTGTCTGTCTGTCTGTCAGTCTGTCTGTCTGTCTGTCTGTCTGTCTGTCTGTCTGTCTGTCTGTCTGTCTGTCTGTCTGTCTGTCTGTCTGTCTGTCTGTCTGTCTGTCTGTCTGTCTGTCTGTCTGTCTGTCTGTCTGTCTGTCTGTCTGTCTGTCTGTCTGTCTGTCTGTCTGTCTGTCTGTCTGTCTGTCTGTCTGTCTGTCTGTCTGTCTGTCTGTCTGTCTGTCTGTCTGTCTGTCTGTCTGTCTGTCTGTCTGTCTGTCTGTCTGTCTGTCTGTCTGTCTGTCTGTCTGTCTGTCTGTCTGTCTGTCTGTCTGTCTGTCTGTCTGTCTGTCTGTCTGTCTGTCTGTCTGTCTGTCTGTCTGTCTGTCTGTCTGTCTGTCTGTCTGTCTGTCTGTCTGTCTGTCTGTCTGTCTGTCTGTCTGTCTGTCTGTCTGTCTGTCTGTCTGTCTGTCTGTCTGTCTGTCTGTCTGTCTGTCTGTCTGTCTGTCTGTCTGTCTGTCTGTCTGTCTGTCTGTCTGTCTGTCTGTCTGTCTGTCTGTCTGTCTGTCTGTCTGTCTGTCTGTCTGTCTGTCTGTCTGTCTGTCTGTCTGTCTGTCTGTCTGTCTGTCTGTCTGTCTGTCTGTCTGTCTGTCTGTCTGTCTGTCTGTCTGTCTGTCTGTCTGTCTGTCTGTCTGTCTGTCTGTCTGTCTGTCTGTCTGTCTGTCTGTCTGTCTGTCTGTCTGTCTGTCTGTCTGTCTGTCTGTCTGTCTGTCTGTCTGTCTGTCTGTCTGTCTGTCTGTCTGTCTGTCTGTCTGTCTGTCTGTCTGTCTGTCTGTCTGTCTGTCTGTCTGTCTGTCTGTCTGTCTGTCTGTCTGTCTGTCTGTCTGTCTGTCTGTCTGTCTGTCTGTCTGTCTGTCTGTCTGTCTGTCTGTCTGTCTGTCTGTCTGTCTGTCTGTCTGTCTGTCTGTCTGTCTGTCTGTCTGTCTGTCTGTCTGTCTGTCTGTCTGTCTGTCTGTCTGTCTGTCTGTCTGTCTGTCTGTCTGTCTGTCTGTCTGTCTGTCTGTCTGTCTGTCTGTCTGTCTGTCTGTCTGTCTGTCTGTCTGTCTGTCTGTCTGTCTGTCTGTCTGTCTGTCTGTCTGTCTGTCTGTCTGTCTGTCTGTCTGTCTGTCTGTCTGTCTGTCTGTCTGTCTGTCTGTCTGTCTGTCTGTCTGTCTGTCTGTCTGTCTGTCTGTCTGTCTGTCTGTCTGTCTGTCTGTCTGTCTGTCTGTCTGTCTGTCTGTCTGTCTGTCTGTCTGTCTGTCTGTCTGTCTGTCTGTCTGTCTGTCTGTCTGTCTGTCTGTCTGTCTGTCTGTCTGTCTGTCTGTCTGTCTGTCTGTCTGTCTGTCTGTCTGTCTGTCTGTCTGTCTGTCTGTCTGTCTGTCTGTCTGTCTGTCTGTCTGTCTGTCTGTCTGTCTGTCTGTCTGTCTGTCTGTCTGTCTGTCTGTCTGTCTGTCTGTCTGTCTGTCTGTCTGTCTGTCTGTCTGTCTGTCTGTCTGTCTGTCTGTCTGTCTGTCTGTCTGTCTGTCTGTCTGTCTGTCTGTCTGTCTGTCTGTCTGTCTGTCTGTCTGTCTGTCTGTCTGTCTGTCTGTCTGTCTGTCTGTCTGTCTGTCTGTCTGTCTGTCTGTCTGTCTGTCTGTCTGTCTGTCTGTCTGTCTGTCTGTCTGTCTGTCTGTCTGTCTGTCTGTCTGTCTGTCTGTCTGTCTGTCTGTCTGTCTGTCTGTCTGTCTGTCTGTCTGTCTGTCTGTCTGTCTGTCTGTCTGTCTGTCTGTCTGTCTGTCTGTCTGTCTGTCTGTCTGTCTGTCTGTCTGTCTGTCTGTCTGTCTGTCTGTCTGTCTGTCTGTCTGTCTGTCTGTCTGTCTGTCTGTCTGTCTGTCTGTCTGTCTGTCTGTCTGTCTGTCTGTCTGTCTGTCTGTCTGTCTGTCTGTCTGTCTGTCTGTCTGTCTGTCTGTCTGTCTGTCTGTCTGTCTGTCTGTCTGTCTGTCTGTCTGTCTGTCTGTCTGTCTGTCTGTCTGTCTGTCTGTCTGTCTGTCTGTCTGTCTGTCTGTCTGTCTGTCTGTCTGTCTGTCTGTCTGTCTGTCTGTCTGTCTGTCTGTCTGTCTGTCTGTCTGTCTGTCTGTCTGTCTGTCTGTCTGTCTGTCTGTCTGTCTGTCTGTCTGTCTGTCTGTCTGTCTGTCTGTCTGTCTGTCTGTCTGTCTGTCTGTCTGTCTGTCTGTCTGTCTGTCTGTCTGTCTGTCTGTCTGTCTGTCTGTCTGTCTGTCTGTCTGTCTGTCTGTCTGTCTGTCTGTCTGTCTGTCTGTCTGTCTGTCTGTCTGTCTGTCTGTCTGTCTGTCTGTCTGTCTGTCTGTCTGTCTGTCTGTCTGTCTGTCTGTCTGTCTGTCTGTCTGTCTGTCTGTCTGTCTGTCTGTCTGTCTGTCTGTCTGTCTGTCTGTCTGTCTGTCTGTCTGTCTGTCTGTCTGTCTGTCTGTCTGTCTGTCTGTCTGTCTGTCTGTCTGTCTGTCTGTCTGTCTGTCTGTCTGTCTGTCTGTCTGTCTGTCTGTCTGTCTGTCTGTCTGTCTGTCTGTCTGTCTGTCTGTCTGTCTGTCTGTCTGTCTGTCTGTCTGTCTGTCTGTCTGTCTGTCTGTCTGTCTGTCTGTCTGTCTGTCTGTCTGTCTGTCTGTCTGTCTGTCTGTCTGTCTGTCTGTCTGTCTGTCTGTCTGTCTGTCTGTCTGTCTGTCTGTCTGTCTGTCTGTCTGTCTGTCTGTCTGTCTGTCTGTCTGTCTGTCTGTCTGTCTGTCTGTCTGTCTGTCTGTCTGTCTGTCTGTCTGTCTGTCTGTCTGTCTGTCTGTCTGTCTGTCTGTCTGTCTGTCTGTCTGTCTGTCTGTCTGTCTGTCTGTCTGTCTGTCTGTCTGTCTGTCTGTCTGTCTGTCTGTCTGTCTGTCTGTCTGTCTGTCTGTCTGTCTGTCTGTCTGTCTGTCTGTCTGTCTGTCTGTCTGTCTGTCTGTCTGTCTGTCTGTCTGTCTGTCTGTCTGTCTGTCTGTCTGTCTGTCTGTCTGTCTGTCTGTCTGTCTGTCTGTCTGTCTGTCTGTCTGTCTGTCTGTCTGTCTGTCTGTCTGTCTGTCTGTCTGTCTGTCTGTCTGTCTGTCTGTCTGTCTGTCTGTCTGTCTGTCTGTCTGTCTGTCTGTCTGTCTGTCTGTCTGTCTGTCTGTCTGTCTGTCTGTCTGTCTGTCTGTCTGTCTGTCTGTCTGTCTGTCTGTCTGTCTGTCTGTCTGTCTGTCTGTCTGTCTGTCTGGCTGTCTGTCTGTCTGTCTGTCTGTCTGTCTGTCTGTCTGTCTGTCTGTCTGTCTGTCTGTCTGTCTGTCTGTCTGTCTGTCTGTCTGTCTGTCTGTCTGTCTGTCTGTCTGTCTGTCTGTCTGTCTGTCTGTCTGTCTGTCTGTCTGTCTGTCTGTCTGTCTGTCTGTCTGTCTGTCTGTCTGTCTGTCTGTCTGTCTGTCTGTCTGTCTGTCTGTCTGTCTGTCTGTCTGTCTGTCTGTCTGTCTGTCTGTCTGTCTGTCTGTCTGTCTGTCTGTCTGTCTGTCTGTCTGTCTGTCTGTCTGTCTGTCTGTCTGTCTGTCTGTCTGTCTGTCTGTCTGTCTGTCTGTCTGTCTGTCTGTCTGTCTGTCTGTCTGTCTGTCTGTCTGTCTGTCTGTCTGTCTGTCTGTCTGTCTGTCTGTCTGTCTGTCTGTCTGTCTGTCTGTCTGTCTGTCTGTCTGTCTGTCTGTCTGTCTGTCTGTCTGTCTGTCTGTCTGTCTGTCTGTCTGTCTGTCTGTCTGTCTGTCTGTCTGTCTGTCTGTCTGTCTGTCTGTCTGTCTGTCTGTCTGTCTGTCTGTCTGTCTGTCTGTCTGTCTGTCTGTCTGTCTGTCTGTCTGTCTGTCTGTCTGTCTGTCTGTCTGTCTGTCTGTCTGTCTGTCTGTCTGTCTGTCTGTCTGTCTGTCTGTCTGTCTGTCTGTCTGTCTGTCTGTCTGTCTGTCTGTCTGTCTGTCTGTCTGTCTGTCTGTCTGTCTGTCTGTCTGTCTGTCTGTCTGTCTGTCTGTCTGTCTGTCTGTCTGTCTGTCTGTCTGTCTGTCTGTCTGTCTGTCTGTCTGTCTGTCTGTCTGTCTGTCTGTCTGTCTGTCTGTCTGTCTGTCTGTGTGTGTGTGTGTGTGCGTACAATGATTTCGGCGTTATATATTTATCGATATAGATATATTACCTTAAATAACATAATATGAATATACATTCAAGAAATGGCAATTTTCTAGGATATCAAACCTAATGAGGGCATTAGGTACGGAGGCAGTTCAAGACCCCACAGCCATCGAGGCGAAGGTCAGGGAACAGATCGCCAAGAGACAGAAGACACACTTGGACGCGAACCAAGCGAGAGCTCTTACCAAGGACCAGAAGAGGGATAAGGTAGGTCATATTGGACTGAAATCCTCGAGTAATTCAGGTACAGCACAGTAGGAAATATCCTGCTCAAAATTTGTAGCAGCCGGACTTTAGAAGTACATTCGACCTTACAAAAGATCAACACAGCCGTGTTTCTGGAAAACCATAACCTGGGGATCTTTAAGTCGCGGTGAACAGGGTAATTTCTTGGTAAGCGTGCTCCATCTTAGACCGCATTTTCACTTATCATCAGGTGTAATAGTTGTCAAAACGCAAGCTTATCATTGCATTAAAAAAAAAGGTAAATAACACTGCTCTCAAATAGTGTGTTGTGTGAGTGAGGTAGAGAGCTCCTGGGCAGGGTCGGGAGTAGGGTCGACAACGTGCTTGCGACGCTTATTGTTGCACGCGTTTGTAAGCTATGATAATCGCTTGAAAATACTTTCAAAGTCGCTGCAGGACAAAAGTAGTTGATGCTTTTGGGAGACCATCTTCTATAGACTTCTGCAGTATTATAAAAGACAAAAATATTAAAAAAAGATGAGTGAGGGGTGAATGGGATTGATTGAGAATTGGGAATGGGGATCTAGGAAAAAAATTGCCATTTAATTTGCATAACTTTTAAATGTGGTAAAATGGGATTTATTGAGAATTAGGAATGGGGATTTAGGGGAGAAGTTCCCACTTCACATGCATTAGGGTACTTTTAAATGTGCGAACGTATTGATTGTTATATTTTTGTATATTTCAGATAGACAGGAAGATAAGGGAAGACACGTCTATGAGTGTGCACGTGGCGGTTTACAGGTATGTGTGTTTTAGTTTTATTATGTCATGGGCCTAGTTTTTTCAGACAATATTTCGTTCGTGTGTAGAAGTTATTTCAAATCTTAAATCGTATTTATTTTAATCTAATGTTTGGTAGATGTTTTTCATTTAAATCAATCAAGAAAAAGTAACTACTATACTTACTTAGGTTCGTCTATAAGTTACGGTGATCCCTTACCATCAGATGGACCGTTCATTTATTTGCCGTCCTAGTTGTATAAAAAAAATGTAACCATGCTTTTGTCTCTTTCAGGGTGAAGGATCTGTTCGAATGCGCGTCCGCCAAGTTCAAGGTGGAGGTGAACGCGCAACAGCTGCACATGACCGGCGTCGTGCTGCTGCACCGCGGCTGTTGTGTGGTGGTGGTGGAGGGCGGGCCCAAGCAGAGCGCCAAGTACAAGCGGTGAGTGTGGAGTGTGGAGTGGTGGGGGCGGGCCCAAGCAGAGCGCCAAGTACAAGCGGTGAGTGTGGAGTGTGGAGTGGTGGGGGGCGGGCCCAAGCAGAGCGCCAAGTACAAGCGGTGAGTGTGGAGTGGTGGGGGCGGGCCCAAGCAGAGCGCCAAGTACAAGCGGTGAGTGTGGAGTGGTGGGGGCGGGCCCAAGCAGAGCGCCAAGTACAAGCGGTGAGTGTGGAGTGGTGGGGGCGGGCCCAAGCAGAGCGCCAAGTACAAGCGGTGAGTGTGGAGTGTGGAGTGGTGGGGGCGGGCCCAAGCAGAGCGCCAAGTACAAGCGGTGAGTGTGGAGTGTGGAGTGGTGGGGGGCGGGCCCAAGCAGAGCGCCAAGTACAAGCGGTGAGTGTGGAGTGGTGGGGGCGGGCCCAAGCAGAGCGCCAAGTACAAGCGGTGAGTGTGGAGTGGTGGGGGCGGGCCCAAGCAGAGCGCCAAGTACAAGCGGTGAGTGTGGAGTGTGGAGTGGTGGGGGCGGGCCCAAGCAGAGCGCCAAGTACAAGCGGTGAGTGTGGAGTGTGGAGTGGTGGGGGGCGGGCCCAAGCAGAGCGCCAAGTACAAGCGGTGAGTGTGGAGTGGTGGGGGCGGGCCCAAGCAGAGCGCCAAGTACAAGCGGTGAGTGTGGAGTGTGGAGTGGTGGGGGCGGGCCCAAGCAGAGCGCCAAGTACAAGCGGTGAGTGTGGAGTGTGGAGTGGTGGGGGCGGGCCCAAGCAGAGCGCCAAGTACAAGCGGTGGGTGTGGAGTGTGGAGTGGTGGGGGGCGGGCCCAAGCAGAGCGCCAAGTACAAGCGGTGAGTGTGGAGTGGTGGGGGCGGGCCCAAGCAGAGCGCCAAGTACAAGCGGTGAGTGTGGAGTGTGGAGTGGTGGGGGCGGGCCCAAGCAGAGCGCCAAGTACAAGCGGTGAGTGTGGAGTGTGGAGTGGTGGGGGCGGGCCCAAGCAGAGCGCCAAGTACAAGCGGTGAGTGTGGAGTGTGGAGTGGTGGGGGGCGGGCCCAAGCAGAGCGCCAAGTACAAGCGGTGAGTGTGGAGTGTGGAGTGGTGGGGGCGGGCCCAAGCAGAGCGCCAAGTACAAGCGGTGAGTGTGGAGTGTGGAGTGGTGGGGGCGGGCCCAAGCAGAGCGCCAAGTACAAGCGGTGAGTGTGGAGTGTGGAGTGGTGGGGGCGGGCCCAAGCAGAGCGCCAAGTACAAGCGGTGAGTGTGGAGTGGTAGAGGGGGGGGGGCAAGCAGAGTGCCAAGTGAGACCAAGAACGGCGGAGCGATTGATGAAATATTGGTGAATAAGAACCGAAGCATGTACTCAACCACGTGCATTCATACATACACATGTCGATGGCTCCTAAGTATGTGTCCTGTCCTGAGTCAACTCTACTTCTAATAACTTTATTTTTTTGTTACATAGGTAGATAGGAAATGAAGTAAGTAAATGTTATTAATATCTTAAAAAATGAAATTATCAACAGTTGCTAGTTGACTCAGTATACTTAGGAGCCATCGATGTATGCATACATATGCATAGTACTACACGCCCGCACACACGATCACGTTACCGTTGTGTTTATACCTGTTTCTTTCCATGTATTTGCTGTGATTTTATATATTATGTGATATATCTTATTAATATTAACACATGCAACGACTCCAAACGCTTAATACATGTAGTAATATGTTAATCTCGCATGGATCAACACGTTATTACTCTTCTGCAATTACTCATAACGTCATCTTATACAGCCTATAATCCCCTTCCTAACAATGCCCTTTCTAACCCGATAATTGTAATCAAATCGTGTCGGAACTCATTTTTACCTTGGTCACAGTCTGATGCTGCACCGCATCAAGTGGGAGGAGGAGATGGTGAAGGACGCGGATGGCCAGCAGACCGGGAACAGCTGCAGTCTCGTGTGGGAGGGGGCAGTAGCCAAGAGATCCTTCGGGGATATCAAGTTTAAGGTATATTCTGAAAATACATTGAGGTAGCAGGACAGCAGGAAAAATCTTGCTTAAAATATGTAGCATTCTGCAGAAGCCCCCAGGAAAGTACCCTCGACCTTACACCCCCTTATAAGATCCCAACTAAATAATGCTGCTCTTAAATAGTGTTGTGATCCTGTGAGTAGTGATCCTGTGAGTAGTGATCCTCAGGGGGAGGGATTGGGGATTGGGTCGGCAACGCTCTTGTGATGCTTCTGGTATTGCAGACGTGTAGGCTACGGTAATCGCTTACCATCAGGTGAGCTGTACGCTTGTTCGCCGACCTAGTTGGATTTAAAGAAAAATGTGGATAATTTGGCTGGTCTGAATTAGTTATGTATATCTTATAAATAGTATGTAGTGGATGTGGCTCAAAATAATGCCTTCGGCTGAGTCCAGTAATTTTTATTAGTATTATAGTCGAAATTATGAAGTAATATTATCATCAGGTGATGCCAACGGAGAAACAAGCACGAGAGCTATTCCAAAAGCACGGTGTAGAGCACTACTGGGACCTCGCATACAGCGGGGCGGTGCTTGGGACTGGTACTGAGGAACCCTAGACGATCTAGCCCTAGACGCCCCGGCCCTAGAAGTTCGAGTTTATAGGAGATCCCTAAATGAAGAAGTCCTAGATACAAAAAACCCTAAAATTGCAAAAATGCTGGTTTTAAGACATGTAAAACATATAAATAAATGATAAGTTAAATAAAGCGTGTTTTATTTAATTATTTAACTATCTTTTTGACGTGACTTTACCCGCGTGGACTAGACTACGCGCTTACGTTGCTTTTCGTATAGCAGGCGTCTATAATCTACGGTAATCGCTTACCATCACGTGGGGCGTACGCTTTTTTCTCAAACTATTGTATAAAAAGTCATCGATTACAGAATATCCCTAAAAAAATCACATCATCATGACTTCAGCCTATGGCAGTCCTCTGCTGGACATAGGCCTCCCCAAGTTCGCGCCAGAAAAAAAAATGGCGCATTTATATTTCAAACCTTTAACAATTCTGTTATTTTTCTTATTCTGGTAACAATAGCGTAAACATGTCCCATGACCCCATTGCGATATAGTTATTAATGTTACCCGAGTTATAAGAATCTATCAGATCTCATAGACTCTCAAAACCCTGTATGAGAATTTGGTCTGCATTTGTCCATGTTTTATGAGATTTTTTTTCCATAGGGTATTAACAAAACCTGTTTGCGGTTTCGAACTTGATTTTGCATTGGCTTACGTTACAAGATGATTATATTCGCCTTGTGACGTTGGATTTCTAAAAAAAGCATCTTCTAAAAAAAGCACACAAAATACAGTGACGTCATTTTGTATAATTGACCTTGAAGGAGGACAAACTATAAAACCGGATAGTTTGAAAAACTTGGTTAAGTACATTTTTAATAATAATTTGATTTTAATTTTTATTTTTATTTTTTGTTTTTATTTTGTTTTACTAACATAGTTCTTAAGTAATTTATTATTATTGTACTAACCAACTATGAGCCTATGTAGCTTGACAATAAAAGATTTTTATTTATTTATTTTTTTTTATATTTTTTATTTATTTATTATTTATTTAATGATTTGCTTTTAGCACCAAAGGTGATACTGCTTCTGTGTCAATTGTCTGAAGTCACATTTATATATCCAGATTATATAAATACACTAGCTGACCCCGCAAACGTTGTTTTGCCATATATTTTATTAACCCACTTACCCCCCCTATATTTCCCCTCTTATAACTTAGAGGAATAAAAAATAGATGTTGGCCTATTCTCAGGCCTATCCGATATGCACACAAAATTTCATAAAAATCGGTCCAGACATTTCAGAGGAGTATGGTAACTAACATTGTGACACAGAATTTTGTATTATTTAGCTATTATTATCTATTAAAACAAATATCATTTTAATGTGCATAATAGCAATATTGATCTTTTATTGCGATAATCCAAGCTTACTTAAGCTAAGTTATATAATACTAGCTGACCCGGCGAACTTCGTATCGCCTAACACAAACTTTATCGTATGGTATTAAAGTTCAAATTGACTTTTAAGTATTATCACAAATCTTTTGTATGGGAGTATAGAAAAGTGTTGTTTTTAGACTTTTTCAGGAAGTTTAATTTTTTTTTTTGAATTTTTCTCTCCGTAAGAACTATCCTCGTACTTCAAGGAATATTTTAAAAAAAGAATTAGCGAAATCGGTCCAACCGTTCTCGAGTTTTGCGCTTAGCAACACATTCAGCGACTCATTTTATATTATAGATGTTGAGAGGAAATCACAGAACGCTATGGTATTATCAAAAGCATTTGATAGTGTCGATCATAAAATCTATATAAATAACGTAAACTTGACTATTACTGAGTTATTAGGAAAATTCTTGATGCCATTGCTTTATATCTTACTAACAGAATATAATCGAGATAAACGAAATCCATCTAACTGCTAGCTTTGAAATACACAGGCCGAAGACGGGCAGCAGCGTCTTCGGTGCGACAAAGCCAGTACTGCGGTCACCAACCCGCCTGCCCAGAGTGGTGACTATGGGCAACACACATGAGTTCACGTTATTTTTGGTGTAAACTTGTGGAGGCCTATGTCCAGGAGTGGACTGTACAGGCTGTAATGATGAAACGAAATAAAGTCTTCTTGATCTGTGACCTTTATAGGTGTTCCACAGGGAGATAGTTTGGGTTGTTAAGTTAATCATCTTTTTATCAGTCGTCATTTTATTATTAGTGATCGCGATTCAGCCAGAAACATCCCACTGCTGGGCATAGGCCTCATTCACCATGTAGGAGAATGATTACTATTAAGTATTTATGATACAACCAGGACCGACAGTCTAATTAGCTTTCCGAGGCACAGCTGACAAGGACAGCCATCCAAACCGGAAAAATATACTTGTACAAACACCAAATATCCGTCTCGAGCAGGAATCGAACTCGCAAACCACTAGTGTTTAGGCGCCGTCATGACACACGCACTGCTACACCAGAGCGGTTGTTGAGATTTAAACGTTTGTTAATTTTTTTTTACACTTATAGTTCCGTCTATTTCAAATTAATTTCGATTTGCTTGGCCTTTTATGCGTTCGAAACTAGATTTTCGGAAGTTGACCAATTGACCAGTTTGTTTTTTAGCTTAGAAAAAACTTATATCTGGTTTTACCGTTTCGATCAACATCATAGTAATTTAGCGAAGAGGATAACGAAAAATTAAACATCACTTATGTTTTTTAGTACATTATACGTATAGATGAAAGTAACTTAAAGAATAATAAATTCAGTTGTCAACTGCTAAGCCGATTAATTACATAAAACAATTAAATCTTCCGTATCGTCGCCGCATTGCCTACATCATTTTAGGGTACATGTCATTACATAGTATAAAAAAAGTCGCTTCCCACTGTCAGTATGTATATCTTTAAAATTACACAACGGATTTTGATGCGGTTTTCTTTAATAAATAGAGTGATTCCAAAGGAAGGTTTATATGTATAATATATGCATATTACAATAGAGGAACACTGATAGTTTTAGAGGTTACATTTCAAATATTTATTTTATATTTTCTATTTAGTATCAGCATTGAATCCTTGCGAAGCCGAGGCTAATCGCTAGTAGGCAATAAAGACTGATAATGAGATGTATAATTTATTTTCAATTTCAGAAACATTTTCTTGATTTATTTGTAATTTAAAACATCGCACGCATAAACATTTACACGCGCACATGATTTGTACCATAACTATTTGTAACTGTTTAGTTCTTAAGTTGTGTATTGTATAATATTTCAATAATAATATAAGTTTTATATATAAAAAAATTAAAGCAACAACCAAATAATAAATAAACAAATGCCTCACACTTAATGGATACTAGGATTTAGTCCTGTCTCCGAAAATATAATACAGTAAGCACAAACGCCCCGACCACGGCAAACATCTGTATGGTTGATACAAATGTGCAATATGCGTGGATCGAACCTACGACCGCCAGCGCAGCAGTCATAGTTGCCAGTGTATTGTGACCATTGAGTAAACTCGTCGGATAATTGTTAACAGGCACAAAATGTCTTTAAAAAAACTAGGTGCATAAATAATAATTGTGTTAGCTCGGAAACGAAAAAAAACCGACTTCAATTACATCGACAAGTAATACAACGTAAGTAGACGAAAGGATAGTCAAGTACTACGTATAGTAAGTAAATACGCGCTATTAAAGATTACTCAAAAAGTTATCGGATCTCGATCAAATTTAAATCTGACTACAAGACAAGCATCCGCTTTCGATTAAAACAAGACTCATCAAAATTATTTATAAAGAATAAACTGCTACTAGTCTAAGTGTATAATCTATGCTACTAGTCTAGTGGATATTACAGCTCACTACGTAATAGTAGATGCATCCTTGGATCGATTCTTCACTGAAGTAGTTTTAATGAAATCAGATAGATGGCGTTAGCGTGGCGTGGCGTTGCACCGTCTCATATATACGCGTCATCAAAAATTACCTACTTAAAACGTACTTATTATATCTCGATCATATTTAAATGGAACCACATGACAAGCATTAGCTTTTGATTTATAAAAGAAACATCAAAATCAGTACACTCAGTAAAAAGTCATGAGGTATAATACAAAAAACAGTCAAGAAAATACGCGTTATCTAAGATTACTCAAAAAGTAGTCTTCAGATCTCGGTCAAATTTAAATAAGACTACATGACAAGCATTACCTTTAATATTTTATAATGTTATTAAATTAACTGAGGTTGGACACAGCAGGAATCTCCTGCTCAAAATATAGAGCAGCCCGGCTGGGGTAGTACCTCGACCTTACAGAAGATCACAGCTAAATAATGCGGTTTTCAAGCAGTATTGTGTTCCTGTTGGTGAGTGAGGTGACCAGAGCTCCTGGGGGGATTGGGGATTGGGTCGGCAACGTAATTGCGATGCTTCTGGTGTTGCAGGCGTCTATAAGCTACGGTAATTGCTTACCATCAGGTGAGCCGTACGCTTGTTTGCCGACCTAGTGAAATAAAAAAAAAAATCACAATCGATTAACCCAGTGAAAAGTTATGCGGTTTAATACAACGTCGCGTGACGTAAAGGCAGTCAAGTAAATAGGCATTATTAGACATAACTATAACTATAAAATACTCATCAGAGCTCAATCAAATTTAAATGGGACCATATGACATGCAACACGTTTTATTTAAAATAAACTACATCGAAATCGGTCTACTCAGTTAAAAGTTCTGATGAAAAAAAATACAGTCGAATTGAGAATCTCGAAGGCAGTCGATTAAAAAGAATTCTAATCTTTAAAAAAATTATGCTTGTCGATCTTCTTAACTTTGGAAATCTTAAGAAAATTTAATAAAAATACTTTTTGGACATAATTATATTAATAATCACGAAACAGGTTTTTTATTAAAGAATGAGAATTTGCCAAAGGACAGTGGTATTTAGGACTAGTGGAATGGAATCGGTGCGCCGGGCAATGACCGTAAAACGTCGACTAAGGCTAAAATAATAAATACATATCTATAGTTATATATAAAACTAGCTGACCCGACAGACGTTGTCCTGCCCGGAAAACAACTACCATATTTTATTACATACCGATAGCAGCGCCACCTACCGGGCTAAAATAAGAACTCCCTATCTCCCAAGTTGGCTCAAATTATAGATGCTTACAAAATTTGGTAAAAATTGGTTTAGTAGTTTCAAAGTTACTTACCGATAGCAGCGCCTATCGGGTTCAATTGAGATAAAAACTTCCCTATCTCCGAAGTTGGACCAAATTACAGATGCTTATAAAATTTGATGTAATTGGTTACGGCTGAGCCGTATGAGAAATATCAAAATATTGTACTATAGAATTGCATATCATAATAATTGTGTTAGCAGACAAACGAAAAAAAACCGTCATAAATTACATTGACAAGTAATACAATGTAGGTAGACGAAAAATTACTCAAGCAAATACGCATTATCAAAGATTACTCCAAAAGTTGAAATCAGATCTCGATGAAATTTAAATGCGACCACATGATAAACATCGGCTTTCGATTAAATTAAAAATCATCAAAATCGGTACAACCAGTAAAAAGTTATGCGGATTTTCGTGGATTTCCCTCTATTTCTCTGGGATCCCATCATCAGATCCTTTCCTTATCATGGTACCACACTTAGGATATCTCCTTTCCAACAAAAAAATAATTGTCAAAATCGGTTCATAAACGACGAAGTTATCCCCGAACATACATAAAAAATATTTATTTATATAATACGGTCGAATTGAGTAACCTCCTCCTTTTTTGAAGTCGGTTAAAAAGCGTATAAAAAAAGTCCGCGATAGCATATATCTATCTCTGCGGAGTTTCTCGCCGATTCCTCTCTGTGTCTACATTGCTGTGAAGCTAGTTTAACTTTTAAACATAATTAATTTGTTAATTAATGAAAACAAATTTAATTTTAATTTGTAAAATGTCATTTCAAAGTGCAGACAGACAGACAGAAAGTAACAGAATTACTTGAAGAAAATAATTTTTGATTTTATTTTGATTCTTTTCTCTTTTTTCTTTCTTATCCTAATCTTAATTAATCATTTAATTTTCCTACTAATTATAGTCTTTAATTGACAAAGTACTTTAAACATCATTTGGTATTTGTTTTTCTAAAAGTTTGACGTACTTTGGTAATTCTAAATTAATATTTAATACCTAATTAATCGCTGTTACTTAACACAAATATTTATAAGGACTATTTAGATGTCTGTAGTAAAAAAACCGGTTCTGATCTTATTGGGAGTGTTGTGTTAGGCTTTTATCATATTACAAGCTTTAATTTTAGCAAAAAATAGCTTATATGCTATCCAACACAGTACCAGTAGTTCCTGAAATTAGCGCATTGAAACAAGCAAACTTTTCATCTCAATAATATTAGTATAGATTATTGATTTAATAAAAATAAAATTACTTAATTATTAAGAAAAATCCCCGCAATATCTTAAATTAGTCGTACAATGGAGAAGCGATATCGTGTTGTCGTAACCTCAGCCTAACCTGTTTCGAGGTCGTTAAAAAATATTGCCAGCTCGCGAAAACTACCTTTCGTTCGAGCATTAATTTTTAAAACTATTTTTTTTAAAGATATTACGTAAAAAATATTTTATCTATACTTATAAATAAAAAAGAATCACAATAAGCAACACATAAAGTTTTATTAATTATAAGTACAAAACTCGAAAACGAAACGATAGTGGCTATTTCTTTTTCATACTTTTCTACTACTTTGTACAGAGTTCTTATGGAATAAAGAAATTAAGAAAATTGCGCAGAATTAAAAAAATAAATAAAAATATAGCCAAGCTTAGCTGCAAGCATAGACAACATCTATCGAGATTCGAGCTACAAGGTAATCGAACCCACAAACCCTGGCTCAAATACAGGATCACTCATAACTGCGCCAACGGGCTAGGAAGATAGTCCACATATAAAATTGGAATTAACTTAAGTTGCACATAGCTTCGAACACAAGCATCTAATGTACCGATCGTATGTTGATTTTCTAGCGACTTCCAATTATTCCAATTAATCCTTCCAATTTAAGTACTTATGCTTAATAATGAGATATACAACATAATGTAAAACATAATATACATAGTAAAATAAGTTGATAAATAAATAAATAGGTAATATCAGAGTTATAACAATGAACCTAAAACTAAAAACCTTAAGAATATATATAAATAATATAATAACTAAAAAATGTTATTAAAAGGAGTCCCTTTAGGCAAGGTTCCAAAGATACTGGCAGCGTTCCCCTTTTGAATAGCTAGACTAATTCTTTGTCCGAAGTATAACCTTTTTGCTATTTCCTTAAAAAGTCTTCTAGCGCTAGGATATCTCCTTAGCGATTTGTAGGTTACTTCAGAACTTATAACCGGGTGGACAGATTTCGATGATTTATTTTTAATCCAAAGGTAGTGCTTGTGAGTTCCCATTTAAATTTAACTGAGATCAAACAAGCACTTTTCGAGTTATATCTAATAATACGTATTTACTTGGCTATTTTTTCGTCGACCTACGTTGTATTATATCGCAAAGCTTGCACATTAGACACTGTATAGCAATGATACATATATACTATATATTAGCTGACTCGGCAAACGTTGTCTTGCCGCTAACGCTATTTAAAAATAGGGGTTGGTGGTAGAAGGGTGAAAATTTAGGGTTGTATGTATTTTTCAGCGCCAAATCATAATAAAATAAAAATTAAATAATTAATCTAAAAATTAAAAAAAAATATTGGGGTGGACTACCCTTAACATTTAGGGGAATGAAAAATGTTGTTCGATTCTCAGACCTACCCGATATGCACACATAATTTCATGAGAATCGGTCCAGCCGTTTCGGAGGAGTTTAACTACAAACACCGCGACACGAGAATTTTATATATTAGATAAAAGAACTTACGCTCTTTTTTAACGTTACGGACGTTTTTGCCGTCTAGGGTACCCCTCCATAACGCCCCATAAGGAACTTCGTTCCAAAACATATAAGAATTAATAGATGCTCGTCTTTTAAGTCGATTAAATAGTGGAATTTGTAAACTATTCCAAGTATGTTTACTGGTGATCAATGACTATTAAACTTGTAAATGGGGAAACCCTACACCCGCAGTTTGCAATACTAATTATATCTGCGTTTTTTCCGTGTCAGTATCATTCAAAATTATTACAATACGTACATGTATAATAAATCTAGTCAAGCGATGTCTGTTGTGTTTTATCGGTTGTTGTGATTGTGTTTGTTGTTTAAAATGTTGTGTTTATTTATAGTATATATAGGTATGTTGTTTCTTGTTATTGTTGTTTCTTTTACTATCTTTGTATTTACAAAAAATGATGAGTTATTCCACTTAGTAAAATAGATTGTTAAGCGTAATTAAATTGTCTGATATAAATCGTTTCGTTGTTTTAGTGGTAATTTGAATAATTTTGTAACTTTTTTATTTATAATTTACCCGTAATAATAAAAAACTTACGAAGCGTGTGTTTTTTGTGGCCAGTAATTAATATTTTAATTAATATTAATGTAACATTTAGGTAAAGTATATTGGAGAACTTAAGGCGAAGTGAAGTAGTGATGGGTTTATACCATTTATTCAATGAAAACTTTCCTTACACCGAGTTATGGTAGCTATGAGTACGGTCTGCATTTGTCCATGTTTTTATGAGGTTAATGATTTTTTACCATGGGGTATATTTACACAAACATACGATATACACATTACACTAAAGCTATCATCATCATCCAATCACATATTTGTATTACTAGCTGTGGCCCGCGGCTTCAACCGCGTTAATTTGAGGATTAAACGTACTATAATTGTGTTTGCTCCCAAACGAAAAAAAACCGACTTCAATTACATCGACGAGTAATACAACGTAGGTAGACGAAAAAATAGTCAAGTAACTGCGCGTTATCAAAAATTACTCAAAAAGTAGTTATCAGATATCGATATAATTTATATGTGACCACATGATAAACATCAGATTTCGATTAAATTAAAAATTATCAAAATCGGTACACCCGGTAAAAAGTTATTGCGGTTTTTCGAGAGTTTCCCTTGAATTCTCTGGGATCCTATCATCAGATCCTGGTTTCCTTATCATGGTACCAAACTAGGGATATCCCCTTTTCAACAAAAAAAGAATTATCAAAATCGGTACATCCAGTAGAAAGCTATGCGGTATAATATAACGTAGGTAGACGAAAAAAGTGTCAAGTAAAAACGCATTATTAGATATAACTCGAAAAGTAGTTGTTAGATCTCAAATAAATTTAAATGGGATCAAATGACACACACCACCTTTTGATTAAAAAAAAAATTGTCGAAATTGGTCTACCCGGTATAAAGTTCTGATGTAACATACATAAAAAAAATACACTCGAATTGAGAACCTCCTCCTTTTTTGGAAGTCGGTTAAAAATATTATAGATATACCCTATAGCCTTCCTCGGCAAATGGACTATCCAACGCAAAAAGATCTTTTCAATTTCAGTTCTTCAGTTTTATAATAATAATGTATACACGTATAATGAATTATATCTATCCAAAGTAATATTGATTTTGTATCATATTTTCCTTGTTATTTCTATTTCCAACTAAATAATTATATAGAATTGATGTACAAGCCTTATTCTTCTTTTAATTTAGTTATTTTTTAACCGACTTCAATAAAGGAGGAGGTTACTCAATTCGACCGTATATATATATATATATATATATTTTTTTTTTGTATATTCGGGGATAACTTTGTTGCTTATGAACCGATTTTGATAATTATTTTTTTGTTGGAAAGGAGATATCTTAGGTGTGGTACTATGATAAGGAAACGAGGATCTGATGATGGGATCCCAGAGAAATTGAGGGAAACCATCGAAAATCCGCATAACTTTATACTGGATGTACCGATTTTGATGATTTTCAATTTAATCGAAAGCCGATGTTTATCGTGTGGTCACATTAAAATTTCATCGATATCTGATTACAACTTTTTGAGTAATCTTTGATAATGCGTATTTAATTGACTATTTTTTTCGTCTCCCTACGTTGTATTACTTGTCGGTGTAATTGAAGTCGGTTTTTTTACTTTGCCAGCAAACACAATTATAATTAACCAGTGTGACCCACATCATTACTACATCTATATTACACCCAGACTCCGGATGGCAATCGAAATTAAAAACCCTGGAAAAGCCTGGAAGTGCTAGTCAAAGTTAAAAAAAAATACTTTAAAACACCAATAAATGGCCGCGTTGGCGCAGCGGTCACAGCCATGGATTGTACCTGTTGCGCTGGCGGATGCGGGTTCGATCCCCGCACATGACAAACATTTGTATTGGCCATACATCTATTTGCCGTGGTCTGGGTGTTTGTGCAGTCCTAGTGGGGCTCCCCACTGTGCCTCGGAGAGCACGTTAAGCCGTCGGTCCCGTTTGTTATCATGTACACCTGATAGCGATCGTTACTCATAGTAGGGAATATATCCGCCAACCCGCATTGGAGCAGCATGGTGGATTAAGCTCTGATCCTTTTCCTACATGGGGAAAGAAGCCTATGCCCAGCAGTGGGATATTGCAGGCTGTAACGGCTAATGAATTCTTGTGCCTTCCAGTTACGTTTCCGCCAGCGTTGTCTTCTGTTTTTAGAGACGAGTCACTGACAGACGTATGCGCGTAAGTCCATTAATTTTTTTTTTTAATTTGGTCGGCAAACAAGCGCACGGCTCACGAGATGGTAAGCGATTACCGTAGCTTATAGACGTCTGCAACACCAGAAGCATTGCAAGCGCATTGCTGACCCTATCCCTAATCCCTTCCAGGAGCTCTGGTTACCATTATCACTACAGGAACACAACTTTGAGCAGAATATTTCCAGCTGTTATCTACCTCAGTTATAAATTAATTCTTATAAATTTATAATACTAAGGACCAAAACCAATTACTGTCAAAGTTTCAGTTACACATAACGATATCCAATAGATATTTTTGACTACTCGCAATCTATTAAATTAAAATGTGAGGTTTATCTCTTACGCATAACTTACTGAAATGCTGTGAGAGTATTATCAGCAGGAGGGAGGTGAATTGTGGATAAAAAAAAACATGTTGCAAACTTAAAGACGTCCAGTTTAATTTTCATTTTGGATCAAGCTTCTCTTGTGTTTTAGAGTTTTTGTATTCCACAAGGATTGGCGTCTTCGTTGCGACAAAGCCAGTCCTGCGGTCACCAATCCGCCTGCCCAGCGTGATGACTATGAGCTACACATATGAGTTCACACCATATTTGGCGCGAACTTGTGGAGGCAAATGTCCAGCAGTGGACTGCGATAGGCTGAGGTGAAGTTATTGGTGACAAGGATTGGAAGTAAGCGTGTGGTCCGTCTGATAGTAGGCGGTAACCGTAGCCTATGCTTGTAGCTCCATAAGCGTTACAATAGCGTTGCCAACCCTACCTTCGTTGTCATCGTGTTCTCGACTTATGTGCATATACCGAGTAGTACCTTATATTTTGTTCCAGAATATATTATTAAAAAAAGCTTAAAGGCTTTTTTTAAACTTTTTTTGTGTGTGGTAAATAATTTTTTATTATTTAAAATATATTATTTTTAGCTACAACGAGTTCTCCTGTAGTGATGGGGAGTGTGTGAGTTTGGATAGAACTTGCGATGGCAAAAATGACTGTTTGGATGGATCCGACGAACAATTTTGTCACGGCAACTCGTAAGTTCAACTTTATGATGATAGTATGATTAAACATTCACCGCGTCGTATCGCATTCGGCCTTTAACATCCCACCCGAGCATAGGCCTCTTTTTCCATTTGGGAGAAGGATTGGAGCTTAATCCATCACACTGCTCCACTGCGGGTTGGCGGATATATTCCTACTATGAGTAACGATGTCTATCAGGTATTTATGATAACAACCGGGACCGACGGCTTAACGTGCTCCAAGGCACGGTGGAGAGACCCACAAAGACAGACATTCAAACCGGAACGAAATATCACCACTTTGCTGTTATACATAGGCGATATGAATATTTTTTAAGCTTTTATGGTGATTATTAAAGGTTTTACTCAACGGGGTTACTAGGATCTCATGGCGTCTACAACGTCGCTGAAATATTAATAATATCGATGTGATGTTTGAATAGGAATAAATGCGAATTTTCTTGCCAATTCTTCTCTGCAGAATCTACATTCCAAATCGGTGGTAAATTCACTTTTAACTATAATGAATTCATTGAAAAAACATAATTTTATTTTATAAAATGACGATTCAATACTGCTATCGTAGGCATTTTGAATAAATCCATTTTTAATTTTGATTTTGATCAAAACATCTACTCCAAAAAATCAAACTATAATACATTTCTTAAGTGCAGTAGGTGGTCTAGAATTGGAAACAGATAACTATATCCTGAAGTGGGCTCTATTCATACCCCCACGGTCCATTCTGCCCGTCTTTATATGCCTATGGTGGAGACCTGTACAGGCATATAAACTGGAATCAAAATTTATGTCGTATACCTGTCATAAGAATAAGAATCTAACTCAAGTTTATATATTATGAAAAACTATATAGGCCTATAAACATCTTAATTTTTTTTTTAAATTGGTCGTTTTCTTTTTTCAGAATCCCATTTTCGTCTGAAGTTTTAGATAGATCAAAGCGCCAGATTTCGGTGTGTCGGTGAGTACTGAAATTATTTGATTTTTTTAAAATTTTGTTAATAATAAATCTCACACTCCATTTACCTCTAATAGAAATTCTGTGATCGCCCATGGATATTTGCAATATTAGAAGTTAGTGCGTTGTCGGTCTTTATGGAAAAGAGTCCTGTACACTTGACGCTTGAAAACCCCCATAAAAACAAACGACCACAATTTCCATCACCATTTTTTAAATTCCTCGTGAAATCTATTAAAATATCGTTAAACGGACGTTGATGTAACACAGGATTTTATCTAAATTCCAGGAGTAACCAATGGCAGTGTCGTGACGGTAACTGCATAGGCTTCGACGGTAAATGCGACGGTATCGTCGACTGTCCCGACGGTAGTGACGAAACTCATCCCCTTTGCAGGAACATCCAGTAAGTACCACACGGTATATACTTATATTTTACCAATGTAAACAGACTTGTATAACATGTCAGGAGGGTCTCAAAGCTGATGTGTGGCGAAGAAGCTCAAGGTAAATGACTGATAATGATTTATTAGCCAATTAGCTGCAATACAGCAGCGTGGCAGATTAAGTTTCAGTCTTAATTATTACCCGCCAAATTGTAGTGGTACTAAACGGTATTAAAGAATTTAGCCATCCCCTCTCTTCCCGTGGGTGTCGTAAGAGACGACTAAGGGATAGCACCTTGGAACTTAAAAAGCCGACCGGTGGCGGGATAGCCATCCAACGGCTGGCTTTGAAATACACAGTCCGAAGACGGGCAGCAGCGTCTTCAGTACGACAAAACCAGCCCTGTGGTCACCAACCCGCCTGCCCAGCGTGGTGACTATGGGCAACACACATGAGTTCACATTATTTTTGGCGTAAACTTGTGGAGGCCTATGTTTAGCAGTGGACTGTATAGGCTGTAATGATGAAATTGCAGCGTGGTGGATCAAGTTTCAACCCCTCATGGAAAAAAGAGGCCTACCCTATAGAAAAAATCACATAACACGTGGTTCAATAAGTCCCGAGACTAAGTACTAAAAAAAGGTCTTTTTTATAAAATTAATTTTTATTCATCAACATAGTCTCCTCCAAGAGCGATACAGTCCCTCCAACGCTTTTCTAACTTTTCTATCCCATGTGTGTAGAACGATTTGTCTTTGGCTTCAAAATAAGCCTCCGTTGCTGCGATAACTTCACTATTTGAGTCAAATTTCTTACCCTGAAGCATTTTTTTGAGGTCTGCAAACAGCCAGTAATCGCTGGGGGCCAAGTCTGGCGAATAAGGGGGATGAGGAAGCAATTCGAAGCCCAATTCGTTAATTTTGGCCATCGTTCTCACGGACTTGTGACAAGGCGCGTTGTCCTGGTGAAACACCACTTTCTTTTTGTTCATGTGAGGCCGTTTATCCGCAATTTCGTACTTCAATCGCTCCAATAAGCACATGTAATAGTCACTATTTATATTTTGCCCCTTTTCAAGGTAGTCGATGAAAAGTATCCCATGCGCATCCCAAAATATAGACGTGCGTAATAGAAAAATGCGTGATATTTGCCGAGCTGCAATACAGCAGCCCTCTCTCCAACGTAAGATTAGATTTGACTCGACCCCTTCCCCCCTTAAACATCTCACGTATTTTATGAACGCCCCTTTATCGTATTACTTTCCGGACCGCCAATACAGGAGATAATCCTGCTTGGGGCCGTTGACTGTGAAGTGTTTATTTATTGCAAAGACCCTCTGAACCTAAGAAGGCTCTCTGAAAACCCTACTGAGGAACATTAGTTTTAGTTTAGTCTAATAAAGATGTCTGTCGCTTTTTGACTAGCCCGTTGGTGCAGCTCGTGATGGCTTTTTGCTCTGTCTGAGGGTAATATTTGTATTTACATATATATGTATATATGTTATTTCTATGTATATTTATTATAAAAAAAAATAGCGTTGACAGTCGCCTGTTACCTGTAACATAAGTATTAAGTTACTTACCATAGGAACAGACGACCGTGTGTGTATGTTATAAAATATTTATAATAATATTTATGTATTTATTTTTCACACGCAACATGGTCAAATGGTAATCGGTTAATATAGCCCATGATGGCAAACATGCACACTGCCCATCTGATTGTAAGCAGTTACTGTAACCTTTAGACGCCTGCAATATCAGCAGTAACGTATGCGCATTGCCGATCGTAACCTCAACCCACTCCAGATACTCTTGCCACCTTTTTAAACACAGGAACACAATACCGCTTGATAGCAGTATTATTTAGCTGTGATCTTCTGTAAGGTAGAGGTACTTCCCCAGTCAGGCTACTCTCAATTTTCTGCTATACCCTACACCAATGAATCTCTCGCTGGCCCTAATCAGTCAATATGTACTAAATATTTAATTGAACATTTCAGATGCCAAAGTAACTGGTTCCGATGCACGTACGGCGCATGCGTCGACGGGACAGCTCCTTGCAACGGTATCAGAGAATGTGCTGATAATTCAGACGAGCTCCTACCCGCCTGTAGGAACGAGACTAACGAAGCCAGGTACCCTCGGTTTCTTAATAGTATATAGTGCAGTTCGAATCTGTATTTATTAGCCAGTTGGGTTGAGTAGTTGATCGATCTATCATTTGGTCATTTACGACCAAAACCTATAAATCGGCGCCCGATTATCTAGAGGCTAGCCGTAATCTATACATATAATAAAATGGTAGGAAAGTCAAAAGTGTACATTGAATATTTTTTTAAAAGAATAATTGGGGTGTGATCTATAATCGATACCGAAGTCAAAAATATAGTTTTTAGAATTTTTGTCTCTTTGTCTGTATGTATGTCCGGGATAAACTCAAAAAGTATCGCATGAAGTTACTTCAAATTTGGCACGAATATTATTAAGAAGTCGGGTCAACATATAGGCTACATATTATCACGCTATCACCTACGGGGAACGAGCAGTGAACCTTTATTTCTTCAACGCATTCTGTAACGTGTAATCTAACGACGCATATTTGAATGTTGTTATTACGTTAACCATGTCATAAGCTAGCTTCACATAATAAATAAAGCCATTCTGTAGTATATTTAGTATCAGCATTGCACCCGTGAAGCCGGGGCGGGTCGCTAGTAATATACCGTATCCCCCAGTGTGGAGTTCAAGTGCCAGGACGGCTCGACCATCCCGGCGGCCGGGCACTGCGACGGCGCGCCGGACTGCGCGGACGGCTCCGACGAGAGCGTGCGCGCGTGCGCCGCCAAGCAGTGCCCGGGCTACCTGTTCCAGTGCGCGTACGGCGCCTGCGTGGACCGGGGCTCCGACTGCGACGGGGTGGGTCGACGGTGGGCTCGCTCACCGCCAACTGTACTTTAACAAATTAATGTATTTTATTAACAATGACATTTAACACTTTGACATATATTTGACTCTCTCTGACATTAATGTTGATTTTATTCTGTATATTTATATTGAACTAGCTGACCCGGCGAACTTCGTATCGCCTAACACAAACTTTATCGTATGGTATTATAGTTCAAATTGACTTTTAAGTATTATCACAAATCTTTTGTATGGGAGTATAGAAAAGTGTTGTTTTTAGACTTTTTCAGGAAATTTAAAATTTTTTTTTTAGAATTTTTCTCTCCGTAAAAACCATCCTCGTACTTCAAGGAATATTTTAAAAAAAGAATTAGCGAAATCGGTCCAACCGTTCTCGAGTTTTGCGCTTAGCAACACATTCAGCGACTCATTTTTATATTATAGAGATTTAATCTCGAATATTTATTAATGAACACTAAATGGACAATTTTTAATTTAACTTATTTAGATTTTGACGATATTCTTAGTAATTTGGGAACACCTGTAAAAAAGTAGGCAATTATCTAGATACTGATGTTTACTTTGTTAATTTTGTATTTGTTGTTGTACTACTTGTTGGTGTTGACTTATGAATAAATAAATAAATAAACATCCTTGGATGGAGATATATGTACATATCTTCAGCCTGTAATATCCCACTGCTGGGCATAGGCCTCTTTCCCCATGTAGGAGAAGGATCGGAACTTAATCCAACCCGGTGCTCCAATGCGGGTTGGCGGATATATTCCCTACTATGAGTAACGATTGCTATCAGGTTTACATGATAACAACCGAGACCCATGACTCGTGCTCTTCGAGGCACGGTGGGGAGACCCACGAGGACTGCACAAACACCCAGACCACGGCAAACATCTCTATTGCCAATACAAATGTTTGTCGTGTCATCGAACCTGCAATCGCCAGCGCAACAGTCACAAACCAGTGACCGATGAGCCAACGCGTCGTCGTATGTAGATTTATTTATTTTTATTTTTGTATTAAACGAAACAAGCGTCTATAGGCTACGGTAATCGCTTACCATCAGAACAGCCAGTTTGCTTGTTGGCCGACCTAGCTGTACAAAAAAAAAAATCAATCACAACCGCTGCACGTTCTGCAAAGTGACCCCCACTACGAGACGAATCCTCAATATCCGTGGCGATATCTGCTGGCGACTCGTAGTTTCAAATATCAGCCCTACACGAAAAGACCGTCAGAAAATATTAAGTCCTTTGGTACATCCAAATCTTGTTAGCATTTATATGTAACTAGCTTCTACCCGCGACCCCACTCCTATTGGTCTTAGGGTGATAATAATATATATCCTATAGCCTTCCTCATAAATAGGCTATATAACACTGAAAGAATTTTTCAAATCGGACCAGTTCCTGAGATTAGCGCCTTCAAGCCAACAAACAAACTCTTCAGCTTCATACCATTAATTGAAGAAATCGGGTTTTAATAGTAATATATTATTGTTTGTGTAGGTACAACAATGTGCGGACGGATCAGACGAATCTGATGAGCTTTGCAACAGAACAACAACAATACCCCTTGTCACTCCAGCACCGACAAGCCAGTGAGTACCCATATCTATCTAAAATATACACACGGTCGTCTGTTCCTAAGAATGACTGATTAAACCTATAACATCCCACTGCTGGGCATAGGACTTTTTCTCCATGTGGGTCAGAGGTTAATTCACATCACTACTTCACTGTACGCTATTGAATATATTTCCGTAACGATGGCTATTAGATGTCTATGATAACAACCGAAACAGTCGGCTTAAAGTGTTCTCCGAGGTTCTGTGGGGAGATCAACAAAGACAGACATCCAGGTCGGAAACAAATATTTGCACTAATAAATATCCATCCCGAGTGGGAACCTAACCCGTGACCTCTGGTGTTTAGGCACTTACATGTACCCGTCAAAGCACTATACTTATCAATTTTCTCCACCAGGTCGTTACCGAACCAGGGAGGTAAATGCGTGCTACCTCCCTACCCTGAACGAGGGACTTACACTGTGGGTGGTAAGCCCTACGCGAGGCCAGGGCAGTCTTTCAATAGCGCCTTCCTGAACATCACCTGCAACCCTGGCTTCGGAGTTGAGAACGACAGGGATACGTTGCAGTGCTACGAAGGGGTCTGGTCGGAAACTATGCCTAAGTGCATACGTAAGTACATTCAATAAAAACACTAGCTAATAGTAGATCTGGAAAAATTCCGGTTCACCATATTAAATGGAGGTTACTCAATTCGAACGTAACCTATATATGTTTTTAATGTATGTTCGGGGATAACTTCGTCGTTTATGAACCGATTTTGATAATTCTTTTTTTGTTGGAAAGGAGATATCCCAAGTGTTACACCTTGATAAGGGAACCAGGATCTGATGAAATAATACCAGAGAAATCGAGGGAAACCCTCGAAATCATAGTGACGACTAGTGCGTTTGTAAATTTTTTTCGTCTATTTACGTTGCATTACTTGTCTTCTGAGTATTGAAGTCGGTTGTTTTCATTTGCGAGCAAATACAATTATATGTTAAAATTTACTGAAATTTTGAAACGTAATTTTCGATAAATATTACTAAGTACGGCATATTAATCTTTAAAAATAAGTTACCGTATATACGAAACCATTAGGAAGATAACTTAGTCCTAAATATGTTGCTTGGTAAGCTACGCCAGCTAAGTGGAAACCCAGAAGCCAGAAGCTTTTAGAAGCCCAGAGAAGTGTGTACAGATATAGCTAATAATACGTATGGGTATTTTGGACCTATGTGGGGCTGAATGTGAGGTTATGAATGAAGAAAATCAATTTCCAGAAAATGACAAACGTATGCTATAGTAAATACTAGTCACAAATGGGAATTGAGTCCTCTATAGTTCATACAATAGTTGGACTGCTATGATTAGTTATTAAGAGGTATATATAAAAACACTAGCGACCTCTGTCCGTCCATATTTTTTTTTACATGATAAGTAATCACCAACATATCATATACCTATATATAAGTATATATATATATATATATATATATATATATATATATATATATATCTTCTCCGAAACACGCTGCATCTTATAGTACAAGTATTATTACAATAAGCTAAGTAGTTTTCGCAGTATAACCGAACAAAATAAAAAACCGGTTATCCTTTTATTATTTTATCTATAATATAAGAACATGTACGTTTCTTTATCCAACGAGATTGTCTTGTTTACGAAAAAAAAAGAATTAAATGTAGCCATCAGCCAAATTATATTTAAACCCAAGTGTTCATTACTAAAAAAATTCCAGGCTTCTGTCGTCTCTACAAGCACGCGAGCGTCGAATACCACTGCATCATAACTGGTAACGTACGAGGAACCAGGATATGCGGCCCGCTAGAACCCGCGGGTACCAAGGTGAAGCCAGTCTGCAGGCTCAACTATTACAATCCGGACATTTTAAATTACATGAAATGTATCGACGGCAACTGGGACTACATCGCGATATGCAAACCAGGTGGGAAATCAAACGTCACTATAGGCATCAACGATTTTGTAAAAATTTACATCACTAGCAATGATTATAACGTACCTAATATTGAAATAGATACGGATAATCGTAGCAATATAACTGTTGACAGCAATATGAATTTTAATGTGAAAATTATTCCTAATGTCAACGGTTACAACATTAATATTATATCAAAGAATAATAATACTCAAAATGTTCCTACGGACAGTATTACCAATACTAAGATTTTTTTTACGGGTAACACTCAAAATTCTTCTGTCGGTAGTAATGACAACACACAGAATTCTATGATTAGTAATAATAACACTACAAATTGTCCAACGGACAATATTAATAATAATAATAATACTGCAAAGTATCCTACGGACAATAATAATACAAAGAATCCTGCTACAGGTAGTGGCTCAAATACAAATGTTAACGTACAAACTAGCACAGATAATCCAAGTGCTTACGATATAGATGACGGTTATTGGAGAATAGGTCAAGTTAGACCGATAAAACCTAAAGAAAAACTAACAACAGTAGATGAAATTAATGATATCATAAATGAAAATATAAATAGTCGTGTAATTTTTTTAGATTAAAATTTGAAGACAAAAAAATTGTGCCAATTAGTGAAATAACTTTGCTAAATTCCTTTATAAATATCATTTAGTTTAGTAGTAAATGGTAGAATTAGATAAAAAATTAATACAAATAAAATAATAAGTGGATTCTATAACTTTTAACACTTTAAACAAAATTCTGTCAAAGACAAGTTAATAATGAAATATGCAAATATGTGTTGTGTAAATTACTCTAATTAATTTGCAAAATATCATGTCGGATACCAATTATCTTGAACTATTTAGTTTTCGGATATTTCATAAACTGAGTTTTAACTGAGGTAGGGCACAGCAGGAATTTCCTGCTCAAAATATGGAGCAGCCCGACTGGGGTAGTACCTCGACCTTACAGAAGATCACAGCTAAATAATACTGTTTTCAAGCAGTATTGTGTTCCTGTTGGCGAGTAAGGTGACCAGAGCTCCTGGGGGGATTGGGGATTCGGTCGGCAACGCGCTTGCGATGCTTCTGGTGTTGCAGGCGTCTATAAGCTACGGTAATCGCTTACCATCAGGTGAGCCGTACGCTTGTTTGCCGACCTAGTTGTATAAATAATAAAATATAAAAATGCTACAAGACGCCTGCATACATTTTATAAACACAAAAGATGGAACGGACTTTCGGTAATATCAGAGTGCCATATTAAAATAATACTATTTTTAAATTATAAACATTAAAATATATAATAAATAAATATAATTAAAATATTTACTATAATATTTTTATACTTTACTTTTGACTCGTCTTATTTTACCTCTTTATATATATATTAAGTAATAAAATAAAGTTGAAAAAACTTTCACATTTAAACAGACAGTTTACAAGATATATAACATGAAATTATGACTGATATAACTGGAGCAATAACTATTAAATAAACCCAAGAATAAACTGTTGCATATAAGGTAAAAAATTCAGGATCTAAAACTAATTTAAACCACCTAAATATTTATCGCGCAATGGATGGGTTATTATGGAGGAGGTATTAGATATAATGTAGTTGGTTAACAAGTTCCTTTGTATGTTAATATATATATTTGATATGATTCTGTCCTTGATGGATTCTTGTTTGTTCACAACATGTTAATATGTTTTGCTATTGCGATCAATGCTATGTTATTTTTAACCGACTTCAAAAAAGGAGGAGGTTACTCAATTCAACCATATATATATTATGTATGTTCGGGGATAACTTCGTCGTTTATGAACCGATTTCGATAATCGAGATATCACATTGAATCATGATAAGGAAACTAGGATCTGATGATGAAATTCCAAAGAAATCGAGGGAGCTCCTTGAAAATCGTAGTGACGACTAGTACAATTGTTAATTTTAATGTAATTGAAGTCGGTTTTTTTCGTTTGCTAGCTAATAAACACAATTATTATGTATCATTTGGACGAACGAATAACTTTTGTAACAACACTAGCAGATGTCACTCGAGATAGCTCGCCTGGAAACCGTTTAGGATCGAATTGTAAAGACACTACAACGTATCTTTATTTATTTTAAAATGAAAGCTTTCTATTCTTCCATGGAAACTTTTTGATCCCGCGTTTTACTGTTGTAATCTTTCCATTACGTAATAAAGTTTATAATAATTGACAACAAGCAATACCCGTGCGAATAGTTGGCACTAAATAAGTAAAAAAAAATCATCATTATCATTACAGCCTATACAGTCCACTGCTGGACATAGGCCTCCACAAGTTTACGCCATAACGTGAACTCATGTGTTTTGCCCATAGTCACCACACTGGGCAGGCGGGTTGGTGACCGCAGGGCTGGCTTTGTCGCACCGACGACGCTGCTGCCCGTCTTCGGCCTGTGTATTTCAAAGCCAGCAGTTGGATGGTTATCCCGCCACCGGTCGGCTTTTTAAGTTTCAAGGTAGTAGCGGAACTGTGTTATCCCTTAGTCGCCTCTTACGACACCCACGGCAAGAGAGGGGGTGGCTATATTCTTTAGTACCGTAGCCACACAGTACAAAAAAATTTACCGACCGTCAATCATGTTGACGTTGTTTCAAAATTAAACCCGTCATATATGTAATTTTAATAATTAACTAATTTACAAAAACAAAGCAATAATAAATGTTTTATTTGTTGACGCCAGCCAAGAAATTATCTAGATAATGATATATAATTTATGTGGAATAATTGCTCACAATTAGAAATAATTGCTCACAATTAGAAAAGACCTCAGTCTTTTCTAAATACCTATTAATATATATGAGAGTTTACGCTTGATGACGACGTTTTCAGTACGGACAAATTATTTTATGAAGATAAAAATAATAAAAACAATAAATGTAAAAAAATGGATTACCTAAATTTACATTTAAAAATGGGCCGGGTTTTCTAATGTTTACGCGAATTTCACTCACTATAATGAAACAACTTATTCAAATTTTTTTGCAGTTTAGTAGGTTTGTTTTACATGTCCAACGTTCCGAATACTCTACAGCAGCCATGGTCACGGAAGGACTGACTAATTGTTGTATTTATCAATGCTCAATAAAATACCTGTTAATCCTCCCGCAAAATTAATAACCCACCTTATACCTTAACTACTGGTTCTATTTCACAGATTTTTTTGAAAGCAGTTTAGAAATCGCGTTTAGTAATGTGGTTTAATTTTTGACCCCACTTTTCGACACTAACAATTTATACAACGCCAACTCAAATTTTAGAAAAGTTGTTTTTTTTTTTTAGTGCGAACTTGATAAAATGTCTTTTTTTTATATGTAATCAAGAAATTGTGAAATTGCAATGAATAAATTAACTATTGAATATATCAAATTTCAAATAAGTTTCCTAATTAATATAAAAGGTATCAAGTTTTTCACTTTTGTGCGTTAGTTTAGTATAAATCGCTGGTGTCGATTTGTTGAAAACTTAATGGTGTTATTATGCGAGTTGAAAAACCAATAAACAACGTCCATTCAACTTAAACTTTGTTTTAACGAGTAGGTGTATGAATTATGTAAGTATGTACATTGAGTGTAACAATCACGTAACTTTCACGTTTTCTTCTTAGTTAAATTATAACGATGCAAAATTGAAGAGGTACGTTATTGCTATCATAATTATTACGATATCAAGATGAGAATCCTTTTTTTTTCTTTTTTTTACGTGGGGAAAATCCATCATGGAACCTCCAGCGCGGGGGCGCCAGACGGTTATGTCAGACTCCTACTGACTAAAAACCACCACGTGTGAGCAGTCGTCCGCCTGGGTGGGGCGAGATGGGGTCGCGGTAGCATTCGCCACCTAGGATGAGAATCCTGTGTCAAGGCTCGAGAAACACGAACAAGAACAACCGCTAACATTCTAATATTTTTGTATGGAAATACATGACAAATATTTGTATGGAATATACAGATTTTTGTCAAAAACAAGGATCGAATCCTATTTCTGCGACCACTGAGTCGACGCATCTTAAATTACGAATTTATAGTGAAGACTAATGAATCAAATCATTTTACTAAAATCTAACCAAAGTACAAATGCTATCCAAATGAATTTTTTTATCTTTCTATAACGTAGAATAAAGTTACAAAAACTTCCTTAGTTCCTAAATTATGTTCGATTTTTATTAATTTATTTATAATATTAATTATTTGCAAAAGTCCTGAGTTACTGCAGGTTTATGCTGATCAAAATATTGTATGAGCGATGAACTAGCAAGTTAAATGGGTTTTGTTGTTGCCGTTTGTAAATATCATACAATGTGATTTGTTAGAATTGAAAGGACGTGACACTTAATTCACGTTTAATAAATAAATATAGATTAGATTTCAATGCTAAAGATGTTGTTTTATTGTATAATTAATATATATCTATATATATATATACAAAGACAAAACAATATTTATTTAAATATTGTAATTTAGACACAGTTTCACTTAATCAAGTCTCGAAATTTTGCAAAAATATTATAGAAAATTGTATCTATACTTAAGCTACTAAGCTTTAATAATCAAGATAATATTAACGCAATTTGCAAAATTTTAAAAATAACTTTTAAAGTATCTTTGCAGAAATTCGAAAACTGCAAAGAATAATTTGTAATAAAGTTATAAAATTCGATGTGACAAAATGTGTTATGTTTATTATCCAACAATTGTTATATATTTTAATTTATACCATTTACTATTATTGTTGCGTAATATTTAATGTGTTTATGTAATATTAATACGATGGATTTTTATTTAAATAAATAATTTTATTGCCAACCAGTAGTTTTATTTTGTAAACACCCTCCATCTTGTTAGTATTACATATTGTATACCTTACACGTTAGCCGACATCAGAAAAGAAGGAAACTCTGTGTTCATCTATGTTTTTGAAGTGAAAACTTCTATTGGCGCACCGCAGACACATTTTTTCGTAGGTAGTAAGTTAGACTGATCCGTCACGCTCTGAGGTGAAAGACTCGATCGGGTGAACTCGGGACCGTCGAGTGTACCCGAGCGAGAAAGATACAGACGCTGCTGAACAGTGAAAGGCTCGATAGACTGAACTCGGAATTTAATGCGTTATTGCTTGATTCCGATTGTCAATGAAGTTTTCACTTCTGCCGTGCGGTCTTAAGCACACACTTTTAGTTTTTTTTTTAATATTCATATAACTCTCCTTCAATCGTGAACCTATTTTTTGATGATTATTATTTATTCAAAATGCCTTTTTTTCTTTCTTAAAAGCATTTCCTAGGAAACGTCGCAAAAATAAAGTGTACTGCTTGTTTACAGTTTTCTGGACAAATCAGAATAACTTCACTAGCGTAATTTGTTAATCATTCACATGGATTTGCATTACATTATAAGAAAGAATATTTATATTATTTATTTTGCTTTAATATTAATTTTTATCTGAGAAATTTACATATACAGTTAAATTACTGTCTTTATTCAAGTAAGCTTTACAAAATTATGAACACAGAAAGAGACACGAAATTTTATAAAAATTACGATAAAAGTTGGAACACAGAAAATGACTTTTTTAAAAAGAACTAATTGAAATTTTTGCTACCAACGATTCGGAATGTGTATTTTGTTGAGAAAAATCATAGATAGACTACAGTTACATTAAGGAATATTAATTTTTCTCAAATTATTTATCAAGAAAGCATAAAAAAAGTACTTTATGAGAATACTAAGGGCCTATTTCACCAGTTGAGGATAACGCTATTTGATGGATGACAGCCCTTGTGGAAAAAATTCTCTGATAAAAAAAACTATATTTTTTCTTACTAAATATAAATAATAATTATGAAATTTTTATTTTCTCTTAGAAACTTCATAAGTATTATTAAGTCAAAGAAACGTTTTATATGGTTTCATAGGTCAGAGTACTTGGTAGATTTGGGTCTCTGTCAGAAGAGTTAATAAGAATTTATCAAACTTTTTGTAGAATTGTTGTGCGGCTACGAACAGAGTTATGCAGAGATTCTCTGAGTTATTAAAACTTTGCCAAAATTTTTTATAGTGTTTTAAAGATAAATTTTTCCCCAAGGGATTATCCGATAGTAACAAGTCCGTTATTTTTTTTTTTTGTGCCATCTAATTTACTTATTTATGAGCTATTGCTATTTGCATATAAAAACAACAACAACAACAACAATACACTTTATTGTACACCAAAACAGAAATAATACATATTATGGACTTAAACAGAGTATCATCAGGCACAAAGGGCATATATTAATCATAAAGTTATAGTTTATCAATTGAGGAGAAATAGGTCCTTCTGGCCTGTTTTATATCAACGCTTAGTTTGAAAATTAATGCATGGCTAGCTGTGTGACGTCATTCTAAATCCAACATGGCGCAACACTAAAGATGGCGGACTAGTAATTTTTATTTATAAATGAAGACAAGAAACAAATTTATTTCAGAATGTGGTACAATAACCCCCGAGGGTATACAGCTTATAATTAACGGGACAACTGCACAGAGGGGGGAACTACCGTGGCACGCGGGTATCTATACGAAGAAAACTATTCCATACATGCAGATTTGCGGCGGATCTTTAATCAGTACGACAACTATAATTTCTGGTGAGATCTTTTGACTATCCTTTGAAATATTCAAATGAATACTTATTATTATATTGATAATTCTTTTTTGTTGGAAAGGATTGATAATTCTTTTTTGTTTGCTGACAAACGAAAAAAACCGATTTCAATTACATCGACAAGTAATACAACGTAGGTAGACGAAAAAATAGTCAAGTAAAAACGCATTATCAAAGATTACTCCAAGTTGAAATCAGATCTCGATGAAATTTAAATGTGACCACGTGATAAACATTGGCTTTCGATGAAATAAAAAATCATCAAAATCGGTACACCCAGTAAAAATTCATGCGAATTTTCGAGGGTTTCCCTCGATATCTCTGGGATCCCATCATCACATTGAGGGCAATGGTTAAAACACCGTATTTATTAAGGATGTGTTAATAAATTATCGATTACTTCTGACATTTTTCTTTAGTTATCCATTATGGTATCAGACTTCCGCCTCACCCGTGGCTCTTTTGGCACTAAGGTAAATACGCCCATGATTACTAGTGTCACATCAAGAACTAAATTGCCTAATTAAGGTACCTTACAAAAGATCTCAGCTAAATAATACTGCTTTCAAGCAGTATTGTGTTCCTGTTGGTGAGTAAGGTGACAAGAGCATCTAGGGGGTACGGGAATAGTAATCGCCTACCATCAGGTGAGCCGTAAGATTGTTGGCCCACTTAATTGTTTAAAAAAAATCATTAGTGATAACAAGAATCATCAAATAGTTACTAGTCTTACTTCTATATTCCAGCGGCGCATTGCTTCTGGAGTGACGTCAACAAGCTACTACCAGCTACTGACTACGCTGTAGCGGTTGGCAAGATCTTTCGCCCCTGGAACAACCCCAACGACGTGGACGCGCAAAAGTCCGACGTAAGTTATGACTCACTCTCAGTGTGCCTCGGAGAGCACGTTAAGCTGTTGGTCCCGATTGTTATTGTAACACCTGATAGCGATCGTTACTCATAGTAGTAGTAACCTGCAGTGGCGCATTAAGCCCCGACACTCCTACTAAATGGTGAAAAAAGCCTATGTCTAGGGCTGAATCAGCCAATCACTCAATCACTCAATGTTTATATATTAAGGTCAAATTTTGTGCTCTTATTAGGAAATAAGTAATTTAATAACGCTTCAGCCAGTAATATCCCACTGCTGGGTATAGGCCTTTTCCCCCATGTAGGAGAAGGATCAGAGCTTAATCCACCACGCTGCTCCAATGCATTACTTACTACTATGAGTAACGATCGCTATCAGGTGTACGTGATAACAACCGTGACCGACTTAACATGCTCTCCGAGGCACGGTGGGGAGACCGGCAATGACGGCACAATCACACGGATCAAGGCAAACACCTGTATGGCCAAAACAAATGGTTGTCATGTGCGGGGATCGAACCCGCATCCACCAGCGCAACAGGTACAAACCAATGCTGTGAGCGTTGCGCCAACGCTTCGCAGCTGTAATTTGATTAAATTCATTATATTTTCCAGGTAGCTGATATTAAGATTTCGCCCTACTTCCAAGGCACAGCTGCCAACTTTCAAGATGACATAGCACTAGTCGTAGTCGCGACTCCGTTCACCTACCAAGTGTTCATCCGTCCCATCTGCCTCGATTTCGATGTGAACTTCGACCGGCAACAGTTAAATGAAAATAATTTGGGCAAGGTTAGTTAAAATTTATTCTATGGTATTTAAGTATGTTTCTGATTAATTAATTTTTTATTGATTTTAGTGTTTCAAAGTTTAAATTATTTTGCGTGCATTGCAATTACATAATTAAATATCAACAACATACACACACAGTCGTCTGTTCCTAAAATAATGCTGCTGAATATTTCAGATAGATCCAAATAAATAATTGTATTTGCTCGCAAACGAAAGTAACCGACCTCAATTACATCGAACGTAGTCGTAAGTAATACAACGTAGGTAGACGGAAAAATAGTCAAATGAATACGCATTATCAAAGATTACTCCAAAAGTTGTTATCAGATGTCAATGAAATTTAAATGACACACATGACCTGATAAACATCAGCTTTCGATTAAATTAAAAAATCATCAAAATAGGTACATCCAGTAAAAAGTTGTGTGGTAATACAACGTAAGTCGACGAAAAAATAGTCAAGTAAAAACGCATTATTAGATATAACTTGAAAAGTTGTTGTTAGATCTCAAATAAATTTAAGTGGGACCAATGACACACACCACCTTTCGATTAAAAAAAATTGTCGAAATCGGTCCACCCAGTCAAAAGTTCTGAAGTAACATACATTAAAAAAATACAGTCGAATTGCAAATCTCCTCCTCTTTTGAAAGTCGGTTAGAAACGGTGATTGATGGCAAGTTATTGTAAACTATTGTGTGTTTGAAACAAGAAGTCCAAATACTTTATTCAAATGTGATACGTTAAAATACAATTTTTATCTGGACATTTTTCGATCCGGATAGATCTATCAGGACCCCCAATGGAACTTAACATTTTATATCGGAGTTTTTCTACAGGGTAAGCAACCCAATGCTTGTTTTTTGGGTAACAGCCGACTAGTATAGCTACATTTTTTTAAAATATACATACATAAATAAACATATACATATATTACACCCAGAATCGGAGTGGGGATCGAACCCACAACCCCAGGAGCAGAAAGCAGAGTCACCACAAACTGTGCCATCGGGCTAGTCTAATTAACTGGAGTATATGTTGTTCCATCTACAGGTTGCTGGGTGGGGTCTCGTCGCCAAGAATGGAAAGGCATCCCAGGTGCTGAAGGTGGTGGAGCTGCCCTTCGTCAGGATCGAGGACTGTATTAGGATGTCGCCCCAGAACTTCCGAGAATTCATCACTAGCGACAAGATATGCGCTGGATATACTAATGGTACTGTTGGTATATAGTCTACTAGCTGTGCTCCGCGGGTTCATTCGCATTTATTTAAGAAAAAAACGCACTAATATATTATAAAGCCTGAAGCCTCAGTAAATGAGCTATCAAACCATTAATTTTACAATTCGAACCAATCGTTTCTGAGATTAGCGCGTTCAAACAAAATTGTTTTCGCGCTGCATGGACTGCAGGGGAATGAACAATTGTATCAAATCGCAAGTTCTGCCCCCCTGTACCCATGCAGCGCTTCATAAAAGTCTCCACTGGGGCTACAAAATAATAATAACATTCTTCTTATTTACAAATTGATCACGACTTATACTACAATCAACTTACTCTATAACTGGCCGGAGCGACTCATGGCGAGCGAGGTACTACCCCAGTCGGACTGCTCGATATTTTGAGCAAGAAATTCCTGCTGTGGCCTGCCTCAGTTATATCGACTGTCTAAATAAGTACAAAAAGACTTACTATTCTAAGAAAAAGATTAATACCATATGAAATCGTAAATATACGAATCAAATAATGTTATTAGACGTCGTAAAAAAACGTAGCGAGGTCATTCGTTCAGTAGATTTAACTCCTCATGTTTTTATGTGAAATCGAGGAGTAAATTAAAAAAAAACTATAGTTTGTAAGGTAGCCAGAGCTCTGTGGGAGGGTCGGGAGTAGTTTCGGCAAGGCGCTAGTAACACTCCTGTTGCAGACGTCTATAGGGTATGGTATCCGCTTACCATCAGGCAGGCGGTTTAACTGAGGTAGGGCACAGTAGGAATTTCCTGCTCAAAATATGGAGCAGCCCGACTGGGGTAGTACCTTACAGAAGATCACAGCAAAATAATACTGTTTTCAAGCAGTATCGTGTTCCTGTTGGTGAGTAAGGCGACCAGAGCTCCTGGGGCCTCCCCCCTGGGGTAATTGGGGATTGGGGATTGGGTCGGCAACGCGCTTGCGATGCTTCTGGTGTTGCAGGCGTCTATAAGCTACGGTAATCGCTTACCACCAGGTGAGGTACGCTTGTTTGCCGACCTAGTGACATAAAAAAAGGCAGACTATACATTTATATCACAGCTTTGTTATACAAAAATCTCTTGCAGGTACGTCGCTGTGCCAGGGCGACAGTGGGGGTGGGCTGGCCTTCCCTACCGTGGAGCGAGGTACCACCCGCTACTACCTGCGAGGAGTAGTCTCCACCGCGCCCAAGAACGAGGACCTCTGCAACGCGAACTCACTCACAACCTTCACGCAGATCGTCAAACATGAACATTTCATCAAGGAGTTCCTATATAACTCCTAGTTTGTTATTTAAGATTAAAGTATATTTTTGTATTTGACTTTTATTTTATGTTCAAGTGATTGAACTTCTGTCGTATTTTTCTGTAAAACATTGTTTTTGTTTTATAAGTTTTCTTTTATACAAATTTTTGAGATGACAATAACAAGGCAAAAAAGTATTAACCAATTTTGTGTATTCTTTCGATGCCACAGATCTTATAACACGAGGGGTGTTGTTGTTTTTGCGTTGGGCTTTTAAAATTAAAAAAAAGTGTGTGTGTCAGCTCCGACGCACGACTGGAGTTTACTCCTTCAGATCGACTAACTAAATAGGCACAAAAAAGCTTACTAGTCTAAGAAAAAGATTAATACCATATCAAATGGTTAATAAGCGAATCAAACAACGCCATCTATCGAAGATGGCGTTATTAGAAAACGTTGTAACGCTATCTCGATAGATGGCGTTAACAACAACGTAACGAGGTCATTCGTTCAGAGATTTTACTTCGTATATTTTCTTCATATCGCGGGCATTTTATGAAAATCGATTCTACAGGAGCAAATTCCAAAAATACAAGTAATAAGTAGAAATTAAAGATAATGAATAAATAATTAGTAAATTAAAGCGACTCCCATAATAAGGTAATCCATAATTATTTGAAATATGCAGTTGTGTCTTGGTGGTTTAAGCCGTTTATTTTCTTGTGTGCTGAGGAAGCTTTTGCCCAGCTGTGGGACGTATGCAGCTGATTGAGTTAATCTTAGTTAAAATAATTTAAAAAACGTCGACCGTCACGTGTCAAATGTGAAACGATGAAATTATTTTGTATAAGTAATAGGCATTAAAGTACAGATTATGGAATGATAACAAAATATAATATTACGAATTTTCTCTACAAAATGATGACAATTTATTTAATAAACATTTATTTTCTCTATATATTTTTTTATTTCAAAAATGTCTTTAAAATTGCGACAACTCAATGATTATATAGCATTGTACATATATTCCATCATATAGCGTAGCGATGCGTCAACAATCAGGTTTACCCTCGCCTATAGATGTCTCACATCAAAAAAAAAACAAGGATCATATATGTGAATTGGAACGCTTCAATAAATAATTTTATTTTTTGTTACAATAAAATGAAAAATATAAGTAAATAAATAATTTCAATTTGAATTTTCATTATTCTCTTCATCTTCATACTCATCTTCAACCGAAGAGCTTTCTGTAAAATAATGTTGAGTGTGAGACCTTTATTCATTCACGTGCAAATGTATTTTTGACTAGCGATGCCCGCGACTTCGTCCTCGTGGAATTTAATAAAAAAGTTATTGTTCAGTTCGCAGAGTTATAAAATATATAAATTTCTAAAATAAAAGTAGCCTTAGTTACTCCTTATTACATCAGCTATCTACCAATAAAAGTCCCGTCAAAATCGGTCCAGCCGTTTCAGAAATAAGCCGGAACAAACAGACAGACAAAAATTGTAAAAAACGTTATTTTGGTATATGTACCGTGTATACATCCATATGCATTTAGTAAGAAGCGATTATTTGAATATTACAAACAGACACTCCAATTTTATTTATTTGTATAGATATGTATTATTAAACTCGGGCACAATAGAAAATATACAGCGCAAAATATGGAGCAGCCCAACTGGGGAAGTACCTCGACCTTACAGAAAGTCACAGCTAAATAATACTGCTTTCAAGCAGTGTTTTGTTCCTGTGGTAAGGATGGTAGAGAGTTACTGGACAGGTGTTGCAGACGTCTACCATAGCCTATAAACGCTTGCAGAAGCATCGCAGGCGCGTTACCGACCCTATCTCCAATCCCAGTAACTCTGGTCACGTTACTCGCCTCCAGTCCATTCTGGAAGAACTTTGCATCAAGCAGCGTCTATCTTGCATCGTACAGGCTCGAATTCTCACTTTCTTTGGTCACGCGATTAGACATGATAATGTTTCCATCGAACGTCTAGTCGTCCAAGGAGAAGTAGAAAGAACCAGAGCTCGCGGCAAATCGCCTATGAGATGGCCGGACCAAGTAAAGGCTGCAGTGGACGTTGCATGGCATTTGTGCTCCCGAAAAGCAGCTGTCAGGGAGGAATGGAGACGGATCGTCAAGCGTGTGACTGGGAAGTGATGACCACGACCGCTCTGACAAGAGCGTAACGAAAGAGATGATGATTTTCTCAAGCTGCTTTAAAATTTAAGCATTACTTTCGTCACTTAAAAATGAAATTATTGTTTAAGTATACATACCCATAGTAATGGTACTCGGAGATGCATCTGTGTCACACTTGCAGCGTCTCATGTCTTCGAGTACTCTTACTTCAGACGGTAACAGCTTTGCTTTTTCCATAGGATCCATTGTATCTAAGATTTATATATTTTATTTTTATTTTTATTTTTATTTTAGTTTTATTTAGCCACGTTAGCGCAACGGTCACAGCACTGGGTTGTGCCTGTTGCGCTGGCGGTTGCGGGTTCGATCCCCGCACATGACATCATTTGTATTGGCCATACGGGTGTTTGCCGTGGTCTGGGTGTTTGTACAGTACTTGTGGGTCTCCCCATCGTGCCTCGGAGAGCATGTTAAGCTGTCGGTCCCGGTTGTTATCATGTGCACCTGATAGCGATTGTTACTCATAGTAGGGAATATATCCACCAACGTGCATTGGATCAGCGTGGTGGATTAAGCTCTGATCCTTCTCCTACACGAGGAAAGAGGCCTATGCCCAGCCGTGGGATATTACAGGCTAAAGCGGTTTCTATGTAAAAAGCAAATCTAAAACCTTAAGCGACGCGTTTTGCATTGCGCTTACGACCTTTTTCCCGGGACCGTGTTCACCAATGGAACAAACCGAAACTGACTACCTTCCAACGACTTTTCAGAAGTTTAACTTTTGTTTTTGTAAATTTCACAAACCCACCCTTTATTTATTTATTTATTTATTTATTTATTACTTCTTGCATAAATATAATCAAACACTTACGTAGTAAAAAAGAAAAAGAAAACAGCAGTACAGAAATAAAATTAAACAAAGAGTAGTTACAATGACAGCTTGTAAAGGCGGTCTTATTGCTTTAAGCAATCTCTTCCAGACAACACTGGGTAAAAGGAGATTATTAGTAACAAAGTGTGGTATTGTGCAAAAGTAGATAAATATGTAGAATTTATTTATTTACGATACAAAATGTCAAGGAATATTTGATTGAAAATGATACAATCTAAATATTACCAAGTGCGAATTGAACTTTGCTCTTTTCAACGCAGTAGCACGTGTCGTCCGTTACAGCTTCCTCGGCCTGACGTCTCAGCTCTGAGGGGAGAAGGGTAGGACCTGGGATATCGAAAAACATTTTTATCATTTCTAGGCAAACGATTTCTCTTTTACTTTTGAAGGTCAATCCGACATGTTTCAAAGGTACCTTGGTGTAGTGGTTCAAGTAGTCGCCTAAAACACCGAAGGATTGAGGGTTCGATATCCATTCGGGATGGATATTTGTATTTTTACAAATTCTTATTATTATATTAATATTTCTTTCTGGTTTGAATGTCTTTCCTTGACGATCTCCCCGCCGTACCTCGTAGAACACGTTAAGCCGTCGGTCCCGGTTGTTATCATAAATATCTGATTGCGTTCGTTACTCATGGTAGGGAACTTAGCCGTCAACCCACAGCGGAGCGCCATGGTGGATCAAGCTCTCCTTGTGAAACATGGTGAAAAGTCTATGACCAATAATTTTTTACATGTATTTACATAAAACCTAAAACTTGTTTATTTTAAAAACGATTATTTTGCTAACCGACTTCCAAATAAGAGGAGCTTCTTAATTCTACTGTATTTTTCAATTTTTTTTTATGTATTTTACCTCAGAACTTTTGACTGGGACCGATTTCGATATATTTTTTTTTTTTATTAAAAGGTGGTGCGTGTCATGTGGTCCCATTTAAATTCTATGTATATACTTGACTATTTTTCATCGACCTACGTTGTATTATAGCGCATAACTTTTCATTGGGTGTAGCGATTTTGATAATTCTTGTTTTAATCGAAAGCTGAATGATAATCTTTTATAACTCGTTAAATACGTGATATATAATAATAATCATGTAATAATATTGATAATAATGACTTTTATCTTTTCGCCTACCTACATTGTATTACTTGTCGATGTAATTGAAGTAATTTTTGCTTCTATCCAAAAGTATAAATTCACGTACGATCGTATCAATCCCACATTTTTAATGTTAATTACAACATGCAATAGAAAACAAATTACTTGGGTAATTGGTACTGATCGCTCACCGAACGCAAAACTACCGCTGTTGGCTAATGCTTTATAACCGACATAAAAAAGGAAGAGATTCTTTTTTTTTTATATCACTAGGTCGGCAAACAAGCGTTCGGCTCACCTGATGGTAAGCGATTACCGTAGCTTATAGACGCCAGCAACACCAGAAGCATCGCAAGCGCGTTGCCGACCCAATCCCCAATCCCCTCCAGGAGCTCTGGATTCTCAATTCGACGGTATTTTTTTTTTGTGCAACTACCTCATTACTTTTAACTGAGTGTACCGATTTTGATTATTCTTTTAGTATTCTTTTAGTTTTTTTTTTGCTTGAGATCTAACAAAATTATTAGTGAATAAATAAGATCAAAACTCACAAGTATCGTGTCTTTCAAACGGTTGCGTTCTGCCCAGAGCGTCCTTGTGGACGCGTCGCATGAAATGATGATAGTTAGGCTTCTCGACGGCCACTTCTTCGCCGATCGCACGAGATATTACTGAAATTTTTATATGATTTAATAGTTGTACACTGATGTAAATGTCCAAGACTTATGAAAATTAAAAAAGTTACGTTTGTATGCATTAATTGATTATGCTCCAATTGTCTGAAATCTTCTGCATGATGTTCTTTTCTTGGTTATTTTTTTGTTTGCAATATACCTATATATTTTTTGGTAGCTACAATTTTTAACTCATCATCATCATCACTGCAACCTATCGCAGTCCACTGCTGGACATAGGTCTCCACAAGTTCGCGTCAAAAACGGCGTGAAGTCATGTGTGTTGCCCATAGTCATCACGCTGGGCAAGCGGGTTGTTGACCGTAGGGCTGGCTTTGTCGCACCGAAGACGCTGCTGCCCGTCTTCGGCCTGTGTGTTATTTTAACTGCTCAGTATGTAATAATATTTGGTGGAAGCTTTGCTGATTTATAAAATGTTATATTTGCTTATGGGCATAAAATATTGTTTGTTTCCCAAATAAATATAAATACTTTATTAAAAGTTGGCTTCAAAACCACTTTTGAATCGTCATTTTACAAAAGTCAAATAACATTTGCTTTTAAAAAATTAATTGCAATCAAAAATTACTTAAATATGTTTTATGTGAAGCTACGACCAACGAGCAATAAGACCAACTCAGAATGTTGATTGCCTAGAAAGGAATCGACAAGAAACTCCGCAGATACTCACCTAAAAAATATAATTATAATTTTTAAAAGTACTTTTGGCGCCAACATAGAAATAAAACTTTTAACTTTCATACAACATAATAGGTTTTAATAGATCCTCACGTTCATCAACAGCCTCCCTCGCCTCGATCGAGATCTCTACACGATCCCGAAGACCACGAGCAATGAACCTCTTCACTTCAATATCTTCAGCGCGTTGGCGTCGAGACAACTGCACCGCTATTGATATTAATTAAATCTTCAGAAACCTATTTATTTATTTATTTATTAATCCTTTATTGCACAATAAATTAAAGAATTGTACAAAAGGCGGGCTTACTGCTAAAGCATTCTCTACCAGCCAACCTTAGGACGTACAAGAGCAGACGTTTGTAGGTGTGCAAAATTGAGTATTAGTAAAAATCACATTAAGAAGAAGAAGAAAATGTTATATGTATTACAATAAGTTAAACAACAGTTTTGGAGCAAATTCATTAACATTTAAAAATGAGAAAAAAGTGTGTGTCTGTTGTGACACGCGACTGAAATGAACTTCTTACGAATGATTTCCATCATAGTTCAAAATTAAAATATTCTTTTACGCTTACGCCTTTAATAAACCACTGCTGGGCATAGGCCTCTTTGTTTCCATCATAGTTGTATCCTTTAATATCCCGCTACTGGGCATAGGCCTCTTTTCCCACGTAGGAGAAGCATCAGAGCTTAATTCACCACGCTATCAAATGATCGCTATCAGATGTTGATGAATAAATTCTAAAATAATTGAGCTCGATATATTTCGCCGTGCTCTACCTCGATGTTACGCAATAATAAGTAATATAAGAGATATTATACCATCATCAACAAGAGCATCAAGCAAGCGACGGACTTCATGACGCGGAGGAAACCTTTCCTCCGTTGACTTGATAACTTCTTCTCGACCTAAGAACATAAATACTTGATAATAATGAAGTGAATTTAGAAACTTAACTTAACTTTAACTAACTTTTTAACTGAGGTAGGGCACAGCAGGAATTCCCTGCTCAAAATATGGAACAGCACGACTGGGGTAGTACCTCGACCTTACAGAAGATCACAGCAAAATAATACTGTTTTCAAGCAGTATTGTGTTCCTGTTGGTGAGTAAGGTGACCAGAGCTCCTGGGGGAATTGGGGGATTGGGTCGGCAACGCGCTTGCAATGCTTCTGGTGTTGCAGGCGTCTAGAAGCTACGGTAATCGCTTACCATCAGGTGAGCCGTACGCTTGTTTGCCGAACAAGTGACATAAAAAAAAAGAAAATAGGTACAAAAATGACATTTTGATGCATCTTGATTGCATCCAATGTGATAAAATGTCCCACCACCGTCCCAAATCCACCACTAAATATTATTTAATTAATTTGAACCCAATATTACACAACTTATAATGCCAAGTATTAGAGTGGTTTACAATCGAATTCTTTTTTGTCTCTTCTCCTTAACTGTATTTGTCATTTTACGCTTTTTAATTTACGGTACCAGGACAGCTTGTAAATATTACGTCACAAATGCTAGTCGTCACCCATATTTAAATTAGGGTACAGAATAATTATTTCAATTTTCTTTATTTTGAAAACTAAGTTCATTAAGTTCAATCTCGCTTCCCCCTACTTCTATAAACATACAGTATCAGTTATCAATTCAGATTGCAGTACACTGCTGGACCTATGTCCAGGCCTATGCCTCCCCAAGCTTGCGCCAGACATCCCGGTTTTCCGCAATCCTCATCCAGCCTACACATATGGTATCATTAATCCCATATTAAATTCTAAATTCCTAAAATGAAATCGGTCAAAGCTATAATACAATTAAATATCTTACGTCGCGTGTGTACCCAACGAGGATCATCTCTCGACGCGGTCTCCACGGGTTCAGGAGATATTCCGCAGTACGCACATTTACAGTCGTCGTCCAAATCTCTTCCGCAACGCGTACACTTTTCTGTAAACAAACAAAATTATAATAAAAGTCAAAATCAAAATTGAACACGTTCAAGTACGCTTTAAGACAAAATCTAACGCTTTAGCCTGTAATATCCCACTACCGGGCATAGGCCTCTTTCCCCATGAAGGAGAAGGATCAGAGCTTAATCCACGATACTGCTCCAATGATGGTTGGCGGATATATTTACTTCTATGAGTAACGATCGCTATCAGGTGTACATGTTAGCAACCGGGACCGACGGCTTAACGTGCTCTCCGAGGCACGGTGGGGGGCATAGTACCTTGCTAATTTCTGATTTATTAGTCCATTTGAAGAAACTTTTACTTTCTTAAAATCTGCAAGTATTTAAGTTAACTGCCTTCTGTAAAATTATAGTATAAATATTCTTTTGTAGACCTCTCGCTGTTTTAATTGAATCGTATATCACTGTAAGTATAACCGTAAGTATCAACCTCTGTGGTAGACATATTATTATTACTACCTTCTTTAGCGACTCCATCATCGAGAACACCAAATATAATACTTCTTGCTTGTTCCAGTTTAGTCGCTTGAAGCGCTGACACGTGGTGTCTTGAAGCCGCTTTATGCGCTTCAGGGAGTAGGAACTGTTGGACCAACTCTGCTACCAGCTCATTTTGTTCTGCTGTAGACCTGGATTAATGGATAAAAATGACATAGAAAAGATATTAAGTAAGGGTATTTGTAAATTATTTAGTTCCACCACCATCACCATTCTACCATCGAACCGTAAGGCATGAGTCTGCACCGCTACGTGATTTCAAATCCCCCCGATCTCGCACTAACCGTTTTGCTTCCTCTTTCTTAATACGCACCGCAAAAATTTGGAATACCTTTCCGGCTTCCATTTTTCCAAATAATTATAACTTGGGTATCTTCAAATCAAAAGTGAATAGGCATCTTCTAGGCAAGCGCGCACTATCTTAGGCTGCATATTCACTTACCATCAGGTGACTATCTTAGGCTGCATATTCACTTACCATCAGGTGAGATCGCAGTCAAGCGCTAGTCTATATATTGAAATTAATATATATATATATATGTATATACAAAACATATGCTGTATAGTTACGGCAGTAAAGAATATATGTAGGAAATTAATCCACCACGCTGCTCCAATGCGGGTCTGGCGGATATTCATTTATTATGATATTTATTTTATATAGATTGTAAATTTGCAATAGCCATACTATTTTAAAAGTTTAATATAGCCGTTGAATTTGCTTCTTCGATGTAACACCATGAGAATAAAAAAAAAAATTAAAAAAGTAACTCTCCGGCGGGGAATCGAACCCCGGTCTCCCGCGTGACAGGCGGGGATACTGACCACTATACTACCGAAGACCGTGAGTGGAGACGCGAAATTGTGACACGTATTCAGAATATTAAGAGATAAAGAGCGTGCTTATCAATTGTAAATCCCACAATTTTGAAGGTGACAGCTGATACGGTCTCATAAATAACTTAAATTTATCTAAAGCCAGGGATGTCAAAGATACAGCCCGCGATCGCAATGCGTTACAGAAAGAAGAATCATGACTTCACTCGATTCCTCTACGGAAGTTTTGAAATGCGCACACTATTTTTTTTTTTTTCATTTTAATCTGCCCCGCCTTCACATTCTAAATTGAATATATGGCCTTCTTGAGTTTGACATCCTAAAATCAAAATCAAAAACAACTTTATTCAAATTGGCCCCAAGAGCGCTTTCCAATCGCCATTTTACAAGTTAAAATTTTAAAATGATTATTATTTTTGTAAAAGTGAAGCTACCACCGATTCGGAATGTAGATTCTGTAGAGAAGAATCGGCAAGAAATCCTGCAGTTACTCTTTTGATAATAACATATAAACTGTGTTTTAGCACAAAATTAGTAATATCTTGCATGAAATACAGCGTCACTAAGTCCGCATATCTTTATCAACTATAACCTGCACCGAATTATACGCTTTATCTATTATTATTTTTAATAAAAACTTTAAATTTATGTTGAGACAATTCCAAAATCGTTTGTGGGATTTTATTATACATGCGAATACTATAACCCAGAAAGGAGACATTTATTTTGCGCAGTCGAAAACTTGAAGTTACAATGATTCTAAACAATATAAATTGAGGTCAAATAAATATTATATAGAGGAATTAATCATTAGATATGATTTCAATTTTAAATTATTTGTTTACTAAAAAAAATACAATACATCTCAACAACAATCATACGATCTTTGTAATATTAAAATAACCGCTTTTTACTAGATGCATATGGCTGTATACACAGTAAATATACCAAAATAACATTTTTTACAATTTTTGTCTCTCAGTCTGTCAGTCTGTCTGTTGTTTCCGTCTGTAATCTCTAAAACGGCTGGACCGATTTTGACTGGAATTTCACTGACACATAGCTGATGTAGTAAAGAGTAACTTAGGCTACTTCTATTTTAGAAATATATTTATTTTATAACTCTGCGAACTGAACAATAACTTTTTCGTTAAATTCCACGCGGACGAAGTTGCGGACACAGCTAGTTTTACATATATTCATTACGTTTTATATATATTTTCAATGTCCATATCACTTTATTAATACTAAAATAAATAGTATAGTGGAAATTTTAAGATTATTTTCTTAAACAAAATTAAAACAACAACAATTCATTACATTTCAATAACATGTTTCGATACCGTACGTCATTTAATCCCGCATATATTGCATAGTCTAATATATAAAATTCTCGTGTCGCGGTGTTTGTAGTTAAACTCCTCCGAAGCGGCTTGACTGATTCTCATGAAGTGTGCATATTGGGTATGTCTGAGAATCAAACCACATCTATTTTTCATCCCACTAAATGTTAAAGGTAGTCCACCACTAAAATTTTTTTTTAATTTTTAGATAAATTATTTATTTTTTATTTTATTATGATTTGGCGTTGAAAATACATACAATCCTAAATTTTCACCCTTCTACCACAAACCCCTATTTTTAAATAGCGTTTAGCGGCAAGAAGACGTTTGCAGAGTCAGCTAGTAGTATTATAAAATCTAATTTAAACTACAGATGCTGTTGAATCATAGCACATCGATCATAATAAATTGTTATTTGACTCATCATATATAATTTAACATCATAATTTATATAATTTTATTATTTTTGTCAATAGTTGATACTTTGTGGGATTCCAATCCCAACATGAGATGGACAGTACGTTTATTTTCTAACCTAGTCATATTAAAAAGATACTAGTAATCGCCCAGTAGTCGGAATTCGACCATAATTCATTTCAATTATAAGTTTGAACATTGTTAAGGTTCTGTCGTCAAAGACTATACTTCTATTATAATAAACAAAAGAGTATACATGCGTTTGTGTGTCAAATATATGGTAGTGTGTATAATGTTTTTTTTTTATTAATTTAATGTATTTTTTATGCATAATTAAAAATACTCCTTCTCTATATAAACTATAAGTGTACGAAATGTCATACTCCTTCGTCCGCGCAAATTTTATAAAAAGGTGTACAACGTTTTTGCTTCACGTACTCGTATTATATTGAAAGAAATTACTAAGCTAAACTATTTAAGTATACATAAAACGATGCTCTAGATGTATTAACATAAATGTCAGGTCACTCACATAGAACCGTGTTCGAGTAGCGATTGGTCGACGGCGTCAGCACTAGCACGCGCCCGCGACACCGCCTGCTCCTCGGCCGCCAACTCCACACCCTCACGAGTCACATCACGGAGATATGCGTCCACCGTCTCCTGGGTTACTCCTAGCACCTGTTTGTTATGTGTTTAGTTTACTCGAGACCAATATCAATAATTATGCTTGCTCGCAAACGAAAAAAAACTACTTACTTCAATACACCGTTAGTATGACGTAGGTTGTCGAAAAAATTATTAAATAATATGCGTTATTAGAGATAAGACGAATTATACTTGTTAGACCTTGTAACTGAATTTAGATATATTAAACTAGCTTCTGTCCGCGACTTCGTCCGCGTGGAGCAGTTTCCTTGGGCTAACTGGGGAAGCTCTCAAAAAGAAAAAGCCCCGATTTTGAGACATTCTTCATTGGTGCTCCGCTCTTATTGGTCTTAGCGTAATAATATATAGCTTATAGCCTTCTTCGATAAATGGGCTATCTAACACTGAAAGAATTTTTCAAATCGGACCAGTAGTTCCTGAGATTAGCGCGTTCAAATAAACAAACAAACAAACAAACTTTTCAGCTTTATAATATTAGTATAGATATGGAGTAGACTAAATTTGTGCGTTGGTGATGTAGCAGACATTGTCAAAGTGAAAAAATATTTATACGATTAGGTTCCTTCGCCTACACGGAGAAATTATGCCCAGCAGTGGGGTATTACAGGCTAGTGATTTTAGTTATTCTTTTTAAAATCGATAAAAAATGCATCGGTACTGTCTGAATGGGTTACTTGAACTGGTCAATGTGAACACGGATTTCTAATTTACTACGATTTAATAATAATTGGTCAAGGTCGTGACTAAACTGAGTGATAACAATGAGTCACTACTTTCTTAATTCCGTAATCTACGTAAGATTACCGATCGGGGTTGGGTGAGGAGCGTGGAGAACCGGGATGTCTGGCGAGAATTTGGGGAGGCCTATGTCCAGCAGTGGACTGCGATAGTCTGAAGCGAAGCTATACTTTTTTTTTATGTCACTAGGTCGGCAAACAAGCGTACGGCTCATCTGATGGTAAGAGATTACCGTAGCTTATAGACGCCTGCAACACCAGAAGCATCGCAAGCGCGTTGCCGACCAAAACCCCAATCCCCCCAGGAGCTCTGGTCACCTTACTCACCAACAGGAACACAATAGTGCTCGAAAACAGTATTATTTAGCTGTGATCTTCTGTAAGGTCAAGGCTGCCCCCAGTCGAGCTGCTCCATATTTTGAACAGGAAATTCCTGCTGAACCCTACCTCAGTTAGTAAGGTAGTCACGTCAAAGTCAGTTAGTAAGTAGGTCTGTTTATTACTATGCTATATATTATGTACCTGTTTAAACATCTCATCGTGCTCGCGTCTGCGGTGTTCTTCCTTCTGTCTTCGGCCCGCTTCCGCTGCTTCACGCATTGTTTTCTCTCGAACTATTGATAAGAATGCAATATGAATTTGTAATTAGGAATCATAATTATTTCTCTCAATATATACGTCCAGGTATAACAGTTATTGACCCTTAAGGAAATAAGGACGCTCCGAGAAGCCTGTGAACGCCCCAGGAGGCTTCTGAGCTGGAAGGAGCTGCTGGAGTGCTCTTTTCACGCATAACGGACCACCTTTGTGTCTAAATGAGGAAAACCGAGCCCACAACAAAACAAAACAGTTATTGACACATTCGAAGCCTAATAATTTTATTAAACAAGAAATCCAAGAGAAGTTATTTTAAGAAAGTTTTGGTAGTTTGGTGAAAAGAATAGACACTATATAAACCGAATTTCCCGAATTTAAATCAAATAACTTAAAAAATTTATATTCCAGAATATTCCACAACAGAAGTTTCAAGGATAAAGGCGTTAGTTAGCACCGCAGAAACGCTAGAAATGTAATTTCAAATTTATAAAATTAATCCTTTACTGTACTCAGTAAAAGTTGAAAGTTGTAAAGTTAAAGATGAACTTTAAAATGATTTTACAATATGATCATTCCAGTCACACATACACACGATTACTGTCGTTTATGGCACAATACAGTCTCCAATACATGATGTATACAAACAGAAACATATAAAGAACTTAAATAAAAGAAATTGTTTAGGTTTTTTTTATTATATTATGGGCTTACTCTTGACCCCAGTCTAGCTCTAGAGAAGACACGAGGTCGAGGATGGAGCGAACTCGCCCAGAAGAAGCCGGTTCAGTCGCGCATTAAACATGTTCGGGTTGTATCGGAAATAATTCGGTTGTACTCGGAAATACAGACGCCGGCAGGGAATTCCACTCCTTGGCCGTGCACATTAAAAAAGATGATTCGAAGCGCTTTGTAAGTATGAAGGGTATATCAATCAGGTAGGGATGAAAGCCTGTGGTACATCTGTAAGTCCGGTGGAAGAAAGGAGATGGGGGTATGAGCTTGTGCAGCTCCAGGGCACACTCCCCAAAGTTTTTGTGTGTCCAAATATCCACCTACGCGCTATCAATATGAAGGCGTGTTGCCGCCTCTCCTCCTTCAGCCTGCGGAGCTCCTTCTCCAGGAAGTCCAGAGCAGCGGAGACTGCCCCCCCACACAGCTCCTCCACGAGAGCTGATATTGCTTCCTCCTGTAATAAATCGTTACATACTAAACGGAATAAATTAAAACCCAGCGAAATTAATCTTAAAACATCTTCTCTTCTCTTCTGAGGATCTCAACAGACTTAATAACACTAGAGGGGTACCATACAAATAGATTTAAATTATACTAATATTATAAAGCTGAAAAGTTTGTTTGTTTGTTGAAAGTATTCTGTTTTTATTGGATAGCCTGTTTAACGAGGATGGCTATAGGCTATTTTTTTCTGAAATTAACGCATGTACAACAGCGGGGAACTGCTAGGATATTATGATCTAGTCGGGGCGAGGTGGCGAATGCTAGGGCGACCCCATCTCGCCCCACCCAGGCGGACGACTGCTCATACGTGGTGGTTTTTTAGTCAGTAGGAGTCTGACATAACCCTCTGGCGCTCCCTCGCTGGAGGGTATCCATGAAGGATTTTCTCCACGTAAAAAATAAATTATAATCTAGTGAGAATTATTTATAATAAATTAGGCAATTGCGTCCTCTTTCTCAAGGTTGTCCGGAAGCGATCGCTCTTTAGCTATAAGACAGCCTTTTAATCTATATAAATAATATAAAGAGGTAAAGTTTCTAACTTTGTTTGTTTGTAGGGGGTAACTTTCGCAAATACTGATCTGATCATGAAAATTCTTTCACTAACAGAAAGCTACACTATTCGGGAGTGATATAGGCTATATTTTATTGTGATTGGACAAAAAATTCAGTAGAAAATCTTATATATAAAAATCTCGTGTTATAGTGTTAGTGTTACAGTACGCCTCCGAAACGGCTGATCTGTTTTTATTAAATTTTGTGTGCTAATCGGGTAGGTCTGAGAATCGGCCAACATCTATTTTTCATACAGCTAAGTTATAAGGAGGGGGATTAGGGGGGGGGGGGGGTTAATAACATATACGGCAAAACGACATTTATGGGGTCAGCTAGTAAAGTATAATTTTATTATGATATTAATAAACGCCTCACACTCATTGGCTTACTATGTGCCGGGGGTCCGGAAACACACACAAAACACAAGCACAAACGCCCAGACCACGACGAAAATCTGTAAGACCAAGACAAATGTCTGTTGTGAGTGGAAAGCGAGCCCGCAACCGTCAGTACAACAACCATAAGCTGTGACCTTTGCGCTACCGTATCGGCAAATGTATTTTATTGTGATTGTTTTATAAGGTTAGTAATTATTATTAAGATAACGATCGGTCAAGATTCAGATACTTAAAAACTCCAACAAAAACAAACAAACCATTCAGAAGAAATTATCAAAAGTATTAAGTTCTAGAACGAAACCGATGTTCTCCTAATACCACTTACTTTTTGCTCCTGCTCTGAACGTATAGCCTGGTACTCCCTGGCGCGGGCCTCCTCCCTGGCGATACGAGCTCGGTCCTCTTTCTGGAGACCGTGCGTGGTCTTCAACTCTTCCGTCAGTTCTGCTGCCCTGGTACGACCTTCAAACATCTGCCAAACAAATTATTTATTATTACGACTGAGGTAGGTCAACGATTTGATGCAGGCGTTTTCAGAAGTACATACTTTATGACGATTTATTTATATTTATATGAATTATGTTGAATTGCGGATAATTATTTGATTACGATAGCCTTGCTGAAGGAAATGCACTACAATTAATTATAACTATATCCAGAAAGAATTAATACGCTAGTTAGAATTATATTTAAAATCACAATTTTTTATGAGCTAATGACATTTTGATGAACCCTTCATAATCTCATTGTTCGTCTGCTTTATTTTTTTTTAATATGTAGACTAGCGCTTCACTACGATCTCACCTGATGGTAAGTGAAGATGCAGCCTAAGATAGTGCGCGCTTGCCTAGAAGATGCCTATTCACTCTTGATTTGAAGATACCCAAGTTATAATTATTTGGAAAAACGGAAGCCGAAAGGGCATTCCAAATTTTTGCGGTGCGTATTAAGAAAGAGGAAGCAAAACGCTTAGTGTGAGAGGGGGGGATTTCAACCACGTAGCGGTGCAGACTCATGCGATGCCTTGCGGTTCAGTGGTAGAATGGTGATGGTGGAGCCAAATTGTACAGTTCCTGAGCACACTCTCTAAAATATATTCTGTAAAATACAGACAGACAGGCAACCTTGCGCCGACGTTCTAGTATTTAATTAAAACTATGCTCAAAGAATTAGGATCATGATAAGCCATTTCATTAATATTAAGTCTGGACTGGGACTCACCAAATTCTGAACAGCACGACCACGAAGAACCTTCTGGAGTGTTAGCGCTGCCTGGTGAGATGCTTCATCCTCTTCTGGAACTGCTTCCACTTCAGGAGTTGGGGGTCTTGGCGTCTCTGTGAGGCGACGAGGTTTGAGCACCCTGAGTGGACCAGCTGAAGTTGTAACAGCACCGAGTCGAGCCTCTGGATGAACAAAAATTATAATTATATAACTCTTCAAACTTTAGGATGATATTGGAAAATCTAATTGTTTCCTGAATTCACTTACATACCAACCAATAAGGGTAAAAGCAAAAAAGTTTGTATATGAGTCCATTTTTTAATTACAAATGTTTTTTTTTTTAATCTTTTATTTATTTATAAAAGGTTTATTATTATATTGAATATAGGAACTTACGTTAGCATTACTTTCACTACAACTTATTTATAAAGATTATAAAACATGAAAACTTTACTTGAATTTTAAAACAAAAAGCTTGCCTCTTAAAATGATAATTGTGTTTGCTCACAAACGAAAAAAAACCGACTTCAATTTCATCGACGAGTAATACAACGTAAAACGAAAAAAGAGTCAAGTAACTACGCGTTATCAAAGATTACTCAAAGAGTAGTTATCAGATCTCGATAAAATTTATATGGTTAAATTGAAAATTATCAAAATCAGTAAAAAGTTATTGCAGATTTTCGAGAGTTTCCCTCGATTTCTCTGGGATGCCATCATCAGATCCTGGTTTCCTTATCATGGTACCAAACTAGGGATATCCCCTTTCCAACAAAAAAGAATTATTAAAATCGGTACATCCAGTAGAAAGTTATGCGGTATAATACAACGTAGGTCGACGAAAAAAGCGTCAAGTAAAAACGCATTATTAGATATAACTCGAAAAGTAGTTGTTAGATCTCAAATAAATTTAAATGGGACCAATTGGCACACACTACCTTTCGATTAAAAAAAAATTTGTCGAAATCGGTCCACACGGTCAAAAGTTCTGTCGGAAGTCGGTTAAAAATTATATTTAGAAGAAGTAATTATGACTGAAGACGTGGTTAAATTAATTTTAACTTCTAGTCTGATGGACAATATGAATCAAAATATAAGAAATATGGTTATATTTAACTGCAATAAATAGTATATCTAGTAGTTTTATCCGTATGTTACAAGAAAAAGTATGTGTCTAAAACGAAATAACTTTTTCGAATTCTATCGCGGTTTGTTAGGTTTTATAGATGCCCGACGTTTCGGAGACTTTACAGCAACCATGGTCACGGGAGGAGGGATGTTCTCTCGTGACCATGGTTGCTGTAATATTCGAAAAATCGCCATAAAATCCGATAAAGTTGTTTCATTATAATGAGTGAAAATCGCATAAATATTATAAAAATAATATCCATCTATTTTTTATATAAAACAAAATCTTACTTTTCAAATCATTATGCAAGTTTTCCAGGAACTGCTCGCTCCACTTCGTCTCCCTCTGGCAGAGCTGAGTGGTGTCACGCGGGAGGTGGTGACCGGAACAGGTTCTGGTTAAGTTCTGACCGCACTGCTTCAACCATGCCGGTGGTGCAGATAGCTGCTCGTGATCTTCTAGAGCTAGAATTGAGGAGACATGTTTTTGATGAGCTTAGAAAGACGATTAGATTAAACCTAGGTAAAAAGACTGTGATAACTGAACATCGTAAAGTATCAGCTTCATTAACTTCATAAAAACATGGACACGTGCTGTCCAAATTATCATATTCTCATATTTCACCAAAATTCCTGGTTTTCCGCAATCCTCATGCAAAGTACCTCGTACAAGAATAGAAGAAAAAGAATTGCCCATACCGAGCTACGAGAGGATATGAAATCTATAGAAATTTGGTATGCATTTGTCCATGTTTTTATAGGGTTTAATGAGAATTTTGCCATAGGGTAGAAATTGAATTAGTTTACAAAACTTTTAAATAATAAAATGACACACTTAAGTTCGGCTGTATTCAGAAAATGCTTGTTTTTTTCTTACTAATTGTTAAATGTGGAACTTGTCCCGTTTCAAATTTGACGTTTCGTACGGAAAACAAAACGTTTCTGAATATAACGAGCAAGATTTATTGTAGTTTGCCATTTAACTAGAGCTGTTATATTCGATCAAATTTCTAGAGCTGAAATAATGTTCTAAAAGGGGTAATTCATTTTTTTTATGCAAAAAACTGTATGTGTACTTATGTACGCACGTAAGAAGTTATACGTCATTGGCTAATTTTACGTTGCTAACTTCGTTGACTAACTAACATATTTCATACATAAAAAAAATTGCGTTTATTTGGATACCATAAAACATTTCTACACGCATTTTCTAAGTTTTCTAAACTAGAATAAATTAGAAAACCCAAATTGATATTTCTACTACTACGAATTTTTCACTTATTATAAAACTTTTGTTTCTTTAGGTCTGTTTCATCGGTTGTGGCTAAAATTTATCCAGCACATAAGTTAGGAATATATTTAACATCATCATCATCATAATTCCAGCCTATTGCAGTCCACTGCTGGACATAGGCCTCCACAAGTTCGCGCCAAAAATGCGCGAACTCATGTGTGTTGCCCATAGTCACCACGCCGGACAGGCGGGTTGGTGACCGCAGGGCTGGCTTTCTCGCACCGAAGACGCTGCTGCCCGTCTTCGGCCTGTGTGTTTGAAAGCCAGCAGTTGGATGGTTATCCCGCCATCGGTCGGCTTCTTAAGTTCCAAGGTGGTAGTGGAACTGTGTTATCCCTTAGTCGCCTCTTACGACACCCACGGGAAGAGAAGGGGTGGCTATATTCTTTGGTGCCGTAGCCACGCAGCATATTTAACAGCAGGAGGTAAAATAAGCTATTAAGACTTGTTTCTCCTCAATTAACTAAACTACAACATTTAGATTAATTTTGGCGAATAGAAATATCTCATAAATATAGTAGAATTCGACGGTAAAATAATAGGATTGTAAATCAAAACTTTTGTCTGTCGGATTCAAATATCCACAAATGGTGGAACTGGTCCTTAGATACTTACATAGTAAATTAGGATCGTAAACGATCTCGGCGTGTCTCCTCCTTGCCTGGTACCCGTGCCTCGCTCGAGGGGCGTACAGATCCGACGTTGGGTCCTGTGCCGCTCGAGTGGCCGACCCTCCACCTCTAGCCGCCCTCATGTCTTGAATTAGACCCAATTTACCACCACTTTGATGAGTTTTGGCTAGCTTGCGAAGTTCTAGAAGGATTTTTTTTATAATTAATTAATTGATTCTTTGATTTGATGATTCCTTCCCAATCGAACACATTTTATTGCTCATATAGGTATACAAAGATGTCTTCAGTACTAATACAAGCCATACTCGGCCGTGTGGCGTACAATTAATTATTATTTCTTAAATTAGGTTTTCTAACTTAATTTATAAAGTTAGTTTGTTAAGATTATAAAGCAGTTTTAAAGTCATCATTTTCCCTTTTTTTTGTCGACTGCTGACATTAGCATTTACCAACATTAAAGTATTAAAGCAAAATCTTTAATTCTTGTTATATTATCGTCCAATCACTACGGTTAAATAATATCTTTGAAGATAGAACTTATCAATCAACATCAATCAGGAATAAATCTACCAACAATTATAGCAGAGCGTCGGATTAAGCTTCATATCAGCAGTGCATCAAGCAGTGCTGGCTTTGTCGCACCGAAAACGCTGCTGCCCGTCTTCGGTCTGTGTATTTCAAAGCTAGCAGTTAGATGGTTATCCCGCCATCAGTCGGCTTTTTAAGTTCCAAGGTGGTAGTGGAACTGTGTTATCTCTTAGTCGCCTCTTACTACACCCACGGGAAGAGAGGGGGTGGCTACTGCCGGAACCACAAAGCTTCATATACAAAATAACAATCGCGGTAACTCCTCATTAGTTCACTGTGGCTCAGGCTTTTGTCTATCACAAGAACCCGGGAAACTCATTATTGTATGTAAATATTTTTATGAATACAGCATTATTATTATTATTAGCTCTCATAGAAACAAAAGTGTTCAAAGTGACTGTAAAAGTTAAAAAACGTATAGAAATAAAACCGGCTAAGTTCGAGTCGGACTCGCGGACGAAGGGTTCCGTACCATTGATTGGCTAGATAAAATATTTAGACAATTTTTTTTGTCAAAATATTTATTTTATTTTTTATTAAATTAAAAGTACAACTGAGTATTTTGTGAATATTTCAAGTGCCTAGCTGTTGCCTTGACTGATATCGAACAAAAAAGGGCCAAAAAATCGCAGTTGTTCTATGGGAGCCTCCCCCTTAAATATTTATTTTATTTTGGATTTAGTATTTGTTGTTATAGCGGCAACAGAAATACATAATTTGTGACAAGTTAACTGATTAGCTATTGCAGTTCTTGAGACACACAGACCTGGTGACACACAGACGGACAGATAGCGAACTCTTAGTAATAGAGTCCCGTTTGAACCCTTTTGGTACGGAACCCTAAAAACGAGTGTACTTTAGACCACACGACTGAAGTAAATCTTCTTTAGCAATAGACCTGCACTGTGTCTTACTCGTAGATATACGAAACGTAACTGGCTATGAGAGAAAGAGAGAAAGAAAATGTGTGCTCGTACCTTTCTCTCTTGCTTCGTTTGCCTCGTCCGATCACGCTCTGGTCACGCATACGTCAGCTTAAACCCCAAGTCAAGCGTGCACCAAGAAGTTTTACTTCAAAAAACTTATTATCACCAGCTTGCAATTGCAAGCTGTTACAAAACAGTACCTCTGTCCCTCTTCCGTCTAATGCTCTCGATCTTTCGTTCCATGTCAGTCTTCTTATCGGTCCAGAGCTTCGCCAACTTCCTGCCTGTACGACTCGTGTTCTGTCTGCGTTGCTGTGCCTGCATCTTGTGGAGTAGGGCGAGACGTATGTCTTGGAGCTCGTCGATTTCCTGAAATATGTTTTGAATACTCTTCAACATGAAATTTGGGAGTCATATTTGTATATTTTACCGATGATTATCTATCTGGCAATCCGCAGTGGAGCAGCGTGTTGGATTAGGCTCTGATCCTTCTCCTACACGGAGTAAGAGGCCTATGCCCCGTGTGATGTTATTTGGATCATGAATCTATCTGGTGTAGTAGTTCCAAAAATTCCTGTAGCATCGACTATCTCCTATTCTTTTTGCGCTTTAATCACCTTAACAGTATCACAGGCAGGCACATATTTGTTTCTGAGCTATAATGTATATGAATAGTGCATAAAGAGAGCTGTGTGGTTACGGTAGTTAGAATATAGCCATTTCCTCTCTTCCCGTGGGTGTCGAAAGAGGCGACTAAGGGATAACACAGTTCCACTACCACCTTGGAACTTAAAAAGCCGTCTGATGGCGGGATAACCATCAAACTGCTGGCTTTGAAATACACTGGCCGAAGATGGGGTGCAGCGTCTTCGGTGCGACAAAGCCAGCCCTGCGGTCAACAACCCACCTGCCCAGCGTGGTGACTATGGGCAAAAAACATGAGTTCACGCCATTTTTGGCGCGAACTTGTGGAGGCCACGTCCATCAGTGAAGTGTATTAGGCTGAAGTGTGTATGTGTGTGTGTGTGTGTGTGTGTGTGTGAGTACGTAAAGTCATTGGTTTCTACTGTTATCACAAAGAGTTGTCAACGATTGGTACTTTTAATTTGGTGTTAATAGACCCGGAAAAGAATGTTAATACAGTTTAAGCGTCCATCTTTCTTCTATCTAATAAAAAGGTTTACAGGCAATCAGAGGCTTCTTAGTTCAGTTCCTATTTAAGTGAAAAATCTACTTTGAAGTAAGACCTCCTAGAACAACTGAAAACCTAACAAATTCAATTTTAAAAAAACGCCTGATAGAATTATATTATTTTTTTTTTTCCATGTAATTTACTGTTTTCAGTAAATTACTTGGAATTGTATCCATGGATACTCTCGATACCAGACGGTAATAAATTTCGAACAATGAGCAGAACTCACCGCTTCTCTAAATATCCAGTCCTTAGTTTCGATGTCTGTTATGATGGCGTCTCTATTCTTCACCCAGCGAGGGTACCCACCCTTCTCCACCAGCTCCGACCACTTGCGTGCGTGACGCATCCTAGTGGAAAATAATCGACAAAAAAGAACTTGCAAATATTTTTCTTGATCCGATTTACAAAATATCTATTAATAACTGAATATAACATTAATTAAAATGGAGAAATAATGGGTTTCAATGTAGTAGCGTAGGTACATCCGTCTACATACATCCGCAAAGAAACAGCGTGGAAAAATTGGGAGGATAAGGATCTTAATATCAATGAGGCTGTAGTGACATCTTACACAGCAGTGGGTAAATCTTAGACAATTTTTAGTTGCTTTGTCCCTTTTTTATACAACTAGGTCGGCAATCAAGGGTACGGCTACCTGATGGTAAGCGATTACCGAAACCTAGAAACACACGGAGCACTCCCAATCCTCCCAGAAGCTATGATCACCTTACTGACCACAGGAACACAACACTGCTTGAAAGCAGTATTACTTAGATGTGATCTTCAGTGTGTCAGGTCGCTCCAGATTTTGAGCAGGATATTTCCTGCCGTGCTCAACCTCAGTTAAAATAATGTATTCTATGTTTATCACTGTTGAATTACGAACTACAAGAAGTTTGACAAATATTCTAAAATTAAATCACACGCTTGAGATATCTAAGTGTTTAGATAAATTAACAACACTTACTTGTTAATAATTTCAGTTGTGTGAAAGTCGGCCGGTAGATCACCAATACGATATGGGTTTCCTGTTCCTAGAAAAATATAATCATAAGCTTTAGGCGACTACAGAAACATGGATTTTTTTAGGGTTCCGTACCTCAAAAGGAAAAAAACGGAACGCTTATAGAATTTTTTGTTTGTTGTCCATCCGTCTGTCAAGACGCTTTTTTTCAGGAACGCGTGGAAGTATCAAGCTGAAATTCATCAAATACTCAAGTCTACTGTCCTTCAGAGTTGTGAAAAAATTAAACTTCTAAGCCAACACAATCAAAAGATACAGCCGTTTAGGCTGCAAATTTTCGACACTCATAAGGGAATCAAACCCACAAACAGGCTACTTCCCGTGAACTCAGAATCTTGAAACTTGGTACGATCCAACGTCTTATAGGACAAATAAAGGAAAAATTGCGAAAATCATAAATTTTTAGTTACATCATATAATAAAAATGACGATATCGATAATAAAATGACGCCGCGTTGGCGCAACGGTCACAGCCATGGATTGTACCTGTTGCGCTGGCGGTTGCGGGTTTGATCTCCGCACATGACAAACATTTGTATTGGCCATACAGGTGTTTACCGTGGTCTGGGTGTTTGTGAAGACCTTGTAGGTCTCCCCACGTGCCTCGGAGAGCACGCTAAGCCGTCGGCTCGGTTGTTATCATGTACACCTGATAGCGATCATTACTCATAGTAGGGAATATATCCGACAACCCATATTGGAGCAACGTGGTGGATTAAGCTCTGATCCTTCTCCTACATGGGGAAAGAGGTCCATGCCCAGTAGTGGGATATTACAGGCTGAAGCGATAGTAAAAATATTTTAATAATTTTTGTACGGAACCCTTGGTGCGCGGGGCTGACCCGCACTTGGCCGCTTTTTTATGTTATTACCAGGTAAAAATGACTAGAATGATGAAAACTACGGCGGCTCTTAATAAATACCGAAAAGTATGAAATCCAAATTATCACTTTCGCCACACACCCCATTCCAACTTATCTAGGAACATCACTTCCGGCGTGTTCTCACAATCTTCCGCCGGCACAGCGTCCGGTTGCCATGGCGTCGTCTGAGCCGAGGATTCCCTATAAAGGAATTTAGACATTTATCTATAATATGGAACTTTGTTTCTTAATATAAAGAAAAAAAAATAGATTTTTCGTAATGAATAAACACAAAAAAACTTATATTTTTTCACTTGAGAATGTGATATACTATTTATAATATGAGAAAATGGACCATGCAAAATCGTCTAATATAAGCGGGCGTAACCGCAAGCGGATTTTTAGATTCTGATGATTTATAATATTGGTATAATTCCACCATACATTGTTTGCTGAACCTATTTCATCCTTTTTTACAATTACTGTCAAAAAGGATGAAATAGGTTCAGATATCTGTTTAATGAATAAAAACTAGGAACATAGGGATGTCTGCTAAAAATCTGGTTCGAACGCTGGATATAATATAGCCTGGCTAAGAATTCTCTAGCCTACTCGCTAACGATTTCTTACCACTAGATCACTCTTGTGCTGTGTGGCTACGGCACTAAAGAATTTAGCCACCCCTCTCTTCCCGTGGGTGTCGTAAGAGGCGACTAAGGGATAACAAGGTTCCACAACCACCTTGGAACTTAAGAAGCCGACCGATGGCGGGATAACCATCCAACTGCTGGCTTTGAAATACACAGGCCGAAGACGGGCAGCAGCGTCTTCGGTGCGACAAAGCCAGTACTGCGGTCACCAACCCGCCTGCCCAGCGTGGTGACTATGGGCAAAACACATGAGTTCACGTTATTTTTGGCGTGAACTTGTGGAGGCCTATGTCCAGCAGTGGACTGTATAGGCTGTAATGATAAGATCACTCTTGTTAGTTTGGCCGTCAAGTCAAGGGTATGTAAGCTTTTTTGTTCAACTTCAAGAGGCCATATTTCGAAAACGAAGCCAAGTTGCCACTTATTGAATTTGCTGTTTGCTTAGTGGGACCTAAGTCTAGTCTCCTTTTCAGACAATTTTACAATACCCACCTGTATAAGCTCTGTGTTCCCCTGTTTTTCGGCTTTGTAGGTATGACGGTCATCAGTGGCGTTGGGGGTTGGAAGTCTGGCGTGGCACTTTTCATTGGACACAGCTTTTTTGGCCTGATTCAAATTGAAAATTGTTATAGTTAAAGGAAATTCTTAGTTTTTAGTTTAAGACAAACGTTCCCATAATGCTGCTGTGTGGCTACGGCACTAAAGAATTTAGCCACTCCCTCTCTTCCCGTGGGTGTCGTAAGAGGCGACTAAGGGATAACAAGGTTCCACAACCATCTTGGAACTTAAAAAGCCGACCGATGGCGGGATAACCATCCAACTACTGGCTTTGAAATACACAGGCCGAAGACGGGCAGCAGCGTCTTCGGTGCGACAAAGCCAGTCCTGCGGTCACCAACCCGCCTGCCCAGCGTGGTGACTATGGGCAGAGCACATGAGTTCACGTTATTTTTAGCGTAAACTTGTGGAGGCCTATGTCCAGCAGTGGACTGTATAGGCTGTAATGATGGTTCCCATAATGAGACTGAAACGGTCGCTGGTTCAATTCCTGCTCGGGACAAATATTTTAGATTGTTATAGTTTTGTAGGCTTTCCGTCGTTTGTTGGAGAACACGTAAAGCCATATGTATAGGCTATTAACTTAGGTAGACCGGACTTGATGGCAATAGCGATTAGACAATAGCCGTTAGTCATGTACTAACATGATATGTAAAGCCATCGGTCCCGGTAGCAATCGTTACTTGTAGGTAAAAAAATTTTTTTAAGCTTGCGGTGGAATATTTGGTATATCACAAACACCGCAAACTAAAATATTTATACAAAAAAAAAAAAAGCAGATAAATACAGATCAATAAAAAAATGAATACAAAACTAAATTCTAAAGAGAAAAAAAAGTTAAAAAAAAAAACAAAAAAAGAAGAAAAACAATCTAATTTAAAATTAAATAATAATAAAAATATATTAATGTCTGTAAATTTACCAAATATAATATAAAAAAGAAGCCTTGTCGACACTTACATACTAAATGAACCATTGATTGCTACAATTGGCCATTTCAGTTCCGCACAGCGATAAAAGCCACTGGGGCAAAAGTTACCATAGACACCTGGACACTAGATAGCGATCGTTACTTATAGTAGGGAATATATCCGACCACCCGCAGTGGAACATCATGGTGGATTATGCTTCGACCCTTATCATAAACAAAGAGGCCTATGCTGTGGAATGTTACAGACAGATTCACAGTAAAAAAAAAGTTATATAAGGGTACCCACGCTGTACAATATTTGAAACGGTCTTTCCCAGCAAGTTCGGGCGTGGGAACGCTGCGTACCCTGTCCACTCTCTCCAAGTAGGCGCCGTAAGAGCGATCCACGTGGGGAGGTAAGCGGCAGTTTGGGTGATACACTGGTATATTAAAAAACTATGCTATTGAACGTGCGCTATTTATTTATTTATTGTATTGTACAAGGGCGAGATTAATGCTAGAATTATTTATGCTAGATAAAATAAATAAATATCTACACAGTACACACGGTCGTCTGCTCCTAAAGTAAGCAATTTAATGCTTGTGTTATATGTAACAGCCATGTAGCAACATAAGTACATATATAAATATATAAATAAATATTTATATTACACCCAGACTCAGGGTGGGAATCGAACCCACAATTCTCGGAGCAGAAAGCAGGGTCACTACCAACTGCGCCAACAGGCTAGTCTAGATGTACCTACCTATAAGTGAAACAATACTCCTCCGAAACAGCGGTTTTTATGAAATTTTATGTGCATATCGGGTAGGTCTGAGAATCGGCCAACATCTCTTTTTCATAACCTTAAGTTAGAAGGGGGAGGGGGGGGTATAACATATATGGCAAAACAACGTTTGTGGGATCAGCTGGTGTATTTATAAATCTAAAGAGTAATAATTGTAATACGATTTAGTAATACGATTTTTCATTACTGATTAAATCGTAATACTACTTACTGCTTAACATAATTTCTACACTAAACCATTAAAATCTGAACTTACCAACTTGCATTCTTGGGAACTGACGGAGTTCTGAGAACATGGACTTGTAAACTGGCTGGATCGACTACAATAGAAGATAATAAAAAAAGTGTGTACGTGTGCAATTCGCAAAAGCAAAAATGTAACTTGTAGGAAGTTGGAGGAAGGTAGGCAGTTGCGATTTGTTTTGTTGACGATGATCTCGGTTTCGTGATAAAGATCGTAAGCGCCATGAAAATCGCGTCGCTCATGCGTTTTGAGCAGTAATCCTCTCTCCTTTCTGGGTCATGGTATTCGCATGTATAATAAAATCCCACAAACAATTTTGGAATTGTCTCAGCATAAATTAAAAGTTTTTATTAAAGCGTATTCATTCAGGATTACATAGTTGATAAAGATGTGTGGACTTAGTGACGCTGTATTTTATGCAACATGTTACTAATTTTGTACTAAAACACAGTTTATTTATTATTTTGAACAGAGTAACTGCGGAGTTTCTTGCCGATTGTTCTCTGCAGAACCTACATTCCGAATCGGTGGTAGCTTCACTTTTACAAAAATAATATTTTATTTTTAAAGTTTTTAATTTGTAAAATGACGATTCGAAAGTGCTCTTGGAGCCTATATTTGAATAAAGCTGTTTTTGATTTGGATTTTGATTTTGAATGAGCTCCTATAGTTACATTTATGTGTGTGTGTAATTCACACACGGCAGAAGTGTAACTTCTGAAAAGTGGACGAGCGATATTTTTCAGCCATAAAATACAGTTTAATGTATTCATTCATTCTCTCCTATACATTTATGTTTCTTATCGTGACGCATTTTCGTTTCATCGAGTTTTAAATCACAAAAAAGTCAATTCGGTTTAGTAGCGATAGTATTTGCAATACAGACATTAATTACTAGTATGAGTTTTTGGTTTATGGCCCTTTTGGAGCTGCTTTGATGAGTACGTTATTCCAACACCCTCTATTCATTTGAGGTAGAGCCAAGCAGGAAATATCCTGCTGAAAATCAGGAACATACCATTTGGGGAAGTACTTGAACCTTACAGAAGATCACATCTAAATAACACCGCTCTGGTGTTGTCTTGTGCTCCTGTGTGAGTAAGGTGACCAGAGCTCCTGAGGGATTGGGAATAGGGTCGGCAACGCGCTGCAATGCCTCTGGTGTTGCAGACGTGAATAGGCTATGATAACCGCTTAACGTCACGTGAACCGTACGCTTGTTTACCACCACAGACAAAAAAAAATGCCATAATTTATCTGCAACCCCGTCGGAAAATATAATATGATACAGTGTTTTTACGGATCCCCGATTCAAAGATTCACCGCTCCTGTGGGGCGTTGTAATAGTAGTAGTAATGTAAATAATTACTTACAACTTGTGCTGATGCCATTGCAGCCTTAAACGCGGTCCTCGCGTAGTCTCGCGCACCAGATACTATGAATGCCGAGTCTGTGAATCGTCCACAATTGAAAAATACATATCTTAAAGATATATGGTAGCGTAATAAATTTCAGACTTCAGAAAAAGGAGGAGGTACTCAATTCAATTGTTTTTTTTATGTGTCCATAACTTTTTGCTGGTACCGATTTGAATGTTTCTTTTTTTTAAATTCGATAGGTAGTGCTTGTCACGTGGTTCCATTTAAATTTTAGCGAAATCTGACGAGTACTTTTTGTGTCATCAATAATATTGAGTATATGCGTTCTAAGTTTATCAGGTACTTGACGATGTTAATTGAAGTCGGTTTTTTTTTTGTTTGAAAACAAACTGCAATTTAAAAGTTTCATTAATTCATTCACTAAACCTGTAACATCCCACTGCTAGGCATAGGCCTCCTTCTCCATGTAGGAGAAGGATTGTAGCTTAAGCCACCACGCTGCCCCACTGCGGTTGGCGGATATATTCCCGAATAAGAAAAACGATCTACTTATGATAGTAACTGGAACCGAAGGCTTAATGTGCTCTCCGAGGCACCGTGGGGAGACCTACAGGGACAGACATCCAAATAGGAATGAAATATTTGTACAAATACAAGTATTCATTACGAGCGAAAATCGAACCCGCAAACCGTCGGTGATTTAGGCGACTACTCGCACCACTATACCAGAGCAGTTGTCAAAAGTCATCATTATCATCATCATTTCAGCCTATTTTCAGTCCACTGCTGGACATAGGCCTCTACAAGTTTGCGCCAAAAATGGAGTAAAGTCATGTGTTTGTCCATAGTCACTACACTTTGCGGGTTGGTGACCGCAGGATGGCTTTGTCGTGCCGAAGGCGCTGCCCGTCTTCGGGTTGTGTATTTCAAAGTCAGCAGTTGGATGATTATCCCACTATCGGTCGCCTTTTTAAGTTCCAAGGTGGTATAGTGGAACTGTGTTATCCCTTAGTCGCCTCTTACAACACCCACAGGAAGAGAGGGGGTGGCTATATTCTTAATGCGGTAACCACACAGCGTGTTGTCAAAAGTGCTTTCAAAAATTACTTATAATTATATCTTTATTCTGTAAAGGAAGTTTTTCATCGTGTGCATCAATTAGCTTCTTTACCTACTGTATATTGATGAATACTTTAACTGAGGTAGGGCACAGCAGGAATTTCCTGCTCAAAATCTGGAGCAGCCCGACTGGGGTAGTACCTCGACCTTACAGAAGATCACAGCTAAATAATACTGTTTTCAAGCAATATTGTGTTCCTGTAGGTGAGTAAGGTGACCAGAGCTCCTGGGGGGATTGGGGATTGGGTCGGTAACGCGTTTGAGATGCTTCTGCTGTTGCGGGTGTCTATAAGCTACGGTTATCGCTTACCATAAGGTGAGCCGTACGCTTGTTTGCCGACTTAGTTACATTTAAACAAAATACAGACATGTAATAACAACGCATTTCTTTCAAAATCTAATAAGATGAATTTCAGACCATTTATAATGTTGTGAACACCAGGAAATGCTTATCTAGCTCAATAACTGGAGCTGTCCGACTGAAAGCTACATTTACTTTACAGGAGATCACAGCCAAGTACTGCTTTCTAATGTTGTGTTTCCGTTGTGAGTAAGGAGGCTCCTGGGGGTGCGTTGTGTCACCAACAAGGTAAGACTAGGTGTTGCAAGTGTCACCTACAAACCTCGGTATGATTATAATTGCAGAAAGGTGTAGGAACATAATATATATACTACAATGTTAAAATTGCTATTACATATTTTTTTCGTACTGTAAAGGTGGCTAATAAGCGTTCAGCCTGCCTGATGGTAAGCGGACACGGTAGCCTTGGACTTCTACAACAACAGAGGCGTTGCGAGCGC